>NC_091441.1:51076478-52282369 GCF_964237555.1 Oryctolagus cuniculus | reverse complement strand
GGACAGGGAATCTGTAAAACACAAGTACATTAGTGGTCGATGTGAGCTGAGGGGTGAGTGGGTAGGTAATTGAGGAGACAGGGGTAACAGCTAAAGGGCATGGGATTTCTTTGGAAGTGATGAAATTATTCTACAACGGACTGTCTTGATGTTTGCACATATCTGTGAATATACTAAAAACCAGTCAATTATACACTTAATGAATTGATTGAAAGGTATGTGAGTTGTATCTCAGTAAATCTGTTTAAAAACAGCATGTTTGAGCAAATATGAATGATGTACTGATACATGTTGCAATAAGATGAACCTGAAAATGCTTTGCTTGATGAAAGAAGCAACACACAAAATATCATATATTATATAACTTCATTTATATGAAATTCCAGAATAATCAGACATATAAATTAGTGGTTGCTAGGGACGTGGGGGAGAGCAGAAGGGGAATGGCTGCTAACAGGTATGGGTTTCTTTCTGGGGGAATGAAAATATTCTGGAACACGATAATGGTGATGGCTGCACAATTTCGTGAGCATACTAGAAGACAATGAATTATGCCTTGAATTTTATGTTAGAGGAATTGTATCTAAATTTTTTAAAAGAAAAAAAGAGAGAAGCTATAAATAACCACTTAAGACAGACCCTCACTTATCCACTCTTACATAACCATAATTGTTCAGTTGTATTACCACTCATTCCTCAGGAAGGTGGTAGTGGACTGTTTCTGTTTATTCCGGATTAAATACTAAGACGAGTGATACATTTTCCAAATAGACTTGGGTATATATTTGCTGCATGCTGCAAAGTGTCTTGAAATAAAAAAACACAAATGTTAGAAATTATTCTCTGCCAGCGACATAGCTCACTAGGCTAATCCTCCGCCTGCGGTGCCGGCACCCCCAGTTCTAGTCCCAGTTGGGGCACCGGATTCTGTCCTGGTTGCTCCTCTTCCAGTCCAGCTCTCTGCTGTGGCCCAGGAGTGCAATGGAGGATGGCCCAAGTCCTTGGGCCCTGCACCCGCATGCATGGGAGACCAGGAAGAAGCACCTGGCTCCTGGCTTCGAATCAGCGCAGTACGCCGGCTGTAATGGCCATTTTGGGGGTGATCCAATGGAAGGAAGACCTTTCTCTCTGTCTCTCTCTCTAACTCTTCCTGTCAAAAATAATAATAATAATAATAATAATAATAGGCCGGCGCCGCAGCTCAACAGGCTAATCCTCCGCCTGTGGTGCTGGCACCCCAGGTTCTAGTCCCAGTTGGGGTGCCGGATTCTGTCCTGGTTGCTCCTCTTCCAGTCCAGCTGTCTGCTGTGGCCCAGGAGTGCAGTGGAGGATGGCCCAAGTGCTTGGGCCCTGCACCTGCATGGGAGACCAGGAGAAGCACCTGGCTCCTGGCTTTGGATCAGCGTGGTGCGCTGGCCTCAGCGGCCATTGGGGAGTGAACCAGTGGAAAAGGGAGACCTTTCTCTCTGTCTCTCTCTCTCTCACTGTCCACTCTGCCTGTCGAAAAATAAATAAATTAAAAAAATAAATAAACAAAAGAAATTATTCTCTGAGATCTGTCTAAGGAAGATGAGCCCTGCCTAGGAATCTTCCATGGGGAAGGCCCAGGCCCAGCCCACATGGAAGGCACCACATGGAAGATGTGAGACTGTGGAGTCTGGGAGACCGCAACTAGGGCTGCAGTGGTCCCTGTCCCAGATGCTGGATCAGTGTATCAGTCAACTCTTCGTTACTTTAACTAAAATGGAGAAGGGAAAGGCTCATTTCAGCTTGTGGTTTGGAGGTTCACAGTTCAAGATCAAGTGGCTCCCATTAGTCTGGCATTTGCAGCAGGCTGATAGAAGTGGAGCATGCTCAGAGGAACAAGCGCGTAGTGCCCAGGAGGCAGAGAGAGACTCAGGGAACACTCAGCGAATGTAACCAGCCATCACCTGGGAACTACGGTCTGAGGGCAAGGCTCCAGTGACTTGAAAAACTTCCACCAGCTCATGTCCCATTCGCCTAAGGAGATCAAGCCTCCCGCCTTGTCCATCAACCATAGTATTAACCCATTAACTGTTAGCATAAGACTTTGGAATTTAAACCTCTGCACAAGTGGGAGCAAATTCCTGCTGAATTCCTCACAGCCAGGCAGTTCACTTATTCATTCAGGAATTTTCTGAACAGTAAGGCACACAGAGCCTGGCCTGAGAGTCTGCAGTCAAGGAAACTTGTCTGAACACAGCAGGGATACTTGCATATGAGATTAGAGGACTGTCATCTTTAAGAAAAAACAACAACTTTCTTTGTCTCTCTATCTCACTGTCCACTCTGCCTGTCAAAAAAAAAAAAAAAAGAAAAAAAAAAGAAAAAGAAAGAAAAAAGAAAGAAAGAAAAAACAACAACTAAAAACAGGACCACAAAGATGAGACCGAATCTGAATTCACTGTAATGAAACCCAGTCTTTTCCTGTTCTTTCAGATGCTTCTGGACGATCCCGAATGAGGGAGCAGGGCCACCGCCAGAGTGAGATGAATCAGACAACTGCAACCAGGCAGGTGCTCAGCACCCGGTGCTCAGCGTGGATGAGGCTGTAGGTCAGGAACTCTACGCTGAGGTTATAGAGAGAAAAGCAAAATGAGCTCCCCAGTCCAAAGCATCCTGAGGACTTTGTGATCTGCATGCATTCATGCAGTCAGCAGCAGCCCTGCCCATGTGTCCCAGCAACAGACCAGCTCATGCCCAGCCTGCACACGTTTCCTCTGCTGGCAGCCCCTCTAGGGGGCTCGCAGGAACATGTGGGCTGGGGAGAGGGAAAGGAAGATGTGCACTGGGATTGCCACGCTCTGCGGTCCTCTTGGGCTGCTTCAGGAACTGACAGCTCCAGACATGAGGCACTTGGTGGCCCGGCTGTGGTCAGGACATGCTGGTAAGGCACTGGGCTTCAAAGCCATGCCACCCACGCTGCATTGTTGGTTCTGGTCCTCTAGTTATGTGACTTGGTGGCAACATGTTGTCTGTGTGACTTCAGTTTCCTCCTCATGAGTAACGTGGTTATCTAAATCTCTCCTTCAGCCTGGGCCTTAGGTGAAGTGGTTAATACACTGTCATCCCACACAGGAGCGCTGGGTCCCAGTCTCAGCTCCGCCCTTGAATCCAGATTCCTGCTAATGCAGACCTTTGGGGTTGGCAGACGATGGCTCAAGTGATTGGTTTCTGCCACCATGTGGGAGACCTGGATTGAGTTTCTGACTCCCAGGCCTATGTGGGCATTTGGATAATGAGCTGTGGATAGATACTCTCTTTGTCTCCCTGTTTCTCAAACACAAATTTAAAATATTCCTACTTCAAGGCATTGCGAGAATGAAATAAAATACATAAGCCTACCACAATGTAGATGTTTAAAAATAATCATACAATATAATCAGTGCTCACAAGCCCTCCAGATTAATTTCATATTTCCCCTGTATTTTCTCCATTGGTCTACATTCAGTTGTAGTAGAGTTTATCCGAACTATGGTTTTGGTATCAACACAGTTCAGTGAATATTATGATCTTCATTAAAACCTAGCAATCAGACAAAACTGTTTTCCCATTCCTGACCCAGATATGTATCAGTCATGTGACATTAGGAAAGTAGTTTAATACTTTCATATCTTAGTTTTCATATATATAGAATGAAGATTTAGTAAGACATGTTTGAAAACCTCAGAAGATTCCATGAAAAATCATGAGCATATATAAATGACGTAGGAGCTGCCTTCATCATCCTCCTCACCAATGCTGTCACCTTTACTCGTGCAAATTAAAAATTGCTCAAAAACCAGCAATTGGATGGATAACTTTTATCTATGATAAATTACACAGATGGTGAAAGTCTGAAATGTCTAAACAGTGTGTACAATTATTAATTATTAAATTAATTAATTAATTAAAAATTGAAAATTTAAACAAAAACTTTTAAAGACTATTAGAGAAAGCCCCCTCCTGCCCTCAAACAAAAAACTGACATTGTTATAGTCTGGTGAGTCTGCTAACCAGAGAAACTGTTTTAGCTTTTTAAAAGTAGTATGCCTGGGCTGGTGCTGTGGCGTAGCAAGTAAAGCTGCTGCCTACAGTGCCTGCATCCTGTATGGGCACCAATTCGAGTTCCGGATGCTTCACTTCCAATCCAGCTCTCTGTTATGGTCTGGGAAAGCAATGAAAGATGGCCCAAGCACTTGGGCCCCTGAACCCGCATGGGAGACCTAGAGGAGGCTCCAGGCTCCTGGCTTCAGATTTGTCTAGCTCTAGCCATTATGGTCATTTGGCTAATGAACCAGTAGGTGGAAGACCTCTCTCTCTCTCTCTCTCTCTGCCTCTGCCTCTGCCTCTCTGTAACTCTGCCTTTCAACTAAATAAATAAATCTCTTTTTTTTTTTTTAAAAAAAGTAATATGCTGCATAAAACTGTGCCCTAGATTTACCTCGGCTCTCTACCTCTACTTCTATCTCTATATCTTTATCTCCATCTCATGTTCTTGTCTCCCACCACACACTCATCTATATCACGCTCTCTCTCATCTTCTGGCTCCAACTTAGCACTTCCTTCAGAAGTACTCAGTTTTGCCTTTCATTTTCTTCCATATAAATGCAGAAATAAATTTCTCCAATTTACTGAAAAGTGTCTCCCAAAGGGACCAAGGGAGGCAGGAAATTAAACTGTGGTGCTGAAATCATTTCACCACTCCAGTTTTACTCCACAAATGTAAATTCAGGGAATTCCACTTGTCAAAGTCCTCTTTGAAGCTCTGAATAATTGTATCCCAATTATTCTTAACCACATTATTCAGGCCTATGTTCAACTTAATATCTAAAGAGATTACATTTTTTGCCACCTACTGAAATTCCCCAAAGTGAATATTGCCACATTATGCTCTTCAGTTAAGACTGAAATTTCTGACTAAAAATGTTTTTACTCATATCCCAAGATGGCTGCAAAAACTTCCATGATAACTAAGCTGAGAGAGTTGGCATCGTGTTTGAATCAGTATTAACTTGTACAAAAATACACTCAGGAAGAAGGAGTCATTGTACTTTCTAACAACCACTTTCGTTCCTGAGACATCTTTGCTCTCACTAATAGCTGTGCCTAATGGTTATAACGTCAAAACAGAGAGCAAAGAATATGAAGGAAAATCACAGTACCTGCAAGGCATCCCAGCGAACAGATTGAACACAATATAAATTACAGATTCTTCCTCTGTGTTCAAAAGAAGGAGTTAATGTTTAAAACTGTGCCACACACATTCTCTTGTTATCTAATTTTCTGTGGGTTTTCTGTTTCATACTGAAAACTGTTATTCAACAGCTACACTATACTTTTGTGAATTGTAACTACCAATTCTTTCTCTCAACTTGGTGAGAGAGTAGCATGCAAACTTTGTTTAAATTGATAAGAAAATAGCTGTTTCTCAATGGATATATCAAGAAAGCCTTCGTGTTATCTTTTGAAACTACAGGAATTATCATTGGAAGTGTATGTTAAGCATCTGGGTGTTGGGTTAGATGCATCTACTCTTTCAGGTGTTTAAAAATCTAAATCCAACATTATTGTCTTGCAGAACTGTATGCACAATGGAAGGGGAGCTAAAATTGTTGAGTATTTTGTATGAGCCATGCACATAGTTTGTTATGTACTTTTTATGCCTGATCTCATTTAATTCTTAGAAAAGCTACACGCTAAAGAGTAATTCTGCAAGTAATGGTGGAAGAGTTGCTCACACTCTGATGTTCTAAGTGTATTTATTTCTCATACCAGTGGTTCTCAACCAGTTGTGAGTTTGCGTCCCAAGGGACATTTGTCAATACCTGGAGATATTTTTTGATGGTCACAATTGCTGGAGTGCAAATGGCGTTTAGGAGGGAAGGCTGAAGACATTGATAATGATTCAACAATGTGTGTCACCCTCTCATATGCAAGGAAGTTCCTGCCCAAAATGTCACTAGTGCTGAGTTTGAGAAGTCCTGCATCACACCATGTCACAGATTAGGACTTTGATAAGATGTAGTAGTAAAATGTCATACCAGACATGAGTGAACAGCTGAGTTTTATATTTTGATTACTTGAGATAAAATCACTACATAGATTCATTGATCATAATTTAGTATCACCACCAATGGCAAAAGGAAATGACCAAGAAGTCCAGTGGGTGATAGAAAGAAATCACTCAACAAAGTTTTTATTTTATATTTCTCACATCCAATAATAGTTTATAATGTGAACAAACCTACTTTTTGTAAGAAATAATAACTTTGAAAAAATATATTTGACTTGTGCAATTTTTCTCTGATTTTAAATCCTAGAAGTATCAGAACAGATGGAGTGAGTAAGCGGTATTAAACCAATGGATTCAAAGTTCAGATTCTTTACATCCATCAGTATTTAAGGTATAAAATTAACCTTAATCACAGTTTTATATGTGGTATAACATAGTCACTGACTGTTCTCTATTGAATGTGAGGAAATGGACAAAAATGGGTAAGAATAATTCCTAACCTACTGGATGGCCATCAGCCCCAGACAATGTTCTCCATGAAATTAATTAGTGCTATCTCATTTTACTTTGCTCTCTGGATGTAACGCCAAGCTAATCCTCCCTTCTTTCCTCCCATACTTCCTTCATCTTCCTTTAAAATTCTTTTCTATTTTTCCTTCCTCCCCCACTCCTTCCTTCCTTCCTTCCTTCCTTCCTTCCTTCCTTCCTTCCTTCCCCCTACTTCCTTCCTTCCTTCCTTCCTTCCTTCCTTCCTTCCTTCCTTCCTTCCTTCCTTCTTTCTTCCCCCTTCCCTCCCTCCTTTCTTTCTTTCCTCCTTCCTCCTTCCTTTCATATAAAATCGACAAGAAAAGTAATAGAAGTAGCTGTGGTCATAAGGTGCATGTGAAGTTGATTAGAAATTCTTTCAAATGCCAAATCCTCTGCACACGTGAGCTGTGTAGACCTCACTCCAGGTCTGAATGGTGTCCACAGACATCGTTGCTTCACAGGTCCTTTGTTCTGGGGGAGCCACTTAGCTGGCAGGTTAACATCGCACTCTCTGAAGGACTATAAACAGGGGAATGATGAGCAGAAAGCCTGCGAGGTCCTCCAGGATGCTGGATGACACCACTTGATGCTAACTTGCCTCCTCGATAACCTCGCAGCTTCCTCCCCTTCCCCAAAGTGTGGCTCAGATTTTAAATTCTGAAGCAAAGAAGTTTTATACCTGTATTCTTGATTTTAATCAGTAAGCCAATCAGAAGCACTAACGCCCAATTTTCTACCCCTAAATGGTCACCAAAATCTGAGACTGACAGTATAAAGAACACGCTAATATGTTTTTAAAGATCATATAAAGTATGCTATTAACAGTGGTTGAGTCTGCATCTGCAAAAATACAGCTGTAAATAATATCACAAAGTATTTAATTTGTAATGCCATTTGTGTTGTTGTTATACATCAGCAAGGAAAAATATGGTAGAAAATTTCACAAGAACCTGAAATGATAGACCTCAGCACTAAAGAGTTATTAAATTATATAACATAGAAATGATAAACGTAAGGTTATGTACAGATTTTAAATCTATTTTGAATGTTATGTTTAAGTGACTCATTTGAATGGTCACAGACACATATATCTTTTCAATATAGATCAAACAACAAACCTGACTCTTTTTTTAATGGTTTATCATGAAAAAAATAAAAACAGAAATCCTGGGATTGGCATTGCATACTGGTTTAAGCCACTACTTGTGATGCCAGTATCATATAGCTAATTTGTTTCTGTTCCAGTTCCCAGCTAATGTGCCTGGGAAAGCAGTGGATTATGGCCGAAATGCCTGGAACCCTGCCACCAATGAGGGAGATGATGATGGGATTCTTGGCTCCTGGCATCAGCCTGGCCCAGACATGGCTATTGCAGCCACTTGGAAAGTGAACCACATATGAAGATCTCTCTCTCTCTCTCTCTCTCTCTCTCTCTCTGTTTCTCCCTCTTTCACTCTGCCTTTCAAATAAATAAAAAGAAATCTGAAAAATAGAAAGACTAACTTCTTAAAATGTAATTGTTAAGGAAAAGACAGCTTGACACCCAAAGATTCAGGAGATTTTCACTAGATTGAGATGAGCAGATACTTGGTTGGAGCCTGAAGTTTCAACATTTGAGATTTAGCCCCTAAGTTAAACTGATGGAAGAAGCTGCCAACTTTCCTCTTAAGAAAATTGTATTGGTAAAAATGGTTGAGCCCACTATCATGAGAAGACATGAGTAAATTTTTTCCAGAATGATCTTGCTATACATTAAGCAATTTTATTTTCAGTAGCAGTTTTTTTAATGCAAAGATTTCAAAAGTGCGGAGAATTTTCTGTAAAGACGGCTTTAAATCTACCCTAGATTTCTTACTGCCAGTACTACTGTATATGCTTTTTATGAAACATGCATGCAGTATCCATAAATGCCAATATATACACACACCATATCTAAGATATAATAATTCTCATTGAGCTATACACATGTACTGCTCCAGTAAAATCACTGTGACAAAGTTGTAAATAATGTATAAAATGAAATGATCCTGCCCAACCTGTGGGCCAAATATTGGGAAGGAGCCCTGGATTGCTACAGTGCTGAAGTTTTTCTATACACACAGCACATACGGGCGGGAAAACAAAAGGCAAGAGGAAAAAGAAACACAGAATTTACATTTCTGAACAAATTCAGCAGCAAGGTTCAGATTTTTCTTGCTCTTAATCAACCAAAGTAGGGCTAAAACACATGAAATGTTGATCCATGAAACTCTGTGCATCCACCAAATAGGATCATATCCTTGGGAAATGACAAATCAACGAGACCTGAGATGTTCCCAGATCACTGCCTTGAGATAGTTTCCAGGCTGTGGTCAAGGGAGAGGGAACTGCGGGAGAGCCTGGCAGAGCCCTGGGACTGAGACCATGCACCTGAGAGCTCAGGAAAAAAAAGACACCCAGAAGTTACAGGACAGAGTAACAATGAGGATAAAGAGAGAGAGGTCCGTAGACCTGCGGAGGTTCTGCTTCTAGAAGATGAGTACTGATCAGTGCACACAGCTACCATGCTGACACCAAGGCAAAGAAGACCTTGCATGGACTTGAGGTAGCAGTGCCTCTAGCTCACAACTGAGTGGAAGTAGGACCTGAATCCCCTATCCAGGCTGGAAAAAAAATTCAAGATTAGCAAATCACCAGGGAGCATACGAGAAGAGTCTTGCCTCAGTACTGAGGAAGATAGCCCAAGACTAAGCACTGCTCTGGTCTTGCCTAATAAATCTTAAACTCAAGATGAGATCTGGGAGTGATAACATTTTTCTAAGCAACTTAACTACCTTTCAGAGGAAAAGATCAAGAATAGTTGAAAGAATTCAAAAGTGTCTCTTTTTTAAAAAGGTAAAATTCACAAAGCTTGGCGTCTAATAAAAAAAATTTCCTAGGCAACTATTATTAGACGATAGATCAATCAAATGTGGCAGACTCAGAACTGACAGAGATGTTGGAGTTAACAGACAAGAACATCAGATCAGCTTTTGGAATTGTGTCCCATACATTCCAAAAGTTAAGTGCAGACGGTGGAGATATTCAAAATAACTCAGATCCAACTTGAGAGAATTACCATGTGTGAAAATAAAAATGGGATTAACATCAGATTAGATAATGAAAAAGCAAAGATTAGAGGATTTGAGGAACATTCAAACATGAAACTTCCAGAGAAAGAAAATTTTATTTTAATTTTGGTTTTCATCTTCTTTAAAAATTTTTAATGCATGTAAATTTCTACATATTTATGGGGTTGCATTTAATGTCTCAATACCTGGATACATTGTTTAATGACCAGGTAAACATATCTATCTTCCCAAACATTTAGCATTTCTTTTTGGTGAAAACATTCAAAATTCTGTCTTCTAGGGTTTTTCTAAAATAGAGAAATGCTTATACTGCCCATACTGTGGAATAAATCCCCATAACTTACATAACTATAACTATAACTATAACTATAACTATAACTATAACTATAACTTAGTACCCAGTAAGAAACCTTTCCCCTACTCTCCTTCCCTACCACCATCCTCGGCCTCTGACAACTTTTACTTACAACTAGGATGAACTTACCTTTGTTTAAACTCCACATACAGCTGAGACCATGTGGCACTTGTCGTCCTGTCCTTGGCTTATTTTGCTTTAATGTCGTGACCTCTAGTCCCATCTATTTTGTTACAATGACAAGATCTTTCTCATCTCTTTTTTTATGGCTCAGCAGTGTCCTAGAATGTTTACCAAGTATGTTCTCTTTATCTGTGCATCAGTGAATGTACATTTCAACTGTTTCATTTCTTGGCTATTGGGAAAAGTGCTGAAATAAACATGGGAGTTCATTTCCCTTGGATATAAACCCAGGAGTAGGATTACTGGGCCATATGGTAATCCTATTTTTTGTTTTTTTTTGAGGCACCTCCATACTACTTTCCACAATGGAAATGCTACTTTATATTCCTACCAGCAGTGTGAAAATGTCCCTTTCATTCATGTCCTCACCAGCATTTATTACCTTTTGTCTTTTTTATAATAAGTCAATATAACTAGAGGGAAGCGATGTCTCACTGTAGTTCTGATTTACATATCTCTAGTGATTAGTGATGTTAAGCATTGTCTCATGCCCCTATTAGCCATTTTTTTTGTCTTCAAGTATCTTTTAAGATTTATTACCCATTTTAAAATTGGATTATTTGTTCTTTTGTTGTTGAGTTATTTGAGTTCCTAATATAGTCTGATTACTAATCCTTTATCAGATACATAACCTGAAAATCTGTTTTCTTGTTCCATAAATTGTCTCTTCATTCTGCTGATTGTTTCCATTGCTGTGCAAAAAACTCTTTAGTTTGATCAAATCCCGTTTGTCTATTTTTTGCTTTTGGGATCTGATTATAAAAATTATTGTACATTACAATGTATTGAAACATTTTCCCTATGATTTCTTCTGGTAGTTTCAAAGTTGTTTCGCTTAGGTCTTTAATCCATTTTGAGTTGATTTTTATACACAGTAAGAGATAAGGTTCAAGTTTCATTCTGCTGTGTGTATATGTGCACTTTACCCAGCACCATTTGTTTAAAGACTGTTCTTTCACCAATGCATGTTCTTAACACCTTTGTCTCTATTCTGTTCCATTGGTCAACGATTCTGTTTTAATGCTTTACTACACTGTTTTAATTCTGTAGCTTTGTAATAGGGTTTGAAGTCACACACACACACACATACACACACACACACTGAGAGAGAGAGAGAGAGAGAGAGAGAGAGAGAGAGAGAATGGGAATCTCCCAGACATTGGTTCACTCCCCAAAAGCACACATTGACTGGTGCTAGGCTGGTGATGAAGCTGGGAGTCAGGGACATAATCCACATCTCCCACATGGGTGGCAGGAACTCGGTCACTTGAGCCATCTATCTTCTTAGAATTGTACCAATGAAGAAACGTGCCAGGGGATTCCAATTCAATCCCATTGAGGTGGCATGTACCAATGCCATCTCACTAGTCCAAGTGATCAATTTCAGTTCACAATTGATCATAATGATAGGTCTAAGAGAAAAAGAGATCACATAAACAACACTAGTGTCTGCTAATACTATCTGGTAGAATAAAAAAGGAAGAGAACAATCCAACATGGGAAGCGAGATACACAGCAGACTCATAGAATGGCAGATGTCCTAAACAGCACTCTGACCTCAGAATTAGCCCTTAAGGCATTTGGATCTGGCTGAAGAGCCCATGAGAGTATTATAAGCATGGAAGGCCAAGATATTCTGGCAAAAACAAACAAACAAACAAACAAAAACAAAAAAACCACCAACTTAAATAGAAGATCTCTGCTAGTGAGATCCCAGTGGAAAGAATGGGCCATCAAAGAAGGAGGTGCCTTTCTCTGAAGGGAGGAGAGAACTTCCACTTTGACTATGACCTTGTCTAAATAAGATTGGAGTCGGAGAACTCAAAATGCTTCCATAGCCTTGGCAACTCATGACAAGAGCCTAGGGTAATTACTGATGCTATAAACAAGAGTGTCAATTTGTTAAGTCAACAACAGGAGTCACTGTGCACTTACTCCTCATGTAGGATCTCTGTCCTTAATGTGTTGTACATTGTGAATTAATGCTATAACTAGTACTCAAACAGTATTTTACACTTTGTGTTTCTGTGTGGGTGCAAACTGTTGAAATCTTTACTTAATATATACTAAATTGATCTTCTGTATATAAAGAGAATTGAAAATGAATTTTGATGCGAACGGAATGGGGAAGGAGCAGGAGATGGGAGGGTTGAGCGTGGGAGGGAAGTTATGAGGGGAAAAGCCATTGTAATACACAAACTGTACTTTGGAAATTTATATTTATTAAATAAAAGTTAAAAAAAAAGAATTGTACCAACAAAATGCATGAGTTCTGTTCTCTGTATAGTAATAAAAAATAAAAATAGAAATTGTACTGTGTAAGTATATAGTTTTCTCTTTTTGGTGTGTCAATTATATCTCAGTAAAACTATTAACATAAAATTTGAAAATATTTTAAAATGAAAGCAATAATATAGGTGTTGCTTCTCTGATTTAAAAGCTTTGGGGGAGGGGCACATTCAGTGTGGCAGCTAAGATACTGTTGGGACATCTACAGCCCATACTGGAGTGCTGGTTTGAGTCCTGGTTACAGGTCTGATCCCAGCTTACTGCTAATGCACACACACTGATAGGCAGAAGGTGATGGCTCAAGTACTTTGTTCCATCCATATGGGAAACCTGGGTTGAATTGTGGGCTCCTGGCTCTGTCTGGCTCAGCTCTAGTTGCTGCAGATATTTGGGAAGTGAACCAATAGATGGGTTCTGCCTTTCACATGAAAATAAATAAAGTAATTTTGGCTGTTGCTTTAAGGCCATTTATTTCTTTTCTTCATCTCAACCAAATCCAAAAAAAAAAAAAAAAAAAAAAAACAAGCTGTTACTTAATGAGACAAATTCTTTGTATGTAAGTTATTTTCACTAATTAGTTGATGTTTCATTTCCTCATGTGTCTTAAACAAGGGGCAAGTCTGTGGATCACTCAGGTTCTGGCTGTAGCCTCAGGATCATGGGCCACTTTCCAGAGCTGCCATTGGCTGAGGAGGGGAGATGGGCAGGTAGCCGCAGATGTCCACAGGTGAGCACATTGTGGAAGGAAAGATGCTCTTTGCTCAGGATGAGACAGTTTCGGTGAACCTGAGATTGCTGAAGGAGACCATTTATTTATAATACAGGGAGTGGAAAATTAGGCCATTGTATTTCTGCACAGGGGAAGAATTCATAAAAAGTCACATAGAATTATTCTTATATAACTGACAACGACATCGTTGTAAGGTGGAAACAGAGCTTTATTTGTCTTACTTAAAATGATATATAGAGCACTTGTCTGTTTATTCCACTGCAAACAGCTTCTGCAAAAACAGCCGTAAATCCCTGGGGGTTCCTCCTGATAGTTATAAGTTACTTGAACAAAATCTCTCAAGCAAGTTGCTGCCTTGCAGGTATCCATTATTCTAAATTCAAAGGCCTTTTTCTTCTTGTTTGTTTGTTTGTGTTGAATGTGTGTTTTTTCCCCAAAATTGGGTTACATGCAATATTGCTTTAAAAAATGTAAAATGTGTCAGAACATAGCTACTTTTCAAATCGGTAAGTATATATACCTAAATCAAAACATGCACAGCCAAAGGGGGAAACACTCAATAAATAGGCTTCATAATCAAATCTGGCTCAGGTTAAAGTGAAGTTAGTTTGATGGATTCAGCTGGGGCGCCAGTAAACAGCAGCCGCTGTAATTAAGCTACCTTGGCTTAGCCTCCCTGGGAGCTTATGGGCAGCTCAAAGGTGCAAGAGTGACAATCAGGAGGCAAGCCTCAGAAATGAGCAGACAGCTTGCCCACCCACACGCAGGGCTCTCCCCAGCCCTCAGCCCGTTTCTCTAAGAGCTGAGCCACTGTGATCCACACCCACAGCCAGACGTCAATGATACTGAAAGCTCTTGTGTGGGAATGGGAACGTCACAAGCCCACAGCAGCAAATGCTGAAGTCACATGCCCCCTGCTCTGTTGCAAAATCTGCCATTTCATTTCCTCTGTAATGTTATCATTTTTATCCATGTACACTCATAAGTGCATGGACAGGCGTGCATACTCACACATATACTCCTACAAGAAAACATTGTAAGCAAAAGGGGAGCAGTGGCTTTGTAAAATGAAATTCTGGGGACCAAATTTTAGCTCAGTCCCCTTTTACCATGTGCTAGGCATATCTGACACTCAGGAGACCTTCAGAACCACAAAAAACTCTTTAGCCAGTGGGATGGAGAAGTATATAATTAATTTTAACACAAATGGCAAATGTTAAAGTAGAACCAGTTAGGGTGTTTTGTGATTACTGAGGGACACAGGATTCAGAGTTAACACCCAAAGAGGAAAACCAAACTGAAATTTCTAGGTAAGGAAATCAGTTAATGTTCCTGGGCCTCATTTTTGTCATTCTTTTTAAACATTTGTTCAAAAGGCAGGGTGTCAAAGAGAGAGAGAGAGAGAGAGAGAGATACAGAGGGACAGACAGAGAAGGGAGAGAGAGAGAGACCTTCTATCTGCTGCATCACTGCACAAATGGCCACAATGGCCAGAGCTGGGCCAGGCTGAAGGGAGGAGCCAGGAACTGCACGCAAATCTCCCACCTTGGTGGCAAGGGCCCAAGTACATGAGTCATTATTTGCTGCCATTCAGGTGCATTAGCAGGAAGCTGTATTGGAGGCAGAACAGCCGAGACTTGAAGCCACACTGCAGCATAGGATGCAGGCTTTGCAAACAGTGGCTTAACCCGCTGTACCACAATGCCTCCACTGCCCCCCCCCCATTTTCCTTGTCTATGAAATATGCATCTGTTATATGCACATCTATATTATTGACAAGTGAAGTAAACATAGTATAATATGAAGTCTCTACTAATAAATATTAATTATCTTCCAAGAGGTCCTTTTCCCATCTCTTATCCCTCAAATTACAAGAACAGATAAAAACAATCTTTTGGCAAGGATAAAATCATAAGCAGCTGCCCCATATAGAACGATGAGAAAGAGACAGCACTGTTGATGGAAATAATGTTTCCTGATTTCTCTTTATTGAGATAAATTAATTCATAACACAGAGAAAAACAAAACTCTTGCTCATTTATTCCAAACTACATCTAATTTTGTTTTTCATTTCTTCCTTCATCATGCTATGCAGAAAAAGAACATATTACTTCTTTCTTGGTAGGTGTTCTGCTTTTTCCCATCATTCAGAGCACATGTATTCCAGGCAGGCCATCAGTGGTGGAGAAGACAAAGAGAAGAGCTGCTCAAATACTGACTCCAGAAAGGACTCACGGCCAGCATCAAGGAGTGATCAGTTGGCAGTCCCCGACTGTATAGTGTTTCCAAGCCAGCCTTAAGTTTGGAATGTGAGTCACAAATCTCAGGGTGGGTGGCCCCAAACCAGTGGGGTGCTGGCTCATGCCTGTTGGTCAGAGAGCTGACTGTGCATCTCTCCCCTCCACTCTGCATTTAACAATGTCACGTTGATAGCCTGAAATCAGCCATGGTGCAAGAATTTACACTGGAAAAGTTGGCAAATGCTACAGATGAAAGCTTAGGACCTGCAGAGCCATTATTAGCTAGACACCATGACCCTCAGCTGGTGACTGAGCTCAGCTGTAGTGCAAGGACCTTGCTATCGCCATTTCTCCCCACATGGGACTCCTTTAACAGTCTTGGCTCTGGTAATCCCTGTTGAGCCTGTCGACATCTTGGAGTGATGACTCCCCCTGTCCAGTACTGCTGCCTTCCATTTTCCTTTCACAGGTGTCACTCCCCAGTATGCTTCTGTCTCAGTATCTGCCTCTTGGAGAACACAACCTGGGAAAATTGATACTTAGAAATGGCCTGAAAAGAGAGACAATAACATGCAGTTTTGAAGAGTGGGCTTTTGGGCTAGAGGTCAAAATGCCATTTGGGATGCCTGCATCCTACATCAGAGTCCCTGGGTTTGAGTTCTGATCCTGACTCCATCTTCTTGCCAATACACAGCAGTGATGACTCAATTAGTTGGGTCCCTGCCATGCATGGGGAAGAAACTAGGGTTCTGTTTTCCTGGCTTTGACCTGGCCTACCCCTGCTGCGTGGGCACTTGGAAGTAAATCAGCAGATGGGAGATTCTCTCTCTCTCTCTCTCTCTTTCTCTCTTTCTCTCTCATCACAAATCTCTCTCCCTCTCGAATAAATTGAAATATTTTTTTAAAAAGATGGGATTTGAAACTGGATGCTCACCTCCCAGCTGATCATGTGGAACCGTCTGCCAAGGTCAGGATGGTAGCCAATGGTGTTGACCCAAAATGGGTTCTAAAGATGGTTGATAGAGCAATGCTTCCCTTTATGCAAAATAGGTAGGTGTCTGACAAGGACCAACATACATATGTGTGTATGTATATGCCCATGTGTGCACATAAATGCACATAGATGTGGAAGAAACACACGGGATGAGCAGAAGTCTGAGAGTTTGCAATGATTGATTTCATGTATCAACTTGACTGGGCCACAGGATACCCAGAGAATTGGTTAGACATTATTTCTGAGTGTCTCTCTTAGAGGGATTCACAATGGAACTGATGGACTCTTTAAAACAGATGTCCCTTTCCAGTGTGAATGGGCATCACCCAACCTGTTGAGAACCTGGATACAATAAAAGACAGATGATTGAATTCCCTTCTGGCCTGATTGCTTAAGCTACCACAGCTGATGGATCCTCCTGCCCAATCCTTATCCCCCAAAAGCCATTTGTACTCTTAATTTATCCTGGTTTCACATCTGGAGAACTCAACCTGAGTCACAGAAGGGCAGGGCCAAGCAAATCCAACAGGCACCAGGCAGGTGTCCTCCTGAAAATCCTTGTCTGATACAGAACTTTTCTGAGAAGCCCTCTCCCCAGGTCCAGTCCCCTCGGAGGTGAGACTGAGAGGAGCCCCTGCTGCTGCCTGTGAGCTCAGGTGCAGAAAACTCTGATGACAGGACCTCCCAGGTACTACACATACACAGCCTGAGTTCCAGAATTCCTATCTTTGCCTTTATTTCTAGCCCGTTGTTTTTCCCTATTCCTTCTATTCCAAGTTTCCTGGTTCCCAGAACCCTTAACTTTGGAATTAAGCTCTGCCCTGACTGATGACTTTCTCCGCCTCCTTCCCATACCCTGTGTCTGGTCAGGTACCTGATCCACTCCCACTACTTACCGACTTCCCCATCCAGAAATTCTCCTATTTGCTTTCAGTACAGTCTTTATGATGACACACCTGGTTCCAGCTTTCTACCTTTGGCCTCTTTTTGTTTTCCTGACCCTGTGAATCATTTTGAAGTCCCAGTTTTAACCAAACTCCCAGTTAGGTCACAGCAGGTTCAATGAATCCCATAACTATGGAAATTCTAGTTGCCACATTGACTTCCCAACCTGGGGAAGAAACAGAACAATTTCCTTGCCTTTCCTCTCTATCTTGTTGCTGTCTACTCCTATAGATGATCGCATGTACTCCCTATAGACTTACTAGAAATCCTTTCAGAAGGAAGATGTGATATTTCCAACTATCAAAAGTGACTCATATTGGCATAAATCTTTGCTTCAAAAAGCAACCATTGATTAATCACGAAGTGACCCCATACCATGAACTAACCTGAGTACCTTTCAAATAAGCAGATCCCAGAAGTCGTACATATGTAGAGCCAGAGTGTTTGCTTATTTGTTTGTTTGTTTTCCTACTCTCTGAATTTCTTCAGCCACAGTTTCTATAGGTATTTTATTAGCTTCTTTTAGTGAATTTTAAGTTGGCTTCTATAGGTATTTTACTAGCTTCTTTTAGTCAATTTTAAGTTGTTATTTAAATTAACACTACTGTTTTTTGGAAAATTGTCTTAGAATTTAAATTTATAGAATCAAGGACATTTTCAAGACTATGATGAGAAGCCTGCCATTTTGTCATTCCTTTCACCTCGTTATTCCTATTCCCTCTCTTATATTTATATTTTGTCCTTTTCTCTTTTTCTTTTGGAAGTCTCTTCTTCGGACCATCACAATGTTTTTACTGCTCTTTATTTTTCTTCTAAAGAGTTAAACTTCCATAATTTGCTGAAACTTGAATTTAAAAAAAAGATTTATTTATTTATTTATTTATTTGAAAGGCAGAGTTATAGACAGAGGGAGGGAGAGACGCACACACAGATGTCTTCCATCTGCTGGTTTACTCCCCAAGTGGCTGCAACAGCCAGAGCTTGGCCGATCCAAAGCAGGAGCCAGCTTCCTTATCTCCCATGTAGGTGCAGGGGCCCAGGGACTTAGGCCATCTTCCACTGCTTTCCCAGGAGCATTAGCATGGAGCTGGATCAGAAGTGGAGCAGCTGGGACTTGAACTGGCGCCCATGTGGGATGCCAGTGCCACAGGCAGAGGCTTAACCTACAAATTTAGCCACAGCTGAAACTTGAATTTTAATGGTTAGAAAAAAAAGAGGGAAACCAATTTTAAGTGCAACTTCCCAAATACAAAAGGAGAACTTACACAGTGTGCAAGAACACAGCTACCTGCCCTGTGTTATTATCCCCATGTCTGAATTTACTGTTCCAGGAAACTCTTGCCCAGGAAGACAAACTGTAAATAGTGTTGCTGTTTGCTTCAGATGCTTCCCCTAGAATTTTTTTCCCCCAAACTAAAAACTGATAGCCTGCTCAATTAGCCCTTATTAGAATAAGCATGCCATTTTGGGGGTGTTTATCAAAGAAATATGTACTCAATATTGTCCTAGAAACCCTTGTGTGTTAGCCTCTCATCACTAATGGAAAACCTGGATCAGGCTACTTTATAAAGAAAAGAGGTTCATTTTGGCTCATGGGTTTGAGGGCCTAGGGGACAAGTCTGGGGATGGACTCCTTACTGGAAGAGTCCTACAGTGGGGCAGAGCACCACACAGCCAGAGACATGTGTACATGGCTCTGTTTGTATGGTCTCTCTCTTCCTATATAGCCACCAGGATTCAATCACAGGGGTCCACCCTAAGGATCTTTTTTTTTTTTTTTTGACAGGCAGAGTTAAGACAGTGAGAGAGAGAGACAGAGAGAGAGAGAGAGAGAGAGAGAGAGAGAGAAAGGTCTTCTTTCCGTTGGTTCACCCCCCAAATGGCTGCTATGGTCAGCGCGCTGCGCCAATCTAAAGCCAGAAGCCAGGTGCTTCCTCCTGGTCTCCCATGCAGGTGCAGGGCCCAAGCACTTGGGCCATCCTCCACTGTCTTCCAGGGCCACAGCAGAGAGCTGGACTGGAAAAGGAGCAACCGGGACAGAACTGGCACCCTGACCAGGACTAGAACCTGGGGTGTCAGCGCCGCAGGCAGAGGATTAGCTTAGTGAGCTGCTGCGCCAGCCCGCCCTAAAGATCTTATCTAATGCTGATCACTTCCCAGGGGCCCCATAGTAGGACTAAGTTTCCTTCCTCTTACTACCTCCCCATGGGGATTAAATTTCAACACAGAAGGCCTTGGTGGACGCTGAAACAGTAACCGTACCCTTGCACCTTCCTTTGCTGTGTCCAGCAATCCCATGTCACCAAGCCTACCCAACTGCAGCTGAAACCATCTCCCTCCCCTTCCCAACCTCCTATACCCCTCTAACCTCTGAGACCCCATCTGTGTGTCATTTCTGTCCTTCTTGCTTAGAGAGGCTACTAGGGCTCAGCTTTGGCTTGTCACAGTTTATTCTGTTTTTTTTTTTTTTTTTTTTTTTTTTTTTTTCCAGGAAGTCTTCAGTTCATTAGTTAGTAATAACCAACATTGAGAGGGTACCTAGCCCTGCCCTATCTTTCATGGGGAGCCATGATAACTGGTGTTACCAAGGGGTTCTCAGTCTAGTGGGTAAGAAGGATATTAAAAATATATATGTTAAGGTTGAATTAAATAAATGCTAAAATAAATGCATAAGCAACTCATCCTGATGGAACTCAAAGAGGGATCTGCCAACACTTTGTCGGGGAAGTGAAAACAGGGTTTAGGGTGCTGTGAAAGCTAGCAGGAATCATTATGGAGCTTACACCTAGTGGTGAATTTCTTCTATTGCTTAAATAGATAGCTTCTGGAGATGTCTATGCTCACCAATGAGAAACAAGACAAGAAAATCCAAAATTCAAGCAATTTTGGATACTGTGGTGATGAGTTATAAATCTTCAGTGAAGAAACAGGATTCGAGCATTTTTGCACATGCTTGTGTGTGTGTGTGTGTGTGTGTGTAAACGAGGAGGCAGACCTGCCTACCTGCCAGAGCCCTCCTACTTTTTCTCCTGCCTGTCAACCCTCTTCCTGACCATCTGGTGGAATCTAAGTCATGGGACAGACCACCGTGATCAGTCACCCATGCTTCCTATAACCTCCTGCAACACTGGAAAAACACACCCAAACACTTGTTTAAACAAAGCTTACTGAAACTGAACTCTGATGGTGCTGTTAGATTTTTTTTTCATGGGGCTTGATTGCTGAGGTGGATGGTATAGCTGGTGATGTCCCCAATAGAGTTTGGTAAATATAAAGCATATTAAACAAAGTGAGAGCTTTTTATTTCCTGGCAACTGCATCGATTTTCTTTTAGGAAAGCATGGATTTTGTCTGTGCAGCTGACAGTTATTGCCAATGGTAGGTTGCAGCCTTTCATTTTCAGAAGATGATCCCAACCTGAGAATGCCATAAATGGAAGCTACTGTCATTATAAAGAAATATCCTGGCCACATTCTAATTATAATTTTAAAATTAAAAAAAACTAAGTATATTACTAATAACTCTATTTTCACATTTTGACATGAAAAATATCAATAAAATTTCAAGATCTTGCAGCGATTCTGCTTAACTGTGCCGAGAAGCAGTCCAAGTATGTGGAGAAACAGCAGGTGCTGGCAATAAAGTTCATTCTGCTCTTTGTCAAGACAACAAGGTTCAAAGAGCTCCATAAAATGACCAAAAGTTGATCAGGCCCCACTAATCCTATCAGGCAATGTAGGAGCAACCTTCTATCTCATTAGCTCTGTTTATATCATATTGTGTTGGCATTCATTTTCACTAATAAGATACAAAAATGTAATGATGTATAAGTGTTTTTTAATGTCATGTAAGTGAAAACAGGTGGGTAATTTACCACGGGTTCCATGCAGATTGGAGCTGGCATTTCACAAAGAGAAGACTGAGTCTTTTTTTTTTTTTTTTTGGTAACTTTTTTTTAAAACCTGGGTCAGATTTCAGTAACCTTGGTTTTCAAAATCACTTAGTCAAGTCCACGTGAGACATCGCACCACCAATCTGTGGACCCAAAGCAAAAATCAAAAGGGTGATTTACTGGGTCAAAATGCCCCAACATACATCAAGCATGTTTATGAAGTTAGCCTGCACTCAGAAAAGAAGCAAAGGGGGAGAATGGTCTAAACGAGGTATCATGGGTATTAAAAGAAGTCTG
Organism: Oryctolagus cuniculus; assembly: GCF_964237555.1. Taxonomy (NCBI): domain Eukaryota; kingdom Metazoa; phylum Chordata; class Mammalia; order Lagomorpha; family Leporidae; genus Oryctolagus; species Oryctolagus cuniculus. The sequence continues at coordinate 52,260,790 of NC_091441.1, read as the reverse complement.
TATTCACATTGCCAACCCCCGATGAGAGCATTTGCCCTGACTCCGTGCCTGGCTGCTGAGCTAATGGGCAATCCTTGAGGCGTAAGCCAAGAGTGTTACTTTATAAAAGTCACCATGCACATTGGGTGGCATTGATTAGTCCCAGCTTTTTCCAGGAAGTTTGACAGTTTTAGGATACCTTCATATCTTTCCATAAGAGATCAAGTTACTTTCTCGCTGCTGCCAATCTCATTAAGATATAAATAATCTGGATTAATTTCATCTTCACCAATATTAGCTGAGCTATGAAATCTAGAAAATCCAGGTGTTTTTGTGCCTTTTTCCTAGGATGAGTGTTAACAGATTCTCCTGTGACTATTTGCTGATGAAAGGTTATAATCTATTTAATAAGATCTCAAGAAATAAAGAGCTAATTTGGTAGGTGAAAGTGAGATTCTTCTTTCTACCCCAAATGTTTGCAGAAATGGCACTTTTCTTGAACTTTTTATTTTTTGCATTTCCTATTTTCCAATTTTAATATAGAAATAGAAGAAAAATGTTCCCCAGCAGGCACATTGCTGCAGTCTTGCTCAGTGTCTCATGTTGCTGTCAGCCTGTGATTCTACATTCCAGAATGCCCTGCGGGAGAACAAAATTGTGTCCAGACGCAGCCATGGGAATGGAATTTCCCATACCTTGAGAGTGACCTCCAATTTGACCTTAAAATTAAAAACTTGTTTGTGAACTCCTGAGAGAGAAAAAAGTATATAACAGTAGCTGGTGTTTAAAAATATAATTGGCAAGCATAGTATAGAAACAACACATGAGTCAATCATGGGCTCCCTTAGATCCCGACAACTCACAGCCCAGATTTCCTGTGTTTTGCTGCCCATGAATGGACAAACCACCAGTGTAAACATCCAGGAGGGAAAAGAACTATTCCTTTCTAATCCCAATTTGCAGTGGTAACTTTTCCCATGTGTTTGTTTAAGGACTGGCATGGCACACTCATTCAGTCACAGTCTGAGAATTTTTCATCAAGCTCATTTGTGCTTAGCAGTGCACATCTTTGGCACCAGAGATAGGCTTGGGTCTTAATGCGATCATTTGCCAGCTGTATGACCTCAGTTTCCTGGTCTGTAAAATGGTGATAAATGGTGGTACATACCTGAAACCATTGTTTTGAGGAGAAAAGGATATGTACTAGCAGCTGCATCTCACTAATATTCTATGTTTTCAATTTTTCTTCTTATGGAAATTGCTGGATTTCTATCCCTTATGATGAAGAGAGTTTGGAGATGGCTGCATTCATTTCTGCCCTAGGAGAAAATGATAAACATCACCATGTGTGACTAGTGCTGTCAATATATATTGTGTTCCACTGACTACAAGTGTATTTACCTTATATTATTTAATTCTTGCAATAATATTTTTATCATCTTTGAATGGTTATTATTGCCAGCATTGTTCAGATGACATATTACTTGCTACCTCTGTTTAAATATTGTGATATAAGATCCAAACATTGTAACTGACTTGTTCAAGATCAGATACTATCAGTGTGACTGGACAGTCCTAACGTAGGAGGCCCTTTAATTTTTCTTTTTAGAAATTCTAAATTGATTCTCTAGCACTAATCATCAAACCAAAGACTTGTGCCTTGCAGAGTCTATAGCATGATGATCAACCAAGAAAGCATTACCATTTAGTATCAGTATTTTGTTGCTGTTTGTTCCTTCCCAGTTCTTATAAGCTTTAATGATTTTAAAGATGATTTGCTAGACATTGTGTTTATTTTTTGCTGTTGTTTGCTTACTCCTTTTACCTAAATAAAGTACTGTGGGTGGACTCAACACTTTGCAATTTGACATAATATCACATCAGCAATAGGGCTGGTTGTCTTGGGTTGTCTAAGTTGCAAAAAAATTTTGTTTTTTGCATCCCAGTTGATTTACATAAGGGTTTCTAAAAGGTTGCAAGAGACATTTTTATATGTTTTTCATGCTGCTCAATAACTGCTTTGACCTGCTGCTGTAGAGCGGCGTTTCCCTAACATCCTATGTAATTGAGGGCAGGGTATGTGTCTGGAACTCTGCAAGAAACCAGGAAGCATATTTTCTTCTCTAAATGACACACCATGGTTTCCTCCACAAAGTGCTAGAAATCTAGCAGACGTGAAATGTCCTCCAGACATGTGCAAGAACAATGCAAGAAAAAAACATAATTAAATGTTGTGTTATTTTAGAACCTTCAGACACTACAGGAGTTGGAGGAGATGGCGGTGGCTCCGGGAGCCAGGCAGGAAGGAAGGAAGCTTCTGCTGGCTTCACCTGCCCTGTTCACTCAGAGTCCAGGGAGGGAACTCCCTATTGTGCTAAGGGAACCCTTAGGAAAGTCTCCAAGGGACTTTCAGGGTCTGCATCACAGATATGGAACAAATATTTCTTCTTACAGACAGAGTAAAGCTCTTGAGGTGGCTGTCTTCCTTCCTGAGGCACACCTGCTTTTCTGTACCAAAGGAGAAAGACCCACATAAGAATATCCCTTCCTGGATGAAGTCAAGATGGCGGAACAGGGAAGGAGCTTACTCTCTAGTCTAGGGAAAGATAGTTAAAAAGAAGTGGAGAAAATGCATTCTCAGGGCAGAGTTAGGGAGAAAATGGCAGAGGAAACTCCATGCAAGTTAAAGGGACACTGTGGACCTGTGTGGAGGGTGTGGATGCGCACAACTCTGGACCCCAGCAGCTGAGAGCCCCAGCCCCAGCATTGGGGTAAGGTGACACCAGACTACAGCAGCTCAAGCCACTGGTGATAAAGCTTTAGGAATAGCTCAGAGGGAGTCCAGCTTGGAGCCCCATAGGGGACTGTATACCTGACAAAGTAGAGGGAAAAAAAGGAGGCACATTTCTCTCTCTCTGACCACCCAGCACCAGCGTCCTGTAACTAGCCGAGAAAAGGCAGGCACCATTATGGACATACATAACAGCTGCACCAGCTCATGTCTGTGCACCCAGCAACCAGCCAAGAAGAAATGCCTGAGTTTGACTGGGGGAGTTGACAGGAGACTGAGAGCTTGTGACTGTGTGAGCCTCGTGTGCTGGGATTGTGCAAACACTGTGGCTATGTGGGAGGGTGCAGGGTGTGGCTGGGACTGTGGACAGTCACTGTGGATGGCTCCACACACTCAGGGCTCCCTGATTCCCTGCTAAGGGTGATTGTTGCAGGGTCTGTTCATACTAAGGATTGCATGGATCCTTTGTGTGGTTCTTGTGGCAGTGTGGCTGAAAATTGTACCTATTGGGGGTAGCACCCAGGCATTTGTCTCCTTTGAGGAGAGGAGGTGAGCATGATACTATGCCAACAGAGCAGAACAAACCTCTCCTCTGATAAAAAAGAGAGAGATTTATCATGGCCACTTGGATGTCACCTTAGATAATCCCCTCACACTGAAGAACTGAACAGAGCTTCTAGACCACATCCAGCATGTGACTCTGTGCATTCACTGAAAGAGCAGACATTCCACTAAGCCACAGAGAATAGTTCAAAGCTAAAAGCCATCATAGGGGGAAAAACAACAAGTATCACCAATAATGCCTCACAATAAACAAAGCAGCAATTCAAGAAACAAGAATAAAGAAGACAACATGATGCCCCCAAAAGAACACAACACTTCAATACTAGAGTGTGAAGACGAAGAGATTGACAAAATGCCAGAAACGGAATTCAAAAAGTTGATCATAGGATTGCTTAGAAGTAACCAGATGCAAATTCATGAAAAAAGGAAATCCATACATGACATAAAAGAAAAAATTTCCCACGAAATTGAGATTATAAATAGAAATTCAAACAAAATATTAGAAATGAAGAATTCAATAGAACAAATAAAAAATACAGTAGAAAGCCTTAAGAACAGCCTGAGTGAGGGAAAAGAAAGAATATTCAAGTTAGAATACAAATCTCTGGAAATTTTAAGTTAAGATCAAAAAAGAAAAAGAAGAAGAAGAAATAAGAAAACTAAAAACAGTGTCAGAGATTTATGGAATAATATCAAATGACCCAACATACAGATCTTAGGAGTTTCTGATGATATGGAAAGAGATAAAGGATTAGAAGGCCTGTTTAGTGAAATAATTACAGAAAATTTCCCCAATTTGGAGAACAAAAGGGCCATCCAAGAACAGGAAGCACATAGAACTCCTAACAGATGTGACCAGAACAGGTCTTCACCATGACACATTGTAGTCAAACTCTCCACAGTAAAATATAAAAAAAGATGCTAAAATTTACAGGAGAGAAATTCCGGATTCCTTTGAGAGGATCTCCAATTAGATTTGCAGCTGACTTCTTATCAGTAACCCGACAGGCTAAGAGAGAATGATGAGATATATTCCAAGTCTTCAGAGAAAAAAAATGCCAAACCAAAATACTGTACCCCACAAAGCTCAAATTTGTGAATGAAAGTGAAATAAAGACCTTCTATAACAAACAGAAGTTGAAAGAATTTGTCACCACTTGTCCAGTCTTACAAAAGATGCTTAAGGTTGTGCAACACAGAGAAACACAGAAACATGTTTTTCTAGGTCTTTGTGGTTATCTAGGCCCATAGTGATCATCACTATGAAAGAAAGTGAAGGCAGAAAATCTCCCAGTAAAAGTACAATGAAAATCCAAGGTATTTGGATTTCCTCTTTTGTAAAATGTCTGTTGAGGTCCTGGGCCCATCTCTTAAGTGGGTTGTTTGTTTTGATGTTGTGGAGTTTCTTGATTTCTTTGTAGATTCTGGTGATCAACCCTTTATCAGTTGCATAGTTTGCAAATATATTTTCCCATTCTGTTGGCTGTCTCTTCACTTTCCTGACTGTTTCTTTTGCAGTACAGAAACTTCTCAATTTGATGCAATCCCAAATGTTAATTTTGGCTTTGACTGCCTGTGCTTCTGGGGTGTTTTCCAAGAAGTCATTGCCGGTACCTATATCTTGCAGGGTTTTTCCAATGCTCTCTAATAATTTGATGGTGTTAATTGACACTTTAGACCAAATGGACCTGGTGGATATCTACAGAACTTTTCATCCTACAGAGGCAGAATACACATTCTTCTCACCAGTGCATGGAACTTTCTCTAGGATAGACCACATGTTGGCCATAAAGTAAGTCTCAGCAAATTCAAAAAAGTTGAAATCATACCTTACATTTTCTCTGACCACAGTGGAATGAAGCTGCAAATCAACAACTCAAGAATCTCTAAACATATATAAACACATGGAGAATGAACAACATGCTCTTGAATGAACAGTGGGTCATAGAAGAAATCAAAAGTGAAATAAAAAATTTTTGGAAACAAATAAGTCAGCAAAACAACATATCAAAACTAATGGGATACAGCAAAAACAATGTTAAGAGGAAAACTTTTAACAAAAACAATGTTAAGAGGAAAACTTATAACAATAGGTGCCCACATCAAGAAACTGGAAAGGCACCAAATAAATGAGCTATCAATGCATTTCAAGGACCTAGAAAAACAATAGCAAAGAAAAACCAAAGCTAGTAGGAGAAAATAAGCAATTAAAATTAGAGAAGAAAAAAACATAATTGAAACAATAAAAAAAAGAATACAAAAGATAAGTGAAATGAAAAGCTGGTTTAAAAAAAAAATTGATACATCATTGATCCAACTAACCAAAAAAAAGGAGAGGGAGAAGACCCAAATCAATAACCTTACAGATGAAAAGGCAAATGTAAAAACAGACACTACAGAAGTAAAAAGAATCATCAGAAATTACTGCAAAGAGCTGTTTGCTAACAAACTGGGAAAGCTAGAAGAAATGGATAGATTCCTGGACATGCACAACCTACCTAAAGTGAGCCATGAAGACATAGAAAACCTAAACAGACCTATAACCAAGGTGGATATTGATTCAGTAATAAAGATCCTCCCAGCAAGGAAAAGCCAAGGACCGGATAGGTTCACTGATGAATTCTACCAGACATTTAAAGAAGAAGTAACTCCAATTCTTCTCAAAATATTGACACCAATTGAAAGGGAGGGAATCCTCCCAAACTCCTTCTGTGAAGCCAGTATCACCTTAATTCCTAAACCTGAAAAAGATATAACAGAGAAACAGAGCTATAGACCAATCATCAACAAAGTACTAGCCAATTGAATCGAACAACACATCAGAAAGATCATCCACCCAGACCAAGTGGGATTTACCTTTGGAATGCAGGAATAGTTCAACATTCGTAAATCAATGTGACATATCACATTAAGAAAGTGAAGAACAAAAACATTATGACTATCTCAGTAGATGCAGGGACAGCATTTGATAAAATAAAACACCTGTTCATGACGAAAACTTAAGCAAATTGGGTATAAAAGGAACCTTCCTCAACACAATCAAGGCAATTTATGACAAACCCATGGCCAACATCCTGGTGAATGGGGAAATGTTGGAAGCAGTCCTACTGAGATACTGAGATCCAGAACCAGACAAGGATGCCCACTCTCACCATTGCTATTCTGTACAGCCCTGGAAGTGTTAGCCAGAGCCATTAGGCAAGAAAAGGAAATCAAAGGGATATAAATTGGGAGGGAGAAAGCCAAACTATTCCTATTTGCACATTACATGATTCTATGTATAGGGGATCCAAAAGACTCCACCAAGAGACCACTGAAACTCACAGAAGTTTGTAAAGTGGCAGTATATAAAATCAACACACAAAAATCAATAATCATTGTACACACAGGCAATACCACAGCTGAAAAAGAATTTCTAAGATCAATCTCATTCACAATAGCTACAAAAAATCAAATACCTTGGAGTAAGTTTAGCTGAGGATGTCAAAGATCTCTATGATGAGAATTACAAAACATTTTTTAAAAGGAATAGAAGAAGATACCAAAAAATGGAAAAATCTTCCATGTTTATGGATTGGAAGAACCAATATCATCAAAATGTCCATACTGCCAAAAGCAATTTACAGATTCAATGTGATAACAATCAAAGTAACAAGGACATTCTTCTCAGATATAGAAAAATGATGCTGAAAATCATATTTAAATACAGGAGACCCCAAATAGCTAAATAAATCTTATATGACAAAAACAAAGCCAGAGACATCACAATACCAGATTTCAAGACAGATTTCAACTGATAAAGGATTGATATTCAGAATATATAAAAAAATTAAGAAACGCAACAACAACAAAACACACAATCCATTTCAGAAATGGGCAAAGGACTTGAACAGGCCTTTTTCAAGAGAAAAAATTAAAATGGCCAACAGACACATGAAAAAATGCTCAGGATCACTAACCTTCAGGGAAATGCAAATTAAAACCACAATGAGGTTTCACCTCACCCCCACTAGAATGGCTTTCATACAGAAATTAACAAACAACAAATGCTGGCAAGGAAATGGGAACAAAGATACCCTAATCCACTGTTCGTTGGAATGTAAATAGGTAAAGTCCCTGTGGATACCTCAGAAATATGAATATAGACCTACCATATAACCCAGCCATCCAACTCCTCAGAATTTACCCAAGGGAAATGAAATCAACATATGAAAGAGTTATCTATACCCACATTTATTGCAGCTCAATTACACAGTAGGTGAGATATGGAATCAACATAAATGCTCATGAACTGAAGACTGGATAAAGAAATTATGGGGTACATACACCATGGAATACTGCGCAGTGTTAAAAAAATGAAATCCTGTCTTTTGTAAAAAGTGGGTGAAATGTAAAAAATCATATTTAGTGAAATAAGCCAGTCCGAAAATATCAAGTACCATGTGTTCTCTCTGATCTATAACTAATAGAGCACCTAAAAGATAATCTATAGAAGTGACATTAATACTCAGGATGCAATGACTTTGAACAGGCCTTGTCTCGACTGTTGAGGAACAGTTTTTTTTTTTCATACTATTTGTTGAACTCTTTACTTAGTAGAGAGTTAATGGTATGAGTATAAAGTTAATTTAAAATAGATCTTAGTAAAAAATAAGAATAGGAATAGGAGAGGGAGGAGGAAGAGGAGTGGGATGGATCACTATGTTCCTAATGTTGTGTTTATGAAAAGCAAGAAATTTGTATTCCTTAAATAAAAGGTTTATGGGAAAAAATGATATCTCTCTCTCTCTCTCTCTGTAACTCTTTAAAATAAATAAATAAATGTTCTTTAAAAAAGAAAAAAAAAAGTACATCCTTTCCTGCAGCCTGTTATTCTTTTTCTTTTTCCTTTGTGACTTTCTCAAAAGAATATGGTAGTGAGATTTTATCATCAGGGGAGATTGTAATTAAATTTCATAACATCCCAGAATCTTGCCCTTAAGAGATAATATCCAGAAAAAGTCCTCTCCCACCCTTTTTGGCTGCAATGTGTTAGCAATACCAGTGCAGAAACTCATCTCTTACACCAAGGCAGCCTTTGATGATCCATTCTCACCAAGCAAGATTGCTCAAGTCCAGAGACCAGTGGACATTCCCGCATTCAGGCAGAGGGTTTAAAGCCATAGGTTACTACCTGGCTAGGACTTGGCAGATGCAATTGATAAGAAACACTGGGACATGTGATTGATCGACTCGTTTCTTGTTGTACTGAAATTTCTATCTTATTGGGATTAAAGGAATCTATGCATTGTGTAATCCAGAGATGCCAGACACTAAGACAGATGAATATTTAATCCTATCCTGCCAGCCAAGCTGATGGGCCAGGTTGCATACCATCACTGGTGTGTCAATCCCTTACATGCTCAATCAGGATGACTTTCTTACAAAAGTTAAATTAATAACCCAGGCACTAAGGAGGTTGAATACTGAGCAAAATTATGGAAAAGGAAGTAAATAAAAGTCCAAGGACACCTATTCATGAGATCCTAGAAGATGTCATATTTCTTATCTGTCCTTAAAATAAATCTCTTTTTCTTAAACAAGCCGATTGGCATCAAAAGCATCCTTGAGGGGCTGGCACTGTGGGGTAACCAGTTAAGTCACTGCCTACAGCACTGGCACATCATATGTGCACTGTTGGATCCCTGGCTGCTCTGTTTCTGGTCCAGTTCCCTGCTAATGCACATGGGAAAGCAGCAGAGGGGCTTTTACTGTGAACTTATCTAGTCAGCTGTATCACTTTCTATAAAAATGGATTTGTGATACGTATGAGGGTATTCCAAAAAGTTCATGGAAATGGAATTGAGGTGAGATTATTTTGGTTAAAAAAACATTTGAAATTCATTCATATGAGTTGTTGTCAAAAAAGTTTGCATCATATTTCTTAGTTCCCATATTGCTCGATACTAAGGCTATTTCCAATTTTTTTCACTATAAAAGAGATCCTAAAATACCATTCTTGTAACACTATAAAAGTATTTGTGTATACCTCTTGCTATTCCACAGAATAATCTCTTAGAGGGAAATACATGTCTCATCAGATCAAAGGTAAGCTTTAAGTCATTTCTAAATATAAAAGCAAAGGAGGAAAGTATTTAACAGATTACAATAGACTTACATGGATTCATTCTTTAAAATTTTTTCTAAATAAAATCAAGAGACTGAGAGATATTTAAAGGTAGATTGAGGTAAAAATGGAAAACTAGACCCTTTGCCTACAGCTATGGACATGCCTTACTGTCAGCTACAAATTGGATCAGAAGGTGGAAGAGTGGGTCATTGCTGCTCTATTTGCTATGTGAGGTAGAAAGGAATGAAGGCATTTGTTTTGGTCAAGTTCCAAAGATAGCAGCAAATATGGAAACGAAGTGTGAAAATATAAATAAGAATATTAGAAATTAGAAACTAGAAGATTGATGTGGCTCTATCCTCAGAGGCCTTTTCTGGGGTTTGGACTCCCTCCCTATAACCAACAGGCTTGACTTCAACTCACCATAGAATCCAGCTCCAAAAACACAAGAGACTACAGAGATGATCAAGTGCATCTTTAAAAATCCCTCAATCTCTTCATTTTATTTAGGTAAGAAATTTTTAAAGGATGCATGCCATTTAAGCCTATTAAGAAGCTTATTTGCTGTAACATAACACACAAAAACACATTGGTGAATTATCAAGCTGACAGTGCACTTAGTAATGAGTGAGGATTAATGTCTTTGCCGAAATGTGATTCATGAATAAAAGCTGGTACAAAATTAAACTCTAGGCAGTCACAATCATTTGTAATCTTTAAAACGAAGGCTATGCTGGGTTGTGAATTATTTTTGCTTGGGACTAAGGTAAGGGTTATAGAAATCTGACATGAGAAGAGTTAGTCTTGTCTGCCCTCAGGGCCATCCTTAAAGTTTATCAACCAGTTGGGCTGCCAGGACTAGCAGCTGTTGGCTCTGCTTCTGGCCTTTCAGCCAGACCAACACAACATCCTAGAAGTCAGCAATGAGTGTCCCAGATTGGCTGAACCTAGGCCTTTCTTCTTCATTGCCAGCATCTCTCTCTAATACCACCTTCAAGAGAATTTTGTCCTTTCCCAAAGATGTTGAAAATCCTAATTCCCCATGCTTGTAAGGCTGACCTCATTTGGCAACATGGTTTTTGCAGATGATCCAGTCAACCTGGGATTGTCAGGGTGGGCTGTAATCCAGTGTGACCCTGTTCTTACAAGTTGCAGGAAATTGGGACACCAACACAGGGACAACACCCTGTGAGCATGAAGTTAAGAGTCTGAGGTGACTCATCTGCAAACCAAGGAAGACTAAAAGATGGCCACAAATCCACCAGAAGCTAGGAGAGGCCTGGAATGGGTTCTCCTCTCTGATCTTCAGAAGGAGCAACTTTTGCCAACACCTTGATCTTGAACTTCCAGTTTCCAGTGTTGTAAGATGAGAAATCGCTGTTATTTAAGCCCCTCAGTTGAACCTGGTTATGGCAGCTCTAGTAAACTAAGAGTGATGCTTCCTAACACTGCACCTGACTTTGTCCTTTGCACTCAGTGTCTCCGAATTTTAACCCCTACTTCTCCTAAAGGATTTTTGCTTTGGAACTACCATTTCACTGTCCTGGTCCTGGCTTCCAGAAATCCACTATTGGCCTAGCTATTGGACCCTTAAACTTGGGGCCCCATTGTCATGCCCCAACAGTGTATTTGTGCATAAGGAGGCAGGAAAAAAGAAGTTGGGGAATGAGCAGGCATAGTTCTAAGTATTGGAAACTCTGATGTGAACAATATAGAAAAATTCTATTTGTGCTTTGTGGAGTTTGTTATCATGGGGAGAAAGAGACATTACATTAGATACACAAACAAGTCTAAAAAACATTTAGATCAGCAGTTGGCCAAGTTTTCTCTTTAAAGAGACAAAAAGTAAGTATCTTCGGTGTTGTATGACTATCATTATTCAAATCTGCCATTGTATTGCCAAATCAGTCTCAGACAATACAAACAGGTGTGACTGTGTTCCAATAAAACTTCATTTAGAAAGATAGGCAACAGGTTGTATAGGTCTATAGGCTGTCGTTTGACATTTCTTTTTTAGAATGTGATAAATTCGATGCAGAAAAGAAAGTGGGGTAAACTGTAACTGAGAGGAAGAATACTTGGGTTGTTGGTATAGGCTCCAATAAGGAACAGACTTTTGCATAAGAAGTAGAAAGCCATGGTCTAGAGCATTCTAAGGAAATGGATCAACTGGTGTAAAAATCTTAAAGAAAAAACAGGTTTAGAATATTCTAGAAAAGGGAAGAAAACCAGTGTAACTGGGGAGAACAACTGCAAAACCAGTGAGAAAAGGAAATAGAGTCAAGTTAAGTCACCTGGGTTTTATTTTTTTTTAAAGATTATTTATTTGAAAGAGTCACACAGAGAGAAGGAGAAGCAGAGGCAGAGAGAGGGAGAGGGAGAGGGAGGGGGAGAGGGAGAGAGAGAGAGAGAGAGAGAGAGAGGTCTTCCATCCCCTGGTTCACTCCCCAGATGGCTGCAATGGCCGGAGCTGTGCCAATCCGCCAATCCGAAGCCAGGAGCCAGGAGCTTCTTCCAGGTCTCTCACATGGGTGCAGGGGCCCAAGGACTTGGGTCATCTTCTACTGCTTTCCTGGGCCAGAGCAGAGAGCTGGATGGGAAGTGGAGCAGCTGGGACTCAAACCAGTGCCCATATGGGATACTGACACTGCAGGCAGTGGCTTTACCTGCTACGCCACAGCGCCAGCACCCCCTGGGTTTTATTTTACATGTAACAGGAAGCCATTGGGGGATCCTACATGAAACAGTCACATAATCTCATTTATGTTTTTGAAAGCCCATTTTGGTTGCTGTGTGAAGAATAAATAATGGGTGATCAGAGATGACCACAGAGACCCGGTTAGTGTTCTGACAGAATTCTCCATGACAGCTCCAGCTTTTGCTGCTACTTTAAAATGAAAAAAATCAGCGATCTTTCTCAGGACCCCATAGTTTCAGTGAGGGCTCCTACATCACGTCCATCAGGAACCAAGTGTGAATAACTTGAGTTAAAAGGGAATTTATTGGAACGGAATGGAAGCAGGAATTTAAAAACTAGCCTGGGAAGGACAGAGATCTTAGAAGCAGAAATTTCTTCCTAGTTGTGAAAGGACCCCAGAAGAGAGAATGAACTTCAAATTAAAAACAAACGAACAAAAAGAAAGTAAAAAATCCTTGTGTCACCCTGCTCAACGCTGCTTTGAGTCCAGCCAACTGAGATTGTGCCACACAAGCTCAGTAGTGGTGAGGGGATAGCATTCCCCTTAACAGCCTTAGCAAGAGCCCACATGGTGAGGGAGACGTAATGATCCCAAGAAGGATTGGGTGTTGCTACCTCCTGGGTGAACGGACACTGGGTGCCCCAAATACCACAATGCTCTTCGAGATGCTTTTTTCCCTGTGTTATATTTCTACCAATAGGAAAACCTCTTTTCTTCCTCCAATTGTTCTCCTATGATTAGGTTTAGTTCCCTAGAAAGAAGACCTTGTGGCCAGTGCTGTGGTACACTGGGTAAAGCCACTGCCTTCAGTGCCGGCATCCCATATAGGCTCCAGTCCTGGCTTCTCCACTCCCAATCCAGCTCTCTGCCATGGCCTGGGAAAGCAGTGGAAGATGTCCCAAGTCCTTGGGCCCCTGCACCCACATGGAAAATTCAAAAGAAGCTCCAGGCTCCTAGCTTTGGATCGGCACACCTCCTGCTGTTGCGGCCATTTGGGGAGTGAACCAGTGGATGGAAGACCTCTCTCCCTCTTTGCCTCTGCCTCTCTGTAGGTCTGCCTTTAAAATAAATAATAATAAATAAGTCTTTTTTCTTTTTTAAAGAAGACCTTGATTGGGCTAGAAAAGCATGTCCTGCGTATCCACTCCCACACGAAACCCCACCGAGAGGCCAATTCCCCTGACAGTGCTGCTTCCAGAGCAGAGCTGGAAGTCTGTTTCTTTGGACATGAAGCTGCTCACGAACCCACCCAGCCATATACAAGTGAATCGGGGCCTTCAGGCTGGGCAAACAGACCAGTCTGGCTTACTGCTTCCCCATACAGAAAACCTGCTCTTCCTAGCCTCTGGGATTTGGTCTCATGTTTGTCCCGCCACTCACAGCTTATTCAAGTATTTTTAAAGCTGTTTGTCATGTACTACTGTGCACAAGGTACTCTGCTAAGCACAGCTAATCACTCTGGTACTTCAGTGCAGTGCTTTTCCAACTTTAATGTGCATACTATCACCTGGGAATCTTCTTCAGAGGAAGATACTCTGTTCCCTGTGTCACGCAAGAGGCCTGGTGATCTGCATTTCTCCCAGGCTCTCAGGTTTTGCTGATGCTTCAAATCTGCCAGCCATTGCTTGGCGTAGCAATCCTTTAAAGTACAGGTACCTTTATTCAATAATAATAGCTCTCATTTGTAGAAGGTTTTGAATTTGAATAAGTGCTTTTAAAACATTATTTTATTGAACTTTTAAAACAATTATATGAGTCAGCATAGTAGAATATATTCTATCTATTGAAAAAATCTTTTATATCTCCTTCTCCACACCACTCACACTCATTCACACACACACACACACACACACATTTGTATATGCGTAGGGTCTCTGAACCATATTAAAATAAATTTCAGACATCATGACATTTTACCCCTAAAGACTCCAGCAAGTCTCTCTTGAGGAAAAGATACTCTCCTACTGAATCTCAATGCTCTTGTCATACATGAGAAATTTAACATGGACACTCTAATATCTAAAATATAGCCTGTATCCAAAGATTCCTCATTGCCCCCAAAATGCCCTTTACAGACTCAGGATCCAACCTAGGATCACATATTGCATTTGGCCAATATGTGCTTTAGTCTTCCAGTTTTTAATTTTTTATGGTAACGTCATTTTTGAAGAGCTCAGGAAAGCTGTCCTACAACCTGGATCTGTTTGAGCATTCCCCCATGACAAGACACAGGTTAAACTTTCCTGACAGGAGTAGTATGTAGATGTGCTGTATAGCTCCCCTTTATTGTGTTAGAGGACTCTTAACACCAGTTGATTTCATAATTGATCATGTGAAGTTTTAATCATTCGATAAAAATGATGGCGGTTAGACTTCTTGGTTGTGGCAATACATTTTCTCCTTTGTGATTAATAAATAATATGTTGGATGATACTTTGAGACTTTGAGATATTTTTCTCCAGCCAATTTCAAATATTTTTAAAACTTTTTATTTTAAAATAATTATGGATACACAAAAATTGGCAAAATTTGTGCAGGGAGGTCCTGTACTCTTCCCCAATGTTAATGTCTTGCATAGCCATAGCACTCTAAAAAACCCAGGAACTCGACACTGGCACCATCCACAGAACTCACTCATATTTCATTGGGTCTTATAAGCACTCATTTGCATGCTTTTGGCTCTGTGTAACTTTACCAAATGTGTGGCTCCATGTAACCCTTACCACAGTCGAGAGCCAGAGGGTTGTCACCACAGCCGTCCTCATACTCCTCCTTTGGAGCCTCAACCACCATCCCCAGCCACCCCCGGCCTGTGGTGTATTCTCCATCTCTGTAATTTCGTTGTTTCCAGAACACTTATGTATTTGGAATCAACAGGATGGAATCTTTTGAGACTTTTTTTTTTTTTCATTCAGCACAACTCCCTTGGGATTGGTCCAAGTTGTGTGCATCAGTAGTTTATTGCTGTTTATGATGGACAATATTCCACAGTAAACATGCTCCACTACATACTGCTTTTTTTTTTTTTTTGACAGAGTTAGACAGTGAGAGAGAGAGACAGAGAGAAAGGTCTTCCTTTGCCGTTGGTTCACCCCACAATGGCTGCCACGACTGGCACGCTGCGCCAATCCGAAGCCAGGAACCAAGTGCTTCCTCCTGGTCTCCCATGCGGGTGCAGGGCCAAGCACTTGGGCCGTCCTCCACTGCCTTCCGGGGCCACAGCAGAGAGCTGGACTGGAAGAGGAGCAATCGGGACAGAATCCGGCACCCCAACCGGGACTAGAACCTGGTGTGCTGGCGCTGTAGGCAGAGGATTAGCCAAGTGAGCTTTTAAACATGCGTTGATAATCTTTGCCCGAGGCCATTGATATCATGGAATTTGTAGAATGAAGGTCTGTTTACTGAATCATTCTCTCACTACTCCATTTGAGGATGAATCTTGTAAATCTGTGAAGCTCTAAATCTTGAACTCAATCTCAGGACTCCCACTACAAATTTTCTACTTTGTCCAGTCCACCACATATACTAAGCATGGAGTATGTACCTTCCTTCTCTGGGTGCAAGAAACAGAAAAATGAAATCAAAGTGGCAGAAATATTGGTTTCAAATTTTCCCAATATGAAACTCTGAAGAGTTTACCAGAAGAGAAAACTATAAATTAAAATTCCTCTGAATACTGACATAAATCATGAAACAAAATTTTAGCATTCAATCCAGCAACATATCAAAAGGATAATGTGTTATGACCAAGCATCTTTTAAGTCAGTAATGCTAAGTTAGCTTACAAACTGAAAATCAATCAATGTAATTTAACATCTTAGCAGATTAAAAATTAAAAATAATATTTCCATCCCTTTAGATGCTGAAAAATCATTTTTAAAAATTAAATATCCATTTATGATGCAAACTTTCAGAAAACTAGGAATAGAAGGAAACTTCCTTAACAACATCAGCAAAAACAAAAACTTCTTTAACAACCATCAAAAAAAACTACCAGAAAGCCTACAGCTGGGTTCAAATTCAATGGTAAAAGACTAAATGCTTTCTCCCTTAGACAGGGAGCAAGACAAGATATACATTCATATAATTTCTTTCCTTTTTTTTTTTTTTTTTTTTGACAGGCAGAGTGGACAGTGAGAGAGAGAGAGAGACAGAGAGAAAGGTCTTCCTTTGCCATTGGTTCACCCTCCAATGGCTGCCGCTGCCAGCACGCTGCAGCCAGCGCATCACGCTGATCTGAAGCCAGGAGCCAGGTGCGTCTCCTGGTCTCCCATGGGGTGCAGAGCCCAAGCACTTGGGCCATCCTCCACTGTACTCCTGAGCCACAGCAGAGAGCTGGCCTGGAAGAGGGGCAACCAGGACAGAATCCGTCGCCCCAACCGGGACTAGAACCCCAGGGTGCCGGCGCCACAGGTGGAGGATTAGCCTATTGAGCTGCAGTGCTGGCCCACATTCATATAATTTCTACTAAGCTTTGTGCTAACTTTCCAATGCAGATTAGAAAGATGTAAAATACACTTTCCATGAACTTAATATGAATATTATATATAAGAACATATAAATACATTCAAAACTGAGGAATGCTTCAAAGCTGAAATTGTGGATTTATAATCTTCAGAAACTAAGATATTTGAAATCATGAAATTTACGAGTCTGAAAAAGAAGGCAAGGCTTATATGATCACCTTTTCCAGATAAGGAAACAGTCTCATATTTATTATGTGATTTGTTTGCTGTTTTTGTGGCTGAAAGTATTCCATAGTGAGAGTATTTCATAGTGTATACACATACATGTGGGGGGGGGGAGAGTGTGGGTGTATAGCAGATATATATATATCTACTTTTTAACTCTACTTTATACACTACTTTTTAACATGCATTGACAAAATCTCATAACACAGACACTCTTATTCCTTGATGATATATGTATAGTATGTATCATCTATATATACAATGAATTGTAAAGGACCTGATGAGTTCCATCTTATCACAAAGTTAAGTGAGCATTTACTTGCCTTTTGTAGCCCACTCAACCCCTTTTAAAAGCCATAAGCAGGAAGTACTGAAGACCTTCAATATTCATCATTCATAGGTACCTTCTTATTCACATGGAAAAATACAAGTATACAAACATTAACCATATCCACACAGTCTTCAAAAGGATAAGTAATTAGACAGATATGAGTATCAACTGGCTGATAGCAACAAGAGAGATGAGTGTGTGTAAATAACTGAATAATGAAATAGAATTCAGAAGCACGTGAAAGATAGAGGATAGGCAATGTGACCAAAAGAACCCAGAATCTCCATGATTCTTAATCACCTATTATTTTGTCATTTGATAGTTAAATTTGCAGCCTTAAAGTTTCCTTAATTACCATCTTTGGGGGCTACATTTGCAATTACAGATATTAATAAATTCCTTTTGCTAATTATCCAAAAATTAACACAGATTTAAAAATGAACATTACCTTTCTATGACCGAAACAATTACCAGGGCTCAGAAAAAGAACCTACACAAAAGCACCAGCTTAGCAGACAAAAGCATGTCTGCTGTTTCCAGATTGACAAGCAACATTCAGCATGGATTAAAATGCAGGCAAACTGAACACACACGAAGGATGTGACAAATTTTTATGCAAGTCTAATTTTCTTCCAGATCCGCAACAATTCCTTTTTTTTTTTTTTAAATGAAATGACTTTAAAAATGTAGCAAAGGAGCTAGTGAAGTCTACACAGCTTCTTATATTTCTTTTAAGAAATTAAATTAAACCGTTTTTCATTTTGATGGGTGAGAAAAAGTAAAATGCCCTGAAAACAGTAGCATCTTTGGCTGAACAGCAAGCAAGGTCCCTATCATTTTCCATGAAGATTCACTCCCTGAGTGCGACTTTGTCATCATGTAATATACGTGTGTTTTTATGGCTGTTAACAAACCCATGAATTCTGTGGCTTATAACAGAGAAACTAAACTGCATTTTACGATGGTGGCATGAACAGTAACTCGAGATAGTATATGCCATACTGCACAAAATAGAACAAAATATTGTCAAGTTGGATATTGGAGCTGAAACCTTGGTATATGTAAATATTAATGAAAACTATAGTGGTTACAAACCATAGTGGCTGCTGACAAAAATCATCTTAGAAACAAATGTTATGATTTGAAAAGCAAATAATCATGATGCAACTCAACTTCTTCAAATGCCACTACACTGGGGGTAGGTGGTGTGCAGGGGAGCAAGAGGGGCCCTGGGTTAAGAGCTGGTGTTCACATAACTGGCTTTATACACACAGCACCTGGCCATTCCTGGAACTCCATCCTGTTATACATGGTGCTACAGAAGGAATTCTGGCAATCAGCTTGTAGAGACATTGACAAAATCATAACCGAACAAAAACAAGTGGTTCTCTTAAGGATTAAAAAAAACCTTAACTCTAAGATGGGGAGGTGACTATGGGAGAAGGAGGGGCAAACTGGAGGAATAGGGAGCAGATGGCAGGGGAAAAATTTCAAGATTTCCTACTTCACGCAGCGGCTGTCTTGCTCCATTACTTCCTATGATGAGCAAGTGTGTTGTGGGGGATGCTTTTTTCTGTAGCAGGTCAATGTGCTCTGTAAAGAGAAGCAACAGGAAGAGGCCAATGGTTTTGTGCTGTGAAGGAAAGATACAGACATCCATTAAAGGGAAAGAGACTGAGAATAATATTCCTTAGGATCCCTTCCTTCCTGTGGCTTTTTTGTATTTGCCAAACATTATTTCAAGGACAAACAGCTGTCCTTTCATGGTGTGCAACTAGGGGAGCATGATATTTTGTGTGGAAGGATTGAGGGGGAGATTGCATTTACCTTACTCTTGTAGTTCCAGAAAGTGTCTGTGGCTCTATTAACAATTACTCGCTGCTTGTCATTTTTATATGAGACATAAGCCGTTCATAATATTTACGCACATGGGCTTCCAGAAAAAGCTACTGAGGAAAACACAGTGCCTACATTACTGGAATGGGCACAGAAGATAGAAAAACGGAAGTTCAATCTCAGAGAAGATTCAGTATCAATAAACAAAAGCAAGGAGGAAACAACAACCTTGAAAGGAGGAAAGAGCTGATTTAAGTATTGCTCCACGGGGAAGTCACCAAGGTAGAGTCTGAAGGAGCTAAATATTCCTAACAGGCTTCAACATTAGGGAGAAAGTGCTCAGAACGTAACAGCATTTGTCTTCATATTGAAGTGTTTCTCTAAGGATCTCAAAGCACCTCACACATATATTGGAAGATAAGAAGTTCCTGACAATAGGAGTTGCCAACATTTGAATAAATTGCCAAGGGAACTTAAAGCATCTCATTTGGAAGTGCTTAAAATAGAGTGGCTCCTTACTTAGCTGGGATTGTTAGAGTCCAGTGGTTATCAAGCATCAGCTTGCCTAAGAATCACCCAGAGGGCTTATTGGAACACGAATTTCTGCCTCCACTCCAGAGTTTCCAACTCCGTAGTTCTGGGCAGTGGGTTTGGCTGGACAGCCTGCATTTTTAACAAGAGTGGAGCAATGCTACTGTTGTGGATGCAGGAACTACATGTCCAGAATCCCTGATGTAGGCGTACTTCTAATAATGGTAATAACCACTTTCTATAGATCCAAGTATATACAGGCCAAATGCACTCTGTCTGCCGGATGCCACTTTTATCGTGATGGTACCAAGAGTAAAACTGGAGGTGAGAGATAATCAGCTGTTACTCGAATCATGCAGGATGTAAAGGAAAGCACTGGGATTCAAGCTTGAGTTGACCAGAAGTTGAGCCTTCGTGCTAAACCATTACATTTTGCTGACTAGCAATGGGGGATAGCCATGATCTCTATGAAACTGTCTGTAGATTCCAGAATACACATTATACAAAGTTCAGGGGAAAGTACAACTATAAAACTTAAATAAACAAATTCAGTGTTTTTCTGGAGTGTCATAAATTTTGGATCTCATTTTGATATGTAAGGCCACATCTCCTTTACTCTGGACATAAGTATTTGTTATGAAGGCAGCTGTCACTTTGTTTTCCTAAGTTTCTCTGCACTCTTGCCACCATCAAAGACTAAAATCCACTGACACAAATTAGGTTAGAGTGAGGACAGTTTCATAAAAAGAGGGAGGGAAGAGCCCACCATACATCTGACTTCCCTCCATGCAATTTTCCCCTTGGATTCTTCTTGTCTTTCTCTAGTCTGAAAGTCATCACTACTTTCACTATGCAGATTTCTCTTTCTTCTCTAAAAACTGGGTACCACTAGATATCCCCAGATTCTGGAAGTTGTGTTTATCCCATATAAGTTTTTTGAAAGCATTTTCTCTTCCATAATGCTCTTTCTGCAAAGAAATTTTCACATTAGCTACTTGAGATAAAATGCCATATCATTACCCAGAGAATTCTAAAAAGTTCCTAGTGCTTTCAAATGGAAAATGCAAACCCTCTAGATCTGTACTATCCACAAATGTCTATCAAACACACTAAAAGTGTTCAAACTGAGATGCACTGGAAATGTAAAACATGGAATGTTGAAGACTTAATGTGAAAAAAGAATATAAAATTTCCATTAATAATTTTTACTTTGGTTACATTTTGAAATGGTACAATTTTGAGCATTCTGCATTAAATAAGATATACTATTATTAAAATAATTTTTGTCTTTATTTTTATTATTGCAACTACCAGTGAATTTAAATTATATATGTGGACAACCCTGTAGATACCAAAGAGAAACAAGCAAACTGACAATTGGAGAATATATAAAATTGGCTTTTTCTGAAAGTCTGTGGGCTGAAAAGTCATTCTTTTTTAAGTTTTACTTATTTATTTGAAAGGCAGAGTTACAGAGAGGCAGAGGCAGAAAAAGAGAGAGAGAGAGTCTTCCACTCACTGGTTCACTCCCCAGATGGCTGCAACAGCCAGAGCTGGGCCAATCTGAAGCCAGGAGCCAGGAGCTTCTTCCAGGTCTCTCACATGGGTGCAGGGGCCCAAGCACTTGGGCCATCTTCTGCTGCTTTCCCAGGCCATAGCAGAGAACTGAATCAGAAGTGGAGCAGCTGGGACTCGAACTGGCGCCCATATGGGATGCTGGCACTGCTGGTGGCGGCTTTATGTATTATGTCACAGTGCTGGCCCTGAAAAGTCATTCTTTACCTGCAGAAAACCCCAAAAAGATGTACTACATGCTTTTCTTCACATGGTAAATAGGAAGAATGTTGGTCATTCACTTTGTTAAAAATGTATTTATTTGAGGGACAGAAAACGAGAGCTCCCATTCACTGGTCAACTCCCCAAATACCCTTATTAGCTAGGGCTGGCCCAGACCAATGCCAGGAACCAGGAACTCAACCCAAGCCTCCTTCATGGGAGTGATTCCATTCACTTGAGCCATCACTGTTGCTTCCAAAGGACTGTGTTAGCAGGAAGCTGGAATCATCTGGAGCTAGTTATTGAACCCAGGCATTCTGATATGAGACATGGGCATTCCCATTAGCATCTTAATTGCTGTGCAAATGTCTGGCCTCGAAACAACATTGGTCTTAAAGATTTTCAGTTGTTGTCGACAAGTAATATGTGATACTGAGAACTGTAAGTAAGACTGTAACCTTAGCATAATTGTACACCAGATATAGCACTTACATTATGCTTTTCAATGCATACCATGGTTAGTATTAGATAAATGAACCAATGACTGTAGAATACCTTCCTTATTTTGCCTGTAGGTATTTTGGTGGTAAAATTTATGTTTTCATTCATTTCACAGTATCTATACATAGCTAGGGCTTAGTAAACATTTATTAAAGGAATAGAAGCAGGGGAAACTGCAGAGAAAGAAAGTAGGTGAGAAGGCATAGGCCTGGACCACCTAGGACTATTTGGGGTTTGTCCAGACACAATAGCATTCAAGCTAACTGTAGAGGGCTGAACTTCATTCTTCAAGCCAGTTTGGGGCTTTCATTGTACCTTATTCAGTAATGGTATCTGCAAGTCAGCATACCATTTAATATCTGGGGCATATTCTCTAGGCTACAATTTGCATCACGGGAATTGAGACCAAGGAATATCTTGTCATGAAACATTTTGGCAACTGAAGAAGAGAACTTGAAACTTAGACTATCTGCAATTCCCTTGGTGCCGACTGCAAAGAAAGAAAATTCAGGCATGTAGGAATTTAATAAGCAACCACAAGTCAGTAGCAGACAACCCAGTCTGGGCTCAATGGAGTGTTTCCATAGATGTTTACAATGTTTCCTCACTTCTCTCTTGTGTGTTCTCTTCATTCTATTCAAAGATAAAGAATAAAATTCACACAAATACAGTAATGATACTGAAGTTAACAAAAATCCTTTCTTTCCCAGCAAAAGCAAGAACACAAACATTTTACTAGAATAGGAAATACAGAAAAGAATAACTCCAGATTCTATGGCAGGCAGGGTAGACAAATACAGGACAGAAGAAAGTTAGTATGATTTTATTTTTAATATGTGAAAAGAAAAGCATTCAGATAATAATAAAATGTCTGATTAGGCTTACTTATCATGGGAAAATAAGTCCCATGGGACAAATACAAAACTGATTAGACTTACTTATCATTATTCTGTGGTTTAGTGATTTTATTTTGAATTAAATATGGGGATTGATTCTATAATCTTGATTGCATTGAGATCTTTCTCCAGAGCTAGAGTACAATTATAGTACAAAATATTATCCACACATGGAAATACAGGGGCTCAATCAATGTTCCCACAGTAAAAATCTTGGCACTAAAGTTAAATGGAACCCAATTCTGTTGACACTGAACCTCACTACAGGTGTTCTCCTACACATGTTAAACTCTGAGTTGTCGGGGCTGGCAGTGTGGCTTAGTGAGTAAAGCCACTGCCTGCAGTGCCGGCATCCAATATGGGTGCCAGTTCTAGTCCCGGCTGCTCCACTTCCAATCCAGCTCTCTGTTACGGCCTGGAAAAGCAGAAGAAGATGGCCCACATCCTTGGGCCCCTGCACCTGTGTGGGAGACCTGGAAGAAGCTCCTGGCTCCTGGCTTCAGATCAGCACAGCTCTGGCCATTGCAGCCAACTGAGAAATGAACCAGCAGACAGAAGACATCTCTCTCTGCATGATTCTGACTTTCAAATAAATAAATAAATCTTTAATAACAAATAAGCAAACAAAAACTCTGAGTTGTTACAGTTAGGTTGGCGTCTATGATTGTTTGGTTAACATTGTTGGACAGCATCTCTTGTCACTACTGATACAGTTATTTCTGGGATATAGTCAGGGAAACTGAATCTCCAAGCAAGATCCTGAGATCATAAAAAAAAATCTGTATCAAAGAGATTTTAGTGTCGTGAAACTATTCCATATGACACCATAACAGTGAACATGTTTTTCAAAACCCATAGAACATACAACACAAAGCATGAACCCTATTGTAAAAGTTGGACTTTCACTGACATTGATAAGATACATGTTCATTCATTTATTTTAACAAATGTACCACATGGATGTGGGTTGTTGGTGGGGAGGCTGTGTGTGTGGTAGGAATAGGTGTATGGAAACATACTGTACTTTTCAATCAGTTTTGCTGTGGACTCCAAACTGCTCTAAAAAGTAAAGTCTATTAATTAGTCCAATTCACACATACACACACAAGGTCAAAAAAGCATTTTTTATTTATTGGGAGGTTTTGTAAAAATGATGATTGAAAATGAATGATACTGTGGTAATAGGAACTTAGCAATCAACTAGGAAGAGAAGGGGAAAAAATTCCATCTAACAGATTAGGGATAACAAAGCAATCTTAGTGGTCGGTGCTTGGCTTTGCAGTAATGAGGTGAAGATGCTCATGTTCTACATTGGAGTGCCTGCTTTCCATTCCTGGCTCTGGCTCATGACTCCACCTGGGAGGCAGCAGGTAATGGTTCAAGTAGCTGGGTTCCCAGCACTGTGTGGGAGACCTGGATTGAATTCCCAGCTCCTGATGTCACCTAGCCCAGCCCCAGCCTTGGTGGGTACTTATGGGTTGACTCATCAGAAGGGAGCTCACTTTATCTGACTTAGTCTCTCCGGGTCTGTCTCTGCCTCTCAAGCTAAAAAAGCAAAAACCAAAACAGGCCGGCGCCGCGGCTCACTAGGCTAATCCTCCGCCTAGCGGCGCCGGCACACCGGGTTCTAGTCCCAGTCGGCGTCCCGCGGCGGCCATTGGAGGGTGAACCAATGGCAAAGGAAGACCTTTCTCTCTGTCTCTCTCATTGTCCACTCTGCCTGTCAAAAAAATAATAATAATAATAAAAAAAACCAAAACAGGAGAACAGGAGTGAAGAAAGTGAGTCCTATTGTAATGACTGCCCTGGGAAAAAGCTGTCCTGAGGTTTTGCCATGTTCACAGTCAGTTCCTATGAGCACAGTCTAACAGTGGGAGGTAGTGGTTGCTATCACCTGTGTGAGATGCGGATGACAGGATCAGCCATGTCATCCCCACTCAGGATATCCTCAGACTAGTCAAGCGTGACATAATGAAAAGGGTATTTCCAAGTCACTCAGGAAGAAGACATCCAGAACTCTGCTTGCCTCTAGGAGACAGAACAGACTGAAAAGATATAAGAACAAACTAATAGGAGGAGGAGGAGTGAGGAGTGAGAGAGCTCGACACCAGCAACACAAGTCCATAAGCATCCACTATTAGGAATAAGTGCACTGAAATAAATGCACTTTGTCACTGCAGAAGCTAATATTTTTTACAGACAGCTGGGGTTGTTTCTTTGGGGTGGTGGTGGTGAGGGATGGATTTTTTTTTTCTTCTTGGTTTTCTTTTTGGCATAATGAGCTGATTTCAGGTAAGGGAAATTTTAGGCTGAATGTCAAGAAAAGAAATTCCCAACTGTGAGAAGGATTGGATTACAAAGTGGTCTCTCATGGGAAGCAGTCGAAACTCTGTCTGCTCTGCTCTGGGAATAGGTTTGTTAGTTAAATCGCAGTCCTTTTCTTAGTTGACTGCTTGACATTTCAGCAACAGAGCCAAATAATTCATGGGTCAACTAAGAAGAGTGCTTATTATAATAATCTTTTAAAATCTCCACCAACAGCAGTGAATTAGAAACAAATATAGTTACTATTTTACTCTATGTGATAAAGCCTGTCAGGTTTTTACAGTATGAAATCTCTTCTTCAATATCCTTGGATTGCGTTTTAAGTGATTGCTGATATCCATAAAACAGGAAACCCTGGCAGTGCTAAGAAAATGGCATTTGAGAGTTGACTAGAAATAATGAAGAGAGATGTGTCCACCGTTGGCACAAAACTACCAGTAGAATCTTAACTGTCCCTTAGTCTTCAAATAATAACCTTGCTAATAATAAACTACATTAAAGCCAGCAACAAACCAAATGACTTCTAATTCTCAAGGAAGCAGAAACGAAAAACAACAGTTAACATAAAAGGAAGGTTTGCAGAGAACCAATAAATTAAGAACTGAAGAATGTGACATTATTAGCCTGTAAATACTCCTTAGTGATTCTTCCAGGATCTCTTCAAACAAAGGTGTAGAAAATTAACACCATCCCCTCATATGAGCATAGAATGAATGAAATAAACGTGGAATACTTGTGATCTCAGGGCCTGGGCAAGGCCTAGGTCACATCACTGTGTGCTGTCATCCCCTAACATTTTATTAGAGTTAGAAATGGCCAGGAAGGACCACCTTAAAAGGCAAGAGGACTCCAAAATGGACACTGCAATTTGGAAATTGTACAAGGCAGACAGCCCCAATGTTGTACACATACAATGCACTTACCATTGCATAAAAATAAATCTTGGGTAGTTCTGGGCATTAGTGGCACTTCCTTGGCCATGCCTGCCACCTTATATCACTCCTGCCACTGCCGTCTCTATCAATGATTTGCCAAGTACCAAGAACAATCCTTTTTGAGACAAGGTTAGCTAGCCTTTACCATTTCAGATGGCCATGCCCATTTAAATCCAAGCAGAAGTCTAGTTACTAAGCTCATGATTTTGACTCCCCTTGATTTAGGCAAATGTGGAGCTGAAGCTATAATGTGTGTTAGGGCTGATTGCCAAGATGTTCTTATGTTCTATGCTGATTACTGGAATGCAACAGTGAAAATCTGGGTAGAGCCTGGAAAGATGCTTCCCAGTTTGCTTGGCTTCGGCTGAGGAATTCACACCAAGTGAAAGGGAAAGCATTGACTTTCTTATCAATCATTCCCTTATTCATTCATTCATTCAGCTAGTAATTATTGGGAATTCAGAGGTAACTAAAAGCATATTACTCTTTGCACTTGGAGAACATGAGCCTCATGAACTCTTCCATCCTTGCTCTATTATCAACCTCATGGAGACACTTTTACCTTTCTAGAATCTAGTTTCTCCATCAAGAAAATGGGGATTCTAACATCTATCTTTTTTTTTTTTTTGTAGATAAAAGCAGAGAAGCAAGATTTATTTATGTGAAAAGTCAAAGTACATAGTCATATTTTTTTTTTACTTTTATTTAATGAATATAAATTTCCAAAGTACGGCTTATGGATTACAATGGCTTCCCCCCCCCCCATATCGTCTCTCCCACCCGCATCCCTCCCCTTTCCCACTCCCTCTCCCCTTCCATTCACATGAGGATTCATTTTTGATTCTCTTTATATACAGAAGATCAGTTTAGCATACATTAAGTACAGATTTCAACAGTTTGCTCCCACACAAACATAAAGTGAAAAATAATAGATGATTTTTTTAAATGGTGATGAAATCAGATCAGACCTATTGTCATGTTTAATCCCAGTGAGAGTCAAGTTGGGAATTGATAATTTCTTCTCTTTTTTTTTTTTTTTTTTTTTTTTTTTTTTTTTTACAGAAGATCAGTTTAGTATACATTAAGTAAAGATTTCAACAGTTTGCACCCCCATAGAAACTTAATGCTATAATGAGTACTAACATCTATCTTGAAGTGTGGCTTTGAGTCTAAAACATGCATGCATGATGATGCCTCAATACATAACAAGCATTCTGTGAGAGTTTTCTGACACCTCCTCACACTTTCATCCATGAAATATCTTGCTGTCTGCAAGCACCATATCCTTTAGATTTCATCCTTATCTATTAGTATTGTGTAAATGCAGGAAGTGTGGGTACCATCCAGAAGAGAAGCAATCGCTGATACATACATTATAATTAATAATAAAAAAGAAACACAAGGGGGAACATGATTGACCACTGAGGCAATTGAAAAAAATTATGGGTAAACTAAAAAACCAATCTTCATATTAGACCAATGTCCCTCAACATTGAAGCAACTTTAGAAGGAGGAATAGAAATATACCATGGCCGGCGCCGCGGCTCAATAGGCTAATCCTCTGCCTAGCGGCGCCAGCACACCAGGTTCTAGTCCCGGTTCGGGGCGCCTGATTCTGTCCCAGTTGCCCCTCTTCCAGGCCAGCTCTCTGCTGTGGCCCAGAATTGCAGTGGAGGATGGCCCAAGTGCTTGGGTCCTGCACCCCATGGGAGACCAGGATAAGCACCTGGCTCCTGGCTTCGGATCAGCGCGGTGCGCCGGCCGCAGCGTGCCGGCCACGGTGGCCATTGGAGGGTGAACCAACGGCAAAGGAAGACCTTTCTCTCTCTCTCTCTCTCACACTGTCCACTCTGTAAAAAAAAAAAAAGAAAGAAAGAAAGAAAGAAAGAAAGAAAGAAAGAAAGAAAGAAAAAGAAATATACCATGGATGTGCTAAGATTATTTATATGGAGACAGATGTTTAGTTTAGTAGTTAAGATGCCCACATCCCATGTTGAAGTTCCTGAGTTCAAGTCCTTCCTTTGGCTCTTAACTCCAGCTGCCTGCCAGTGTAGACTCCAGAGGGAGCAAGTAGTTGGGTCCCTGCCACCCACATAGAAAACCCAGATTGAATTTTCATCTCGTCTTTAGCCCTGGCCACTGTGGGTGCTGGGGGAATGAACCAATGGATGGAGGCTCTCTCTGCATCTGTTCATCTTTCTTTCTATCTCTCATCCTCTCTCTCTCTCTATCTCTAAAACAAAAAAAAAATTATGCTTATGTCCACTGCACTATTCTTTTCTATGTATTCTTTTTAAGATGTATTTATTTATTTTGAACTGGAGGGAGAGAGAGAGAGAGAGAGAGAGAGAGGGAATCTCCCATCTGCTAGTTCACTCCCCAAATGGCCCCAATGGCTGGGGCTGAGCTAGGTTGAAACCAGAAGCCAGGAGCCCCCTCCAGACCTCCCACAATGGTGGCAGGGGTCCAAGGAATTTGGCCATCCTCTGCTGCTTTCCCAGGCACATTAGCAGGGAGCTGGATCAGAAGTGAAGCAGTCAGGTCTTGAACCAGTGCCCATGAGGGATGTCTACATGGTAGACAGTGGCTTAACTTTCTGGGCCACAACACTAGCCCCTCTACATATTCTTTTGAAAAAGTCGAACAGATATGAGAATCAATAAAACAAAAAGTATTTAAAACATAAGAAACCATAGTAAAAATAATTCTTCAGCTACATAGCATTGGCTTCCAAACAGTAAGGTTATACTAGGCCACAAAATATATACATTATATATATATACATTAAATATATATATATATATATGCAATGATAATGATGGGGCCGTTCATCTAGTTGAGTTCATCTAGTTCAGCTTCTTCATAGATTAAACTTTGACCAATTTTTTTTTAAAAATATTTTATTTATTTGAAAGATAGGGTGACAGAGAAAGAGAGATAGATCTTCCATCCACTGATTCACACCCAAATGGCTGCAACAGCCAGGGCTGGACAAGGCCAAAGCCAGGAGCCCAGAAAACTATCTGGGTCTTCCATGTGGGTGGCAGGGATCCAAATACTTGGGCCATGAGCTGCTGCTTTCCAGGTGCATTAGCAGGAAGCTGGATTAGAAGTCAAGCATTTGGGACTCAAGCTGGCCCTTGGCCAATATTGACTAAGTAAAGGTTACACAGTAGGGAAGTAGCTTAGATTGAACCAGAGAAGTCCAATTATGACTTCTTATGATGCTCTTTTTCTTTTGGATATATATAAATATATTTGGAGCCTTTTGGTTATCAGCCATATACCAATATACTATTCTAGGCATGGACAATAGGGTAATAAGCAATATAGAAAAAATTGTCCTTTCAGAGTTTATAGTTTGGCTAGGAACACAGAAAAGTAAAACAAAGTAATGTTAGCATGATACAGAGTAGAGGAAATGTTACAGAGTAGAGGCTTAGTCTAGTTTACAGATCAAGGAAGAGTCCCTGGGGAAACACTTAGTTGCAATGCAAAGTATGAAATAGATAAATGAGATAAGGCAGTGGGACAGGGCAGATCACTTGGACAGAAGCAAAGGTTTCTTAGTTAGAAGTAGGAGTGACAGGATGGGGGTGCAGCGTGGGGAAGACAGAATGACGGGGGTGCCAAATGGGGCACCAGAGGGAAGACATGGGGAGATCAGTGGGAAAGAGGTGGGAAATAGGTTAGAGTTTGGGAGGAAACCTTAGAGAGTGGGAGTTATTGAAAAGTTTTAGCAGGAAGTTGAAATGATTATACTTGCATTTTGGGTCACAGTCTGGCTGCATTATTGAGAAACAGTTGAAGGGGGGAAAAGAACAGTGGCAAAGGCCTCTTAGAAATACAATGATAGAAATAAAGACCTCGAGGTTTACAAGGTGAAATGTGATGAGGGGAGAACTGTTGATTGACAGGGTATATAGGGGCAGTAGGAGAATGGGGAAAGTCAAGACTTTTTCTTAGGTTTGACACCTCAGCAAATACAGAGAGAAGACTACTGAGGACTATAAACATCAATGGTCCATGTTTGTTGAACTTAGGTAGCTGGGTGAAAAATGATAAAGCTGTCCCTGAAATTGTAAGGAATTTCCAATGCAGAGCCCTCTATGCAAAATTATCCCCATATGGGAAAGGTAATTAAAAAAAATGGAGACTGAAATATTTTATCAGACTTTTGGGAAGAAATACAAATTTCCTAGAAAGATATTTGCAATCTGAAGCCAGTCCTTGGACAGAGGAGCTAGGAGAGTTGGAAGAGAGTTCCCTGAGCAAAGCTCCTGGGGTAGCACACACTCCGAGTGAGTGACAAATGCACCGGGAGGCTGTGAATGATGTGTTTGCAGTGGTGCTCAGAGAGTACAGAGATCCATACATGGAATTAGGTGCACCTGTGCATAGCACAAAATGCTTCAAAACAAAACAGTGGTGGCTTCTATCTCACCGGAGGAAAAACAAATGACAAATGCAAGCTTCAAAATTGCCCCAAAGCCTTAACACTTACACAAAGACTGAAATATCACCCAGCATAAGTGCCTTTCTCCTTTCCCCCCCAGCTTCTGGCCACCATAGATTAGGGAAATCTGAGTGTATCCAACCTTGGGACAAAGCAGGTATGGCCTCTTTGACCAGCCAAGCAGACCAGGTTTCTGCTTCTGACTCCCACCCATGTCACCACTGTTTCTCTAGGGTAAAAAACTTAAACTTTACAAATGTTCAACCCCTCTGTGCCGTCAAACCTTTTGAAGCACATGTCTCTCCTGAGTTTCCCAGGACTGGTTTATCAGCACTTATACTTCACTGGTGTTTAGGATCTCTCCAAAAGCTGACTCCAAGATAAGGAGAAGCAAGCAAACAGTGTACTGGGGGAGATGCAGGGGTGCATCAAAGGGAACCAATAAAGAGAGTGTTTCTAGCCAGTTGCCACTGTGGTTGAATGAAAGCTAATCAGTTATCCACTCAGGAGGTGATGGATCTGGGAGAATTTCTACATCAAATCCCATGAGTCCTAGTTTGAGGGCTTTGGATGAGCATGTGTGTAAATGACTATTGTTAGTTCTCCTAAGGATAGCAAAGAGTTAAGAAGTCCTTAGGTCAAGTGCATATTCTGACAGTGGAAGGTCAGTAGGTGGGCCCTCGTGTGTTAAGGGTGAAAAGATAAGGATGAGAGCCTGAGAGTGTCTCCTAAAGAAGCCAAAATAATAGATTCCCCAAGCTGGGGCAGAGGTGGTGTTATCAAGGCAGAGGAAAAGGTAATTGACAACAGATATATAGATACAACAGGAGATATGTGTGACTTCATAGTGCAAGGTTTCTTGAAAACAGGAAATACATTTTACCATCACAGTGGGGAGAGGGAACACACAAAAGAGAATAAATGAAAATAATTTTATCCAAGAAGGTCAGGGATAACCTTGGGGCCAGGACAGAAGAGTGGCTAGCTACTTTTTGTAACTATTTGGTTTTGCTAAATTCAGATCTTCAAGGGAAAATGTAGATCTTGAGCTTTTGTTTGTAGTCATCCTGCTACCCAGTACAGCAATAGGCATATTTTCCCTGTAGATGGTGGTCCATGTGAGGCAAGGCGATCAGTCACAGACTTATCCTGGACTTACTGGTACTTTGTGGTGCTTCAAACGTAACAGCACTGAAGAAGAGCTTCTGGGCTTCCTTGGAGGTTAGACGTAGCATTTTTGAAAGACTAAACATGAATTTGAAATTTTGCTAAACTTCTAACTATGCTTTGAAGTGCCAAATGTTGATGAGTGCAAACTCAGAAACTGTAAGAGAACTTAATTTAGAGGTCTTAAGAATTGTGATTCAAGAGACACAGATTCAGCTATTTCTAAATCCACATTGTGAGGGAGACAGGGAGAGCCAGAACTTATTTAGGCAAGTAGTGCTGATTTATTATAAAGCAATAAAAATTGCTTTATAGGAAACTTCTGTTGAATGTTGAGGAAGAATAGGGACTAATTAAAGATAAGAAAATAGTGAATATAATAATGATAAAAATGCCTATAAAACCAGAGCCTTTTTGACATGCATCTATACTCTCTGGACACAATGTAATTATCTCATAATTCTGGATGCCCACAGACAAAAGGGGAAGGTGACCAAATTTCACTTTTTGGTTGACAACTTGAGACGTGCCTAAGTCCTATCCTCTTACTTGCCTCCCAATGCCATTTTGAAAGGCTCTCTCAGTTTTACTTTTGTTGCAATTTTTCCTTTTATTTTCATACAGGTAAGTCATTCCAGTAGGAGAGCTGTTTAGGCTAATGGAGGTAGCCAACAGAGAGGCAGTTCTATCAGAGGTGCTAGCAGGGCCTTGAAGAGTGACAGGAGGAAAAGTGTCAGTGTGTTTCACTCAGAGCAGGTGTTACCTGTCTATTTGACACACCTCAACTACCTACCTTGATCCTTCATGTACACCAAAAGCAATAAAGATGAATTTATGTAATAGATAGAATTAAAAAGGAGAGAATGTTCCACCATGGGAAGCAGTCCACACAACAGACTCAGAGAATGACAATCACTCTACATAGCACTCTGACATCAGAAATCAGCCTTTAAAGCATTCTGGTCTGGCTGAAAAGTGCACGAGAGCATTTCAAGCATGGAAAGCCAAGACAGTATGGCAAAAAATAATGTCCTACATGAAAGATCTCTGCGGGTGAGACCCTAGTGGAAAGAAGGGGCCATCAAAGAAGGAGGTATTCTTCTCTGAAGGGAGGAGAGAACTACTTTGCTATGGCATTGTGTCAATACTGATGGGGATTGTGGACTCAAAAGGCTTCCATGTCAAGAGCCTTGGGTGATCACTGACGTCATACTTAAGTGTGTTAATTGTTAAATTAACAGCAAGAGTCACTGTGCACTTACTCCCCATGCAGGACCTCTGTCCTCATTAAGCCGTACTATGAGAATTAATTGTAAAACTTGCTCTCAGTTTGTGTGTGTATGTGTGTGTGTGTGAGTGCGTACAAACTGTTGAAATTTTTTACTTAGTATAGAGTTGGTTTCTGTGTATAAAGTTAATTGAAAATGATTCTTAATGGAGAATGGACTGGGAATGGGAGAGGGAGGAGAAGGTAGGGTAAGAGTGGGGGTGGGAGGGCATGTATGGTGGGAAGAATCACTGTATTCCTTAAGTTGTACTTATGAAATTTGTACTCATTGAATAAAATATTTTTGGAGAAAAAGATAAAATTATGTAACCCAAATTAAGAAACATTTGTCAATGAAGGCCATGTAAGGTCAAGTATTTAAATGTTAGTGTAAATCTCTCTACAAGAGGCTTAGATCTCTGGGGATTAATTTGTATGCTAAAGCAGTTTTTTTGTTTCTTAAAAAAATTAAGTTCTTTTCAAAGAGGACATTAATGTATTCATCTGAGCCCAAGTCAGACCAAGGTTCTATATGATACACCTAGTGTTACTTTGTGAGATACCCATTGTTAGGATGATCAAATGAATTCATTCTAGTTAAAGAGTTTAACATTCAACTATTCCATATTTGAAACATTCTGATATGTAGTGCTCACTATAAAGTAATAATTTCTTGTCACAAGAAATCTAAACCAGGTCTTAGTCTACAATATGAGAACACTGCAATTTGACAAAGCCATAGGGTTAGGGTTGATGTAAAATGCCTTTTTCTAAATTGGCAGGAGCTCCAGACTCATCACCTGGACATCATATCTCATTGCTGGATATGACATATGTGTAATGAAAGCCAAAATAAAACAAAAACAAAAAGAAAAATTCCCATTAAGCTACATGCAGGGAGAACAAATATGTTAGCGGTTCTGATTGACCTGGCAAATTTCAAGTCCTTGAAGAGCAAAAAGAAAGAAAGGAACAGATATTTTACTTCTGGCACTGGGATGCCACAGTGAGTAAAATGGGCACAGTTCCTGCTCTAAGAAGCAAGCATTAGCATGACAGAGATAGACTCAAACCAAAGAAACCAAAGCCTCTCATAGGAACTACCTAAATAAATAAAATACTTTCAAGGTGTTGTAGTACAAATGAAAGGTACAAATGAGATATTTGGATTATATCCAAGGGCAATGAACACCATAAAAAAGTAAAGTGATTTAATGCAGGTTTGTATAATCTGTATAACAGCCACCCCTACAAACATGTAGAGAATTTTCCTTGCCCCAAGCTCCTTGGCAGTCCAAAACCATCACCAACTCTCCCTCTGTCTGTAACTCATGTTCATTAGATTTCTGCCATCATGCCTATTCTTGTACTTTACATAAATAGAACCACACAGTCGATGCTTGTTTGTGTCTGGCTTTGTTTAATCAATATGATGTTTTTGAGATTCATCCACATCAATGCACCAATAGTCCATTTCTTATCATTGCTGAAGACTATTCTATTGTGCACGTATGCCTCTACTGGGCTATACACTCACCTTTTCATGGATGTAGGTATTACTTCTATCTCTGGCATTTGTAAATAAAGTTGCTCTCAAAATTCTCATTTGAGTATTGGATTGCTATTTGTCTGCATTTCTCTTGAGTAAACACAAAGGAGTAGATTAAACTGAGCCATAGGGAAGGTGATGTGGATAATTTTATAAGGAACTTCATGTTTCCCAAAGCAGTTTTATCATTTTATGGTCTTACTAGCCAAGTGTGAAAGTTTTGTTTGCCATATATTTATCTGGTTTAACATTTAACAATGTCTTTTTATTTTAGTCTTTTCAGTGGGAGGGAAACACTATTTCATGCTTTTAATTTGCATTTCATGATGACCAATGATGTTGAATATCTTTTCTTATGCATTCAGAAAAGTCATGTATCCTTTCTGTCTCAAATTTTTTGTCCATGGTTGTCTAAGGTTGATAAATGTAGGATTTATTTATGTATCTAGGTGGGGGCTCTCTGTCAGAGATGTTTTGCAAATGTTTTCCAAGACTGTGCCTTGCCAGATTACATTATGTTTTCTTCATTGTTTTAGCCTTTACACTTTGAACTATGATCCATTTCAAAATTATATATAAATTATATATTCCTATACATATGCATACATAAATTTTATGTATGTATAGAGATTGGGTTTATTTTTCATTAATATGGTTATCAAATTGTTCCAGCAATATTTGTTTGTTAAAAACACTTTCCTTTCCTCATTGAATTGACTTAAGACTTTGTAAAAATCGATCAACCATATTTTGTGAGTCTATTTCTAGACTCTCTATTCTGCTCCATTGATCTATTTGTCTGTCTTTATGCCAATGCTACACTATCTTGATTATAGTAGCTTTATTTTAAGTCCTGAAGCAGGTGTTGTAAATCTCCAAATTTGTTCTCCTTTTTCAAAATTGTTATGGCTATTCTAGATTCTTTGCACTTTCATAATAATTTTAAATCAGTCTTCTGAGATGTTAACTAGGAATGTGTTGAATCTCAAGATCAATCTGGGGAGAACTGACAATATTAAGTCTTCCAATACAAGGACAGGGTATCTCTCTATTTTTCATTGCATCTTTAGTTTCTTTTATCAGTGTTTTGTAGTTTTCAGTGTAAAGATCTTATGCATATTTTGTTAGGCTCATTTTTAGGTATTTAGTATTTTGCTACTGATATAAATGCTTTTGATTTGTTTCATGTTCCACTTGTTTTTTGCTAGTTATAAATTAACCTAGTATTAGGTTATTATATAAGCTATTATATTAGTATTATATGTTAGTAATAATATATGCTATTATAAATATTGTGTAATATTTATTATAATATATCATATATTAATTATATAACCTATTATATTAGTATAATATCTTATCCTAGTATTCTACAAAAATAATACTAAATCAACTTACTAGTAAATACTAAATCAACTTACTAAATCAGCTAGTAAGTTGATTTAGTATTACTAAATTACAGATTACTAGTTTTGCTTCAACTCTCAAAAGATATCCTGTGCACACAATCACATCATCTGTTAATAATAAAGGTTGAACTTTTTCCTTTCACATATATATTTTATGTATATATATGTATATTATATATAATTTATTTACTTATTTCACTCGCAAGGACTTCTGTTACAGTATTTAAATAACTGATATATTGGTTATCTTTTGCTGCATGTTAATGTAACCCAAAGGACATTGGCTTAGTACAAACAGAATTTTTCACTCAAGAATCCACAAGTTAAGAATTTGGGCAGGCTGAGCCGGCGCCGCAGCTCACTAGGCTAATCCTCCGCCTAGCGGCGCCAGCACTCCGGGTTCTAGTCCCGGTCGGGGCGCCGGATTCTGTCCCGGTTGCCCCTCTTCCAGTCCAGCTCTCTGCTGTGGCCAGGGAGTGCAGTGGAGGATGGCCCAGGTGCTTGGGCCCTGCACCCCATGGGAGACCAGGAGAAGTACCTGGCTCCTGCCATCGGATCAGCGCGGTGCGCCGGCCGCAGCGCGCCGGCCGCGGCGGCCATTGGAGGGTGAACCAACAGCAAAGGAAGACCTTTCTCTCTCTCTCTCTCTCTCACTGTCCACTCTGCCTGTCAAAAAAAAAAAAAAAAAAAAAAAGAATTTGGGCAGGCTGGTGCCACGGCTCACTAGGCTAATCCTCCGCCTTGCGGTGCCGGCACACCGGGTTCTAGTCCCAGTTCGGGGCGCCTGATTCTGTCCCGGTTGCCCCTCTTCCAGACCAGCTCTCTGCTGTGGCCAGGGAGTGCAGTGGAGGATGGCCCAAGTGCTTGGGCCCTGCACCCCATGGGAGACCAGGAGAAGTACCTGGCTCCTGCCATCGGATCAGCGCGGTGCGTCGGCCGCAGCGCGCCGGCCGCGGCGGCCATTGGAGGGTGAACCAACAGCAAAGGAAGACCTTTCTCTCTGTCTCTCTGTCTCACTGTCCACTCTGCCTGTCAAAAAAACAAACAAACAAAAAAAGAATTTGAGCAGAGTTCACAGGGTAGCGTCAATGTGCAACTGCTTTGCATGCAGGGAATGAGCCATATGTCTTGGAGAGTATGATTCTCTAAAGCTCTCTTGCCCTGTCACCAGCATATTATCCTGGAGCATTCAACAAAGATT
Source organism: Oryctolagus cuniculus (assembly GCF_964237555.1). Classification (NCBI taxonomy): domain Eukaryota; kingdom Metazoa; phylum Chordata; class Mammalia; order Lagomorpha; family Leporidae; genus Oryctolagus; species Oryctolagus cuniculus. The sequence continues at coordinate 52,223,777 of NC_091441.1, read as the reverse complement.
CATTTGGAAAGAATTGGTAAGTTGGTACAGACTTGTTCTGTGGTTGGGGTTCCTCTGAATTATAGTCTTTTGTATCAACCCACACATGGTTGTTAAAGGTCTGCCTCTAAATAGAAAGCAAAAAAATTTAAAATTTAAAATTTAAAAATTGGTTAAATAGTAAATAATTGAATTAAATAGACCCAATTACTTACAGAAATCTAGTATATGATAAAGATTGTTTTCATTTTATTTTTTAAAGATTTGTTTGTTTATTTGAAAGTCAGAGTTACAGAGAGAAAGAGAGAGATAAAAAAGGGAGAGAGAGATTATCTGTTGGTTCACTCCCCAGATGGTCACAACAGCCAGGGCTGGGCCAGGCTGAAGGCAGGAACCAGGAGCTTCTTCCAGGTCTCCCATGTGGGTGGCAGGGGCCCAAAAACTTGGCCATCTTCTGCTGCTTTTCCTAGGACATTAACAGGGAGCGAGATCAGAAGTGGGGAAGCTGGGACATGAACCAAGGCCTATATGCGACGTTGGCATTGCAAGTGGCAGTTTTACCCACAATGACACAACACCAGTCCATTCTCAATAAATGGTGTTGAGATAATGGGGATGTGTCTTTAGAAGTGGTAAATGAGATCTGTCCTTTATAAAACACACAAAATAAACTTTAAATGAATGAGAAATCTAATTGTTAAAAAATGAAACCGAAAGCACTAGAAGAAAACATGAGTGAATTCTGATATAATTTGAGTGTAGGGAAAGGATTTCTAACTATGACTTAAAATCTATGTAATACTTTAAAGTTGATATATGATTGATGACCAAAAAATAAACAATATTCAAGACGCATAGCAATCTGGGAGATTTCTATATCATATTTAAAGATAAAGAGCCAGTATCATTAACACACAGATAATCTTTAAATATTGAAGAATAAAAGACCAAAAATTTCATGAAAAATACAAAAGATATGATGAAAAATTTCACAAAAGAAAACATAGTCCTTAAATATAAAAATATGTACATCTTGACATATAAAAGAAACACAAATTAAACCACACTAAGTTAGCATTTCTCACCCACGACATTGAAAAAAACTTGAAAGCTTAAGACACATTCTGTTGTTCAGTGCTGGGCTTGGGGAGAGCAAGTACTCTCATGCTTGCCTATTGGAAAGCAAAATGATGGGAAGAAGGTCATGATATCTCACAAGACTGCAACTACATTCATTCTTCTACCCAGCAAGCGTTCTTCAGGGGATTTACACTGAAGATGCACTCCCCAACACATAAAAATACATATCTGCTAATTTATTCATTGCTGCACGAAAACTGCAAAATGCTGGAAACCCCCTAAATACCCAAGCATTAATAGGATTAACTATAGGGTATATACTCCACAGTGTCAAACATACTTTGCAGTTGAGCAAGAGGTCTATGAACTGATATAGAGTGATTTCCCAAAGTTATTCTCCTGTGACGAAAAGCAAAGTACAAAAGAACATGTCTATTATGCTTCCTTTAGTGTGCAAAGAAGGGGAAATAAGAAATCACACATATATTTTGTTTAACTTTCTATAAGGAACACAGGAAAAAATAAAGCAGAAACAAAAACTTTATTACCTATAAAGTTGGAGAGGAATGTGGGACTAATGATACTTCTCAGAACATTACCTTTTGTGCAGTTTTGGCCTTTGGACTCAGGTTAATATTTTAAATAATCAAAAAATAAAATTAACCCAGGGCTGGCACTGTGGCGTAGTAGGCTAAGCCTCTACCTGTGACGACTGCATCCCACATGGGTATGTCCTGGCTGCTCCTCTTCTGATCCAGCTCTCTGCTTATGACCTGGGAAAGCAGCAGAGGATGGTCCAAGTACTTGGGCCCCTGCACCCATTTGGGAAACCCAGAAGTGGCCCTGGCTCCTGGCCTTGGATTGATTCAGTTCCAGCTGTTGCAGCCATTTGGGGAATGAACCAATGAATGGAAGACCTTTCTCTCTGTCTCTCCCTCTGTCTGTAACTCTACCACTCAAATAAATAAAATCTTAAAAAAGTAAAACTAAATTAACCCAATGAAATTGGAAAAGGGGCATCTACAAGGGACAGTGAAAGAGTGGACTGAATGTTACTTCAAAGACTATCATAATCCCATTTAAGAGAAGACAAAAGAAAAAAATCAGATAATTTATAAATATAGAATTTGAATATTAAGCCCTAAATGTGGAGCAAAGTGGAATGTGGGGGATAGAACTGCAAACAATTCCAGAATTCAACATTTTAGATGAGGCATAGGATTAAGCAAATACATCAGAGCAAATTATTGGTGCCATAATATTTGCGTAAGCATATTTGTAGGTGCATGCATATGAGAAGATAGACTAGAGATGTATTTTCAGGATAAGAGCAACAGGATTTGCTGATAGGAGAAAAGACAAGAAAATCCTGGAATCCCTGGTAGGTCTGTGAAGCCATTTATTGAAAGAGAGAAAAGTTGGAGGAAAAGTTTGTAGCAAGTAAGGGTGAAGTGGGAAAAGATAAAGCATGTAGGCATGCTGGGTTTGTAATTCTATTAGATATCAGGTAGAGATAGCAAGTAGACTTGTGGAAATACAAATTTGGAGCTCAGGCAAGAGGACTGGGCTGGAAATTCTAACTATATGCCAAACGTTTTTAACTTTCTATAACGGTGAGTTTCCAAAGATAACTAAGTTTGTTTAAGGTCACCAACCAATCGACATGTTAGGATTCAAACCTAGGCTTCCTGTGCCTTAAGCCATCTCATCATGCTTTCAAGAAAGACCAGAACTCCATCTCTGACATCTCCTGTTTCTCACAGCACTTAGCAAAGACTGAGTGCCCCTCAGGAGCTCAAAAAGTGTTTGCTGATTGATTAATATGCCTTGGGATATTAGGAAACTCACCAAACTCCAAGCCTCCTGTAACATTTACACAGCTACATTTGAAGTGTAGACTTGAGTAATTGCTTTCTGGCAGTCTGTAGCCTCCCAACTTGGGCAGGAAATGAGTAGAAGCAGAGAAAACCAATCCAGTCTCAGTCCCAGTCAATGTTGGCCCTGAATGACTGGGCCTGGCCATTTAAAGTCTCAAGCAAATAAAGACAAACTTTCTTTTTTCACTGTAGGTGCCTTGGCTTGCCTCCCTTTGCCCATAGGAGGTCACACTGCCCTGGCTGCCAGAGCCAGGCCATCAGCGTTTACAGTCCTTTTGCATCACTGCGTGATCCGGGAATGCTGCAAATGTGCCCTGATTTCTCCCAAGCAAGGAAGACAATGCTTGCGTAGTACAGTGAATCATCCAAGGAATCTTGTCCTGCCAGTTTCTATCCACTTCTTTTTCTGGAAGTCTTTCTCATTTGGCTCTTTGTTGTGTATTTAGCATCCTCGGTGCACCTATCCGTCAGGACGTTAAGAGGCTGTTTCTCTCCATTGATGTAGGACATAAGCACAAGTTGATCTTCACATTTTAAGGTTAGCAGTTCACTGCATTTGGGAAGAGCTATATTTTCCACCAAACATGATTACCACAGAAAGAGTTGTATTAAACTGCTGATATGTCACAAGTCCCTCACTTCGGAACAGTATTAGGATTAGCAACCCTGAGGTTGTCATGTGGTAATTAAGGGACTGTGAAATGTTATATAAAGGCTCACAGCTGGCTGTTCGAGACAGCAAAATTGAAAGGCAGATTGCTATCACCAGGGGAGATCAGCTCTTCTAGGTCTGTAATATTAAGCCCTGGGGTTTGCTGGAAAAGCTGCAAGCATGTCAAGAGTTAATTTCTGGTCATTGTGTGACCCTCCATGTTTTCCTGTGGTGGGCCAGAGTCCTGAGAGAACACCATTATCACCTTGCACAGGGATGGTGTGTGAGCTTCCGCCAAAAGAGGAAATAAATTTGTACTGCTGGTTCAAGTTCTTTAGTACTGACATCCCCTCAATCACTGGCTCTTGCAGGAGAAATAAGATAGCATTGAGAAGCCAAAAGTTCTCTGTCCACCGGGCCACTGGCTCACCTCAGCCCTTGGTGAAATAGAAAGTTACATAGCTGCTCAGGAAGCTATTATCATGCTACTTGGAGTTTCTTGCTGTTCTCCTTGTCATTGAATCGCTGATAGTGTTATTTAGACATAAGGGATAATCGCTATTGGTACATTGTACATGAGACAGAAAACTATTTCTGAGATAGACTAATAGCCAAAGCAAAACAAAATCATTTAACTCATCTCCAAAGCTGTTCGTTGAGTGCACACTACAAAGCTATAAAGATCATTACTCTTATGGATCACAGCATAGCATTCAATGAGAAGCTTCTTTCCCTGGAGAGAGTAGGGAGTTATTCCATTATGCTAACTCCATCCAGCATTTTTTTGGGTACACCCTGACAGGCATAAGGATAGGATGAATGTCTGGTTAGCTCAGGACCAAACATGATCATTTTCACTGTGTAACACTTCCCTGCAGACTATAGGTATCTGCCTGAAAACCTGGTAAGTGTAGAATTTTCCTGAGTTTTGATCATCAGTTTTCTCAGCAGCTGAGCACCAAGCTGCCACTTTATCTGAAACGATGGAGAAGGAGAATGCAGCCGGGCAGTAAAATGGTCGCATAGATCCAGGTTGATTGGAAAGTTTTGCTCCTAAGCACAACAGGACCTGGCTGCCATAAATGCCATCATTGACAATAACTTTGCTGTTTGAATCCTTGACATGTATGTACATTTAAAATAATAGCACCTTAAAAATAATGTCCAGAATTATAAATGAGCCCTGCTCCCTCCTGTAGACATAAGAGTAAAACTATTTATGTCTATGAACTTTAGAATTATTTCTGGGGGCCAGGTGCTGTGGTATAGAACGTGAAGGTTCCACCTGCAGCGCCACCATCCCATGTGGGTGCTAGTTGAATCGCGGCTGCTCTACTTCTGACCCAGCTCCCTACCAATGCTCCTGGGAAGGCAGCAGAGGATTCCAAAGTACTTGGATCCTTGACCCATGCAGGAGACCAGGAAGAGTCTCCTGGTTTTGGCCTGGCCCAGTCCTGACTATTGCAGCCATTTGGGGAGTGAATCAACAATGAAAGATCTCTCTCTCTCTCTCTCTCTCACTCTCGCTCTCCTTTTCTCTCTGTATCTATGCCTTTCAAATAAATCTTTTTAAACTATTTCTGAATAGTCTACTCCATGCAATGCTCAGTTTGAACCCTACTTAGGCACACAGTAAATGGCTCTTTTTTAAGATTTATTTTGCATTTACTTGAAAGAGCTATAGAGACAGGGAGACACACACACACACACACACACACACACACACACACACACAAATCTTCCATCTGCAAGTTCATTCTCCAAATGGCCACAGTGGCTGGAGCTGGGCCAGGTTGAAGCTAGGAGCCTGGAGCTTCTTCAGCGTCTCCCACATGGGTGCAGGAACCAAGCACTTGAGCCATCTTCTGATGCTTTTCTCAGGTGCATTAGCCAGGAGCTGGATCACAATAGCAGCCAGAACTCAAACTGGCACCATGTGGGATGCCGACATTTCAAGAGAAGTCTTAACCTGCTATGCCACAATGCTGGCCCCAAGTAAATGCTCTTGCAGGAAGACAAGGATAAAATCTATTTTGATCATAAACTCAAAAAGTATCAGAATTCATGCTAAAATATTGTATATGAGTCAATAGTTTCAGTTTAAATATATTTTTAAGAATTGAGAGAATAGAGGTGTAAAAATTATTCTTTCACGGCATGTCTAATAATTTGAGCAACTTAGGAAATGCTAAACCTCTTTATTTCCCCAAATTAAAAAAATCCATTCCATTCTAAATTTTGGAGGAGGAATAAGCTAGGAAGTGATAGCATAGAAAAGGAATGGCAAATAAGTTTTATCTCATTTGCTAGGTCTCTGTTTAATTAATAATGCTACATGCTGGGTTGATTCCAATCTCTGGTCTGACACTAACTGTTTGAGCAAGTGTTTAATCATCTGTCCTTCTATTTTCTTACCTGTAAAACGAGCAAAATCATAGTACCTATCTATCAAGTTATTGGGAGATCCAAATGAAGTGTTACGTGCATAGTTCTTAGGCTAGGATATAGCACTTAGTTAATGCTCAATCAGTGATCCATTATTAGTAGTACAATAGGATTAGGTTCAGGTACTTTGTGAGCAAACAGAGGGCCAAGCGGTGATGAGGAGGGATCAGAAAAGAGTTCATGTGGGAAACCATTTCCGCCCCAGACTAGCCAGCAAGGAGTCATCTGGGAAGAAAGCATTGCAGTGGAGGGGATTGTGAAGAGGCAGGAAGTTCTTGATACAGGGAGCAGTTTACGTGGAGACCCTGGAGGCAACAGAAGGCCTGGTACCACACTGCATTTGACTCTGACTCCTGACTCCAAGCAGTGTGGTGTCATTGAATCATTATTCAATTTCTCATTCATCAAGATGTCACGACTTTATAAATTCAAGTTCTGACTTACCAGGCTTTCAATCATTTTTTCATCATTTACTCTAACTCTTCTCTAAATGTCAACTATTCCCCTCTCTAGACAAAAAGACTAAGCTGCTCTTGGCATTCTAATATGTGTCCAGTGAGTCTCTGCTTTGGCCCTACAGTCTGCTCTGGGCTCCAGATCTTCAGGCCCTGGCTTCTGCAGGGTTCAATAGAGACCATTTAACAGTATGGTAAGGGTCAGGTCTTGGCAAGTGATGCCCTTATCCAGGCACCGGGCAAGTGCTTGGGAATGGAAACAGAATAGTTCCTTTAAAGCCTTAATGGCCTATGGAAGCCTGCATTGATGAAAGCAAGGTAGTATTTGGCCTGAGTAGCTGGGCCACTTACTTAGATCAAAAGAGATTCCCTTTGCAGAATGGCTATGGGCAGGATCCTCTGATCCATCTCATAAGAAGGCAAAAGAAGAGGAGGGGGGGATTGCAAGAGAATAGGGTGCCATGACAGCAAAAGTCATACAGTTCAACCAAATCATAGAAGGTGTCCTTTGAAATGCAAGTCTCCTTGGTGTGCAGGAAGGGGAAACAAACTTTGCAATTGATGTGACTATAAATGTCAGATCCTCATCCCACACCTGATGGTACAAAAGGACATGCTCTGGGATGAGGTCCCAAGGACTTCCTAGTGAATTTGCAGTAGAACACGTGCCAGAACTTAACAGCCGAGCCAAGTAGGCAGAGTCAGTTCTGACTTCCGGATAAGGAAAGAGCTTCTCATGACCAAATTAAATGCAGGTCCCACAGGAAAGGGGAGCTGTGCAGACGAGTGAATCATAATCAGAAACAAGGATTAAGTTGTTTAATTTTGAAGAGTTCTCTCCTAATTTTCTGAAATAAATGTCATCGCCAGTGATCCCTGCTCTGAACATTAATATAATAAGCATGCTGGCTAATAGAATTCATAGTAGTAATGGAATATTTCAGTGGCAAATGTATCTAAATATCCATTTCATAACATAACATTTGTTAAAATGTAAAAATGGATAAAAAAGAATGAAAGAAAAATATTGCTTTTTCGATTGTGTTTGATGGATTTTTTGTTAAGCCTACTACTCACAGTGATAAAATGGTCCTGGGGAATTAACAGTCCCAGAATTTGTCAAGCATGCTTCCAGAGGCAGAAAGCGTATGCCTCTCCAATGCTTCTGGCACTCAAGCATTCTACAGGGGGCAGGTTCCACAAGCGCCTGGACATGGTGGAAAACAGGAGCTGTGGCTACCTTCTTGCTCATGATAAAAGTCATTCTCCTCAGTTGATCTGGGCACACAAATATGCTACCTGTTTCTCTGTTGGGAGGGTTAGAGCAGACACAGGAAATTGGCATTGCATTTTAAGTCCGTGCCATTTATTAAGTAAAGCACATCACAGTGGAATTCCTTTTTCAAAGCTTTCATTCCCAAGAACAGTAGCAGAAAGGAGGTCAAGAGTCACAAAGATAATACCACCCTTATTGATATAAATCGTCATGGAGTTATAGATTGTTTAGTGCCCACCCCATGCCAACTCCCTGTGCAGGTTTGGGGAAGGTAAGGTTTAGTAAGACAGAGGGCTGCCTGGTTTTACTAAGGGCAAAGGCTTAGTTAATAGGCCCAGGGTGGGGTGGGCATTGGGGCAGAAGTTAACCTGTTGCTTGGTATACTAAATTCCCATCTGGGAGTGCCTGTACTCAGGTCCCAACTCTGCTTCTGATTTGAGTTTCCTGCTAATGCACATCCTGAGAGGCAACAGGTGATGGTTCAAGGACTTGAGTCCCTGCCACATGTGTGGGAGACCTACACTGAGTTGTGAGTTTCTGGCTTTGTCCTGGCTCAGCCCCAACTGTTGCAGGCATTTGGAGAATGAACCAGCAAATGCCCTATCTCTGTCTCTCTCTGTCTCTCTGTCTCTGTCTCTGTCTCTCTCTCTATATATAGATATAGATATAGATATAGATATAGATATAGATATAGATACTATTCAAACAAAATGAAAAAATTAATTTTTAAAATATGCCAGTGATGGATTGTGGCAGGGACCAGGATATGGGGCAACCAACTATTCCAGATTACCCAGGTCTGGGGGGAGTCATCTCAGCTCACAGGTTAGGGTCAGTTGATGAAAGATTTTGTGTGCTGCGCAACAGGGTTTGACCTTGCATATACGGAGAATATTGGGCCTTGGTTTTGCTGTCCAGAGTTTCAAAAAGATAACTGTGTCTTGGAGACCAAGCAGACATCATTCCTGATCAATCTGTTTAAAGCCTGTGGACCAAAAAGGAGGCATCAAGGTACTACAGAACCCAACTCCCTCCCATCTGACATCTTCCTTTCTCTGAGTGATCAACATATATGGGCAATCTTGCCTAATTTGGTTACTTCATTTTCCCCACAATCTCCTAGGGCAGAAGGGACAGACTTTCCTCACCTCTGTTTTCTGCCTTCTAGTCCAGAAGAGCAACCTGACACCATCTCTTCCATAAAATGATGCTCATGCTTTGTCCTCCCCTGCCACTGGAAGCCCAGGGTGGCAACTGCAGATCATGGCTTGAGAAGACAAGAATAGAAAATTAATTCCACGTGTAATCTTGTCACCATAGTATCTCTTGCAAGCAAAACTAAACTACAATCAGAACAATCAGAACAGTGGTTGCTTCAGGGGGAGAAGCAATATTAATGAATGTTCCAGGGGGATACAAATATTCCACATCTTGAAGGTTACATGGGTGTGCATATTTGTTAAAGCTCACTGAACTCTGTACTTAACATCTGTGCATTTCACTGTAAGTAGCTCATAATTCAGTAAGAGATATTTCTAAAAAGAGAAAGATCGTATCTGTCATCCTTATAGCCATCCTTACAAGTAAATCTTTGAATAAACTCATAATTATTACCTGAGGGTCTGTTTTTAAACTAAAATTTGGGGACCAAAAAAGGATAGAGACATTTTTAGGAATTTTGATACATCTTGAAAACTGTCTTCCAGAAAGTTAATTTGGCATTATTTTTCAGCTAAAAATGTTTGGGAAGAGACTTTAGGATTTTCTTGTCATAATAGCATCTACTATTTATCTATACAAATACAAATAATACAAATACACATACAAATGGGTGACTTGCTCAAAATTGCATAAAGAAAGCAGATAGATTATTTCAGAATATTCGATCCTACTGAATAGTTTGGGGAAATGTATAATTACTAAATAATTAGTACAAGATGTCAAGGGTGAATTTCAGTCAATCAGGAATAGAGGAAAGATTACTTTGTCTGTTTTCTATGCCTTCATTTCTGGTCTGAGTCCCCATTCATTCCTGCTGGCAGGAAACTTCACCTGCTCCATGCTCGGAGTTCGCACTGGGCTCTAACACAGACACGGAACTGGTGACAAGCACTCGGCTGCATGGGCTCTGCTCCTCAATTCTCACTCTTGACTGGGAGCACATTTTCTAGCCCACATGGCTGCTCCAAGATCAGTGTCTACTTCTTCATGGTCATGGACTCTGGACCTACCCATCTCTGTCTATCTGCTTCTGCACTGTGTCTTTTTAACCCGCCGTGCCCACAAATCCCCCATTAAGGCTTGAGGCTTTTGAACTTCACAAACCAGGAAGACTTCAGGATTATTTCTCTTATCCATCCAACCCAACTGTGGGTTCAGCAAGCAGAGGGGGAATGAATGCTGAGCCAGCAGAAATAACAGATGATCTCCACATCGAACAAACTGAGTTCACATGGTTAGAAAGTGGTGGACTTGGATTTTAACTCAGGCCTGTGTCCTCAAACTGGCCTTCTGTTGGTTGTAAATGAAGACAGTGCCCATGGGTGATCGCCTTTCACCTGCCAGCAGCTTAGATCTCAGAAGACTCGGGACTTAGCCAAAGAGGAGCAACACTTGCACCACTCAATCCATTACCAGCACTGGGGAAGGAAGTGACTTTTGCTCATGCTTTTCTGTTATATCTGCAGATAGTACCATGGAGAATTTGTGAGATGAGAGGGACCCTCAAAACTGCCATCCTTTCCGTCCAGGAGCCTGTACACAGAACTGCTGAATTGCCAGCCCTCCCACGCCTGGCTGATTTGAGCCTGGCCACCTCTGCTGTCCCTTCCCCAAGCTCTGGTGGAAGTGCTAATGACAGGGAAATGGACCGCAGCGGGAGGGACAGGAGCAAGGCAGGAAAACGCCATGGATGGTGCAAAAGGCAATAATTAGCTCTCAGATAATCACAATCTGAAGTAACTGGAATCAGTGATTTTTGAGAGGTGGTGCTTTTGAAGGGCAGGAAACAGGGAGAGAATAGCAACCAGGACCCGGAGCAAAGAGCTGGGAACACCTGCAGGTAGGACGTCATCCTTTTTCCCTCCCGCACCGACACCATGGGCCTGAGCATTAGTGACACCGATGATCGTGCAGTCACCTAATTACTGGAGATTATACCTGTAAAGCCGGCGAGGGCCCGTATCATCTTGTACTGCTGGTTTGCTTTGCAAGAAGCTAGCGTGGCGCAGCAATCCCCCTCCCCAGCCCCCCGCCCCCAGTGGGGTGCAACCTTCATCTTGGTGTAAACCTGCAGAATCAAATGCTCCTGTTTGTTCCTGGCTGGTTCATACCCTCTCCATTCCTTCCAGGAGGAATTACCCTAGCTCCGACTAGGTGCTATGCTGTTCCATACGGACCACCTGACAAAGCAGACAAAAAATGTCATGCTCAGCATTAAAGTGGGGGCTCACACTGCTAGCTCTGACCTTTGCCACCTCAATCTGAAATGAAGCTTTCTTATTCCATATACAGCACTGTTGGTGTATTACCAAAGCAGGCAGATCAGATTTTCCCCTTCTGTCCATCTCTTTTTGGTTTCAAAACCCTTCCTAAATAGAATTGAGTTAAAAGGAAATGCTGATTGGTTTTCTCTTGGCGGGAAGTGGGAGAAAGAAGGTCTTGGGAAACCAGTTCAGACAAGTTTGATACAATTAAGCAGGTGACTCCTATCTGCCTGCCATCTGAAATTTTCAGATTTACTTTTGCTTGATTCCTACTGATGTGAATAAAGTGGAACAGGGACTGAAGCCAGGAAGATCCGGTACTTTCTGGGGATGCCCAGGCAATTCTTAGAAAAACCATGCTAGTATCACAGTGCTCTCACTGAATATGTATTGACCTTGGAACCCATTTTAAAAATCTACACTTACCAGCAATAATAGTGATGCCTCCGACCAGCTTTTACAAAAATTACCTGGCCCACTATAGAAAGGGCACATGAGTTAGAATTGCTTCTTGGTCTTCACAAACTCAGGCTCACAGGTCCAAGCCACCAAGAGAAGCCTGATGCTAAAGCCCCGACCTGGGTAGGGTTTAGCTTCCCCAGAGTCTACTGGTGCTTTGGATCCCCTGAATGGAATAAGAGAATTAAAGCACCTGTATTGGCCACTAGAACTAGGACTTGCCAAGGATATATATATATATATATATATATATATATATTTTGGACAGGCAGAGTGGATAGTGAGAGAGAGAGAGAGAGAGAAAGGTCTTCCTTTGCTGTTGGTTCACCCTCCAATGGCTGCCACGGCTGGCGCGCTGTGGCCGGCGCACCGTGCTGATCCGAAGGCAGGAGCCAGGTGCTTCTCCTGGTCTCCCATGGGGTGCAGGGCCCAGGGACTTGGGCCATCCTCCACTGCACTCCCTGGCCACAGCAGAGAGCTGGTCTGGAAGAGGGGCAACTGGGACACAATCCGGCACCCCGACCGGGACTAGAACCCGGTGTGCCGGTGCCACTAGGTGGAGGATTAACCTATTGAGCCGCGGCGCCGGCTGCCAAGGAGATTTTTAAAAATCTATTGAACATTCCTAGAGTTCAAGCACTTCACGGCTGTAGCCCGATTATTTATTTTTAAAAGTGGTGTTTCCAGGAGTGGGCATTCAACAGAGTGGTTAAATCACCTCTTGGGATGCCTGCACCCCAAACCAGAGTGCCTGGTTTGAGACCCAGCTGCTCTTCTTCCAATCCAGCTTTGATCTTGGCTTTGGCCTGGCCCAGCCCTGGCTGTTGTGGGTATTTAGAGGAGTGAGCCAGCAGATAGAATCTCACTATCTTCCTTTCTGTCTCTGTCTCTCTGTCTCATGCCTTTCCAAAAAAATGAAAGTAAATCAGTAAAAAAATTAATTTAAAAAATCAAAATGATCTTTCTAGGTGCTATTTGTTTATATCACATGACAGGCAATGCTGGCATGAAGATCATTGATTGGAAAATGTGATAACAATAAGAAAGGGCTCTGATGCAGAGCTGGGCTTGAGCCTCAACGCTGTTCCCTTGTCTGTCCCCCGGCCCTGAATCTCTTAGCTTCCTTGCCTGCAACTCAAATCTGCTTATTTCATAACGTTTGTTGGGGTCATATAAATGAAGCCACAAAACTTGTCACAAATCATTACCGGCTTTTTTCCTCTATCACAGAACCTTAGCACCTTCAAATTTCTCCAATGAAAGTTCCAAAGCTCCCTTGGGAAAAGAACTTACATGGGTTCCATGGCCACTTGGGTTCCCCTGACACCCATCATCTTCTGCCTCTTGTGTTACTGCCTGCATCAGAGACAAAAGGCCTTCCTACCACGTCCCGTGGAAGGCCTCAGCATGGTTCCCACACACGTAGATGCACACCCACACACTCCTGCGCAGGATGCACCAGTGCTGCTTGGTATCAAGGTTCTGACACTGGGCCAAGGACAGTTTGTGCCAATGGCAAAATTTGTGGAACACATGTTGCTGTCCTATTGAATTGAAGCTCTTTTTGTTTGTCCTTTTATTGGCTGAGCAGGAAGGTGACTGAGGGAAAAGACACAGGGCTGCATTCAGGTCCACACCTGCACTTTGCTCAACCTCCACGTATAACCTCCATTCTCTGTTCCTGTAGCACAAGACACAGAGGAGACTGTCCTATAGACAAGCTTAGGCATACTGGGACCCAGAAGAGGTGGGCCTAGTCTCTCCTGCTTGCTTGCATTTGCCCAGTGCCTAGTACAGTTCCAAGTTCAAAGTAGGTGCGTTTTCAGTGTCTATGGAAGAAGTGAATGAAGTTGCTCACTTCTCTTCTTGATGTGCCACAAAGTATCATGAGAGTTTCATGGAACCATGAGGGTGTTCCAAGATTTGCTCCATCTTTCTGTATTCAGAAAAACAGCCAGGGCCTACTTGGATTTTTTTTTTTTTTGACAGGCAGATTTAGACAGTGAGAGAGAGAGAGACAGAGAGAAAGGTCTTCCTTTTCTGTTGGTTCACCCCCCAAATGGCCACTACAGCCGGCACTGTGCCAGTTCGAAGCCAGGAGCCAGGTGCTTCCTCCTGGTCTCCCATGCGGGTGCAGGGCCCAAGGACTTGAGCCATCCTCCACTGCCTTCCCAGGCCACAGCAGAGAGCTGGACTGGAAGAAGAGCAACCGGGACAGAATCCGGCACCCCAACTGGGACTAGAACCTGGGGTGCCGGTGCCACAGGCAGAGGATTAGCCAAATGAGCCATGATGCTGGCCCTACTTGGATTTTAAGAAATCTTTTTGCATCTTCCTTCATGGTGTTAAAAAGTAATAGAAATCAATTGTTTTGGCCTATTGTTTGTTGGTTTACTTTTTATTCCACCTGAATTCCCTTTAGAAACTGACCTTGACTCTGATTCATTGTTACTATTGGATTTGAACTCCCTACCCAAGTCTTCCATCTCCTGAGAACCACAGTACAATAGAGACCTCTGGTTCTCCAATGTGTTGGCCAGCGTCCTATGGTGGAGGTTTGCCTGTGCTTTTTTCCCATCTACCTGGAGTGACTCTTCCCCATTTATATCCCAGATGAAATTTCACTCATCGTTTGAACTCCCTCCTCTTTGGAACTTTCTCAAACAGTCTTCACCTGCTGCTTCCATTAGGACAATAAACAGTCCCCTCTGTGTTCCTGGAGTTGTTTGTTCACTTGGCCAATGTGATGCTAGCTATCTGTTAATTATTCATGTGTTTGTTTCATTTGCCAGATTGTAAGTTACCCAAGGGCCCACAGCGCATTTTAATCACCATTGTAGCCAGAGCCTGGCACATGATAGATGCTCTGTAATGGTGTCATCAGAATATCTTTAAAATAAAAATGAAAAGTAATATAAAGATGTCTGACCCATGCTCATCCTCTCCCCCATCCACTTTGCATACGCACATACCCATAAACACAAAACACACATATAGGTACTAGCGTGCAAGCCTAAGATGTTTATGGTTTTACCACAGCCATCGTGTGCACCTAGCAACATTGCAGTTCCGTGGGGCAATCCTTCCTTACAATCTCAGGTGAGCATTTTGCATTTTCCTTATTGTGGAGTGGCTCTGTTTTTATCTCTGCTTTTACAATTAGAACAGCTGCAACTTCACATCTCTAAATCCCATTTCTCCATTTTCAAATTTGTTGTAGAAGAAATAGAGTTGTGCAAATTAAGCGAATTCATTTGGCACCTGCTCTAGAATGAAAGTTTGTGTCCCCTGGCCCTACGCTCATGTGTTGAAATCCTAATTCCCACTGTGATGGTATTAGAAGGTAAGGCCTGTGTCAGAGCCCTCATAAATGGGATTGTGCCCTTATCAAAGGGACTTGTGAGAGATGTTTCATTCTTCCCACCATGTGAGAGGTACAGTGAGAAGATTGTCAACTATGTCTCAGGAAATGGCCCCCTCAGACACCACATCAGCTGGAACCTTGATCTTGGACTTCTAGATAGTGAGAAATGAATTTCTGTTGTTTATAAGCCACCCACACTCTAGTATCCTGTTATTGCAGCCCAATGCTCAACACCATAAAGGGCATAAGTACAAAGATTTCCCCAAGTTTGAACCAACCAATGTTCAACTATTAGACTACCTCACTTTAGGTAATCTAGTGTTGAGAAGTGGGAAATGTAGAAGGCTTATTGACTTTTCATAGAAGATGAGTTTTCAATTATCTAACACAAACGTTTCTGTACAAATGACATCTTAAAGAGTACATTCAATGGTCTTAAATGTCTATTTCAGGGCCTGCATTGTGGCATAGTAGATATCCCATATGGGCACCTGCTTGAGTCCTTGTTGCTCCACTCCTGATTAGTCCCTGCTAAAGTGCCTGGGAAAGCAGCAGGAAATGGTCCAAGTGCTTGGGCCTCTGCACCCACATGGGAGACCCAGAAGAAACTCCTAGCCCCTGGCTTCAGTCTGCCCAGCCCTGGCCCAACCCTGGCCATATGAGGAGTGAACCAGCCAATAGAAAATTCTCTCTCTGTGTCTCTCCCCCCACCCAGTAACTCTGCCTTTCAAATAAATAAAATAAATCTTTCTTTAAAAAAGTCTTTTCCCATCACTGTGCAGCGTGAGCATTCATGTCGTGGGTTTTAATACACATTCAAATAGTACACTGCTGTAATAAGATTAATTTATTGGGAATTTTTTGTTCTTATGACACAGAAGTCATTATCCTGCAGGTAAGTAACCTACTGTTCTTAATCATGGTTGACAAATTATTTTCCCATTAAAGAACAATGAACTTTTTCTATGGATCTTAATATACCTCTAAAAATATGTTCTCTTATTTAAGGCTTATCTCACTGCACTCAATTCTAGCTCAAGCAGAGAGGAGTTTTTGGGATATTAAAAAACAGGGAATCTGAAAGACATTTACCTGTAAGAATTAAAGTGTAAGCCTGGTTTCATAGGAACTGAATTAAAGAAATAGAAAGGCAGGAACCAAGTCTTCTCTTTCCTCTCAGATACCATGCTCTCATTGCATGATTTTGACCTGGGCTACCCTTAAGGGTGCTTCTTTTTGTTCTCCAGACACTGTCTCTGTAAATTCATTTAGCACACAACTTGAGCCTGAGATGGCTTTTGGGTTCTGGCCACAAGATCCGTGACCAAGCACAAGTGTTCTTGTTTTCCCACACAACACTCCCCAAGGAGGAATCTGACTGTGACATAACATCATAGAACAGGAGCCACTTTAAAGATAGTTTTAGAGAGAAGTTCCCTCCTTTAGTATAATCAGTCGTGACTAGGGGAAGGTCCAGAGCCATATGCAACCCACTCAGGAGGAGCGGTGGGTGAGACAGACTGCTCCAGGAGCAGGTGGAAGGTAGGGCTGTGTAGCAGTCCAAACTTTGCCAAGAACAGGGATTGGCACACTTCTATATAGGGCCAGATAGCAAATATTTTATTTTAGCCATACACTCTTTGTATAACTACTAAATATTGTCATTTATGATGCATAAGCAGCCATTAGGCAAACAAACAAGCAGGACTGTGCTTCTGTAACACTTTGTGTATACAACAGTGGCAGGCTGGATCTGGCCCGTAAGAGAAACCGACCCCTGTGGACTACTAGAGGTGTTCTCATAGTGATATTTAGGAGTAAGAAAGTTCATAGTCAAGAGCACCAAAAATCACCCTCTCAGACAAAAGCTTTCTATTACAAAGCTGTAGAAAATTTAGGTATGAGGGGGGTCTTCAAAAACTTCATGGAAAATGGGTGTTATGAGAAAAATTATGTACAGATTTAAAATTTTTGCACCAAAACAAACCCATGGTTTCATGTCATTTCTTTTCATGAAAATTTTTAAGTAGCTTTATAAGTTAAAGGAAATAATTATATTTAACCTAGCTATTCAGAAAATAAAAGGTGGTTCATTTTCTAGGTGTTAAAAAATAATTGGGGGGCTGGCGCTATGGCGCAGTGGGTTAATCCTCTGCTTGCGGTGCCCGCATCCCATATGGGCACTGGTTCTAGTCCCGGCTGCTCCTCTTCCAATCCAACTCTCTGCTGTGGCCTGGGAAAGTAGTGGAGGTTGGCCCAAGGCTTTGGGCCCCTGCACCCACATGGGAGACCAGGAGGAAGCACCTGGCTCCTGCCTTCAGATGGGTCCAGCTCCAGTAGTTGCAGCCATTGGCTAGTGAACCAATGGAAGGAAGACCTTTCTCTCTGTCTCTCCCTCTCACTGTCTGTAACTCTGCCTCTCAAATAAATAAGTAAAATCTTTAAAAAAATAATTGAAATTATACAAACTTCTTCAGATGCTCCCATCCTCACACAATGAAAAATAGTAAACATTTTCTCCTATCATTTAATATGATACAGATATCATTAATAATAGACATAGCACAATAACATACTGGTAGATGTTTATCAACCATGTAGGGGTGTGAGGGATAAAATCCATGAGGACAAAACCAGCCTGGATTTATAGCATTTTCTGATTTCCATGGTGTAAATATCCCCACCATTGTTGATTTCAAGCTACCAAAAATCAACAAATGCCTTGTAAAGTTCCTGAAATGTTAACCATTGACACTTGCAAGCCCCTATGAGCCAGCTCCAGGAAATCACTGAGAGCATTACATGTGTACACAACAAATTATTCATCCATTCCCCCATTTTAGGACATGTAGGTTATTTCCGCTTTTTGTCATTAGTGACAACAGTGTAATAAACATGAAGAAGTTTTTCCTTATAATGTTTTCCTCCAAATAGTTTCCTAAAGCTGGAATTTCTCCATCAATGCCATGCAGCATTTAAGGCTCTGAAAGCATATTTTCAAGTGCTCTTGTACAAATTTGCTATCAGCTTTTGTTCCCTACTGTAGTCAGTGAAGATGTTAGGTTCCTGAAATTCTTACCACAATTGGGTGATTGAAGTTATTATTTGCCAATGTAATAACTTTGAAAGGATCCCTTACCACTTTTATTTCTATTTATTTGATCAGTTTACTGTAAGATTCAATTTTTCATATGTTGGTTGGCTAATTATATTCTTGAGGGTAGGTTTTGCTCCAGTCTTTCGCCATGTTCTTCTGTTAAGCTGCTTATGTTATTTGGGATATTAGCTTTGCAATATGAATCCTTTTTCTGTCATATATATTGCAAATGACTTTCTCTACCTTTTAGGCATTTTTCTTTCCATTTGATTTGTAAAGGTTTTGATTTACAGAAGTTTTACATTTATATTTAATTGACACTATTTTTTTTCCTTTGATTTCTTTCTGGTTCTGATGCCATTCTCAGAAAGGCTTTCTTCATTCTCAAGAGGATCAATGTTTTTATATTTGTATCATATTTGTGTATTACAAATACATTTATCCTTAATTTTTCTAGTACATGTTTGTTTCTTTTTTATGATTGGATCTTTAATTCTGGAATTTATTTGACATGCACAATAGCGACCTAATTTTCTTTTGAAACTAGTCTCAAAATCAATCTATTGAACAATTGTTTTATTTAATTGAAGCTATAAATAGTTTTCTTTAATTGAAGGTAGTACAAGATGGTCAGGTACCAAATATATTATCAGAATAGCTATCATAAAAAGAGGGAAGTAAAAAAAGGGTGGAATATGAATAATTCTTTACCGGTGAAATGTATTTTAATTAGATACTCCTAACTCTCCCTATTCTGACACTGAGCTGTTTGTTCCATTTTAAAGAAAATGATACTTTTGTTCTCCATGTGTTTTTTTTTTTAGTTTTAATTTTAATTAGTTTTTAAGATTCAATGTGGTTTGTAGGTACAATTCTAAGAACATGATGGTATTCCCTTCCTCCCTCCCTCTCCATGTGGTTTCTTGGTACCAGTCTAGAATTATAAGTAAGACCTTTCTAAATCTCTGAACATTTGCAGAAACAAATCATAAGGAATAAATTTTGTAAATCTTATCGTTTTAAACCCAATACCTTTTTTCACTTATGAATGTTTATGTGAACATTTTTAATTTAATAAACAATACTTAATATCGAGTATACACAGCAACATAAGACTATGCATTAAAATGGTCACTGAAAAATGGAACTAAAATAATGTGTTTGGGGTGGGTGTTTGGCCTAGTGGCTAAGAGGTCCATGTCCCATGCCAGGGTATCAAGATTGAATTCCCTGCTCTCTTGCAATTCCGGCTTCCTGCCAGTTCAGGCTCTGAGAGGCAGGAATAATGGTTCATTTAATGGGTTCCTGCCACTCATGTGGGAGACCTGGCTGGAGTTCCTGGCTCCTGGCTTTGGCCCAGTCCCATTCTGGTCCTTGCAGGTGTTTGGGTAGAGAAACATCAGATGGCAGCTGTCTTTCTCCTTGCCTGCCCTGTCTGTCCCTCTGTCTGTCTGCTTCTTGAATAATATCTTGTTGTTGTTGTTGTTTGTAAAAGTATGAGTTTATTTTGGTGCAAGAACAGTTTTGAAATCCAGACATAATTTTTTCATAATAAGCAATTTTTATGTGTTGTGAAAAGTTTGCACCAAAATGAATTCAATTTTAATTCCATTTTCCACAAACTTTTTGAAGTATTTTTGTACTACAATAGAAGGAGAGATCCCTATCGCATACAATCTCCTATTCTGAAAGTTCATTGTGATCCTATGTGAACCCTATGGCTCCCTGAGAAAGGAACAATGATAATAGGAAAAACAAACAAACAAACAAACAAACCTGGCTTCTTTCATTCCATTTATGTGTATGCAGATGGCAGTACTCCCTGTAGAAATCCAGATTTGTCTGCTTCCTAATTGCAGAACTTTATATAAGTGATTCAACTTCTCAACACCCTATTTTCATCCTCTGTAAAATGGGAACAATAATATCTTGGGGTCAGTGAGCAATGAAGCATTTACTCTTCACAAAAATGTGTCTACCAAAATACATGCTATAAAAAAGCAGTCATTAAATACTATTTCCTTTCCCTTTTTTCTCTTCCACAAATATAACTGTTCATTTGATGGAAGTTTTGGAGTAAATTGCTCATTTTCTTATGATCTGAAGCATTACAGGGAAGAGTGTTTGCCTGCTCCACTGGCAATGCCACCTAATATCCTAACATCATGAAAATTTGCTCAAGCCTCTCTGTGTTCTGTGTATGCCCCCAAATGTGGTCTATGCATTTCTTTGTTAGGAGGCTTTTCCACAGCTCACTGCTTCTTTTTTCTTCTTATACACACTGGAATTCACTCTCTGGGGACTGCAGTCCTGTGGGTATTGAAAAAAGCATCATAGGGTGCATCTACCACCACACTCATGATCCAAAAGCCCTACTGCTCCCTGGTCCTGCCCCCTTCATAGTCAACCTCACGTCCTCCTCGAATCTTTGGACCTTTTGATTTGTTCTCTGTCCCTCTAGTTTGCTTCTCCCAGGATGTCATATAAATGGAATCGAATGCTACCCTGCCTTTCAGGTCTGGCTTCTCTCATGTAACAAATTCATTGAGATTTATCAGAACTGATGTGTGCATTTCTTCTTATTGGCAGAGGAGTAGTAGCACCTCTGTTGCTTGAATAAGCATGAGTTACTCATTGACCAGTTGAAGGGCGTTGGTATTGTTTCCAGTATTTAGTAATTCTTAGCAAAAACAAACAAGCAAAGTATTTCAACACAGGTTGATATGAGGCTACAAATTTTCATTTTTTGTGGCTAAATATGAATGGCATTGCCACATCCCACAGTATGTGTATATTTTACTTTATAAGAAACTACCAAATTGTTTCTCACAGTGACTAGACCAGTTTGGGGTTCATACTGGCATTATATAAGAACTCTAGTTGCTCTTCGTCCTCTCCAAGACTTAGTGTTATACACTGTCAGAGTTTTTGTTTTGTTTACCACTATAATAGGTGTATAATGGTAGTTCCCTGTGGTTTTAATTTGCATTTCCTTAGTGATTATGTTAAAATGTTTATGGGCTTATTTTTTTATCTTTTTGAGGGAAGCACTGTTCAAATCTTTTGTCCATTTTTATTTGGTTGTTTTCTTCTTCAACTTTGAGAGTTTTTAAAATATCTTCTGGTTATATTGTTTCTTTTTTAGAAAAGATTTATTTACGGAGCAGATGCTGTGGTGCAGCAAGTTAACCCATGGCTCGCAGTGTCAGCATCCCATATGGGCACAGGTTTGAGTCCCAGATGCTCCATTTCCAATCCAGCTCTCGCTAATGCATCTGGGAAAGCAGCAGAGGATGCCCTAAGTGCTTGAGTCCCTGCACCTGCATGGAAGATCAGGAAGAACCTCCAGACTCCCGGCTTCAGCCTCGCCTAGCCCTGGTCATTGTGGCCATTTGGGGGAGAGGACCAGTAGATGGAAATTTGTTTTCTCTCCCCCCGCCCCGCCTCTGTCAGCAACTCTTTCTGTAATTCTGCCTTTCAAATAAATAAATAACTTTTAGAAAAGATTTGTTGATTTGAAAGAGTGGCAGAGATGGGAGAGACAAAGAGAGATTTCACATCAACTGGTTCACTCCCCAAATGGCCACACTGACTGGGGCTGTTCTAGATTGAAACCAGTAGACCAAGAGTGCATCTGAGTCTCTCATATGTGTGACAGGAATACGAGCACTTGGGCCATCTTTCATTTCATTCCTGGGCACATCAGCAGGAAGCTGGATCAGCAGTGGAGTATCTGAGACTCAAACAAGCTTCCATATGGGATGCTGGCATTGCAGTCACCAGCTTAACCTGCTGTTCCACAATGTTGGCCCCTATTTTCATTTTCTTAATTTGATTCTTTGTATAATGTTAACTTTAAACTTGAATAAAGTCCAAATATCAGTTTTTCTTTTCTGAATCAGATTTTTGGCATCTTAACTAAGAACTTTTTGCTTAATCTCAAGTCACAAATATTTTCCTATGTTTTATTCTAGAAATATGAGAATTTTATTTTACATTTCATTCTATGATTTATTTTTAGGTGATTTTGTGAAAACTAACATAAGGTGTGCTTTTTGCATATTGATGTACCACTTGTTGAAAAGACTATTCATTTCCTAATTCCTCATTAAAATGCTTTTATATCTTTCTCAAAAATCCAATGACCTGAGATTTTTTTGTGTTTTTTACTATAAGCATTTAATGCTATAGATTATGATTTTAAAAACTACTTTGGGTATTTTTCACAAATTTTGTTATGCTGCACTTTTATTTTTGTTCAGTTCGAAGTACGTATGAATTTTGCTTCAATCTTACTAGGGGCTGGCCCTATGGCACAGTGGAATAAGCCGCCTCCTGTGATGCCAGCATCCCATATCAGAGTGCAGAGTTTCAGTCCTAGTTGTTCTGCTTCTGATCCTGTTCCCTGTTAATGCACCTGGGGAAACAGCAGACAACGGCTCAAGTACTTAGGCTTCTACAGGTAAGTAGGTGGATGGAGTTCCTAACTCCTGGCTCCAGACTAGCCCAGTCTGCTCTGCAGACACCATTTAGAGAGAGAAACAGCAAATGGAAGATCTTTCTCTCTATGTCTCTCCATATCTCTCTCTCTGCCACTCTGCCTTTTAAAGAAATAATTTTTAAAGTGCTTCTTTGAAAATTTTGAATATTTTCATATATCTTTCTTTTAGTGATTTCTAGCTTAATTCAGTTAGTGTACAACTGAATAATCTGCAGGATTTCCACTCTTTTCATTTTGTTTTAGTTTGATTTATGATTTAAAATGTAGTCTGTCTTAATGTTTCATGTGCACTAGAAATGAACGTGAAGTTTGCTGTTGGAGTTTCTGTAAGTGTCATTCAGTCGAGTGGTTTGGTAGTGTTCTTCAGGTTTCCAACATACTTAGTGATTTTCAGTCTGGCTATTTTCATAATCAGTTAGTGAGAAAAACTCTAAAAGCGTGGTCTATTTTTCCTTCTATCAGATTATCAGTTTTCTTTGCATATTTGAAGCTCTGTTGTCAAGTATAAACACATTTAGGATTTTTATGTTTTCTTGAAGAATTTTCCATTTTATTTTTGAGTAATGACCTTCATTTATCCCTGATAAATGAGGGCACTTCAAAAAGTTCATGGGGAAACAGAAATAAAAATGAGTTTATTTTTGGTGCAAAAATTGTTGAAACTCATAGTTTTTTGTATTACTCATTTTCTGTGATCTTTTTGAAGGTGCCCTCATACATCTTGATCTGAACTATACTTTATAAGGCATAAATTACATTCATGAATTTCCTTTGACTAGAGTTGGCATGACATATTTTTGGCATTCTTTTAGTCTTTAACCAATTGATATCTTTTATGTTTTACCTATTTTCTTGCAAATAGTACATCATTGGTTTTTATTTCTTAATCTCATTTAGCATTCTATTTCAGTTGGTTTATTTAAACTGTTAAAATTTAGTGTTATTGCAGATATATTTGGATTAAAATCTACCACCTTGTTGCTGTTTTCTATTTGTTCCTTTGATATTTAGTTTTTCTTCTGTTTCTGCCTTTTATGGTTTTATTGAGAATTTTAAATTTCATTATATTTCCACTATTTAGCAATTATTTATATCCCTTAAAATGTCTAGAAGATGGTCTAGAACACAGAATTTGCATGTTTAATTTAAGCAGAGTCTGCTTTCAAATAATATTATAGTGGTTCACTTTGGTGTCTGGACCTTAAAGTGGAATATTTCCAATTCCGATTCCTCCTTTCCAATCTTTGTGCTATTTTTTTCATTGCTATCATATTGTTTTTCAGATTGCTATCAGCCCCAAGTGCTTATACATTGTTACTATTTTTGTTTTATGACTAGTTAACTTTTAGAGTAATTAAAATAGATTTTACTATTCCTTTCATTTATTCCATTTCCAGGACTCTCCTTTCTTTGTTTAGATTTAAACTTCTTCCTGGTATAATTTTTCATTTGCCTGAAGAACTTACTTTAATCTGTTTGTAGTGTATGTCTGTTGGAAATAAATTCTTTCAGTTCTCGTTTCCTGAGAAATTCTTTATTTCTGCTTTACATTTCTCCGAGTACAGAATTCTAGATTGATAGGTTTTTTTCCCCTTTCAGCACTTTAAAGATATCTCTCCATTGCCAGATAACTTGAATAGTTTGTCATCCGAAATCTGCTGTAGTTCTTAACTTTATTCACTCTCCATGCAATACCTTATTTTGCCTCGTGCTGTCCTGAAAACTTGGTTTGTTTCCTGTTTTCATAAGTCAAAATATGAAAGACACAGATATGTGTGTGTAGTTATCCTACTTAATCTTCTTCAAGATATCTGTGTCTGCAGTTTGTGGCCTGCTGTTAATTTTGGAAAATTCTCAGTCATTGCTCTTTTTTTCTCTTTGCATTTCAATCTGGGTCAGTCCCACTGACCTCCTCTCAAGTTCACAGAGTCTTTCCTGGATTACACAAGTCTTCTCATGCACCTATCAAAAGTATTCATTTTTCCTACTGGAATTTCTGTTTACCTCTTCCTTATAGTTGCCATCTCTCTGCTGAAATTTCCTTCTGATTTTGCTTTTGTTTTTCCATTATGTCTTGTAACATATTAATCAGTGTAATATAAAATTCCTGCCTTATAATGCAAACTCTTATATCACATCTCAGCCTGGTCCTATTACTGCTTTGTGCTTTGGTAAGGTGCCATATTTTTTCCCTTGCTTTTTCCTGTGCAAGGGATTTTATATTTTTGGAATCTTGCACAGAGCAGTGAATATTGAACAGATGTAAACAGTGTGTTTTTGCATGAATATGGGCACTTTTTTCTGTGAGGATCTTACTATGAAAGTTTCAATCACACTCTAGTTAGGAAGTAGGATGGTTTGAGTGTTCACTGTTGCTTAATTACCCTGTGATACCATAGGCTTAAAATCCTCTGTTGATACCTTGCATTTAAGATAAAGACAGGTTTCTCAGAGTTTTTTTTTTTTTTTTAAGATTTATTTGTTTATTTGAAAGTCAGAGTTACACACAGAGAGAAGGAGAGGCAGAGAGAGAGAGAGAGAGGTCTTCCATCCCCTGGTTCACTCCCCAGATGGCCACAATGGCCAGAACTGTGCCGATCTGCAACCAGGAGCCAGGAACTTCCTCTGGATCTCCCACATAGGTGCAGGGGTCCAAGGACTTCTACTGCTTTCCCAGGCCATAGCAGAGAGCTGGATCAGATGTGGAATAGCCAGGACCCAAACTGGCACCCATATGGGATGCCAGCATTGCAGGCAGCGGCTTTACCCACTACACCACAATGCCAGCCCCTCTCAGAGGTTTTACAACATCCTCAGCTTTGGCTCTTTTCTTTGTGTTGTTCTTCGGAGATCTCTCTCCATGAGTTTACAATTTTCCCAGCTCTATTCTCACTGGTATTCAAAGCTTATTAACCTGGCTACGGAGGGTAAGGGGATATCTTCTGGGCTAACTAAGCTGCAGTCTGAAGCAGCTGCTCCTGAGGTCCCAAGGGTATGGCTTTTTCAGGGCTCTGGCCCCACCAGATATAGTCCTATGTCTGGCACATGATCCTGCTTCACCCCCAGGGAAACATGGTAATTTTTCTGTTCACCTCTATCAACTGCAGTGGATTTCTTACATGCTCTAAGGGTAATGGTGTTAAGGCTTTTGCTTTGTGACCCTCTCACAGCACCCACTGATCCCCTCTCTCAGACATATACCACAAGGAATGTTTTCTTAGGACTGTCTATGATCTCTTTGTGACAACCATTGGGAAGAGCATTCAGGTTGGTTCAAATTTCCCTATACCTGTGGCCCAAGGAGCTACATATTCTCACTGACCCACACTCAGACTTTTAACATTCCATTAATCATTCTAGATGAAATTTTCCTACTTGTGTGTATAAGTAATGCTTCAAGCGGGAGCTCAGTTCCTGTCTTTTCCAAATGCAGCTTTATCTTCCTAGGTTGGGGGCTAGTTAATTACCAAGTAACTTCAGTGCTTTGATGAGTCCAAAAAAGTCCAAAAAACTTGAGGTTTACCCAGAATTTTGAATTGTTAAAGGTATAAATGATGCTCTTTCAAATTCTCTACAACTTAAGTGAAACTGAAAATGGCTGGTCTTTCCCCAGAGATTTTTTTTAAATTTCTCACTGTAAATATTTTAGAATTCTTCCACTATCATTTCTAAGAGTATGCTATTCCTTCCCTGGCACTTTGCATATATAAAGTACTTTAGAAACATTTACATAGTTTTCCCTGTAATAATCCCATGGGGCAAATGAGCAGTATCTGCCCTGATTTGGATGATGGATAGAAGCACAGAGAGATTTAGTCATTTATCTAGGATCAGAGCAAAGCCATCTTCAAACTTCAAAAGCTAATGTGTTAGTTATTTTAGGCACCTGTTCTGACTTTTCATTGGGGCAAATCTGCCAGAACATTCTTCCCCAGAACCACAGGGAAAAATCATGCCTCATTAGAGTAGTTGCAATAGTAAATTTTTATGTATTTTGAACATTAAATTTAAACTAAGCCTCGATAAATGACCTTTGTGATTTCTACAGAACTTTGCCAAGTCTTTACTATGCTGTTGTCCTAAGTGCTAGGCAGGCTGTGGTAAAGAGAGAACAGCTTTATTTCCCTTGCTAGTTCAGATCCTAGTGGGAAACAGATAAAGAAAGAATGTTAAGAGGGGCTAGAATGGGAGGAATAGAGTTCTGAGCTGGATTGGCAACTGACTTTTCCATCTTATATACAGGAGTCTCTTGCATCAAAGCACTCCCCTCCCTAATATCAGGTCTCCCGTGTTCTTACAGCCCTCTTGTGAACCACCTTTGTTTCCAATCCCAAAGTTGTCAACTGTTGGTTCTGTTTTGAACTGCCTTCTTTCCCATTTGTCAAACTCCTTCTAAGTTCAGCATGTTCAGACTCATCATGTTGACAACTAAGAGAATTAGTGCTGGTTTTTAGAGCTTGATAAAAATAGAGGTAGGAAATTATATTTCCTGGCAATCTAAGAGAATCCACTCTCTTTTATTCCAGTTTTTTTTTAAAGGATTTGGATTTAAACAAAAGAACAAGAGGCTGAAACTGAGCGCTGTGTCCTGACTCCTTTTCATTAAGCTTTAAAGGTCTATACTTCAAGTCTGCCAACAACAACTGTTGAGCATATTAATCTGAGCAAGAGGCACAGCAGGAAGATAGAACATCAACTGTCATAGACAAGGACAGGGATGAAGGGGAGACAAAGGTGTGTGAGTCTGAGCCCAGCTATCAGAAGCCATGTCAGGATCTGAGTTTTGTGTGGCAACCAGAAGCCAACTACCTGGAAGAACAAAGAGGACACTGGACTACCATAGGACGCTGTCATAGTAATCCATAATTATTATAAACAGTTCAATGGGTTTGAGTTGACATAAACAAGAAAATAGCAAGGTACAAAAAATGACTATAATTTTCTCATAAAAAGCAATGCTCAGTGGGTCATCAGTATATCTAAGGCTTAGACTGATTACATCCCCATTTTAATGAAAGTTGCAGGAAAACATTTTCTAAAGATTTATATGTTCCAAGTTCAAAAGTTGAATGCTGCTTATTTGCTGCACTTCCTCATCCTGTTCACTAATGGCTACTATTTACCATGAGGCATGTGAACCTTAACTGATGTTTAGGCATTATCTTATTTATAGATTCAGGATCATGAATAAAATAATAGGTCAAAAGGCCCAATTTCTCATGTTGAGGAGATTTCAACAAATGAAACAATATGAACAACCCAACCTGAATTAATAATGCTGAGTTTTGAGGGCAGGAGCATGAGGAACAGAGTGGAAGATGAAGATGTAAATGCTTTCTAGAAGGGAGTGAAAGAAAATGGGAGGGTTTCAAGTCAGAGGAAAGAAGCGCATAAAATGCATCTTTTCTACCAAATGCAGCCATAAAAACTGAACTGAATCTGTGACACTCCGAGTTGAGGTCCCTGAGAGGAACATAGCAACAGGTTAACCAGGGAAGAATACCGGACCTGAAGACCTACAGGGGCATGGGAAGTTTGCCATTTATTCTTCTCAAGAACCCCTCCACCTGAATTAAAGGAAGCCAAAATCTGGGAATGAGCACCTGGCACAGAGTGAGGTCTAAGAGAAGCCCTCTAGTTCTGGCTTAAGGAAAGGAAGAGGGAGCTCCTAAAATTTGGGAAAGTGAAGATTGCTGAGTTTTTGTTATTTTTTTCTCTTCTCCCTTCCATCATTTTCCTATGTACCAGGTCCAAGACAATCTTCTGAGGCAAAGACAATGACTATAAATGCCCTACATTGTTCATTCACATGTAAAACATAAACCTCAACCTTAACCTCACAGTGTATTAAAAAATCAACTCCAAATAGAAAATATATCAAAATGTAAGCAAATTACAAATTTGTAGACAAAACTTCTGACTTGAGTTAGGCAATGAGATCTGAAACGGGACACTAAAGCACAATCCATGTAAGAAAATTTAAAAACTTTGATCTGAGAAAATCAATATTGAGAGAATGAAATAGTAAGCTTCAGACTGCAAATAAATACTTGTGAGTCACAGATCTGACAAAGAACTTGTATGCAGAATATAAAGAACTCTCAAACAAATGAGAAATGTTTAAAAATCAGCAAATGGACAAAAGACTTAAGTAGATCTTTCATCAATGAGGCTACAAAGATGGCAAGTAAGCACCAAAAAGATGTTTAACATTGTCAATCACTAGAGAAATGAAAATTAAAATCATGATGAGATACCACCACACACCTAAAAGAATGACTGAAATAAAAAATACAACATGAAGCAACAGAGCTCTGCCACATTACTGCTGGGTGTACAAAATGATACAGCCATTGTGGAAATGGTGTTTTTGCTTATACATGCTCTTATCCTGTGATCCAGCAATTTCATTTCTGAATACTCTAGAAAAATGGACATATACATTCATAAACTCCCTGTTTGTGAATATTTGTAGTAGCTTCATTTATCATTGCCAAGAAGTAAAAAACAGCTCAGTCTTGTAATGGTTGAATAGATAAATTGTGGCATATCCATATAAGGGAATACTACTCAGCAATAAAATGAAATCAAATTTTGATGCATGTAGAAACTTAGATGAATCTCAAAGTATTTTCTCCCAAAAGCAATTTATAGATTCAATGCAATACCAATCAAGATACCGAAGACCTTCTTCTCAGATCTGGAAAAATTGGTGCTGAAATTTATATGGAGGCACAAGAGACCTCGAATAGCTAAAGCAATCTTGTACAACAAAAACAAAGCCGGAGGCATCACAATACCAGATTTCAGGACATACTACAGGGCAGTTGTAATCAAAACAGCATGGTACTGGTACAGAAACAGAAGGATAGACCAATGGAACAGAATTGAAACACCAGAAATCAACCCAAACATCTACAGCCAACTTATATTTGATCAAGGATCTAAAACTAATTCCTGGAGCAAGGACAATCTATTCAATAAATGGTGCTGGGAAAATTGGATTTCCACGTGCAGAATCATGAAGCAAGACCCCTACCTTACACCTTACACAAAAATCCACTCAACATGGATTAAAGACCTAAATCTATGACCTGACACCATCAAGTTGCTAGAGAACATTGGAGAAACCCTTCAAGATATTGGCACAGGCAAAGAATTTCTGGAAAAGACCCGGGAGGCACAGGCAGTCAAAGCCAAAATCAACTATTGGGATTGCATCAAATTGAGAAGTTTCTGTACTGCAAAAGAAACAGTCAGGAGAGTGAAGAGACAACCGACAGAATGGGAAAAAATATTTGCAAACTATGCAACAGATAAAGGGTTAATATCCAGAATGTACAAAGAGATCAAGAAACTCCACAAAAACAAAACCAACAACCCAATTAAGAGATGGGCCAAGGACCTCAATAGACATTTTTCAAAAGAGGAAATCCAAATGGCCATCAGGCACATGAAAAAATGTTCAAGGTCATTAGCAATCAGGGAAATGCAAATCAAAACCACAATGAGGTTTCACCTCACCCCGGTTAGAATGGCTCACATGCAGAAATCTACCAACAACAGATGCTGGCGAGGATGTGGGGAAAAAGGGACACTAACCCACTGTTCGTGGGAATGCAAATTGATCAGGCCACTATGGAAGTCAGTCTGGAGATTCCTCAGAAACCTGAAGATAACCCTACCGTTTGACCCAGCCATCCCACTCCTTGGAATTTACCCAAAGGAATTTAAATTGGCAAACAAAAAAGCGGTCTGCAGCCTAATGTTTATTGCAGCTCAATTCACAATAGCTAAGACCTGGAACCAACCTAAATGCCCATCAACGGTAGACTGGATAAAGAAATTATGGGATATGTACTCTTTAGAATACTATACCGCAGTAAGAAACAACGAAATCCAGTCATGTGCAACAAAATGGAGGAATCTGGAACACATCATGCTGAGTGAAATAAGCCAGTCCCAAAGGGACAAATACCATATGTTCTCCCAGATCGGTGACAACTGACTGAACACCAAAAAGGAAACCTGTTGAAGTGAAATGGACACTATGGGAAACGGTGACTTGATCAGCATAGCCCTGACTGTTAATGAACAACTTAATACATTATCCCTCTTAGTAGTTTTTTTGTCTGTTCTACTTAATATGACTGGTTTACTTCTGTAATTAATACACAGTTATTCTTAAGTGTTGAAATTTAACTGAAATGTGATCCCTGTTAAACATAAGAGTAGGAATAAGAGAGGGAAGAGATGTACAATTTGGGACATGCTCAAGCTGACTTGCCCCAAATGGTAGAGTTAGAAACATACCAGGGGATTCCAATTCAATCCCATTGAGGTGGCATGTACCAATGCCATCTCACTAGTCCCAGTGATCAATTTCAGTTCACAACTGATCATAATGATAGGACTAAGAACCAAAGGGATCACATAAACAAGACCAGTGTCTGCAAATACTAACTGAAAGAATAATAAAGGGAGAGAATGATCCAACATGGGAAGCGAGATACTCAGCAGACTCATAGAATGGTGGATGTCCTAAACAGCACTCTGGCCTCAGAATCAGCCCTAGAGGCATTCCGATCTGGCTGAAAAGACCATGAGAGTATTTCAGGCATGGAAAGCCAAGACACTCTGGCAAAAAAAAAAAAAAAAAAAAAAAACCCTAAATGAAAGATCTCTGTGAGTGAGATCCCAGTGGAAAGAACAGGTCTTCAAAGAAGGAGGTACCTTTCTCTGAAGGGAGGAGAGAACCTCCACTTTGAATATGACCTTGTCTAAACAAGATAAGAGTCGGTGAACTCAAAAGGCTTCCATAGCCTTGGAAACTCATGACTGGTGCATAGGGAGATTACTGATGCCATAAACAGGAGTGTCAATTTGTAAAGTGAACAACAGGAGTCACTGTGCACTTACTCCTCATGTAGGATCTCTGTCCTTAATGTGCTGTACATTGAGACTTAATGCTATAATGAGTACTCAAACAATATATTTCGCTTTGTGTTTCTATGGGGGTGCAAACTGTTGAAATCTTTACTTAATGTATACTAAACTGATCTTCTGTAAAAAAAAAAAAAAAAAAGAAGAAGAAGAAGAAGAAATTATCAATTCCCAACTTGACTCTCACTGGGATTAAACATGACAATAGGTCTGATCTGATTTCATGATCATTTAAAAAATCATCTATTATTTTTCACTTTATGTTTGTGTGGGAGCAAACTGTTGAAATCTTTACTTAATGTATGCCAAACTGATCTTCTGTATATAAAGAGAATCGAAAATGAATCCTCATGTGAATGGAAGGGGAGAGGGAGTGGGAAAGGGGAGGGTTGCGGGTGGGAGGGACGGTATGGGGGGGAAGCCATTGTAATCCATAAGCTGTACTTTGGAAATTTATATTCATTAAATAAAAGTTAAAAAAAAAGTATTTTCTGAATAAGAGACACCAGTTTCAAAATGTTACACATTGCACAGTACATTTATGTGACTTTCTCAATAAAATAAAACTTTATAGATGAAGAATACCTCAGTGCTTGGCTGGTATTAGAGGTTAGAGGTATAAAAGAACAGCAGTAGGAGTTTTGCAGGGGGTGGGTAAAATTCATAAAACTGTACTCCTAAAAAAGTCACTTTTTAGGTTGATAATTTATAAAACAATTTTTTTCAAAAGAAGTTCAAAATTGAACCAAAAGAACCAAAGGAATTTTTAGCCTCAACTTCATTTAAAAGTGTTAATTTAGTGCCTGCGCCATGGCTCACTAGGCTAATCCTCCGCCTAGCGGCGCCTGCACACCAGGTTCTAATCCCGGTCGGGGTGCCAGATTCTGTCCCAGTTGCCCCTCTTCCAGGCCAGCTCTCTGCTGTGGCCCTGGAGTGCAGTGGAGGATGGCCCAAGTGCTTGGGCCCTGCACCCCATGGGAGGCCAGGATAAGTACCTGGCTCCTGCCATCGGATCAGCATGGTGCGCCGGCCGCGGCGGCCATTGGAGAGTGAACCAACGGCAAAGGAGGACCTTTCTCTCTGTCTCTCTCTCTCACTGTCCACTCTGCCTGTCAAAAAAAAAAAAAAGTGTTAATTTCAAGAACAAGAAACAGAGGCATGTAATGTCTTCAGACAATATCATATTGTTGAATGCTGCTACCAGAGAAAGTATTTCCTGGACTTGGACAGCAAAGTTCAGTGAGAGACAGGTAATTCTTTAGATGAGCTGAGAGCTGTAAATGGCTGGTCTGTGTATTTCTGGAGCACTGAGATACCTATCTCTTAATTAATCAAGTAGGCTTTTCTCTACTTCCTTGAATTCCCCAGGGAGTGGCCACACGCTCATTTCTTAGTGTTATGTAAACTGATTATGGACCATGATTCAGTGTGTTCTAACATTGTTTTCTCTTTTCTGCCTTATGAAATCTATGCTTTATTTTTTTTAACTTTTATTTAATAAATGCAAATTTCCAAAGTACAGCTTTTGGATTACAGTGGCTTTCCCCACCCCATAACTTCCCTCCCACCCGCAACCCTCCCATCTCCAGCTCCCTCCCCCATTCCATTCACATCAAGATTCATTTTCAATTCTCTTTATATACAGAAGATCAATTTAGTATATATTAAGTAAAGATTTCAACAGTTTGCACCCACACAGAAACACAAAGTATAAAATACTGTTTGAGTACTAGTTATAGCATTAATTCACATTGTACAACACATTAAGGACAGAGTTTATCCACTCATACCCTACAACTAAGAGCTGCCTTTTGATGTCAGCTCCACACCACTTTCGTTTCTTTTTTTTCTTTCTTTTTTTTTTTTTTTTTTTTTTTGACAGGCAGAGTGGACAGTAAGAGACAGAGAAAAAGGTTTTACCATTGGTTCCCCCTCCAATGACCACTGCGGCCAGTGCTCTGCGGCCGGCACACCGTACTGATCCGTAGCCAGGAGCCAGGTGCTTTCCCTGGTCTCCCATGAGGGTGCAGGGCCCAAGGACTTGGGCCATCTTCCACTGCATTCCTGGGCCACAGCAGAGAGCTGGACTGGAAGAGGGGCAACCGGGACAGAATCCGTCGCCCCGACTGGGACTAGAACCCAGTGTGCTGGCACCGCAGGCAGAGGATTAGCCTAGTGAGCTGCGGCGCAGGTGGACTCTTCGTTTCTTTAACTTTCATTTCTTTCCTGAGATCCCCTTATAGTTCTTTTTCTTTGACTAGATGGGTAAATATTAAGATGGCTGGTTATCTGGGATTGGCCTAGGTTAAAAGGATTGTGGGTTGTTTTCTGCTGATTTCTCCCTCCACCTCATCACTTAGGCACAGAGAAATCTCTTCCAGGCCAGGATGCTCCAATAACCCTTCCTCCTCCCCCTAACTGTGGGAGCAGGTGGCTGGGTCACGAGGACCCTTACAGTGCTCATCGCCTTTGTAGCACTCACTGCTTTGTCCCATCTTTCAGTAACTTATCTTTTAGTAAGAATTGCCTGCAAGAAATGAACAAAAACTTACCAGAGATGTTTTACAGGGCATCACCCTTTTCCTCATCTTGGTGATTGCACTGCATTTCTGTACAAATCCTTCTAGTCTGATGGATTCAGATTCAGATTTAGCTAACTTTGCAAATGCTTTTTATATGCCAGGTGTGTTCATATACATTATCTCATGTAATCCCCAAGAATCCCCACTACCCTGAAAGCATCTGCTAAGCACTAGTTTCCATTAGGTACTCTGTTAAACTCAGGACAAAGGCCATTTAAGAGCCTCCCAGGGCCTTGCAACATAATGGCACAGACATATCTGTGTAAGCACATGCATTTCCCAGAGTATCTACTTAAGTATTTGTATTATGTGTATTTAGGAGGAAACGTCTTCAAATGCAGGCACAGCACTTAACATGGAGATGTAACCTGTCCACTTTGGAAGATAGTACAGGTTACAACACAACCCTGCTTAATCTTTCCAGGCGAAGCCGTGTACACAGTAACGTAATTCTTGGTGGTTACATGGCAATGTTGTCATCCTCAAATATAAGCTAAAGGATGATGACAATGGATACCTTTCTGATTTGTATAATGTGCAAATCTGTAACAGTACAGAAGCTTTGGACAAGTTTCTACATAGCCTTTGGCTAAACCAAGTTTGAGTGCTCCGCCAGAGGTGAATTGTGTTGTAGCTTTGAGTCCTTTTCAACTTAGCGTGGTCAAGCATAACAATAGCTGAGTAGAGGCAGTTAGAGAGTTATCATGGCTTATTCTTTCACTTAAACCAGTGCCAAAATCAATTTGGAAGCATTAGCTCAAAGTTGCTCTCAACTCAATCTGGGTGTTTCTCTTCAGCTAGAATATCACCCCCTACACTGGAATCTTTATTACATCACACTAATCTAATTTAAATGCATTTTTACTGTACTTGGTTTAATGAATGTGGAATGTGTCACTATGAAATTGCACCATTAATTTGATAAATAGGACTTGAAGGTATAATTTTTTCCAGCATTGCAGGCTAATGAAGCTAAAATACATATATAATAAGAAGTGTAAATAATAAATTATTCTTGGGAGCAAAAAAATTAATTAGATCTTACCACAAATTGCATCTCAATGTCAATTTTTTTTTCCAAAACTACTGACTTTCAAACTACTTGGAACAGCACTGTAAACCCTGCAAAGTTTCTCAAGTGATTACCTTCCATCCTGGGAATCTACTTTAAGAAACTGCTATTGTTCAAAAAGTCCTTTCAAGACACCACTGTGGATCCCCTATTGTCATTTCTACCCAGCATTTAGAGTATCTAGATGAATCAATCTTCTTCTTTAAGTTGCACGGTTTTATTTATTCATAAAGACACCTGAAATACTTTCAGATAGTATGGTGTGGAAAAGGGAAAAAAAAAAAAAAAACAGGAGACCTCATATGCAAATTTGTAGGCAAATGGGACCAAAGGCCATTTCCAGTGATTTGGGGGAACAGTGCTCCTGCAAACTTGCTTTCCTCCAGGAAGAAGACAGGTCAGTGGCATGCAAGGCTGAAGGATGTAATAGAAGAGAGTGGTGGATCACACCCCGTCACTGTTCAGATGCATGCTACAGGTGGACATGCTGGAAACCAGCTGGTAAATACGCACACTAAAACCATATATCATACTGATGCTTCTATTCTTGGGAGAGAGAAAGAAATGGTGGTTACAACTGGTATAAGTGTATCTTTATTTGGGGTTCAACTGGGAGCAGTGTGACCTCAGTGTTCTT
Organism: Oryctolagus cuniculus; assembly: GCF_964237555.1. Lineage (NCBI taxonomy): Eukaryota > Metazoa > Chordata > Mammalia > Lagomorpha > Leporidae > Oryctolagus > Oryctolagus cuniculus. The sequence continues at coordinate 52,187,873 of NC_091441.1, read as the reverse complement.
ACATATTAGCCAGTAACTTCTAGAACTCTAATTAATGAAATCTTTGCAAAAGACATTAGCTACATTATGTCCGTCTGTTTGGAAACACAGACTACAAAAATCAAACTGTATGATGACAGGAGCCCATTTGGGCACTCCAGTCTCTGGTTTTCATCTTCATATTAATTTTAAAAATAAAGTATCTATCATACACAATAAGTTTTACATTTTTAATTTATCAGACACCAGGATGTTTTTAGTTTCACTGTCAAGTTGAGACTAAAGGAGATTCAAAAAAAGGGGAGAAGCTCCTAAAATTAGCATTAATGATGTGGAGTCCAGCCACCCCTCTCTTTGTCCCCAGCCACAGTCTGTACAGTCACAGAGGACTTAACCTAGCTCTGTCCTTCCCTGTCTGAAGCAGGATCTTGGGCCAAATGGTGTCCCTGGCGTGATTTTCCATTCTTAGTGTGTAGTTTAACAAACAATGTTTTTATTCCTTGTTATTTGATTTGAAGCCAAAATTCTGACGTGGCACCAGTTTTGGTGCCAGATAATGCATTAAACCTTACTAAGGGGTAAACATAATGATCTTCATCAAGTCCTTTAAATGAACCCACCTCCTGCTTCAAGGTTGAGAAAAGCATTGACAAGGAACACTGTGGAAGCGTCTTGGAGCTATTTTCTTCTTGTAACAGGGGGAGGGAGAAATGAGTGGCAGCTTTTAGGGGGTGAAGGAAAGTTAGGTAAACATACAATGTTTTGTAAGACTTATTTTCCTAATAGCAAAGTTTTAGAGCAATAAATCACAATTCAGTCAATACCATTAGTTTTGGGGCATTATATGCCCTCATTAAAGTGCATAAACAATTATATTTATTGAAGGTAATGTACTGTGCAGTGCATTATAACAACACTCATTAACATATGTAATCATCATTTGAATGGGCTTTACTACAATGTAAACTGATAATGGCATGATTACACACTGGGTTATTAACTTTTCCGTCTTAAGATAATAGAAGGTGATGCAAGACACCAAAAGCACACATGCATTGCCCTTCATTTGTGAGTTCCGCATTTCGCACCACATTTTAAACTCAGGTGTTCATTCTCAGGAGCTGTCTCTTCATCCCCTACTGTCTTGACAGAACACTAAATTCAGTGATCGGCGCTGTGCCTGGGAGGGTATAGAGCAAGAGCTGTGAGAGACCCAGTTACGGGGAGATATTCCGTGAATGACCTGATTTCTGTCTTACATTGTGGGTCAATCAGTTCATGCTCTGGGTTCAAAGACTTTCCACCCTAGACCCTGACTATATCACATGCTCTAAGAAAACTGGGAACTTCCTCCAAACCCGTGCTTTGAAAATTTCATTTAAGAGGCATTTGACTCCTGATGGTGAAACATTCTGAAAACTCAGATTAAGGGACATGGAACAAAAGTGACAGATTAAGGGACATTGTACAAAGAGTAAGGAACTGTTTGTTCTAGGTTAAGAGAATAGAGAGACGTAATAACTACATATGATGGGTGGTCTTAAATTGAATACTGAATCAGAATACAGTTTCTCTCCTTTGCTGTAAAGTTGTGTTAATTAAGGCAACTTGAACATTCCATAAGTCAGATCATAATATCTTATTAATAACGCTGTCTTCATTTTGACAACTCTGTGGTGGTTGTGTAAGAGTGTGCACTTGTTCCTTGTGTGTATTAAAGTAGTGAAGAGTAAAAGTCCTTTCTATCTACAACTTACTCTCCAATGAACTAGAAGAAAATAATGGGAATATATATCTACTAACAGCAATAGTAACATAGATGGAGACAGAGCAACGTAACATAAGCAGGCTGAAGGAGATCCAGGTATTTTTTTATTTTAACTAGCGACCTTCTCTAAGTCTGCAATCACTCCCAGATTGTAAAAAGAGAGACATTTTGAATGTAAGAAATGACCATAAGAGGGCCATGGCTTTAATCAAGCGGGCCTGTTGGCTGGTGTCCTGAGCAACAGGATCAGGGGCTCCGTGCTCATTGCTGACCTTTACCTGCCCTGTCGGGGCAAGACTCAGATTGGAGAGGAGAGTTCCTTCCCTCTCACTCAATCTTTGTTTCCTACATTTTCCAGCCAGGAATGACAAAAGGTATGTGATAGGAAGGGAAGGAGACCCTGCGCTCTAATCTCCCAGATTAAAGAGCCCTTGCAGCAGCCACTTAGGGTTCCCTCTTCACCATTGCTGCTCAGCAAGGCTCCAGTCAACCTGGGAGCTGCTCTCCAAAGACTGATTGACTTACACCTCTGCACAAGCCCTGAGCAGAGCACCCTCCCTGTTCACCTGCTAAACAAACTGCAGCACTCTCACTCCCAAGCAGCATCCATTTTAGCCGGTGCCTCACAGGAACAGGTGTACGTTCCCTCCCACCCTTATTATAGAGAGAACGAAGTAACCAGAAGTGAAAGAAGTCAGCCACAACAGTGAAGGAGGAATACAGACAGGACTAATAGCACAAGTTTCAAGCATCCGTCCTCTGGGTCACTTTAGATCACACAATCTTATGAAAACAGTAATATTAATATATTCTAAAATTTGCCTTGGTATATATTAGCTTTCATTTCTAATTCACAGAAATGCAATTCTGTAACTGAGTTGTCCATTTTGGAATACAGTTACAAAAGTAGAATTATCTGCTGTCTTTACAAACTCCAAAGTAAAATTAATAACTCTAAATAAAAGGAAAAGCATACCACGTATGCATTTCTTTTCGGATCACTAGACTTGAAATCTACATCTACTGGGTTAATGTTTTTATTAAATCAAATTCATGTTGGCACAATCATCTTTTCTCATTATAAACACTGAGCATTTTATTTGCTACAGGGTATAGCTTTAAGAAATTTGCAATTGACTGACAGCTGCCTGTCAACTTCTGACTCAGGAGAGATTCAGGAACTCAGCTTGCAAAGCTCTGGGGACTTCTAAGGAGCTCCACGATGGTTAATGGCTGTCCATTAGCTAAGGCCCAGTGGAGCCCTGGAATCTGTTAAGTGGGAAGTTCTTGCTGTCGAAGGTCATATAATTCCCCATTGCCAACTGAGAGAACTGGGAAAATTCAACGTGAAGCAAAGACTGGGGTGCTATAAGTTTATGTACTAAGGGAAATCATTTCATGCAGTTTGGTATTACTGTACACCATGTTTTATTTATACTCTATAGTGGATGAGAAATTGAATACTATGCTCTTTGCTGGCAATGGAAACCTGCCTTATTCTCCTGAACTGGGCACTGCATCAATACAGCAGCTTGCAGCCTTTTTGACTATGTATTACAGAGTGGCTTCTGTGCATTATATATTAAATCCGATAGACACTGTGAGTTTATATGCCACATGCACTACATTTTTCTGTATTACGTCCTGCAATCTATCATATTAAGTGAAAGGGCTGGCGGAGAGGGCCTCAGGTAGTGTAAAGCAGATTGCTAACAGCTTGCATGGTGCGTGGAGAGCAGGTAGTGTATTCTGTGTGTGTATCGAGTGAGCACACTGCAAGCTGACCACATAGACAACACACCTGGCGACAGAATTAACCACCTATACCCCACTAAAATTAACAAACAACATGCCTGCCCCATTAACAAAGCCCAGTGAAGCTTCATGGGAGTCCCATCATCCTTCTGAGAAGTAGGAATGAAAACGAAGTCTGGCCCATTAAAGGAAAAACCAGCCCACCTAAAAACAGTCAACTCAAAGCTAGCAAAGGACCTCACTCAGCTCAGAAAACAGGAGCAAACAGGCAGCAACCACCACCTCTGAGTTGTTAATCGCTCTCTCAGTCTTTGATCTAATAAGCAGAAGGAACCTGCAGATCTCTGAACACCACACCGTGAAAGAACACGAGAACTCCAACATTGATAAAGGAAGGACTGACCATCCTTTCTAAAATAAATGCATTTTTCTCACGGCATTACATGTTTGTTTGTCAGAAATCCCAAATCTCAGAAGACTCAGAGTTGTGCTAACTGCCTCTTTGTTGTCCCTCAAATTGTCTGTTTTGAAACTTTCTAGGATGAGGAAATATGAGGACACTTCGAAAAGTTCCTGGAAAGATCAAATTAAATGTATGAGTTTATTTTGGTGCACAACTTTGAAAGATGTGCATAGTTCTTCATAATTCACATTTCCCATTTACTATGAAAACATTTTTGCACCAAAATAAACTCATGCTTTAAGTTCCATTTTTCCACAAACTTTTTGAGGTGCCCTCTTCACTTATAATCTGGGCCATTACATTTTAGCATAACATTTATGGCTTATTAGGAATTCTGAGGGTAATTTTTTGTGTGAGATGTCTTGGTCTGTTTCCGTATTGATTTCAAAGTAAAATGCATTCCCGTTACCTGGGAGCTAGGCATCATGACTGCTCATCAACACTTTGACCTCGTGTTCAGCCACTATGAGTTCTCTTGCGAGCCTGCAGGTACTTTATAGTTACTAATCTTGGAATTACACTTAAAAAAGATGGAGAAGCCCTCTACTAGACACCCACGACTGGCCACAGGGCAACCCTGCCTCTCTCTGTCACTGTGGTATCTTTCTGAGAGCAGTGAAAATAGTCCTAGGGATGAGGAATCTTTGCTACCAAATGTGTGAAAAGGTGCTGTATAATCACTCATTATTTCCATTCTTCTAGCACTGATACACTTCATGTGGTGAGGGGATTGTAGCTTTTGTGGGAAGAGACACTTGGCCTCAGTACCAGGCTTTACAATACATCTCTGGTGCAATATTATCAGGTGACACCAATTCATCCCAGAGCATTTTACAGCTTAACAGAAGGTTTTGATTTCCTAGTGGAGTCTTAATTGATTCTGAATTCCTTAGCATTCAACCTGCCTCGTGATGAATGTTATAAGATTTAATACAGGAAATATTAAGTTTAAACAAAGAAGGCCCTGAAGGGATACTTTTGTGGACTGTTGGAGATATTCCTCACTATCCAGCGGAAGTGCCGAGCTAGCCAGGGAGACCAGGGTTTTGTTGGAGACCACCTTGTGGATTCATCTGCTGCACGGGGAAGAGGATCTCAAGGGCTCCACGACCACAGCCTCCCCGTGTAGTTGGCACACACAGTGACAACAGTGAGTAGAGGGAAACTACTAAGAATTACTTCCAGCTCTCTTCCATCAGGGGAGGATGCCAAAATCCAAAACTCTGAAGATGCAGGGGAATAAAGAAATACAGCACCAGGAAAACAGCTCTACCCTGTGCTGTGAGTGGAGGAGAGTCTTGGAACCTGTTTTGCCACAGAATTTGCTCCAAGTTTCTTTCCTCCTATAGTTAGCAGCCTGGGAAATTCTTCATCATAATTTTCAGAAGGGCCAAGTCTAATCAGGGAAACCATGAGGATGTGATATTAACACAATGACACCACGGATGGCCAATGTTTGCTTTCACATATGGGGAGGAACTGATAAGAATTGGGTCAAGGACAATGTCTGTGGTATCCCAGTGTGTCTATCACTGGGCTATGGGGATGGTGGGTTCCAGGCCTCCTTTTCCTGATCAGGAGAATCCACTCTGCTCCTAACCCCTGCAAGTGGGAAGCAGAGAGTCCCTTCAGGCAGCTGGAGGATCAGACATTAAAGTGAAAAAGTTCCTGAGTACCTACTATGTGCTCCCCACTCTAATATATTCCCAGAAAATGTTCATGGAGAACCTTCCTCCCTCTCCTAAAACGACTAAGATATGACCAGAGTCAATGCTGCTACAACCCAGCATTGCTCTGCAGAGATGATCTTCCACATGGCACTGTACAAACCAAGCTGCTGAGTTTACCTGACTCTCATTTTGTATGCCCCCCAGTACAGGCAAATGTAAGATTTCCAGTATTCATCCTTACACACACACACATACACATACACGCTCACACACACACACACACACACACGGTATATGGTACACACACACGTATGTGTATTTGTAGATCGATGCGTATGTGTGTATAGTACATAATCATTCTGCAGCTGTCAGAAGCGCTTGGAAAAGCCCAAGAGTTCAGTATGAAAGGTGCTATTAGGCTGGGAAAAACACCACGGCTGCCACAGATGGCTCATTTTCACAATAGACCTCAGGTTTTTAAAAAACCTAGTTGTTTTGCCTGCAGCATAAACAAGGCACATTCTCCTTGAGCAAGTGGAGCTGGCTTTGCAGGGCTGGGGCTCCAATCTGTCTCAGTAAATCCTCACACACACACACACACACACGCACACACTCACATACACAAACTGCCCCTGTGATGAAGGGTGCAAATTTGAGGTTTTGGCATCCACAGTTTGGCTTGACAACACAGTCCTGGAAGTGCTAGCCATGTTTTAGAAATGAATGACAGTATTTTATTGTAGAAGTAACACAAGCTCATTCCTGAAAATTTGGACCATGGAGAAAAATCAACCCATAATCTCACCATCCAAGGATGTTTACATGTTTATAAATATAAATTATTACATGTGTGAATGATAAATTACATTATATTTATAAAATATACAGAAATACATAGTATATATTTTATAATATATTTAATAGATTATGTTAATGAAATAAATTGTATTACATTTATATAAATGTATGAACAAAGAAAATTATAATCATTACATATGGGCAGATTGTATACATAAACACATATTGTTTGTAAATCTATATGAAATACATGTATCATATATATTACATATATTGATAATAAATGAGTATATAACTATTGTAAACATATACACTTAGCTTTTTACATAACTGAACAGATATTAAAAGATATTACAATATTAAATACTGATGCACATTTTGTGTCTTGCTTTGATTACTCAGTTTTGTAACAGGAACAATTTCCTATGTCATTTATCATTAATCATATTCATAAAACTTTTTAAATTTTTTTTTAACTTTTATTTAATGCATATAAATTTCCAAAGTACGACTTATGGATTACAATGGCTTCCCCCCCATACCGTCCCTCCCACCCACAACCCTCCCCTTTCCCACTCCCTCTCCCCTTCCATTCACATCAAGATTCATTTTTGATTATCTTAATATACAGAAGATCAGCTTAGTATACATCAAGTATGGATTTCAACAGTTTGCTCCCACACAGAAACATAAAGTGAAAAATAATAGATGATTTTTTTTAAATGATGATGAAATCAGAGCAGACCTATTGTCATGTTTAATCCCAGTGAGAGTCAAGTTGGGAATTGGTAATTTCTTTTTTTTTTTTTTTTACAGAGGATCAGTTTAGTATGCATTAAGTAAGGATTTCAACAGTTTGCACCCCCATAGAAACATAAAGTGAAATATATTGTTTGAGTACTCGTTATAGCATTAAATCTCGATGTACAGCACATTAAGGATAGAGATCCTACATGAGGAGTAAGTGCACAGTGACTCCTGTTGTTGACTTTACCAATTGACACTCCTGTCTATGGCATCAGTAATCTCCCTCTGCTCCAGTCATGAGTTTCCAAGGCTATGGAAGCCCTCTGAGTTCTCCGACTCTTATCTTGTTTAGACAAGGTCATAGTCAAAGTGGAGGTTCTCTCCTCCCTTCAGAGAAAGGTACCTCCTTCTTTGATGACCTGTTCTTTCCACTGGGATCTCACTCGCAGAGATCTTGCAACAGGGCCAATTTGGTACAAAGGGGTATAATTTTGTAACTTTCTCTAACTTCCTGGGGTCTGCCCAGCCCACTGAGATAGACCAAAATAGGATTATTTTCTAGCTGGCAATTTTAACTACATAATGATTGCCCAGATCACAAATAGATTGACTGCTCTCTTACCTCAACCCCTCAAAAATGGCATTCATGTTTTATGTTGCATTTTGAATCACCATCTTCTCTTTAGAAGTACATCCCTTCTAATTATCTTTTAATGTATAATTTCCTGAATCAACTTCATTATCAACACCCTTTGCAAGAGTAGTTTTATTAGAAGAAGGACATGGGAGGTTCCCTGTCCATCCTAATACATGAAATATTGTGGACCAACCCAAGGGACCTTACCATTTTTCAGGAGACTGGACACTCTTCCAGCTCCCACCCACCCACCTCCCAAGCCTCCCTTAAGATGTGAAGTCAGCTGAAAATTAAAGGAACATTTTAGTGTGTGTTTGTGTATGTGTGTGTGGGTATGCACATGTACCTGTGTTTTAATGCTAGTGGTGGGGTATCATTTGTCCCAAGATTTTATGACTTAAAATCCATCTTCTGTGAATATAACTCTGCTAGGCAGTCACTCTATGATCAATATTATCTTTATCAAGGACACTACAGCGGTGAACAGATTGCTGCTCAAGGTCCCATGTGGGTGTGCATGGAGTGTGGATGGGAGCACACGGTCTGCACATTCCCAGCTCCAGCCCCAGAGTTAAACCATTCTTCTCTCCCTCCCCTCCCCCTTCCAGGATGATCTATGCCCTTTTGTGGAAAGTTTGATGGATAGAGACAGCTCAAGCACTAAACTGGAACCCAAAATCAATAAACGTATTAGGACTGGGTGCTCACAAATTGGTAGCCATTTAATTCCCTTGCTATTAATTTTTTCCCTTCCAGACATGAGCTGGGGTGCAGCATGTGAACTTGTTAAACCACAGCTGTAGTTCGCCCTTGAAGGTGCCTTCGTGGGCCAAAGGAGGGGCCTTTTTACCTAGGACTTCCAGCAATCTTCCTAACAGGTATTTGTTTCAAAGATAAGTAAAATACTCCTGTTTCTGTAATTGGTGTTTATTGCCTGAAAGGAAGACTCCATACCATTTCATTAGAAAAAAACTCTTTTTTCATATATTTGCAAACATTCATAAATACTGAGATAATAATGTATAAACCTTATGCCTTTCATACATTTTCATTTTTTACCTTTTCACCCATTCATAATTTGTTTTATGTTGTTTTTGTTTTCTTCTTAGGTTTTTAATTTTCAGACTGGCTGATTTTCTGGACACAATGGGTTCCTCTTGGTAGTGACAGTAGAAAGATTACATACAAGGTTAAGAGCATTCAAAGGATAGCAGGGAGAAAGAGAGGCTGGGTAAAAGGAACCAAATAGGTACAGTTAGATGGAATATGTTCTTATGCTCCACAGCTCAGTGGGGTGACTACAGATCGTAATAACCTCTTACGTAGTTAATGAAGAACTAGAAGAGTTCATAGGTTCCAAATGTAAAGTACGATACAGGACATGGAGATGTTATTACTCTGACTTGATCAGAACATACTGATCTGTAAACATGCATTGAAACAGTACACGGAACCTCACAAATACGTACAATCCCTACACATTGATCAAAAGCCTATTTTTAATTTAGGGAGATGGAAATGCTTGATTTCATCGTTATACATTTTATGTGCCCCACAAGTAGATACAATTAAAATAAAATAAATGAAATGTTAAAAGAGCCACTTTAATATATTCTTTAAAAAGTGGCAAGGAGGGGGCCAGCGTTATGGTGCAATGGATTAAGCCATCACTTGCGACACAGGCATCACATATAGGCGCACCAGTTGGATTCCCAGTTGCTCCACTTCTGATTCAGTTCCAGGCTAATGTGCCTGGGAAAGCAGCTGAAAATGACCTAAGTACTTGGACTGCTGTCTCCCATGTGGGAGACCGTGGTGGGGTTCCAGGCTCCTGGCTTGTTAAAGCCATCTGGGGAGTGAACCAACAGCTGGACCATCTCTTTCTCCGTCTCTTCTCTCTCCCTGCCACTCTACCTTTCAAATAAAATGTCTTCAAAAAAGTAGGAATGTGAGTCATAATTAAAAACTTATAAAACTTGGGGCATTAGTAATAAAAAATAAAATTTGAAACTCTAAGATTAAAGAGCATTTGACCATCCCCAGAAAGTTTCTGACATTCAGCTCTCAGAAACTACTCACTAGAGATAAACAGCTACTCTTTCTGTTCTTTCTGAAAGCTACTTTACCACACTGTGCCCAAAGGTGTTTGCTTTATGTACAGATAACCAAAAATCATTTTAAAAAGCAATTTCAATCTTATTAATGGGAAAAATTTTTTTGCAAAGATTTTCAGAAAACTTTTTCAATGTAATGAGTTCATCTGAACCTGTCATTGTAGTCCTATAAATTCTAATTGGGGTATCTTGATAGTTATATGTGGTATTGTTTGCACTATCAAGATCCACATGTAAAGCCATTACACAAATAAATAATCAATATGAAAATTCAAAAAAAAATAAAAAGAGCATCCACCCAGAGGTTTTCCTCATCTCACTGTGAGATACAGCCATCCAATTTGCTGAATAAATACCCTTGAGTCCTTATTGAGTCCTTCCATCCACTTCGTCAGCCAGCCCTGATGACGCTGCCTTCACAGTTTATCCCATATCTGTCCTCTGCATCTCCTCTCCACTCTGTCTCCCCAGTGAGCATCCTCATCTTTCTCAGCCCAATTACTGCCACAGTCTTTTATGTCCTCCTTCTTCTCTTGTCTCCCAGTTTTACCCTAATCTATTCCCCACTGAGAATTCAAGGGGTCATGTCAACTCCCTGCTTACAACCCTACATGGCTTCTACCCTGCACTCCTGTCTCCCTCTCAGAAGCAAATTTTCTACTTGCCTTCATTTTTCTTCCTACACTCAAGCTACACTATCTTTCCTTCAGCTCCTCAACCATGTCAAGCCAGGCTACTTCCAACTTCTGGGCCTTTGCAATTTCATAATTTTCATAATCTGCATTTCCTCCCTTAGATCTTTTCTGCTAACTCTTTCATGGCCTACAGGAAGCAGCTCAAATATCTCTCTTGAGAAACCTTCCCTTATCACCTGAACTAAACTCATTTCCCAGCCCCCAAGCCTTACTGCTTATGGACTTAGATTGGGTGCTTATTATCTGACCATCTTGCTATGCTTGTAATAACAGTTCAATAAAAGAAGAGATCTTTTCTGTATTTTTCATTACTATATCTTGAGTTTCTGGACCAAGGTAAGTAATAGAAACTCTATAAAAATTTGTAGAAAGAAAGGGGGTGGGAGAGAGAAGGAAGGAAAGAAGGAAGGAAGGAAGGAAGGAAGGAAGGAAGGAAGGAAGGAAGGAAGGAAGGAAGGAAGGAAAAGGAATTTATGTATCTTATTGTAAGAATCTCATGAGTAACAACTACATATGTGGATGATAAAGATAAATCTAATAATATAGGAAGTATTTTATCAGTTCCTGGGGGTTTTGGTGGGTTTTTTAGGACAACGGAAACATGTCAAGAAAGAACTGTCTCCTGTAGACACAAAGTGAAAGTTGTTAGCAAGAATGGTAGAATAGCTTACTTATCCCCAGGATACTAATCTCTCCCTACCTTCCTAATAACCCTTTGGCGTGAAATACGACTTTAGGTGAAATGTATGTGTCTGATGGTCCATTGAGTACAGTAACCTGCAGATCTCCTAAGGAAATCCTATTTGTTCACCACCTTCTTACTCTCTAATAGCTGATGGCATTACTTTTACTTTCCACCATCTGCTGAAATTGATCTCTCCATATTTGTATTGATATCCTAATCCTCAATTCCAATTCCAATTCAGTGTCTTCATTTTTTTTTTAACCTCCATGCATCATTCCCAACCACTGACCACCTCCTTCTGGGGGAAACGCTTTGCTCTTCTGGTTTTCATGGTCTGAACTTCTGGTTCTGTTTCTACGGCTATAGATGACTGCTCTTATATCCCAAATATGTGTCCTTTATGCTCTCCACAGTTTGCATCTTAGTTTTCTGCTTACTTGGTCTACTCTATACATCAATTTGCTAATCACAGGGTAATTTCATCTATTTGGATAGAATAACATAAAGTTCCAGTCTTCAGTTCAAAACTGAGTTCATCTTTTCTCCAGAAGCAGCTTTCCTTCCATAATTCCCTAGTTCCATTATTATATTTTTTCATTTATTTTTCAAAAACAGCTTTAAAATTACCCTGATCCCTCCACCTTCTCCCATATCTCTCCATCAGAACATTTCATTTTTATTTTATTGTATTTTTCCCTTGCATCCTTTTCCATTATTACTACTGTCAATGAATCCCCTCTCTTCCATTCTCCTACCAACTCCAGTAAGTCCAGTCAAGTTCCTCTGGAAAAGTGCTTGTCCATATCACTGCCTTGCTCAAAAACCATCTTTGACTCCTGTTACCTGTTTGATAAAGTTTGAACTTGGTTTAGGACAATACTCAACTAAAATTTGGTCTCCCTCTCTTCATTAACCTCATTTCCCACTGCTCCTAACATAGAACTTTCCCAATGGAAGCCTTCTCTCAGCCTGCTATTCTTCCTTGATACAACCTTCACCCACTCTAAAGTCTTAACATAATAAAAGGTGGAGCATCTTAACCACTGCAAGATATTAATTGTTTAAATCTGCACTGTCCAATAGGGAAGCCACAGGCCACCTGTGGCTACTGAGCACTTGAAATCTGGCTGCTGAGATGGTATTTTAAAGAACACTGTCCCGAATAAATGTAATGTAAAGCTCATTTTATCTAAATTTAATTTAGTTCAAAAACCAATATTCAGTATAACTTGGATATGTGGCTCTAGTTTTTCAACTATAAATTTTATGAAATCTAAAGGCAGATCAAATATTTCTGATGAGATTCTAGGCTTGAAATTCATATTGCTGTAAGCATAAAATACATCGGAATTCGAACACATCTTGAAAAAAGGAATGTAGAGTAACTCATTCAAATTTGTAATTGATAACATGTGGAAAGCATGCTATTTTGAATATATTGGGCTAAAGAAAAAGGATCAGCATTAGCTTTACCTGTTTTCTTTTACTTTTTACAATATGACTATTAGAAAAATGTAAAGTATACATGTGTTTCACATTATATTTCTTTGGGACAGAGGTCTTCAAAATATCATCTGCATAAAAATGTCCCTATAGCTGTACAAACTTCTTTTCTGATTCCAAGGCCCAACCTCAGATTGAACCACCCGTAATTCCTAGGAGAAGTCCCTGGCATTACTTTATTAGATGTTCAGGAGGTTCGAAGCGTGAAGCAAATCTGGGAAACGTGCCCTTAGTGATGGCCGCTACCTCACTTACTGTCTTCATCACTCATTTAATGTATTCATTTAACCCAAGCCCCCTCATGCTATCATTCTGTGTTGCACATGTGTATTCCCAACTAGACTACATGTGCTCACAAAGGAATAGCTCTAATAATTCTAGGCAACAGATACTGAGTGCTAATCAGGTGTCCAGTACCGTGTCAGGTGCTGTATGTTTAGTTCCTCATTTAGTTAATAGGAGCACCTACAATCCAGTGAGATGGGTACTACTTTTTCCCCATTTCGCAGAGGGAATACAGATTTGGGTCAAACCAGTGATTACTGAGAAGCTCAGCTCTGCACCTGCTCTATGCAACGTTACAGCCAGTGCTGCTCCTCCAGGACACACTAGGTGCCTAAGGTGTAGCTATTTGTACAAGACAGTACATAAATGTAAATGCAAATGAACTTAGCACCACCACAGAAAGAGGGTGTGTGGACACCCAGGAAGGGCTGGTGGTGCTTTCAGATACCATGCCACATGTGAAGACGTGAGGCTGTGTTTGCTTTATCCACACTGAAGTTCAACACATGTCCCCTTGTCGATACAGCAACTGCTGTGCTTTCAAAGGCATGGGTTTCTGCTGAAGAGTTCCCTGCCTGCAGAACTCAGTGATAGCAGCACCTGTTCCGGAGCCCCAGCCGGGCTGGCTGGAGCTCTCTGCATCCAGGGGATTGTCGGGGGGGGGGGGGGGGAGCGGGGGGAGTGTGGCATTAAGGCAGAGCAGAACAGTTGTCAGCTGGCCAGGAAGCAGACCAGCTGAAGCCATCATGCCAAGGAACATTCTGTCCAGGCTGCACGCATGTTAAGATTCCCAGAAAGGAAAAAGAAACGTTGGCTTGGAAGGCGAAGCAAGATTCACCAGGCTTGTACAAGGCATTTAGCTTTTAGTTGTTATAAAAATGAAAATAATTGTGAAAGCAGAGAGAAATCTGCAGCTGCTCTGGGCTATTCATACCATAAGAGATCCCACCAGGCCCTCTTTATTGTTGCAGTTTTGGCAAATTATTTTCTTATCACACACAACCTCCTCACTTGTGTTCCTGGATAAGCACTTAGGCCCATAAAGCTGTGGGTCAGCCACAGTTGAGCATCCAGCACATGGAACAGGCGGCCGTGGGGAGCTCCAAGCCCACCCCTCGGAAAAGCAGCAACTGGAGTCCATAAAAAGCAGGCCTGGCCAGCCCAGGATGGGCCTGGGTCATCTGTCCCTTCTTCAGAGCCTCACCTGCATGGACGGCCACCTTGCAAGGCCCACCTTGAGGGCTAGTGTCCACTGTGCCAGGATGCTGAGGCCCTGGCAGGCTTAGGGGCAAGGGGCAGGTGCACGGCCGGGCACTCCGCTACAAGGCGCTGGCCCCACAGTGGACAGAAGGGGCTGGGTGCCCACCACACATGTGCGCTGGACAAATGCGCTGGCATCTCCAGCGTGGGCAGAGAGCATGCCGCTCCCATTATCCCGGCCCATTAGGGAAGCAATTGGGAAAAAAAACATTTAGCAATTTGGACAGGAGCGAGCCTGCAAAATGGCTCGCTTCTCCGTGACAGACTGCCACAAACAGATGAAAGGGAAGGCTTATAACAAATTTTCATTACCCCTAAATAAAAAAGCAACAGCAGGCAAAGCAAGGGCTTTGAGGCTGGGAGGTGGGGCCAGAAATCCACCCAGAAGACCACAAAGGAGCCTCAGCAAAACAAATCAATCAATCTCTCAGTCACTTCCACTTGCCTAGCGCCGCGCATGCAAATGGCAATCAGGCCTGTCAGCCTGTCAGGCTTTGGCCTTCAGCTCCTAGCCTCACACTATTCATGGAGGGCACAGAAATCCAACCTACACAGCTCTCTCCTGCACAAACTCCTCGCTCAGCTTCCTTGTACAGCGCACACATGGCAGGAAAACCCACCCCAACCTGGAGGGCAGGCTGCATCTGGTTAAAAAAAAAAAGGAAGCAACTGGGGGTTGCAAATAGCATGAGAGCCTTATGCATTTTGCTTTGCTTCCAGCCTTCGTTAGCACCAGGTGGAAATCAAACCTCAGATTCACCAGGGCAAAGGGCGCTGTGGGGATCCACGATGCTCTGGGTTGGGGCTCCTTCGGCTCTCCTCCCACCCCCAGTTTGTGTTCTGCCAAGAGAGTGCAGGCCACCCACTAGGCATAGACCCCAAATGCAACCTTGCCTCTGAATCTCCCACACAGGTCCTACACCCACTCCTGCTCTAATGAGCCTGGCTGCCCGCAGAGCTGCATAATGCATTGCGCCTTTGACCTTATTAGAAGACAACTACACAAATGCTGCCTTTTCCTGGCCTGGGTGTCTGTCCACAGGTATCCCCAGCACGCTTACCACTGCAGATAAAAATGAATTGTGGTGGGGGGCAGCAGGCTGAACATAGAATAAGACCAGGGCTGGAATAGAGAGGTTTTCCATGCCACGATTTCTTTACACCCCATCTCTCGTGATCAGCAGCTTCAAAACACATGTTATTAAACTCTGGGGTTTCAGTGTCATTCCAAATTGCATAAAGAGTGGGGTAGAAGTATTGTTCCCCTTTGGGATGGCTGGCATTGATGTCTAAAATCAGCGTTTGGTCACAGTCTCAAGAATGTGGAAAGAGAGCTAGTGTTAGCATTTTCCATTGGTATGAAATTCAATAAAATAGTTTGCAAAGAAATGGCATACATGCAGAAGTACAGCAAAGATATCTTCGTCTCCTAAGAGAGTGTAGATTAGTTGTCAAGGATGGGTGATGATTGTGGTGCTTACACATAGGTGACCACTGAGACCTGTGCATCCCTTAGCACCTGAGTGACCAGAAAAGAATTTACTAAGGACAGGAATAAAGATTATTTGAATACCTTTTTATGTGCCATGGCCCCTAGACAAACAGCTTTTTTGATGGCTAACCCGAGGCCCAAAATGGAGGAGGCAGTGCCAGGAGGAGGAATATAATTTGTCTAGGAGGGTTTGTTGATGGCAACCAGAAGGCCAAGGTGCAGAGACAGAAAACCCAATTCCCTACTGAGCAACTGCAGTGTCCCAGACAGTGCCTCAGACACTGGGGAAGACATGGGATTCTCCTTCATGGATTTAGGATTACCATAAAACACCATGATGAATGATAGAAAGTATCATGGGAAAAAGAACTGATAACTGGGGTGAGACAGAAACGTTTGAGAGGCAGTGGTAGGTTGGTTTGACTGAGGCACTTGCCAGAAATTTTTGTCTATATATACCCTAAGAACCCAAACTAGTGTTTAGAGGGTTGAATATTGGCCTTTTTAGTTTTCTCTGGTTTTCTTCAGTCCAACTTAATACAGGCACTGGTCATGAGAAGAAGGGAATGGGAGACAAGATTAAGTTTAAGGATTCTTTTCTGCTAGGAAAATTTCATCACTTCTGTTTTTTCTTGAGGTTTGTGCTTTCTATAAACAGACAAGAAAGCACCAGGAAGTAAATACAAATCAGTGAAGAGTTAAGATTTTGCATTTTTCAGGGTATAGATAGATCCCTTAATAGGGAAATCTCAGAACTAAAGACCTCCTTGCTACATTCACATTGTCCTGGTTTCCCTTCATTCTTGGACACTGATTTGGAACAAAGGTAGAAAGAGAGAGGCCTTGGTATTAATGATACATTGATCACCTAGAGAACATACTCTGATATTCTTAAAAGCAATCCACAGTCCTTGAATTTTAGAATAAACCACTTACCTTCACAGTACATGTTTCTGTGATGCCACTTTTCTTATTTGAGGGATAATAATGAAATCTATAAACTCAAATTTACCTTATGGAACACCTTGAGGTAGACAGCCCAGGGGTACTCTATGACTCAAACAATGTGAAGACGACCAAATATTCTACGAACTAACATTCAGTTTCCTGCAGAAGTCTGTATCTAATTACTAGGTGTGGGTAGTGGCATTATTTTACAAAGCACTCCCTCACCTACTACTTCATTCACTCCTGTTTACTACCTGTGTCAGGTGCCCCTTGTAGAAACCCTTTCAGGTCCAGGATAACAACTCTACTTGAACACTGCTATAGCGATGCTACATGGAAAATCCAGACATGGAATTTTTAAAATGACATAATTATTTTGTTTTGGATATATAATACTCACCAAAGATTATACACCTGTTTTCTTTTATTCTTACAATTACCTGCACTGTAGGTTATTATCCTTGATTTATGGATGAGGCATGAGGCTTCAAGAGAAAGTGACTTGCCCAGAGTAGAGCAGCTCATAGTGGAGCCTGGGATGTGAGAATTCTCCCCAGAATGAAAGTCCCTACAGAGCTAAAAGCTGACTGTGGACGAAATGCGTGGCAGATTTGAAACAACAGAGCTGAATTCCATCTCTTAATCATGAAGTCCTCGGGAAAATCCTTTTAAAACTCTAAGCCTTTGTTTCTTCCACTATGCAAACCTGGGGGCTCAGATCCTAAGTGCAAGGCTCTTTCCACTGAAGCATGTTGCACCAAATTTACTCCACAATATCTGCCTAGGAGTGTCTTTCTGTAGAAAAGACAATTCTCAAATTCATACATAACCACAAAAGACTAAGAATAACCAATTAAATTTTCAGCAAGAAGAACAAAGTTGGGAGTGTCACACTCCTACTTTCAAAATATATTACTATGTTGCAGTACCCAAAAAAGTTTTGTAGCCCACACAAGTATATTCAGCTGATCTTTGACAAAGGACAAAGGCAATAAAATATAGCAAAGACAATATTTTCAACAAATGATGTTGGACCAGCTAGATAACTATATGTAATAATTATTATTATAATAATAATGTAGTTATAAATGTTTTACTCTTCACCAAGAAATAACTCAAATTGGATGATAGATCTAAATGTAAAATGATCAAGACACCAGCCATGAAAGAAATAATTGGTAGGCTGGACTGCATTAAGATTAAAAACTTCTGCTCAGTAATAGACAATATCAACAGAGTGGGAAGACAAGCCACAGACTGAAAGAAAATATTTGCAAAAGACACACATATGCTAAAGAACTGTTATTCAAAATATACAAAGAACTCCACAGTAAGAACATCAGCCATCCTAGTAAGAACTGGTCCAGGAACAGGTGTTGGGCACGGTGGTGCTGCTTGTGATGCTTGTATTCCATACTGGACTGCCTGGGTTCACACATCAGCCGGTACTGATTCCAGCCTCCCATTAATGCGTGGGAGGCAGCAGGCGATAGCTCAAGTGGTTCAGTACCTGTCACCCACATGGATGACTTGAACTGAGTTCTGGGCTTCTGGCTTCAACCTAACCCAGCTCTGGCTGTTGCAAGATTTGAGCAGCAAACCAAGATGGAAGATAGATTTCTCTCTCAAAAAAAAAAAAAAAAATTAAAAATTAGAGCTTGAAGTGGACATTTTGGTTAAGCAAGTTAAGCTGCCACTTCAGACACCAACATCCCATATGAAATTGCCTGCTTTGAGTCAGGGCTGATTCACAATTCTGATCCAGCTTCCTGTTAATATGCCTGGAAGGCAAAAGGTGATAACCCAAATATTTGAGTTCCTGTCACTATATGAGAGAGCCAGATGGAGTTCCAGGAGAATGAACCAATAAATGAAGAATCCCTCTTCTTCTTCCCCTACTCTGTGTATCTTTCAAATAAATCTTTAAAGAATAATAAAATATGATAAATTAAATGAGCCAAAGACCTTAACAAGTACCTCACCAAAGAAGATACACAGAGATGGAAAATAAGCATATGAAGAGATGCTTCACATCATATGTCAACAGGAAAATGCAAATTAAAACAATAGGGAGACCCCACTACACACTTCACAAGATGGCAAAAACTCAGTATGCTGATAGACCATATGCTAGCAAAGATGTTGGGCTACAGGAACTCTCACTCATTGCTGATGGAAATCGAAATGATACTTTCACTTTGAAAGACAGTTTGCTGGTTTCTTAGAAAATGAAAGTTAGTCTTACCATAGGCTCCAGCAACGATGCTCCTTTGTATCCAACCCGAAGAACTGAAAACATAGGTTCACATCTCCACATGGATGCTTATGAAAACTTTATTCACAATTGCTGAAACTTGGAAGCAATCAAGGTGCCCTTCAGTAGCTAAATGGGTGAACAAACTATGGCAAATCTAGATAATGCACTGTTTCAGCACTACAATAAATGAGATATAAAGCTATGAAAAGACATGGAAGAATTTTGAATGCATAGTAATAATTGAAAAGTCTACATATTATGTCATTCCAATCATATAACATTCTGGAAAATGCAAAACTATGGGTTTAATAAAAAAGATCAGCCGGTGCCGTGGCTCACTAGGCTAATCCTCCGCCTTGCGGCGCCGGCACACCGGTTCTAGTCCCGGTCACGGCCGGTTTCTGTCCCGGTTGCCCTTCTTCCAGGTCAGCTCTCTGCTGTGGCCCTGGAGTGCAGTGGAGGATGGCCCAAGTCCTTGGGCCTTGCACCCCATGGGAGGCCAGGATAAGTACCTGGCTCCTGCTATCGGATCAGCGCAGTGCGCCCGCCGTGGTGGCCATTGGAGGGTGAGCCAACGGTAAAAGGAAGATCTTTCTCTCTGTCTCTCTCTCTCACTGTCCACTCTGCCTGTCAAAAAATAAAAAAATTAAAAAAATAAAAAAGATCAGTGGTTGCCAGGGGTTAGGGCTGGGGAGAGATGTATAGTCAGAGCACATAGGATTTTTAGGGCAGTGAAAATATTCTATATGATACTTTAATCATGAATCTAGGTCATTACACATTCATCCAAACCCTTAGATGTTCAACACCAAGAGTGCATCCAAATGTAAAAGATGCACTTTGGTTGATTATGGTGAATAAACGTAGCTTCATCTATCTATTATAACAAATGTACCACTGTACTGAAGGGTGTTGAAAATCATATACATCCCTAATTTAGGAGATGCTGATGATGGGAGAGTCTATGCATAAATGTGGATGGGGATATATGAGAAATACCTATTGCTTCTCTCTTAATTTTGGTATGATCCTAAAACTGCTTTAAACCATTACATCTGTAAACTAACTGGTACTAGCATAAAAACAGATATATGGATGAATAGAACAGAATAGAGAGTCCAGAAATAATTCCACACATGGATGATCAATGGATCAAGAACACACAATGGAGAAAGGATAGTATTTTCTACAAATGGTGTTGGGAAAATTGCATATCCACATATCAAAGAAACATTGGATCTTTCTCTTACATCATACATAAAAATCCACTCAAAATGGATTAAAGACTTAAATGTAAGACCTGCAATCATAAAAGTCTTAGAAGAAAACATAGGAAACACTTTTCTTGACATTGGCCTTGGCAATGATTTCTTGGATATGACACCAGAAAAACAAGCAATAAAAGAAAACCAGAAAAGTGGGATTATATCAAACTAAAAATTTTTGCACAGCAAAGGAAACAAAAACCTACTGAACAGAAAATCTATGTAATGGGAGAAATGTTTGCAAACCATATATCTGATAAGATGCTAATATCCACAATATAAACGAACTCATGCAATTCAACCATAAAACATAACATACAAATAATTAAAACCAAGCAAAGAGCCTGAATAGGTAAGAGCATTTTGAAAAAATTATTCAATGAACTCAAAATTTTGCCCCAAACTTCTAGTGTTCTTTTTCCACAAACATTTTGAAGTACCCTCACATAAATCAAAGAGTATTTTCAATTATCCAAGATGAATAAATCCAAGAGTAGCTGGACAGCTTACTGTCTATAGCTAACAGTGCTGTATTGTATACTTGAACTTCACACAATGCTCAGTTTTGAACCCTACTTAGGCACACAGTAAATGGCTCTTAAGATTTATTTTGTATTTACTTGAAAGACAGAGCTATAGAGACAGGGAGACACACACACACACACACACACACAGAGAGAGAGAGAGAGAGAGAGAGAGAGAGAGAGAGAGAAATCTTCCATCTGCAGGCTCACTCTCTAAATGGCCACAGTAGATGGAGCTAGGCCAGGTCGAAGCTAGGACTTGGAGCTTCTTCAGGGTCTCCCACATGGGTGCAGAAGCCCAAGCACTTGAGCCATCTTCTGCTGCTTTCCCAGGCACATTCGCAGGGAGCTGGATCAGAAGTGGAGCAGCCAGGATTTGAACTGATGCCCACATGAGATGCCAGTGCTGCAGGTGGTGGCTTTATTTGCTATGCCACAGCACTATCACCAATAAACTAGTGTTTAAAAGAAGATATTTCTTTCTATCCTAAAACTTGCAAGCATTATGATTTAATTTACAGCTACATAACGCATCATCAGAAATTTGATATCAAAGAAACAAGAAGGGATAAGACTATTATTTGGAGTATTTGGACAAAACAATCGCTTACAGCAAGAAATGGGAATGGGGAGAGTTCTGAACTTTTGAGAACCCACTCCACTTTTCGACTTGCAATTGCTAGGAGACTTTCTGTATCATGTGTCCAGGACAGAACTTTCTCTAGGGGCCAGTGCTGTGATGCAGTGGATTAAAGCCCTGGCCTACAGCGCCAGCATCCCATATGGGCGCCGGTTCTAGTCCCGGCTGCTCCTCTTCCAATCCAGCTCTCTGCTATGGCGTGGGATAGCAGTGGAAGCTGGCCCAAGTCCTTGGGCCCTTGCATCCACGTGGGAGACCCAGAGGAAGCTCCTGGCTCCTGGCTTCAGATTGGCACAGTTCCGGCTGTTGCAGCCATCTGGGGAGTGAACCAGGGGATGGAAGACCTCTCTCTCTGTCTCAACCTTTCTCTTTAACTCTGTCTTTCAAATAAATAAAATAATTTTTTTATAAAGAACTTCCTCTAAAGCTGCAGTCCTTACTGACCAGACACAAGCTATAATTGCTGGAATATTCGGGCTTCAGGCAGGACAGGAGAAAAGGGACACCCAGATTCAACACGTACTTGTTTCACTGCACTATTAACACTTTGACATCTTTCAGTAATGGTTGTACTGAGAACATCACCATTCTGCCAGAATAACACTAAAAAGTAGTAAAAAAAATAAAAAATAAATATATATCTGTAATGTATTTCCAGCCAGAAAAGTCTTTCTTCCATTAGATGAGCTTGATTTAAAATCCACAAATCGGGCCAGCGCCGCGCGGGCCAGCGTCGCGGCTCACTAGGCTAATCCTTCGCCTAGCGGCGCCGGCACACCGGGTTCTAGTCCCAGTCGGGGCGCCGGATTCTGTCCCGGTTGCCCCTCTTCCAGGCCAGCTCTCTGCTGTGGCCAGGGAGTGCAGTGGAGGATGGCCCAGGTGCTTGGGCCCTGCACCCCATGGGAGACCAGAAAAAAAAGCACCTGGCTCCTGGCTCCTGCCATCGGATCAGTGCGGTGCACCGGCCACAGCGCGCCGGCCGCGGCGGCCATTGGAGGGTGAACCAACGGCAAAGGAAGACCTTTCTCTCTGTCTCTCTCTCTCTCTCACTGTCCACTCTGCCTGTCAAAAAAATAAAAAATAAAAAAATAAAAAAATAAAATCCACAAATCAAGGGCCAGTGCTTGGAGTAGTATGCTAAGCCTCTGCCTGCAGCACCAGCATCCCATATGGGTGCTGGCTTGAGCTCCAGCTGCTCCTCTTCCAATCCTGCTCTCTGCTATGTCCTGGGAACACAGTAAGAGATGGTCCTAGTCTTTGGGCCCCTGCATTCACGTGGGAGTTTCAGAAGAAGTTCCTGGCCCCTGGCATCCGATTGGCACAGCTCCAGCCCTTGTGGCCATTTGGGGAATGAACCAGCAGATGAAGAGCTTTTAGTCTCTCCCTCTCTTTTTCTGTAACTCTACCTCTCAAATAAATAAACAGATAAAATCTTTTTTAAAAAATAAAATAAAATCCAGAATCAAAAAAGGGTGTTTGGTGCAGTGTTTAAGACTCTGCTTGGGACTTCTGTCTCCCATGTGAGGCTACCTGGGAAGCAGCAGATAATGACTCAAGGAGTTGAGTCCCTGTCACCTCTGTGGGAGACCTGGATGGAGTTCCTGGTCCTGGCTTTGGCCTGTCTTAACGCTGACTGTTGTGGGCATTTAGGGAGTGAAACAGTGGATAGGAGATTTTGTCTCTTTCTGACTCTTAAATAAAATCGATAAACTTGCATTTAAATTTCAAAATTCAGTGTTTTTCTAAGTGTTGTTTGTATATAATTTCACAAGCATTGCTGGGAGGTTAGCTAAAAATTCACATGCCCTGGTCCTATTACAATGCTACCAAATTGAAATCTGTAGGGAGAGGTGGGAGAATCTGTATTTTAAGAAACTTCCCTGGGAGACGAGGATGCACCCCAAAGTTTGTGAACCACCATTCTAAGAGAAACAAACCACTCCTGTATCCACAGTACCCACTTTAAAGAAGGGCTCTGGCCAGTTAAAATAACAAAATAAAATCTGTACTTATCCCAGGACATGGAATTGCTCCCCTAGGAAAGCCAACAGCAGATATTCCTGCTGATGGGTGGTGGCTGCATGTGCAGCAGTTCTTTCTAGGCCAGGGGGAAGTCTCCCAGGTCCACAAAAACTTAAGCTTAAAACAACAAGGGATGGCTTTTGTGCAAGAGAGATGAACCTTTCCATTTATCGCACCCCCAAACTATAAGCACTGCTTAACATCATCAGATCCAACAGTGCCATCCATAAGTAAGGAGGGCTTTGATTTAACCTCAAATTTGGCATCTGAGAGCATCAAAACAAAGTCACACAGTTGGCTTCCATTTTGCTTCTTCCTATGCCCTTCACCTTGAAGCATACATGCCATACTTTCACCCTCTATCCTTTCTTACTTGTTTCATTTTGATCCTTCTTGTCCGTCAAGTGCTTTTCTAAACTCAGCCTCGATGAGCATGCAACAGTCTCAAAAAAAACACATAGTGCTTCACAGCCTAATGGGAGATGCCTAAAGCTACTAAGAGAGACAGTATTTCATGTGTCCAAATTCCAGAGGGGGGAAAACAGCAAAGTAAACAGATTCATAAATAAGCACAAAGAATATATCAACATTTATCAGTTTGATTCAGAACAAAGCATGATTAAATATTTATTATGGACACTGGTGAATTCTGGCTCCTCCTTAGTCAGGGGCTGCAGTTAAGGACACCTGGGAGACCCTTTTCCCCCGAGCTCACCCTTCTGCTTTTTATCTGACCCACAAAGGGCCAGAAGCACACTTTCTCTGCATAGAAGGAAAACCTACTGGGGCATTTCTTCTTTACAACCAAATGCAAAGCTGCCTGCTGTGTAAGTAGATGGAACTGAGAGACTAAGTGACACCATTCTCAATGCAAAAGACGTTAACCCTAAGATTTCACAGCAATGCCCTGGAATTCTCAGAGGCTAAAGAAGCCCACAAAGCCCTCTGCAAAGTAGAGCAACCGTTTCTCCCAGTAAGCGCCCATTCTGTACACTTCAGTTCAACCATCAGCTCAGAGCGTGCTCAATGTCAGCAGGAAAGCTAGGCTCCAGGTAGAAGGCATTATGGTGTTGGGTCAAGTGGATTCAATTTACTAAGAGAAATGAGTCAAATATGCTTGTGGTTTTTCTAATTGTACTGCTGTTCTCTCATCATCTACTGTTAAATAGCAAGACTCCCTTGTAAAGGTAATTGCTACATTTCGTCACTTGTTCATGTGGCTTGCACAGTTTGATATTTATGACTCTCCAATTTTTCATACCAATGAAAATCCTGGGAATCTGCCCTCATAGGCTTCTTGTATGAGCCCTTCCTATTTCTCAACCTGTATCTCTTTTCAATGGCCATTTACTCCCCTTGCATTAATAAATGGTCTCAATTAGCTAGAAAAATCAAACTGGAACCTGTTGTTTTCCACTTTTTCTAGAGTTTCATCCCTGTATTTTGCAATTGTTCTGTAGAAAAAAAGATCCTGCTAAAACTCTAGAGGGCAAGCAAAATTATATGGGGTACTTCCAAACTTGCATTGAAAATGGGAGTTATGGGGGCTGGTGCTGTGGCATAGTGGGTAAAGCTACTGCCTGCAAAGTCAGCACCCCATATGGGTGCTGGTTCAAGTCCCGGCTGCTCCCACTTCAAATTTAGCTCTCTGATAATGCACCTGGGAAAAACAGCAGGAGATGGGCCAAGTGCTTGGGCCCCTGCACCCATGTGGGATACTGGGAAGAAGCTCCTGGCTCCTGGCTCCTGGCTCCTGGCTTTAGCCTGGTCCATTGGGGCTATCTGGGGGAGTGAATCAGCAGAAGGAAGAACTCTCTCTCTCTCTCTCTCTGTGTGTCTCTGTCTCTCCCTCTCTCTGTAACTGCTTTTCAAATAAATAAAATAAATGTTAAAAAAAGAAAGAAAATGGGCATAAAAGAAGTTTATTTGGCACAACTTTTTTTATAAATTCATGCATAATAATTTCATAATTTTCATGGACTTTTTGAAGATCCTCTATATGCATGAATTCTTAACATTTTTTTTGTACAGAAACAAAGTTGTCTTTAAATTTCATTTTCCTCAGTCTTTTAAAGTACCCTGGCAGGTCTGTCCTCTGGGGCAGGAGAACAGACTAGCAAATCATGAGAAACAGGAATCAGAATTCCTTTACTCTTCCTCTTCTCCCTCCAGGAAAGCTGCCCGAGGTGTGCATATATAGGTTCCCTTCCCATAGCCTGTTTACCCCAAGCACTGGGAGGAATTGAGTTCCATATGTATAAATGATAATGACTCCATTGAAGCATTATGCAAAATGGTCCCCTAGCAGCAGGAAAGAGTTAATGTACCTCCCATAGTGCTTAACTTAAAAATCTAAGAGGGACTTCATTGGTGGGTGTTAACTCAGTCATTTGGTCCACAAACCCAAATTTGATAAAAAGATAAGAGCAAAATGGAAAAGGAAAAACAGGAAGGTAATTATTTTTTTAATCATGCACAAGTACTTCACTCTAGTGGGTATTAACACAGTCATTTCTAATAGGCTAGAAGATAAAAAAGAGGCAGAGGATAAAAGAAAAGACTCAAAGAAAAGAAAAAAGGCACAGAGGAAGAAACACAGAAAGAAGAAAGAGTAAGTGACATGTATGGGATTTTTTATTTGTCCTGACTGCATTTGAAATTTCTGAGTTGCAAAAATTGAATCCCCTACGTCTCAAAGCCCCTCCAGGTAGTTGAAAACAGTCACCAGCTGCTTCCCAAAGGACAGAGATTCTTGGCTTTTATCAACTGCAGTAACTCTATTCTAGAATATATTTGCTACAGGTATCAGGATTCCCTCCCTGGAATTATATTTTAAGGATCTGTGTATCTCTGTCTTTTGCAAAGATACAATAAAAGACCATGCCAAAAAAAAACAAAACAAAACAAAAAAACCCACAACTTTCTGTGGTCTTAAACTTTTTTACCTCTTAAATTTGACTGCCTGGACTCCTAGAAAGTTGTTGAAAACTGGAAGCTCTTTGAGGGCAATGATTTTGAGTAGCAATACCAGTAGCCTTTCTTGCATAACTTTATTAAAGTATTTGCTTAATAGCAGATACTGCATTTTATAAATGGTGAGGCAAAAAATTAATAAGATGCTGCTCAATAATAAAACATTAAGTGAGCAACTGTATCCTTTCATTTTTCACATATTTAATATAAAGTATCTATTCTTAAAAAATTTAGAATATATATGTATACATATATATGAAGAAGATTCCCACATAATCCTATCAGACATTCTTAATATTTAGAGATTTATACATTGACTATTTTATATACATCTATTAATTTTATTAAAATGATTCATTGCATACTATTTTGTCATATGCTCTTTAAAATATTTTTAAATATTTATTTATTTATTTAACTGTTAAGAGTTACAGAGGTGGGGGGAGAGACAGAGAGATCTTCCATCCACTGGTTCACTCCCCATATGGCTGTAATGGCCAGGGCTGGGCCAGAATGAAGCCAGGAGCCAGGAGCTTCTTTCAGGTATTCCATGAAAGTGCAGCGGCCCAAGCACTTGGCCCACCTTCCCTTGGTTTCCCAGGCCATTAGCAGGGAGCTGGATAGTTACTGGAGCATCTAGGACACAAAGCAATGCCCATATGGGATACCAGTGTCACAGAAGCAGCTTTACCCACTACACCACAACACAGGCCCCTAAAAATTTTTTTTTAAACTTTAGTCTCCATGGATCTATTCACGTTTCTTTAATTAATTTGTAAAATCATGAAAGCTATTTTTGATGGATACATGTGTTTCATTATATGATCACTTCGAAAACTGTTACTCTGTTCAATTTAAAATCATTTGTTACTTGCTTTTTAAACAATGCTGATAAATATTCTCAAGTTAAATGTTTGTGTACATTCTAGTTCTGTGAAATGAAATTACAGTCAATAAAATATTTAGCCTTCTGAAGTTGGCTATTTTATGTTGCCTACATAATAGCCCAAAAGCCTGTATCAATTTACTCTTCCACCAGCAGTGGGCATACCTTTATCTTCAAAGTAAAGAATCAAATAGCAGATCATATCTAAAAAAAGGTAACTTGATTTTACTGATCCTAGTACAAATTAGATAGCAACCATCCCAGCAAGCGGATCATAAGGATATTTTTACTGGCTGGATTGCAGTGATGATGAAAATTTAGCAGCTTTATATTTTTTAAAATAATTTTTTTAATTTTTATTTATTTATTTCAAAGATTTATTTATTTATTTGAAAATCAGAGTTACAGAGAGGCAGAGGCCGATAGAGAGGGAATTCTTCCATCCTCTGGTTCACTCCCCAGATGGCCTCAATTACAGGAGCTGGGCCGAACAGAAGCCAGGAGTCAGGAGCTTCTTCGAGGTCTCCCACACAGGTGCAGGGGCCCAAGGACTTGGGCCATCTTCCACTGCTTTTCCAGGCACATTTGCAGAGAGCTGGAGGTGGAGCAACCAGGAATTGAACTGGCACCCATGTCCGATGCTGGCACTGTAGGCGGTAGCTTTACCCACTATTTCGCAGTGCCGGCCCTTAGCAGTTTTATTAATCAAAGATTCTTCTATACAAATAAATTTAGTCTTGGATCTGAGGCTTGCTATAATTATCAACCACATATATTAAAGTACTTCAAACAGTTCATCGAAAATGGAATAAAATATGTTTATTTTGGTGAAAAAAAATTTAATTAATTCATACTTTTTCATAATAGACATCTTCCATGAAGTTTTTGAAGATGTCTTGTATAATAAACATGAGAAAGACTACATCATTTAAAATTATTTTCAGAAACACAGAACAGAGAAGTCTTAACATTCAAGATGACCTAAGGAGCAGACTAAAAATGAAAAATCAAACTCAGTGCTCCATACACTCATTCACTGGCCCTGTCTTTAAATGTGTATTTTTTTCACCAAATTCTACTATGTTCTGTGGAAACTGGAAACTAAGAAAGACTTCAAATCTAGTTCTCAGAATAGATCAAAGATTTCCTCAGTATCTCCTGTCTTCAATCTTCAAGTTTGCAGGAGCTTTTAATCATTGTCCAAAGTGGCAATCGACTGTTTCATAAAAACAAATCAGTAAAGCACATAATTGAACAATAAATTAACTGATTTCTTGGGCAACCTTTATACACAAGACACATCAAATGCTATGAGATGGTCTCTGTCACCAGTAGCTGTAAGTCTAATACAAAAGACTTGACTATAAATACAGAGAAAAGGTCAAACGGCAACCCATGGTACAAAAAGAACATGGTACAACTCTCACAGAGATTCAGCAGAATGAAGGTTTGATTCTGCCCTGGGCTGCAGTGGTCCACCCAGCCTAACTGGCAGAAGCAGAACTTGGGCTGGGCCTTTTCCAAGGTGGGTTGTATGTAAATGAATACATAGGCAGGAAATCAGCCTCCAAGCCTCAGGAGCCCAGAATACGCAAGGCACATTGAAGGGAGAGTGTTAATGAGAACTTCAGGAAGATGTGCCTGCAATGGAGAGTGCAGTGTGCAGAAGAGGGAAAGAAAACGTTGGAAAACTAGCTGCAGCCGAATGGGGGCCAAAGACAAAATCAAGGTTAAGGCATTAGAAATGCATCCTAAATGGATAACCAGAAATATTTTACAGGATGGAGGTGACACGGTGAGGACAGGATGTTAAGATCAGTGACATGGTGGCACAGCAGGTAAAACCACTGCTTGCAACACCGGAAGCCCATATAGGTGCTGACTGCTGTCCTGGCTGCTCCACTTCCAATCCAGCTCTCAGTTAATGTCTGGGAAAGCAGAAGAGGATGGTCCAAGTACTTGGGCCCCTGTCACCCACGTGGGAGACCTGGATGAACCTACTGGCTCCTGACTTCTGCCTGGCTCATCTCTGGTTGTTGTAGCCACTGAGAGAGTGCACACTCTCCCATTTTTTCTCTGCACGCCCCCCCCCCTCGCAACTCTGAATTTAGAATAAATAAATAAATCTTGAAAAAAAAAAAAAACACAATCAGCATCTACTAAGAGCAAGTTTGGATGGTGCTGGACAAGAGGAGATACTAAGAGGCCGGTTTGGAGAGCGTGGTAGTGATTGAGATTGAGGATGCTCTGGTGTAGGGGACCAGACACAAGGAGACAGGGAATGGAAGGAATTCCAACTGGTAGAGTTGTAGGAGCTTCTTCAGTCACCCTTTCCTTCTGTGGTCAATTTGAAACACAAGTAGGTGACAGCAGATTGCCTCCCTCTTGCTTTGTCCCCTGACTGAGGGACAGCACTTAAACTAAGCAACTATAAAACTAATTATTGATTTTGAGCATATTTTTAGCACAACTACTAAAATCTTGCCTATCAAAAAGGGCCATTCTTCTCCTTTATGGATGCCTTCATGACTCACATAGAGTTTTATATTATGCATTTTGATACCATGATTCACAAATTGTACATCTAACTTTAGGGGAAACAAAGCTCTTATTAACTATGCCATGCCTGAAAAATGTTAGTATAATTTGCAGAAAATATTTCAAAGCTTCTCTAAATGGCTCAGGACTATTTATGTTTTAAGAAAAACTATATCTTGCTGAAAAGCATGAATTGTCTACTGTCTTTATTTTTAATGAGAATTTAAGAATGTTTATTAAAAAAGAAATAAATTTTCCATTTTAGCTCATTTGGCTTCATCTGCTATTAAGTCCTACGTATACCCAAGAGTTGTGCTGATGTACTTAAATATTGTTTCTGCATGGAGATTGCCTAATGAGGCAATTAGTGGAACTCCTCTGATAGCTGGACCAAGCACTTCTCTGCAGACCAGAGAGTTCTGTTCAAGCAACAATGCAAAGTGCCTGCATTCCCTGCCCTCTTCTGTCTGACAGGATGTCTTAGACAAGGTGAGTGGTGATTTTGGAAAGCAGACAAAACCATGCACTTTGCTGAGATGGATCCTGGAGGCACTTGAGGCCATTGTCTCTAAAACCAGGGCATTGTCTGTAAAACCATGCAAAAGACAGTGTTGCAGAATAGAGTTTTCTCCTCCTTTTCTTCTGAGTTACTGGTATTGTGCCTTAAATCTAATCCAAACTTCTCATGTTTCATTTCTTAAGAATTCACTTTTTTGTTATCTATTTGACTTTGTTTTCTTTAAACACAAATTATCAGGCCAGCGCCGCGGTTCACTAGGCTAATCCTCCGCCTTGCGGCGCCGGCACACCGGGTTCTAGTCCCAGTCGGGGCGCCGGATTCTGTCCCGGTTGCCCCTCTTCCAGGCCAGCTCTCTGCTGTGGCCTGGGAAGGCAGTGGAGGATGGCCCAAATGCTTGGGCCCTGCACCCCATGGGAGACCAGGAGAAGCACCTGGCTCCTGCCATCAGATCAGCACGGTGCGCCGGCAGCATTGCACCGGCCGCGACGGTCATTGGAGGGTGAACCAACGGCAAAGGAAGACCTTTCTCTCTGTCTCTCTCTCTCACTGTCCACTCTGCCTGTCAAAAAAAAAAAAATTTAAAAAAAACACAAATTATCTGTCTTCTTGAAAATGATTCAAAATTTTACATCTAAAGGAAGCTATATTTACAACTACCATAAATGAACAGCTAGCTCATTTATATGTGAGAAAATTTAAGTGACGATGAATATACTTTCAGAAACTATGGTTAGAAATAAATTACACATAAGAATAGATGTTCACACATCCACACCAAAATGTAATTTCTAGAGAGAATAAAAGTAAAAACCAGAGGTCATGCCCTATAAACAATAAGATGTTGCCTCACACATTATTTTGTATGTGATTTGGGAATGAGATACAGTGATTCTTGAAAGGTAAAACTGAGCACCACAATGAATCATTGCCTAACATTGCACAAGACTCCCCAAGGCGTATGATTGGGACACAGGGCTGCCTGAATCCAGGATCTGTGTTTCTTAAGGATGACACTGCACAAGAAGAGATGAGTCAACTGTGTATTTCTCTGTGAGAATATCCAAATGTGACCACATATGTGCTTTTTAAGTTGAAAATACATTACACACAGAGGCAAATGTTGTGGCACAATGGATTGAATGGCTGCTTGGAATGCCCGCTTCCCGTATTAGAGTGCCAACTTGAGTCCTGGCTACACCACTTCTGGTCCAGCCTCCTTCTAATGCACCTGGGAAGGCAGAAGATGATAGCCCAAGTACTTGGGTCCCTGTCATTATGCAGGAGATGTGAATGGAGTTCCTGGCCCAGCTCTGGCTGTTGTGGGCATATTTGGGAATGAATCAATGGGTGGATGATCTTTCTTTGTCTCTCCCACTCTCTCTCTGTCACCCTATCTTTCAAATAAATAAATCTTTTTAAAAATGAAAATACATTTCACAAAACCTACCTGCTTAATAAATTTTTAAGTGTCCTATCCAGTACAGTGTTGCATAGCAGATCTGTAGAAATTGCTCATCTTGCATGGCTGAAATCCTACTCCTTGAAGAGCAACTCCCTAGTTCATCTCTGTCGAGTCCCTGGAAAGAGCTTTAGCTATTTTAGATAACCCGTGTAAGTGACCTCTGGCTTTATTTGCCCTTCTCTGGCCAGCTTATTTCACTTAGCAAAAAGTCCTCATGAGTCATTACGTTGTAGCATATGACAGAATTTTTTATTTTTGAGGCTGCAAGTTAATCCATTGTGTGTGTGTGTGTGTGTGTGTGTGTAGCAAATTTTCTTTATTCATTCATCCATCCATAAACATCTAGGTTGCTTCCATCTCTTGACTATTGTGAATAATGCTGCCATAAAAAATGGGTGTGCAATTATCTCTCCAATGTCCTGATTTTTATTCTTTTGGATATATCTGCAACAGTGGAATTGCTGGATCATACAGTAACTCTATTTTTAACTTTTCTAGAAACTTCTATACCATTTTCCACAGTGTCTGCACCATTTTTCATTCCCATCCACAAGGTCAGAAAGATTCCTTTGTCTCCATCCACATCCGTGCCAACATTTGCTACATGTGCTTTTTGATTGTGGTCAATCTAACCGGTGTGAGGTAATATTTCATTGTGCTTTTGATTTGTATTTCCCTGATGACTAATGATGTTAAGCAACTTTTCATATTCCTGTTGGCCATTTATATGTCTTCTTTGGGAAAATATATATTCAAGACCTTTGCCAATTTTAAAATCAAGTGTTTTTTTTTCTTGCTAATACATTGTAGCAATCCTTTATATATTTTGGATATTAGCTCTTTATCGGATACATGAGTGCAAACATTTTCCTCCCAATCCATGGGTTGTTTCTTTAACTCTATTGACTTTCTCTTTTGCTGTGCTACTTTGATGTGGTTCCACTTACCTATTTTTGTTTTCTGTGATTTTGGTGTCAAAACCAAGAAATCATTACCTAGGCCAATGTCAAGAAAAGCTTTTTCCTATGTTTTCTGGTAGAACTTTTATGATTTCAAGTCTTAATTTATGTCTTTAATCTGTGTAGGGTGGACTATTGAATGTGGTGTAAAATAAGAGATCTAATTTCACCACATATGGGTTTTTACCAGTTTTCCCAGCATGTAGTGAATTATTATAGTTTTATGCTTTAAATATAAATTTAACTTTCTTAGGACAGAAGCAAGGCTTAATCACCTTCAACAGTTTCCAGTTGTCTACCTCCTTGCAGTTCCTCAATGTAGTCCCTGCGTCCCTATGGGGCAGCTGGGTACAGCCTGCTTGACTTGCCTCACCGAGCCCCATACCCTGCTCAGATAAGCCACAACAACCACCCCCAGTCACACTAGTCACACTATGAGATTGTTTATTGATAACATAGAAGCACAATGCGCTGTTTTACGTTGAGTTTGTATTCTGCAACTTCCCTGAATTTATTAGTTCTAACCATTTGTGTGTTTAATACTCAATGTTTTCTATATACAAATATCAGAACATGTCATCTGTGAACAGAGATAATTTTACTCCTTCCTTCCCAATGTGGATTTTTTTTAAGTTCTTTTCTATTTCTAACTGCTCTAGTCAATATTTCCAGTACTATTTTGGTTTTTGTTTGTTTGTTTGTTTGTTTAAAGATTTATTTATTTACTTGAAATTCAGAGCTACAAAGAGAGAGAGAGGGAGATAGAGAGAGAGGGGCGGGGGGTGAGGGGGTCTTCCATCTGCTGGTTCACTCCCCAAATGGCCACAACAGCCAGAGCTGCACCAATCTGAAGCCAGGAGCCAGGAGCTTCTTCCATGTCTCCCACGTGGGTGCAGGGGCCCAAGAACTTAGGCCATCTTCTACTGCTTTCCCAGGCCATAGCAGAGAGCTGAATGGGAAGTGGAGTAGCTGGGACTTGAACCGGCACCCATATGGGATGCTGGCACTGCAGGCAGTGGCTTTACCCACTGTGCCACAGTGCTGGCCCCTCCAGTACTATTTTGAATAGAAGTGATGAGAGTAGGCATCCTTGTCTTGCTCCTAATTTTAGAGGAAAAGTGCTCAGTTTTTCACCATTGAGTATGAAGCTAACTGTCGGCTTTTCACATATAACTTTTGTTGTGGTAAGGTCATTTCCTTCTATTCCCAGTTTTCGAGGTTTTTATCATACAAAGGTATTAAACGTTGATAGTTTTTCTTCATCTATTAAAGTGGCCATGTTAATTTTATACTTTTTCTATTAATATCAATTGATTAATTGTTATAGATCAAACTATCCTTGCATCCCAGAGATAAAATCCAGTGCGTGTGATAGTTGATCTCTTTAATGTAGTATTGACTCTGCCTTGCTAGTGTTTTATTGAGATATTAAAATAATTATTAGTAGTTTTCTTATACCATTTTTTTTACTTCAGTGTTAGGGTAATGTTGACTTCATACAATAAGTTTGGAAGTGTTTCTTTCTCTTTTATTTTTTAGAAGAGTTTGACAAGTACTGGTGTTAATTCTTCTTCAGTGTTTTATAGAATTCACCACAGAAGATACGTTAACATGAGCTTTTGTTTGTTGGAAGGTCTATGATTACTGAGTCAACCTCTCACTAGCTATAAGCCTGTTCAATTTTGTAGTTCTTCATGATTCAATCTTAGTAGATTGCATATTTCTAGGTATTTGTCCATTTATTCTAGGTTATCTAATTTGCTGTTGTGTAATTGATCACATTAATCTTTTATGATTCATTTTGTTTCTGTGTTATCAATTTTAATATTTCCTCTTCTATTTCTGATTTTTGTTGAGTCTTCTCTCTTTGTTCTTACTTAATCTAGTCAAACTTGTGTCAATTTTTATCTTTTCACAAAACCGATTGTTAAATTTGTTGATTTTTTTCTATTGTTTTTCTAATGTGTGCTTTATTTCTGCTCTAACATAATTATTTCCTTCTTATGCTAACTTTGGACTTAATTTGTTCTTCTTTTTCTAGTTCTCTGAAATATATAACATTAGGTTGTTTGTTTGAAATCTTTTTTATGAGTAATATGGGCAGTTTTCATTACAAATGCTCCCCTTAACACTGCTTTTGTTGTATCCTATAAATTTTGGTGTGTTGAATTTTCACTTTTGTTTGTCCCAAGATATTTTCTAATTTATCTTTTGATTACTTCTTTGACCCTTTGGTTGTTCAAGAGTGTGTTCCTTAATTGCCACATGTTTCTGAGTTTTCCAGTTTTTGTATGCCATTAATTTCTAGTTTCATCTCATTGTGTCAGAAAATACACTTGGCATGATTGAAATCTTAAATTTATTAACGCATATTTTGTGACCTAACATGTAGCCTGTGATGGAGAACATTACAGGGCCTGTTAAGAAGAATCTATGTTCTACTGCTTTTGGATGGAATGTTCCGTATGTCTTCTAGGTCTGTTTGTTCTGTAGCGTTATTCAAGTTCTCTCTTCTCTTGTGGATTTTCAGTTTTGATATCCTAACTGTTGATTCAGTTTTGATATTCTTGAAAATGAGATATTTTAGTCTATTATAATCGTGTTGCTTCCTGTTTCTCCTTTCAGTTATATGAATGTCTACTTCATATATTTAGGTTCTATAATGTTTGGAGTTTATACATTTATAATTATATCCTCCTACTAAATTATCATTTTATGATTATATGGGGGACTTCAAAGACTTCATGGAAGATTCACATTACTCTTTCGTTCAATTTTTCCACAAACTTTTTGAATCTCCCTAGTGTATGTTCTTCTTTGTCTTTTGACAGCTTTTGACTAAAAAATTATATTTATATAAGTACTGCAATCACTGATCTCCTTTGGGTGCCATTTTCCATCCTTTAAGTTTCAACCTGTGTGTGTTCTTCAATCTAAAGTGAATGTCTTACAGACAATATATAATTAGATCTTTCGTGATTTTTCCATTGAGCTACTCTTTGTTTTTTGATTGGAATATTTAACGCATTTATATTTATATTTAAAGTAATTATTGGTACAAAAATGTTATTTATTTAAGGGGCAGAGACATGGAGAGGGAGAGAAACTGAGAAATTCAGAGTGACAGAGAGATAGCGTCTCCATCCAATGAGACACTCCCAGACATGCAATATCCAGGGCTGGTTCAGGCCAAAGCCAGGAGCCAGGAATCTAATCCAGGTCTTCCATGTGGGTGGCAGGTACCCAACTGCTTGAGCTACTCCCTGCTGGCTCCCAGGGTGTGCATTAGTAGGGAGCTGGAAACAGCAGCAGAGCAGGGGGTTGAACTCAGATACTCCAATATGGGATGCAGGGTTCCAACAGATATTAATCTCTAGACCAAATATCTGCCCTGGGAAGGATTTATCATGCTGTTTTGTTACTTGTTTTCTGTCTGTCTTGGTTTTTGTCACGAGTTTTCAATCTTGCTGTCATCCTTTGTGTTTTACTGATTTTTTTTTTGTAGTGACATGCTTTAATTCTTTCCTCATGTTCCTCTTTATTATCTTCGATGGGTATGTTCTTTATGGTTAATATGGGTATTCAGTAAAACTTTTTACTGTTAGAACAGTCTGTTTTAATATGATAATGATTTAACCTAAGCCACACAGAAATATTCTGCTATTCTTCCTCCATATTTTTTATTTCAAAATTACTTTTTTATATTGTCACTCTATTAACATTTTTCTAGCTTTTTTACTTTTGTCTTTTAACTTCTACACTTTTGACTTCTGAATTAAAAGTGATTATGGTATCACAGTATTTGTTTATGGACAACTTTATCAGACAGCTTTATACTTTCTTTTTTTTCTTTTTTCTTTCTTTCTTTTTTTTTTTTTTTTTTTGACAGGCAGAATTAGACAGTGAGAGAGAGAGAGAGAGAGAGAGAGACAGAGAGACAGAGAGAAAGCTTTATACTTTCTGAATAAAAATTACTTTCTAGGCAGACAGAGTGGCGGGGGCGGGCAGAGACAAAAAGAAAACACTCTCCTCTGCTAATGTGCTCCCCAAATATCCACATCAGTTTGGCTGGGCCAGGTCAAAGCCAGGAGCCAAGTAAGTACTCAACCTAAGTTTCCCATATGGATGACAGAAACCCAACTTCTGCCTCCCAGAGGCCACACTAGCAGGGAGCTAGAATCAGGAGCCAGAGCCAGTCACTGAACCCAGTTACTTTATAGGGACATGGGCTCCTTAACCAGTGTCTAACCCACTAGGCCAAATGCCTGCCTATAGCTTTATACCTTCATGTTTCTGTTTGCATCCTTTCATTTCAACTTAGAGGATTACCCTTAATGTTTATCGTAAAGCTAACCTGAAAATGAAGAGTTTTCTCATCTTGTGTTTATATGGGAAAGTCTTTATGGCTAGTTAATTTTTGCTATATATGATATTATCTGGTGGCAGTGGTTTCTCTCTCTTTCTGTCTGTCTCTCCCCTACCATCTGTCTCTTCAGTACTTTAAATGTATCATCACACTCCCCTCTAGTTTGCAATATTTCTGCTTAGAAATACACCAATTTATGGAGGTTCTCTTATATATGCTGAATCACTTTTCTTGTTTTCAAAAATATTTTTTGTTCTGTATTTTTGACAGTTTGACTATAGTATGTTTCAGGGTGGGTTTATTTGAGTTCATTGGAGTTGGAGTCCACTAGGTTCCTTGAATCTAAATATTTATTTCCTACCCCAAATTTTGGGGGTTTGAGACAGTTATATATTTAAATAAAATTTCCTTCCTTTTCTATCTCTGCTCCTTCTGGAACTTTCATATATTTATATTGGTGGACTTGATGCTAATCAATAAGCTCTTTACTCTTTCTTCACTCCTTTTCATTCATTTTGTTTTTATTTCTCTGACTGAGTATTTTTAAAATGCCTGCCATTGAGTTTGCTGATTTTTCTTTCTGCTTAAGTCTGCTGTTAAGCCCCTGTGGTGAATTTTTAAATTCAGTAACTGTATCCTTCAGCTCCAAAATTTGTGTTTGATTCCTTTTAACATTTTCTTTATCTTTTATAACATAAAATAAATATTTGAGTTCTCATTTTGCTTACCCATCATCTTCTTGAACTTTTTATGACATTTTTATGACAGTTCTTTTGAGTTGTGAGATAATTCATACAATTTTTTTTAGAATTTATGTCTTGGGGCTGGCACTATGGCATAGCAGGTTAAGCCTCCACTCATACATCCCATATAGGCACCTGTTTGAGTCCCAGCTGCTACACTTTCAATCCAGCTCCCTGCCAATGACCTGAAAGAACACTGGAAGATGGCCCAAGTGCTTGGGCCCCTGCACCCATGTGAGAGACCCGGAAGAGGCTCCTGGCTCCTAGTTTCAGATAAGCCAAGGTCCGGCACTTGCGACCATTTGGGGAGAGAACTAGCTGATGGAAGATCTCTTGCTCTCTTTGTAACTCTTTCTACCTTTCATCTCTCTTTATCTCTCTTTGTAACTCTTTCTACCTTTCAAATAAATCTTTTTTTTTAAAAAAAAAAAGAATTGCTGTCTGGATATTTAGTTTTTTTCCTGTATATTTCCTTGTTTCTTCAAGTGTCTCATAATTATTTTGGGATCCAAACATTTGAAAAAGCAATCACCTTTCACAATATTTATAATGACTTTGTACAAGGAAAGACACCATTCAGTTCATCTAGAGAGACTAAGGGTTTTTGAAATGTTTTATGGGGAGATGATTCAACTTCTCTGGGCTTGTGCCCGCAATTTCTTTTCTGGGCCTTCATAATGTCTTGCTCTCTCTGGTGTCTGTCTGTGGTATTGCAAGTTCTCTGGTTCTAGAGTATCAAGCTTCTCACTGTCCTGGTTCCCAGTGGTCACCAGGCATCCAAAGTATGCAGACTTCCTGTCAACACCCCAAGTCTGTTGAGACAACTACCAATCCCTTAGGTAGTCTCACAAAGCCAGGATTTAGAATATTTAGACATCACAGACAGAAAAGAAAAAAGAAAAAAAGAATCTTGCTCTAAGTCTCATACCTTACCTAAAAATTCATTCGAAATCTTTTACAGACATTGTGTATAAAATATATAACTATAAAACTTCAAAAGAAAATATAGAAAAAATATCCATGACCTTAAATTATATAAGTAGTTCTTTTTTTTTTTTTTTTTTTTTTTTTGACAGGCAGAGTGGACAGTGAGAGAGAGAGACAGAGAGAAAGGTCTTCCTTTTGCCGTTGGTTCACCCTCCAATGGCCGCCGCAGCCGGCGCGCTGCGGCCGGCGCACCGCGCTGATCCGATGGCAGGAGCCAGGAGCCAGGTGCTTTTCCTGGTCTCCCATGGGGTGCAGGGCCCAAGCACCTGGGCCATCCTCCACTGCACTCCCTGGCCACAGCAGAGGGCTGGCCTGGAAGAGGGGCAACCGGGACAGAATCCGGCGCCCCGACCGGGACTAGAACCCGGTGTGCCGGCGCCGTTAGGCGGAGGATTAGCCTAGTGAGCCGCGGCGCCGGCATATAAGTAGTTCTTAAGCATGACATCAAAAACAAAATTCATAATAGCAAAATTAATGACTTGGGTTTCATCAAAATTAACAACTTCCCTGTGAAATACTCTGTTAAGAAGATAAAAGCTAAACCACAAGTTGGAAGAGATCTCTGTAAAACATATATACAACAAAGAACCAATATCCAGAATATATAAAGAACTCAATAAACTCTGCTGCAAGATTCAGCAATTAAATTATAACATGGGCAAACATATTTAAGTAAAAGGGAAAAGATTTACATGTTTTGAAGAGAAACCAGAACACAAACATACTTAAGTAGCTACTGTACCACAGAAGATATATGGATGGCAAAGAAACACATTAAAATAGTTCCATATTATTATCTGTTAGAGAATTACAAATGATAACTGCAATGAGATACCAATACATATCTATTAAAACAGCTAAAATTTAAAAATACCCTCAATACAAAATGCTGCCAATGATCTAGAGAAACTGTATCTTGCATTTATTGTTGATGGGAAGGTAAAGTGGTTTGGCCACTCTGGGAACAGTTGGAAATTTCTTACCAGAACATTTATCAAATGGCCCACCAATCACCATATTGGGTATTTATCATCAAGAAATTAAAGCTTTTCTGCCCACAAAAACCTGTACACAAATGTTCAAAACAGCTTGATCTGTAACAGGTAAAAGTTGGTAGTGAGTCACATTCTTCAACAGAGAAATTAGAAACAAAGTGTGGTATACCCATACAATGGAATACTACTCCATGAAGAAAAATAATGATTACCAACATCAAAACAACCTAGATGAATCCCCAGGCATTTGTGTAAAGTGAAAAAGACAATCTCACAGGGTTATAACACCACCTATCTAATAATATCAAAGAGACAAATTGTTGGTGATGGCAAAGAAATCAGTGGTTGCCAAAGTTGGAATTGAGAGAAACAACACAAAGGAATTTCTTTGTGTTGATGGAGCAGTTCTATATCCTGATTGTGGTGTTGGTTTATTTATTTATTTATTTATTTGACAGGCAGAGTGGACAATGAGAGAGAGAGAGACAGAGAGAAAGGCCTTCCTTTTGCTGTTGGTTCACCTTCCAATGGCCGCCGCGGCCAGCGTGCTGTGGCTTGCGCACCCCGCTGATCCAATGGCAGGAGCCAGGTACTTATCCTGGTCTCCCATGGGGTGCAGAGCCCAAGGACTTGGGCCATCCTCCACTGTATTTCCCTGGCCACAGCAGAGAACTGGCCTGGAAGAGGGGCAACAGGGACAGAATCCGGTGCCCCGACCGGGACTAGAATCCGGTGTGCCAGCGCCGCAAGGCGGAGGATTAGCCTAGTGAGCCGCAGCGCCGTGTGGTGTTGGTTTCTAAAAATCTACACATATCACAAAATTTCATCAAGAAAAACACAAAATATGAATAACTTAGTTCTATACCTGAGTTAATACTGTAGCATCGACAGTTTCCTGGTTGTGACAATGCACTATGGTTACATAAGATACTATCATTGAGAGAATCTGGAAGAGAACAAAAGGAACTCTTTACACTAGTTTTGCAACCT
This sequence comes from Oryctolagus cuniculus, assembly GCF_964237555.1. Taxonomy (NCBI): domain Eukaryota; kingdom Metazoa; phylum Chordata; class Mammalia; order Lagomorpha; family Leporidae; genus Oryctolagus; species Oryctolagus cuniculus. The sequence goes on along the minus strand of NC_091441.1, from coordinate 52,146,947 downwards.
CCATGGGTCTTAAACTATTTCAAAATCAGAATCTATTATACACACACACACATTTGATGGTGTTCCTTGTAATGATTACATTTTACCAATGGAATAAAGTGCACACTACTTGGCATGATACTGAAACTTTAAAATGTTTTTCAGGAGGGCTGGCGCCATGGCTCACTAGGCTAATCCTCTACCTGCAACGCCGGCACCCCTGGTTCTAGTCCCGGTCAGGGCGCCGGATTCTGTCCCGGTTGCTCCTCTTCCAGTCCAGCTCTCTGCTGTGGCCCAAGAAGGCAGTGGAAGATGGCCCAAGTCCCTGGGCCCTGCACCCGCATGGGAGACCAGGAGGAAGCACCTGGCTCCTGGCTTCGGATCTGTGCAGCGCTGGCCGTAGGGGCCATTAGGGGGGTGAACCAACAGAAGGAAGACCTTTCGCTCTGTCTCTCTCTCTCTCACTGTCTATAACTTTATCTGTCAAATAAAAAAAAATTTTTTTAATGTTTTTCAGGAGCGGCATTTAGCCTAGTGGTTAAGATGCCCACATTCCACATAGGAGTGCATGGGTTTGATTCCCACCTCTGGACTTCAGCTTCCTGCTAATGCAGACAGTGGGAGGGGATGGCTATGGGGATACTTTAATTGAGTTCCTGGCTTTGGTCTTGACCCAGCCCCTCCCCAGCTGTTCCTGGCATTGAAGAGTGAATTAATGGATGGAATTTCTGTCTCTGTTTCTGTGTGTGTGTGTGCGTGTGTGTGCGAGCACACTTGTGCACGCATGTATATCTGTCCCCTAAATAACAGTAATAAATAAAAATAATAAAATGTTTTCTAAACTTATTCTTGTCCCACCTTCTCTAATTTCCCTTCTATGCCCCTTGCATACCAAAGATTGCTCTTTCCTGAACACCTTGTGTTTTTCAGACAGCCAAGTCTTTGCAGATTATTCCTTCTTTCCAACGTCCTTTAACAACCCCTATCCATTCTTCACATGAATAGGCAGAATTCTTCCTCCTCCTCCTCCCGCTTTGTGGCTTCTACCCATATAGCAGGAAAATGTCCGGCACACTGAGGGAGACAGCTATGGACGACATTGCACTTGCACCTCTTCCTCACCCTCAACATGTCCGCCCTTCTGTGAATGCCCACGGGCTGTCTTCTTTTAGCTGATGGCATTATTTTGTTAATGAATGGCACATGAGACATCTCACACTTATTTCCTTCCCTTCTCTTTTATCACACTTTGTACTAAGAGAAACTTTTGCTCCACTTGGCTCAACTTTTTGTAGACAAATCCTAACAGCCAGAATCTCAGAAGAAAGAGGGGCAAGTGCTGGCGTTGGGTCATCAAAGCAGTTCTTGAACCTAGAGAAAAGGTCCCAAACCAGTGCTCCCTCCACAGGGAAGATTCCCAGCCTCTCCCAGGCCACCAGTCGTCCTGTCCTCGGTATCCCCAGAGTCCTGCAGGTGAAGCACACAGTATGACAACAATGTGCTTTGTGATATTGTTTTCCACTGATCTGTGAACTCCAGGGCAGGAACCTCAAGTTTCTCTTATCTTTGTATTCACAGCGGGTGAAAGAGAGTATGGCAGATAGGTAATGGTTTAGTCCATTTTCTGTTGCTATAACAGAATATCACAGGCAGTGTAATTCATAAAGAAGTGTATTTTGGCCCATATTCTGGATTCCATGAGCATCGAGCTGGCATTGAGTGTGTTGTCATAATATTGCAAAGTGAGAGGTTGACAGTGAGGTGACGAGAGAGGCCAGAGATGAGAGCAGGCAAAATTTATAACTCATTCTGATAATGGACCCACTCCCATGAGGACAGCAAGCCATTCATAAAGCATTCCACAACCTCTCTTTAGGATCCACCTCCCAACAGCACCCTACTAGAGACCAAGCTTCCAACAGGTCCCTAAAAGGAGATTCAACTAATGATCAGAAGAGCAAACAGAGCTTTATGGGGTCAAGAATCATTTGCTGTAAAATTATCTCGGACTGATGTTGCATGTACGCAAAGAAGGAGAAAAGAAGTCCCTAGGGCATTCAAAATGGTGAGTACATCCTACAGGAGGTGTGCAAAGCTTCCAGAAGCAGAACTCAGCATTGATCTTACCTGAGTTGTTAAGAACCAAGATGAGGCCTTTCATCCACAACCATCTCAAGGCCAAACAGCGATGCCAAGGCCTTTTGTAGGCAGAATGTTTATTATCACATGGCAAAGCAAGGAGGCAAGAGCAGTGCTCAGGCCAGCGCTGTGGCTCACTAGGCTAATCCTCCGCCTGCGGCGCCGGCACACCGGGTTCTAGTCCCGGTCGGGACACCGGATTCTGTCCCGGTTGCTCCTCTTCCAGTCCAGCTGTGGCCCTGGAGTGCAGTGGAGGATGGCCCAAGTCCTTGGGCCCTGCACCCGCATGGGAGACCAGAAGAAGCACTTGGCTCTTGGCTTTGGATCAGCGCGGTGCAACGGCCGCGGCGGCCATTGGAGGGTGAACCAACAGAAAAAGGAAGACCTTTTTCTCTGTCTCTCTCTCTCACTATCTACTCTGCCTGTAAAAAAAAAAAAAAAAAAAAAAAAAAAAAAAAAAAAAAAAAGCAGTACTCAAATCTGAATCCCGACTAAAGGCCAGGGAAAGAAAAGAAATGTACACGTCAACATGACATTTCTGTCTGGTGGGATCCATGCAGAACCATACATGGGTCAGTAGAAGGAGGACTCCAGTCAGTGGATGTCGTAATCTTCAGACTCTTTGCTTCCTAAAGCTCTCAGGGTCCTCTGTTTCCGGTGGTTCTCTAATTTTTGGCTCCATCTGGGGGGTGGGGACAGAGTGTGTGTCCAACTTTGGTTCCAGTTGCCATGCGGAAGCCTGAGTCCTCCTTTCTGGGCAGTGTGGCTGATCCAGCTCTGCCCAGTAGAAATTGATTTAGGCTAGTTTGATGGTTCAGCCTGACAAAAGAACTTAAGAAATGGCAGTTTAGCAACCTAATTTTTATGATGTGAACTTATTGCTTAAGAATAGAACAGGGAAGTTTGGGAGAAAGATGAGAAAACACAGCAGGGGGCTTGTGAGGCTCAGAGGTGTGAAGAGGTGACCTGACTAAGGGGCTACAACCAGCTTGCAAATCAGGAGGAAAAACGGAGAAAACAGTTCTTGGACAGATAACTGGTGACCAGGGCCAGAGGAGACTGAGTTAACATTTTTGCCTGGAAGACTCTGTCAGTGGGCACCCAGAAGAAAGCTTTCTGCTCCGTTTCCCACAAGGCCTCTTTTTCTCTATCTAACCACCTCTGTTTCTTTGTGTTGAGAATACCCTTTCTCAATGGATTCTATTCTGTTGCTTTGTCCACTCCACACGTTATGCTCATGAAACTATAAGCAACTAATAAGTCATCACCATTGGCATCCAAGGCAGAATTCAAGTCCAGCTGATGCTGTTTTCACCATCAGCCCCCAGATTTGTCTTCAATAGGGCATCAAAATAGATTCATTTTCCAATATGCCACCAAGATTTCTTTGGAATCAAGCAGTTTGCTGTGTTAAATTTTTTTTTTGTTTTTTCTAGAAACATTCTAGCCAGCTAACATTGAATTTATGGCTTTGTAGAATTCCCCAAGAACAGGTGGAGTGAAAAATCGCACCCAGGTTGTCAACAAATTTCAAGAATAACGTTCCTGTCTATCCATCCATACAAGGAGGTTTACATGCCATAAACATATGGATGAAAACAGTAATTCACCAGTATCATAAGAAGATTTTTTTTAATGTAAGGGAAATGCAGTAAATCAAAACACCTACTAAAAAAGGTAGGATAAAACTATTCCTGCCCCATAATTTTGCCCCTTATTTCTCACTCATTTGAAATATGTTTAGAATACCTAATGTAAAATGTACATTTTTTAAACTTGTACTCAAGCAAAAACTGGTTGCCTAAAATGAAGAGAGTAGAACTTATCAATCTATTCGTTTTAGTAGAAGAAACATATTGCTCATATAAGTTCTGTACTTATTCACACTCACACTGTTTAGTTGTCTTATTGTGTTATTCACCTATGTGACTTTGTACAATAAGTTTTTCAAAAAGGAGTATGTTTAAGGCTAACACTTCCACCTAACATTTTACCTCTTTGTATATATGTGGGACAAGAATTTATAACTGGAGAAACTAGAATATTAAACATTAATTCTTCTAGTCAAGCCTTCTCATGTGAAATTTACCCCTGAAGGTTTTGGCTCCTACACTCTCACAGAATTTCATACTAACAATTCTCCATGCTTGCACAACTACAAAATTGGACTTCAAATAATTTTAAAACATAACTCAGGGGCTGGAGTTTTAGGGTAGTGGGTTAAGCCACTACTTTTGATGTTGGCATCCTATGTTGGAGCCCTGGTTTGAGTCCCATCTGCTTCACTTCACATCCAGCTTCCTGGTAATGTAACTGGAAAGGCAGCAGAATTTTGCCCAAGTGCTTGGACCTCTGCTGCCCATGTAGGAGTGGCTCCTGGGTTTGCCCTGTTCTAAGCATGGCTGTTGTGACCATTTGGGTAGAGAACCAGCAGGTAGAAGATCTCTTTCTCACTCTTCATCCCTGTCTCTCCCTCCCTCTCTATTGCTCTGTCTTTCAAATAAATAAATAAATAGTTCTAAATAAAACCTCAGAGATTGGCAAATACCTTAAAAATTAATCATGCTTTCTTTATGTTTAAAAATTCTGATATTGCTCCTAATTCAAGACCATTAAAATAGTGAGCAGCCAGTAAATATTATTTGTGGTTAATAACTGTATGCATATTCTATGATTCCTGCTGCTGTCTGCCCAGAGGTGGGCATAGCAATTATTTTTGACCCCACTTCAGAGAAGGAGAAACTAAAGAGGAGGTGTCACACATTGCAGTTTTGTATTAGAGTCTCGGGTAGTTTCTGGAATGAGAAGAGGAACTCAGCATTCCCAAGACACACAGGATCCTGAGTCTTGCCTGCTCTTGCATTCACTGGAGAGGTAACAGCTATTTAGTGATATTCAATAAAATAATAAAAATAATGCACTTTATTTAGAAGGCACTCATCCTCCATTGGCAGGCAAGGTGTCTGCCTTGGAGCACAGCAGTAAAACAATTAAATGTTATTGAGCTGTCTAATGCCGTCCCTGAGTGGATGTTGGCACATTGTAAGACCCCGCTCTGGCTTCTTTGTACAAGACTTGCATTTGCACTATAACCACCGTCGATTCTTTGTGTTTCTCTAATTTCTTGCCATAACATCAATAAAAGAGACTATGGAGGGGAGAAAGGTCTCCTCCAAACAGGGGGTCTGACTCTCGACTGTGATTTGCTCAGCAATTGGAGATTTTGTGTACAATCTCTTACAGCAAAAGGTGAGAAATGCAAAAGCAATGGCTTTAAAAAAAATATGGAGAGCTGCAGGAAGCCCTCTCTGCCCAATTACAAGGTGATCCCAGTTCATTTTTACGGTTTGTTTCTCTCTCTCCCTCTCTTTTTTTTATCACATATGTTTCCCAACACAGTCTTGATATCCTGTGGGGCTGCTTTTGTAAAAAGCCATAGCTTCTGATTTAAGGAGCTTCAAAAATAGCTCTCAGCTTCTTCCGTCTGAAAGAGAGCAGTCAAGGCACAGCACATTTATTCTCTTTGAAAAATAGAAAGATGTCAAAAGCAAAGTTCACGGCAAAATTAGGCTGATTTGTTTTGTGCTTCTGTGATTCTGACTGTAGAAGTAAACAGGAAAAAAAACACCCACAGTGATTTGTTTAATAAGCAAAAAGTGCTATTAAAATGAATTTTGTGCTCAAAAACTTATCCTGGCGGGAAGAATCATCAATTATACAAGCTTCAGGAGAGACTGGGAAAAAGCAACACTTGATATCCACAGTCAGCACACAACTCAGGCCTCATGTTCAAGAAAAGGACAACCTCATTAGTTAGATACAAATGATCAGTGATTCTCAGAGACTCTCTGAGTTGGCTTTAAGAGACACCAAGTAGTGACCTGCCATTCAAGCTTCCAGGGTAAGAGCAGCTTGGCTGGTAGTGACAAAAAGGGTGGCCCCAGCTTGGAAAACCCTCAGGAGATGCCCAGTTGAGATTTTTCTGGGGAGTGTCACCCAAGGATAGGCATTGGGGGTTTCATGGAAACAGCACCCACAGCACAGTCTTTCTCTCCAGCAAGCTTTGACGCCATTCTGCTGTCCAATGTCAGCAGCTCTGCCTCCCCAGCCTCACATATTCCTCACAACAGACCATTGCTAAGTCCTCCACCCTCCCTGGGTCTTTCATAATTTGAAACCCTGAAGCCTAGAGTGAAAGTTGAAACAAACTCTAATCTCTAAGAAATAACCATGTGATTTCTTGTACCCGTGCTTGCGACTGAGAGAAGTTCTGCCCTGGATAGAGGTTGTAAACCAATTCTGAGCATGGGCTTGAAATCATCAACCTTATTTTCAGATAAAATACAAATTCTAATGTTGAACTGGACTATCGTACACTGAGAAACGCTGTTTTTATCACTGCTCTTTGTAGGGGTTTCTTGCAGCTGTTTCTAACAAGAGGTAACAGGGAGAATCTTCTTAAGTCTTCGTAACACCATTGGTCATGTGAACCAAGTAGCCTTTTTGAACTTTCATTCCTATTTTATTCCATTAATTTTAAAAATATTTTATTGATTTATTTATTTGAAACAATTACAGAAAGAGAGAGAGATACTCTCCAAGTGGCCACAATGGCCAGGGCTAAAGCAGGCCAAAACCAGGAACCAGGAGCTTCATCTGGGTCTCCCTCATGGGTGGCAGGGGCCCAGGCATTTGGATCATCTTCCAAATTTTTTCCCAGGCCAATAGCAGGGAGCTAGATTGGAAGTCAAGCAGCTGGGCCATGAACAGGACCCATGCGGGATGCCCATACTGCAGAGAGCAGTTTTACCCACTGTGCCACAACTCTGGCCCCTATTCCATGAATATTAAAATATCTGGGAAATATAAAATATCTGGGAAAAAATTGCACTCTGGGTCAATACAACAGTTTTCAAGACCATAAATATTTTCTGGGAGGGCTTATTTTATCTTCTAATTTGCACAAAAACCCCACGTACCACAAGGCCGTTACATGTGCTGTTCCTTCTATCTGGAATATTCTTCCACCCTGAGCTTTGCCCAGTTGACTTCTCTTCCAGTACATCCTAGAGTAGTAAACTTCTCTGATATACTTATATTTGATGACTAGCAGTCGCCTGTCTTTGCTACCAGGTATAGTTCTACTATGTTTGAGTAGTCCATTCTGTGATCACTGTCTTAAACAAATCACCAAGACTAGGATGCTGTACACATGGCTAATTTTCAATAACATAGAGGCACGTAACTCAGTAAAGCCACAGATAATTTAAAGGTGACTTAACTGAAAGTTTCAGTCTTCTTGTTTTATCTCTCATCAGTGTACAAGTTTTAAAAAGACTAAATTAACTCCTCTGTGTTTCTTCTCTCTCTCGCATTCCTTCCTTCCCTCTCCTTCTCTCTTCCCAGTTCATCACGTCAATTCTCTTAATGAACATTGATTGTGACCAGCAACACTGAGCAGAAAGATAGGATTTCGGACCAGGAAATAGAAAGTGAAGACGAACAGTCAGATCAAAGACCAGCAATGCAGTGTAATCCAAGATCGCTCCTTAGGTTTTAGCCCGTGACTTTGGATAGCATGCAATCAAAGGAAACTTAGCACCTTTTCATTTCTATGTCTAGTTCCACTCTTTAGATAAGTGTGTAGATAATCTACAATTCTTTTGTTTATTTCTCTGATAGACAAAACAATAAATAGACAAGAAGGCAGAGAGTAGACTGAAAGATAAGCTGTCCCACATTATTGTATGCTTTAAGCAATTTTGTCCAGGAATGTAACTAATGTTTATAAATTTGCACAAATTATGTCCATGGTCTCTTGTAGCTCCCATTTTTTTTCTCATAGCATCACTGATTCATTTCATCTTACCATAGAATCCATCTTTAGACGCATCGATATCTCACATTCCCACCATCTACTCACCTGGGGCCAACAAATTGCTTTCCTGAGTATGATTCTTGGTCCTTCTGTTGAGGCTGGAAACTGATGGAGAAGCATTAGCTTGCCAGTGAGATGGGCAGTAGCCCGTAGACCACTCCAGTGGTCTGTGTGGAACTTGCTCAGCTTCATGAGCTAAGACAATAACGGACCCGTTCTGAGATCGGAGCTACAAACCGCAAAGTACTGCAGAGGCTGACCGGAGCTCCAGCATGCAAAAGGTTTTTCATGAGAAGCAAACCCATTCCATTTGTGGCTTTTGCTAGTTTTGCACTATCAAGAAATGTATTTTTAAAAAACCATTTCTGCAAAGCTAGCAAAAGCCACAAATTCGATACCTTTGGTTTACATACAAAACATGATGCCTGATTCTGGTTAGGTTTTGGACTACATTAGCTAATGTAATAGAACTTCTTCCAAGAAGTTCCCAGGTCAACCAATTTAACCTCCACATTTCAAATACACTTTGAATGGAGACCTCAGCAAAATGTTCATAAAGTGCTGAATGGCAAGATAATTGTGGAATTTCAACCTTAAAATATTTAAATGATGCAGTGTCCTCAGCCCCACATTTCTGATAAGAGCTCATGAAAATCATGGGCTTGATCCAACGGCAGTTCCATTAGTATTATGGAGGCCAGTTCACATCACAGGAACAGGAAATAATGCAGGTTCAAATCACTCACTCAGGTGTGACATGGATAAAAGGCATACAGAATAGAGGGACTCCAAGAAGAAATCTGACATTTAGAGTTGAGGGTCATTAAATTGGGGTGAATGAGGAAGGCTGTAAATCTCATATACAAGAGTGCCTGCAATGGGCCTTGTGGGCTATTCTGTAACCATATTCGATCCGGCATCCCTATAAGCATTGACGCTCTATATTGGTCTTCTCCGGTCAGTTCTGTCTAAAAATTGGGTTCAAGTGTATTTCATAGGCTCTTCTTGCCTTACTTTTTGTGGAAATTGGTTCTCAGCTGGATCAAATGGCGACAACGCTCCACTCTGCAGCATTTGCTGTGCCTGCACCTGTGAGGTAAGTAGAACTATTCCCATTATCTCATATACAATCTGTGAAGTCTAAGTTGGATTATTTGGTATAAAAGCTTGAAGGCATTATCTTTTTTAACAGCACAACATCATTGAAGAATGGGTAAGAAACATCTGAGAATTTATTGCTCTTTCCCTATTGACTCTGTTACATGTCTTTCTACAATTTAAAAAGAAAAAAAATCTTAGAAAGAGGAATTTTTAAAAGATCTCTCCTTTATCTTCCAACACATCATTAAGCTTTGGATTCACAGAAGCAAAATGGCCCAAGATGATGAAGATATAGATTATGGACTGAGGGCTACATAATTAAACATGTAAGATATCAAGGTAAAGTACCAGAATACATAAAGAGGATAATTTCTTTAGTCAGCAAATGGGCAATAACAGGAAAAGAATTTTTGTCTTGGGATAGTGAGCAGTTGTATAAACATATGATGTAAAGGCTTTTTCAAACAGACATAACATTGCCATATGTTCCATCTGAAAACTGCAGAGGGACTTGGGAAAATCAGAATGATTTAAGATCGTCTACACACATCTCTGCCACCACTTGGTTAGCTGAGCCCAAGCAGCTAAAAGGAAGGCATGTTAGTTAAATAGGGACACGTTGAGAGACCATAGTGTGCCCCAGAGACTGTTGTATTGAGATAAAGAAAGCCATCCAACATCACCGACAAACTGCTGCTTCCCTTAAGATATGGCAGAGCGTGTGCACTCCTCTGGTGGCTCAGCTCTCCAGGGTTCATGGAATGCCTTCCTCCCATCCAACCAGGAGCTGTTTTGCCTAGCAAAAGAGCTTCAGACTGTGGAGGGCATGTGGATCTGCCTTTCTTTGCTACTTAGCTATGAGAGACAATGCGGCCAGGGTGTCAAAAGACCACAAAATAGATCCTCTCTTGATAAAGGAAAGGCAGCCTACAATGCAGGCACAAGGGAAACCATAGTACCTCATTGCCAAGTGCAGCCTGTGTCAGCACGGTATCATTATCAACCAATTAGAGGGGGGATAATTCAACACGCACAAACATTTTGTCTGCATTCCCTAGTTGGTGCATTTGTTTGCTTTCTGTATCTGATTTGGGGTATCATGTAGGGTGCAGTCACTGTGTAAAAATTGACACCCAAAGACCAGCCATTGAATGGCAGCAGTATGAACCACCACTCTCCATTTCAGAGACTTGGGTTGGGGAGAGGATGAGATTGATGTGGGAAGCCAATTATATCAGCAGTGTGGATTATAGTCGCCAGTTTGCTCAAGTGACCTGGCTTCATTAATCCTGACATGGTTCAATTAACCGGTAAGATGGCCAACAATAAGTTGTTTTCCCCCATTCAGAAGATTAGGATAATTCATCCACAGATATTTTTATTGGCCAAATCTTTAATGAAATGAGAACTTTTTCTAGCCAGAATTAATCAGCCTGCCCTTAAAACTTCAATTTACCTGGTAATCACTTAAATATTCACTTTAATTTGCCTCTATTTCTCTCTACAGAGTCTTTTCTCAGGAATAAAAACAAACTGTGTATAATTTGAAACTACCTTATCATAAGAACATTAATAACGCTATAGTGAGACAAACCTGGCTACTAAAATTATGTCCCTGAAACATGCATTCACATAAGCACGCATTTCTTATTTCTTTGCATTCTGCATGGCACTTGATGGGCCCTTTCCATCTAAAATCCTTTTCAGTTATGGAAATCCTCAGAATTATTTTTTCCACTGTGCACTCCCCTTCACTCTCCCAATTTTAGTTTTCCTGTGAGTTCTACTCAGTGAGTGGTGAAACCCCCAGATCTACCCTTACACTTGCCTCTTACTTAAACCGACTGATTCATTAGTCAGGTGTAGCCCATTTGCTATTCAACCCACTTAACAAATTTTTTATTTCAACAATCACATTTTCATTTCTAAGAAGTTGTCAACTGCCAGATTTTGTTTCTTGAATATCTATTGTAGTTCAATAATCCCCTCTTCATATACCATGTTTTAAAATTTCCTTTGTCTCTATGCTGATATATGCTCTTTTTTTAAAATATTTATTTATTTATTTGAAAGGCAGAGCTACAGAGAGAAAGGGAGACACAGAGAAAGAGAGGGGTCTTCCACCTGCTGGTTCATTTTCCAAATGGTTGCACCAGCTAGGGCCAGGCCAGGCTTAATCCAGGAGCCAGGAGCTTCAACTGTGTCCCCCCAACTGCATGCAAGGACCCAAGCACTTAAGCTATTTTCTGCTGCTTTCCCAGATACATTAGCAAGGAGCTGAATCAGCAGCTGAGCAACTGAATCTTGAACCATAGCCCATATTGGATGCCTACGTTGCAGGTGATGGCTTCACCCATGCTTTGCCACAATGCTGGCCCCTGAATAACACCCTTAAGATCATTTTTGATTGTTTCTATTATTTGACACTCCTGGGGTATAAAATTTTTCTATTTGTTGTATTGATGGTCTCTCTTGCCTTGTGCTGGATGTCCTTGAATAATTCTTGGTTGTCCACTGTGTTTACACTGTGTTCATTTCTGTTCCTTCACTGCACAGCCTGCAAAGTGGTTGTAAGTAGTTTGTTTGAAAGGAATCCCAGAAGCCCGAGCAGAGGAGCCAGGAGAGTGGCTCAGGGAAGCAGGAAAAGCCAATGGAAGGAAACATTTGGAGATTGCTCCCTCCCACCAGGACTGCTCCGGAGCATACAGAATGCCTCCCAGAGCCATGTGCTAAAGGGCTCTCATCCCCAGAAGTCGAGGGTTGCCCCTGGGGGTGCTGATTTCCTCACACTTTTAACTGTCTGCTTGTGAGTCATGAGGGACTCAGTTTGGGAAAAGGCCCTGGAGCATAAAGTATAAAAGACATGCACTTAAGTAAGTGCTGGTCAGAGTGTGTCCAGATTTGCATGGACTGCAGAGAGCTGCTGCAGCTGACATTACAGGTGACCAGGAGGATCTTCTGCAGGCACTCCCATGTGGAAGAATTCTTCAGCACTGTTCTGGGCCGTGACACCTCCTGATCGAATGATGTTTCTGCCAATGGCCTTTGGGCAGTGACATCCACCCCAGCCTTTTGCCAGGCACTAGGGAGGCCCATCTACTGCCATCTTTTTAGAGTGTCTTTTTCTAGCTTATAGAGAGTTCTTATTCTTGTTTTCAAAGAATGATTATGAATTCATTAGTTTACAAAATACTTTCCATAATATTTTGCTGGAGAGAAAGACTTCTACCTGCACTCAGCAGTTTACCTAATGTAAATTAGTCTCAGTTATCTGTCTAGAAACATTACCTCCAGGATCACAGAAATTCTCCCGCTTTCCAGCTGCCTGGAGTTTCATAAACACACCCACATTCACAACCTCCATCTCTACCTGCTTTCACAAATATTGACCACTCCTCTGCATCTCCCTTCAATTCCAAGGTTTCATGATTGGAGGTGACCCCTGAATCCTCTGAAAATCTTCATGAAGAGTGTCCAAGCCAATTCGATTGAAACATTCCAAACCTGGAAACCCAGGAAATTGTATTTATCACATGTTGGATATCATTGCTCTCTTTCCATTACATGAGATTGCTTTGAACTATTTTCGTGTTGTGATGGTTTGCGAGAGATGCCAAAATAAAAGAGCTCAGACTCAGTGTCTTACACAACAGAAGTGTGTTTTCACACAGTTAAGGAGGCAGGAAACCAAGGCAAGCAGGGTTGAATCGGCAGGGTCATTTTTTTTTTTTCCTGAAGGCTGTTTCTTCAGTTATGGCAATTCTCAGCATCATTTCTTCCTCTGTGAACTCCCTTCCACTCTCCCAGTTCCATTTTTTCCAGTAAGTTCTACTCAAGGAGTGGTGAAACCCCCAGATCTATCCTTACAATTGCCTCTTTTTGTTTTGTTTTGCTTTGTTTTGTTTTTGACAGGCAGGGTGGACAGTGAGAGAGAGAGACAGAAAGGTCTTCCTTTACCGTTGGTTCACCCTCCAATGGCCACCGCGGCTGGCACACTGCACTGATCTGATGGCAGGAGCCAGGTGCTTCTCCTGGTCTCCCATGGGGTGCAGGGCCCAAGGACTTGGATCATCCTCCACTGCACTCCCTGGCCACAGCAGAGAGCTGGCCTGGAAGAGGGGCAACTGGGACAGAATCCGGCACCCCGACCAGGACTAGAACCCGGTGTGCCAGCGCAGCAAGGCGGAGGATTAGCCTAGTGAGCCGCGGTGCCGACACAATTGCCTCTTACTTAAACTGATAGATTCAATATTCTCTGTACTCATCTGTGTCCAAATCTCCTCTTCTTAGAGGGAAATCAGCCACATGTGGTTAGACTCCACACTTACCTCATTTTAACATATTACTCCATTCAATGACCTTCTCTCCAAATATAATCACATGCTAAAGTTTTGGGGGTTAGGACTTCAACAAACGAATTTGGGGGGATACAGTTCAGTCCATAACACACATCTATTAAGAATTCTCCAGATTTCACTTTAGCATGGCTCCAATGCAAGGAAACATAATTCCAATCTCTACTTCACTTTAAATAAGAGTTACCATGGCCAAAAACTTTAAAGACATCACATTTTTTACTCGAAAAATATTTCTCATAATAATTCCTTCGGGTATGCAGAAAGAAACACAAAAACATATAATAAAGTCTTTAGGTCAAATCTAAATACAGGAAAACCTCCTTAATGTGTGATGATACTCTCCAACTTTTGTGAGAGGAAACAACTAAGTTTTAGAATAGTTTTAAATTTATTTTTTAAATAATATATATGTATTGTTAAAAATTTTAATCCAACAGTTCAAAGGGATATAGAGCATAAGGAATGTCTTTTCCCACCTCAACCCTCAGCTCCCAGCTGTCCTTCCCAGAGGCAACCACTATTATCTGTTTCTTAATTACCACTCCAGAGATATTCTATGGGAGCGCAAACATGTATATTAATGCATCCTTTTTGCTTTATACAGCTGGGGTATCCTTTACACACATTTTGCATGTGCCTTTTCCACTTAGCCATCTCAGAGATTACTCTGTATCACAAAAAGAAGCTATACCTAATTATTTTCAAAGGTTCTTAATATTCTGCAGTGTGGATGTAAAAATAATTTTTTGGCCATCGTTTAGTCCACAGATAGACTTTTAGTCTTTTACTTCCATCCATCAAAAATGTTAACAATGAAAAGCCTTCTTTATATAACTTTGCACAGGTGTGTAAGTATACTTGAAGGATAAATTTCTACCAGTGGAATTTCAAGTTCAATATTATGCATATTTTTAATTTTGAAATGCACTGAACAATTTTCCATCAAAGAATTTGCATCCATTTGGAATCCTACCAACAATGTATCTGAGTGCTTCCTTCCTCACACCTTGTTAATACGGATGTAATCAAACTTTTTGAAAACATGTCAATTTTGTAGACAGATAGTGATAAGTAGTTATTTTTCTAGTTTTTACCAGCATATTTTTCTAATCATGGAAGAAGCTGAGCATTTTTTCTGTTTAAGAACACTTCTATTCCTTTTCTCAAAAGCTATTTGCTTTGATCTTTGTCCATTTGTCAATTTATTTGTTTTCTTATTTACAAAGCAGGTTTTAAAAAGCTATAGTGGAGTATTTATTTTTTTAACCTATTTCTAGAACAAGTATCAGATGAACAATGTAGGTTTCCAAGTCTGCTTAAGTCCCCTAAGTCTGCTGTGAGAAACAAATAACAGGAAATAATGGATGCACTACTAGATAAGCAGTCTCAGTGCTACCGCTATTGAAAAACATTTTAATAATCTGAATAATTGGAGAGATGCACCCTGTTCATTGATAGAATTACCCAATAGTAAAAGGTGTCAGTACTCCCTCACTAATCTGCATGTGTAATTCAAGTCCAATAAAGATTTCCAGCAGAATTTTTAGAAACTCCACAAATCCAAGTCAATTTTAAGAAAGCTTTAGTAAAAGAATAAATAAAAGTCAATATGATAGTAAAAGAAATTTGGTCAACACACTTCTCAGAAAAAAATAGGAAAATGGCACATTATTTAAAAAATAATATAGGAAAAGCTCACAAACTCTCTGGAGGAAAATAATCTTAGATGTTTGCACATACCATATTCCAGGTGGATGACATGGCAGACTGGCCCAGCTGTGTGTGTGACTTACTTCTGCCTATTAGTTCTACTTGTGCTGGATCCCAGATGTACTGTGTTAATTTAACAATGTGTACCTGCTGGGCTTGTCCAACTTTGTGACTGAGTAGGTCTCACAGAACTATCTTACAGTGGGGAATTCTGGTCACATGGTCACTTGATGATCCCTGGATAAGTACTCTCTCTACCAAGGCACAGGAGCTGCCTAGAAGCTAATTTTTCAATGACATGTATTCGCTATAGATAGCATGTCCTTGTTTCAAAACTGTAGAACTTACAGAAAAACCCACAGTGTAGGTTTTCCCATCTCAGATATCTCTGATAATACGGACTATTCTGAATCGTATAACCCAACTGGCAAAACCACTAGCCTAGTGTCCAGCACATGCTGGAGAACTTCTTTATGTTTTGGGCCCTATGAAAAGCTTGCTGTCTTTCATGTGGAATATACCACTGTCAAAATATAAAGGAAACCACTCCTTCTTCATTGTTGGTGCTGTGACATGCAGTTTATTGTTGCTGCTGTTTGGAATGGAGATTCCTAGTATGTTCCAGACCACTGGATTCCTAAAATTTTATTAATATGATTATTTCCTGAATCGTCAAAATATTCGTCTCATACCGGCTTAGGTACACGTGTCTAATAGTGTCTTCCAAAATACTTGCTGCTTGCTACATCTAGTCAAGTTAGTATAATATCACTGGACTCAAGTTGGCTGCATTTGAAACAGTCTCATGTCATCCTTCTAGTTCCATTTGGCTTTTGTAGCTGCTAGACTTATGAATTAAATGCAGATATGATAAGGACTACCTATGAATGATTTGAGTTTTTAAGGGAGGCATTAAATTCTGCTATCCTACACTGAGATCTTTTTTTAATTACTCTATCAATGGTATGGGCAAAATTTCAGAGATTAGTATTCTTCCCTATGATAGCTCTTACCTCACAGAAAAAGAAACCATGATGGGGGTTCTGCAAACATTTAGTTATGCCTGTTCCAGGAAAATGACCACAGAATGGGCTTGTGGACCTCCTGGAACTTGTATGAGCCTACTCTGGGCCCACACACCATTTACTCCTTAGTTCTCATACACCCACTTAACAAGGGGGCCTTGATGACTCTTCAAATCTTTTTAAGGAGCATCATAGAAGTCAGGGTCCCCGGGTTTCTCTTCCTGGGACTCTGACCTATTCAGAAAAGTCAGTGGGTTTCAGATGAGGACACATTCAGAAACTGGTCAAAAAGATCTTTTAGATGTATTTGTTTGATAATCAGAGACAGAAACAGAGAGAAAGGGATAGACAGAGAGACTTCTCCCATCAAGTATTTCATTCCCCAGATGCTGCAATGGAAGCCAAGACTTGGGAACTCAATCCAAGTCTTCCATATGGGAGGCAGAAGTTCAGTCATCGGAGCCATCACCACTGCCTCCCAAGGTCTGCGTTAGCAGGAAGCTGCAGTCAGGAGCTGAGTCATGTAGTCAACTCAGACGTTCTGATATGGGACACAAATGTCTTAACGCATGTCTTAACTGACTAGGCTAACTACCTACCCCAGTCAACAGCCAGGATCCAGGAGCCAGGAATCCCATCCAGGTCTCCCACATGGGTGGCAGGGATCCCACACTTGAGCCATCTTCTGCTTTTCTAGGAGCATTGGCAGGAAGCTGGATCTGAAGTGGAGCAGCTAGGACTTCAGCTAGTACTCATATGGGATGTCAATGTTGCAGGAAGCAGCCTAACCTGCTGTGCTACAATATTAGCCCCTCTAAGAGGCATCTTGGCAGAACATTAGAACAGTCTCCAAATGTGTTGTCCAGGTATTAAATTCCAAATCCTATGCAAATACTCTCATGTTAATAAGGTTTCCCTTAGCCAACTTTATGATCTGTCTTCCAAATCATTTTATAAACCAGTCCCATTTGAACTATCTCAGTTTCTGCTGGCTTGTGTTGCTTGGATCTTACTTATTCTCCATGGTATGATTCCTTTCATCCCTTTATAGGTCCAGAAATTCCCAGATTGACTATTTTGCAATTTTACCCTAGTCATTGATCTGGCAGCCAGGCAGAGAGGAGGGGGAATCCTGATGGGGAGAGGGTTTACTGATAAAGTAGAGGCCTTTAGATTTTCAAATGCATCACCCAAGATATTTCAGGATCCCATTCCTTCTCAATGTGTGCCCTGGGTGTGGCATAGTAGACTGCCTAGCTTAAGAAATATAACTTCTCTGGAGTTTTTCCTACTCTTAAATTTGAGTCTTGGGCCTAAGCTTTAGCTTTTTCTGCTCCTCATCATCCAGAAGGGCCTTCTGATTTCCTATCTAGTCTTTAGTTGTTGATCAATCAGTCTTCACCATTCATTATCTTTTTCTAAAACATTAATTTCTCCTCCCAAATAGCCATCTGATTTCACTGTTTGTATGAATAACAGTTACTTCAGTTTTCTTTCATTGTATACCATTTCAGTTCATGCCTGATGAAAGTTTTAACAGTGTCACTGCTAACTTCTGCAGGAGCTAGCCTTTGTTGGCCTACCACCAGTGTGGGTCCTCATTGCCAGTTGGCAGGAGGATGATCCAGTTCTGGAATCCTCTTTTAACATTTGCTTTCTCAAAACACCCTACTCTTAATACCAACTATTACAGATATGTTTCTAAGAAGGCAAAATGCGAGATGAAGATTAGCATGATGAAAGACCTTCTTTAGAGAGTGCTGTCAAGATCACGTGTGAAGGAAAGGAGAGAAGTGTGATTAGGGAGATGAAGAAGGTGGGTTGCCATGCAAGTTCAACAAAGCCCTCATCTGACCCCACAGAGACAATGGCCTCTGAGGTGTGGTCCCTTGGAGTTCTTGCATGCTCAGGTGAGAGGCCTGGGCCTAGTTGCCTAGTCAGCTAGTTTTTGGAAATATATTATTTCTAGAAAGGCCCATGAACCTTACCATGAACCTCTTTTCCCTCATGGGTAATTTCTGGTGGGGGTTGTCAGCTGAGAGCTATCAGAGAGCAGTATTCCCAACTGCTGGTGGAATAAGTCCATTCTTTTTTATTTTTAAGATTTATTTATTTGAAAGAGTTATAGAGCAAGAGGAGGGAGTGAGAGATGAGATAGAAAGAGAGAAAGAGAGAGAGGGAGGGAGAGAGATTTATTCTACCCACTGGTTTATTCCCCAAATGGCCTCAACAGCTAGGGCTGGGCCGGGACAAAGCCAGGAGCCAGGAACTTCTTCCGGGTCTTCCACATGGATGGCAGGAGCCCAGGTACTTATTCCATCTGTGCCGTTTTCCCAGGCCTTTACTAGGGAGCTGAATTAGAAGTGGAGCAACTGGGACATGCAGTTTCCCTATGGGATGCCGGCATCATGGATGGCAGCTTTACCCACTATGCCACACCGGTTCCAGAACAAGTCCATGCTTGGAGGAGAGCTGGGCAATATATCATAGCATTCTCTACACAAAAGTATATAAAAATATACAGGCACACTAGTAATAAGAACATTACAGATTTAAACCTTTTGCTAACCTCACATAGCCATCAAATTGTTAGAAATACAGGAACATGGACATCATGTGCTATTGATACAAACACACATGAGTATAGCTTTTCTGGAAATCATCTGACAGTGCTTCAGAAAATTAAGTAAACACACACCCCATAACCCAGCAATCCAAGAAGAGCTCTCTCACACGTCTGTGAGATTGTAGAAACAAGGGTATGCACAGCAGTGGTGTTTGTGGTAAATGGGTAAACAAGGTATACAGCATGAAAGAAATATATGAGCAAAATACAGTAGTTGTAACAATAGAATCCTTGGAAGTATTTAGAAGCAGTGAACCAAATCTACATACAGAAACATGAAAAGATGTCAAAAAAATAGCAACAACAAAGGATTGAATAAAAAATACATTGAAAAGCAATATCTGTAATATAATACCACTTAGGTAAATAAAAAAACACAAAGCACAGAGCATATTTTACAATATACATATTCACACATTCAAGGGCATACATCAAACCCTCTAAAGGGAATGTCTACAGTGAAGGAGGGGCTGGGGAATGAAAACAAGGAAAAGAAATATAGGTGAAAAATCAGTAAAATGAAGAGAGGTCTTGCATAGACCAACAATTAACTCAACCCTTTGCACCTGGGGTCCAAATTGAGAAAAGTAGTAAATATATTAAACATTTCAATGCAAATTTGCCTTGACATAAGTTTGAAAGTAAAAATCCAATAGGAAGTCAGATTGGTTAGGAGAGTGGTCCAAGAGAAACTCTCTCCAGCTGGAAATACGCTTCGCAAGGCTTTTCACTTAGGATGAAGCAGCTTTGTATCTGCTTAGATGCCTGTGGCTATCTTAGTTCCCAAAACAAAGAAAATGGTGTGTGTGTGTGTGTGTGTATGTGTGTATATATATATATGTGATGAATGAATACATAAATACATGAATGAATGGAGTGAGCAAGTATACAGTTGAATAATCACTAAATGAAATGAAGACAAGATGGTAAGAAAAGGTGCAAGAATATAAAACCACACTCTGGAAGAAAACCTAACTAACCAGTCCCGAGGCTGAAAGCAGTTTCTTCTTTTAGAAGAACATCAAAGCTAATTAAGAATCTAAAAGAGAATTTCTGGTACCTGGTTATCCCAGCTCCTTTGTCCAACAAGATAGGCACAGACTGAAGGTCAGACAAACCCAATCAAAGCCAGTACAAAATGTTATTTGCCCATTCAGTAGATTCTAAGAGATTCCTTAATTCCTTTTAAGTATGTTGTAGAGGAAAAAAAGGAACATGAGCACCCCCTTTCTCTCACCAACCACCCCAACAAGGAGAAGAGGAAGATCCTTTGTTATGTGGTAGCATACGTTAGGAGAACACAGGCTCTCCTCGATTCTTTCCTGGCCTGTGAGTCACCTTTATTCCTCCTTTCCATGCTATCACAACCCACAGCTCTTACTGTGTTGTTCTCCCTGGTAAGCAGCCCAGCCTTGAAAGCTCCCAAAGACTGTCAGCTGGAAAAAGCATATTAACATCATCATTGTTCTGCATAACAAGAGCCTTTGAACCCTACATCAGCAGGAGTTGGAAATGAAAATCACAACTCCCTTTCCAAGGACCAAGGCCAACAGGTATTCTCTTGAAAATTCCAAAGGTGGCGAGTGCCCTGGCTCACTTGGTTAATCCCCCACCTGCGGCAGTGGCATCCCATATGGGCGCTAGGTTCTAGTCCCGGTTGCTCCTCTTCCAGTCCAGCTCTCTGCTGTGGCCCGGGAAGGTAGTGGAGGATGGCCCAAGTGCTTGGGCCCTGCACCTGCATGGGAGACCAGGAGGAAGCACCTGGCTCCTGGCTTCAGGCCAGCGCAGCACCAGCTGTGGAGGCCATTTGGGGGGGTGAACCAACAGAAGGAAGACCTTTCTGTCTGTCTCTTTCTCTCTCACTGTCTAACTCTATCTGTCAAATAAAAAAAAATTCCAAAGGCTTCTGGAGCACTTTCCTGGTCTCCCTTCTGATGGGGTCTCTGTATCCCCTAGGATAGTGATCTCAAAGACAACACAACGGGGTACAAGAAGAAATTATCAGAAGTTATTGCTGTTTCTTTGTCTTAAAGAAAAAGAGGCCTATATTTGTGTTTGCCTTATATTTTATATACTATATTATTCCTTTGAGAAGGAATAAGCAGAGAACTATTTATATATCAAAGCATGTTCAAATAATCTGATTGATGAAGCAAAATCCAAAACATTTGAAATTTCTGTATTTGGTCTCCCAAGCTTGGAAGAAGCCTTGTCCAACACCCCTTCTGAGTTGCTATTAACCGTTCCATTTCTCAACCTTTTTATTGTTTGTCTTTGCCTTGGTTCTATTCCTATGAAGATTTCACTTTGTCAGGTACATGATTGTTTCCCTCCATTATTGAAGCTCTTGCGTCTTCTCCACACTGAAAGGCTCTGGCTCTCAATGAACCTATAATGGACCTGCCCACATCCTTTTGGGTGAGGCCTCTGTTGGCCGTCTGTGGCTAGGAGGATGGGGAGGAGCACAAAGGAGGGGAGCGCTGATCTGCTTCCTTTTCGGGGGCCCTACTAAATTCGTCCTAGCTCTACCACCCATGTTATTCATTCCCTCACTGGTCCTAACATGCTGCAAGGAAAACTACCATGGCCACTCCTTCTTCTAGAGGCTTTCTCCCTCCTAGCTCGTATAGATGCAAATATCTTTGTTATGATGTAGCCTAGACCTGACACCAACCTGTCTCTGCTAGATAGTGCAGATGGTATCTAAGTAGAATATTGATGTGCATATAAAATAAGAGAGATTCTATTTCTAGTAGCCGAAGGAAGAAAAATCAAGAAAGTCTAAATAATATAAAGGTCAATAAAAGCCAAGATCAAGTATTGCAGACCTGAATCAAAGTACAACTAATGGTAGTACGAACAAGAAACTTGAGAATCTGTACATGGTGCCTTACCATAATAAGTGATCAATAAATATTGATTATTCTTGATTGAACATTACTCATCTAAAGGAGAAAAATAATCTTTTCCTTTTTACATTGCTTCTGACTGTGTTTTCATTTTTTAAAAAATCCATAAATGTGTCTCCTATGATTTTCTTATAATTAGCTATGGAACACAACAAAATCAGGATTGTGTGAATTGAACACCTCGCATGAACACCTTGTGTGAATTTTGGCAAGATGTAGGGGCAATGTATTAATGGCTTGTAGAAACTACTTCATTGTTTGTCCAAACTGGGGCACGTTTGAAAGTAAAAGGAGAAAGTATTAATAAGTACAGTGGGGTAACAGGAATGATAACAAATCAGATGTGAAAGTATCATTCCTCCTATGACTTGCCAAACTGAAGACAACTGTGATCTGCATCCAATCCTGCAGTGACTCGTTTCTCATTATGTAATTGATTGTCACCCAGCCAATTAAAGGTAGGTAAGGGTTAGTCAATACCAAATCAAAAAGAAATTTTTAATTGAAAAAATAATTAATATTTACCATAATGGTTTTCTTAACCTAAAATCAGAATTGAGTTTCAACATATTTCATCTTCTCTAAGTCAGTCATGCATTTCATCATCTGATTCTATTACTAACTTTCTTTTCTTTTCTTTTCTTTTTTTTTTTTTTTTTTTTTTTTTTTTTGGACAGGCAGAGTGGACAGTGAGAGTGAGAGAGAGAGACAGAGAGAAAGGTCTTCCTTTTTCCATTGGTTCACCCCTCAATGGCCGCTGCAGCTGGCGCTCTCCAGCTGGCGCACTGCAGTGATCCGAAACCAGGAGCCAGGTGCTTCTCCTGGTCTCCCATGTGGGTGCAGGGCCCAAGCACTTGGGCCATCCTCCACTGCACTCCCGGGCCACAGCAGAGAGCTGGACAGGAAGAGGAGCAACCAGGACAGAATCCGGCGCCTGATCGGGACTAGAACCCGGTGTGCTGGTGCCACAGGTGGAGGATTAGCCTATTGAGCCATGGCGCCAGCCTCTATTACTAACTTTCACAATTGCTTCTCAGTCCTTCATAACCTCCAAGCAGCTTTAGAAACTACTGGCCACTCACTACTTTCCAAACCACTAAAATTCCCTTGTATCCCAACATTAAATTCCTGCCCCTGCTCCACCCTTGTTTCTCTCCTTCCTCCTTAGACTCCTGTTCATTCTCCACCTGTTCTTTTTTTTCTCACATTTAATATGCACCTTGAGAAGTGCATTCACTGTCCTAGCTTCAACTGCTGCCCACCTACAGCTTATTCTTAAATCTTCTCCTCCTACCTGGATGTCAGTTTTTCCCAAGTTCCAAAGCTGTATAACTGAGTACTGTTGGACTTAATCAGTGAAATATCTCTCAATAATCCCCAAGAATTCAGTAAAATTGACTATGTTCAAATATGTACTAATCGTTGTAGCAGTTCTTCCAGTCTTCTCCACCTCCAGGATTCTCAATCTCAATAAATGGTACCACCATTGGACCAGAAATCCATGCTTTATCCTGGATTCTTTATTCTCCTACTCTCCACATGCATTGGGTTACCAAGATCTATCAATTCTATCTCCCAAATGCCCTTTTCTCTCCATCTCCACCGTCACCATCCCTGATGGCACCAGCACCATCTCTCAGTCTCTCGATGAGTCATTCTATCTCCAGACTTGCCTCTGTCTCAAACATTTTTATATTGTAGTACGGTGATTGCTCAAGGGATCAGTTTGATTTTTTCCTTAAAAAACTGTTCCCTGGCTCTCAGCTGCAGTTCAAACATGACTTGCATGTCTCTGTCTACCTCTCCTAACTCCTCTCAGACCTTGTCCCTTTTGCATTCTGTACTGGAGTTCCCCAGCACAATCAGACTCTCACTTCTTCTGAACTTTAACACATCCTATTGCCACTGCTGGGACATTTCCTGCTTCATTTAGCTTCCTCCTACTCTTCCTACTCCTACTGGCTCAAACATCATTTCCTCAAGGAGCCATTGTCTGATCAAAACTATATTAGGTTTCTTCCTATGTGCTCTGATAACACACTTTCTTTGTATTAGGTTGAAACACACAAAATTGCCTTGTTGTAAGTTAATAACAGTCAAATAAAAGAAAATTCCTATAGTTCAAGCTAATACCTGAACCTGCTAGACTGTAAATTCCCTAAGGGTAGGAACCTGTTCTATCTCGTGTGCTCCCTCACACAGTTCCTGGCACATGACAAATATTCCAAGGATATTTGTTGGATGAATGAGTGAATGAACAAATAACTATTTTCTCAAGAAAGGATATCATTTTAATTGATCTAATTTAAAGCTATAATAATTATTGTTTTTATTTATTTATTTAACAGGTAGAGTTATAGACAGTGAGAGAGACAGAAAGGTCTTCCTTCTATTGGTTCACTCCCCAAATGGCAGCTACGGCTGGCACTGTGCCGATCCAAAGCCAGGAGCCACGTGCTTCTTCCTGGTCTGGTCTCCCTTGCAGGTGCAGGGGCCCTAGCACTTGGGCCATCCTCCACTGCCCTCCCGGACCACAGAAGAGAGCTGGGCTGGAAGAGGAGCAACCGGGACTAGAACCCGGTGCCCATATGGGATGCCGGTGCCACAGGTGAAGGATTAACCAAGTGAGCCACAGCGTGGCCCAATAATTATTGTTTTAATACTGATCTTTTCTGTTGTACAAGTCCTTGCCTACTCTACATAATTTGATTAACTAATGAATACATATATTAGCACTGTACAATTATGTGAAATGAGCATAAACTTGAAGCAATTTGATGAAGGACATCATTCTTCATGAGTATTAACAAAAGCCAAGGAATTCAGGGAAAATTGGACTTCAAACTCTAATAAGCTTAGCTACACAAAATCTAAGAATGACACCTTTGAAAATGTGACTGCTGATGTTCTACTTTGAAGACGACTTTCAGAATGCAGCACTTTCACCAGGTATCATTCCACAGACCTATTACTTTCGAAATGAGATTGCCTCTCAAAAGATCAGTATGGGCATGCTAGCACTTTGTTAATTCCCATTAACTATGGCGATCCTCAGCGAATTGCTGCATTAATGAGGAAGTCACTGCCTATACTGTGCTTGCAAACAGAGGAGGATGTCTTTGCTTCAGTTCTTCTGACAAGTGTAGTTCTGTTTTAATTATTTATGACCATACACCACAGCATAGGAGCGCTCACGAGTATTTTGTATTAGTGATGAAGTTTTAGTAATAACAGCCCTCACTCCATCTTACTGCTGTTACAGCTTACAGAGGAGAGGGGTGAGAATTTAAGGTTTCTGTGGATTAGTCAACTGGGAATTAGCAGGATTCCCTAGAATAGAGTTCTAAATAATACAATGAAAATAAATACCTGCAAGTATGATTCTTATTCTTTCAAGCTTTAACAGCCCTCAGAAGACCCTAGATGAACCACAAGGAAGATGATAAGAAATGAAGCAGCTAATGATAACAATAATTACGATGATAATACTGCTTATATAATAACTCTTTATGGATATATCTACACAAACATGTGAGATCGATGTTGAGACAATCTCTAAATAATTCAGAACAAATGGCTTACAAGTAGGAACAGAGAGAGGCTCGGAAGAAGGGAGTTCATTTGGTCAGAAATCTTGTATCCCATACTGGTCAAATTTGCTGAATGATTTATTAGATCTCCCTTAAAAATTCCAACTCTACTACTTAGTCCCAATTCTGCACACCCCTTATCTTTGACTAAGGCCAGGTTCTTTTGTCCCTGAAGACAACCTTCTCTGTGTTCAGCTGAATGAAATCCAATTCAGACTATTTGCGACACCTTTTTCAGCCCTTGTGTCTTGGTTCCATAACACTCATGATCTTAGATTATTGTCACTTATTCTTCCAAAAATAATTTTTGAGAGGCACCTGCCGTATAATGAGGACTGAGGAGAAGTTTATCTGTAAAGTTGTCAGAAGACCAGAAGACAATATTACATGTTCACCACAAAGCCTTTCTTTACCCTCAACCTTCTACTCTTTTGCCCCACATGCAAACAGATACAACCACTCTTGTTTCGTTTAGCTTGCTATCTGTTTTCATCAAGAACATAGAGAAACATGAAGGTATTTATAGGTTGTGTTTCCAAACCCAGGGAGACTTGAAGTATAAGGTCGCAGGTATGGCCTTCCATCTTTTTTCCAGCTTCATTGAGATATAATTGACAAATAAAATGGTGTATATTTCAGGTGTACAACTTCATGTTTTTGATATACATAGACTGGGAAATGAACACCACTATCATGCTAATAACATATCTGTCAATTCACAGAGTTATCATTTCCTTTCTTTTTCTGTTTCTGCGCATGTCTGGGTCTAGTAAGAATAGTTAGATCTATCCTCTTAGTAAATTTCAGGTATGGAACTACAGTCACCATGCTGTCATTAGGTCGCCAGCACTTAGTCATCTTGTGTAACTGAGCCTTTGCACTCTCTGACTAATACCTCCCCAGTTATCTTTCCCCAAGGCTCTGGAAATAACCATTCTACTCTCTGCTTTTGTGTATTTGACTTCTTTTAGAGCCCACATATAAGTGATTTGATGCACTGTTTATCTTTCTTTGTCTGGCTTATTTCACTTACATTCAGTTCCTTCAGGCCTATGCATGTTGTCATAAATGACAAGAATGCCTTCTTTTTAAAGCTGAATAATATTCCATATATATATATATATACACACTCACACACCATATTTATGTATACCACATTTTGCTCATTCATATGCTGATGAACACTTGGGTTGTTTCTATAGCTTGGCTATTATAAATAATTCTCTGGGGCCAGAATTGCAGCCCAGCCGGTTAAGCCACTAGTTGTAACACTGGCATCCAACACAGGAGTGCTAGTTTGAGTCCTGGCTGCTGTACCTTCTATCTAACTCCCTGCTAATGCACCTGGGAAGATAGAAGTTGATGGCCCAAGTACTTGGGCCCCTGCCAGCTATGTGAGAGACCCAGATGGAATTCCTGGTTCCTGGTTTCAGCCTGGGCTAGCCATGGCTGTTGTGGTTATTTGGGGAGTGAACCAGAAGATGGAATATCTCTCTCTCTCCCTCACTCTCTCTGATTCTCTCTCTGTTGCTCTGTGTTTCAAATAAATAAACAAAATCTTTTTTAAAAAATTCTCTAATAAATATGGCAGTGCAGAAAGCTGTTTGACAAGCTGACTTCATTCCCTTTAGCTACCATCCAATAATGGAATTGCTACATCAGGCGGTGGTTCTCTTAAGCTCCTCCCTTCCTGAAGGGAACACTTCCTGACCTTGGCTGAGAGTCACAGTGGTTTCTCACCTGGCACCAAGCCAGAAGGCAGCCTCCTGAACTCACTCAGCTAAGTAAAGAGCATCAGAGAATACTGTTACCGAACAACTGGAAGGGACAAAAAGCCAATGGCCAAGGCTATGGGAACTCTGTCCATGCACTACCCACTATCTTGAACAATTAAAAGTGACCTAAAGACTCCATAGAGTAATAAGGTGGGCTAACATGGCTACAGTAAGTAATCGTCAAAATCTAGTAAGCGTAGCCTCTTCAACCAGCTCAAATAAAGGAACAAATAACAATTCAGGTTGGGCAATAAAATGAACAGAAAATACAGAGTAGGAAAAAGACATTGTAAACTACTAGATCTGCCAGATTGAGTTTTTCAGTTATATCCCCACCTTAGCCAACCAAACTAAATGAGAAGGAGAGAGAAAATCTGATTCGGAAAAACAGCCACTGCCTTAAGGATATGTACTCAGCCTTCACACTGCCCCTGAGTCTAACCTTTGGATAAATAACTATATATTAATAAAAGGTTTTATAGTTCTGTTTTCTTTGGCTAGAAAGCTATATATAAAACTCTGTGCTCTTACGAACAAGGGAGTTTAGGGCTTGGGTCAATTCCCTAATTTCTGGTCTTTTTTTTTAATGTCAAATGTCTTTATTAATATTAAGAAAACATTGGCAGTTTTAAGACTAATTATAGCCAACCCTTCCACAAATACTTATTGAATTCCTAATGTGAGTCCAGCCCCATTCGTAAGTGTGGAATATACGGCAGAGACAGAATAGGCATGGCCTCTGACCGAATGGTGTTCACAGTCTATGGGGCAGAGATGAGAAACGAACACGCACACAAAATCAATATGCAGCTGCAATTTTTAACAAAACAACAAGCCTGGATTTTCTGAGAGAGTATAATGTGGATGGAGGTAGGGAACACCTAATTAAGGAAAGTCTTCCCTGAGGAAGTGACAGTTGATCTGAGACATCAGGGATAAGAAGGAGTTGGTAGGGGATGCGTAATTAGGGCACATGCTAACTACCAACCACGCTGGCATTGGAATAGCCTTGGCATATGGAGAGAAGTACCTGCGCCTGCAAATGGAGATTTGCATTTTCAAAAACTTGCTTTCTTTATGAAAATAAATTGAACGCATAGTGATTTTCAGGCAAAAACATATACTCATGAGGTGGGACTACTGTAGAAACTGAAGATCAGATTTGTTGTCCAGATCAAAAAAGTTCCTCTCGTAGTAGTAAAATACCTGTCTCCATTATGATATTCGTCTTATTTTCATGCTCAATTTTAAAATTATATCTAAATATTTCCAGAGACTCTTTCTATAGCTTCTTTTAGTTATACTGAACCACCCTCAGTGCCAGTGACATTTCCTCATTGCACGCTTACTTGTGTTTTCTTTGTGTGTGTCTTCAACAAGATTATATATGTGTATATGCCCATATTTACATAATAAAATGCAATCAATAATATCTGTATAATTTTGAAGACTGTAAATCAAATTTTGCTTCTTGCTTCTCTAGGAGAGGTTATAGTATAGTTCATCATGAGTGTAAAAAGTTATCCAGGAGTATTTCCCAGCTTCTGGCTCAATCTTTACCACTAGGATATCAGCATTGCACACACATATACACACTCACACACACGCACAGGTGACACTGGACCAGAAAAGAAGGCAATGAGACTGTGAAACAATGAGTTAAGTGTTTGACCTGTGAAATGGGCACAAACTGACTGCTACCTACAAAATATCCCCGTAGCAAAGCCCTCAGCGCTACGGAGCATCACTGCTTTTCCCTGGTCATTTCTCAAGGCTGTCCTCTGTTTCGTATTCCTTTTGCTCCCCTGGCCCAGTGCCACCTTGCATGGCCAGGGGTACAGGTTTATATTACTAACCTCCACCTCTCTGCTCTCCTTAGGAATTACCACCACATGCTCGCAACATTCCCATTTCCCCCCTACATGTATTCATTATCCCTTCAAAGTCTCTCTCATTTAAAATCAAAGTCTTTACCTGGAAACAGTAAATAGAGCAGAGGTGTTATTGAAATGCAGCATTGCCTTGATGTAATTACATAATTGTGTATATGTTATGTTTGTAATTTTTCTCTACTTATGCCTATTCAATTTCCATCTTGTTTCTCTATTACCATATCTATGCAGAATGCTTAGAAAAGCTGTCAAAACAACACAACACATGAACTCCGAACAGGTTCAATGAACTGTTGCAGCTGCTTTTTCTTCTCATTTCCTTCCACTGCTTCAGGAATCCTTGGGCTTTGACAGTGGGAATTGCGAAGCCCTCAGGGCAAGTCCCTTTGTGGCTCATTCTGCATCTTATTTAGTGCTGGTATCCAGAGGCTATGAGTAATTCCGACACACAGGCCACTGTTGCAGCCTGCTCAGGTGACGCATAGCATCATTCACATTTGTCGATATTTTCCCTAAGTCCGCCAGAATAAGGTGTCAAGGGCTAATGTGGCAGGGACACTAATGTAGCCCAGCAACACCAGGATTCAGTCCCAGGTGCTGGCCCCTGGCTCACTTAATGAGACCAAATTTGGGGCTCCACGAAGTACAGTGCAGGAGTGTGGATTCAAGTTAGACGCTAAGATAAGTCTCCAGAGAACACGGGTTGGTAAACACTGGAATGTGTTACCAAAGGAAGCAGAAGATGATGTTTTCCCTAGTGGGTGTTTGTTTTTCCTAAGAACATTTTCTCCAGCGTCTGGACTTGCTGACAGATGGTCCTAGTGAACCCCCGGAAACAATCTTGATGACCTTAGGGACAACTTCGCTGCTCCAGTCCCTCCTTAAATGTCACCTCCAAAGGGAGCCTTTCCCTCCTACCCATTCTAATTAGATTTCCACTCTTTGTCTTTTTCTTATTGCCCTGCCATTTTCTTTTCCAGCTCTTACAACAACGTGCAATTATGCACCTATTCAACGCTTTGTCTTTGCAGAGCCTGTTGTGCCACATTTGCCAGCACGCTGCTGCGCCTGGCTGTTCTTCCTGCTTCCCCTCTGCTCCCACACAGCATCCAGCCTGGTCCTTTAAACCCTTGAGACAGCCCAAGCTTTTGCTCGGCTCAGAAACCTTCGGCAGCTTCCTATATCCCTGAAAGCAAAATTTTACCATGGCTAAAAGATCCCCTAGGATGTAGGTGGGTCTGCCAAGCCCTTCTCACTCCACAGTAGGCTGTTCCGTCCCGCTCCGTGACCCACCCTGCTCCAGCTACGGGGCAGCCTTGCTGGTTCCAGAACACGTGCCAAACGTGCTCTTTCCTCGTTGTCATCACATTTGCTTCTCTCTGCCTGGAAAACGTTGCTCCAGGCACAAAGATGCTTAGTTCCCTCCCTCACTCCATCGCTTCTGTTCCTTCCATACAGATCACCATATGTCTTCTCTGTCTCTGCCTCTGGTTCTTCTACACAAAACAGCACCCTCCCCACCCCCCATGCCATTCTCCACTCCCAGTTACCTGCTTTTTCCCCCTATGCTATGCACCATTGGTTTTTAATGTCACTTACTTTTTGACAGATGGCATCATATATTTTTATCATGTACAGCATGATCTGAAGTGCATACACATTTGTGGAATGGTTAAATTCAGCTATTAACAAATCTATCGCCTCATAGTTGCCATTTTTACAGTGTTAACACATACACACTCTTTACATGTCTCAGGAAAACAATCTCTCATCATTTACTATAGTCACTTCACTATAGAAGTGCAATAGATCTCTTGAAATTTATTCTTCCTATCTAACTGTAATTATGTATGCTCTCACCAACACCCCTTCCCCTAAATACCCCAGCCTCTAATAAGCCAACATTCCACACTATATTTCTATGAGATCAACATTTTAGAATCTGCAGAGAAGTGAGATCGTGCAGGTTTTCTTTCTCTGTGCCTGGCTGATTTCACTCAACATAGTTTCAATTAACACATATGGTTTACATGTTGTATATTGACGAGTGGTTTTGCTTTGTCTCTCACAACCACTTCCCAAGTCTCCTCCCCTCTGGAACTCCACTTGATTAGTTCCCATTGCTAACTTGCTACCAGCAAGGTTTCCCTAAAGGGAAATACAATATGCTGAAGACTGGAAGGAAGAAAGAAGAAAAATGAGTCTCTCTCTCTCTCTCACTCTCTCCTCCCCAACACCCACCACAGGTAGCATTGCAGCCATAGCCCAGTGTCCCCACGAGTTCTGACTCCCACTGGAGAGCTTCTTCTTCTTCTTTTTTTTTTTTTTTTTTTGACAGGCAGAGTGGACAGTGGTGAGAGAGAGAGACAGAGAGAAAGGTCTTCCTTTGCCGTTGGTTCACCCTCCAATGGCCGCCGCGGCCGGCGCACCGTGACTGGCGCACCACGGCTATCTGAAAGCAGGAGCGAGGTGCTTCTCCTGGTCTCCCATGGGGTACAGGGCCCAAGCACTTGGGCCATCCTCCACTGCTCCCTGGCCACAGCAGAGAGCTGGCCTGGAAGAGGGGCAACCAGGACAGAATCCGGTGCCACGACCGGGACTAGAACCCGGTGTGCCGGCGCCGCTAGGCGGAGGATTAGCCTAGTGAGCCGTGGCGAGCTTCTTGCTCAGTGGTCCCAGCTGTCCAACTGTCCAAGCAGATCTTTGCTCCTGAACTCTGGCCACATGGCTCCTCCAATTACTTTCTAGCCCTAGAGGTGATATGATGGCAACTAGCATTGAGGTTGATACTCAACTACCTCTGACATTTTTAAAGCTTCTAAAAATACTTGAATTATGATTTCTATTTTAACTTTTCTGTTTTGAAACACCTGGAGTGGTTTTGGTTCCCCCTCCCCCAACTAGTGCTTGATGATGCACCCAGCTATTTGCCCCACTAAGTGGAAGTGAGTGATAATTCTTCTGCACATCCTGGAGGATACTGAATGGTGTTTTCCATATAAGAACATACTAATTTGTATATTTTTATGTGTAACTATTAAAAAGCCTTCATCCTCTGCCTGCAACATGAAAGCAAAGCAATCAAGTATACCCATAGGATTTAAGCATCTCAATTTGCCTATTGTGTTAAACATGAAGACAGAGCTCAAAGTGACCTCTGTGCAGACAATGACTTTACAACCAGGTTCTTCCTTTCAGAGTGTTTTTAAAATTATTTATTTATGTATTTTTATTTCATTTGAAAGGTGGAGAGAGATAGACAGACAAATAAGAGCTATCTCACATCTTCTGGTTCACTTCCCAACTGCCTGCAATAGCTAGGACTGGGCCAGGCCAAAGCCAGGAGCCCATAACTGAATCCAGGTCTCTCACATGGGTGGCAGGGACTCAAAAACACTCGCCACCATACTTCGTCTCTCAGAGTACACATCACCAGAAAGCCATATTGAAAGCAGGGTAGGCCAGCACTGCAGCTCACTAGGCTAATCCTCCGCCTGCAACGCTGCACCCCAGATTCTAGTCCCATTTGGGGTGCTGGTTCTGTCCCGGTTGCTCCTCTTCCAGTCCAGCTCTCTACTGTGGCCCAGGAGTGCAGTGGAGGATGGCTCAAGTGCTTGGGCCCTGCACCCCATGGGAGACCAGGAGAAGCACCTGGCTCCTGGCTTCGGATCAGTGCAGCGCGCCAGCCGTAGCAGCCATTTGAGGGGTGAACCAACAGAAGGAAGACCTTTCTCTCTGTCTGTCTCTCTCACCATCAAACTCTGCCTGTCAAGAAAGAAAGAAAGAAAGGAAGGAAGGAAGGAAGGAAGCAAGGAAGAAAGGAAGGAAGGAAGGAAGTTGGGACCCAAACCTGGCACTCAGCTATGGGATGTGAGTGTCCCAAGAGGCAATTTAACCACTGTACCAAACACCCACACCACCTCTCAGATGTTTTTGTCTTTATCTTTTTTTTTAAAAAAAGATTTATTTATTTAGTTAATTATTTGTTAGAATGACAGAGACGATGAGAGAAACAGAGAGAGATCAATCATGCATACATTGGTAAACTCCCCAAATGCCTTCAGCAGCAGGGCTAGGCCAGACAAAAGCCAGGAGCCAGGAAGTTCATCTTGATCTCTCATGGGAGTGACAGGAGCCCAAGTACATGGATGATCATCTGCTCTCTTCTCAGGTGCATTAGCAGGAAGCTGGATTGGAAGTGGAGGGATGGGGACTCAAGCCAGCACTCTGTGGTAGGGTTGGGTAACTTCATATTTTGTCTATATTCTAAATGAACTGATTCAATAATGTAGACAACAAGTCATGATCAAATCAGGCCAATTATGATTTCTATCTCCTTAAACAATTACCATATTGTCAATTAAAAATGAAAAATAATAAAATAATATTGTGATAAAAAATAAAAGTTAAATAGAGTGGACTAAGCTATCAAAGGCTAAGACTGAGTTTGGGCTTGACATTCTCTTTGTGGCTATAAACCATTGCCATGGTTGAGCTGTGTTGTGGGTGACACAGGCTTCCATGGCTTTTGGAATGCTCTATGCCCCATTCTTGTTTCTAAAGGCAAGAGAAAGCCTCACACAAATGCAAGGAAGTCTATCATGCATCACTTTTTAAACTTTACAATTTCTATTTGCTCCTGTATTCTCCATACTTCTCTGTCCTCTCTTTTGTTTAAAATCTCATTTAGCATTCTCTTGAGGGGAGAACACGAGATTACAATCTAACGATTGTAATGAGAACGGGTTAAGTTGGTGCTGTTTCCCATTTTCATTACAATCTTGGTGGCAAGAATAATGTAACAGAATTTTTAATGCTTCATATATTACATGAACATTTTCCCGTGAGCTCATGCTCCTTTTCTGCGGACAGCACTGTGGCTGTGTGCTGTAGGATTTTGATCTCTTTATATTCTGCATTAGAATCAATTGGCCATTTCACCCCTTCCCCATAGATCAGAGTCAAACAAGTCAAAAATATTTTGATCTATAGCACACCACTGCACCTTGTGACCATAAAATTTTGTCACTTGCAGACCAGTACCTGCAAAATCCTGGGAGCTGGTGATTCCCATGGGACAAAAAGCATGATCCAGGTGTCTATATGGCTGGCACTTCTCTGAAAGGCACTCTGGGAATGTAGTTTGTGATTTAGAAATAAACATGCAGAATTTGAGCATTTAACTACCCAGAGCTCTTGCCCTTGGGAAACTGGACTCTGAACTCTCAGATGTTCACCGTTGCTGTGGGAAGCCTCACAGCCCCCTTGTTAATCTAAGCATGGTCCTGGGACCAGCAGGGTCAGCACTACCTGGGGGTAGATGGAAAATGCAGTATCTCAGGTCTTAATCCACACAGACCTCCTGAGTTAGAATCTGCAATGTAACAAGACACTTGGGCATCTGGGCTGTGCTATTTTTGAGTTTTTTATAGACTACACTTCATATAAACAGCCAAGAAGCACCTCCCTCCTTGGGTAACCTCTGGGACTTACGAAGGGAGCCGAGTCCAGGGCTGGGCCCCAGGCCTGCAGAGCCCTTTCCCTGGTTTCTCAGACTCTCCTTGAGATGTTATTTCCATCTTAGCCACTTTCTTGCCCTTTGCGTATGGTTACCAGGCTTCCTGGGGAACTGAAAGCCCTAGACAAACCAGTTCTCAAATGGCTTTTCAAGTAACAATCTCTGAGTCCAAATCTCATCCCTGTTGATATTGCCATGGGGAAAGTTACCTGTCTTCTCTGGGCCTCAGTTTCTTTGCTTATAAACTAGATATAATAATATTCACTAGTTAGGAGAATTCAAAGGAAAACTAATGGAATAGAGAAAGGCCCCAACAAAGGCTGCAACCAGATGGAAAGGTCCTCCTGTCATTGAGCATCCCAGATGGGCTGTCCCCACTCTTTCAGAAAGGGGGGGTTCTCCTGGGTTCTCTGGGGCACTGTCTCTGTCTGCATGGTGGAGCCCTGTTATAGTGGGCAGAGAGGGTAAGGGGTCTGGATGGGACACACCTTAGCAATGAGCCCCAGCCACTGGAAGGAGCTGAGAAGTGTGGTCCTTCTCTGAATGCCCTGCTCTGATTCTGTGGAATCTTCTGTGGAAGCAGACTGGGCATTCGGGGAAACAGAAGCCACTCCCACCAGGCTCATCCAGCCGGGCTGCTTTAGGAATCAAAGGAATGATGGAAATAAATTATATAGCACATGGCCTGGTACCCACACACCTCAGGGATTCAGAAATGGTAGCTGCTGTTCTAGCCATCTTGTGATCCATCTTCCTAGGAGCATAATTGCTGTTTATCCAACTAATGGAAGGAAAAAGGAATGGATTATAGCCCATTCTTCTGAAGGCACCCATACATGCCTCGGATCAAACAATCACAGCTTCAAGTCAAGCTTGTGTGCTTTTGGCATCACCTTGGACATAGCTTGATGTCCAGAGAGGGTAACAAGCAGCTCTCCCAGCTATATCACTCTGTCCTCCATGCCTGTGTGTCTTCAGTCCAAGTAGTGCCTGGATCTGAGTGCTCCCAGTGAGTCAGTGGAAGGAGGGCTCTTCCAGAAAGGATGTATGGAAGTCTGATACCACTAGAAACTCTGGAGCAGAAACTGCACCACGAAATTCAGCCTCAGCTTGACTGTTTAGTACTCCTGCACCGGCTGACCTGGGGCTACAGGCTGCACGGGGTGAGGGAAGCAGCTCAATGCCCTCACAGCTAACTCGGCAGAAACCTAGGGGATGTCTGTTCCAGCCCATTGAAGGGAATGTGGGATTTTCATTGCTTCCTTCCATCATATTAGGGAAACAAAGTCCTAGGGCAAATCAGAATAGAAAACAAACCTTATTTATGTGGGTGGATCAAGAAAGGTTTTGGTCTCATGGCCACAGACTAAACCTCTAATTCCGGCCAGCATTTGCCGCCAAGGGATCATAAGAAACATGATTCACACAAAGTTATTTTTCACTACTCCTGGAGAAATGATTTCTACCATAACAAGAAAACAAAATGTTTTCTACAAATACATGTCCAAGTTAGGGTTATTTAACCTGTTAATGCAGTTATTTAACCTGTTAACCTCTTCAGAAGCATCCAAGATGCAAAACTGAATTCTATGCCTCCAAAACAAGAATATAGGTTGATCCAAATAACCACTTGTTTTTCAGAGAAACCAGTCAGAGTTTGGTGCTAATGAAAAAGAAAAATACACACAGGTAGGTGTGAGTGTGTGTGTGTGTGTGTATGGATCTAATGAGAGATTCTTTGGGATTGATTCAAGGGTACTATTTTTCTTATACTATTAACTATATAATCTTTATTGTTTTTATTTAAGATTCAGAGACAGCGGAAAGAAGAGGGAAGGAGGGAGGGAAGGAGAGGAGAGAAATAGATATGGTTTCATCTTCTGGTTCACTCTGCAATTGCAAACAACAATCAGTACTGAGTTGGGTCAAAACCACGAACTGAGAATTCAATTTGGGTCTCTCATGTAGATTGCAGGAACT
The DNA here is from genome assembly GCF_964237555.1 of Oryctolagus cuniculus. Taxonomy (NCBI): domain Eukaryota; kingdom Metazoa; phylum Chordata; class Mammalia; order Lagomorpha; family Leporidae; genus Oryctolagus; species Oryctolagus cuniculus. The sequence continues at coordinate 52,110,467 of NC_091441.1, read as the reverse complement.
CAATTATTTAAGTCATTAATGCTGCTTCCTAAGAGACTGCTTTAATAGGAAGCTGGGGTCGGGAAGTGCAGCCAGATATCAAACTCACATACTGTGTTGTAGCACAAGGGTAACCTAACTGGCACCTTAACTGGTAGGCTAAATGTCGGCCTCTTAAGGTACTCTTAATCACTACACATTGCAAAACTGCAATATCTCTTCTATCCAAACCTATTACTTCCTTCCCAGATCACTTGCCAGGGTCTTGTCACATAATACCTGTATCATGGTATCCAGTATGGTCTCACCTGCCCTGACTCTGTTACCAGTACCAATACAGCCACTCCATCTCAAGTCACCATGACCTTGGTCCCTGGTTCCTGATCCTGAGCTTTGTCTTGCTCTTGGTGTACAGGCTCACCACGTGCTCCAGTTCCAATAGCCAGATCAATACCTTCCCCACTGCCCGAGTCTGCTTGAGTCTCCAGACTGTTATCCCAGTTTCCTTGGGGCTGGGTCCTTGTATAGCTCAGTCCATTCGGATATTTGCCTGATCACCAATCTTGTGACTTCCCACTGCTCAGTGACAGATTCCCTGGGCCACCTGCCACCTGCCTCCCCACCTGCCTGCCTGCATCTGCACCTATTGTCTCCTGCCAGACAGCTCTCCTCCCTGTGGAGTGGAAGGAACAGATGGAATATTCTTAACAAAGTGGTGGAAAGAGAGAAAATGCCAGCTAAACTGCTAGAGAAAATGAGGTTAAACTCCTTTATTAGGAAAGGGAAGCTGCTTCAGATGAAGGCCAAGGAAATGGAGAGGCTGTGTTCATGTGTGTGGACAGCCGCTGTCAGTAGGACCAGCAGTACATTGACATGTACCCCAGCCCACTCCTCCCTAACACATAAGAGAGGACAAATACACCAGCCTTCATAGGTTCAGTATACCATCTTCCCACCTCATATCACTGTTGCAGAACTGCTATTGTTTTTGCCAAGAGTAAGGAGATACTACCTGTAAAGTCTCTTATGAGAGTTTCTCAAGTATAATCCTCCTGACATCCAGAAGAATTCAATGCAAAAATACGTCTCAATTCTAGAGAACAAGGTGCCTGGCGGGTAGATTGGTTTGGGGAGAAGGCATATTATGCATTTAGAATAAAAGCTTCAGCTAGATTAGTCAATCATAAAAGATCAATAAATTCAAAAAATATGGAAGCAACAGGAACCAGCAAGGTGGAAGCTGGAGCAGAAATCTGAGTCCGGAGCAGAAAGCAGAGTGAGAACGGCCCCCTGGGATCTGGAGTGTTAGGAAACGTGGATGGGGTGGGGAGCTGGGACTGAACTAGTAAGGTCGGAGAGCAAGAAAGAGTGGGACTGTGGCTGTAGTCCAGGGAATACAGGCACCATAAAATGCCCCCAAGGCAACAGAGAAAGCAAAGAGAGAAAACATAACGGGGAATGGAAGAATATGGCTCCTATTATTGGAAGGGCAGTGAATGGACGGAGGTACCCCAAAGTATTCAATGTGGCACAGAGAGAGAGAGAGAGAGAGAGAACAGTAGGGAAGTCCGCAGAGGGAGAGGTAAATATGCAGTCAGCTGTGACAGAGAGCGGAGGCAATGAAGAAACATAATAATATATAATGCTATTTGAAAACAACAGTTGGGAATAGGGAATTGATAGCGAAGCAATAAATACCAGCAATGAGGGAACTAAACACCATTAAAATGCACAATAGTTAATAACAATGAGGCTGGAGTTGGGAAGCAATTAATAAATTAATAAACAATAACATAAAGTTTAAAATGCATAAAGGGGGAAAATGAGATCCTAAGTGTGACCGTTCGGGGTGAAGGGCAGGGGTTCCTCAGAGGAGGCCCAGGGAGGATTCAGCTGTATTGAGCAGGACAGGCTCTGATTCTCAGGAGTTGAAAGAGAAGAGAGGAAGGATCCATCTGTTAGCAGACAACCAGAGAGAAGAGCAGTCTGCAGTAAACATGGCTCTGCTGGCCCCAGAGTTACTCTCGTCCCCCATCATAAACCAAACTGGCCTCAGAAGCTACCAGCCAGATAGCACCAACTGAGGTGCACAAGCACATGAGGCTTCTTGCTAAAAGTGGTCACTACTAATAACCACTATGGGATTGTCTTAAAAATGTAGGTCCAGGACCAGGGTAGACAACCCATTCTTGGGTTCAGTGTCTTCTCAGTTCCCAAGCCCTACTCTTAACCGCAACACATGTTTCTGAGAGGTACCAGGAGCCAATACGAATACCCAGGCCCATGTTGGGGATCCTTGATGGCTACATCGCCCCGACATCCATCGTAACCGCAGCTGCAGACATGACAACTTCAGTCATTTGGAGAGCACCTCACCCTCAAAATAGCTTCTGCTACACGGTGTGTTTTCAATGCCTTCAATATTTCTCCTTTTCTAACAAAATGATGGCATTTCGAACTCTATCCCATATACAAAGCACAGATCAAGCCTGTTCTACTCTTGGCTGAGAAAATATTATTGACATCAGGGAGCACCCACAAAGCAAGAAGAAAAAGAAACAATAAGAAAAACAAGGGCTTATTGTGGTCTTACAGCTTAGGCTGGGCCAAAGCTTTAACCAAGCGAGGGAGATATATGGTGGAAAGAAAGGAAGCTGGTTAGGCCTGGTAATTCTTATCAAGTAATTCTTACCATATTATAAGGGATGCATGATATATAAAGTAAATGTCAATTACATTCAACAACAATAAATGTGAAAGAATAATTTTCCTTGAATCTACTGCTGCGAAACAAGCATAGCCTATCATCCTTAATGAATGTTAAAACTATTCATTGTGAAACTATCGGACTGAGGCAGATGTGGATCCCCAAGTTCCTGTACAACTAAACCAAAAGCTAATTCTTTTAAACCATCGTATTCTAGGATCAAGGGTAGGAAACCATTTTTCTGCCAAGGATCATTTGCTTATTTATAACATCATTTGTGGTCCATAGAAAATAATCAACTTAAAAATGAGCCTGCTATATATAGACTTACTGAATTTCAAGTCTCGCCTGTTGCTACTCTGGCAGGGCCAGACCAAATCATTTCTTGGGCCTTCTACGATCCACGGGCCGGACGTTCCCCATCCCCGTTCTAGGCCAACCAGAAACCTCCAGGGACACGAGGGACTTTCCACTGGAATGAATTCTTGGCCTTGCTTCCTCATTCATCCTCTGAAAGTCTTTTCCTTGTGCCCCTTTGTCAGACTCCTGAATGGTTTTTAGTCTCGAGCTGCCTGATTCATGAATCACTGTCAGCTCAAGTAAATCTTTAAAATTTTAATGTGCCTTGGTTTATCTTTCAGCAAGAACAATCCTAAAAATAAGGAAATTCCAAGGGTGTAAGTTACAGCTCAACCATTCTGACTGTTGAGGAAACTCCAGCTTCACGGAGCAGAGGCTGAGCTTTGTTCTGGGCCAGCACATGGGGTCTATTGCACAGGACAAAGCACTAAGCCTTGATCATGCCTTACCAGTGATCATAATAATTACCATCAATTCCAGAGTTAATAGACAGATGGGGTGGCCTTGCCCTTCAGAACCCAAATTGTTCGCTATTGGATAAGCAATGTGCTTTTGCTGGGCTGGACGTGAATTGAATTTATTCTACTTTAAGTTTCATACAATTGATATGCAATCATGTTACTTTCATGTGTTTGGCGTGTGTGTGTGTGTGTGTGTGCGCGCGTGTGCGTGTGTTTCTGGTGCAGTTATAAAGTCTATTGCCTGGTATTTTTTCATAGCAGAGAAAGCCATTGTGAACACTTTTATCATGAAATCTGTCCTGAAGTGAATGGCAAACAATGAAGGAAGAAACAAAATGAAGAGTTGTCCTTTTCATTAAAGCACTGAATAACGGTCTTCTGTGCTCTGCACTGTTCCTTCTAGGAAATGCATTTAACACCAGCAACAACCTGTATCACCTCAACATAGGCTAAATAACAACAGAGTGTCTTCAAATACACAAGAATGTTGCATTCCACAGTGCAACAGTCTGCATGATTACCTAATTTATAGATGGCTTGTTAGTATGGTCGCGTGGGCACAGAACAACCCAGCTCCATGAGAACAGGGCTCATCCTTCTTTGGCCTCTTTACACACTTTCGATGCTAGAAGAAGTGTAAAGCCTTGAAATCTACTCTCTTTCTGACCCGAGGTGGTTTTTAATCTACATACATCTCATTCTATCTCCAGTCCATCAAGTCCTCTTGATGCACTCGCCCTTCCCTGCTCCTGGGTGAACAAAGGAGAAAGGACACTAATAACACTCCTCCAGCACCAGATGCTTTAAGGTGAATATCAGAGGACAACACCATCAGGAGACAATTAGAGAACTTCTAGTCTGGGCTGTTGTTTTCACCAGTGAAACCTCTGAGAGCCCAAGATCAAGATCAAACAACTGGCTAGCAGTGGGTCAGGACACACTTCAGGGTCTCCTGGTTCCCCATACTATACTCCATCACTTACTTCCCTGAGAATAGCTCTCTTGTTTTGCTGTTATTACACAATTAACCTAGAATACCACATGATAAATTTACTTCCAACATGAATGTCACAACAGAATTCCATAAACTATGCTAATTATGCCACTGGTATGTATTATAATGAATACATGGTATTTTAAGAATACCAAAAATATTGATTTCCAGCATGCAGAGTATCCTCATTTAAGGTCACCCTGTGAAATATTAGCTAGTATCATTAGCACTATATAAAGAATGTTTTGACCACAGGGCAATGCATTAATCACGTATTTGTGGTAAAAATGGTGCAAATAAACCGACTGTGGTTGGGTAGACATGTGTTGCAGTGGTTAAGAAGCCACTTGGGATACTCACGTCTTGTATCAGAGTGCCTGGTTCAAGTCCTGACTCCTCTGATTCCAATACAACTTCCTTCTAATGTACACCCTAGGAGATAGCAGATGATGGTTCAAGTACTTGGGTCTCTGCCACTCACATGAGAGACCCAGACTGAGCCCCAGCTCCTGGATTTGCCCTAGCCCAGCCCTGGCTGTTACAGATATTTGGAAAGTAACCCAGCAGACACAAGATCTCTCTGTGTCTGTCTATCTGTCTCTCTCTCTCTCTCTCTCTCTGCCTCTCAAATAAAATGAAAAGAAATAAACATACAATTTTTTAAAGTTAATCTTAAAAAAAAAACCTACTACATGCCAGTAATATGAAAGTATAGCACACAGGGCCTGCATTGTGGTGTAGCGGGTTAAGCCATTGCCTGCAATGCCAGCACCTCATATGGGCACAGATTCAAGTCTTGGATGCTCCACTTCTGATCTCACTCTCTGCTAATTCACTTGGGAAGGCAATGGAAGATGGGTCAAGTGCTTGGGCCCCTGTACCCACATGGGAGACCTTGATGAAGCTCCTGGCTCCTGGCTTTGGTCTGACCCAGCTCTAGCTGTTGCAGCGTTTGGGGAATGAACCATGGATAGAAGATCTTCTCTCTGTCTCTCCTTTTCTCTCTGTAACTCTGCCTTTATATAGTGTATAATACTTGGTAATGGTCATAAACAACTGCACTACTGGTTTAAGTATTTACTATACTATACTTATTGTTACTTTAGGGGATACTCCTTCCACTCATAAAAAAGAGTTAATATAAAATATTCCCATGTGTCAGCAGCGGCATCATGTGAGAACCTTGGTGTGTAGCAGCTCTTGATTGCATCAAGAGGCCACCTGGAGTGATAATCCCATAGCATCGACATTGTTAGTACACTCCAGTGTACTAACATGTACTGGAGTACATGCCAAGGATGACATTTCTGCATGCCTCCTCTCAGAATGTGTGCCTGTCTTTATGTAAAATATGCCTTTCCCTTGGTCTCAGTCTTCACACTAATGCTTTGAAGTTCACACCGTTCACTGCTCTACTCTCTCTACTCTCTCTCTCTCTCTCTCTTTTTTTTTTTTTTTTTTGACAGGCAGAGTGGACAGTGAGAGAGAGAGAGACAGACAGAAAGCTTTTTCTTTTTCCATTGGTGCCCCTCGCAATGGCTGCTGCTGATCTGAAGCCAGGAGCCAGGTGCTTCCTCCTGGTCTCCCATGCGGGTGCAGGGCCCAAGGACTTGGGCCATCTTCCACTGCACTCCCGGGCCACAGCAGAGAGCTGGACTGGAAGAGGAGCAACCGGGACAGAATCTGGCACCCTGACCGGGACTAGAACCCGTGTGTGCCGGCGCTGCAGGCAGAGGATTAGCCTAGTGCGCCGCGGCACCAGCCACTGCTCTTCTCTTACAGAAGAGGAAACCTCGGGAGCTCATTCACAAGCTCTGCTTTCTCTTGCAGTAGTTGCCTCCCAGTAAACTCAGTTTTCCAGTCTCTTCTGCCATGGGTTTCTGGATGGAATCAGCCAACGGTAAGCACTGGAGTGACACTAGGGGGCAGCAGCAAGGGAGAAGTCTTGGTAGACCTGTCCATCTCACCAGGGGTTTCCTCCCGGAGGGCGGCCACTCCTCTGTGGTTTCAGCTGTTGCTGGGTAGCTCTGCCTCCCAGGGTCCTCCCTCACATGGCATCCTGGTGTCTGTTCACACCATCTCTCCTCCTTTTGCTGGATAGAACTAGCAGGGGCACCAACGTCCTGATAGCACCTCATTATTCTCCTACTGAGCTCTTTAGCCCTTCCCATAGCTTTGCATTTTGTTCCCCAAATTCAATCCCCTCTATTGAACTCGCTAGTATCGTCCTGATGGGAAACTGACTGATCCATGTGGTGAGCAAGTGACTTGAAGCGTATGGGCTGGCTTTAATCCCAGGTTACACAACTGCCAAGTTCATGCCCTTAATTATGGCTCATGGTACCTTGACTAAACCACCAGTCTGTAAACTTCTTATTAACTTTTTTAGATTGTATACCCTTTGAAGAAAAAAAGTTTGTAAGCAAGGACCTCCACACATGTATATCTATTTATAAATTATATGTAAGTGACACTATTATGTGACATATTAAATACTAGTAAGGTTTGTTTTCATTTTATATTTGTCAAATAAAAGTAGGACATTTCTCTCTATGCCAAGGGAAGCCATTATGCCCTGGGTATGAGCACACGGGAAATATGTCTTCAATTCTTTATTGCATTATATCAATCCTGCCTTTGTCCTCCAAGGCAGGGAAGCATTCTCCAACTATGTCATGCCTCAGAGTTGCCCTCCTTCCTTAGCTCTCTCATCCTCCCCTCTTGAACTATACAATGTGAACAGTGCACTGTTCTCAACATGTACGAGACCAGCTTGTACTCTATAGTGAACAATGTACAGCACCTTTTGGTAACAGTTATACTGAGATATAATTTATGTGTCATAAAATTCATTCTATAATGGTGCACAATTTAATGCTCGTTAGTATATTCACAGTTATGTAGTCATCAGCAGTAATGTTAGAACAGTCTTCAACTAAAAAGGAAATCCATGCCCATTAGCAGTTACCCCCATTTCTCTCACTCTCAGTCTTTGGTCATCACAAATCTATTTTCTGTCTGTATGGATTTGACTATTCTGAACACTTTGTATGAATGAATCAGACAACTTTCTATGGTAGCTTTATTTTTTCCACTCAGCAGAACATTTTCTAGCTCATTCCTTCTTATGGCCAAATAGTATTCCATTGAATGGATATGCCACATTTGGGGTAACCATCCATCAGGTGATGGATGTTTGAATTATTTCCACTTTTTGGCTATTGTGAATATCCATATACAAGTTTGTGTGTGGATATATGTTTGCTTTCCTTAGAGTTTATGCCTTGTAGTAGAATTGCTAGGTCAAACAGTAATCATTATATTTAACCTTTTTAAAGCACTCAACAGTTTTCCAGTGACTTCCCTGATGGAGCAAGAATGAAAATCAGATCTAAAAGTCCCCATCGCTTTTTGGTTCCTTGCCTACTGAGAGCAGGTCCCAACCCATTGCATCCTTCCTTAACCAGCTCAATCCACCTCTAGCCCGAGCTGGCCCAGTTTGAAAAGCCCACACCAGTGAAGAAAGTCCCTGCAAACCTGCTCAGCCCAGCCTCGTGCCCACCCACTCAGAACCAAAAGCAGCTCTGGCTATAGAAACACCTACTGTGTGCAAGTGCAGTTCTCCTACCCTCCCTGGTAGTGGGTCCCTCTCAGGTTTGTTTCTGAATAAACCTGTTCTGGCTGTGGAATTTGTGGTCTACCCTTATATGCGGTTTTACATTTCCACTAGCAAGAATATCTGATGGCTCCAATTTTTGCACATCCTTGCTGCTACTTGCTACTGTTTTGGTTTTAGTCATCCCAGTGTGTGTGAAGTGGTATCCATTGTGGCTTTGATTGCATTTCCCAGATTATTCCACGTCATTCTAAAAGTTAAATAGATATTTGATTATCATCAATAAAACAATTTAATACAAATTAAATATAAATATTTGTTTCCAGTGAATGAAATATAAAAGGTGGCCAATTTCATTTGCACACAGAAGAGTACTCCAGTGCTCTAATAAATGCTTAAAAAGCACAATACGTAAGTTCAGCAACCATTTCATTTAGAAACATGCCTGTAAATTCAGAAACCATAGGTTTTAAATGCAATATATTTGACCCACCCTTACCCCTGAACCCTGGTCTGTGCAACGATTTAAAGAGCATATGGATCATACAGTCTCTTAGAACAGGCTTATGTTCTTAGCCACCAGTACTAACTTAATTAATTAAACCAGACATTTGATGAACATTTCCTGTTCATTCACTTAAACATCTCCTGCAATGCACTGTATTTTAGAGCACTATATGTTTGTGCCTATTTTTGTCAGTCATTTTTATTTGATATTCTGCATACTATCATTGTTTTTTGCATTTAGATATCAATCCTTTGCTTACAAAACGCTTTTAGAAATAAACACCCATTCCTAAAGGCCTCTGGAAGTGGTGGGTAAAAGGGGCAACAAGGTCTTTATTCCAGGCCTGATGGAAGCATTGGCCCAGGAGCTGGATTTTACTACATCAGTAGAAGCACTGCACTGGTCTTAGCCACAAAGGGCTGCAAAGCTCTGAGTTCCAAAAGTTTTGTTCTGAAATAAAATAGAACCAAACCAAAGAGTCAGTTATGTTTCCCATCATCCTTTGCAGAAATAGATATTAAGTACTAACCACTTGCTTCACCTTGGTCAAGGGGAGAGGACACCACCCTGGACCTGACCTCCAGGGCCCTGCCCACAAGGAACACACATTCTAATGAGATGCTTTCATCAGCCTTCGCTGCTGCTGCTGCTGCCACTGTGTGAGGACGCACGCCTGGCGCTCTGCAGCTGCCATGCTTGGCCCCTGGGGGACAAAGGGCAACACACTGAGGATGGCAGAGCTTCAAAAGGGAAAGAAACCCATTTAAATGAGTGTGAACGACTCAAGGCCCCAAAGCAATTCACTTTCAGCGACCAGGGTTTTCTATGTCTAATTCTCCGAGCTTGCTTCCAGAGAGCTAATGTCCACAGAGGAAAAAAGCTAAAATAAAACGAAAACTCATTCAGACTGTCCAGATCGTGGCCCCAATTGCTCGCTGAAACTCTTCCGAGGAGTGAAAGCATCGAGATGTATTTGTCTAACTGGCATTTTCCACACACACACACCTGCTTTCAGACTGGAAATACCGGGCTTCCAGAACAATGGCTTGTCCCCTGGGGTCAGTTCCTCTAACTGCCCATCTCCTTTCTGTCGCAAGCTCCCAGACAGCTAGCCTACAGTAGTTCTGCTGCAGTTAAGCCTCAGACTGCTCAGAATCCCTTATAAAAGCCTTGATTCCCAGGACATTTCTAGCTCAAGTCTCTAAGTGTACCTGTGCTCTCAGGGCATAAATTGAGCAAGACCTTGGGGATCTCTAATCTGATACTTTTTTTGATGGCTCAGAGGGGAAGATACTACAAAAAGAAAGGAACTTAAAGGGCCCACCACGGATACAGAATTTAACAACTTCCAGATTAATTAGGTTTGCCTGTTAGTTACTCTTACACCACCTGGCACTTTCCCTTTATGGCATTTATCACAGGTTCTTACTCAATACTCATTTATTTATATTTGATCCATTAAATAAGATCCCTTTCTGTTGGCTCACCGTTGGATTCTCGGTGTGAAAAAGTATGCATTCTGGGGCTGGTGCTGTGGCGCAGCAGGATAAAGCCCCAGGCTGCAGGGCTGGCATCCCATATGGGTGTTGGTTCAAGTCCCTGCTGCTCCACTTTTCATACAGCTCTCTGCTATGGCCTGGAAAAGCAGTGGAGGATGGTGCAAGTCCTTGGACCCCTGCACCCATGTGGGAGACCTGGAGGAAGCTTCTGGCTCCTGGTTTTAGATTGGCTCAACTCTAGCCATTGCAGCCATTTGAGGAGTGAACCAGTGGTTGGAAGACCCCTCTGTCTCTCTGTGTCTGTCTCTACCTCTCTCTGTAACTCTGCCTTTTCAAACAAATAATTTTTTTAAAAAATATGCATCCTGTCACTCATTCACTGGACATGCAAATCTTAGGTAGAAAACTGATCTCCTTTAGCTTAGGACATCACCCTGCCTTAAAGCAAGGACGTTCTGCTATTATAAAGCAAGTTGATTACCTACATGCTTTTTCATGGTGATCTGCATAAGCTTACCAACTTCAGGGGCTACACCCACTAGAGTCTCTTTTCCAAATCACCTATGTGTGGACTCGCAACTCATCTCTGTACCTTGAATATGCCACCTTCCCCTCAAGCCAGGAACCAACTGTCAGACCTCTCTTTAAAAACCTCCTTGTGATTTTGTGTTGTGCAGTCAATTGTACCTAAGCTTAGTTTGGGTTGACTCAGCTTCCACAACCACCAAAAAATGCAGCCAGCAATGCTCAAGGTAAGTGTAGAATGAAGTACACAAAGTACAACATATTTAAAATGTGACTTTTCCCTCTATTTATTATCAAAGAACATCTCAAAATGTAGGACTTGGTCACCATTTGGATTGGGACCTGAATCAGGAACTGTTGCATCATCAATGTTATATACATTCTGGGTCATAGCATAAACTTTGCAGTCAACACTAAAATGCAACTCTCCTAGATGTGGGTCTAGCTCTACATGGTTTCGTTCTCACACATTCTCATAGCACACTCTTCGGCATCTTCATTTTATTGCCCAAGAAACTTTTCCCTAAATTCACTTGGCAAAATCTTAAACCTAAATGTGAACCTATTCTACACACATGGGGAGGGTACTTCTGTGCAAAGAGAGAAGGAGGGCAAAAGTGGTTTCCTCATGAGAGCAATGACACTTAGCATCAGAGCCTACACATGCAGGTCCTTCCATCAGAGGGTACCCAGCACTGTGCTAACAAAATCACACGTTTTTATGCATTTTCGCAAAAGTAAGATTTTTATGTATTGCTTTCATATAAACACCCCCCACAATTGTATAAGCTACACAAAAGCTTAACCTACAACAAAGCTGAAATTAGAAGCTTTGATATTGATGTTTCTCTGTGCCTAATACATGATCCAGTAGGGAAAACCTACAGGAATCTTTAATTTTTAATTTTTTTTTTATTTGAAAGGTTGGGGGGGGACACATTCACACACACAATCACACACACACACATACACACACAGAGAGAGAAAGAGAGAGAAAGAGAGAGAGAGAGAGTCTTTCATCTTCTGGTTTACTCCTCAAATGGCCACAACAGCCAGAGCTGTACCAGGATGAAACCAGGGGATCAGAACTCCATCCGGTCTCTCACATGGGTGGCAAAGGCCCAAGTACCTGGGTTATCATGTGTTTTCCAGCTGCATTAGCAGGGAGCTGGATCAGAAGCAGAGCAGCCAGGACTTGAGCCTGCACTCTGATATGGTCTGCAGGTGTCCCAAGTAGAGGCTTGACCTGCTGCACTACAACACCTGATCCTACTTAAATTCTTTTCCCTGCTACTTCAGCCCATTTATTTCCCTTCTAAATGACAAAGTCATTCATGCCTGTTCTTTCTGAAGCAGAGATTGCCAGACGATGCTGTATGATTCTCTCCCAAGCTTCAGTTTATTCCTTAAGGACCCGCAACATTCTGCTGGGACTAAAAATATGTATAGAGTCTCTTAGTCCTTGAGAATGAAATGATTGACTTTGAAATAACCAAAAAATTATTATAGAGGCTTTTATATAAGAATATATGGCCTCACCAAGATCTGTCCTAAGGTAAAATGATTTTCTCTTTTTTTATGAATATTTGTAGAACCAACAGTCTCAGTCATAGAAATATGCACACCTACACACACACACACACAAACATAAATATATATATATGAAATTCTAGAAAAGAATACATTTTGACTGCAGGGATAGATTTTGTATGAATAGAACCCCAAGGCATGTAACAGTTTAAATAATGGTTTCTATTCCAAGGGAGAAAAAATATTTTTCCTCAATAGCACTTTTTTATATTCACTGCATTGAAATTACTTTTTCAAAATTCTGCTAGTGAAGACTTATCATATGTGGGTGCTATTGCTGTAACATAAAGATAAGGATTGAAGCAAATTCCACTCAGAAGCTCATGAGCCCGTAAATTGGAACTATCCTTCACGACAGGAAGCATTTTGCCAGTCCAGAAATTTTTCTTAAAGGCAAGACAGGAGTCTCTCTTGCAGAATTTCCCACTCTCTTCAGCTGCTTGAACCTTTTCAACTGCTTGAATCCTATTTGTTCACAGACTATTAATGGGAGGGAAAATACAATATTGCTTATGAAAACATAGAAAAGAATCTCTGGTTCAATTTTTCTCCCACTCTAGAGTAACATGGATATCAAGGCAGTTCAATAAAGGATACAATTGTATTTCTACAGATTAAAGGAAACTACAAAAATCTATATAAAACCAGTAAGTAATGTAATTGTGATTATTAAGGTTTTTTGAAGGGAGTAACTTGGTTCTGAAATGTCTGCATAGTGTTATAATGTCCTAAAAAGCCACCCAGGCTCTGTAAGTCTCAGCCTTAACCTAGGGAATATCATATCTTCTTACTCACACCTTCCAGATGAAACCGGACTTCATCACTTCCCACGAGATGCTGTCTACTGCCCTGCCCTGGCCCTTCACTGTTGGAAAACATAGAATGATCTGTGAGGTTGTTTGTTTCATGTTCCTGTCCCCTGATAAACTGTAAGCTCCACGAGATCAGGGGCAGGGTGTATCTTGCCCATGGTTGTACCCCCACATCAATAAAGATTTGTCAGGAGAATAAATAAATGAGTAGGTAATAGAAATGGTGGATATTCCTTTCCTGAATCTGTTGTTCTGAGATGAGGGAGAAATCAATCGAATGGTATTTTTGCTGTTATTTACTGTGAATTCTCACTCTTACCTTAAGAGACTATATGTTTCCAGGGTATCCTAACAGCGCTGCCTTCCATGCATTTTTATTTGGTGCACTCTGCCGTGGGGAGGCAGATGGGTCAGTCTAAGAGAGCTGTAAATATCAACCTTATTTTTAAACATTAGGATGATTGCATGACAGGACGACTAGGGACCGCCAACTAGGAGCCGAGGCTCTACTTTCTGACTGTCCCACCCAACACCACAGGATTATTAAATTTCATCCTCATGTGAGGGTCGACAAACACCTTTCTCGCTAAAAATCTCAGATGTCATTCCAAGGGAAGACGTGAGCTTTTCTAAAAGATCTTTACCTAGCCTGTTGTTAACATTCAGTATCACAGGATCATGCAGCTACTTGCAAATTCGTTTGTGGACCACTGCCACTTATAGTACAGGCATAGCAGCCACGGGCTGTTAGGCCTTCATGTAGCAGCCCTAATTCTTTAACAATTTGGTGTTGTTTTTCCTGTTTATATTAGAACTTCCATTTTGTTTTATTATTGTTGAAGAAGGGGCTCAATATTTCTTTCATAAAGATAATTGTTTCCAGGGGATTTGGGGCTTTCCCCTCCCCCATTTTTGAGATGCCTGTGTGACTGAAAACACATAAAGTGGAGACGCACCTCTTCATTAAAAAACTTTAACCTCACGCTAATGATGATATTAATACCCAGCGTGCAATAAACACCTGAGACGTACTTTGTCCTAAACAACACAGCCTTAGAGAACCTTGTAGTCAATAAAATAAAATACCCCTTTCTCTTTAATTAACATATGAAATAAACACAATCTGTGACACCTAGTGTGCAGCAGCAATTAAGAGGCATTGCTTAGTTAAACCTCCTAATACCTCATTTAAATATGCAATTAAGGGATAATTGCCTTCAATCAATAAAAAAATTGAAATATTTCGCAGGGGCTTCAATTATTTTTTGCTAGGCTTTCTACTTCGCACTTGGCCAGCGCTAAGCCTGGGAGCCTTGCTCCTTTGGTTAAAGTGACATTACCCCCTTTTCTCAGTACTGGCTTTTAAGCATGCTATTAGCATTGCAAGAAGCCAATAAAAATGCTAAGCCTTAGAAATCATCTCTTTGGCCTCCACTAGAATTTCTATGGCTCTGAAATTGCCTCTTCGTGACTTGCCTCCAGTTACTTTCTTTGTTTTTACTCAGCCCTAAGACCTCCATTTTCATCTGGTTGGGAAGCAATCCACAGCAAAGAGCGACACATGGCTGTTCTTCTCAGTACACCTGCCCCACAATGTAGTTAGCACACGGAAAAAGCGTGTGCTAACTCCATCACACCTTGAGTGGGGCGGGTTTTATCCTTCAGCCTCCCTCCGAACTAGCATAGTTAAGAATGTATGTATTCACAAGATGTTATAAACAGAGAAAAGAATATTTTCAAATTGGAGCTTCAGATAAATTCTGGGAAGGGTGAGAAGTGAATGGGGAAACATGGTAACCACAGAGAGGATCAGGAATAACTCAGAGGCTTAGGCGTGGGGGCAGCAAAGTAGAACCAAATATTCATCCTGGAAAGGGGCACAGTGAATTGTTGTTGAGTTGACAGGGATGGTCTGAAGAGCTGAAGTTGACTGACAAGTGCAAATATTAAGCAATAAATTATACAATAAACTACAAAATGAGACAATGTAATCAATAAGAAAAGGTGAAACAGCGGTGGTGAAAAGATTTCCTCGGTTCTTTGTCTCACATGGAGGAAGAATTTCCACACAGAAAAGGCAAAGAGAAAAGCAAGACTTATTTAAGTCAGAGACTTCCAGTCAGAGTGACCTGGAGTGGGTGGAGGGCTCCAGCAGAAGCAAACCCCAAAGGGGCTGGTGGTACTGGGGCTTTTTAAGCATAATTTTGGGGAAGAAAAAAACCTGACAACTAATCTGACATTGAGTTACAGGGCAAGGACAAAACTCATCAAAAGACCTGATCTGGGTAACTTGTTTTTACAGTAAACTGTGAGCTCAGAAGAATGGAATCCCCACTCCCTTGCTATTCTCACAGTAAAATCAGAAGCTTCCAAGGAGTGGAGCAGGAGCTTGACCTTGCTAAAGATACCTCTTGGGGGAAGAAAGCATTTTGCACCCTAAATTTCCACTTGGACCAACCTGACTACCTATTAACCAGTCTGACTCCTCACAGAACCAGGCTCTCACAAAGCCAAGTGAAGGATCTGATGACACCTGGTGAATTTAAGGTTACCTAAGTGAGACCTAACCTTAAAATGCAAAGACAGGACTCAGCTTCTCCTGTCTCCCTTAGCCCAAGGTATCCTTGCCTGTCCTTTATCCAAAGGAATTCACTGAATTTAAAGAGTCAGACAGCCGGCCCTACAAGGTTCTAATCACTGGACTGAAGAAGTCATTTGTTTCTCTAACAGACAAAACCTTTCTTGGCCAGCATTGTCCAGAGGGGGTTGTTTAGAGCAATTTCATGTCCAGGCAGTGAAATTCCAGGTCAGGGCAGAAGGTAAGTCCCACTTACATATAACCCCTTCACAGACCAACTACATCCCATCTGGCCATTATAAATTCCCTAAGGAGAACAGCATCACAGACCAATCAAGGGAAGGTCACTGACCAACCAGGAATTGGACAGGAGGTGATCATGCACCTCTCAGCCCCAATTTCAATCTATAAACATCTTCACCCCTAGATCTTCCAGGAGCTCAGGAACTAAGCACTGTCTGCCCGGCATCTTGCTCAGTGGTTTGCACTTCTTCTTTTTTATTTATTTATTTGACAGATAGAGTTAGACAGTGGGAGAGAGAGGGAGGGAGGGAGGAGGGAGGGAGGGAGAGAGAGAGAGAGAGAGTCTTCCTTCCGTTGGTTTACCCCCTAAATGGCCGCAGCTGGAGCTACACCGATCTGAAGCAAGGAGCCAGGTGCTTCTTCCTGGTCTCTGACGCAGGTGCAGGTGCCCAAGCACCTGGGCCATCCTCCACTGCACTCCTGGGCCACAGCAGAGAGCTGGACGAGAAGAGGAACAACAGGGACTAGAACTGGCACCCATGTGGGATGCCGGCGCCACAGGCGGAGGATTAACTAAGTGAGCTACTGCACCGGCCCCTCAGTGTTTTGCAATAAATACCTTCTTCTTTCCATCACCCAAGTGTCAGAGATTGGCTTCCTGCACATCAGGTGAGCAGACCCAGATTGGGGGGTTCTATAACAACACCTCCATCTAGTTTGTCGCTAGAACTAAGAAATTAAGACATTGTTTTGTTCCAGAGTCACAGGTTTAGCCGCTAGAGTGAACGAGCTCTCTTAAGTCTTCGTTTCCAAAAGTTGTGGCATACATTTCATGGAATAATTCAATGAATTTGAAATACTATTAATTCTGCACTTCCAGGATTTATCCTCACGGCTTCAATGACCCTTAAGTGAATTGAAACCTTACCACAATACCCCTGTTTTTTAATTAAGCAAGCCTCTGTTTTTAGAAAATGATTTATTTTCATTTTCATTTTATTTCATTCATTCAGTAAGCACAATTAAGCCACTGAAACAGTCATCAGACATCACTATGTGAAATATGGAGATAAAGAGATGGATAGTCTCGCCCTCCCCCACCTTTTTCATTCATCTCCCACACTGCATTACAGAAATTTATTATTAGGCTGAGAGTTGTGACATTGCTGCTATTCCACTGTTTCTGACCTACAAAACCAGCGATCTTGTACAGTTCAACCAAATAAAACCAACAAAAAAATCTCTGCTGGATTCCCAACTGATACAGGGCAAAACTGAGTCTTCTTGAACATGTCAGGATTTGGTCCTTGTCTACCTACTCAGATTTACCTTCTTGTTCTGCTTCATGTGATACCACTTTGCTCTTCCTCCCACAGGACCATACTCACAAGGACTATGCTTTTGAGAAGGCTTTTTTTCTTACCATTGTTTGCTGAGAGACACCTGTCCATTAGCTTTCCGTGTATACTCAGAATTCAAAGTCCTCACCACTCTTTCTCTGGGCCATTTCTCCTGGTTTTGTTTGCAGTGAGCAGCCCTCAAAGATAAGATGATGTTTCTCTCTGGATCAATAAGCAGTCTTGCTTATTGCTTGTTATAAAATAAGAGGTTCCCCAAGTTCAGCATTCCTCAACTGCAATGAAAACTTACTTGGGCCCATGGCCATGCCCCAAGAAACTTGAGGGACAAGGGAAACTGATGCACACGCTAATACTCATTCTGTTTACTCTGCAGTGGTTAATGAAGTCCTTTGTTTCTGATCCAGGAGTCTTCAGTTTTCTGCAAGCACACATGAAATTATAGTAAGACAATTTATTAGACTAAGTAGTTCAAAAATGAAGTCTAGAACTGATACTCATCTTTTAAGATTTAGCACAAGCATTTGCTATGTGAAAGCATGATTTTCTCAAGTAGAGTTCATCACTTCATCCTTTGTGTCACCACATGCTTGGTGGGCTCCCTTAGTATTGCACTTAATAATATTCATATTGATTAGAGGGACGTGCATACTAAGCAGTGAGCTCCATGACAGTGGGAGCCACAGTTCATTTTTTGTTATGCAAAATTCCCAGCATGGTTTCTGAGAATTAGTGATCACTCAGAAAGTGTTGAATTAAACTGCTGAAGGAACAGTGGAGTATTCCTGTTCTTTAGTAGCTTATAATCTAAGTTTTTCATGTTGACTTTTCTTTTGTTTATATAGCATACATTTTGGGGGGAGGGATGAGAGGGATAAATCATGATCTTTTAAAATACAAAATTATAGCTTATGAATTTAAATGAGAGTGTCTGCTCTTTCCATCAATATCACAAGTAGCTGTTGGCTTGATTTATGCTTTTCCAGATATTTTCTATGCATATTCAAACATTTGTGACTACTCTTTTCCTTTACATACATTAAATCATAAGATAAATATAGTAATCTATTTTTGCATTTAACAACATATTGTAAGTATCTTTTCAAGTCAATACATGTCTCATTATTTTTAATGGGTACATGGAATTTGTTTACCAGCTTAATGTTATAAATTGTGTATTTTATTTAACTAACCCTTAAAAGATGAACATTTGGCTTTTTCCCAATTTCTAGCCATTATAAATTATTCTAAAATGAATAGAGTTTTTTATATGTATAACTATGCCTTATTTTAAATATACCTGTAAAAGAAATACCTAGAAGTAGAATTTCTTGATAGAGGCAAATGTGAATTTTAAGCATATATGTATTTATGTGTATGTGTGCACATGAAATTGTTTTCCAAAAAAGCATCAATTTATATACTCATCAAAAGTGATTATCTGTGGGGCCGGTGCTGTGGCGTAGCAGGTAAAGCACCTGCAGTGCCAGCATCCCATTTGGGCGCCTGTTCCAGTCTTGGCCGCTACACTTCCAATCCAGCTCTCTGTCATGGCCTGGGAAAGCTATGGTGGATAGCCCAAATCCATGGGCCCCTGCATTCGCATGGGAGGCCCAGAAGAAGCTTCTGGCTCCTGGCTTCAGATCAGCATGACTCTAGCCATTGTGGCCATTTGGGGAGTGAACCAGTAGATAGAAGACCTCTCTCTTTGTCTCTCACTCTCTCTGTCTGTAACTCTACCTCTCAGATAAATTTAAAAAAATCTTAAAAAAAAATGACTACCTGCTTATTTCTCCATACCCACTTGAATAGGTGACATAGTTGAAGTTTTTGTATTTCCCAAAGGAACATCTCAAATTCTAATTTCTATTATTTGACTACATTGTATGTTTGTGTGTTTGTGTGTATATATATATATCTTTATATATACAACTATATATGTATACATATATTGCTATATATAATGCCATTTTTAATTATCAGTTATTTTAGCATATTATATAAATATGTGTTTGTAGCTGTGAATTACCTGTTACTTTCATTTCTATAACACTCTGGTTGGTTTTCAAGATTGCTTTGTGAATTAAGAAAATTTGCCCTTATTTGCCATGTTTGCATAAATTTTCTCAAGTTTTTCATCTTATATTCTTGCTTATGGTATTTTATTACTACATGGATATTTTAAATTTTTTTAAAAAACTAATCAAATTTGTCTTTCCTATGCAATTTTTGGGTTAACACTGTTGTTTGCTGTTTTACTAAAATTTTTATTACATCTTAAATTTGAGATATGATACACTTTATTCACCCAATCTTTTCTACTGTCTCATAATTGCACCCTTGATGTTTTTAAAAAATCAATATTTCTACTCAAAAATGGACATTCCTGATAGCTGTACGCTTCCTGACCTTGCATCATTATGAAGACAATCTTAAAATGAATTTTTTATAAAGAATATTTGTGGAGTAGCAATACTTCTGTATAAGGAATACAATAAAGAGGGCAACTATTTACTGTAGAAATTTATTCAAATTTTTTCTCTACTCTTCAAGATGTTTTGGGTTTCCCAGAATAAAATATTACTTGAAATGAGAAAGCCACTGTTTAGGAATTGGCCTGGCTTTGTCAGGCAGATAAATCCTGGCTGTGCCGGCTGATCCCTCCTGAGGTCACCAAAGGTGGCAGTGAGGTTCAGAAAAGGATCTGAGCACGTGAGAAGTTGGGACTCAGGTCCTGGTGAGTGTGAGATGAGCTCATGGTCCCAGCTCCTGTAGCTCAAGGAGAAAAGTGAAAAATGGGACCCACAGCTAGAGCTGAATGTCTGAAAGGAACCAAAGCAGCTGAGGTGGGAATACAAGAAGAGAGATCAAATCCAGACAGAGGGCAATTTGTGAGGGGTCCTGAGAGCTGGAGTCCCTGCCATTCAGACAACACTGTCCTCACCTGTCCTGGGCCTGTGTGCAGAGATTCTTGCCCAGGTTCTCCGCTCGCCTCCCTTTCAGCATGTGTTCCCTGCCAGTTCACCCCAAGAGCAAGAGTGCCTTCATTCAGTCCCCCTTCACCCCTTGCTTGCTGTGTAGGTACCACCTAGATGGGGTCCCTAACATTTTAGAGCCCCCCCTCTAGCAGGGAAGATAGCTATTAAACCCTGTGGATCTTATCATCTCTTTTCTATTATAACAAAATAGTAGACACAGTGCTAGGAGAGTGACCTGGTAGCTAGACCCAGTCATTACAAGCTGAACACAATAGGATAAGCAGAAATTAGCTAGCTGGGCAGAAGACCAGGTGCACAACTGACAGGAGACACCGCTGAGCAAGGGGCAAAGGCAGGAAGGGGCAGAGATGGACCACGAGTGTATATCAAGGAGGGGCAGGGTGCACGGATGGGAGGCAGAGGAGGGGTCAAGGGGCTGGATCAGGCAGGAGCGATAGCATCTGTCTTCTGCTGCAGGGACCACACCCTTAGCCTGGGTAAGGAGAGCTGGGATGAGTTTGTGTGAGTTTAGCTGAGAGTCTCAGGGCTGAAGCTAAAATACAGGGCTGCCCACTCAGCTTCAGGGAACACAGAAGTTGGGGACAGGGCATTCAGTTCCGGATTTGTCTGTTATCTTGGGATTTTTAAATGTTGCTGGAATTAAACACTAACGGAAACTCTGAGTAAGTAAAACAGACACAGTCAGTGTATCTGTAGGTATGTGAGTGGCAACTACAGGAATAGAGGAGGTAATAGCTACTTTCTAGCTCCTAAGCCTTATGGTCTATGGGTTAACAATATATAGTCATGAGCCACGTAATGACATTTCAGTCAACACTGGTTTGCATAAAGGATGGAGGTCCTAAAACATTGTATCACACAGTGACAGCCATTTTAGTCAGTGTAAATACACTCTGATGTTCACATAACTAAATGACCTATAACATATGTCTTAGACCTGGTCCCAGTTGTTCAGTGACACATGGTTGTATATTGCCCCACCTCATGGGGGAAAAACATATATCCCTTCCCTTTCCTCCAACAGAGTTTATTTGAATACATGCCACCTCTGAATAAATATTTCAGCTCCTTCTGATAGTTTGAATTCACATTGGTTTTTATCAGGACCTTTAATTAAACTATAAATGTATCTCAAAAGTCAATTACTTGGGGGCCGGCACTGTCATGTAGTGGGCTAAACCTCTGCATGCAGTTCTGGCATTCCATATGGGCGCCAGTTTGTGTCCTGGCTGCTTTCCTCCGATGATCCAGCTGTCTGCCTATGGCCTGGGAAAGCAATGAAGATGGCCCAAGTGCTTGGACCCCTGCACCAGTGTAGGAGACCTGGAAGAAGCTCCTGGTTTAGGATTGGCTCAGCTCCGGCCACTGCAGTCATTTGGGGAGTGAACCAGCAGATGGAAGACCTTTCTCTTTGTCTCACTCTCTCTGTAATTCTGTCTCTCAAATAGATAAATATTTTTTAAAAAGTCAATTATGTACATTAGAATTCACAAGACTAAAATTTTTAATAACTAAGAGCAAAATGAAGATATTTTCAAGTGAGGATTGAGATATTGAACTATGGGCGCATGTATTTATATTAGGGATGTTTCATGAAGTTTCCTCATCTTAACTTTTTCACACAGATTTGCATGTGTCTCATAGAAAATACAGCCAAAATTTTGATCATTTCTGAAATTGTTCTTAGTCCAGTTATTCTGTATATGTAGGTCAATTATCTACACTTTTATAGCAGATAGAATCACTGTTGACAGTGTTGTGGTCAGATACAACCTTAGTCACTCCCAACACATTAACCATCAGAGCAAGTTTGAATGGAGGTAGAGAATAAAGAGTACATGTCAAAATTGCTTCTCTGTCCTGGGTTTTGGTGATTTTTTAAAACAAATTTTTCTCGTAATTTTTGTAAAACAAATTCATTGTAGAAAACTTGGGAAATCTTCAAAAGTATAGGTAAAGCAAAAAGTATTTCTAATCCTACTGTCCAGAGATATTTGCTAGTTAAGATAGTACTTTTGCCAGCGCCGCCGCTCAATAGGCTAATCTTCCACCTGCAGCGTTGGCACACCGGGTTCTAGTCCCAGTGGGGGCGCCAGATTCTGTCCTGGTTGCCCCTCCTCCAGGCCAGCTCTCTACTGTGGCCCGGGAAGGCAGTGGAGGATGGCCCAAGTGCTTGGGCCCTGCACCTGCATGGGGGACCAGGAGAAGCACCTGGCTCCCGGCTTTGGATCAGCGCCATGCGCCTGCAGCAGCGTACTGGCCGTGGCGGCCATTGGAGGGTGAACCAACAGCAAAGGAAGACCTTTCTCTCTGTCTCTCTCTCTCTCTCACTGTCCACTCTGCCTGTCAAAAAAAAAAAAAAATGGTACTTTTATGTACAAGGGTTTTTTTTTGTACTTTTGCCAGATAAATTTATGTATTCTTAAAAATTGTGTTTAAGGGCCAGCACCGCGGCTCACTAGGCTAATCCTCCGCCTTGCGGCGCCGGCACACCGGGTTCTATTCCCGGTAGGGATGCCGGATTCTGTCCCGGTTGCCCCTCTTCCAGGCCAGCTCTCTGCTGTGGCCCGGGAGTGCAGTGGAGGATGGCCCAAGTCCTTGGGCCCTGCACCCCATGGGAGACCAGGATAAGTACCTGGCTCCAGCCATCGGATCGGCGAGGTGCGCTGGTTGCAGCGCGCCGGCCGCGGCGGCCATTGGAGGGTGAACCAACAGCAAAAGGAAGACCTTTCTCTCTGTCTCTCTCTCTCTCACTGTCCACTCCTGCCTGTCAAAAAAATAAAAAAAATGTGTTTAAGGAGCAGTTTTTATTCTCTAGAAGCCATTTCATACTATTACATTGACTAGATGTGCCATAACCTATTGTTGGGAAGTTGGGTTGTTTCTAGTTTTTCACTCTTATAATAATGCTGTGAAAAACACTGTTTGGGTTTTTTTTTAGGATTTATTTATTTATTTGGAAGTCAGAGTTACACAGAGAGGAGAGGCAGAGAGAGAGAGTGAGAGAGAGAGAGAGAGGTCTTCCCTCCAATGGTTGACTCCCCAGTTGATCGCAACGGTCAGTGCTGTGCTGATCCGAATCCAGGAGCCAGGAGCTTCCTCTGGGTTTCCCACGTGGGTGCAGGGGCCCAAGGAGCTATCTTCTACTGTTTTCCCAGGCCATAGCAGAGAGCTGGATAGGAAGTGGAGCAGCTGGGACTCGAACTGGTGCCCATATGGGATGCCAGCACTTCAGGCACTGCACCACAGCACCAGCCCCCACTGTTTTCATTTGATATGGTTTCAGTACATCCTCTGAGAGCTCAGGCTGGAAGTTTGGTCCACCGTGTTCAGAACTATTGAGAGGTAACAGGATATCAAACAGGTAGACCTTAGAGTAGTCACTGGGTCATCGCCCTTAGGAAGAATTAAATAGTCCTAGTGAGACCACAGTGAGTTCACCAGCTAGCTTTTCTTGGAATCACTCTTTGACTTCCTGTCCCCAGATCTGATCTCTCCTGTCGTTGTGATGCCATCTGCTATGATGTGACGCAGCCAAGAGGAGTCTCACCACAGCTGGTAATACATTTGGAAGTTTAGCACCCAAAAGTGAGTTGCATAAACTGCCCCCACTTTTCTTTACCTAATTTACATATACATTTATTTATTTTCTAAAAAAATTTCACATTTTTTCTTTTTTTTCTTTACCCTAGAAACCTTTTATTTGAGGTATACAAACTTCATGCCTTTTATAAATACATCTTTATGTACATAGTGATTCTTCCCACCATACACACCCTCCCACCCACACTCCCACCCTTCTTCCTCCTCCCTCTCCTATTCCCATTCTTATTTTATACTAAGATCTATTTCCAATTAACTTTATACACAGAATATTAAGTAAAGACTTCATTCAACAAATAGTACGAGAGAAAAAAAAACTGTTCCTCAACAGTTTTTTTATTTCTTTTGATTTCTTCAATGACCTATTCATTCAGGAACATGTTGTTCAGTCTCCATGTGTTTGCATATGTTCAGGAAATTCTTGAGTTATTGAATTCCAGCTTCATTCCATGTTGTCAGAGAAGATGCATGGTATGATTTAGATTTTTTTTTAATTTGCTGAGACTTGGTTTATGGCCTGGCCTGTGGTCTATCCTAGAGAGAGTTCCATGCACCGGTGAGAAGAATGTGTATTCTGCAACTGTAGGATGAAAAGTTCTAAAGATATCTGGCAGGTCCATTTGATACATAGTGTTGATTAACTGTGGTTTCCTTGCTGATTTTCTGTCTGGTTGATCAGTCTATTGCTGAAAGTGGGATATTGAAGGCCCTCATTACTATATGGGAGTCTAAGACTCCCTTTAGATCCATTAACATTTCTTTTAAATAGTCAGGTACTCTGTAATTAGGTGTGTATACATCTATGGTAGTCACATCTTCCTGTTGAATTGATCTCTTAGTCATTGCATAGTGCCCTCCTTTGTCTCTTTGAACAGTTTTTGTGTTAAAGTCTATTTTGTCTGATATTAAGATGGCTTCACCAGCTCTTTTTTGGTTTTTGTTAGCATGGAATATTTTTTTCCACCATTTCACTTTTAGTCTGTGTGTATCTTTGTTGGTGAGTGTTTTTCTTGTAGGCAGCAAATAGATGAGTTTTGTTTTTTAATCCATTCAGCCAGTCTGTGTCTTGTAACTGGAGAGCTGAAGCCATTTACCTTCAAGGTGACTATTGATAAGTAATGACTTTGTCCTGCTGTTTTTCAATAAATATACCTATTGTTTATTTCAGATTTCCTTAGTACTGTTACTGGGAGATTTTCTGCTTTCACCTGCTTTCATAGTGATGACCATGTTTCTTTGTTTCTGCATATAGCACATCTTTAAGCATCTTTTGTAAGATTGGACAAGTAGTGCCAAATTCTTTCAATTTCTGTTTGTTATGGAAGGTCTTTATTTCACCTACATTCATAAATGAGAGCCTTGCAGGATACAGTATTGTGGGCTGACAGGTTTTTTTCTCTTAAGACTTGGAGAATATATCGCCATTTTTCCTAGCCTGTAGGGTTTCTGATGAGAAGTCTGCTGTCAGTCTAATTGGAGATCCTCTGAAAGTAATCTGGCGTTTCTCTCGTGCACATTTTAGAATCTTTTCTTTATGTTTTACTGTGGAAAGTTTTACTACAATGTGATGTGGTGAAGATCTTTTTTGGCCATGTCTATTAGGAATTCTGTGTGCTTTCTGTTCTTGGACATCTCTTTCTCCAAATTGGGGAAGTTTTCTGTAATTATTTCACTAAAAAGCCTTCTAACCCGTTGTCTTTTTCCACACTCTCAGGAATTCCTAAGACACATCATTTGATAGTATCCCATAAACCTCCAACAGTGTTTTCTAATTTCTTTTTTTTTTTCTGACTGTAACATTTCCAGAGATTTGTCTTCTAACTCAGATATTCTTTCTTTTGCCTCACGGAGTCTGTTGTGAAGGCTTTCCACTACATCTTTTATTTGCTCTATTGAATTCTTCATTTCCAATATTTCATTTTGATTTCTCTTTAAAATCTCAATTTCATGTGAAAACTTTTCATTCCTGTTATGTATGGATTTCTATAATTCATGGATTGCTTCTGATTACTACTAAATAATCCTACAATCAATTTTTTGAATTCCATTTCTGGCATTTCTTCAATCTCTTCATTTTCACATTTTAGTATTGAAGTGTTGTGTTCCTTTGGAGGCATCATGCTGTCTTCCTTATTCTTGTTTCCTGAATTGTTGCATTTATTTTAGGCATTTGTGGAAATACTTGTTTTATTTTTTTCTCCTGTGACAGCTTTTATCTTTGGACTGTGCCTCTGTGGATTAGTGGAGTGTCTGCTCTTTCAGTGAATACCCTGAGGCATGTGCTGGGTGAGGCCAGGGAGATCTGCTCAGTGCTCCAGGATGAGGCATGACACCCAAATTGGACATGGTAAATCTCTCTCTCTTTGTTTTTAATCAGAGGGGAGGTTTAATCAGCTCTATTGGCATAGTCTCATGCTTACCTCTCTCCTCCAAGAAGACCAATGCCTGGTTGGTCACTAGCCTAATATTAGTTCATGCTGCCACAAGGATCTCACAAAGGATTCATGCAGTTCTCAGTGTGAGCACGGATCCTGCAGCAATGACCTTCACCAGGGAATTAGGGAGCCCCAAGCATGTGGAGCCACCCACAGTGACTGCCCAAAGACCCAGCCACACCCTGTGGCCTCACATGCAGCCACAGTGTTTTCATAGTCCCAGCACACAAGGCTCCTACAGTCACAAGCACTCAGCCCCCTGTCAATTCTCCCAGTCAGACTCAGGAGTCTTCTCTTGGCTGGTTGCTGGGCATACAGACACAAACTGGTGCAGTTGTTATGTATGTCCAAAATGGCACCTGTCCTCTCTTGGCTAATAACAGGACATTGGTGCAGGGTGGTTGGGGAGAGAGAAATATGCACCCCCCCTTTTTTCCCTCTAGGTTGGCAGGTATACTGTCCTACACAGGGCTCCAAGCCGAACTCACTCCAGGCTCTTCCCTCAGCTTTATTGCCAGAGGCTTGGGCTGCTGCAGTCTGGTCTCATCTCACTCCAAAGCTGGTGCTGAGGCTCTTGGCTGCTGGGGTCCTGAGTTGTGCACATCCACAACTCCATATAGATCCACAGTGTCCCTCTAATTTACATAGAGTTTCCTCTGCCATTTTGTCCCTAACTCTTCTCTGAGATTGCACTCTCCATGTTTTTTTAACTGCCTTCCCCTAGACTATAGCAGTAAACTCCCTCCCTATTTTGCCAACTTGGTCTCCCAAAAACCCCCTTTTCTTTATAAGTACCCAAGCTCAGATATCTCATGGTAATAATGAAGGACTAATCCAAAAAATATTTTGGCATACTTAAAAGATGTTTGAGACTAATACTTAAATCAGAGTGATAAAGTGAAAATACAGTATAGTAGAAAAATATTGCTTTGATTAATTTTGATGTTGGCATTAAATAAAACAAGTGTGCAAGCTGTACTATTTTTGGGAATTAAAAAGAAGGAGTAAACAAAAGGAATGGTTTCACAAAATTATATCATGTAAGAAAATAATGTTGCTGTGGTTATAGTTTTTCCTTTGTTTGTTTTGTTTTGTTTTTTAGGTTTTTTTTTTTTTTTTTTTTTTGGCTTCTCTAAGTTATTTTGACAAAAGGAAAGGTCATGTTCCTGATTTAGTTGAATAATGGGGCCCACAAACATGCTGATTTACTTTAGGAAAGAGAGCTTCCTGGCTGCTTATGCTCTGCTTGTTGACAAATCATAAAACATGCAGAGCTATTACGGGAGCTGGTATGCCTTCAATCAGATTGACTGTGTAGTTACACACATAGTAATGCATTGTCCAGGTGATCCAACTTGCACAGACTCCTGGACTCCAAGGCAATTGGCATTGGAGCACTCAGGCCTTTCCTTTTTTTTTTTTTTCTTTAAAGATTTTATTTATTTGAGAGGTACAGTTATAGACAGAGAAGGAGAGACAGAGAGAAAGGTCTTCCACCTGCTAGTTCACTCCCCAAATGGCTGCCATGGCTAGAGCTGGCCTATCTGAAGCCAGGAGCCAGTAGCTTCTTCCAAGTCTTCCACACAGGTGCAGAGGACCAAGCACTTGGGCCACCTTCCACTCTTTTCCCAGGCCGTAGCAGAGAGCTGGCTCAGAAGAGGAGCAGCCGGGACACCAACCAGCACCCCTGCGGGATGCCGGCACCACAGATGGAGGCTTAGCCTACTACACCACAGTGCCAGCCCCTCAAGGCTATGCTTTGATGGCATTAGAGGGGAGATCAGCTCCAGCCATGTTACGTGTAGCCTCCAAACTCAGTGCTACAAATCCCACATATTCTTCACCGGGTCTTTTCTTTTACCTGCAAAATAATTCATCAAGCTTTCATGCACAATAGACAGGAATTAGGCACTCTTTATCCTAAAGAAAACCATTCTTAACCACCAACCTCCCAGTCTTCAATATGATATCTTGTCATTCCAAGCATCTTTTTGAAAAACATGTCAAATTGTTTGGCTTAATTTACATTGTGCATGCTTTAAAGCATGGTTATTTATATAAATACTCCATGAGAAAGAATACTGTCTTCTTTAAATAGGTATGAATAAGTTATACAGGATTTACCACTCCAGGTAATGTTGCAGGAAAATGACACTGGTGTAGCCATAAACTAAGACTACATCCTGACTACACAGAAGACACAACAGTCGACTGGGTGCCTGCCATTTGTCTCACACCAAGCTAACTATTCTATCTGTCCAAACATGGATGACACTGAATAAATCATAGTAGTCTCCCATTGTCCCAGTGAGAATTTTCTATGTAATAAGGTTGAGCCAATTTCAATGTACTATGTAATATTTCAAGGATGTAGATAAAACACTCAAATACCTGCTTATAGTACTTACTTTATTAATTGTTCATATATATTTACAACTGTCTACAACATAATACAAAGTAATATCAATTTAAAAATGCTGTTTTTCCCACATTGACATACCACAAAATTTCTGTGTTCAAACCCTTCATGAGAAGTTTGACATGAAGGCCATCAACATAATTAGACATTTTTTGAGGCTCCTAAGAGTTTCCAGGGCACATTATTTTTTTCACTAAGTTGCTCGAGACTTTTAAGTTATTAACCTTTTAAAACTAATTTCCTTGATCTCAAGTGAAGAATTAGGTTACCATGGTCCTCATTTCTTACCCCCATTGTCAGTATCCGCCAATATGGAGCCCTTTTCTTGGCTTCATTTATTTTTCCCCTTCAGCCTTAGGCCCCACTCAGAGGGCTTCTCCTTCTCTCTGGCACTCACACTAGTATGTTTGATGTTGACCTTAAATATTTGTTCATCCTTGGCAAAGAAGTAATATTGCTGTTGGTATGTAAATTCGATTCATATAGATGATGTTGTGCTACAAAGTTCTCTTTGTTTCTGACAGTCACTTGATATTAAGTTTTGCAGACCTGCCCATGTTGCTGTAGAACATGTAATGGTTGCTCCTAACTTGTTTGTATTCCTTCATATACTTCCTTCTTGGGTTGCCAGTTAATATATAGGATGCCCAACTGAATTTGAATTTCAGATGGACAACACATGAGTTGTTAGTAATAATTTAATCATATGTAATATTTGTAGCACACATATACTAAAAAATTACTGTTGATCTAATATTGAAATTTGACTGGGTCTCCTGTTGGTGTCTTCTGTGCTTATCCCAAGCCCATTTTGCATATCCAGTCTCCTAGTGTTGGACACACAGTTTGCTGCTCTCTGCACACTTCCAGCAAGCAACGTTGTTGTGAATGTCACAGCAGATGCTTCTTAGGGAGCTGAGTTTACCTTCCAGATGGCTGCTCTAGTTTACCTGACCACCAGCAATGCAGAGGGGTCCCATCTCCCCATAACTTCAGTGTTTCTCACTTTCAACATTGTCTTTACATGTAAATTGAGAAATATGGTACTGCTTAAATTTATTGATCATGATAACACTGGAATTTTATCCTAAACCTCAGCACCAATGATCTGCAGGGCCATCTCTATCATATATCAACTTTCCATGAGTCTGTTTCTGGATGCTATTTTGTTCCGTTAGTTAATTGAGTTACTTCTCTACCTGTTTCCATATTGTGTTAAAGTAAATTTGTAATAAGACTCAAATCCACCTTACTTTTCTTTTGAAGTATCTTACTCATTCATACTTCCATATAAATATAAATTCATACTTCTATATAAACCTTGTTGGCATTCTCAGTCTTGAAAATACTGACATGGTCCTGATTGTGAGTTTTCTCCACAGGAGTCTTGCACAGCTTTTGGTAGATTTATTCTACCAAATAATTAAAAGTTTCCTTTCAATTATTTTTGCCATTGTTCATGTTTGAAAATTACATCTTGCAACTGTAACTTTTATATAGAAATATAATTGATTGTCTTAGAGAAATGATCTGGTTTTATTTTTTTTTTCAGAATGTGGTAGGTAGAATAATAGCTGACCCACAGATAACCATGACTCTTTAGAACCAGTAAATTTGTTAACTTACATGGCAAAAAGGTCTTTGTAACTGTGACTAAGGTTAAGGACTTGGAAATGTGGAGATTATTCTAGATTAGATGCATAAGCTTGATCCATCCACCCTATTCCTTAAATGTGAAGTGCTTTTCTAATTGTTGTTAGGGGGAGATGATGTTTTTGAAAATGTGGACATGGATAAAGATGGAAGATGGTTTTGAAAATAGAGGAGGAAAGCTACTAGGCAAAGAATATGGATGGTTTCTAGATGCTCAAAAACATTCTTCCCCAGAGGCTCCGGAAAGGAATAAGATCCTGCCAACACCTGATTTTAGCCCAGTGAGACCCATGTCAGACTTTCAACCTGCAGAACCATAAAACAACATAAGTTTTCTCATCTGAGCCCATCAAGTTTGTGTTAGTTTGTTATATAAGTAATAGAAAAACCAATACAGTTAGTATTCCTTCTATCTTGATGAATTTCCATTTGTTAATATTTCACATTATTCTTAAATAAATTGTGATTCCTTTTATTTGTGGTGACGTTTATCTAATCTTTTTGCCTTTACTTATTTTACTGTACTGGCTAGGACCTTTAGAGTTGAATACGATAATTAATTTCCTTGTCTTAGTCTCAGTTTTGAAGAACTATCTACAACACTGTTCCTATTAAAGTATTTTGGTCCCTGATCTGTGGTAACTAATAGTGCACCTAAAAGGTAATCTACAGAGGTGAAATCGACACTTTGAGATGTGATGACTTTGAACAGCCTTTCTCTTGACTATTAACGGAGAGTTTTTCATTTCAAACTATTTGCTGAACTCTTTACTTAGTATAGAGGTAATCGTATGTGTATAAAGTTAATTGGAAATGGATTTTGTAAAAAAAAATAAGAATAGGAATAGGAGAGGGAGGAGGAAGAGGGGTGGGAGGCTGGGTATGGTAGGAAGAATCACTGTGTTTCTAAAGTTGTATTTATGAAGTTTGTATACCTTAAAGAAAAGGTTTGTGGGAAAAATATTTTGGTATGCACCCTTACTCAGCTTGAGAAATTGCCATACTGTCTTAGATTTCTAAAACATCTTTTTACCTTGTTTTACCTTGTTTTAATTCTAAGTGGTTGTTGAAATTTAACATTTTCTTGAGATTACCATATGATTTTTCTTTATAGTCAGCTAAGTAATAAATATCATTAATAAATTTTCTTATGCAAAACTACTCCTCATTCCAAGAAAGAAACCCAAGTCAGTCATGCTGTGTTATTTTTCTATCCTTTACTTGATTTAGTTTGTTCTTGGATTTAACAATCTATTAGAATCTTTGCAGCCATGTTCATGAGCAAGAATGACCTATACTTTTCCTTTCCAGACCTTTTCTTGAGTTGTTTTGTTTTCAAGGTTATGCTCACCTCGTAGGCTGGATTAGAGGCTATTCACTCTTACTCTGCAAAATCTTGGAATAATCTTGGCCACTGTGTGGTAAAATTTCACCTGTAAAATCATCAGAAACTAGCATGCTTGTTTAATAGTTATACAAGTATTCTGGTTTTCTGGTTTTCTTAGTTATTATTTTCCCAAAATTTGCCCATTTTGCCCATATTTTCCATTTTTATTGGCATAATTACTCCTAGGAGTACGTTGTCATCTCTGCTTTATCCAAAGTCTTAGAACTCTTTTTATTGCCACTATTATTTATCGATGCCTTCTCTCATATTTTTTAATCAGTCCTGAGTGAGATTTTTCAGTTTTCTTATTCTCTTAGGAACTGTCATGTTGATTCTTTGAGTATCACATGTTTTGTTTTATTTATTAATTTTTGCTTTTGTCTATCTTATTTTCTCTTTTTAAAGATTTACTTATTTATTTTAAAGTCAGAGTTACACAGAAGGAGAGGCAGATATAGAGAGAGGTCTTCCATCCGCTGGTTCACTCCCCAAATGACCACAATAACCAAGGCTGGGCCAGGCTGAAGGCAGGAGTCAAGACCTTCTTCCAGGTCTTCCACATAGGTGTAGGGGCCCAAGCACTGCTTTCCCAGGTACGTTAGCAGGGAGTTGGATGGGAAGTGGAGCAGTGAGGACTTGAACTGTTGCCCATGTGGGATGCCAGCACTGCAGGCTATGACTTAACTTGCTGTACCAAGCGCCAGCCCCACCTTTTACTTTCATTAGGTTTTTTTCCTCTTAACTGCTAATTTCTTGGGCAGAAGATAAATTATTATAAGTGTTTCTTCTTTTCTAGTATAAGTGTTTAAGATTGTAAATTTTCCTCAAAGTACCACTTTCAATACACCGTGCAAATAATGCTATATTTCCATTATTGTTCAAGTCTAAGTATTTCTTTTATTTCCATGATAATTTATTCTTGGTCCCATCGATTATTTAGTAGAGTGGCCTTCAATTTCTAAATTATGAGGATTTTTATTATTGATGTTGTTGACTTTTAATATAATTGCATTTTAACAACTTTATTGGGATATAATTTACATACTATTAGATTCACTCATGATAAGAATTTAATGATTTTTAGTAAATTTATAGAACTGTCAGCACTATGCTCCACTTTTGGAACATTTCCATTACCTCAGAAAATATGCCTCATGCCTATTTGCAATCAAGCCAGAGTGGCATTTTGCAAGAAGTGTAGTCTGATAAGGATTCTTTGAAACTTATCGATAGTTGCTTTAGGGCCTAGATCTGCACTGCCTTGTACATGTGATTATTTAAATTTCAATTAGTTAAATTAAACTAAAAATTAAGTGCCTCAATTTCAAGTGCTTAGTAGCCATGTGTATTGGACACCACAGATCTAGAACTTCCCTTTTTCATCATTTAGGAAGTTCTGTTGGAAAGCACTGGCCTACGTATATCTATCAGTTGTCTTTTAAATTATTTGGTTCTGTTTGAGACAGGAAGAGAGATGAAGAAAGGGAGAGAGGGAGAGAGTACTTCCATCCCCTGATTCATTCCCCAAATGTCTATAACAGGTGAGGCCAAAGTTTGGAGGTGAGAACACAATCCAGGTGCTTCACCTGTGTGGCATGAACCCAAATACTTGAGCTATAACTGCTGCCACCTAGGGTCAGCCTTAGCAGAAAGCTGGAATCAAGAAACGAAGCCAGGTTTCAAACACAGGCACTCAGAGATAGGACAAAGGCATCGTAACCAGTGTCTTAACTGCTAGACTAAATACTGACCTTCAGTTATCTCCTTAGTTGCTCTAATCTGCTCTTTAATCCATCTATTGAGTACTTTATTTCTTTAAACATTCCATGCATAGCTCTTTTCTGATCCTCAATAATTTTAATATTCACTGAATCTCTTATTTGCGTGTCTGATGACACTCATTCATGATAGAGGTCCCCTGGTGTGATTTGTAATTTTTTTCTTATGAGCTCAATCCTTGATTTTAATGTGAGGAATTTTATGAGCTTAAATTGGAGATGGTATCCACCTGAAAAGAACTTAATTCAGCTTTTCTACCATCTGAATGGCACCAGTGATGAAAGTCCACTTACACCCTTACTAAGAGGGTTGCTTCAAAATCCCAGGCCAAGGACATGCTAGACATGGGCCCAGAACAAGCCCACAACTGATTGTAACTCCAGGCCTCTACCCAGTTTATGCTAAATCCTTTGTAGAAGATGATGTCTTCAGTTCTCTGTGTAATCTCTTACCCGCATGTTTTTCTTTTTTTTTTTTTCATTTTAAATTCTCTTTATATACAGAAGATCAGTTTAGTATATATTAAGTAAAGATTTCAACAGTTTGCACCCACATAGAAACACAAAGTGAAAAATACTGTTTGAGTACTAGTTATAGCATTAAATCACAATGTACAGCACATTAAGGACAGAGATTCTACATGAGGAGCAAGTGCACAGTGACTCCTGTTGTTGACTTAACAAATTGACACTCTTGTTTATGGCATCAGTAATCACCCTAGGCTCTTGTCATGAGTTGCCAAGGCTATGGAAGCCTTTTGAGTTCGCCAACTCTGATCATATTTAGACAAGGTCGTAGTCAAAGTGGAAGTTCTCTCCTCCCTTCAGAAAAAGGTACCTGCCTCTTTGATGACCTGTTCTTTCCACTGGGATCTCACTCGCGGAGATCTTTCATTTAGGTCTTTTTTTTTTTTAAAACCAGCATGTTTTTCAACAGCTGTAGCCTACTCCATTGGATTGTTCTACATAGGGCCTTCAACTTCTAAGTCTACCAAGCTACCAAATTTGATCAGGAAACCTCTATTTAGTAGCCCCCACTAGCAATGATTAAATTTCTTTTAGGTTTAAGTGGCTTGTTTAATGGTGTTTCTTTTCAAAACATAATTATTGGGGCTGGTGCTGTGGCACGGCAGGTTCAAGCCCTGGCCTGGAGCACCAGCATCCCATAAGGGCACCGGTTCAAGACCCGGCTGCTCCATGTCCAATCCAACTCTCTGCTGGGCCTGAGAAAGCAGTACAGGATGGCCCAAGTTCTTGGGCCCCTGTACCTACTTGGGAGACTCAGAAGAAGCTCCTGGCTCCTGGCTTCAGATCAGTGCAGCTCCGACTCTTGTGGCCAATTGGGGAGTAAACCATTGGATGGAAGACCTCTCTCTCTCTCTCCCTCTGCCTCTCCTCTCTCTGTGTAACACTGACTTTCAAATAATTAAATCAATTTTAAAAAAAAACATAATTATTGAGTGGGGAAATCACAAAAGACTTGGTAAAGATTTGCATAGAAGACAACTATCTCTTTTGTGAGGCAAAAACATCCCATGTCATATTTAAACTATATCAGAACTTTTGCAACTACAGAAGGGAGCATCGTGCTACAGACATACCTTGGGGCTGGCACCATGGCTCAATAGGCTAATCCTCCACCTTGCGGCACCAGCACACAGGGTTCCAGTCCCGGTCGAGGCACCAGATTCTGTCCTGGTTGCCCCTCTTCCAGGCCAGCTCTCTGCTGTGGCCCAGGAGTGCAGGGGAGGATGGCCCAAGTGCTTGGGCCCTGCACCTGCATGGGAGACCAGGAAAAGCACCTGGCTCCCAGCTTCGGTACGGTGAGCCAACCGCAGCACGCTGGCCGCAGCGGCCATTGGAGGGTGAACCAACGGCAAAGGAAGACCTTTCTGTCTGTCTCTCTCTCACACTGTCCACTCTGCCTGTCAAAAATAAAAAAAAAAGAAATACCTTGGACTTAGAAGCCAAAGCCGGCGCCGTGGCTCAATAGGCTAATCCTCCACCTTGCGGCGCCGGCACACCGGGTTCTAGTCCCGGTTGGGGCGCCGGATTCTGTCCCGGTTGCCCCTCTTCCAGGCCAGCTCTCTGCTATGGCCAGGGAGTGCAGTGGAGGATGGCCCAGGTGCTTGGGCCCTGCACCCCATGGGAGACCAGGAAAAGCACCTGGATCCTGGCTCCTGCCATCGGATCAGCGCGGTGCGCCGGCTGCAGCGGCGGCCATTAGAGGGTGAACCAATGGCAAAGGAAGACCTTTCTCTCTCTGTCTCTCTCTCTCTCACTGTCCACTCTGCCTGTCAAAAAAAAAAAAAAAAAAAGAAGCCATATGATCTTCAACTCCCATTTCAATACCACCACTCAATAAATGTACACTTTATGTAAAGATCCTAATCTGAGTCTCAGTGTCCTCATTTGTGTACATGAAAATGATAAGACATGCTCATCAGAGCTGTGAGAATTAAAGAACCTCGCATATGGAATTCCATAAAAGCTGATGACTCTGTTGGTGGAGATGAAGATGAGTAAAAAAGCACTGAGGCTTTCTTATCTCCACTTGATAGAAAAAAGACATTATAAGAGATGGAGTTCAATTATAACAATGCCAGGAATTCCTGTGAAGCTTTATGCTTTCAAAGTTCTGAATGACAGCAGCCATGTACAGTCAGTAGAGGCATCACGAGGCTGAGAGAGAGCCAAGCAGCCACTGTTTGCAGGAGTTGTGAATGGAGTGTGGATGTGTGATCTGATGTATCCAACCATTGCTCCATGTGGTACAGGCAGAGCTGGGAGAAATGGACCTCTCCATGCTGTAACATGTTCCTGAAGTTCAAATATCCTAACCTTGAACCTGGTCTACAGTCATTAGGAAGAAATACTTGCCAAAGTGAGTGGATACAGCATATTTTATTCAACAATGTGCTCAATATTTACGTTTACGGCCTGTGAGCCTCCATTTGTTCTTTTGCTCAGTCTCTCTTTAGGAAAAGCTTCTGTGCTTTCCTATGCAAAGAAAAACCATCAGCCACAGAACTTGGATTGCTATGGAGTAGTTGGAGCATGGGAGTAATGAGAGGAGAGCAGCACGCACCCACTCCACTACATCTCTTGGTAAAACCCAGGCATTCTAAATATACAGTTCTCTCTAGGTTTCGAGCTCCATTTTTCATTACAGCCTTAGCTGCATACTATCCCGCTCCATCTCTTGCTCAAATCTCTTCGATCTAGGTAGGTTCAATACACCATAAGATGTGAGAACCTGAGGGGACAAATTCTGCCTGGCCTAAAAGGTCCACCTGGGTCCAAATCCACAGCTTATCAGTGCACTCTTGGGTCTACAGGGTTGAACAGGTCCACAAATGAGTCTTCCCCTGGCTTCTCAGCAAAGTGTTCTCTCACCAATGGAAGCCCAATGACCTCTCCCTAGGCATTAATCACTACCCATTTCTTACCTAAAACAATTTGCCACCTGGGTTAGTCATTTCATACCTTGCTGTGGATAGGGATACACAGCAGACTCATTGAATGGCAGATGTCCTAAACAGCACTCTGGCCTCAGAATCAGCCCTTAAGGCATTTGGATCCAGCTGAAAAACCCATGAAAGCATGTTAGGCATGGAAAGCCAAGACACTCTGGAAGAAAAAAAAAGAAGACCTAAATGAAAGATCTCTGCGAGTGAGATCCCAGTAGAAAGAATGGGGCCATCAAAGAAGGAGGTACCTTTCTCTGAAGGGAGGAGAGAACTTCCACTTTGACTATGACCCTGTCTGAGTAAGATCGAAGTCAGAGAACTCAAAAGGCTTCCATAGCCTTGGCAACTCATGACTAGCGCCTAAGGAGATTTCTGATGCCATAAACAAGAGTGTCAAATTGTTAAATCAACAATAGGAGTCACTGTGCACTTACTCCTCATGTGGGATCTGTCCTTAATGTGTTGTCCAATGTGAAATAATGCTATAACTAGTACTGAAACAGTATTTTACACTTTGTGTTTCTGTGTGGGTGCAAACTGATGAAATCTTTACTTAATATATACTAAATCGATCTTTGTATATAAGGATAATTGAAAATGAATTTTGATGTGAATGGAATGGGAGAGGGAGTGGGAGATGGGAGGGATACGAGTGGGAGGAAATTTATCGGGGGGAAAAGCCATTGTAATCCATAAACTGTACTTTGGAAATTTATATTTACTAAATAAAAGTTAAAAAAAAGAATTAGAGAACTTTTAAAAATTTTCAAATATGGGGCCGGCGCTGTGGCTCAGTGGGTTAAATCCCTCGCCTGAAGTGCCAGCATCCCATATTGGTGGCGGTTCTAGTCCCGGCTGCTCCTCTTCCAATCCAGCTCTCTGCTATGGCCTGGGAAAGCAGTAGAAGATGGCCCAACGGCGCCGTGGCTCAATAGGCTAATCCTCCACCTTGCGGCGCCGGCACACCGGGTTCTAGTCCCGGTTGGGGCGCCGGATTCTGTCCCGGTTGCCCCTCTTCCAGGCCAGCTCTCTGCTATGGCCAGGGAGTGCAGTGGAGGATGGCCCAGGTGCTTGGGCCCTGCACCCCATGGGAGACCAGGAAAAGCACCTGGATCCTGGCTCCTGCCATCGGATCAGCGCGGTGCGCCGGCTGCAGCGGCGGCCATTGGAGGGTGAACCAACGGCAAAAAGGAAGACCTTTCTCTCTCTGTCTCTCTCTCTCACTGTCCACTCTGCCTGTCAAAAATTAAAAAAAAAAAAAAAAAAAAGAAGATGGCCCAAGTCCTTGGGCCCCTGTACCCACATGGGAGACCCAGAAAACACTCCTGGCTCTTGGCTTCAGATCCGTGCAGCTCTGGCCTTTGTGGCCATCTGGGGAGTGAACCAGTGGATGGAAGACCTCTCTCTCTCTCTCTCTCTCTCTCTCTCTCTCTCTGTCTCTACCTCTCTGTAAGTCTGTCTTTCAAATAAATAAAATAAATCTTTAAAAATTTTTTCAAATATTCAAATCCTGTCTCTAGAGATTGTGATTCACTAGGAGATCTGAGGTGAAGCCAGCAAATTGTTTAGTGGTTATTACATTTTCTGTTGCTACCTTTGTGTATGTTGGGGTGTGTGTGTGTGTGTGTGTGTGTGTGTGATTATACTTACCAGGTGATCTGAACCAGCCCAGAAAAGACTCTTGGATTCCAATGTTGTGTTTCTCCATATATATATATATATATATATATATATATATATATACACACGCACACACACACACACATAAACACATGTGCCTTTGTTTTTCTAGGTAGACATTAAGCTCCTGGGGAAGAAGTGTGTTTCAAACATGTGTGTAACCCACTCGCCACCGGGCCACAGGCACTGTGTCTAATACAGACTCCACAGAAGCACACTGAATGAAATGTGGGTCTTCTAACACAAGAGCAGAAGAAATGAACACTACCTCACCCACGCGTGTTCACGGTGTTGCCTGTTGCCATTAGTCCTGGGTCCTTTCTGATGCTCTGGTGCTCTAGTGCTGCAAACCTTCAAATCCTGTGGACACTGGAGCTGTGACTTGCACCACACTGGCAGCTCCAAGCCCAGCCGCTCCAACAGCTCTTTGTTTTGCTTGCTTGTTGAGCTGAGTTTAAATCCAAATTCAACTGTGAATCATTAAAAAGGGGATTTTTCTTAAAACCAATGATTTGTCTTTGGACAAATGGCAGCCCTGGCCCCTGCTTGAGCCACATTAATTTCAGCAAGGGTTGTTAGGGACGGAAGAAAGCCAGCTGGGCCTGCCAGCTTTTAACTCCTGCTCAGGCAGCTTAAAGAGGTAGTCCCGAGGCTTCTGCTGCCATGTCTTTCTTTAAAATCAATTAAAAACAGCAAAAATGTAAAAACCCATTGTAGGAAAAATACCATCTAGGAGATCTCACTTTTTTGCATGGGTGGCTTTGCTTTTCCCTGGGCTTG
This sequence comes from Oryctolagus cuniculus, assembly GCF_964237555.1. Taxonomy (NCBI): domain Eukaryota; kingdom Metazoa; phylum Chordata; class Mammalia; order Lagomorpha; family Leporidae; genus Oryctolagus; species Oryctolagus cuniculus. Next base: position 52,071,033 of record NC_091441.1, on the reverse strand, counting down.
CATGAGACAATGTCCCACCTTACTCCGATATAGGGGAATGATTGGAGACATTCACTTAGGTGGAAACCTTTTGTTAACCTGAAAATTGGCCTCTTTGCCTCCCCGTTTTTCATATGTAAGTATGCTTTACCTTCTCTATTTTTTCTTTAAATAGTACTTATACATACACCTTATTGATGTTTTATTCATGTGGACAAACTGCTTCCATTATGTGAATGTACAATAGCTGGAATCAATGGGAATCAAACAGCTAAAGCTCTGTGCAATGCTTTAAAAATTGCAGGACTGATAATAACAACTTATGAAACTGCCAGTGTTAAGATAGAATTGGCCAAACTTTAGACTTCAATGTATAGTGTGCATATTCATACTCAAACTCTCAAAGTCTCAACTTCCCTTGTTTCTATAAATAGGATGAATCTGTAATTTCCACCAAGAGAAGAGCATACAATTTTCATCCTCCTTGACATCCAACAACACCAGAAAAGACAAGAAGAGTTGACCACTTGTGTACCAAGAGCACCTATCCTGTGCATGGTAAGACAAGACTCTCACTGAAAGCACCCCATATGGTTTCCTGTGAAATCTCAGGAAAAAAGAAAACAAGGTAGAAAACCTGTGGCTGTGTCACAAGTTCTTTCCAGTTGTTTGGGGAGGAAAAGGAATATTTCTGTACAGATATAAGGCAAGGACACATAAATGATGGAAAAGAACAGCAATTTATTTTATTTTATTTTATTTTTTAACTTTTATTTAATGAATAGAATTTCCAAAGTACAGCTTATGGATTATAATGGCTCCCCCCTCATAACTTCCCTCCCACCGACCCCCCGCTCTCTCTCCCCTTCCATTCACATCAAGATTCATTTTCAATTCTCTTTATATACAGAAGATCAGTTTAGTATATATTAAGTAAAGATTTCAACAGTTTGCACCCACATAGAAACACAAAGTGAAAAATACTGTTTGAGTACTAGTTATAGCATTAAATCACAATGTACAGCACATTAAGGACAGAGATTCTACATGAGGAGCAAGTGCACAGTGACTCCTGTTGTTGACTTAACAAATTGACACTCTTGTTTATGGCATCAGTAATCACCCTAGGCTCTTGTCATGAGTTGCCAAGGCTATGGAAGCCTTTTGAGTTCGCCAACTCTGATCATATTTGGACAAGGTCATAGTCAAAGTGGAAGTTCGCTCCTCCCTTCAGAGAAAGGTACCTGCTTCTTCAATGACCTGTTCTTTCCACTCGGATCTCACTCATGGAGATCTTTCATTTAGGTCATTTTTTTTTTTCAGAGTGTCTTGGCTTTCCATGCCTGAAATACTCTCATGGGCTTTTTAGCTGGATCCGAATGCCTTAAGGGCTGATTCTGAGGCCAGAGTGCTGAAGAACAGCACTTTTTAAAAAACATTTATTTATTTATTTATTTGAAAGGCAGAATAACAGAGAACAAGGAACACACACACACACACAGAGAGAGAGAGAGAGAGAAAGAGAGAGAGAATTTTCTATCTACTGGCTTATTCCCCAAATGGCTGAAATGGCTGTGACTTCAATGGGCCAAAGCCAGGACTGTGGAACTCCATTTGAGTCTCCCACATGGATGGCAGGTATGTAAGTACTTGGGCCATCTTCTGTTGCCTTCCCAGGGAAGGCAGAATTAGCAGGAAATTGGACAAGAAGTGCAGTAGCTGGGATTTGAACTAGTGTTCTGATATACAATACTAGTGTTGCAAGCAGCAGCTTAACCAACTGAACCACAATGTTTGACCCTACCGAATGCAATTTTAAGGAATAAAGTAACTAATGGTTTTTAAAGACTAGATAATGTGTTGAGTATGTTTTGTCAAGACTTGTCTGCACATAGTTGACTGTGGTGTTCTCAAATAAGCTCCAATAAAATATGAACTCCCTATTAAAAATTTGTAATAGCTATTAGATCTAAAATATCAGTTATATAACCCCAAACCCACCATGGCCAGCCACCACTGACCCTACAAGCCCAGTCACTAACCTCAGGGCTCATGTCCATGTCTGGCTCAGAATGCTCTGCAAGGCTCCTGTTTTGACACAGTCTCCTACCCATAGACTTACACAGGTCCATTCATTCCTTCATGCCCTCTGAATACCAGCAAACAAATACATATTGATTGAGTTACTTACTTCCATGCAGAGCCATTGATTTTTCACTGGTTTAATTTTCATTTTGTATGCTTATGTCTGTTTTATGTGCATCAGTATTTTCACATCAAGCATTAGGTTGTTAGATCTTCAAGAGTAGCAACAACATACTCTGCTGCTTTTATATCTCTCTCACAGAACAAAATTCTGTTAGTTGGCTAAAGGAAAGATTAATTTAAGGTTACAAAATAAGCCTCCTAAGAAGATTAATTATAGAGGTGGAGAAGATGGGTGATTTAGTGACTGCTCATACGCATATGGCACCTGATTATGTGCAAATGGTGCCAACACCTTTTGTATTAACTCATACAAGGAATGAAGAAAGGGAAATGAGGGTCCCAGGCCAGTCACAAAACAAAAACCTTTAATATGAAGTTCCTACTACTTTGATTTTAGAAAATTTACAGGATTCTATATTTATTGCTGGGAAAGCTAAAATTTTCAGTAAAGGTACCTAGAAGGTGAGGATGAGAGCTATGAAGCTATCTTCTGCTAGGTTATGGTTGTTGGTTACCAGTAGCTAAAAAGCTTCAACAACTGCTAGCAAGATGCTCCTATATGCCAGACCACTTCAGTCCCCTACGATGACTGCTAAAAGCTAGAGAAGTATGTCTAGAGCTTAACCCAGAAATTAATACATGTAGCACTGATATGTGCACCTACCAGCCAGCAGAGGATCCACCATCAATCCCTGGGAGTTCTCCTCTTTGAATCTCATCTTCTTGACCTGATCCTCTCTTCCTAGTTGATCCATCCAGCTTCACCTACCATGCTGGCTGCCTTCTCAGACAGGCTGCTAGACACAATTCTTCCTACACATAAGTAGTAGGCAGAATGAATGCTGAGAGATCATTGTTGCTGTCTTCATACCACTGTTGCCACCTCTACTGCCACTTGACAATGTAGATCTTCATGAAAAATTTAACTGGCAAAACCATCACCCTGGGGTCCAAGCCCGGTGACACCACTGAGAATGTCAAGGCAGAAATCCAAGATGAGGAAGGCTCTCCCCCCGCCCCTACCAGCAGAGGTTGATCTTTGCTGGCAAGCAGCTGGAAGCTGGACACGCCCTGTCTGACCACAGCATCTGGAAAGAATCCACTCTGCACTTGGCCCAGAGCCTGAAGGGAGGTGTCTAAGTTCCCTCACTCAAGCTTTCAACAAATTTCCCTACACTTTTCTTTCAATAAAGTTCTTGCATCCCCACCCCTCCAAAAGAAAACCACCTATAATTCATATAGTTCAGTTCCTCATTAGTATAAAGTATCTCCGAAGACCTCCTGTCTCCAGCAGTTGCTATGATTTTGCATTCCAGTAGCTCCCTCCAGTTCTTTCAAGGTGTTTTTATTATTCTACAAATGATTCCCATTCTTGACCTTACTGAGTAAGGCACATGCCCTGATGCTTAGCTAGGCAATGTTGATAATGTTGCCATATTTCCAATTTCTTGGCTTACCCTTTAAGATTCATACTAAAAGAACAAATAATAAATCCCCAGGAAAAATAGGTAATTTCAGAAAACAACTTGCTCATTAAGTTAACGCAGTTTTCCAGAAGTGCAAGAAGTTCTTTTGTTGTTGTTGTTTAAATTTGGACTTTTAAAGAAAGCACTTGAGGGGCACAGGTTATCTATTTAGATACTCCAGTAGTAGTAGAAAATGAGGCCATAAAGAAACCTATCATGAATTTTCCAGGCCCAGAAACTTTCTGGGGGAGCCCAGATCCAAGGAATAACATTTTATACAAGGCTATCACTTCTAGTCTGTCTGGCATAGTGTTTAACCTCCTCTTCTGAAGTCTAGAATATTTTGTGCTATTATCTTTCCCCATTCTTTCCTTCTGATCTACAGGATTATTTTCTACCCTCTTAAGAAACATAGCCATTGGATCACAATTTTTGTCCTCACTCCTTCCTTTGATCATCTTTTGTAACGCTAACCAAGTTTATCTCCTCACCATCAATGACATACATACTGCCAAACCTTGAACTTCATCATGACCAAGAATTCTATTCCCTTAAAGAGCTGAAACTCTGGCCTGCTTCCATTCCTTTCCTCCATTAATGGCTCTTCTCATAGCATCCCAGCTTGTGCTCTTAGGTTCCTTAAGAAACTTCTCAAAGATGAATGAGTGTGCTCCTGCATAACGGGTAGTACTCATACTACTAGACATCCTTATATTAGATGTGGTGGGGCAAGCTTTTGCTCCTGAAACTCTCCCATTACCTAGCAAGGCTCTTCTTCCTTTCAAGCTTCTCTATCTCAGATCTTTGTCCCAACTGCTCCTGACCTGCCTCCTCCAAAGTTCTCTCCACTGTCACCTTCTCTTGTAGGCCCCAGTGCTATAGGAGTGATCTCAAATCTGCATTTATTAGCTCCCTGCTTATGGCAGGCCAGATGTGTATTTCTAAGCCTTTGTTGGCAATTTCTATGTGAAAATCCAATCTACCATGATGCCTACTGACTAATTAGTGCTTAGTATTTACTTCATTCAATTTCATATATACTCAATTCTGATAACACTTACTAAGCACTAATATTTGGTAAGCACCGTGGCAAGTACAAAGATGAAAAGATGCATCCTTGTGAGCTGCAGAGGGAAGAATTGTGTAAGATCTTGGCTAGGCATAGAATTAAGTCCCATGGGTCAAAGTTTATCATTAGGGTACCTAAGCTTGACTTGGCAAAAATGGTTAGAACTGTTCTCACAGACTCAAATTAGTTCAAGGTATCTATGGATAAAATCCTGGAACGTACTCAGACATTGTGGTTTGGATAAGGTTTGAGTGTCCCCCCAGTGCTTTATGTATTAAAATTTAACCCCCAAGGTGAAGCACCAAGAAGGTGGACACTTAGTCTGACTATATTGGTTGGGGGGTGGAACCTTTGGGAGGTGATTAGGATCCAATAAAGTCATTAGGGTGGAGTCCCTGTGGTTGAAACCTGGTGGTCTTTTAAGCAAAGGGAAAATTATCTAAATGCACACATGTTTCCTGACTCTTATCATGTAGTGCTCTTCATTGCCAGCAAGAAGTCCATCACCAAAGTAGACCCTTCCTCATAGAGTTCTTGGGAGGACTAAAGAAGAAATGCTTAATCTAGAGTGTGTTACACACCATCAGGTTCAGTAAGTTTTTTTTACCACCATCATCATTATTTTCTCCTCTTCCTTGTGTAATATGCCCACCCGATGACTTGTCCGCTTGGAAAGTCTTGGTGGGATTGTATTTGAAAATGGCACATTCATTTGCCTTGAGCTCCACCTTCTCTCTTTTTAATATAAAATTATTCAGTAAATAAATCTTTAAATGATGTACAGCATCTTTTATTTAAAGAGCACAAAGTACTATACAAACAAGTGAGTGTGATGGAGGAGATGGAGAAGGTAAATTGACCTACCCCAAACCACACAGCAAGCCCAGGGACAGAATATGCAACGCCTAACCCCTAGCCCAATACTTGAACTCAAATACCAACACAACTTTCCAGATCGGTCTCATTATCATTTATTCATTACCCACTTGAAGGCAAGGATTCGATGAATCTACCCACCAAAAACCTTTTACGGGCCCACAAAATGCTCATGAACCTTCTCCACCTTTCCCAATGTGGACTGCTGATGAGGAAGAGAAAGTAAACACTACTTCCCCCAAGAATCCCAAAGTAACTTTGATTATGTTGCTCCCTTTCTCAGAATGTTTCAGTGGTTCCAGCTGCTTCTCAATCAGATTTCAATTTCTTATCCTGTGCTTTAAATTCTACCCCTTCCCAATGTCTAACTACCCCCATCTCACTTCATTCACTTATGTCTAATTTGCGGTAGTCCCTGCATCCAAGGAAACTGCCGTGGCCCTTCTGAGCAAATCCCAAGCATTTCTATTGGATCCTAAGGTCCATTAAAAGAAGAAAAACGCCCTCAACAGAGATATGATGGTCTGACCCATATTCTTCTCTGGTCAGACCACACTTAGGAAATTATGCCCCATTCCAGGAAGGCTGCTATAGGAGGGAAAACAGATGGCTGCTCGGAGGAGAGGTCCCAATTTTGGAGGGGGATAAGTGGTTCTACGAGCTTACAACATGATAGCATCTTTCATACACAGGAAGGACTGTTGTAAAAAGAAAGGCTTAAACTAACTCTGAATGGCTCAAGATCCCAAAACAACACAATGGATCTATGTCTGAGGAAAGCAGACTACTTCTCCACTCTAGGGAAACGTCACCATTAGCTAAGCCATCCCAAACTGGAACATACCATTTGAGAAATGTGTAATCTGGACATGATCAAATTTATAAAGGAAGTTGTAGTGGCAATGTTATGCCCCTGATATGCAGTGGAATTAGGTAATTTTAGAGTGTAACTGAGTAGTTACCAGCACAACTTGTTGACCTGAACATTAAATCCACTCTACATGCAATGTAACTAAAACTTCCTTGTGCCTCCATTCATGGTAACAGGACCACAGTGCTACAGTGAGGGATTAAAGGAATGAACCTGGCCTCATTCCCTTCTGGGTTCTCTTTATTAGCACCACCAGTACTGATGTGTTTCATTATGATTGTGTCCCACATCATTTCCAACCTCTGGACTAAAGCATCCTAACTACAAGGATTAGGAATTACTTCTCTGTGAATCCCCAGCATGCACTGTCATTCCCGACAGACAGAAGACTGGCAGTGTTTTGGCTGAATTCATAAGGAAGAGAAGGAAGGAATCCAAGCAGATCTGAGATCCTAGGATCCTAACCGAGTCCCTGGATCAAGTTCAGAATCTATAGGCTCCTTTCAGTTTAGGTCAAATTAAGCTGAGTCTGGCATCCACACATATTTTCTACAGCAAAAGGAAAGCAGCATATCTCACTGCCTCTAGTGCAGAAGTCTTCCCTCCACCCCGACAGCAATGGTCCCACTCCACCAATAGCCAGAATTCTCTCTCTGGCTGTGCAGAGCCAACACTGTTTTTGCCTGTGGTGTAATAGTGTCTGCCCCTTTTGTTTATATTTATTTGTGTCTCTCCTCTTGCCTTCATTACACTTTGTCTCTACTGATAAGCATGGGCTTCTTTTGTAACTCACCCCAGTGTGCAAGCATACATGGTTGACTGACTGCCTTATTAGTGAATAATGTTTGATCATTTTACCGAAATTCCTTTTCACCTATAGTCTGGTTTCTTTAGAGTTTAGCCTAATTTCTCACAGCTTTTCCGGTCTGCAGGCCCATGTTGATTTGCATTGTGACTATATTAATGCTTTTGAATGCTATCCATGTGCTGGGTGTTGTTTAGAACTAAATAAAACATCTTGCCCTAGTGATTTGTTTTCTTTCAACGTGGCAGATTTGTGACCCCTAGGTTTCTAGGAGCTGAAATTGTCAAGACTCCTTTAATGCACCTCTTTGTTCCGGCACTAGCACGCCTGGTGGCTGAGAATAGCTGTCGTTTGGAGAACAGCATTTGTAGACACAACTGCTGCTTAACACGGAAACTCTATCCATGGACTATTTCACTGGGAACAAGGCAGCAAAAAGAGCCGCTATTGTTCTCTGTTAGAAGAAATAAACAAAGCCCAGTGTATTAATTTGATCCTGAACATGATGCAGCATTTTGCTCTAAATCTGGACATGATTGTATCTATGTTGTCTGTATTAGTGCAGTTCTGATCCCAATCAGGGTTTGTGATCACCCCCAAGGCACCTAGTAAAGGAGAGATCTGGCCGCTGCTTCAGCGAACTTCCAAGATGGCTTTGAGTGAACAGCGCTAGCCACAGCACGAAACTCCTCAGGTCCTTGTAACCCTCCAGAGCGTCATAAGCTCAGGCAATCTCGGCCCTGTGAAAAACACAGACAGCTACAATCCAAAAGAACCAGAGGCTCAGGATACTTCTTTGAAACTTGGATTTGTGCCACTACAGTTTAGCAGGAGTCAGAGACTGAGAGAGCACATTGTGCCCCTCCTGTCGGTGAAATAGGGCTCCTCAGTGCACTTGTTCATGGCTCCCTTCTACCCACTGAGGGATGGAGCACCAGGCAATCACCACTTGGGCAACACTGAATCTTCTGGCTTAACTGAACGTGCCAAATCCTTCCTCATGCGACACATTAAAAACAGAGAGTCAGCTGCCTATCTCCGTTTCTAGAATAAGTATAGATCTAATACACAATTGTAGAATAGTCCATTCCAAAAACAGACTGCGGTCAAGGGAAAAATGCATGCCTTACTTAGAAAGCGGCCATGAATGACAGGTGAAAAGAACTAGCTGTCCCATGAATTCCTTCGTCCTCTCCTCCTCCTCGTGAATCTGCCTCCTCATTCAGGCGCATCACTACAGGCTCCCGGAAAACTCAGAATCATCATTTTAAAAATCAAATGTCAAAAGGTTCCAAGAAGCAGCATCAACAACAACAGAAAGTTTTAAAGGAGGAAAAATGTTAAGATCGGACACATTTAAGAAAAGTAAATTCCAAAAACAAGATTTATAAGCTTCCCTCAAACCAATTCCAAAGGAAATAAAAAAGGAAACAAACTGAGAAAGAAAAGTGAGAATGGAAATGGAGGGAGAGCACAGAGAAACTAGGAAATCGTCCAAGGCTAACCTTTCAGCAAATCTTTATGTCTTTGCTAACTTGATAAGCAGAAATTGCCTGGCATCATTTCAATTTGCATTTATTTGATCATCAGTGAAAGAAAGCTTTTTCCTAGGGTTTTTTTCTAATCAGTCTATTTGCCCTCTGCAAATTGTGTTATTAATAACTAATGCTCACTTATCTATTTATTTTCTGATCAATTTGTCCAAGCTCTGTTTACAGTGAAGATTGTTGCATTTACTGTGTGCCTGGGAAATCTCCACTTAATGGCACAGTGAACAGATATATATATATATATATATATATATATATATATATTTGTTTATTTACAAATGTGTTATAATGACTTGATTCTGATTCATTTTTCATACTCATTGTAAATTAAGAATAGATATTCTGGAAACCTCAATTTCAGAGAAGTCAACAGTGTAAGGTAACACCAAATACACAGAAGAAGTGTACCTGGTAGTGACTGGGACAATGGTCAGCATGAGGAGATAACGGAAGATCCTTGTTACACTGAAAAATTGGGGGACACAGCAAAATACAGTTGCTTAGGGCAAGTGCAGTATCAGTAAAACCCACTGGCAACTTGGACATGGGAGTGATTCACAGTGTTCAGATATGGCGGAGAGCTCGAGAGCCAGTGTAATTGACAGTCTTGCATGGAATTTTCACTGTTAGTTTAAAAACAAATATTAAATACAAGGGCCCTAGAAAATCCCTGTTATGATCAGGGCTGAGTCACATTCCTAATTTCTATTTCATTTATTCTGTTGTTCACTGAGTCTTTCTATGCTCCAGACTCTGGGCTTGGCACTGCATTTACATTGACCTAGAAGACAGTCTTGGTCTTGGTAAAGCTTACAATCTAGTGTGAGTGAGAGAAGCAATACACAAATAAATAACAAGTGAATAATCAAATGGTAGTAAATGATAGGACACAATACAGTGAGACACACAACCACCTACACACATATACAGGTTGAAATCCAAAATCTGATATTTTCTCAATGCATGTTGGCTTTTGGCTTTTGGCTTTTGGAATTTTCAATTTCAGATTTTTCAACTAGAGATGCTTCACTGGTAAGGTTTATACAAATATTTCAAAGCCTGGAAAACTCTGAAATTTGCAACAAATGGGGTCCCAAGTATTTTGGATAAGGGATACTTGACCTATATAAACACACACACACACACACACACACACACACACCCCAAGTTGGAAAATAAGATGCATAGGGAAAGGATAAGGAAGGCAATGTTCTTTTGCTTGGAGAAACAGGTAAGAGAACTGAGAGCGGTCCTGAGGAATCCATGGGGTTCCCTGTGAGGACATTCAAGATAAAATGAGACATAGATAGTACGTTACATTTTCAATTACTTTTTTTTTTTATTTTTTGACAGGCAGAGTTAGACAGTGAGAGAGAGAGAGAGACAGAGAGAAGGGTCTTCCTTTTTCCGTTGGTTCACCCTCCAAGTGGCCACTATGGCTGGCACGTTGCAGCTGGCACGTTGCAGCCGGCACGCTGCGCCGATCTGAAGCCAGGAGCCAAGTGCTTCTTCCTGGTCTCCATTGTGGGTACAGGGCCCAAGGACCTGGGCCATCCTCCACTGCCTTCCCGGGCCACACCAGAGAGCTGGACTGGAAGAGGAGCAAATGGGACAGAATCCGGCACCCCAACCAGGACTAGAACCCAGGGTGCTGGCGCCGCAGGAGGAGGATTAGCCTAGTGAGCCGCGACACCAGCCCAATTACATATTTTTTTATAACCATATCTTCAAAAACAGGGGAAGGTTTAACTATTTCTCCTCTGATAGTTTTTTTTAAAAAAATGGGGGAACATCCTCTTTTGAGATCCGTTTCCCAAATATCAAATATTAAGAAAAGAACCAATTTAAAACGTCTGCCAGCTCAGTGTCTGTTTTCTAAAAGTTTCTCCTAGTATTTCCTTCTTTTACACTGCTCCATGGAACAATGATGACAAGCATTTTCTTCACAGAAAAAGCTGTTGGAGAATCAGATGGCCAGCAGGATTCTATTTTCACCCCTCCGGGTCTCAGAATCTCGATTTCCATGTTCAGTTGCTTTTATTCTATTCGAAAATCCTGATTCAGTAATTTCTCAATAGATTCTTTTAACTTGGGGCTCTATATAGACAACCAGTGATCAGTCAAAAAGGAATAAAGCCACAGCATGAAATGAACAATAACTGAAGGACAAGTTAATACCCTGGTTATTATTCTTAGGTATGTTTCTCATTAGACATGACTGTAGCAAAGAGACAATTGTGGGACCCACCCAGGCAAACCCACCATGGTATTAAGAGGTGATGCATCTTGATGTTCCTTTGAGGAATAGTTGTTTGTGGTGGCTGGGGCAAGGAAGAGGAAAAGCAAATTCTAATGCTCATCCCATTTTAAAGATGAGAAAATTGAAGTTATAAGATTGCCTAGCTGAATAACCCAAGGCCGCCCAAAGTGAGGAAAAGATTTCAGATATAATTCTCAAAGCTTTACCCTTAAACAAAGTTAGTGAACTAATTCCCACTTCCAGTTGGCAAGGAGAGTCTCTGGAGTTTAGGAGTTGGAGATCTTTTTTCTAAAATTCTACAGCCAAAAGCCCTTTGAAAATATGGTTACAGTATACTAATTAATGTGTTCCAATATCCCTCCATCTCAGTCAGCTCAGGAGCCAGAGATTGTTAGTGGCACTTAGCTTTGCTTGGCAGTGTTTGCCCCTAAGAATGGGCGCCCTGGTGGTCTTTGTGACAAGCCAAGGCATGGATGTGTCTGCTGACATGAAAAGGACCCTTCTGTGAAAAGTGTTGAACACTTGGTGTTTTATTAAATGGTCTTGAACATTCTCTATCCAGCTCTTCCTTCTCAGTCACATCCAACTTTTTTTAAACACCAAGGCCACCTTCCAGAGCTGCTCCCCGTCCCAAATTTTATAATTTTAAATGAGTTCTCTGCTGTAATTTAAAAGATAACTCGTTCCTATTTCCAACATTTAATGTATTTTCTCTTTTTTTCTGAAAGCAATATACGTGTGTAATTAATAAACAATTTAGTATGTGAAGAAACCTAGGAACTTGGCAAATGTTCTGGGGATATGAAATCTCAAGAAAAACAGCACATTATAAGAAATAGTAAGTAATTACTTATGTAAGCTTTCTTTTTAAATTCTAAGAACATTAACTACTAATTACCTACTAATTACCAGTACTTCAGCAGGTGTTTGCACTTAACTGTAGGCTAAAGCCCCTGTGAAAAACAAACCCCTCACAGCCTCTCTCAAGTTCAAAGCTGAATCCCACTGGACCTTGAAGCATGCCATAGGTGCAGCAAAACTGTTGACAAGCCAATGCCTTCACCATTTGGCCACTTAAAGTGAAAAAGGAATTTGTGTTTGTCTGTTTCCCTTTCTCTTTTCCCCAAAGGCAGCCATTACCAAAGAGTGAGATCTGGCTGGAATAACAGATTCAAGGTATCCGGGGTTACAATTAAAGCATGGTGAAAAGGCCTCCACCCGAAAAGCATCCATTCACTTGCACCCTGAAGCCGCTCTTGTGTCTGCTGTGCCTGGCCAGCATCTCCCCACCTCCCCACATCCCTCTCCTGCAATGTGCAGTGAGCATGTGTTGATTTCCCTTCTTCCATTCTCCTTATGTGCCTGCGAAAGGGATCTGTAAGATCCCTTCCAGCTTGCAAAGTGTGGGATCCACTGATTCTCCCCTTCTCAAAGTTTCAAGAGCTAGAGCAATGAGGTGCTCACTGAAGACCCAGGATTGTTCCAAACTGGATAGGTCTCCATCTGGAGGACACTTCTCGCAGCCATGGGCAGGATCATTGTGTGTCTTATGAGAGCCAATAGCTGCTGCTTCTTCAAGACACCTTAGTCATGCTCAGCTGGCCCCATGATGATTCCAAGAAGGGGTACAGAGGCCAAAAGATGATGTCTGGGGGCCGGTGCTGTGGTGCAGTGGGCTAAGCCTCAGCCTGCAGCCCTGGAATCTTGTATGGGTGATGGTTCAAGTCCCTGCTGCTCCTCTTCTGATCCAGCTCTCTGCCAAGGCCTGGGAAAGCAGTGGAAGATGGACCAAGTGCTTGGGCCCCTGAACCCACATGGGAGACCCAGAAGAGGCTCCTGGCTCCTGGCTTCGGATTGGCTGAGCTCCAGCTGTTGTGGCCATCTGAGGAATAAACCAGTGGATGGAAGACCTCTCTCTCTGTCTCTCCCTCTCTCTGTAACTCTACCTCTCAAATAAATAAATAAAATCTTTAAAAAAGATGATGTCTGGCAGCATGACCCCTCCTAAAATCTACTGTAAAGCATTCAGCTCTGCCCAGGACCACATTGCAACAGTCTGTTTCTCTCTTTAGCCCCTTGTTTATTTAGCTGTGGCTACCATATCAAATTACTACAAGTCTAGTAGCTTGAAACAACAACAACTTTTTATCTCACGGCTCTGGAGAGCAAAAACACAAAACCAAGGCCTTGGAGAGTTTCGACCACAGGAGAGATTCAGATCTTTGCCTCTTGCAAGACTCCAGGCATCCCTTGGCTGTGCCTGCATTGCTCCAGTTTCTGTCTCCATGGCCACACCGACTCCTCCTCTTTTGTCAAGTCTCCCCTGAATGTCTTTCAAGGGACCATTTGATTTAGGGTTCACCCAGATCATCCAGGATGATACCATCTCAAGATCCTTGATTGTATCTGCAAAGATACTTTTCCAAATATGTCCCCATTCCCAGGTTCTAGGGACTTAGAGGTGAGCACACCTACTGGGGTCCTATCATTAAACCCACTGTGCTTTTCTAAATGGCCTCTCATGGAGTAATTAACTTATTCAACACATTTTTTATTGAGCCCCACAATATTCCAGGCACTGTTTTCAGTGGGAATGAATCCTTAAACACAACAGTCTAGGTCTCTGTCCTCACAGAGATTACATATTATAATCCCTCTCCTCCCATTTATTTTGTGCATTCATTTCATATATATATATATATACACATTCCTTAGAATCTATGCTATGCCATTGATATTCAAAACACACATAACTCTTAGAAATCTAGTTAAATAATAGCAAGGGTGCAAACTGGGGATACAAGGGACATGCATGAGAAGTTTCTTTTCAAGTTTTCAGAATGAGAGAGAAAGGCATAGATGTGCAAATTTTATAAATTCATTTTACAATGTAATTGAAATGCCAAAAGATTGAAGAATTCAATGTTGATGAAGAAACGGATATTAGTGCCATGAAGAACAGCTCTGTCTTTGTCAGCCGGCCGTCTTTTGTATGTCACAGGCTGTCACTTTCCATTGCGTTTCAACTGACTAATTACCTCAGTTTATTAAAACTGAATATGAATCCACATTTTTTACTTTCCCAGTCTTCCAGAGTTCCTGCTATCAAGAGCTACTGCGTATGTTACACCCTCACAGTTCTGGGGGTTCACAGGAGAGGGAGGGAATATGCTGACCCAGATGGGTATCAGGAGAAACCAAGCTAGCCAGAGTCGAGGTACTTGTCTACTGGTACAATCACCTGCGACCACCTGTGTCAGCCAGAGGTGGGGCAAGCCAAGGCCTGCAGCTGTCAGTGAGGCTCTAGCACTAGGTAGATTGGATGGGCATCGATGAGGTCCATGCATTTAAGGGAGAGCTGCTTTCTGATTGGAAGTCATGACCAAAGGTGATTGAAGGAAGAGGCCATAAATTAGTTACATGGTGTGTGTCAGAGTACCTCAACTGCAAACCACATGCTTACATTTGTAAGTGTGCTGCATCTTGGTGGTGTGGGGCATGGTTGTTGATGGTAAAAGTGTTTCCTGTGATTGGTTGAGGATGACTGTTGTTTTGTTTCTAGCCTGAAGCCCTCCCGGAGTGTGCTTATAAGTGTGATGGAAAGAGTTCATGTTAGAAGACATCTAAGTTGGTCTGATATGAAAAAGCAAGTGCCAGCATTCCATAGCTCTATCCATGTGATTACATGTTTTAAAGAGCTATCATCAGAGAAATGGATTCTAGAAATAAGTCATTAGCACTTTGATCTCCAACCCGGTTGCAATAGCTGTTGGAATTTCGTTTGGATTGTACAAAATAACATGCCTGGAGGTGGGAGTGGCCACTGCTCACTTTGCAGAGAACATATCTAGACTTTTGAATGGCAGACCTGCTCACAACCATATAGTCGTTTCTTGGCCAGACAGGTGCCATGGCATGTGAGTAATCTGAAATTCTCAGTAACATTTTCATGAATTGCCAGAGGTAGTCAATATTCATAGGGAAAAAAATAAGCAAGAAAACAATACCTGGGGAAATTAGGTAGATGTGGAGAACTGACAAGGAACAAAAGGCCCAGTCTCGGAGGAAAACGCCACTTTACCCTCAGCTGGAGTTACAGACACAGGAACGTGAGACTCAGGAAAGGGAAGGAGGCCTGTTTTTTCCTTAGTAGAGTCTGATGGTTTGTCCAGAAAGGTAGTTATTGCATACTTTTCCAAGGTTAGTCATGCGATCTTGCTCCACTCAGAAAGTGTCTGCATTTCAAAGTTTTAATGGAAATACTCACCAAGCCCAGGGTTCAACCTGTCCTCTGTTCAGTTTTGAGATTATGGCAGGATTTTCTCCCAACTTAAAGACTTCTGAAAAGCCTCCAAGGGCCTCTGGTGCATCTCAGTCCCTCACAAGGCTCTACTTACTCATCCTGGGTTACTGTGTTCTTAATTGAAATAATGATATTTTAAATAATTCAAAGATAGAGCCTCACTATATGAGTCTGCTTTTTGTTACTCTCACTAAAATTCCCAAGAGGAGCTTCTTTGGAACAGAAAAGGCTTATTTCGGCACACAGTGGAAGCTATAGGGCTAGGGGGCCCCATGGTGTGCTGTCTCTGGAGGCTGATCATTGTGGGTGTAGATGATCAGCCAATGATCACATGGCAAGCCAGGAAGGGAGACAGAAAGAACCTAGACTGAACTTGAACTGAAATAATCAAATCTTTCTTAAGAACCAACGTCCAAGTGAGCACCCCCAATGACTCAAAGACCTGCCATCAGCCCCATCCCTTAGCTGCCATAATTAGATGAAGTCCCCAAACTAAACCCATCAACCATTAACATTAAGACATCAGCATTCAACAGCTGCATGAGTTTTGGGAAGACAAATCCTGCTATACCTGTAACACCTGCCAAACCAAAATTCCGTAAAAGCGCCATCAGCGAAGCTGAGTGACGGGTCCCCTTCTAAACAAGACAAGCACACTTAGCTGTGGCCACCCTCAGCCCCACATCTCACTTGAAAATGTTCCATTTGCCCTCATGGGCTTTGGAAGCTAAGAGATCAGTAGATCCAGTGGCCCTCAGAGACCTCACAAGGTCCCTGTCCATCCACTCCTGTTAGGATGCTCTCACCAACTGACTAACTCCTTTGCTTGTCTCTGCCCCAAGCCGAGCAAGCTCTTCCTCTGGGGACCTAGGGTGCCTCCAGCCCACTCCAGTGTTCTTAGGGATTTACTTGCCCACAAGTTCCATTTTCTAAATACTATTTTACTTCACATCCAGTATGCTAAACAGATCCAAGGAAAGCTACCCTGTGTTTATCTGGGGGCCTAGAGTCCTGCCTTGCCGTACAAATGCCTTAACCTCTATACAGAAACACTCAAACAGTCTCCAAAGCACCCCAAGACTTTCCCAAAACAGTTTTTAAGTCTTTCATTGACATCTTTCTTATGAGGATATTTAAAACAGTTCATGGAAATGTGTATTGTCTTTTAATTCCATTCTTCCATGAAATTTTTGAGGTTGCCTCAGACAGTGCTCCATAATATTAGCTGTTATTTTATATATTCTCTTCTTTATGCAGATTGCTCTTAGAGAGCCATGCCCAATGCTTATATGCAACAATGCATGTGCAATAAATCTCTGTTGGCTTATTCTCTGCCATATTTTGAGATAGCCAGGCCCCTAAGTAAGGAAAAGTGGGTATTCTCTTCGCAACAGGAGCTACTGCTGAATATCAATGCCCAGAGAATGACACAGATCATCTCCAAGGCTGGAAGGCAAGCCCTTGTTTATTCCCTTACAAGGTGGGCTCTGGGTCCATCCATCACACAGAGGTCCAGTGTTATCCAAGCAGGGTAAAATAATGACAGTGGGAATTGGAAAACAGAACACACCACTAGGCTGGTCATTTCATTTCCTGATCTGGTTGCTACTTACATGGAATTGTTCAATTTGTGAAAATTTGTCAGATTCTACACTTATGATTTGTGCAATTTTCTGTATGTATGTTTTATTCAATAAAACATCTAAAAGAAAGAGAGGTAAAGCAACTGACCATGAACCTTTATTCAGTGTTTCCTGAATTGAGACACATCTGCCTCACTCTGGACCTCTTTGTTCAGGGCAGGGACTTGATTCATTCCCATGTACATCACCACTGTCTAACTCATGCTCAGGCATGTATTAAGGAGGCAGCATGTTTTTGATGACTGAATGAACATGGCCTTGGCACAACTCGATGTAGCAAGAATTAGCTTGCTACCTTCTCTGTGTATCTTTTTATAGTCCAAGCATTCATGCAACTGACTACCAGTATCTGGTTCTCCTTAACACTGCTCTCCTGTTGAGGAATAGGTAGGATCACAGAGCTCTGGTCTAAGCCTACCCTGCCATAGAGTTTTGTCCTGGCCTTTGGCAAGTCTGGCAGACACTGCACCAAGAGCCAGGACACAATTGTTCATTGGAGGAAACAGCCAGAGACACACAGTATAGAGCCATAGGGCACCTGTGGCTGTCATAGGGCCAGTGAACAAAGCACCACAGGAGCACCTCTTAAATCCACCTGGAGGGTCTCAGGAACTCGCCCCGGAGGGAAATGACATGTGATTTGGGTAGGGGTGCACCAGGAGATGATCTAGCAGCTTCTCTTAGCCACTGTTTATGTGATGAATGATTTTACCCTTCCCAAAAATGCTTCCTTCTGACTCTTGCAGGGAAAAGAAAAAAATCAACTGACTCTTCTCAAAGCTGTCTCAGAACTTTATCACTATCACTTGTAAATATCCCAGCCTTTCTTACCTCCCACTTCAGATCGCGCTGCGCCAATCTGAAGCCAGGAGCCAGGTGCTTCCTCCTGGTCTCCCATGCAGGTGCAGGGCCCAAGTACTTGGGCCATCCTCCACTGCCTTCTCGGGCCACAGCAGAGAGCTGGATTGGAAGAGGGGCAACCAGGACAGAATCCGGCGCCCCAACTGAGACTAGAACCTCTGGTGCCAGCGCCGCAGGCGGAGGATTAGCCTAGTGAGCTGTGGCACCGGCCCTTACCTCCCACTTCTAATTGGACAGGATGAGTAACAAAATTATTTGATATTTTGTCATCCATGAGAAAGCAGAAGTTCAAACAAATCAATATTCCATTGCTTTATCAACATACACCCACGTGAAAGGTGTAACAGTTAACAGAAAGATGGCCTCCAGAGCAGGTCATTCACTGGGACAGCAGTTAAGACACCACTTGGGATGCTCACATCCCTCCTCCGTGTGCCTAGGTTTGAATCCCGGCTTTGCTTCAATTAAAATTTCCTGCTAATACTCATCCTGATTGGCAGTAGAAGATAGCCCAGGTACTGGGTCTCAGCAACCCATGTTGGAAACCTGGATTAAGTTTTGGACTCCTGGTTTCTGACTGGCCCAGCCCCAGCTGCTACAGGCACTGAGGGAGTAAATCAGTGGATGGAAGCTCTTTCTCTATTTATCTCTATCTCTACAACAACTAAAAATTAAAAATAAATGATGACTTCTCTAAGACACTCACAGCCTACTCCTCCACCTGTGAACATGTTGATGCATCACAGATGGAACTAAGGCTATGGACTTTAACATAGGGAAATTCTCCAGGATTATCTGGGTAGACCCAACTTAAAGACGTGGACCTTTAAAAGTGAAGGAAGCTGGCAGCAGAGTCAAATACGATGGGAGAGAAGGCAGGAGAGACTCAGAGAGTGAGACTCAATTCTGCTCTCCATTTTTGGCCTTAAAGAAGGCCATGAGCTGAGGAACACGGCCAGTTTCTGGAAGCTGGAAACGACTCTCTACTGACAGCCCGCAAGAAAATGGGAGCCTCAGTCTTACAACCTCAAGGAACTGAGTTCTGCCTACGACCTAAAGAAGCAAGGAAGCGGGTTTCTCCCCCATGCCTTCAGTCAGCAATGGAGCCCTGCCAGCACCTTCATCTTTGCCACATCAGAAACCAGTACTGCACTTTTGATCTACAGAACTGTCAGGAAATAAATATGCACTGTTGTAAGCTGCTAGGTGAGTAGCGATTTGTTATAGAAGAAATAGAAAAGAAAAATAAAAGAGAAGTCTCACATCAAGTCCAAGTCCTCTTCAACAATAAGTTGATTGCTCCAGGGTCTGCTGGTTTCCCTTGGTGTGTCTTTGGTCAAGTCCCTTCCCTTCTCTGAGCTTCAGTTTCTACAGCTATAAACAGGTGATAGACCCTACCTGAACTGGTTGAGTGAGTCTAGTAAACCAGCCTTGTGAAAAACATAGCAAAATGCTGGGAATACAGCAGGAGCTCAATAAATGTTTGAAAAGAAAATAAAATCACAAGAGCAGTTGGCTGATTTAAATATTCTCCACCAGCCTGTGGAACCAGTCACATCCATTCCTGGGAAGACCTCATCACCCTCTAGCCAAGTGAAGAGATTCTCTTTTCTGTCAGTGGTCATTTTTATGTAGCTGTTCAAGGGACCGGCCATGCACATGACATTAGGGGAGAGTAAAGGGCAGGTGGGTACCAGTAGAGCCATTTGTTCTCCGGCTTAGTCCCTGACAATGGGTGTGACAGAGCTTCTGGCACAAGGCTGTTTGTTCCACCGGAACCTGAGTCCCCCTTTTTGGACTCTCCTCTCTTACTCTCCCAAGGACTTCACTGCAAATATCTCTACTCTCCCCTTCCAGAGTCATGGTCTCTTCCTCCCTATTGGCTCACTTCCAGGCAAACAGTATGAGCTAGGACCTCCCATCTTTCAGAGCTAGTACAGAACCCCAGAAAAAAATGTGTACAGATGGAATTGACAAATACATAAACAAAATTTCAATAAGCAGCCACTCTATCACCAGAAAGGGGAAGGAAGGAAGCAGCAAGGTCACTTTTCTGCCTCCAGCATCTGCCTGTCCACTGCAAGTGACAATGTCACCTGTGGCCATGCCTGTCTACGAGGAATCTCCTCTGGTTTCACTGACAGCACAGACTCTCCCATCACTGCGTCTGCCACTATGGACCACTCCCTCTTGCTCAGCAGGAGCCAGGGTTCAGCCCAGAGGCTCTGCACATGTGTGAGGCCACAGTCTCTACTTGGGTGAGCCCATTCATTCTCATGGCTTTATATATCATCAAAATGTCAGATTTCCAGGATTATTTCAAGTTTTGACCTCACTACTGACTCCCAGACATGACTTAGATGTATAATCATCCTTTTCAAAGCCAAACTGAATTCTTGAATTTCACCCCTAAGTATGTTCCTTGTTCAGTATTCCTCATCTTGGTCGAAGATCCCAGCATTCACCCAGTTGCTTAAGTCAAAAGTCCAGGAATCACTCCTGATTTCTTTTATTTTTTTCTTCATCTCACCCATCAGCAAGTTTGTTTTGCCTGACTCCAATATCTCCAATCTCTGTCCATCTCTGTGCATTCCTATGACACCTGCCCAGCCACACCTCCGTTCTCCCTAATACCCACACCACTACAAGAGACTCCAGATTGGTTGCCCTGATTCCCACTCACCCCACCTCAATCCCACTCTCTTTTCTACACCCGAGACAAGAATGACCTTTAAAAAATTTAAGTTAGCACATATTCTTCTTTTTTTTTTATTTAATGAATATAAGTTTCCAAAGTACGAATAATGGATTACAATGGCTTCCCCCCCATACCGTCCCTCCCACCCACAACCCTCCCCTTTCCCACTCCCTCTCCCCTTCCATTCACATCAAGATTCATTTTCGATTATCTTAATATACAGAAGATCAGCTTAGTATACATTAAGTAAGGATTTCAACAGTTTGCTCCCACACAGAAACATAAAGTGAAAAATAATAGATGATTTTTTTTTAATGATGATGAAATCAGAGCAGACCTATTGTCATGTTTAATCCCAGTGAGAGTCAAGTTGGGAGTTGATAGTTTCTTTCTTTTTTTTTTTTTTTTTAACAGAGGATCAGTTTAGTATGCATTAAGTAAAGATTTCAACAGTTTGCACCCCCATAGAAACACAAAGTGAAATATATTGTTTGAGTACTCATTATAGCATTAAATCTCAATGCACAGCACATTAAGGACAGAGATCCTACATGAGGAGTAAGTGCACAGTGACTCCTGTTATTGACTTTACCAATTGACACTCCTGTCTATGGCATCAGTAATCTCCCTATGCTCCAGTCATGAGTTTCCAAGGCTATGGAAGCCCTCTGAGTTCTCCGATTCTTATCTTGTTTAGACAAGGTCATAGTCAAAGTGGAGGTTCTCTCCTCCCTTCAGAGAAAGGTACCTCCTTCTTTGAAGACCTGTTCTTTCCACTGAGATCTCACTCACAGAGATCTTTTGCCAGAGTGTCTTGGCTTTCCATGCCTGAAATACTCTCATGAGCTTTTCAGCCAGATCCGAATGCCTTTAGGGCTTATTCTGAGGCCAGAGTGCTATTTAGGACATCTGCCATTCTATGAGTCTGCTGAGTATCTCACTTCCCATGTTGGATCACTCTCCCCTTTATTTATTCTATCGGTTGGTGTTAGCAGGTACTACACTTGCTTATGTGCTCCCTTTGACTCTTAGTCCTTTCATTATGATCAATTGTGAACTGAAATTGATCACTTGGACTAGTGAGATGGCATTGGTACATGCCACCTTGATGGGATTAAATTGGAGTCCCTGGTATGTTTCTAACTCTACCATTTGGGGCAAGTCAGCTTGAGCTTGTCCCAAATTATACATCTCTTCCCTCTCTTATTCCTACTCTTACGTTTAACAGGGATCACATTTCAGTTAAATTTCAACACTTAAGAATAACTGTGTATTAATTACAGAATTAAACCAGACATATTAAGTAGAACAGACAAAAAAACTACTAAGAGGGATAATGTATTAAGTTGTTCATTAACAGTCAGCGCTATGCTGATCAAGTCACCGTTTCCCA
Organism: Oryctolagus cuniculus; assembly: GCF_964237555.1. Taxonomy (NCBI): domain Eukaryota; kingdom Metazoa; phylum Chordata; class Mammalia; order Lagomorpha; family Leporidae; genus Oryctolagus; species Oryctolagus cuniculus. Next base: position 52,049,051 of record NC_091441.1, on the reverse strand, counting down.
TAGTGTCCATTCCACTTCAACAGGTTTCCTTTTTGGTGTTCAGTCAGTTGTCACCGATCAGGGAGAACATATGGTATTTGTCTCTTTGGGACTGGCTTATTTCACTCAGCATGATGTGTTCCAGATTCCTCCATTTTGTTGCAAATGACTGGATTTCGTTGTTTCTTACTGCGGTATAGTATTCTAAAGAGTACATATCCCATAATTTCTTTATCCAGTCTACCGTTGATGGGCATTTAGGTTGGTTCCAGGTCTTAGCTATTGTGAATTGAGCTGCAATAAACATTAGGCTGCAGACCGCTTTTTTGTTTGCCAATTTAAATTCCTTTGGGTAAATTCCAAGGAGTGGGATGGCTGGGTCGAACGGTAGGGTTATCTTCAGGTTTCTGAGGGATCTCCAGACTGACTTCCATAGTGGCTTGACCAGTTTGCATTCCCACCAACAGTGGGTTAGTGTCCCTTTTTCCCCACATCCTCGCCAGCATCTGTTGTTGGTAGATTTCTGAATGTGAGCCATTCTAACCGGGGTGAGGTGGAACCTCAATGTGGTTTTGATTTGCATTTCCCTGATTGCTAATGACCTTGAACATTTTTTCATGTGCCTGTTGGCCATTTGGATTTCCTCTTTTGAAAAATGTCTATTGAGGTCCTTGGCCCATCTCCTAATTGGGTTGTTGGTTTTGTTTTTGTGGAGTTTCTTGATCTCCTTGTAGATTCTGGTTATTAACCCTTTATCTGTTGCATAGTTTGCAAATATTTTTTCCCATTCTGTCGGTTGTCTCTTCACTCTCCTGACTGTTTCTTTTGCAGTACAGAAACTTCTCAATTTGATGCAATCCCAATAGTTAATTTTGGCTTTGACTGCCTGTGCCTCCCGGGTCTTTTCCAGAAACTCTTTGCCTGTGCCAATATCTTGAAGGGTTTCTCCAATGTTCTCTAGTAACTTGATGGTGTCAGGTCATAGATTTAGGTCTTTAATCCATGTTGAGTGGATTTTTGTGTAAGGTGTAAGGTAGGGGTCTTGCTTCATGATTCTGCACGTGGAAATCCAATTTTCCCAGCACCATTTATTGAATAGACTGTCCTTGCTCCAGGAATTAGTTTTAGATCCTTGATCAAATATAAGTTGGCTGTAGATGTTTGGGTTGATTTCTGGTATTTCAATTCTGTTCCATTGGTCTATCCATCTGTTTCTGTACCAGTACCATGCTGTTTTGATTACAACTGCCCTGTAGTATGTCCTGAAATCTGGTATTGTGATGCCTCCGGCTTTGTTTTTGTTGTACAAGATTGCTTTAGCTATTCGAGGTCTCTTGTGCCTCCATATAAATTTCAGCACCAATTTTTCCAGATCTGAGAAGAAGGTCTTCGGTATCTTGATTGGTATTGCATTGAATCTGTAAATTGCTTTTGGGAGAATGGACATTTTGATTATATTGATTCTTCCAATCCATGAGCATGGAAGATTTTTCCATTTCTTGGTATCCTCTTCTATTTCTTTCTTTAAGGTTTTGTAATTTTCATCGTAGAGATCTTTAACGTCCTCGGTTAAGTTTATTCCAAGGTATTTGATTGTTTTTGTAGCTATTGTGAATGGGATTGATCTTAGAAGTTCTTCCTCAGCCGTGGCATTGCCTGTGTATACAAAGGCTGTTGATTTTTGTGCATTGATTTTATACCCTGCTACTTTGCCAAACTCTTCTATGAGTTCCAATAGTCTCTTCGTAGAGTTCTTTGGGTCCCCTAAATAAAGAATCATGTCATCTGCAAAGAGGGATAGTTTGAGTTCTTCCTTCCCAATGTGTATCCCTTTAATTTCTTTTTCTTGCCTAATAGCTCTGGCTAGAACCTCCAGAACTATATTGAATAGCAGTGGTGAGAGTGGACATCCCTGTGTGGTACCAGATCTCAGTGGAAATGCTTCCAACTTTTCCCCATTCAATAGGATGTTGGCTGTGGGTTTTTCATAGATTGCTTTGATTGTATTGAGGAATGTTCCTTCCAAACCCAGTTTGCTTAGAGTTTTCTTCATGAACGGGTGTTGTATTTTATCAAATGCTTTCTCGGCATCTATTGAGATAATCATATGGTTTTTCTTCTGCAGTCTGTTAATGTGGTGTATCACATTGATTGTCTTGCGCACATTAAACCAACCCTGAATACCAGGGATAAATCCCACTTGGTCTGGGTGGATGATCTTTCTGATGTGTTGTTGCATTCTATTGGCCAGAATTTTATTGAGGATTTTTGCATCTGTGTTCATCAGGGATATTGGTCTGTAATTCTCTTTCAGTACTGCATCTTTTTCTGGCTTAGGAATTAAGGTGATGCTGGCTTCATAGAAAAAATTTGGGAGGATTCCCTCTTCTTCGATTGTTCTGAATAGTTTGAGAAGAATTGGAGTTAGTTCTTCTTTAAATGTCTGGTAGAATTCAGCAGTGAATCCATCTGGTCCTGGGCTTTTCTTTGTTGAGAGGGCCTTTATTACTGTTTCAATTTCTGTCTCAGTTATGGGTCTGTTTAGGTTTTCGATGTCTTCCTGGTTCAATTTAGGTAGATTGCATGTGTCCAGGAATCTATCCATTTCTGATAGGTTTCCCTGTTTGCTGGCATACAAGTCCTTGTAGTAATTTCTGATGATTCTTTTTATTTCTGTGGTGTCTGTTGTTACATTTCCTTTTTCTTCTCTGATTTTATTGATTTGGGTCTTTTCTCTTCTTTTTTTAGTTAGTTGGGCCAATGGGGTGTCAATTTTGTTTATTTTTTCAAAAAACCAGCTCCTCGTTTGGCTGATTTTTTGGAATGTTTTTCTTGATTCAATCCTGTTGATTTCTTCTCTGATTTTAATTATTTCTCTTCTCCTACTAGATTTGGGTCTGGTTTGCTGTAGGTTTTCTAGATCCTTGAGGTGAATAGAAAGCTCATCTATTTGGTGCCTTTCCAATTTCTTGATGTAGGCACCTATTGATATAATCTTTCCTCTTAACACTGCTTTTGCTGCGTCCCATAAGTTTTGGTATGTTGTGCTGTTATCCTCATTTACTTCCAGAAAGTTTTTGATTTCTCTTTTGATTTCTTCTATGACCCATTGTTCATTCAGGAGCATGTTGTTCAATCTCCATGTGTTTGCATATGCTCTAGGGATTCCTGAGTTGTTCATTTCCAACTTCATTCCTTTATGGTCTGAGAAGCTGCATGGTATGATTCTAATTCTTTTGAATTTGCTGAGACTTGCTTTATGGCCTAGTATGTGGTCAATCCTAGAGAAGGTTCCATGTACTGCTGAGAAGAATGTAAAATCTTTAGCTGTAGGATTGAAAGTTCTGTATATATCTGTTAGATCCATTTGGGCTATAGTGTCGTTTAAATCTACTGTATCCTTGTTGATCTTCTGTCCTATTGATCTGTCTATTTCTGAGAGTGGAGTATTGAAGTCCCCCAGTACTATTGTATTGGGGTCTAAGTCTCCCTTTAAGTCCGTTAACAAATCTTTTAGATAAACCGGTGCCCTGTAGTTAGGTGCATATACATTGATAATTGTTATATCTTCCTGTTGAATTGATCCCTTAATCATTATGTAGTGTCCCTCTTTGTCTCTCTTAACGGTTTTTGTAGTAAAGTTTATGGTGTCTGATATTAAGATGGCTACGCCTGCTCTTTTTTCATTTCTGTTGGCATGGTATATCTTTTTCCAGCCTTTCACTTTCAGTCTGTATGGATCTTTGTTGGAAAGATGTGTTTCTTGTAAGCAGCAAATAGATGGGTTTTGTTCCTTAACCCAATCAGCCAAACGGTGTCTTTTAACTGGACAGTTCAGGCCATTCACGTTCAATGTGACTAATGATAAGTGGTAACTTTGCCCTGCCATTTGCCAAAGATAAGTTCTAATATATGCTTTGAATTCCCTGTGATCTTTTGCTGTGAGCTTTCCTTCCTTTACCTTCTTTCATATTGATGACCGTGTTTCTTTGTTTCTGTGTGTAACACATCTTTAAGCATCTTTTGCAGGGCTGGACGAGTGGAGACAAATTCTTTCAATTTCTGTTTGTTATGAAAAGTCTTTATTTCACCTTCATTCACAAATGATAGCTTTGCAGGATATAATATTCTGGGCTGGCAGTTGTTCTCTCTTAGTACTTGGGCTATATCTCGCCATTCCCTCCTAGCTTGTAGAGTTTCTGATGAGAAGTCAGCTGTGAGTCTGATTGGAGATCCTCTGAGAGTAATCTGACGTTTCTCTCTTGCACATTTTAGGATCTTTTCTTTATGTTTCACTGTGGAGAGTTTAATTACAACGTGTCGTGGTGAGGATCTCTTTTGGTCGTGTTTATTAGGGGTTCTGTGAGCTTCCTGTACTAGGATTTCTCTGTCCTTCTCCAAACCTGGGAAATTTTCTGCTAATATCTCACTAAAAAGGCCTTCTAATCCTTTCTCTCTCTCCATGCCTTCAGGAACTCCTAGAACCCGAATGTTGGGTTTTTTAATAGTATCCTGAAGATTCCCGACAATATGTTTTAGATTTCTAATTTCCTCGTCTTTTCTTTGGTCTGACTGTATCCTTTCCTGTTCTCTGTCTTCTAAGTCTGATATTCTCTCTTCTGCTTCTCCCATTCTGTTTGTAAGGCTCTCTATTGTGTTTTTCATTTGATCTATTGAATTCTTCACTTCAGTCACTATCCCAGTTTCCTGTTGTACTAGTTGTTTCGTTTCATTTTGATTCCTCCTTAATATTTCATTTTCACGAGAGAGATTTTCTATCTTGTCCATTAAGGATTTCTGTAGTTCAAGAATTTGTTTTTGAGAACTTCTTAATGTTCTTATCAATTTTTTGAGATCTGCTTCTTGCATTTCTTCTATGTCATCATCTTCATAATCTTGAATTGGGGTGTCTTTTTCATTTGAGGGCGTCATGGTGACTTCCTTGTTTTTATTACCTTGGTTTTTGCGTTTGTTATTTGTCATATTGGAGATATTTGGTTTCTTCACTGTGGTGCTTTTTCTTGTTATACTATGACTCTAGATTAAGTGGACTATCTATTTTTGATGGAGCCTTAGGGCTTGAGATGGGTGTGGCCTGAGAGCTCTGTTTGGTGTGCCAAAGGTGACACTCCCAGGTTGGGCGTGGTAAACCTCTCTCTCTCTCTCTCTCTCTCTCTCTCTCTCTTTTTTTTTTTTGATTCAAAAGGGAAGTTATTCTGCACATCTGAACGAAGTTGGAGGTAGTTAGCAGGCAAATGATATACCCACAGGAGCCAGAGATCGGAAGCTCTTTCCCAAGGACCACACAGGGAATCTGTTCGGCCCTCGGAGTGGGCTCAAATTCTCCTTCAGTCTCCCACTGGGTTGCCAAAGTTACGGAATTGTAGCGTCTCTGGAGAGTGCTCACGTGAATTCCGTGAGTTCTCTCCCCCACCGTCTCTTTTTTCACAGTCTCAGTTCAGTAGCACCACAAATTTACTAGGTCCTAATCTCCTGTTAATTCGCCCCGCCCAGAGTCAGGTTTTTCTGCTAGGCTCAGGGCCGGTGCAGACCTGAGGTCGCTCTGCTTATGACGTATGTCCAAGATGGCACCTGCTCTTTGTCTTGCTCGCCCTTGAGAGGTGAGCGGAGAGAGAGAAACCCGTGTCCGTACCAGTCACCTTTTTTTCCCCCTCTCTCTCTCTTCCAGTTAGCTTGGTGAAGTCCCCCCACCCCGGGGGTCGTTCCCTCTAGTCTCCTCTCTCCGCTTGCCTGCCGGTGTCTCAGGTTATTGAGGTTCGGCTCACCTCGCGTTCCAGCGCTGGTGTGTTGAGTCTGCCGCTGGTGTCCCGAACTGTGGGCTCCCACGCTCTCCACGCAGGTCCGCTCCCCTTCCAGCACAGATGTGTGGACTCGGAGCCCTGGACGTCCCAAGTCTCCCCGCTGTTGCACTCCCCTTCGAGCACTTGCGTGCAGACCCTGCAGCTTGCGCAGCTCAGTCCCGCGCTCGGCTTCCGCGGCTCCGTCCCGCGGCTTGGTCCTGCGGCTCGGCTTTCGCGCGCGGTGGGCGACCTTGTTCTCCCAGTAGGTCCTCCGATTTACGCCCACTGGATCCAGAAGAGTTTCGTCTGCAATATTTTCCTGGTTCTTTTTTCTGAGGCTACCGTAACTCCCCTTTTATTAAACTAAATTTTCCCGGACTATCGGTGCGCGCCCTCACTATTCCGCCATCTTGGCTCCGCCCCTCAGCACATATTCTTCTTAAAATGTCAGTAGCTTCACATTGCCTTTAAAATAAAATGTAAACTCTATAAACTTGCCCTCTGCCCCTGCCCACTGCTCTTGGCCTGGCTCACTCTGCTCCAGGCCTTCAGCCTTCTCACTGCTCCTCTGTCTTCCTGAAGTTGCCTTTGCTTTAGGGACTGTGCACCTATGATTCCCCTGGCCTGAAACTCTCCGCCTAGGTCATTGTGCATGATTGGGTCCTTCCCACCAGTCTTCAATTCAAAGTCCTTTCTCCCAGACGACCCAGGAGTTCCCTCACATTGCTTTATTTAATCTACTTCACAGAATTTATTGCAACAGAGGCCTTCTTTGTTTCTTGAAGTGTCTACTTGAGTACTAACTGCCTTCCTTGGTCACCAGCATTCAAGCAGCTGATGAGTAGGGACCTGGTCTATCTTATTCTCAGGTGGATCTCAGCTCACAAGAACCATATCTGGTGATTGCCAGAGAGGACATGCAATAGTAGGGATGAGGAGCACTAGGGAAAAAAACCTGACCATGGTAAGGAAGTAGAAGGTGATGAATAACTGATAGGGAAAGTGTCTCTAATAGGGGCTATTTGGGCTGACAGCCAAAGGTGGAGTCCATTTATGCGGTGGATTTTGGAGAGAAAGAGGGTGTCCTAGGGTACAACATGTCAAAGAAGGCTCCTACCAAAGGAACGAGGAGGCCGACGAGGCTGCCTGACTGGATGAATCATGGTGATGGGGGAAGAAGGGCCAGGGGCTCCTTAGTCCATCTCAGGGCTATGAACTTACTGAAGACTGCTCAGAGCATCAAAGGAAGGGGCAGGACCATGTGACCCACTAGAGGGCACTGGCTGTGGCTTCTGGGCCGTGATTCCGACTCGTGATGGCACATTTCAGCCCATGTGATGTCTGCCTTGTTATTCCTACCATGAACAGGATACAGGCCAAGAGGGACTTCACAGAAATAATGAAGGCCACTAAGCTGTTGACATATTTTACATAGGCTATTATTCTGGATTACCTAGGTGGACCCAGTAAAATCACATGAGCCTTCAAAGGAAGAGGTAGAAGAGGAAGTCAGAGAAATACAAAATAGGAGAAGGCCCCCATGTGCCATTGCTGGCCTTGAAGATGGAAAGGGTGCACAGCAAGTAATCAGTGCCCTTGGTGCCGTGACCATGAGCAATCTCGGCCCTCCCTACCATGTAAAAGGGCTTGGAAGTAGATTCTTCCCCAGACCCTCCAGGTAAGAGCCCAGATCAGACTGCTATAGCCATGGGAACTTATTACATGGCAATAGAATGAGGTTGTGACTGTTGTCAGAAGAAATGTCATCAGTAAGAGTCAGGAACCACAGATGGCACAGGACCGGGTAAGCACTGATGGGCAAGGGGCTGTGGAGAGCCAGGGATGGCCCAGCTCAGGAGAGGGGAGCAGTAAGGAGCCCACAGTATTGGCAGCCATCTGGCTGCTGACCTAACGCTGGCTGTCACAACGGTACAGGATTTTCTGAGCACACTCAGGAGACAGCACTCGAAGGAACAGAGGTGATACTTCTTGTTTTCATCAAGAGAGGAAGACAGTGAGAAGCGGAAAGAAGGGAAATTGTGGGGCCGCACTGTGGCATGGCGGGTAAAGCCGCTGCCTACAGTGCCAGCATCCCATATGGGTGCCAGTTTGAGTTCCAGTTGCTCCACTTCCGATCCAGCTCTCTGCTATGGACTGGGAGAGCAGTAGAAGATGGCCTGAGTCCTTGGGCCCCTGCACCCGCATGGGAGACTTGGAAGAAGCTCCTGGCTCCTGGCTTTAGATTGGCACATCTCTGGCCATCGCAGCCAACTGGAGAGTGAACCAGCAGAAGGAAGACCTCTCTCTTTCTCGGACTCTCCTTCTCTCTCTGTGTAACTCTGACTTTCAAATAAATAATCTTAAAAAAAAAAAAAAAAGGTAACCTGTCGCTCCCCCTCTTCGTGGAGGAACGACACAGGACCCTGCGCTGTTCTTTCGTCTGCTCGGCCCTCCCCGGGTTTGCTGCTGGTTCTTCCCGGGTTGGCTACCGTCCCTTCCACCTCCGTGGAAGGGCGGTTCCCCCTGCCACTTTCCCCACTTCCGCGGGGGAGCGGCACACCGCCGGCCGGCTCTCTCGGGGGCTGCACAGGTGTTCCCCTTAGATGTTCCTTGTGCATGTTGTCTCTCTCCTCCTTTATAGTCCTCTTTACCAATCCCAACTCTGCTACCCACACGCCGAGTACGCTGCTCTCCTCCAATCAGGAGCAGGTCCCGCAGCTTGTTGGTTGAACTGGAGGCAGCTGTGCAGAAGCTGTCTCCTCCTCTCCCAGCGCCATATTGTGGGAAAGCAGATGCATAGAATAAGTCTTAATTCCAGTAACTTAGTCCAGTCCGGGTTGCTCCCCACAGTAACCAGTTACACTTAGTGATGGCTTGGCCAGTGCAAGGTGCCACACGTGGTGTTCCTGGGGTTCTGAGACTTGCAGCAACCTTCTTGATCTCTTGAAACTCTCACTCTTAGAGCCCTGGGACACCCACTACGCTGCCAGGGCCCTGCCGCAGGTGATGTGTAGGACCTGCAGTCAACACTCCAGCCTTGCAGCCCATGTGTGAAGCCACTGCCTTCATCAAGTGGCCTTACCCAGAGCCACACAAGCAGAGCCATCACACAGCCCAGCTTTGCCCAAAGCCTTCACAGCCAAATCATGAGGTAGAACAAACTGGATGTGGCTTTAAGCTACTGAAGTTGTTTGTGAAGCAGCAACTGGTACCTGGGACAACAAGGTAGACCCTTCAGTATTCACTGGGGAGTCTGGAAATAAAGGCCAAAAGAAATCAGCTCACCTGCCATCCCTTACAGAGGAGACACAGAAAACCTGAACCACCTTTCCCCAGCGTGGACACTCCCAAGAGCATCACAGGTGTAGGGGAAATTTCTACTAAGCCCCCGACCCCTGCCGCAGACCCCTGGCAAGGCTGGGCTAACGCAGAGGCCCCATGATAACTGGCTTGGCAAGTGTGTGACAAAACCTCCTTCTGAGTCAGGAGTTGCTCGGATTAGGAATATTCATCCTCACAGCTTGGGGTTTATTTGCAACCCAAGTGGCACCTTCATAAGTGGGCTGAGTTCTCCCCTGCAAAATACCCTGTGTGCCCCCGGCTAAGAAGAGAGCCCTGCTATAATCTACCTTCCAAGTCCCGGCTTAGGCCCTTCAACTGCTTACTAATTTGTGACAAACCTCAGGGGTGAGGAGACCGTGACATGGCACCAAATAATCCTGGACCGACTGGGTTTCTGCTCCTCCTGTCACTGTCTGCACCTGAACACAGGGATTGGGTGCTGTTCTGTGGGACTGCGTGGGCTTTGGGTAACCAAGGGTTCTGTGAAGCAGCGTATCAATGTGGGCAGGGGGTACCCATATAACACTCCACCCCATTAACTGGAGGGGGCCCAGATGGCCTACTCTTTAAACATTATTGTTTCATTTGGGAAATTGTTAACTGGTAATTAATTTTTTTTCAGATTTTATTTAGTTATTTGAAAGAGTTACACAGAGAGAGGGAGACACACACATAAAGATCTTCCATCCACTGGTTCACTCTGCAAATGGGAGTCAGGGCTGGGCCAGGCCAGAGCTAGGGGCCAGAAGTTTCTTCCAAGGCTCCCACATGAGTGCAGGGGCCCACATGAGTGCACTTGGACCATGGCACACTAGCAGGGAGCGAGATCAGAAATAGAGTAGCCAGGACATAAACTGGTGCCTACATGGGATGCTGGCACTGCAGGCAGCATCTTAACCCACTATGCCAAAATGCTGGCCCCTTAAAATGCCTTTTTCACGTATTATTTTATTTGAAAGGCAGAGACAGAGATAGAGAGAGATCTTCCATGTGCTGGTTCATCCCCCAGATGCTCACAACAGCCAGGGCTGGGCCAAGACAAAGCGGGGAGCCTGAAATTCCATCTGGGTCTCCCCGCTGGGTGGCAGGGGCCTAGGTCCTCAGGCCGTCTTCTGCTGCTTTCCCAGGCAGTGGAGTGATGGGCCTCAAGGAGGAGCCTTGGTCGCTCACTGTGTGAACCTCCAAGGCGCCTCACTTCTCTGGCTCTTTGTCTCCACATCTGGTGCACGCTCCCCAGCCATGTTTTTGTTACAGGTTATTCTGAGAGTTAAATAAGATGTCATCTGGGGAAGTCATCTAAAAAGTACCAAGGCCTGAAAATGTGAGTGGGAGCCCCGTGTGGACCCGGGAGTCCCACCTCAGCATTAACCCTTCCTTCCCCTCCCAGGACAGCCGGCCAGCACCTTCGTTTTCCCTTGCCTTCTCTGTGTCACCATTCCCTGCCTTACTCTCATCTTCCACTAAAAGCTATTGTAAGATGCTCAGATGTGGCGAGGCCCCTGCCGAGCCCATGCATATGCATGAGGTGGAGCTCTTGCCCCTCGGAGACACTGATGTCACAACTCTGGGGAAATGGCTAAGTAACCATGACAACATGGCTCAGGGCTGCATCCTGCTCTGGAGGGCTCGGGGACGGCCAGCCCGTTACGCAGGCAGGACAGTGACATCCCCTCGGCAAGGAGCGCAGAACGTCCAGGTGGTGGCAGCCGGCCAGTAGTGACAGAGGGCCATCCACGCGTCCTTCCATCTGGCCTCCCCTTGCCCACTCTGGTGACTGGAGGAGCAGCCTGCGATTTATCAGGCTGAGGCTCCCACTCGGGAGCCACGGACAAATCGGGGACAGCAAGGGAGGCTGGGAAAGGCAGCCGGCAGTCTTGAGACTTGGGTCAGGGATTTGATCGGTGTCAATTCCCTTCCCATCTTAAGCAGGTGCCAGAGACCCTGGGGTACCTATTCAGGCAGATTTTAATATTTTAAGTCATTAACCAGAGAGAGTGAACGCAGGCAGAGATAGAAAGAGGATGCACCCTGAATAAAAGCAACTCACGCGTTGGAAGCACTGAGGTTGTGAGTTTTTCGTTGCAATCACCTTGGTGTCAATAACAATAATTTAGTCACCATGTCACTTCCAAAGTGAACTTACTCAGACCAGCCTTCCTCACTACGGTATTTTCTAGAACTTTTTTTTTTTAAGTGTAAGTATGTGTTTAGAGCTCCCATCATATACTGCTGAGGTTTTGGAACCATTTTATTCCATTTCCTCAGCTCCTCCCGCTGCCCAAAAAGTAATAATATAGCGAATACTCCACAGGTGTACATTGTACCAGTCAATTTCCGAAACATTTCCACTATTAAAAAATAATAATTTAATGGGGCCTCGGTGTATGAATGTTACCCTATTGTTCAGGGCTATAATTTTGTTGGCATTTAAGAAAAAAAAACACCTACCAAGCTCCTGCACTAACAGGATGTATATTGAGGGCTTGCTTCCAAATGCTGTGCCCAGACAATTCAGAAACGTGCGAAGGAAAAGAAAGCAAACCACTTCAGCAACCACAATAAACACCACAGTGAATGGGCAATCACTGGTGAGGCCCAGGTTGTGGCACTGATATCCCCCAGGTGGGGCTGCTTTGAGGCCCTCTCTCCATCATATCACACTCTATTTTCAAACCGCCTCCTAGGAGCCAAAGGTGGGAGAGACCAGGCCCGAAGTTAGAGAAAGTACCAAGTACAGGTGACCCCTGAGGGCTCCGATCAGCACAGCCCCCGCAACGAGGAGGCCTGGTTATCCTCTAAGTGTCCCTCTCTTCTCCATCAGTGCTGCCCTTCCTGTCCTTATCACCCGCCACGTGGCCATCTGAGCCCTGCCACTAATCAACCACCCAGGACAGTGACGATCTGGCTACTGGCCAAGTGCCAAGAAAGCATCTCTGGGCTCCACACTCACAAATGTCAGGACAGCTAAGCTATTTCTACTACCTTGTAAGAAGGAGGGTTTACAAATAGACTCCTAAGCAGAAGTACAATTTACAAGTACAGCAACGTCACCGTTGCTACAGGGGCAAATACCACAGAGGCTGTGTTAATCCTCTTACCATGCAAATGTCCAAGATTATGTCGCACAGGGCAACGTATCACCCTGGGAGAGGAAATGGCCTTGGCCAAACCGGATCCTTTGTTTAGAATCTGAGACCTCTACAACAGCTGTGCAGAAGCGGTGCAAATTCACAATCAGCCAAACGATAAGCAGAAAGGCCACTGACCTCTTCTTAATTCTTGAGACATCTCAAAGAAGATGGCTCCCCTGCCACTATCAGTGCTGTTATTTAGTATGCTGTGGGACTTTCTATCACGGGGGCAATCCAAATGGCCAAAGGATGAGAAATTCTGTATGTCTTATACCAGTCAGGATTCTTAAACACAAGTCAGAGATGTTGACTATCACTGATCGAATAAAAAATGAAGTTATTATAAAGCTATGGGATAGCTCACCAAAAGGTAGAAAGACTAGGAAATGAGACCTGGGGCTAGTGTCCAGGAAACACTTCTCCAACAAAGCCTTAACTGGCCTCAGAGAGGGAATGAGCTCCCCTGCTGCCGTCACTGGGCGTGACACCCCACACCCCGGCTTTGCACTAAGCTGTCTTCTAGATGAGGAAGTTGAGCTTGCTCGCACTGGTCCACTCCTATACCAAGAATTTAACCTGGCAGTCTCCCTGGCAGCCTCAGCAGGCTAACTTCTTTAGGTTGGATGCCTCACAGTCATAAAATGGCTGCCAGTTTTCTAAACACAATTATAGTTCAGTCAGGAGAAACAGACAATGGTATTGTCTGGTGAGTTTCCCGGCTTCATCTTCCCCTTTTATCAGGAAGTGATAATTCTCTAAAATGTTCCAAGCAGATTTTCCTTTACTTCTCACTAGTCAGATCTGAGCCCTTCACTCTATTCTCTCTCAATTTCCAAGGAAGCCTAGAAAACAGGGTATCTAGGAAATGGGGTTCAGTGACTCCTTATGGTTGAGCACGTTGACAGTTTCACAAACTTGGGGTCCTATTTTCAAGAATATAGAATAAATGTGACCCCTGGTTAAAGAAACCTTATTTTAACCACCTAATGATCTCTTAAGTTTGCTTCCAGGACTTGCCCTTCTTCTAATCATAATAAAAGGTGAGCAGGCTGGCTTTGCTCATCACTCGGGTCCCCATCTCAGACCTTAATCAGCACACACTGTGCCTGCTATCGTCAGACCTGTGGGCTCATGTGCATTCTTCCTCATTCCCAGTTTCCCGTGAGTGTCCCACATCCAGCCCATGGGAAGCATCTATGCCTCCTTCCCCCTGGGAAGTTCTGAGTAGACAGGCCTTGCCCACAGCCACCTCTTCCCTGGCTTGTCCATCAGCAGATACAGAGCCCTCCCCTCATTCTTTAGATTTCTAAGGTGACCCATAAGTTCCTGCAAGTTCAGGAAATGTACTTCAAGCTCTAAAACAAGTCATAGGAATGAGCCTCTCAGAAGGCTGAACGAGGGGGAAAAGCTCTCAACTTTTCTGCCTGGTGAAGCTGGAATCGCAGCATAGCTGTAGCTCTGTCCATCAGGGTTCCCGGGAGCCCCTGTCATTCTCCACTATATATTCCATGGATGGGAATTTTAACAGTCATATAACTAGTCTGGGTTACCTCATTTTCATATTCCACAGGGAGATCTGTCTCTGACCATATTAGCATTTGAAACCTATTTTCTTAGGTCCTGTTAGACTTGTATTGTCATTCCCTGTCATACACGGAGGAAAGCGAAATGGTCATTTTCCCCACAACTAATTGCATCAGCCACAGGCTTTCAAATGTGGCATATTATTTTACTTCCCTCCTTGAAGTATTAATTACTACAGAAATTGTCCTCTTGCCATATTCAAACAAAATATATGAAATAACTGCTTTCAGACATCAAACAGAAACAATGAAAAACCGATCCTTGGGGAAAAAAAATGCAAACAAGGTGTGTGGGGAGCAGCTCGGACTAGACTGAGTTACTGGAATTAAGACTTATTCTATGCATCTGCTCTCCCACAATATGGTGCTGGGAGAGGAGGAGACAGCTTCTGCACAGCTGCCTCCAGTTCAGCCAATAAACTGTGGGACTTGCTCCTGATTGGAGAGCAGCGTACTCGGCGTGTGGGCAGCCGAGTTGGGATTGGCAGAGGAGGACTATAAAGGAGGAGAGAGACGGCATGCACCAGGAACATCTAAGGGGAACATCTAAGGGGAACACCTGTGCAGCCCCCGAGAGAGCCGGCCGGCGGTGTGCCGCTCCCCTGCGGAAGTGGGGAATGTGGCCAGGGGGAACTGCCCTTCCACGGAGGTGGAAGGGATAGTAGCCAACCCGGGAAGGACCAGCAGCAAACCTGGGGAGGGCCGAACAGACGAAAGAACAGCGCAGGGTTTAGTGTCGTTCCTCCACGAAGAGGGGGAGCGACAAAGGTGAGTTTTGTGAGCTTACAATGTAGAGGCAGTGTCTAAGCCACAGATCAAGGAACAGGAGGTGAAACAAAGCCTGAAGTTCTCAATGAATGCAGAAACATTGACCAGAGTTCAGGAAAACCAAGGCAGCAAGAATTTGGGGAGACAAGGCAGATATGCAGAGAAAGAGCTCCAGAAATCTGCACAGGGATCCTCCCAAGGTTGATTTTCTCATGCACAGGACAATATAAGGCCAGTATAGAACAACTCTGAAGAGAAGAACAGTTATTGGGGAGGTATAAGATGAACGAAGCCAAGAGTTCACATTGACTCCTCAGGAAGACTATGCCTTAAAAGTGGAGCTAAGTTAATATTATGATAAAGGCTCCTCTGGATTTGTCCTAATCAAGTTTCTATAAAAGTCTTGACAAAACCAACTCACTCCAACTAACTTACCTGTGAATGAGAACAAATTTGACCACTCTATAAAGAATACCACCACAAAGTTTTTTCTTGCCATTATTCCCTCAACAAAACAGTCTAGTAACTATTCATCTAGCGTCAACATTGTAATAAGTATTATAAGTCATCTAGAGGTGGCTTACAGTATACAGAGAAGGAGTTCGGGTAAGGTGCAAACACTTTACCATTTCACATGAGACACGACACCTGAGCATTTCTGGATTTTTGGTGTCCAGTGGGGGATGAGGGCCCTGGAATCAATTCGCCAGGGATACTGAGGAATGACTGCAATGTTGTTGTCTGTAGACAAGCACAGCAGACTTTGCTGAAGGACAAAGCTCTTAGAACAACTCTGGATATCCTACAGTCGGTCTGACCATGCTTTTAAAGAAAGACAAAAATGTGCATGGGATTCCTGAAAAAATAACACAACAACCCATTAGCATGCAAATATGTAAGCTAAACCAGCTGAGTCCAGTGAGAAACCAGGTCACTAGCTAAGAGGTCCAAATCTTGAGGATAAGTCTGGAACTCTCCCAGAGAGAAAGGAAGGCTGGCCATTCTAACGGGCATCACACTCTGTGAGCTCAAAGAGGGGAGGATCTGTGTTGGTTTTGTTTGCCACTGGGTGCTGTGTTCAAGCACAGCAACTGGCACTCACTAGGCACTCAAAAAATATTGTAGAGGAGGAAGAGGAGCAGGAGGGTGGGGGGTGGGGAGAGATCGAGCAGGGAGGAGAAGGGGGAAACTGTCCCAGTGTCTAGCAGAAATCAGCATCTAGTAGACATCTATGAGCCTCTGACATTTCTTCCATATGACAATAACAATAAAATCCAGAAATAAATGTCTTTATAAGTGAGTATGGCACTTTGAGAAAAAGACCGAAGTACTAATGTTAAAAACAGCCAAATGCATCCTTCTTAGATGCCTTAAAAGATTTTCCTTGGCTAACTAGTCAGGTTTGTGCCAAGAAAACCCATTTACTCTGACTGCTCAGCTAACAAGCTACTGTCTGACAATTGTCCTAAAGATTGATGCATCATATAATCAGAGGAGTATATCTGCACAAATTGAGAGGTGTGGTTATTACAGTACAGGTCTTAATGCACATCAGAGGCCATTTGTTGGCAGAATATTCAATTTAGAAATCTATTGTCACCTAGATACATCTGCCAATAAATCATCAGAGAGATGCATTTATATTGAGGGCAAAATACTTTGCCGTATGGTTCCTCCCATGGTCCTTGAAGATAAAATGGTTTATCCTGAGCATCTTTGTTTAAATGGCAATAAGCACCTCACCTAATATGAAGGTCAAAGGAGTGGGACAGTTGACGCACACACCAATTCCTCACACAGAATATCTCTATTCCCTATCTAGCAAGGTTCAAAGGAATTGATGTCTCCTTGTCACCATCCCGCTGGTCAGCAGAAGACATAAAGCATGAAACTTAAAAAGTGTGACCATACATGGTTATTTTCATACCCAACATTTTCTTAATAGACTAAATATATAGGCCAGCGCCGCAGCTCACTATGCTAATCCTCCGCCTGCGGCGCCAGTACCCCAGGTTCTAGTCCCAGTTGGGGTGCCAGATTCTGTCCCGGTTGCTCCTCTTCCAGTCCAGCTCTCTGCTGTGGCCCGAGAAGGCAGTGGAAGATGGCCCAAGTGCTTGGGCCCTGCACCAGCACGGGAGACCAGGAGGAAGCACCTGGCTCCTGGCTTCGGATCAGCGCAGCTCGCCGGCCATAGCAGCCATTTGGGGGGGTGAACCAATGGAAGGAAGACCTTTCTCTCTGTCTCTCTCTCTCTCTCTCTCTCTCACTGTCTAACTCTGCCTGTAAAAAAAAAAAAAAAAAAAAGAAAAGAAAAAAACAGACTAAATATATAAGCAAACACTATTGAGTTTGTTTTATGAAAATGTTGTCATGTGGCTAATCAGAAACATCCTGACCCTAAATGCAGCACCATATCCCTGCCACTCCCACCATTGTAGCCAATATATACATTCATATGTCAGCATATATGAGGGATCTTCATAAAGTTCATGAAAAATGTGTATCATGAAAAAAACTATGCAAGGATCTCAATTTTTTTTTGCACCAAAACAAAATATGTCTTAATTTTATTTTCCTATGAACTTAAAATACCTTTTGTAAAACTTCATTTATTTGTTATAAACAGACACACAGAGATCTCCCAACCATTTGTACATTCTCTAAATGGCCTCAATAGTTAGGGCTGGGCCAAGGATCAAACTGGGAAGTGGGAACTCAATCCAGGTTTCCCACACCAGTGGCGAGTACCCAGTTACCCGAGCTACCACCTGCTGCCTCCCAGGGTGTTCACTGGCAGGAACCTGAATCAGGAGCCTAACAAGGAAATCAAACCCAGGCACTCTGATATGGGATGTGGGTTTCTTAACTGCGAGGCCAAATGCCCACCCTCCCTCCATGAACTTTTTAAAGGACAGTAGTTTAACTTTGTCTGAATTTTTTCAAAATCACCATAAATTAAGATGGGGAAGAAATCCATATAAATATGATCCCCAGCTCAATGCCATTCTCTGCTCTCCTTCTTCTCCTTCCTCTCATGCTTCCTCCCCCACCCCCACTGGCTCTTTTTCTGAACCTCTCCACAATAAAGCTTTCTTTTCATCAACTGCCATTCTGAGAAATCTACACTTTTCTCAGCAATATCTCTCTGAGCCACTGAAGGAAAAATTTTGGTCCAGCAGTGAGGCTGGAGAAGGAGGAGGTCCCTCGCAGTAGGACCTCTGTTTATTTTGTATTTAACAAAAGGGAAAGGTTTTCTTGCAACAGCACTTTTTGGCTTGAGCGTCCCGAATGCAAACATACAGCAGTGACCTGAGCTCACCCTAGGAACATTGTTAGCTGACAGTCACCTTGGGAGTGAAAAAACAAAATCCCACTGCAGCAACTTGGACTGATCTAAGCTCCTTTTGCTGTCATTTAACACTGCAGATTTGATTTAATTTGAGGAGACTTCTAAGACAATTTAGAAACTTCAGCATTTCATAGCAAGCCTGATCATTCTTCTTCTACACATGTTCAAAGGTTTCCCGGCTTATAAATAAAAAGTAGAATCAGATATGAGGGCCACACTAGTATTTGGTTTTCCTATTTTTAAGCTTGTAAGTAAAAGTTATCTTCTGAAGAAAAAATCAGGAGCACTGAGTGGTAATTACGGTAAACCAGATTTGGACTCAACATAAGGAAGCAACTCCAACAATCGATCAGAGCTGTGTTTGGAAAGAAACGGCCTTGACACCAGAAGGATTCAAAAGAGACTCAAGGAGACCACATGAGGGTGTGACTCTGAGTCCTGGAGTCCCTCCCTGTATGGTACATGGTCCCCAGAATTAGGAAAGGGCTCTGCTTTCAGGTTACAGCCAGGAAGGGTATCAGCAACAGAACATCTAGAGTACAAAGATGTGTTAGGGGACGCAGGGGCCACAACAGAAAGCCAACCTGACGGTAAGTGAACGTAAACTAAGGAAACGAACAATCCAGATGTTGAAAGCTTGACCCATAGTCCTTCTTTCTCTTCTTTTTCTTCTCACCGAAAATATGAAATCCTCTCTAAACCTGGTGAGGCTGGTATGGAGTGGGATCATTGCGATTTCATGTTTTTATAAAATATTCATTGTGAAATTTTCCTCTACTGAAGGTTACAGGGTATAACATTTGTTGTTGCGTTGTCAGAAGAGAAACCTGCATCGTGGTTTCTGCTACTGGGGAAATCGCTTCAATTCAAAGTGAATTTTGAATCTTCAAACCCTTTCTAGCAAGTAAACAGCTGAAGGCCTACAGACACTGCCCTCAAGAGAACAGGGCCCCTGCACCTATGACTAAGGGCATGGGGCCGCACCTTGTCTGACTCCCAATCACTGTGTCCCCTCAACCACAAACCACTGGCACTCAGGGAAGCCACCTAGATCTGCTAGGACTCTGTAATTCCACATGAGTCATTCCCCCAAATTTCTGTATTCAAACATTGTCAGACACCTCGCCCAAGACACCACCAATGCCCCCCGGGTAGGATCCCTGCAGAAACTTCCAACATGCTTTCCCTGTCCTGGTGCCCACCCTCTACCGCGGAGTCTGCACAAGGCAGTCAGACTGAGCCTCATGTTGCCTTAGATGTTTCTGCTTCTTATCAGGGACCCTGCCTGGAGTGAAAGCTCCTTGAGGCCAGAGTCTTCGTTTCTTTTGTCCCTCGTTGCATCTCCAGCACGCCAGAACAGTAGTGGGCACACTGCTCACACTCAACAAGTATGAGATGCTCAGGGGACTTTTCTACTGGTGCCTGCATTTTCCAAGGAAGCATAAAAATGGGCTCCTGTGTCTCATGACTCCTACCAAGAAAGTGAACTTTGAGGGACCTGAAATGTCATCTACTTACTAGGCCTACGTGAAGTCTTTCTACTGACCCCCTAACAAGGGGATCCTGTTTCAACCAATCCTATATAGGACTCTTTCCACCCTACCCAGGATAAGACAGTTTTCCTTAGTGAGCACAACCACCAAGAAACCTTTCTTCTAATACCTATTAATGTCTGGCTCCCTGCCTCCACAAACTAGTCACTGAATTTTCTCATCGGGATGGGTTTCTTGGCCTACCAAGTAAATGAATGCAAATGAATGCATGGACCTCCACAGGTGGCCACAGTGACAATTCAGTCCCACTTGAAATGGCTCTTCCCAGAGAGTGTTCTCAAGAAAACATTGATTTGAGAAGAATCTCTGTGGCCCAACAACAAATAATGGTAGGTAGGCTCTAAAAATTTAAAAAATATTATCAGCTGCAGAATATAGAGCTGCCTGGTCTGGGGTGATGTATAGACCTTCTTTGGTAGAGAAAGCTGAGCTTAGGAACCATGGTCCTCTCATTCTGGGAAAATCGCTGAGCATTGCTGAGTCCTGTCCCTTTACCTGTAAAATAAGACTTGCTTTGCAGAATGGTGGTGTGGGTTAAAGAGAGCAGGCATGAAGCACCATGCGTCACACATGCGTCACACATGCGTCATGAAGCACCATGCGTCACACAGGGCAAGTGCTCAACAAAGCAGCTACCAGGGCAGTTCACACACAGGATTGTCTGTGCTGTCAAATGACACTAAGGAGAGGGCCACACCTTGCTTAGGAGACATGTGTGCCTCTCCTGTAACTGTGGCTCTTTATACTTATCCTATTGCCTAGTGGCTTATGAGGGTACTTCCAAAAGTGAATGAAAAGGGGCCAGCACCATGGTGCAGCAGGTTGACGCCCTGGCCTGAACCGCCGGCATCCCATATGGGCGCGGGTTCAAGACCTGGCTTCTCCACTTGCAATCCAGCTCTCTGCTGTGGCCTGGGAGAGCAGTGGAGGATGGCCCAAGTCCTTGGGCTTCTGCACCTGCGTGGGAGACCCGGAGGAGGCTCCTGGCTCCTGGCTTCGGATTGGCGCAACTCTGGCCATTGTGGCCAGTTGGGGAGTGAACCATCAGATAGAGGACCTCTCTCTCTCTCTGCCTCTCCTCTTTCTGTATAACTCTAACTTTCGAATAAATAAATAAATCTTTAAAAAAGTGAATGAAAGATGATATTAAGGTGAGTTGGTTCTGGTAGAAAATATTTTTAAATTTTTGCATACACAAGGGGGTCTTCAAAAATTTCATAGAATACATATTATGAAAAAATGATGCATTTTAAAAAATATTGCACCAAAAATAAACTTATCTTTCATTCCATTTTCCATAAGCTTTTGAAAAACCTCGTAAATGCATTATCCCATGGATTCTACAAGTTAGGAGTCAGCATAACTCTTGAGTTGTGTGTCCTTGTTCAAGGCTGCAATTAAGGTTTTGGGAAGGACTGATGTCTCATCTGAGGGTCAGGGTTCCCTTCCAAGCTTATGTGGTTATTAATAATTCTTTGCCTCACAACTGTAGAACTCATGGTGGCTGACATTTTCAAGGCCAGGAGGAGAGAGATCTGATTTCTTCCATCTCTAACCTCTAAATCCTTTAAAGGACCTGCTTGATTAGGTTGATAACACCCAGAATCATTTCCCTTGAGCATGAAGTTGACTGAATAGTGAGCCTAATGACATCTGCAGCATGCCTCACACTTGGAACAGGAGAGGACCTGTTAAGCAGTACTTTCTCATGCTCTTTGCCATATTCTTTCTGCTATAAGTTACCAATCCCACGTATGCTCAAGGGTAGGGATTGTCTTAGAATTCTGTCTCCCACAGACAACATACGTACCCATAGGCCGTCACACTGCTGGTTGGCCTGTAGCAGTAAAGGTTCGAAGTCAGTAAATATCTCCATTAGGGTATTTTCTACCCTGCTGAGAACCCACGAAAGGCAAACATCAGGGACATGGCTGTGGCCACTGGTGAGCACAATGGAATCAAACAGAAATCAAAACCCATTGTCAAAGTTTATTTGGAATTCAGCCTTTCCTGCCCCTACTCATGAAAGAAGAAAAATGGGCAGTGTGGCTATGATTGCCACCTGCTTCAGATTAACAAAGTGAACTGCTCAACAGCCATGGGCCTCAGGAAAGACCCATGTGGGAAGAACTTGCTGTAGAAGGGGCATGTGTCTACACATACACACAGACACACAGACACACACATGCACAGCCAAAGAGCCCAAGTATCCTCTTTGAGAGGCATTCTAGAATTTCAGTGCCAGTTTCCCAATGTGGCTTTCTAGGTATTGGGGGAGGAGTGAGGAAGAAGGGTATGCTTTCAAGGTAGGGGTAGAGGGGCACAGAGAACCACCCTTCTCCACTTCTAAGAAAGGACAGTACCTAAGAAAGGTGTTCACAGTACCTTCCTTTATATTTGGTTCCAGAAGCAACAGCTCGCCTCAAACAGATTAACTCATCAACTACTCGGGTCACAGATCGGAAGACTTCTGGGTGAATTATGACACGCTGCCTCAACAGCTGTGCCCAGGATTCAAGGGCACCAGCTGGAGTGGATGAGCCTGGGGCAGGGGCTGGCTGAGGCCCTTTCTGTTCAGCTGGCCATGAGAGTCTGTGAAAGAACTGTCTGAAAGAGGGCTTCTCTAACACCCCAAAATAGGAGAATGCACCTCAAATTCTTCAAGAGCATGCCACGCAGCCACAAAGCCACCAGAACCAGGCTGGGGGGAAAGCAACCCTCCACGATCAGACTCCAGCAGCCAGGTGGTATAAAAAACGTCCCCACTGGGCAGAAAACTCAAGTCAACAGCTGCCAACCTTGGTGTCAGATCACCTCAAAACAAGATGCTTGCTTTATTTTCCCTCTCATTGTTCCCAGTTATTATTGCTCTGTATTTTCCCTTTCCATTTTTCTCTTCTTTTCATGACTTCCTTCTGATGTATGCATTTCTGCAATGCACCTGTTGGTCACCTGATGATGGCTCTCAACCTCTCTCAAAAGCCCTCTTTCCTCTTTTGCATCACTGCTATTTTATTTCTCTCTGTGGGGAGCAACTCGGACTAGACTAAGTTACTGGAATTAAGACTTATTCTATGCATCTGCTCTCCCACAATATGGCGCTGAGAAGGGAGAAACAGCTTCTACACAGCTGCCTCCAGTTCAACCAATAAACTGTAGGACCTACTCCTGATTGGAGGAGAGCAGCGTACTCGGCGTGTGGGTAGCAGAGTTGGGATTGGTGGAAGAGGACTATAAAGGAGGAGAGAGACAACATGCACCAGGAACATCTAAGGGGAACATCTATCTGAAGGAACACCTGTGCAGCCCCCGAGAGAGCCGGCCGGCGGTGTGCCGCTCCCCCGCGGAAGTGGGAAATGTGGCAGGGGAAACCGCCCTTCCACGGAGGTGGAAGGGACGGTAGCCAACCCGGGAAGAACCAGCAGCAAACCCGGGGAGGGCCGAGCAGACGAAAGAACAGCGCAGGGTCCTGTGTCGTTCCCCCACGAAGACGGGGAGCGACACTCTCTACTGCTATCTGCCTCTCTCTGGCTTGTACTCTCCAGCCAAACCAAGGCCAGGATGCCCAGCTGAGACTGTCTGCAAACCTCTCCTAGATAGACCATCCAATCATCATAGGAAAGCCCTTTGAGTGCCTGCACCAGAACCTTTTTTTTTTTTTTTCAAGTCAATGAACAGATCAGAGATAAGATTCTGCCCTGGTGAAGGTGATAACTCCCTTTGAGTCTGATGAATTATTATAGAATAGGGAGTATATTGGATAAATTTTATCAATAGAACCAAATAATAGAATAGTCAGTGTGAAAACATGTGTGGGCGAAATGAAAACTCATGTAGGGGAGGCAAGCATCCCTTCCCCCTCAGTAACTACCGATATTGCTGCAGGCATTTTTACCTGCATTTTATGACTTTATTAGCACACACAGGCACCCCTCAGTGCACTGAGGAAATAGGACCCCTCTGCGTGGCTCTGCTCATGTTCCTACATCTCTTCTCTCCTGCATGCACGCCTCGGTGTGTTCATAGACAGCAGCTTACACTGTGGAAGATTACAGTTTTATGCTGCACTGCACTTACTCTTTAAACATCCTCGAAAATGATTTTCTGCATCATAACAGGAACATTTACAAATATCTTGGTGATGACACAGAAAATCTGAAAACTTCAGCCATTCTGTCAATGTTTGAGAAAAAATATTCCTGACCCAGCTCCAGCTGAAAAGCAACTTGCTGAAACATCACCTAAAACAGGAGGTTCCAATTCATTGGAACTCGACTTATTACATGCTTGAGCAGCTACTGGAACAAGAAAAAGCTGTGCAAGACTCTGCAGGCCAGGGTGTGAGGATAACAAAAAAGGGAGGTATTCTTTTAACGTTTACTCAGTGGAGCCTGACAAGCTGTGTCAGTTGTCCTCCTCCTGCTCCTTGGAAAGTCCCTGCTGACAATGGCAAGTCTACCAGGCATTTTGTTACTAATCAGGCATCTGAATCTCTTGGTTAAGTAAATGCCAACTCAGTTTGAAGTCAAGAAAATATTCCTTAGATTCAGACCCATGCACACCGGCCATGGACCTGGAGGTAGGGGGAGTTTGGGGCAGTGTCACCTTTCCTTACCACAACTCTTAAATAATAGTCTAACCTTATTTCTTGGATGACTCTGATCACTCAAGTGAGGTTAATGTAAAGAAATCTTCATAGAGTTTCAATTCTTTCAAAGTCAAGGGCATCTCAGGGAAACAAAATTTCTCCA
The DNA here is from genome assembly GCF_964237555.1 of Oryctolagus cuniculus. Lineage (NCBI taxonomy): Eukaryota > Metazoa > Chordata > Mammalia > Lagomorpha > Leporidae > Oryctolagus > Oryctolagus cuniculus. The sequence continues at coordinate 52,024,794 of NC_091441.1, read as the reverse complement.
CATTGTCTTTCAATATGAATAAACACCTGTTTCTCATCAGGCTGTGGTCAAGAAGTGTGGTGATTGGGAGTGATTGATGGTGGAGGAGGGGATATGCATTTTAAAGGCTCGTTCTTTAAAAATTAATATTAGAGACAGAAAGACAGCTCCCATCCATTGGTTCACTCCCCAAATACCTACAACGATCTGATATTTGGTGACTTAATCCAAGTCTCCCACGAGGATGGCAGGGACCCAAATACTTGAGCAATCACCTTCTGCCTCACAGAGTCTGCACTGGCAGGAATTTGGAATAGGGAGGAACTAGACTTGAACACAGGAACTCTGATACAGGATGTGGTGTCCTAAATTGTGCCTTAACCACTAGGCTAAATGCCCACCCCTAAAGGTTCATTCAAGGACAAACAACTTCTGCCCTCCTAGATGTAAACTTTAAATTCCATGGCCTGGTCTTCTGCAAAGAGGCTCCAAAGGGCTCTCAAAGTACTGGCAATGAAATTCAATGGGCAAATCCACTTCCATCACCACCCGAATTTTAGAAGTTGGGCATTCCAGTCATGTATTTGCCAAAATCCCATGTTTACTCCAAAACAGTACTTGTTGACATTGTCTTGAACTATGTATACCTTAATTTTGTATTTATAGGAAAACATCTATTTGTACAGGACAATGTGAGCATGTACCTGGAACTATAAAAATCTAAACCCTAAAACAGAAAGTTCTTTCTTCAAAAGTAAGCCCAGATGGAAAGCCAAGACACTGTGGCAAAAAATGTTCTACATGAAAGATCTCTGCGGGTGAGACCCCAGAGGAAAGAAGTGGCCATCAAAGCAGGATATACTTTCCTCTGAAGGGAGGAGACAGCTTCTGCTTCGCATATGGCCTTGTTGAAATATGGAAGGAGTTTGTGGATCCAAAAGTCTTCCATAATCTAGGCAGCTCTTGTCAAGAGCCTTCGGTGATCACTGATGTCATACATAGGAGTGTTAATTGTTAAATAAAAACAGGAGTCACTGTGCACTAACTTCCCATGCAGAAACTCTGTCCTCAATGAGTTGTATTATGAGACTTAATAGTAAAATTTATTTCTCAAAGAATTACTTCATTTTAGTGTATTTAGTGGAGGATATACCTATGTCATATAAATTATAGTTACATCTAAGTGCTCGCAAAAGGTGTATCATTCCTGGGTTCTTCTTTAAGGATAAAGAAATCATGGGACATGTACTCTATAGAATACTATACAGCAGTCAAAAACAATGAAATCCGGTCATTTGCAACAAAATGGAGGAATCTGGAAAACTTCATGCTGAGTGAATTAAGCCAGTCCCAAAGGGACAAATATCATATGTTCTCCCTGATCGGCGACAACTACCTGAGCACCAAAGGGGAAACCTGTTGAAGTGAAATGGACACTATGAGAAACAGTGACTTGATCAGCTCTTGTCCTGACTGTTGATGTACAATGTAATACTTTATCCCTTTTAGTATTTTTTTGTTGTTCTAGTACTATTGGTTGAACTCTGTAATTAACACACAATTATTCTTAGGTGTTTAAATTTTAACTGAAAAGTGATCCCTGTTAAATATAAGAGTGGGAATAAGAGATGGAGGAGATGTGCAATTTGGGACATGCTCAAGCTGACTTGCCCCAAATGGTGGAGTTAGAAACGTGCCAGGGGATTCCAATACAATCCCATCAAGGTGGCATGTACCAATGCCATCTCACTAGTCCAAGTGATCAATTTCAGTTCACAACTGATCACACTGATAGGTCTAAGAATCAAAGGGATCACACAAACAAGACTAGTGTCTGCTAATACTAACTGATAGAAACAAAAAGGGAGAGAACAATCCAACATGGGAAGCGGGATACACAGCAGACTCATAGAATGGCAGATGTCCTAAATAGCACTCTGGCCTCAGAATCAGCCCTTAAGGCATGTGGATCTGGCTGAAGAGCCCATGAGAGTATTTTAGGCATGGAAAGCCAAGGCACTCTGGAAAAACAACAACAACAACAACAACAACAACAACTAAATGAAAGATCTCCAAGAGCGAGATCCCAGTGTAAAGAACGGGGCCATCAAAGAAGGAGGTACCTTTCTCTGAAGGGAGGAGAGAACTTCCACTTTGACTATGACCTTGACTGAATAAGATTGAAGTCAGCGAACTCAAAAGACTTCCATAGCCTTGGCAACTCATGACTAGAGCCTAGGGAGATTACTGACGCCATAAACAAGAGTGTCAAATTGTTAAGTCAACAACAGGAGTCACTGTGTACTTACTTCTCATGTGGGATCTGTCCTTAATATATTGTCCAATGTGAAATAATGCTATAACTAGTACTGAAACAGTATTTTACACTTTGTGTTTCTGTGTGGGTGCAAACTGATGAAATCTTTACTTAATATATACTAAATCGATCTTCTGTATATAAAGATAATTTAAAATGAATCTTGATGTGAATGGAATGGGAGAGAGAGCGGGAGATGGGAGGGGTACGAGTAGGAGGGAAATTATTGGGGGGGGAAAGCCATTGTAATCCATAAACTGTACTTTGGAAATTTATATTTACTAAATAAAAGTTAAAAAAAAAGATCTCTGTGAGTGAGATCCCAGTGGAAAGAACAGGACCATCAAAGAAGGAGGTACTTTTCTCTGAAGGGCGGAGAGAACTTCCACTTTGACTATGACCCTGTCAGAATAAGTTCGAAGTCAGAGAACTCAAAAGGCTTCCATAGCCTTGGCAACTCATAACTAGAGCCTAGGGAGATTACTGACGCCATAAACAAGAATGTCAAATTGTTAAGTCAACAACAGGAGTCACTGTGTACTTACTCCTCATGTGGGATCTGTCCTTAATGTGTTGTCCAATGTGAATTAATGCTATAACTAGTACTGAAACAGTATTTTACACTTTGTGTTTCTGTGTGGGTGCAAACTGATGAAATCTTTACTTAATATATACTAAATCGATCTTTTTATATAAAGATAATTGAAAATGAATCTTGATGTGAATGGAATGGGAGAGGGAGCGGGAGATGGGAGGGGTACGAGTAGGAGGGAAATTATTGGGGGGGGAAAGCCATTGTAATCCATAAACTGTACTTTGGAAATTTATATTTACTAAATAAAAGTTAAAAAATAAAAATTTAAAAAGCAAAATTACTTTCAAGATGCAATGACTTTGAACAGCCCTTTTCTGGACTGTTGAGGAAGAGTTTTTGGTTTGGTTTTGTTTTCTGTTTTTTTTTTCTTTTTCCTTTCCTTCCTCATAAAAGTGTTGAACTCTTTACCTAGAATAGAGTTACTCTTTTGTGTATAGAGTTAAATGAAAATATATCTTAGTGAAAACTAAGATAGGGAACAGGAAGAGGAAGAGGGATGGGAGTGTGGGTGGGAAGGTGGGTATGGTGGGAAGAATTACTATGTTCCTAAAGTCGTATTTATGAAATGCATGCAAATAAATTTTAAAAAAATAATAAAAATAAAAAAGCCAGGTGTGGGGACCCATGAGCCGGCCATGGGCCCACATGCTAAGGCTTGGCTTGCTGACCATTTGCAATAGTTATTGCTGTGTGGATGTTTATGGTTTCTGTTGAGCTGTGATATGGGGACCGTATCATAACCCCAGGCTAGAGTCAAAACAACTATGGCCTTGGGGCTTCCCGTACTTCTTTTCCCACTGACCAAGGCTGAGAAAACAGCAGGTGGAAGCTTGTTGTTAGCACCCGAGCCGCCTGCTATGTGACCAGGAGCTTGATTGGATGAAGGCGCGTGATCACCTTTATGGTTGGACAAGAAGTGCATGGACTGTGCGTAATCAGGCACCCAATTGGAGCACCGCCGCATGGACTGTAGCATGGACTAAGCTTGCTTACATGCTTCAACAATGTTATACTATATAAGCTGTTTGTGATATGGTACGGGAGCTTCCCCTTTCTTTTGGAGCTCCCCTTGCTCAAGGGTTTCTCTTTCTATCCTGTTTAAATAAAAGTCTACTGAAGACTGATCAGCTGGAAGCAACGTCGTTCCTTTGCGGGCAAGGGAGCGACACCAGGAAACTTTAGGTAAATTGTTATTTTCATCCAGTATTGTCCAAAACTTTAAAAACAATTCCATATGGGGGCCAGCATTGTGACCTAGCCGGTAAAACCACCATCTGCAATGCCAGCATCCCATATGGGAAGCTCTTGGCTTCTGGCTTCAACCTGGTCAAGCCCCAGCTGTTGCAGCCACTTGGGGAGTAAACCAGCAGATGGAAGATTCTCATCCTCTCCCTCTCTCCCCCTCTCCCTCTCTCCCCCTCTCCCTCTCTCCCTTTCTTCCTCTTTCCCCCTCCCTCCTCCCCCTTTCCCCCCTCATCCCCTCCCTCACGCTAGCCCTCCCCCCTGCCTTTTCCCAAAGCCAGGAGCCAGGACCTCCATCCTAGTTTCCCATGTGGGTGGCAGGGGCCAAAAAACTGGGACCATCCTATGCTGCTTTTGCAGGTGTGTTAGCAGGGAGCTGGATCAGAATTTGTGCAGCCAGAACTCAAATCAGCACTGGTATAGGATGCCAACTACACAAGTGGCAGCTTAATCCTCTTGGCTACAATGCCAGATCCTAAATCAGTATTTCTGAATACTACTGGTTGCAATTGGTTTTGTTGTAAAATATTTGATCTAATAAAGTAGCACTGATAGTAGAACTATGATTTTTAAACTCTTAAGGAAGAGAGAGTATAAAAACTATAACTGAAAAAGGCACTTGGGCTTAATACTGCTGAGTCCAGCTATCCCAGCTACAGTGTGACCTAAGATTAGTTACACAACTATGTTCTAGAACCAGAGGGGAGACCTCAAGCCTGGAGGTAGTGCTGGGTTTCCCCTATGCAACTGACATCACAGTATATGGTTTTTTGTAAAGGGAGATTATGACATAGGAGATGAAAGTTGTATTAGTGGCACTTACAGAGTTAGCCTTGGGACAGGGGAATGTCTTTTTCTTTTGTGGGGACTTTGGGAATTTGGAGATAGCATGATGAAAAATAAGTCCCAGTGCGACATGTTAGAAGGCTGGGGCTAAGGGGCCACTGCCTACAGTGCTGGCATCCCACAGGGGCTCCGGTTCAGGTCCTGACTGGACTACTTCTCATCCAGCTCTCTGCTATGGCCTGGGAAAGCAGTGGAAGATGGCCCAAGTGCTTGGGCCCCTTCCCCAGTGTGGGAGACCCAGAAGAAGCTCCTGGCTCCTGGCTTATGATTGGCCCAGCTCTGGCTGTTGGGGAGTGAACTAGCAGATGGAGCTTCTCTCTCTCTCTCTCTCTCTCTCTCTCTGCCTCTCTATAACTATGCTTTTCAAATAATAAATGAATAATAAATCTTCACAAAAAAAGGCTGAGACAGAGAGTTTCCCAATAAGGAATGTATATGTGGCTTCTGGGAGAAACATAACCTAGCATTGCTTTTAAATTTCTCTGCATTGTAATTTCTAATATCTCTATACCTTCAGTAAAATCTTGTTAAATATTGCACTGTGGTCCCAGCAGTCAAGGTAAGAATTTAAAGGGAAGAACCAGACCCGTTTCTAATAATGGGCATTAAGAAGCAGTCTCAGACAGGGAGCCAGACCTGGCAGGCAGAGACTTGCATCTGTTCTGATGACAATGCCCCAGGCTGGAGCTGTGAGGGTACATGAGCTGGCTGAGAAGCACACACTAACAATGGCAGGTTCAGGAGATGTTAGCATCCTTGAGAAGTCTCAAAAATGTAAGAAAGATGGGGCAAGCTTTGTGGAACTGTGGGTTAAGCCATTGCTTGTGACGCCAGCATCACATATTGAAGCACCACATCAGGTCCTGGGTGCTCTGTTCCCTATCCAGCTGTCTGCTAATGCACCTGGAAAGGCAGCAGGAGGTGGCCTAAGTACTTGTGAACTGCCACCCACATGGGAGATCCAGAGTTCCTGGTTGCTGGCTTGGGCCTGGCCCAGCTCTGACTGTTGTAGTCATGTGAGAAGTGAACCAGTGGATAGAAGGTTGATCTCTCTCTCTCTCTTTCTCTTTCTCTCTCTCTCTCTCTCTCTCATGCTTCAAATAAATTAATAAAACCCTTTTTAAAAAATGTAAGGGAGAATAAAAAAAGAATTCAATTGAAAATGCAACTTTTTGAGGTATGCTTGGAATGATCTTGAAATCCATGCTTATGAATGTGGTCTTCAGAAAGTCCGTGAATAATATGCATTCTGAAAAATGCTGCATAGATTTTAACTTACTTGTTAATTCCAAAAACAAAATGTAAGGGAGGATGAGTCCATTAAAGGACCTGAACTCTAAAAGGATAGGTGCTCAATTATTGTAATGTAGACACTGAAAAGAATTGGGGTCCCATTTCCCATCTCAGTCTGTGGGAGGACTGGACATTCCTGCTCTACTGCGAGGAGATGAGCAGCAACTCCTCAAACCTCTTGCTCACAGTTGCGTGTTCTTGGACCAACCATGCCACCTCTCATACCTCCAGTTTGCCCATCAGGAGAATGTAGGAATTGAATAAGATGGTTTTAAAGTTTGTTCTGGGAATTGCTTCCTCTATATCATGATTTTAGTGCATTTGGGTAGTAAATGCTAGATTTGGACTTAGCATCATCACTCAAATTTAGAAAGGCTTTCAATAACCCAACTCTGAGCATGTGACAGACATCCCCACTTTGTACACTTGAAGAATCACAATCAAATCTACTAGAACCAGTGGAGATTTACAACATGATTGAAAACTGCCAAAAAATAAATGAAAGGGCATACTCACTGAACCTACTTAGAGTATTAAGATCTAAGGTTTTATTGTGACTCAGTTAAGAATTAATTTAAATATGTGTTGATATGAATAAACACAGAGTAGATGCTTGATAAATGCCAGCTGAACAAATGACTGAACCATGCTCCCACACAAGCTCAGTTTGACTCTTGATGTTTTGAATTATTTCAGACTCTTCATTTTTTCATAACTCCACAATGGGTAAGAGTGAGGGCTTATTCTTATCAGAAAATGAAGTGGGACTATACCATCACATATGATACCAATGACAGAGAAAGGAGACATATCTAAAAACATCAGCACATCTATGCAGAGAATCTCTGCATCAAATTGGGTTTTTAAGAGTACTATCAAGAGAAAAAATTGCAAAGGTTCTTGATCAGGGTGAAATATTAAAGTGACCCCTAGCAGTGAAGGAGCCACAGTCTAGGGCAGGGTGAGGTTGCAAAATAATCTGAAGAGAAGCAGCAAGGGATTTTCTCTGCTTGATTTGAAGCAAGAACAAGCAAAGGAGGGGATACCTGCTTGGGAAAGAGGATGCCAGGCTAACAACTGGGTAGAACTGGAGAGCTGAGTTCCAGATTTTATTCTCCATGAAAGGCCATAGTCTTCAATCTAGAAAGGGTAAAATCATCATCATAACAATGAGCACAAAATTTTAGGTAGTTGAAAATCATGGAAGTTCAAGTTTCTAGTTCTTAGGGATTCTCTCCAGTGTGCTCAAAAAATGCTTAGTTGTTACCACTCAGCTATTATTGAAAAATAGGAGGAAAGCTCAAAGGTGAGGATGGGGGAAAATTGTGGGTTTTGCTTTGTTTTCTTTGTTTTTTACCAAAAGAAGGATAAAAAAGTGCATTTACTAGATGGTAATTTGATCCTGAGAAAATCTATTCTGAATAAATCAGTGGTTTATAAACTTCGAAGGGAAAATATGGTGGATTTACAAGGAACAGTGCTTCACTAAGAACAAAGCAATTCAATCTGACTTTAAGATTATTAATAGAGTTGTTCATTGACTAGGTTATGATTATGTTAAAGGCACTAAGTCTCTGGATTTTAGTGAAGCACTTGAAAAAGCCCTAATCATCCCTTATATAAAAAAATATGGATGGATAGAAAAAAAAGACAGAAGGTAGGTACTTTCAGATATTTGAATAACCAAAAAGTGTTTATTGGTAGTATGAAAAAGAATCATGCCCTATTCAACAGTTTTATTAGTAACCAGAGTTGGGACATGGAAAGCATACTTATTCAATTTAAGGCAGACACAAAGCTGGGAAGAGCCAGGAAGGTTAACTACAGCCCTTATGGCTGTCAGGACTCATGATTACAAGTGACAGAAACCCAGTTTAAATTAACCTCAGAAAACAAATTGTGCAGTGAGTAAATCCCTTCAGGCACAGTTGGATCCAGTTGCTCAAATAATGCAATCAAGCATGAGACTCTGTACCGTGGCTGTTTTCTTCTACGCTTGCTTCATTTTCAGGCCACTTTTTCCAGGTGAAGTCAAATATGGCATTAGCCTCTCTAGGTTTGCGTTCTACAGAATCCATAGTCATAATGTAAAGGATGGCTCTTTTGCTCAAGAGTTCTAGTAAAAGTCATACATTTGAGGTTCAGTGCCCTGAGTTGGAACATGTGCTGCTCCTTGAACAACCAGAGATTTAATACTTTGATTTTTCCAAGCTTGGGGGTTTGTATCCTCATAAAGTCCAAGGACTAAGAGCAGGATGGAAGATGCTACCCAAAGGGATCCTGCACATGCAAAATACAGCAATTACACCAAAAACAACAAGCTGAAATAACCATTTAAAAAAGAAAGATTAAATAATATAAATGTTCTAAAAATTAATTTCATAAGTTAAAGATGAGGATAGACCACATTTGTCAACGAACAGTTCATCTGAAAAAGATTTAGAGGTTGTGTTAGACAATAAGCTCATTATGAACCAACAATGTGTTACAGAAACTGGAAGAACTAATTCAATTTTAGTTTGTCTTAATAGAAAAATCATAACTCAATTAGGTATGTTATGGTCCCACTGTTTTCTTCATCAGCTAGACCATGGCTGGATGTTACATTCTGGAAGGACATTCACCAAGTATGATGCAACCAGAGCAGGCTGAAGAATGAGCTGAAAATCAACTTAGGGGAAGACCTGAAGAAGTTGGAGATTTCCATTTTGGAAAAAGTATCACCAAGTAGCTATGTCAAAATATTTGAAAACCCGTAATATGGACATATGACTAACTTCATCTGTGCTGCTTCAGTTGGGACAGCTCTTACCTGCAATGAAATTACAGAGAAATAAATTTGGGTTGGTTCAGCAAGTCGTACTGTCCAGTGAAATAATTGGCTGTTTTAAGATCAAGTGAGGCTCTTTAAATGTTCTTCTCTGAAGCATTGTAGGATTGTGTTGGTCACTAATTAGCTGCTAAAATACCTAGCCCAACTCCTAAAGCTGTGATCCAGCGAGTGATTCTGTAACTACCTATTAACTTCTCCATTATGGGCAACTTGTCAGTAAATACATACCCTTTACATATTTTTAGCAGCAAGGAAAGGACCCATGTCTTCTGGATTTGCTGCAGGAATGTAACTAAAAGAATTTCCTGCTCTAGCTGATTATAGAACCAAACTCTGTGTTGAAAACTCTTGGAATACAGGACACCAAGAACACTGAGGGTTTGGGCAAATGTCTCACTCACCTCAGCACCCTCATGCGTTAGTCAGAACTCAATGTGTATAAGTTAATTAAAATATGAAAATTATTCTTGTATATACTAGAAGAAAACGATTCAAATTTTTATTAAAATCATTGTCATTATCCATGGATTTTCTTATCATGTGATTTTACAACACAGATATTGTTTTAAAAAAGTAACAAGTATATTGTGAAAATATAATAAAATATATGAAAGTGTGTAAATCATCCAACTATAGTTACATTTAAGGAGCTAGCTTAATTATTATCCATTCCATCAATGATTAGACAACTTAGAATTGGTTACATTAAAAAAAATTATAAAATTGTGAGGATTCCCTATATCCTTGGAAGACACAAAACAAGCAGCTGAAGAGTAGAAAATTCATCCGAATTAAGAGCTGATTCTGGCCTGAGGAGATGCTATACAGCTAATGTGTACTTAAATGTTACCAAGTAGCTGCCAGGATTAAATGAAATTTTATCCATGCATAGTGCTTTGTGATGCACTGTATACTTACAAAATCAAAACTGTCTCATTCTTTTGTTCTCTTCATTAAACTAGGTATCATCAGATAAACCTACTAATTAATATCGGTATTCTGGCACTCAAGAGTGGGTTAAATCAAGGAACAACTGTTAATTGTCCTGACATGTGGGTTGTTTAAATATATTACACCAGCCTCTGATAACTAATTATTCATTATTAGCAGGACACAATCACAAACATAGGGGCTTTGAGGCCACTCTGTGACTCATAAACCACTTTTATTATAGTCTTCACACTAGCAAAATCGTTTGGTATAAGCACTAGATCAATAATAAAAGTAGGTAGGTTAAAATCTATATTAAGACTACATCTCTTCTTCATATATATAAAAATTTTGCTTTGAAAGTTTGTTCCAGGAATAGCATCCTTTATGTCATTCTTTGAATGCATTTGGTTGACAGATGCTAGATTTGGACCTAGCATCATCACTCAAATTTAGAAAGCCTTTCAAAAACCCAACTGTGCACGTGGTAAGAGAGGATGAGAGACAAAGAGATTCTCCATCCACTGGCTCACTCCCCAAATACCCACAATTGCCGGGGCCAGCCCAGGCTGAATCCAGGAACCTGGAACTCTGGGTCTTTCACACGTGTGACAAGGACCCAAAGACTTGGGCCATAATTCATTGCTTTCCCACTTGTATTAGCAGGAGGCTGCACTGGAAGTTGAGCAGCCAAGATGCAAACTGGTACTCTGATGTGGAATGTGGCTTAGCCTGCTCTGCAACAACACTGGCTCCTAGGCTGCATCTTTAAAAGGAATCACTGAAGCCATTCTGGGTCTCCATTACCATAATTCAAAAACCAATATAGGATTCATAAAACCTGATGTTAGTTGCCTTCTAACAAGATGAATTTCATCATCTGGGAAGAGGAACTAGGAAACCATGAAGCTAAACTTTTCCATTTGACAACTGAGCAAACAGGATCATAACATGTAAGTGCTTTATTCAAGGCAAGTTAGCAGGGAGATTGGACTTAAACTAGAACCTGGATTCATTGGTGCTTCTCAGGAAATTTTTACTCATTTGCATGGTGAAATCTCATCACATATTAACTCCCCAATATATCCATCATCCTTTTCCTTCGTGGTCACTTTCCTCACCATAGAAATATTATTAGGCATGTGTAAGGAGACCTGACTTACGTTGGATGTTGTAATTGAAGGGCTTGGAAATAAGTAAGATTACAATCAAAAAGGGATAAAAGTGTTGTGTATCCCTGGTAGATACGCAAATACGCAGGGAAAAAGTGCTGCTCTACTTGACATGTACAAGGTCTGCAAAGAAATGTTTCATCCATGTATAGCTGAGGAAGACGTGAAGGGCTTGTAAGAAATGGATGATGGGCAGGAAATATTGGCCTTGTTTCCACCTGGGCTCAAAATAATGCAAAGAGATTCTCTCTATATTTTATTTCCCTGGGGGCAGCATGTTACTTAATTAAAAAAACATCCTTATACAACACAATCTCTCTGGTTGCCAGTGGGACTTTCTCTTCCTAGTACTATTTTACTATTTCCGAATTGTTTTTGCATTGTTCAGAAGCAAAAAGAAAAAAATTGGCAAAGTTTAACCCAGTCAAGATGGATGTTAATTGCAATGTTATAATACTAATTTGTGCATCCTTACTCAACCATAGGAAACTCATTATGGCCTCATTTAACATTCTGAAAACATTTTTAGACCATTTATAGGTTCAAATGGAAATAAATATGAGTATATGTGTAGAATTGTCATTTTAATCAAATTAAATTTTCCAATTAGAGGAAAAAGTCTTATTAAGATCACCCATAATTCATATTCATTGAGGACTTCCGTTCAGGTTATGGAACTCTGAAAGACTGTTTAGAACAAGAAATTTGGATTTTGCAAGGATGTGCTTATTTAAATGTGTGACTAGTGATTTTTTTAAAAACACCAAAACACTTTTGATAAGAATGTATTATTGATCCATAGTTTAAATATTTCCAAATGCTGGCTGATTTAGGATTCAATGTTTGGAGGTTGAAAATGATGAGAAACTGAATAAGTTATATTCCCAAACAGCACCATTATTTTAGAAGGTGCAAAGAGTTGTAATTTTGCTTTTACTAATAAATGAAATCCTGACATTCTTTTAGTGCAATTGTCTAAATCATTAGCCATGATCATTAAAAAAAAGCTATGGCCATAATATCTATACAGTGTAAGTAAAAGGAACCAAATCAAAACAGCAAGTTGAATCTGGTCAGCTTGAAGAGGTTAATAATACCATTGATAACAGATCCATGAACTGTGACCATTTAAACACCAAAGTTGAGTTCTTAAGCAGAGTAAATAAACATACTACCTGGAATCGTCCCAGAAGACTTTGTAGGATGACTCATTACTTGCAACCCTGACATTCAGCTAATGATGACACTACATTGCATGTTTCACCTGTATACATTTACATTGCATGTATCACATCACATTTGTATTACACTAACAACAATCTCTATGACTTATGTTCAGAATTTTTAAAAATTTCTTCCAACTCCATACTTTTTTTTAAACATCTGAATTCAAAAAGCACAAATCTGCGCACATAATTAACATGCTGCCTGAGGTTTGCAAGGTTTCAGAAGCAAAAACTTTCAGGATTCCTGAAGAGATCTAACCTCACAAGACAGATGGTCTACCGCCATTCATCAGCAGGCTCCGAATTAGGTGTGGGCAAAAGAGAAGGTGACCCCAGACGTGTGACTGGGGGACTGGAAAATGTCTTCTGGGCCACCCTGGCCCAAATACTATTTGTTATTCTGTTGACAAAAATACGCATCCCTGTGGATCTGGGCTGTACCTAACAGAGACTCTATTGACTGAATACATTTGTTCAACATACACTATCTTAGTGCATACTATGTTGTGAGGACTACAAGGAATACAGAGAAGTCAGCCACAGAGTTGCAGAAATACTAGAAAGTGAAAAAAAAAAAAAAACTTTTAGGAACAGAGGAATCCGGGTTTGATCTTATCATCCTCTTATTGGCTGATGATCATGGTTAAGAAACCAAGTCTCTTGAGCCGGCGCCATGGCTCACTAGGCTAATCCTCCACCTTGCGGCGCCGGCACACCAGGTTCTAGTCCCGGTCGGGGCGCCGGATTCTGTCCCAGTTGCCCCTCTTCCAGGCCAGCTCTCTGCTATGGCCAGGGAGTGCAGTGGAGGATGGCCCAGGTGCTTGGGCCCTGCACCCCATGGGAGACCAGGAAAAGCACCTGGATCCTGGCTCCTGCCATCGGATCAGCGTGGTGCGCCGGCTGCAGCGGTGGCCATTGGAGGGTGAACCAACGGCAAAGGAAGACCTTTCTCTCTGTCTCTCTCTCTCACTGTCCACTCTGCCTGTCAAAAAAAAAAAAAAAAGAAACCAAGTCTCAGTTTCCTGTTCTGTAAAATGGGAATGGTGGTATCCATATGTATGGAGAACTATGGAAGGTTCTTAGGAAAGCGCCTGAAACAAACTAGATGTTCAGTAACTACAGCTGTTGCTAATATTATTATCAGTCACAGATACCAGCTTCAAGGAATTTAAAATCAGAGAGGAATATGAGGTATCTCATACAGAACTGTAGAAAAGTAGTCCATAGGAAAAAAAGAGCTTCCAGACACAGGAATCCGGGGAAGCTGGAGATGAGGTGACCTTTGAGCTAGATCCTGAGAGCTGAGCAAACTTTTCTAGACAAGTAGCAAAAATCTTAACCCCAATCAAGATTTCGCTTTCTCATTCATTTATTTAATAAACATTCTTGGACTGTAAGAGAGCTACATGAGGAGCCAGCATTGTGGCCCAGTGGGTTGAGCCCTGCTTGCTGTGCTGGCATACCATATCAGAGTGCCAGTTCTGTCCAGTCTACCCAGCTTCCAATCCAACTTCCTGCTAATGTGCCTGGGAAAGAAGCAGAGGATGACCCAAGTACTTGGGTACCTGCCACCCAGGATACAATTCTTGGCTTCTGGCATTGGCCTGGCCCAGCTCTGGCTATTATGGCCATTTGGGGAATAAAGCAGCAGATAGAAGACCTCTCTCTTTGTCTCTTTCTATTATGCTGACGTTCAAAGAAAATAAATAAAAAAATCTTTTAAAAAGAGAGAGAGAGAGCACAACATGAAGGGTGTTTTAAAAATTTTATTATTTATTTGAAAATCAGAGATGGAGAGAGAGATCAATCTTCCATTTGCTGGTTCACTCCCAAAACAACAACAGCTAGGCAGCAGGCCCAAACCAAACCCAGAAGCCAGGAACTCTATTCAGGTCTAGGACCCAAGCACCTGAGCCATCACTTTCTCTCTCTCAGGACATTCATTAGCAGGAAACTGGAATGAGAAACGGAGCCCATGACTCAAACCCAGGAGTTCTGATATGGAATGCAGGCAACCTAAGGGGCTTCAAATGCTGCCTCAAAGGCCTAGCCACAAGAATGAGAGTATGATGAATGTGAGTGCTATGACTTCCATGCTTTGGGAAGGAAGGGTCTGGATGGGGTGCTGACGGCAGGGGTAGCTGTGAGTACCGGGTATCAAATCTAAGGTGAATCCCAGGAGAAGGGGGGATAGGGCAGGAGAAAAGCAGAAAATGTGCCCCTTTCCTCAGTGGATAATTTAAGGAGGAATGACTCAATTGGAATAAGAAGGAAACAAATCAACAGACCCTGGCTGAGGTTTGTAGATCAGAGTACAAGGATAGGAAATTTTACATTGAGCAGATTTTAATATTCCATTTTATCTCCAGTATCGGCTTATTAGCTATACCTCTTTTAAAATCAATTTTTCAGTAGTTGCTCTAGGGTTTACAGTATACAACTTTAATATATCACAGTCTTCTTTCAAATAATTATTATACTACTTTACAGATAAGGAACTTGTAATACTTCCATTTCTCTCCTCCTGTCCTTCGTGTTATTGTTGCCATACATTTTACTTATACATATTTTATTAACCCCATAATACATTAATATTATCACCCTGGCTTTAAACAGTCAATTATCTTTTAAAAGGAGATGAAAGTGAAGAGAAAACATTCTTTGATACTTACTAACATATTTACCATTTCTGTGTTCTTCATTTCTATTTTCTGTCTGGTATTGTTTTCCTTCTGCCTGAAGAATTTCAACATTTTTTAAAATGCAGGTCTGCTAGTGATCAACTCTCTCAGTGTTTGGCTGAAAGAGGTTTTTGATTTACTTTCATTTTAAAGGAAATTTCTTTGAATATAGAATTCTACATCAACAGGTTTTGGAGGTATTTTTTTTTTATTTCAGCACTTCAAAAGTATTCCATTGCTTTGGACTTGAATATTCCTGATGAAAATGTGTAATAATTTTTTATTTGTGTTCCTTTGTTTATATGTTTTTTTACTTTGTAGCAATTTGATTGAGATGTGCCTCTGTATATTTTGTTTGCTTGTGATTATTGAAGTTCTTGATCTGTAAATTTAGAGATTTTGCCAACTTTGGGTGAAAAATTAGCCATCATTTCTTCAAATAGCCTCCCTTCATTCTCTTGGGGCTCCAATTGCACAAACACTACACTGCTAGTTATTGTCCCATAGGCCACTGAGACACTGTTCTCTTTTTTAAAGGAAGTTCCTTTTACAATTTTTTCTTGTTTGTGTATCCATCATATACCACACAATGCTTTGAAATATGCAGACATTATAGAATGTCTATGTTGATCTAATTAGCATATTAATTACCTCACATATTACTTTTTATGATGAGAACCCTTAAAAATCACTTCTCAGCAGAGCGGGGCCTTTCCACTTTGGACACACACTTCCCATATGCCTGAGTTCAATTCCCAGCTCTGCCCCAGATGCCAGCTTCCTGCTAAAGTGCATCCTGGGACGCAGCAGTGATGGTTCAAGCAGTGCGGTCCCTGCCACCCATGTGGGAGACCTAGATTGAGTTCCTAGCTGCTGGTCTTGGCTCAGCCCCAATCCTTGTAGGCATTGAGGAGTAAACCATTGGATGAGAGTGCACTCACTCTCTTGCTCTCTCTCTCTTCCTTTCTCAAATAAGAAAAAAATCTACTCAGTGACTTTCGTTACTTAATTTATTTATGTAAAGGGAACAGATTTCACGTGTTTCATATACACAGTTTTAAGAATATAATGATACTTCCCACCCTCCTTCCTTCTTCTCTTATTTTTCTTTTAGTTTTTGTGATGACTACCTTCAATTTAGTTTATAGTCACAAACTTAATTTTCCACTAAATGAAAAATTCAACAAGCAGTAAGTCAAGGGACCATTGTTCCTCAAGAGTATAGACAAGGACTATAAACAATCGTCAGTCTCAAGATGTCCATTTTGCCTATATACATTACTTTTTGTATTCTATATGTTAATTACCACAAGTTAGAGAAAACATATTTGTCTTTTTGTCTTTTGGGGACCAGCTTACTTCATGAAGCATAATGGTCTCTAGTTGCATCAATTTTCTTTCAATAAACAAGATTTTATTTTTCTAATGGTTGAGTAGTATTCCATCATGTATATACCCCACATTTTCTCTATCTAGTCATCATTTGATGGACATCTGTGTTGATTCTATATCTCAGCTATTTTGAATTGGGCTATTATAAACATGGGGATACAGATAACTTTCATAGGCTGACTTTGTTTCCTCTGGGTAAATTCCCAGGGGTGGGATGGTTGGGTCATATGGAAGATCTGTTTTCAGATTCCTGAGGAACCTCCATACTGGATTCCATAATGGCTGTTCTAGTTTACATTCCCGCAGTGTATTAGGGTACCTTTTGCTCCACATCCTTACCAGCATTTGTTATTTTTTGACTTTTGGATGAGAGCCATTCTAACTGGGGTGAGGTGAAACCTCATTGTGATTTTTTTATTTATTCATTTGTAAGTTTTTATTTATTTATTTGTAAGTCAGAGTTACAGAGAAGGAGAGGCAGAGAGAGAGAGAGAGGTCTTCCATCTGCTGGTTCACTCCCCAGATGGCTGCATTGGCTTGAGCTACGCCGATCCGAAGCCAGGAGCCAGGATCTTCTTCCAGGTCTCCCACGTGGGTGCAGGGGCCCAAGGACTTGGGCCATCTTCCATTGCTTTCCCAGGCCATAGCAGAGAGCTAGATCAGAAGTGGAGCACCTGGGACTTGAACAGGTGCCCAAATGGGATGCCAGGTAAAGACGGCAGCTTTACCTGCTATGCCACAGGACTGGACCCTCATTTCGGTTTTTATTTGCATTTCCCTGATGGCTAATAATCCCGAGCATTTTTTCGTGTCTGTTAACCATTTGTATTTCATCCTTCTAAAAATGTCTGTTAGCCCATTTCTTAACTGGATTGTTTGTTTTCTTGTTGTTGAGTTTCTTGAGCCCCTTATATATTTTGGATATTAATCCTTCATCAGATAGATAGTATGCAAATATTTTCTCCCATTTTGTTGGTTGTCTCTTAACTTTGAGTGTTCACTTCACCGTGCAGAAACTTCTTAGCTTGATATAATCCCATTTGTCTATTTTTGCTTTTTATTGCCTGTGCTTCTCGTCGTATCCAGGAGTATTTGTTCAGGTCAACGTCTTTCAGTGTTTCCCCTATGTTTTCCTGTGGTAATTTTATATTTCAGGGCTTAGGTTTAGATCCTCAATCCACTGTGAGTTGGTTTTTGTATTGGGTGTAACGTATGTTCTTGTTTCATACTTCTGCATGCAGAGATCCAAAATTTACCCAACAAAATTTGTTGAAGAGATTGTCCTTTCTTCAGAGAGTGATTTTGGCTCATTTGACAGATTAGTTGGCTGTAGATACAGAGATTTAATTTCTGGGGTTTATAATCTGTTCCATTAGTCCACATATCTATTTTTGTGCTAGTATAGGCTGTTTTGATTATAACTGTCCTGTAATATGTCAGAATATAATACATTGTTACTAACTGTAGTGACCATATTATGCAATGGATCTCTTCACTTTATTCCTCTGATCTAATTGGAGGCTTATATCTTTGTTTCTTTTCACACACACAAACACACACACACACACACACACACACACACACACACCCTCAGCCCCTGAGAGCTACCATTCTACTTTTTACTTCTGTGAGTTCAACTGTCTTTCAACTGTCTTGGACTCCATGTGTAAATGAGATCATGTAGTATGTGTCCCTCTGCACCCGTCCTGTTTCACTTAGCATCCTGCCCTCCAAGTTCATCCATATTGTTGCAAATGTCAGGACCTCTTTTCCTGGGGCTGAACAGATTTCTTTGTTATGTATATATACCACATACCTATTGACATAATGTCAGGCTACTTGAATTTCTGTTCATTTATTAAGATTTATCTTTCATTTATTTGTGAGGCAGAGTTAGAGAGACAGAGGACACAAAGACAGATATACCATCCATTGGTTCACCCCACCAAGATGGTTACCAACAAGCAGGCCTTGGAAAGACTGAAGCCAGTAGCCAGAAACTACTTTTGGGTCTCCCTTGTGGGTGGCAAGAGCCCAAGCACTTGGGCCATCTTCTGCTGCTTTCCCAGGCACATCAGCAAGAAGGTGGATTGTAAGTGGAGCAGCCAGATCTTAAACTGGCATCTATATGGGATGATGCCAGTGTCACAGGTAGTGGCCTAATCCACAATGCCACAATGCTGGCTGCAAAAACCCTGTCCTTTTTAGTGGTATTTTCCCTCTGTCTCATTTTTGATAGATTCTACTGCTATGTTCTCAAATTCTGTACTATCCATTCTGCATGTAATTACACTTGGTAAAATTTTTTGTCTCTACACATTTCATCTAGTCTTTATTGTATCCTCTACTTTCCTAATCATGTATATGTTTCCTTTAAGTGGTTTAACATAATTTCACAGTAACTGTTTTGATATTCTTATCTGCTGGGTCCATCATCTCTGTCACTACTCCAAGGTTTTTATTGCTTTTTCTTATCATTTTGGACCACAGTTTTTGCTTCTTAACCTTTTTTAAAACATTTTATTAGAGGCTGGATGTTGTGAATTTTCTCCTTGTTGAGTGCTGGGTATTGTTGTATTCCAGGAATGAGTAAATGATTATTACTATTACTATTACTATTATTATGGAAAAGTTTTATTCTGATGGTTAAATTACTGGCAAATCAGTTGGGACACTGAAGGCCTGAGTTTAACTTCATGTAAGGTCCGTCTTGAATAGTCTTTAATCCAGTTATGCAACTCTACTTCTGCTGTGTGATTCTAGAGAGTGACAATTCATGGTAGCCCTTTGATCATCATGTAGTGATGTACTCTACTCACACATAACTTGGTGTTCAGCAAAGGCCCAAGAATCTTCCCTCAAGGATTCTAGGGCTCTTGTTCTTCCTGAATTCTTCCTTTGTACCATGTAGCCTTGCAAATTCCAGCCATGTCCTCACATCACAAACACTACCAGCCTCAGTTTGGGCTCCTCCTTCACATACCTATTATCTAGAAATTCTTTCTAGGTCAATGAGTGGAGGAGGGATTATAGAATTGCCTTTAATTGTTCCTTTCTCTGAGGTATCACAGTCCTGTTATGGCAGTTGTCTTATGTCAATAAATAATTTATATGTGTTATAATACATATGTGTACCTATAATTACATATTATACTCACATGTATTTACAATTTACTAATTTACTTTAGAAGGATAATCCCAATTCTTATTACTCCCTCATAGTCAGAAGCACAATCCCAAGATTGGAGATGCTGAAGAGATAACTTCTGATTCTTCTGTGATGAATAATACCAATTAAAAGGACCAGGAGACACAGTTTTGACCCAAGATCATACTCTACTCAGGCTTCCTTGTTTTGTCAAATGAGACCAAAAAGCATTAACAAATTTTACTGTTTTCATTTGGAGGAATGTCACTAGATGAAATTGTAGGCCCCTGTCCTAATCATATTATTATCCATGACCTAAATCAAAGAAGTCTATTCAATCTGGTAAAACCATAAAGCTAAAACATTAGCTACTCTTCTGAGTGGATCCAGAATTTTTCCAATAAGTTGGATGGCTGAAATTTAATTATAGTAAGTGTAAAATTTTTACATAAGTTCAAAAGACCAAGGACACGAGCACACGATAGAAATATCTGCTGTCTTATCCAATTTACATGAGAAATATCTGTGATTTTATTTTTCCAGTCTTAATATGAACCAGACTAACATTAATTTTTAAAAATGGAAAAAATGTATAACAAAGGAAACTCTGGGTCAAAGACAATAATGTTGCTTTCAAATCTCTGAGGGCACATAATTTGTTTTGTTCACTAACATATCCTCTTCACAGGGCTTAAAAAAATTCCCAATATTGGTATGTGTGTTTGCTTTGCATCCTATATTATAGGGCATGTGTTTGAGTCTCAGTTTTGCTCCCAATTCAAGCTTATTGCTAATGTAGCCCCTGGGAGACAGTTCAATTCCTGCCACCTATGAGGAAGACCTAGATTGAGTTCCTGGCTCCTGGCTTTGGCCTGGTCCAGCCTGGCTTTTTCAGGCATTTGAGGAGTAAACCAGTGGATAAGAGATCTTGATCTCTTGTCTCCCTTTCTATATCTAGAAAAAAATATGTTTTTATATGATAAATTGCGTTAAATTCCAGGAATAACTTTAGGTATTCATGGGTGATCATGAGGGCATCCAGAATAAGGAACCCAGCATTCTGCTGAGTTTGGAGAATAGCCCTAGAGAAGTAGTGAAAGCACTTTTGTGTTCAAACAAAAGAAGATAAAATCAAGGGAAGAAATGAAGACTTGTTTTCAATTATTTGAATGACTAGAAATTATTTGATATGCTCTCAAATTGCTTTATGTTTCTCCAGAATAGAATTCTATAATCATAGGGGAACATCACAGAAAAATAGGTCTGGGTCTAATTATGCAACAGTATCTTTCGATACAAATGAATCCAAAACACTGGAAAGACTCAGCAGACCTACCATTTAAAATACTTTGAAGAAGTGTTTAGAATGGCTCACAAATTCTGTGTCCCTCACAATCATGTAAATCTATGAGTCTTTAATATCAGTGAAATAGAATAAATATTTTTACCTCTCTCTAGATCATGATGGAAAAAAATCCTTAGTCAGTGTTGTTTTCCTATCACTAACTGACCAGATCCTCATGACCAGGTCTTCTAGCACGAATAAATGCTTTTGCTCCTAGAGAATAATCAATCTCAAATGTTGCCATGTTTGGGAACCTCTTCAGGTAGAGGTGGACAAGGAAGGAGAGGCAGAAGAGAAAGGAAGCATGTCAGTGCTCTGGGCTCAGCTCTTTTTGGGTACAGGGATAGGTCCACATACAGGTCCACTCAACATTTTACATTAAAAGGCATTATGTTTGTTCTGATGCTACTTCCTCACTTATCCAATAACTCAAACATAAAAATGTGTTATCTGAAGCAAAATGCAAATAATTGTGGAAACTGAATAATGTCTCTACTTTTATGTATATTGGACATTATCCATACTAAATGTTCTTCTTTTCTGTCCATTCAGTTTCTTCCAATTATATTCAATCATGCTCAAAAGGAACATTTCCTCCCTTCTCATAACAGTGCCTTGAATGTGGAGGGAGCTATACTAGAGTGACACCACTTGCCTCTCTGACCCCGGGGCTCCAAGTTCCCCTGGAGAAATAGGACTTATCCCAAGTGAGTTTGAGGTAGGGAAATGGATGTGCATAGTTCATCCCTTTCCTCTCTCCTTTTGGGAGCCACCTGCTCACAGAAAGCACACACTCAGTTTATCTCCATACTGTAAGTAATTTAAGGGCAGACCTCAAAAGAGGAGGCTGGCTCAGTGTTACCTGTGCCTGAGAAAGTCCAATTCTAGGATGAAGTATTAATATTGTAGCCCAAGCCTTGTCAGCTAATCTGTGTTTTATAGGGCTGATAGTTTAACAGCAATCCATGTGAGTTCTTTTACAAAGGATTTAGAATTCTACAAGAAAGAAGGATGCCATGCATTGGTGCCTTAACACCCTACCAATTCTTACTCATGCTTAGAAAGCCTTTTTACTCCTTCTCCATGGCACACCTCTGTTGGCCAAACTTCCTGAAATGTTTTTTTAATAACTGCCCCATGTAAGTTACTACTTCCTCCCCTACACACTCTCTCTCAATACTCTGTTGATACCTACATTATACCATTTATAGAATCATGTTATCATTGTTTGTTGATATATTTGTGTTGCCAACTAGATAGTACCTTCTCGAGAAAAAAGGACATTATTATCTGCAGTATCCAACACTGCCTACATCTACATGTATCTAACACTGCATAATTCATCTACATAATCCAACATTGGCCCTCAGGTGAGCTCCATATGTTCTATATAATGGAATGAATGAATGAATAAATGAAGTAGTTAGTCTTCTATATGAGTAGTTATTAATTCTGAATAGAAAATCATTTTTAAGACCTTAGTCATTTTTGCTGATAGAATCTAAGAGCTCTAATGCTTGAGACAACAATCGTGTATCTCAATTGAATTTTAATTTATATTGACTTTATTAATTTATAATCTACAGGCTCTAAAGACAACATATTAATTTACTCTGTTCTTCAATTATTACACTAAGGGACCAAGAGTCAGGAATCCTGAGCTTTACTTTTGACTCCTTCACTGATACATCATTGCCTTTGGAAAAAAAAAATCCCTTAACCAGTCAGTGCTTCCGTTCTATACTTGTAAAAATGAGGTGCTAATTTTCTTGGTAAATGTTCTCACATCCTTTGTTAACTTACACTTTCCATATGAAACCTCTGTTTTCAATATTGCATAGTTACTCATAATTTCTGACTACAGATAAGCCTTGGAAGTTTATTGAAAAGCCATGTCACTTAATGCCAAAATTATACATTTTTTAACCTTTTATTGGCATAAAAGAATTCCTTAATATTGTAGGAATCAAAGTCCATAAAAATGCTCCTGCCCGATAGAGAGGCAATCATTTCTACACTTTGACTAAATTAAGGAATAAAGACAAAATTTAGGTATTATTAAATTTGGTGATGCTTGAGGGTTAATATCCATGTTAAAATATAATAATACATTTGCTGAATGGTTATTTTAATGAGAACTAAAGTCTGCTTTAGTATCAGAATGGAATTACATGACTTCTTCATTTCCAGTAACTGAAGAATTTCTCATTGGCACCTCCCTGCTTCTATAGTATATGCAGTGAAAGAGGGAAGATGAAGGGAAAGAGACACTATTGAAACAGTCAAGATACTGGGGCCGGCGCTGTGGTGTAGTGGGTTAAGCTGCCACCTGCAGTGCCGGCATCCCATATGGGTGCCAGTTCAAGTTCTGGCTGCTCTACTTCCTGTCCAGCTCTCTGCTATGGCCTGGGAAACCAGCAGAAGATGGCTCCTTGGGCCTCTGCACCTACATGGGAGACCTGGAAGAAGCTCCTGGCTCCTGGCTTTGGATCGGCGCAGCTCTAGCTTTTGGGGAGTGAACCAGCAGAAGGAAGATCCTTCTCTCTCTCTGCCTCTCCTTCTCTCTGTGTAACTCTGACTTTCAAATAAAATAAATAAATCTTTAAAAAGAAAATAGTCAAGATATTTAGAAATTTGTAGCCAGGACTAACTGCAACCCACTGAATATCCATTCTTCCATTCTTTCCTAAATATACATGCTTCTCAACTTTGAATGGGAGTACGTTCTGATAAACCCATCGCAATGGAAAATATCTTAGATCAAAACTGCATTTCCTACAACTAGCCTAAGCATCACAGCCTAGCCTAGCCTACCTTGAGTGTGCTCAGAAACCTTAAATGAGCCTAAAATTGTAGAAAATCATCTAATAAAAGCCTATTTATAATAAATTATTGAATCTCACATGTAATTTATGGAAAACTGTACACTGTATGGTATCAGTTGTTTACCTTCATGGTTATGGGTCTGACTAGGGGCTGAAGGTCATTGCCACTGCCTAGCATAGCTTGAGAGCTTCATTCTGCATATTACTAGACTGGGAAAATAGCAAAATTCATCATTCAAAGCATAGTTTCTGCTGAATGCATATTGTTTTCACACCATCACAAAATCAAAAACCCTTAAATCAAACCATCTTACATCAGGGACTATCTATACAAAATTCCAAGGTCTGGCAAACAGGATGACAGCACAAGTGACGGGATCTGCTACGCAGGGAGAATCCTTAAGAGGATGATGGACAGCTGTACCTCCCCTGCTACCCTTTGTTTCTCCCTGCCCTCTGTAAGGCGTATGAACCTGAAGGCTGAGTCTTCAGCAAGCATGTTGAGAGTGTAAGGATGGAAGCTGGAGCTAAGATTAGCATACGAGAGGCAAATCAGAAGGAGCCTAGATCCCAGGCAATTTCATGCAGTCACCATGTCTGTCCCTGGGCATTCTCCAGTGCTAACTACTTATCACCAGCCATGAAACAGAAAACAACAACAAAACCCTTCAACCCCTTAAACCATTGTGATCCTGTTTCTGATGCTAGCTGCCAAGTGCAAGTGCTGAGTCATAGAACACATCCTACCTTAAGGGAAAGGCAATCCAGGACCCATATTACCTTAAAAGTCTTATGGGGCAAGAAAAACAGTGTCAGATGCTTTACTGCTGGTGCTTGCCAAGTTAAATTTTAAAATCTGAGGTTGAGAAGTGATTGGCCAGCCTTAGAAACTCTGTATGGGGTCACAGTCCAGCTGAGATTTCCTAGCCTTGTTTGCAACTGTTATCTGAACCAAATAGCTCTCCACCAAGGAGAAAAACAGATTTCCCTTCAGCGTTAAGCACCTGTGACTCCAAGCATATGTCAGGGAGATGAGATTGGTGCCTGTGAATGTTGTGACTATTGCTATTTTTCCATGTTTTTATCATTGCAAATATTTATTTACAGCTGTTTCTCCCTGTACACTGTGAGTTCCTTAAGTGCTAGCATGGTCACATTCATCATTGTGTCCCCAAGTAAGAGGAACTCCAAGGACAGACTCCAAGGACAGACATTGGGTAAATAAGTGAATGAACTCCTGGATTCTGAAGTTCTCATAGACAGGCTCTCTGAACAGGCCTAAATATGTGCCCTGTGGTGAGGGGCAGGGGATAGGAGCAAAGGCCAGCCTTAAGCATGTCCAGAAGCCTAAAACAGCCAGGTCATTTTGCCTTCTGCCAAACAAAAGTGGTGGATGAAGTGGGGGAGGGAAAGGGAGAGCAGTCTCTCCACAGTCAGGAAAAAGATACTGCACATGGAAAAGATAGTACTGGTAATACTTTCCACACTGCTGTAAGGACAGGAAGCTCTGGCTCCCTTGTTGATATAGAAAGATCAGAAGGCCAAGAAAAGGTGCTGGCAGGGGGAGTGGGCAGTCACAAAGGAAGTATTTCCAACAGAGGGACACAGAGCAGCAAGAGACAGCAAGAAAAGTTTGGGGAATTGTCACCACTTTAGTGAGAGATGCAACAATGCTGCCATACTTGGTGTCCAATACAAAATCCCATTCAAATTAGCAAAAGCAGTTCCCAATGTGGCTTTAGTTCAGTCTTCTTTCTCTATTTGAAAGAAATTGAGGGCCACAAAGAGAGAGAGAGAAAGAGAGAGTAAGAGAGAGAGAAACAAACACACACATAGCCCAGCTCTGCAGGTTCACTCCCCAAATGTCCCCAAAAGCCAGGGCTAGACTGGGGTAAGAGCCAGGATCTGGGAATGTAATCCAGATCTCCTACATGGGTAACAAGAACCCAAAAACCATCACCACTACCCGCCAGGGCTGCATTGGCAAGAGGCTAGGGTCAGGAGCCAGAGCCAGAGCCAGGAATCAAACTCAGGCACACCAATATGAGACATGGACATCTAAACTGAGATGTCCTGGCTTTGTTTTGCTTTGTTTTGTATATAAGGGTTTATTTATATATTTGAAAGACAGAGTGTCAGAAAGAAGGAGAGAGGGAGAGAGGGAAAGAGAGAAAGAGATAGATCTTCTGTCACCTAGTTCACTCTCCAAATGGCCGCAGCAGCCAAGTCAGGGTCAGGCCGAAGCCAGGAGCCAGGAACTCCATCCTGGACTCCCTTGTGGCTTGCAGGGGCCCAAGCACTTGGACTACCTTCTGCTGCTTTCCCAAGTGAATTAGCAGGAAGCTGGACCAGGAGCAGAGTGGCCAGGACTCAAATGAGTGCTCCAATACGGGATGCCAGCATCACAAGCAGCAGTTTAACCTGCTGCACAATGCCAGTCCCCTGCTTTGGTTTTGAAACACTATAACCAAATGTCATCTTTAATCCACATAAAAGACAACAAAAGCACAACTTCCCTGGTTGAAGAGGTGGGCGAGGGACACGGTGACCGCCCACTCTTCCCCATGCCTCATCCAACCCTTCCCCACATTGTCCTTCACGGAGAGGGCATAGTTTGAAAACCACTCTGGACTGTCTCCTTGCTCTGCCTACCAGTGAAGCCATGGCTAAGGGAATCCTCATTCCTCTATTCACTACCCAGCAGCAGAAACAGCAAAGCTGACCTAAACAGGAATCCTAAAACCCAAAAAGCCTCCCTTTCTTTGTCACCCACCTGCCTGCTGTTCCATAAAATGAAGGGATTAAATTATTCTTTTAACATTTGCTTGAATGCGTTTGACCGTATACCTTAGTTCAAAAGAAGCGATTTGTTAAATGGATTATGCAAAAAGCTTTAACATTACTAACACCTTTCCTCACATATGCCTTTTGTTCACTTCCCAAAACAGCCTTGGACCATTGGAAAGACAAGGAGAGAGTCCAATTAGAATCCTTAGTCCATTCTCCTTGATCAAACTACCTTTTTGATATTTCACATTCTTTCAGTTTCTCAGATTTAGAGCCATCCTATCTGGACACCAGATGTTTTATTTGAAAATAGTTACTAGAATATAAATGGAATGAAAACTAATCAGGTTGTTATAAATTCAAATAAGGTAGCGTGTTTCTCCAGGAAAATCTTTGGTGGCTGAGCGGGCATTTATCAAGTGAAACTTGGGTATCACACAAGAAGCACTGTGTAATCTCCCCATATAGTTTGGCCACTCTATAAATATTAAATAGTACCAATGAAACCACCATGCCCATGACCTGCAACACCCCCAGATTCTCTTGGCTTCTCGTGAACACTGAGTGTCCAACCTGTCTAATGGAATCATGTTTGTGAGGGGAAAACATACTCTGGTATTAGTTCTGTTCCTAACTCTGTATTTTGCAGGAGAGAGAAGCATTAAACAAGTTTAAATATTCAAATGTTTATTTCTTTCTTTCTTTCTTTCTTTCTTTTTTTTTTTTTTTTTTTTGAAAGGCAGAGTTAGACACTGAGAGAGAGAGACAGAGAAAGGTCTTCCTTCCATTGGTTCACCCCCGCTAAATGGCCGCTACAGCCGGTGCGCTACACTGATCTGAAGCCAGGAGCCAGGTGCTTCCTCCTGGTCTCCCATGCAGGTGCAGGGCCCAAGCACTTGGGCCATCCTCCACTGCCCTCCCGGGCCACAGCAGAGAACTAGACTGGAAGAGGAGCAACCAGGACAGAATCCGGCGCCCCGACCGGGACTAGAACCCGGGGTGCTGGCGCCGCAGGCAGAGGATTAGCCTAGTGAGCTGCAGCACCGGCCTCAAGTGTTCATTTCTAGATGTTGGTAATAAATGCAATCACTTCTCCTATGCTCAGTGGGGATCCCTTAGGCTCTAGATGTGGATTTTAAACTGAAGTTCAACTATAAGCACACGCTATGGATGCTTCAAGTCCACTTACACATCAGTTTGCTAGGGACTTCATAATCAAGTACCAGAGGGTGGATGACCTAAACCACAGAGATTAATTTTTTCACAATTCTGGAAGCTGGAAGTCTGAGATCCAAGCATCAGGGGTGTTGGTTTCTTCTAAGCCTTCTCTCTTAGCTATAAGATGGCCATCTTCTCCCTGTCTTTTGGTGGTCTCTTCTCTGTGTGTCTGCTTGTCTTAAGGGACGCTAGTCATGCTGGATTATAGGCCATCCTTATCACCTTATTTTACTTAGCTGCCTCCGTAAAGGCCCTAGCTCCACATCCAATCCAGCTCTGAGACACTGGTATTCTGACTTCAGCATATAAATCTGAGAAGAGCACATGTTCCATAGCAGAAGGGAACTTCATAGGCACCTCATTTATAGTTGGAGAAACTGAACCAGAGAGATGAAGAGTCATGCTCAAGAGATTTAAGATAGTGACAGAACGAGGTAGGGACAGAACTGAGACCAGAACAAGAGACAGACTTCCCATCCACCACTCTTCCTCTGGAAATTGAAAGAGAGGTAGGAAAATGGTTCTATGAAAATCTTGCCTTATGTTCAGTGGAGTTGTAGCATCAAAAGCATTCTAGTAGTTCCTTGATCACAGCTGATCTATGGGTGGGACACAGTGAGGTTCACTCTGAAGCTGTCCACTTCTGCTCAGTCTTGGATGCAATTTCATCCTTTTCTGGTTTTAGATTCGTAAGTAAAATCATGTGATTTCACTCATCCATCAGGATACACATGCATTCCAGGTACCCTCAAGACAATCTGGCAGGAGCAAGAGTGAAAAACTGGAATTTTTACATATATTCTTGATCACAAAGTAAGAAATGGCTTCAGATGCACTAAATGTAGGAGTTGACACTGGTCAGGTGTCATGTGGCACTGAGGGAAGAATGGGTACTCCCTGAGAAGCACTTTGAAATGTTGCCATGAATTACAATTTGCATCCTGTGCCTGGCTAAATGAATTTATGGCTTATATCACCTAGTTTGAACTCAATTATCCTGCACAAAATGGACAATGGCTTTAAAAGATTCTTTCAAAGAAAGTACAAACTGGAGGCAGCATACATAATACAAGCACAAGTAAATAGGAAAATGCCTGTGCTGAATATTTCTATTCCTAGTATAATCTCACCACGTGACTCAATTTGAGGTAAAAGCAATGATAATCTAATTACATCTGACATATTGGATTACATAACCTTCATGTTCCTTGCTCTTTAAAGAGTAAAAAACCTCACTGGATTTTATATGATTGATAGAAATAAATTTATTTTTAAAATATAACGTTTTTTTCTTTATCTCATCTTTCATACATTTCCATTGTGAACATGTTCATCATGTACCAATATGTGTGTAGGAAGTTATTATGTGCTCAATGTGTTCTGCAGTATTCATGATTACATGTGTAACTAAATACACACATTGTAAATTCTTGCTCAAAATATTCTTTGTTGAAATATAATCAGGGCAGGGCTGGGAGCACTGGCTAGCACTTCCAATCCAGCTCCCTGCTAATGCACTTGGGAAAGCTGTGGAAGATGGCTCAAGTACTTGGACCCCTGCTCCCAAGTGGAAGACCCAGATGAAGTTCCTGACTCCTGCCTTAGGCCTGGCCCACCCCACCCATTGTAGCCATTTAGGGAATGAATCAGCAGATGGAAGATCTCTCTATCTATCTATCTATCTCTCCTTTTCTCTCTGATTTTCTGCCTTTAAAATAAATAAAATAAGAAATACAGTTGGAGCCAGCACTGTGGCTTTGTGGGTAAAGCCACCACTTATGCCACTTGCAGTACCAGCACCCTATATGGGCACCAGATCAAGTCCAGGCTGCTCCACTTCTGATCCATCTTCCTGGCCTGCGAAAACAGCAGAGGATGGCTCAAGTCCTTGGTCCTGCACCCACATGGGAGACCTAGATGATGTTCCTGGCTCCTGGATTCAGCCTGGCCCAACTCTAGCTGTTGCAGCCTTTTGAGGAATAAACAAGTGGATGGAAGACCTCTCTCTCTCTCTCTCTCTCTCTCTCTCTATCTCTCTCTGCCTCTCCCTCTCGGCAACTCAGACTTTAAAATAAAATAAATAAATCTTTATAAAAATGAATATTTTCTAAAACCATGGTAGCCATAGGCCACAGCATTTGGAACAGTGAAAGGGCAGGAGAAGTGCCTTTCCACAGTAACCTACTTTTTCTTCTAGAGCTTTCTTGTACACAGTAGCATATCTATATTTAGGGGTATTGGGGTTTTTTTCTTTTAACTTTTTATTGAAATTCAACATATGTGCAGAAGTTGCACAAATCACAATGACTCTCCTCAGAATAAATGCATCTAAGTATTCATCTAATGTCCAGGTTATGAAATAAAAGCAATTTCAAAGTATCAAGAGCTCCTTTCTTGGCCCCTTTAAGTCACCAGTTCATCCAACAGGAATAACTATCCTATTTCTTACACCATAGCTTAGTTGTGCCTATTTTTGAACTTTATACAAATGGAATCAAGCTGTTTAGATTTGTATGAGTTATTTAAACATCCTGGAAGCAGGTTCTTTGTATTGAAAACATTTATGTACTTACATGTATGGGAAAATGTTCCCTTCTACTCTGTGGCTTCACTCACTGTTTTCCTATCTATTTAATAGTGGGTTTACCCTTGGCATGCAGGGATGGTTCAACATATGCAAATCAATGTGATGCATCACATTAACAAATTGAAGAATAAAAACCATATGATTATCTCAATAGATGTAGATAAAGCATTTGATAAATACAACATCCTTTCATAATAAAAACCTTAAGCAAATCAGATATAGAAGGAACATTCTTCAACACAATCTAGGCAATTTATGACAAACCTACAGTTGGCATCATATTGAATGGGGAAAAGTTGGAAGTATTTCCACTGAGATCTGGTACCAGACAAGGATATTCACTTTCACTCATTATAGTCCTGGAAGTTTCAGCCAGAGCCATCAAGCAAGAAAAAGAAATTAAAGGGAAATAAATTGGAAAGGAAGAAGTCAAATTATCCCTATTTGCAGATGACATGATTCTATATACAGAGGAACCAAAAGACTCGACTAAGAGACTATTGGAACTCAAAAGAGAGTTTGGTGAAGTTGCAGGATATAAAATCAACACACAAAATTCAATAGCCTTTGTATATAGAGACAATGCCATGGCTGAGAAAGAACTTGTAAGATCAGATCCATTCACAATAGCTATAAACAAACCTAAACAGGTTGGAATAAATTTAAATAAGGATGTGAAAGATCTCTACAATGAAAATAACAAAAACATTAAATAAAGAAATAGAAGAAGACATAAAAAGTGGAAAAATCTCCCATATTCGTGGATGGGAAGAAATAATATCATCAAAATGTCCATACTACTGAAAGCAATTTACAGATTCAATGCAATACAAATCAATATAACAATGACATCCTTCTCAGATCTAGAAAACATGATGCTAAAATTCATATGGAAACACAAGAGACCTCAAATAGCTAAAGCAATCTTAAATAATAAAAACAAAGCCAGAGACATCATAATACCAGGTTTCAAGACACACTACAGGGCATTTATAATAATAATAATGATGATGATGATGATGATAATAATAAAACTGTTCCTGGCACAAGAATAGTTGTATAGACAAATGGAACAGAATAGAGACTTCAGAAATTAATCCATACAAACACAATGAACTAATGTTTAACAAATGAGCTAAAATCAACCCCTGAAGAAAGGAAAGTCTCTTCAACAAATGGTGCTGGGAAAATTGGATCTACACATGCAGAAGTATGAAATATTACCCTTACCTTACACCTTATACAAAAATCAACTCAAAATTAATAAAAGATCTAAGTCTTTGACCTAATACCATCAAACTATTAGAGAAAAACATTGGGAAAACTCTATAAGATATTGGCATAGGCAAAGACTTCTTGGAAAAGAACCCAGAAACACAGGCAATAAAGACAAAAACAGACAAATGTCATTACAACAAGCTAAGAAGCTTCTGTACTGCACAGGAAGCACTCAATAAAGTGAAGAGGCAGCCAACAAAATGGAAAAAAGTACTTGCAAATTATGCAACTGATAAAGGATTAATATCCAGGATCTACAAAGAGCTCAAGGATCTCAACAATAAAATAAACAATCCAGTTAAGAAATGAGTTAAGGAAATGAACAGCCAGTTTTCAAAAGATGATATACAAATGGCCAATAACATATGAAAAAATTCTCAGAATCACCAGCCATCAGGGAAATGCAAACAAAAACTGCGACACCTCACCCCAGGTAGGAGGGCTAGCATATAAAAATAAAAAAACAACAAATGCTGGTGAGAGTACAGGGTAAAGGTACCTTAATCCATTGTTGGCGGGAATGTAGACAAGCACAACCATTATGGAAGACAGTATGGAGAGTTCTCAGAACTATGAAAGTAGATCTACCATATGACCAAGCCATCCCACTCCTGGGAATTTACCCAAATGAAATAAAATAAGCATATGAAAATTATTTGTACCCTCATGTTTACTGCAGCTCAATTCACAATAGCTAAGATATGGAATCAACCCAGATGTCCATCAACTGATGACTGGATAAATAAAATGTGGTATATATGCACTATGGAATACTACTAACCTATAAAAAAGAGTGAAGTCCTGACTTTTGCAACAAAATGGATGCAATTGGAAACCATTATGTAGAGTGAAATAAGCCAGTCTCAAAAAGACAAATATCATATTTTCTCTGATTTGTGGCAGTTAATACAGAATACCAAAAAATGTATAGGAATGATATGGTTATTTCAGGATATGATTGTCATTTTTAGCCATGTAGAACTGTGGCCTTCCTACATTTTATTTGTTTAATACTCTTATTAGTAGTGAACTAAGCCTGTGAATATAGAGTAGATTAAAATTATGGCTTTGCAGAAACTGATGAAGAGAGGGGAGAGAGGGAGGAGGATTGGGAAAGAGCATGGGAGTGAGGGAAATGTGGTTGTCTTCTTTGAACTGTACCTTTGGAGCTGGCGCCATGTCTCAACAGGCTAATCCTCTGCCTAGTGGCGCCGGCACCCCAGGTTCTAGGCCCAGTCGGGGTGCCAGATTATGTCCCGGTTGCCCCTCTTCCAGGCCAGCTCTCTGCTGTGGCCCGGGAGTGCAGTGGAGGATGGCCCAAGTGCTTGGGCCCTGCACCCCATGGGAGACCAGGAGAAGCACCAGGCTCCTGGCTTCAGATCAGCGCGGTGCACCAGCTGCAGTGCCCCGGCCGCAGTGGCCATTGGAGGGTGAGCCAATGGCAAAGGAAGACCTTTCTCTCTGTCTCTCTCTCTCTCACTGTCCACTCTGCCTGTCAAAAAAAGGACTGTACCTTTGGAATGCATAAAATCTGGGGGTTTTTTAAAGCTTTTTATTTAGTGAGGGAAATGCATAGGAGAGTGAGGGCTCTATCTAAGTGAGAAAGGGAAGTCCAGAAATTAAGTTGAGGCCATACCAAGCAGAGAACAGGCCAGGAGCCATGTACAAAAAGTGTTTGGTTCTGAGCAACTACAAGCAGCTTATCACACACAGCGAAGCAAGGGCAGAGAGCAAGGGTAGCCTGAAGGCCACGCCCCTTAATGTGCTCTTGTTCGTGAATGAATTATCTGTTTATTTGATCGTGGTAATTATTTCATAGTACATTTATACATAAAGTCATCACATTGTACACCTTGAATATATAAAATTTCTTCTACTAATTATGCCACAATAAGGCTAGGGAAAAGACAAAATAAAAACAAAAAGTACACAGAATTACATAATACATGGACTACAGCTGGAGAAATAGGCAATAAAGACAGAGCTAAAATGACAGCCATCTTTCTTTAGCAGACTGAGAATTTCCAAATTCAATCTTGGCAGTCTCAGAGATGGGGTAGCAAGTAGGACAAATATCAAGTTGATTATTTGAACTGTTTGTAGCTTTTGAAGTAAATCCTCTACTTCTATGTGACAAGTACAGTTGTAGCCCAGTGAAAGCAAAAAGGAAACTCAAATTGACATCAAAGGAGGGCTGAGAAACTGTCCACAACAGAACCAGACTGACATCAGGCTGCTCTTTGTTGACATTTGATTTTAGGAAAGAATTGATAAATGACATTCAGGGAAAATATCTTCAATCTGGAATTTTGTTTTATTAAAACTGTAAGCTAGGAATGGGAACCAGACACAAAGACATTTCTTTTTTAAATTTCAAGGACTCTGAAATTCTTTTAATTCATTGTTGGAATGTGTTATATGTTCTCCTCCACCTCCTACAAAAACCATAAAATTAAAAGATAAATTTATTCAGGTGCCAAAGATTTTGACAACCATGTATAGTTTTCTCATTATGCACGTCTTCCACTCATGTTTTGAAGAGTCCTTTGTATGTTTTATATCATATATTTATCAAAACAATGGTTCAGAATAATATACTACTATAGTTTTAATGGTCTGGGATTATTTTAAAATTGACTATATATGTGTGTGTGTGTATATATATATATTTTTTCATTTGATTATTGTTTATAGCTAGCCATTACCTATATTCCTGCTGAACTATGGTTTTTACTTCTTACTTGTTGAACTCTGTATTTAGTGGAGCATTAAGCCTTTGACTCTAATGTAAATTAAAGATAAGTTATCTCAAAAATTAAAAAGAAAATAAGATAAAAGAAATAAAAAGGGAGGAAGGAAGGAGAATGAAGAAACAAAAAACAAAGAGAAAAGAAAGAAAGAATGAATGAAAGAAAGGAAGGAAGGAAGAAAAAAAGGAAGGGAGAAGGATGAGAAGTAGAGAAGTATAATTATATTCTTCAAATTGTATCTATGAACCACATTCATTTTGTTCTCTTTAGTTAATATCACATTCATTTAAGAATTGTGTTATCTCTGTCTCTCTCTCTCACTGTCCACTCTGCCTGTCAAAAAAAAGAATTGTGTTATAATAATTATATATTTGCTGTGACCCTGAAAAATCTAATGTATTAATAAATTCCTTAAAAAGAAAATCAAAGGTTAACTTGAAAAAAAATTATATTTTAGTGAATAACACTGTCTGGACCAGAAAGAAAAACAAGATGTAATAAATATTATAGTGTGCATTTAACTTAATAAGCCAATTTTTAAATCATACTATTTATTTTACAGAATTATCATATTTACCATATTTCACTCAAATATTTTAGCATCTACATTTTTTCTAAACTATATATGTGTTATATATAATATAAACAGACTATATGATAATATGTTATGCATAAACTAAAAATTATATTGTTATAATGTTTTCTAATGCTGTTGTACATAGTATTATTTTTTAACTGTCAATTTCTAATTATTTGTTACTGGTGTATTAAAAAAGAAACTCATGTTAGCAAATGGTCTTTTATACAGGTACCATGCCAAATTCACTTATTAATTCTAATTATTTCTTTTATTCTGCATTCTAAATTATTTAATTAAATTCAACAGTTTGTCTCTATATACCAGTGAATATACACAGTGAATATTTGACAAAGGCATGTGTCAATTATAAATAATGTATGTATTTTATTTCTTCCTTCCCCATGTACAGCTTTGTACTTATTTTTCTTTCTGCTAATGTACCATGTTTGCAGTTCAGTGTTGAATAGAAATAGTTGTGGTAGACTTTTATCATTCTCAGCTCTTGGGGACATCTTTCTTTGTTTCACTAAAAGTATGATCTTTGCTATAGTTGTTTTTAAGGAAATTCCTTCCTATCACAATTTTGTTAAGTGTTTATGATATAACAGCATGTAATTTATCATATAGTTTTCTTGTATATATTAAAAGGGCAAATAGCATTTATTTGATTTTGGGTTAATATTAAAAACACTTGCATTCCTGAAACAAAAAATTTTTTTGACAGGCAGAGTGAGACAATGAGAGAGAGAGAAAGAGAGAAAGGTCTTCCTTCCATTGGTTCACCCCGCAAATGGCTGCTATGGCCGGCACGCTACACCGATCCGAAGCCAGGAGCCAGGTGCTTCCTCCTGGTCTCCCATGCAGGTGCAGGGCCCAAGCACTTGGGCCATCCTCCACTGCCTTCCTGGGCCACAGCAGAGAGCTGGACTGGAAGAGGAGCAACTGGGTCAGAATCCGGCACCCCAACCGGGACTGGAACCTGGGGTGCCGGCGCTGCAGGCGGAGGATTAGCCAAGTGAGCGCAGCACTGGCTTGAAACAAATTTTTGATATGCTATCCAATGTTATGTTATTGGATGTAGTTATCTAAAATTTTCTTTAGGATTTCTATTTCAAAGATGATAAAAGACCCTGGTTTATGATTTCTTTTTACTTAATTACCTTATCAGCTAGGGATCAAGATCATACTGCTTCATAAAAACATTTGAGTAGTATTTGTTCTTTTTATATTTTCTGGAAACATTTGTGTGAGTCATGATATTTATTTCATTTTTATTTGTAAAAATCTACTCATGGGCCGGCGCCGCAGCTCACTAGGCTAATCCTCCGCCTTGCGGTGCCAGCACACCGGGTTCTAGTCCCGGTCAGGGCACCGGATTCTGTCCCGGTTGCCCCTCTTCCAGGCCAGCTCTCTGCTGTGGCCAGAGAGTGCAGTGGAGGATGACCCAAGTCCTTGGGCCCTGCATCCCATGGGAGACCAGGATAAGTACCTGGCTCCTGCCATCGGATCAGCGTAGTGCGCTGGCTGCAGCGGCCATTGGAGGGTGAACCAACGGCAAAGGAAGACCTTTCTCTCTGTCTCTCTCTCTCTCACTGTCCACTCTGCCTGTCAAAATAAATTAATTAATTAATTAATTTAAAAAAAATCTACTCATGAATACATTTGGGTTTTTTGAACTAAGGTTTTTACTAATATGATCAATTTTTTTAACCAAAATAGAGATATTTAAATATTTCTATTTCTTTTATTAATTTTGGTCCTTTTTTCTAAAATTTTTAATGTATTGGCATGAAGCTGTTTATAATATCTTATTTTCTTCTAAATGTCAATTGGTTCTGTAGTAATGTTTCCCGTTTCACCTTTGGTGTTGGTAATTTCTGTTTTCCCTATTTTTTTCCTCAGTTGACCAAAGAATTTATACATGTTATTGATGTTTTCAAGGAACTGACTTGGGTTTTGCTTATTTGCTGTACTACACATTTGTTATCTATTTCATTAAGTTCTGTTCTCAGCTTTATTCTTTCCTTCCTCTTACTCCTTTGGAGTCTGACTTCCTGTTCCTATTTTCTACCTTCTTAAGAAGGAAGCTATGATACTAAATTTAACCTTATTAAATTCTAATGTATGAGTATTCACTAAATCTATAAATCCTCTACTTCCTGGATCACTATATGATCCTTTCTCTTCACATGTTCTGACTTCCATCACACATTGGACCCAGGAGATCAATGGGCCATCCAGTCTTGGTCTGTAAACCTCCAAAACTGAGCCAATGCTCTGACATCAGGAATGAGCCATTTTTCAACCCTTAGTGAACCAATGTATTTAAGTATTAACATTAAAATTCAAGATCAAGATGAAAGAAAACCAGACACTTGGGCAGCTCCTAGTGGAGGATCATGCTACCACCTATGAAATTCTGTTGCCAAAACAGCTGTACATCATCAGTGAGATCAGACTTCTAGATGCAATCACCCAATTTATAAGAAAATCAGAATAAAAAGAAACAAATTAAACCATGCCATGTAGATACAACCAACACATTTTGGACCATGGGGAAATTCTACCAGAAAAAAAAACACACTAATTTCAAGAAAATTACAAGGAAAACAAAATATTGAAATAATCTTGCACATATTAATCAATTGCAATGTGTGAATCTTATTTGGATCCTCACGCAAACACACAAACTGAAAAAAATAGAGTATTTATGAAAAAACTGAAAATTTGGACACTGATTAAATATTTGAAAACATCAAGGAAAATTTTAAAATTTAGTTGTGACAGTAATATTGCAATTGTGAAGACAGAAGTCTAGAAAATTTATAAATAAATTACAAGCATACTGAGATATTCATGTATAAAAAATAGAGTCTGAATTTCCTTCTGAGCACTGCTGTAGCTGTCTGTCACAAATTTTGATAATATCATGCCATTATCATTCAGTTTAAATTTTCTAATTTCTATTATAATTTCTTCTTTTCCCATTGTTTAGGAGGACATAATTTAACTTTAAAGCAATTTCACGTTTTCTAATTATTTGCTTGTAATTCATACATATCTCATTTATATAATAGACAGAGAATATGCTGTGAATAATTCCACACTTTTGATATCCATTGTAGCTTGCCTTATGACCCAATCAATACATCATCAGTATGACAAAGGATTACTGTAGACTGGAAAACAATATAAATTTGGATCATATTTTGTTCAATGTTCTGTATATAATAATTAGGTGAAGCTGTACAGAAATTCTAAATTCTTAAAATAAATTTCTATTTCTTCCCTTATTTCTATTAATATTTGCTTTATTTTTTTAAACTATATTATTGGGAACTTGTGGATTTAGGCTTATAATATCCTCCTGTTAGATGATTCATTTATCATTGTGAAATTACTGTCTTAATCTCTTATAATGATAGTTGCCTTAAAAAGTATGTTGCCTGATTTTAGTACAACTATATCAACTTTTTTTTAAAAAAATGCTTTTTCTATTTTAAGCCAATTTCTGTCTTTATTTCTAAGGTGTATCTCCTATAGTCCTATATTTATTATAATCCTATAACTGTTTTTTAAACTTCTGTTCTTAAGTCTCACCATCTTTGTCTTTAATGGTACTATATAGTCCATTTAATTTAATTTAATTAATGATATAATTGGGTTTATAGATGTTATCTTACTACTTGTATCTGTTTTCTCCTTTCTTGTCTTATTTTGGAATCTCATTATATTATATAAATATATATATATATATTGGAATCTCATTATATGTTAGATATTTTCACTGTGCCTTGCATATCCTTTTATCTTGTCCCTATTTTTATTCTTTTTCCATATATGCATTATTTTTAGGAATTTCCTATTAATCTATCTTCCAGCTCTTTGATTCTGTCTTCTTATGTGTCAAAGATATGCTAAATCCTTCCATTAGGTACTTACTTTGTCATATCATAATTTTTATTTCTGAAATTTCCATTTGCTTTCTTCCTAAATCCTCATTCTCTGGTGAAAATTTCTATTAGTCTGCATTTAATTCCTTCTATTTTTCTGAGCATAATAATTAGGGTTGTTTGAAAGTCAGTATCTGTTAACTATAATACTAGATCATCTGCAAGTCTGTTTCTACCGTCTGATTTTTCTAATGGAGTTTGGTTATATGATTATGCTTTCTGACATACCTAATAATTTTGTTTGAGGGCCGGCGCCGTGGCTCACTAGGCTAATCCTCCACCTAGCGGCGCCGGCACACCGGGTTCTAGTCCCGGTCGGGGCGCCGGATTCTGTCCCGGTTGCCCCTCTTCCAGGCCAGCTCTCTGCTGTGGCCAGGGAGTGCAGTGGAGGATGGCTCAGGTGCTTGGGCCCTGCACCCCATGGGAGACCAGGAAAAGCACCTGGATCCTGGCTCCTGCCATCGGATCAGCGCAGTGCGCCGGCTGCAGCGCGCCAGCCGCGGCGGCCATTGGAGGGTGAACCAACGGCAAAGGAAGACCTTTCTCTCTGTCTCTCTCTCTCACTGTCCACTCTGCCTGTCAAAAAAAAAAAATAATAATAATTTTGTTTGAATGACAGATGTGATGAATGCAGTTGATGTTAATCAAAAAAAGTTCATCATTTCCTCAGCACGGTGTAACAGATTTGGGGAGGTGGCAATCCTCTTCATCCAGTTCAGCATCAGCCTATTCAAGGTTGTGCTGCCATTCTGGCAAGGCTTAGTCTAGTTCAAACTCGCTAGAGATTCTGAGAATCTGAGAAGCCCAGAAGACTGAGGGAAATCCCTTGGTTTTATACTTAGACTTGTTATTCTCACAGATATCTCAGTATTTGGCAAATATCTTGAGGAAGAAAGAAACTATGTGTTTCCAACCCCTAAAGTATTTAATTTTTGTCATCCCAGCCTGTACAACTATAAATATTCTACTGGTTTATTTCACTACCAGCAGGAACTCTCTGCTCAGTTCAACCAAAATTTTCAGCATATGCTCAGAACTAACAAAATAGTTTAGAAAAAAGACAACAAGAGAAGTTAACTCATCTCTCAGGGA
Organism: Oryctolagus cuniculus; assembly: GCF_964237555.1. Classification (NCBI taxonomy): domain Eukaryota; kingdom Metazoa; phylum Chordata; class Mammalia; order Lagomorpha; family Leporidae; genus Oryctolagus; species Oryctolagus cuniculus. Next base: position 51,984,725 of record NC_091441.1, on the reverse strand, counting down.
TTCTGTTCTCTCCAGAATTTTATTCCTTCTTGTTCTCATAGCTTCTCCATTTTGTTTTTAAACCTAAAACTGTGTGTGTGTGTGTGTGTGTGTTCCATCTTCGCTGATTGTTTTCAGCCAAAATACAAGTTTGGCACAACATATTCCTTTGGCTATAATAGAAGTCCTTAGTCTCTGGGAAGTAAGCTGTAGCCTTATTTACTTTCTATGTGGAGAAGGTTTTGAATCCCAAAATTGAATCTAAAGAGCTTTTCTTTCTCTTCTTTGGTTGCACTATAGAGGAAGAATTACATTAAGTCATATTCATTGTGAAAATGCTGTTTGTTTAAAGGCCAAAGGCAACATGGAATAACAAAGTGGAAGGACCCTTTTGTAGTTTGAAATCTAGGCTGATAGGGTAATTATAAAAAGCAACCAGTTAAATGAATATAAAGCAAGCTGGCAGGAAATCTGCACAATGTGGTGACTGTGTAATGTTCTCTTCTCACTGTCAAGTAGGAGCCCTCAGTCACACTAACTACATGTCAAATGGAGTGGCTGAGAACACCGTAGGCTTCTTAAATAGACTGCACACATCATTTGCCAACTTCTTTCACAACAAGAATAAGTTATTCAGAAAAACTACTTTTTCATTATATATTAATTCTGATCTGAATTTCATTAGGATATGAAAATTACATAGAGTAAAATACTTATTCATATGAATATATATCTCTCTGAGGATGTTATTTTGAAATTATTATTTATCATATTTTTAATGGAAGAATAATCCGTGTTTAAAGATGTGCAGTGAATTTTAGCATAATGTATTTAATTCTTCCCATTAACATAAATAAATCCTGAATTCCATTTTATATTTATTTGTAATCAATAATACAATATTAATAATGTTAATGTAGTAACATCTAAATAGCGTTAAATGATTAGCCATCTGTTGTGTAAGATGCATTTCTTGTGCTTTATGTCCCATTTCATTGAGTCATCACATCAGTCATGCAAGAAGATACTCTTGACCTGATTTCATAGATGAGGAAACTGTGCTTCAATTCATACCCAGGTCTGTTTGAGTCCAAAGCTAATATCCTTAACCACAGCAGCAAGTAGTCTCTGAGGATAAATGAAAGCTGATATATTGATTTCCAATTTGATAGGCACTTATTTCTTGCATCTTTTCAAATTGAATTCGATGGACAGCCAGGTAAAAAGAACAACGCAAGTCAAATTTACCATTTCTATTACTTGTCAAGGGTTCAAATTCATGCTGACTTGAGGAGAAAAGTTATAGCTAAAATAAATTTCTGGCGTTAGCTGAAGATTGCAAATTTCTGTGTCAGCTCAGCCCACAAGGACACAAAAAGCCAACTTCTCCCCATCCCTGCTGTTGCTCCAGAGAGAGCCCTGATGTGCCACCTGTCTTGCTGCTTCTTCAGGGCATGGTGGCCTAATCTGATCCTTTACTGCCCAAGAATCTGAATTCTAATGAAAGGTAATGTGGTAAGCTGAGCTGTCAAGGCTGGGTCTTTGGGACTGCATTTCATGATTGATTACTCCTTGGATAAAATCGTAACTCACTGTAGAATGACCTGGACCCATCCTGGCCTCCTTCTTCCCTTCACCTCTGCTTGCTACCATCACTGTTGCTGCTTTTGCTGCTGCACTTGTTACTATTATTGCTCATGTGTCTTAATTAATGCTTTAATTTTACACTATTTAACCAGACACATCTACCTTACTGATATTTCCCCCACCATATGCCTCTTTCTTGTTAATCTTAATAGAGATATCAAAGACTCTAATCATCATAAATTAATTTTACTTCCTCGGGGATAGTTAAAAGTTTTAGGTCTCTAGAAAAGCATCTGCTATAAACATCATTTTACTATTTGCAGTTTTTATATAATTTTTTTGACAGGCAGAGTTAGACAGTGAGAGAGAGACAGACAGAGAGAAAGGTCTTCTTTCCGTTGGTTCACCCCCCAAATGGCCACTACTGCCGGCGCACTGCTCCGATCTGAAGCCAGGAGCCAGGTGCTTCTCCTGGTCTCCCATGCGGGTGCAGGGCCCAAGCACCTGGGCCATCCTCCACTGCACTCCCGGGCCACAGCAGAGAGCTGGACTAGAAGAGGAGCAACCAGGACAGAATTCGGTGCCCAACCAGGACTAGAGCCTGGCATGCTGGCGCCACAGGCGGAGGATTAGGCTAGTGAGCCATGGCGTTGGCCAGTTTTTATATAATTTTAATCAAGCAACAAGAAAAATGGTATGCCTTAAGTAATGCTTCCTATGCCCATGTTATTCACATGATATTCAATTTTAATTTCTCTAGTCTTGCTATCAGTGATTTATTCAAGCAACTCTTCTCTTTCCTCCGATTGACGTGACTTACAGTTAACAGTCATTTTAATGGCTTTAGAAATTTCCATAGATAAATTCTACAAACAACAGCCCGGCTTGGAAAAGTAACACTTCTGAACATAACCTGCTAAACACTGGCAGATGACACTCAAGGAGATGGGGATTGGGTAGCCAGGCAACAATGTCAAAATCATCCGCTGGTCAAGCAGGCGACTATGAGAAATGCAGGCAGAGGTTCTATAGACTGTCTCTGGAGGGGATGCCTCAATATTAGCATTACAAAAATGTCTCCAGCTCCCCGATCTTAAATACATAATTTGTGAATAATATTATGGGTTTGCAACTGGCAGTGAAGTATGATATATTGTTAATGCTTTTCGCAAATGTTAGAGTGGATATCTATCAAGACTCTATTGTCTCTGATGGCTTTCACATAGCACAGTCCAAAAAACACTTCAATCTCCTGCTAAACTACAGATTTTACTCTTCTGCAAATCATTAGAATTTTTATTACATTTAAATAATAAAAGCCATTATTAGGGTCAATTCATAGCTCCAGCATTTGCAATTTTAGGATTTTCTCTGTGGATTTGGCTTGGACTCTGGAATCTAAGCTTTCATTTTGGAGAGAAAGAAAAGGTTAAGTTAACTTTCTGTAGCTCTCTGGGATAGGAAGAGAGCCTTGACAACATTTAAATACTGTGCCAGAAAGGAGAGCATATCAGGTTCCAGTTAACATTCTCAATCCAAACTCATCTCAATTTTTCTCGAGTTGAAGGAGATTGGGCTACACTGAAGGGTTGTACTTATAAAGTGATTATGAAATTTTCTCCTGTCATTCAGTTTTTGTGTGATATCTCTGGGCAATTTCTGGTGCTGTTACTTTAGCAGCAGCATATTTAGTGCTTGTCACAGACAGGAGCATTTTGAAATTGTGAGGGAGGAGCTATGATTTGTAATATGCTACAAATTGCTTTCAGCACTGGAATACAAATTCAAATATGATAGTTGATACCAATCTGCAATGTATTTTGGAGTAATCCCAATTGCTTATGAAAATCCCTTGATGGTTTGGGGATACATTTTGTCTACCAAACAGGCACTCCGTCTGCACAGAGAATTCAGACACAATTTTTAAAATGCAGAAGGGATTTCAGGCTAAATTAGATTTTTTAAACCCCAAGTGTTCAAAATAGAGGCATCTTTGCTTTAAGCACCAAGACCCTGCAAGCTTCTGCAGATAGGGTGGCTCTGAGAAAAATTCCATTCCTGGTAAAAATGACTGAGAATGTCAATTGAGCACAACTCCAAATGGTTTGTGTGGGCTTGCCACTTTCCTACATGAAGAGAGAATAGTGCATATCTCATCACTCCCTTTCATAACGTCTTTATTGAACAAGGACACCTAGTGTGTGCTAACAAACACACAAAAGAAAATCCATTGGCAGCTGTCGCCACAATATCCTGAAGAGTTCTGCAGTGAATGTGGCAACTGAATCAACAGCTTATAATGTATTTTGATAACTTGTTTAGAGTCCAACACATCTATAATGCATTACTTGCTTAAAAATTAAGAATAAATTCATTACCAACAAATCTCAAGTTCAAGTACCTATTTCTTTTTTTGAAAAAATATTTGTTTACTTATTTGAAAGTCAGAGTTACACCGAGAGCAAAGGAGAGGCACAGAGAGAGAGTGAGCGAGAGAGAGAGAGAGGTCTTCCACCCGCTGGTTCACTCCCCAGTTGGCTACAATGGCCGGAGCTGCACCAATCCAAAGCAAGGAGCTTCCTATGGGTCTTCCCACATGGGTGCAGGGATCTAAGGATTTAGGCCAACTTCTACTGCTTTCCCAGGCCATAGCAGAAAGTTGCAATGGAAACAAAACAGCTGGGACTCAAAGCAGTGCCCATATAGGATGCCAGTACTGCTTTACCTGTTGTGCTACAGTGCCAGCCCCAAAGTACCTGTTTCTAACTTGAGGGAAGGAAAGCATATATAGGCACAGCTGGCTAGATCAATCAGTACAGTGTGACCAGCAGTGAGAAGGAATATTCTTGATAGGCTTGCTCCAAATCCTTGCTATTTGAGTGGGATGGCCAGCAGGAGGGCAAACTGGACAACAAGGAGACAGACTTTTGTAGCAAGGAACATGGTTCTTGCCAATTATAAGACCCAAAAGAATTATTCAAACTAGTCACTAGATCAAGGGTAGGCCAGAGCAGGGGGATTTGCTGTTTTTTTCTCATGTTATGAGAGGCAGAGGGGTTGGAGTAATTAGACATTTCTCTTGTAAGTTATAGCCTTGTATTAGTTTTCTGGGGTGCCATGGTCCAAAGGCCAGCTAACTCAAACAACAAGATATTTATTCTCATAATTCTGGAAGGCAGAAGTCCCAGATGAAGGTAGAAGTCCTAGGTCTCTCTCCTTGGCTTGCAGATGGCCTTGTTCCTCTCCCTATGTCTTCTCTTCCTGTGTAACTGTGCCCTTACCTCCTTGTCTTATGAGAACGTTGGTCATATAGATGACCTCATTGTACCCTAATTACCTAAAGGCCCCATTTCCAAAGACAGTCTACTCTGTGGTGTTGGGGTGAGCACTTCAACATATGAATTTCAGGGATAACATAATTGAGCCTATAACAAACCTCAATGTTGATATTAATTGTACTTTATCCCTACTGAATTTCCTACTGACTTACGCTTTTGAAACATCAGCCCAAAGAATTTTGACACATTGGAACTGCCTTGCCTGATATGATAAAGACATATTGTTAGTAGAGGCTTGGACCCAAGGAGGAGAGAGTGTCGGCCCCAGCAGACCAGGTGAGAGGGGAATCCGCGGGTCCACAGAGCTTCAAATAACATCAGGAGAGAGAGCTTGGTGAACTGCTTTTGAAGTTCCACAGGGAAAAAAAAATAATTAAAAAATGAACAAGTAGAGAGATAGCGCACCTGCCTCCTCCCTCCCTCCACCCTGCAGGGACTTGCAGCTGGCTGGGAGAAGCCATTTTGCCCCTTTATTTGTTTTTATTTTTGGATGCAGGCAGGTGGCTGCCACTCCTGCCTCCTGTGCATGCCCAGCAGTAGCAGGGGTCGCCTCACCAACCACCCAAAAATGAGGGCCACAACAATTCAGAAGAATTCCTTCCCCTACCACGCAAACTGTACAGCAAGGGAAGCCCCACCTATCAGAAGCTCATACTCACCCATGACCATTGAAAAGTGAGCCAGGCTCCTGAAGGCAGGAGCTCCATGTGTGCACCAACTCATGACCGACAGACCTATAACAACCTGTAACAGAGGGAACCATGCTCACAGGAAAGATTCCACAGATCAGAGGTGAAGTTCATTAAGCACTAGGGAGACAGCTGTGAGAAAAAGGGTGGGTGACACCAACAAAAGGAGCCTCCTCCATCCAGATAACCAGAGGAGAGCTACAAAGTCCCACAGGGGCCTTATCTTGGATACTTGCTCCACCCTAGAACACTGAATAGAGCACCCAGGCCACACCCAGCACACACCTCTTGGTACTCACTGAAAGTATAGACATCCTGCTAAACTACAAAGACACAAACCAAAGATAAAAGCAACCAGACAAAAAAAAAATACACAAATACCAAAAAGCAAAGGTAGAAACTTAAATAAGAATAAGGAACACACTATGAGCCCCAAAAGAACACTACAACACCTCAATAGTAGAAAGTAATGATGAAGAGATGAAGAGATTGAGGATACACCAGAAATGGAATACAGAAAATTAATCATCAGATTACTTAGAAGCAATCAGAAGCAAATTCACAAACTAAATTTTTCCCATGAAATTAAGATTTAAGAGATATCAGAAAAAAATACTAGAAATGAAGAATTCAATAGATCAATTAAAAATGTAGTGGAAAGTCTTAACAGAGTAGGTGAGGCAGAATAAAGAATATCAGAACTAGAAGACAAATTTCTGGACATCTTAGAGTCAGACCAAAAAGAAGAAATTAGAAAACTAAGAAAACATTGTTGGAGATCTACATCAAAAGACCCAACATGTGAATCTTAGGGGTTCCTGAAGGTATGGAAAGAGAGAAAGAATTAGAAGGGATTTTTAATGAAATAATAACAAAAACTTTCCCAATTTGGAGAAATAAAGGAATACCCAAGTACAAGAAGCGCACAGAATTCCCAATAGATATGATCAGAAAAGATCTTTACCACAACACATTGTAGTAAAACATAAAGAAAACATTCTAAAATGTGCACTAGATAAATGCCAGATCACATTCAGAGGAACCCAAATTAGATTCACAGCAGACTTTTCATAAGAAACTCTACAAGCAAGGAGTGAATGGTGAGATATATTCCAAGCCTTAAAGAGGAAAAAGTTGTCAACCTAAAATGCTGTACACTGCAAAGCTCTCATTTATGAGTGAAGGTGAAATAAAGATCTTCCATAACAAACAGAAATTGAAAGAATTTTTTACTTGTCCAGTCTTAGAAAAGATGCTTAAAGATGTGCTACACAGAGAAAAACAGAAATACAATCATCACTATGAAAGAAGGTGGAAGCAGAAAATCAGCCAGTAAAAGTACAAAGGAAACCCAAAGTAAAAAAAAAAAATGCACATTAACAGAAATATGGCAGGGCAAGTTGTTATTAACAATAATCACCCTGAATGTAAATGATCTCAACTCTCCAGTTAAAAGACACAGACTGGCTGAATGGATGAAAAAATAAAACTCATCCATTTGCTGCCTACAAGAAACACATCTCACCAACAAAGATGCACTCAGACTGAAAATAAAAGGATGGAAAAAGATAATCCATGTTAACAGGAACCAAAAAAGAGCTGGTGTAGCCATCCTAATATCAGATAAAATAGACTATTACAGAGAAACTGTTAAAAGAGATGAAAAAGAGCACTGTGTAATGATTAAGGGATCCAACAGGAAGACGTGACCATTACAAATGTATATGCACTTAATTACAGGGCACCTGGCTATGTAAAATAAATATTCATGGATTTAAAGGGAGACATACACAAATACAAAAGTAATGGGAGACTTCAATACCTCACTTTCAGCAATACACTGATCAGCCAGACAGAAAATCATCAAAGAAAAAACAGAGCTAATCAACACTACAGACCAAATAGACCTAACAGATATCTACAGAGCTCTCTATATATTCTGGATGTTAACCCTTTATCAGTTGCACAGTTTGCAAATATTTTCTTCCATTCTATTGGTTGCCTCTTCCCTTTGCTGACTGTTTCTTTTGCAGTGTTGAAGCTTTTCAGTTTGATGTAATCCCATTTCTCAATTTTGGCTTTGATTGCCTGTGCTTCTGGAGTCTTTTCCAAGAAGTTTTTGCCTATGCCAATGTCTTGTAGTGTTTCCCGCATGTTCTTTAATAATTTGATGGTACCACGAAGTAGATTTAGGTCCTTGATCCATTTTAAGTGGATTTTTGTGCAGCATCTAAGTTAGGGGTCTAAGTTCATACTACTTGTGAAGATCCAGTTTTCCTGGCACCATTTACCAATCTACTCCATAGATAGCTCCTTTATCAAATATAAGTTGGCTGTAGATGTATGGATTGATTTCTGGAGTTTCTATTTTGTTCCTTTGGTCTATATGTCTGTTTTTGTACCAGTGCCAGGCTATTTTAATTGCAACTTCCCTGTAGTGTGTCTTGAAATCTGGTTTCCTGATACTTCTAGCTTTTTTTTTTATTGTATAAGATTGCTTTGGCTATTAGTGGTCTCTTATGTTTCCATGTGAATTTCACCCATGTTTTCTCCAGATCTATTGAGAATGTCATTGGCATTTTGATTGAGATCACATGGAATCTGTAAATTGCTTTTGGTAGTATGGACATTTTGTTGATGTTGATTCTTCTAATTCATGAACATGGAAGATTTTCCATGTTTTAATATCTTCTATTTCTTTATTTAGTGTTTTCTAATTTTCATTGTAGAGATCTTTTATACCTTGGTTAGATTTATTCCAAGGTATTTGATTCTTTTTGTAGCTACTGTGAATGGTACTGATCTTACAAGTTCTTTCTCAATCATAGCATTGTCTGTGTATACAAAGGCTACTGATTTTTCTATGTTGATTTTATATCTTGCCACCTTATTAAACTCTTTTATGGAGCCAGCGCTGTGGCATAGTGGGTTAATGCCCTGGCCTTAAGTGCTGGCATCCCATATGGGCGCCAGATCAAGACCCAGCTGCTCCACTTCTGATACAGCTCTCTGCTATGACCTGGGAAAGCAGCAGAAGATTGCTCAAGTCCTTGGGCCCCTGCATCCAGGAAGAAGCTCCTTGCTCCCGGCTTCAGATCAGCACAGCTCCAACTGATGTGGCCAATTGGGGAGTAAATCATCAGATGGAAGACCTCTCTATCTCTCTCTGCCTCTCCTCTCTCTTATGTAACTCTGATTTTCAAATAAATAAAAAACTTTAAAAAAATAAACTCTTTTATGAGTTCCAGTAGTCTCTTAGTGGAGTTTTTTGGCTCCCCTATTTATAGGATCATGTCATCTGCAAATAAGGATAGGTTGAGTTCAACTCTTCTAACTTATACCCCTTTGATTTCTTTTTCTTGCCTAATGGCTCTAGCTAAAACTACCAGGACTATATTTACTAGCAACGAAAGTGGTCATCCTTGTCTGGTTCTGGATCTTAGAGGGAATACTGCCAGCTTTTCTCATTCAATAGGATGTTTGTCATGGGTTTGTCATATATTGCCTGATTGTGTTGAGGAATGCTCCTTCTATTCCCGTTTTTCTTAAGATTTTCATCATTAAATGGTGTTATATTTTGTCAAGTGCTTTCTCTGCATGTATTGATATAATCACATGATTTTTTCTTCAATTTTTAATGAGATGTATCACACTGATTGATTTGTGAATATTGAATCCCTGCATTCCAGGCATAAATCCCACTTGGTCTGGGTGGATAATCTTTCTGATGTGTTGTTGGATTCCATTGGTTACTATTTTCTTGAGGATTTTTGCATTTAAGTTTATCAGAGTCTGGTCTGTAGTTCCCTTTCTCTGTTGCATCTTTTCCAGGTTTAGGTATTAAGGTGATGCAGACTTTGTAGAAGGAGTTTGGGAGGATTCCCTCCTCTTCAATTGTTTCTAACAGCTTGAGAAGAATTGGAATTAGTTATTCTTTAAATGCCTGGTAGAATTCTTCAGTGAAGCCATCAAGTCTGGGGTCTTCTTTGTTGGGAAGTTCTTTATTACTGATTCAATCTCAGTTTTGGTTATTGGTTTATTTAGGTTCTCTGTATCTTTATGACTTAATTTTGGTATATCCTATCTTTCTAGGAATCCATCCATTTCTTCTAGGTTTCCCAGTTTGTTGGCATGCAGCTCCTTGTAATAATTTTGATGATTCTTTTTATTTCTGTGGTATCTGTTGTTGCATTTCCATTTTCTCTTATTTTATTGATTTGAATCTTTTCCTTCTTTTTTTTTAGTTTTGCCAATTGTATATCAATTTTGTTAATTTTTTCAAAAAGCCAGTTTTTCATTTCACTGACTTTTGTATTTTTGTTTCATTTTTGTTTATTTCTTCTTTAATTTTAATTATTTCTTTTATCTTACTAGTTTTGGGTTTGGTTTGCTGTTGTGTTCCTAGGTTCTAGAGATGCATTGATACCTCATTTATTTGGTACCTTTCCCGTTTGCTCATGTAGGCAATGATTGCTACAAACTTTCCTCTTAACACTGATTTTGATATGATGTATTGTCATTTTCATTTGTTTCCAGAATTTTTTTATTTCTCTTTTGCTTTCTTTTTTTTTTTTTTTTTCGTTTTCGATTATCTTAATATACAGAAGATCAGCTTAGTATACATCAAGTATGGATTTCAACAGTTTGCTCCCACACAGAAACATAAAGTGAAAAATAATAGATGATTTTTTTAAATGATGATGAAATCAGAGCAGAACTATTGTCATGTTTAATCCCAGTGAGAGTCAAGTTGGGAATTGATAATTTCTTTTTTTTTTTTTTTACAGAGGATCAGTTTAGTATGCATTAAGTAAGGATTTCAACAGTTTGCACCCCCATAGAAACACAAAGTGAAATATATTGTTTGAGTACTCGTTATAGCATTAAATCTCAATGTACAGCACATTAAGGATAGAGATCCTACACGAGGAGTAAGTGCACAGTGACTCCTGTTGTTGACTTTACCAATTGACACTCCTGTCTATGGCATCAGTAATCTCCCTATGCTCCAGTCATGAGTTTCCAAGGCTATGGAAGCCCTCTGAGTTCTCCGACTCTTATCTTGTTTAGACAAGGTCATAGTCAAAGTGGAGGTTCTCTCCTCCCTTCAGAGAAAGGTACCTCCTTCTTTGATGACCTGCTCTTTCCACTGGGATCTCACTCGCAGAGATCTTTTGCCAGAGTGTCTTGGCTTTCCATGCCTGAAATACTCTCATGAGCTTTTCAGCCAGCTCCGAATGCCTTTAGGGCTAATTCTGAGGCCAGAGTGCTATTTAGGACATCTGCCATTCTATGAGTCTGCTGAGTATCTCACTTCCCATGTTGGATCACTCTCCCCTTTATTTACTCCATTGGTTAGCGTTAGCAGGTACTAGACTTGTCTATGTGCTCCCTTTGACTCCCAGTCCCTCCACCATGACCAACTGTGAACTGAAACTGATCACCTGGAACAGTGAGATGGCATTGGTACATGCCACCTCGATGGGATTGAATTGGAATCCCCTGGTATGCTTCCAACTCCACCACTTGGGGCAAGTCAGCCTGAGCATGTCCCAAATTATACATCTCTTCCCTCTCCCATTCCCACTCCCATGTTCAACAGGGATCACATTTCAGTTAATTTTCAACACTTAAGAATAACTGTGCATCAATTACAGAACTAAACCAGTCATATTAAGTAGAACAGATAAAAAAAACTACTAAGAGGGATAATGTATTAAGTTGTTCATTAACAGTCAGGGCTATGCTGATCAAGCCACCGTTTCCCATAGTGTCCACCTCACTCCAACATGTTTCCCTCTTGGTGTTCAGTCAGTCTCTTTTGCTTTCTTCTATGACTCACTGCTCACTCAGGAGCATGTTGTTCAGTCTCATTGTGTTTACATATGTTCTAGAGATTTTAGAATTATTGATTTAAAGCTTTATTCCATTGTGGTCTGAGAAGATGCATGGAATGATTTTGATTCTTTGAATTTTCTGAGACTTGCTTTGTGGCCTAGCATATGCTCTATCATAGAAAACATTCCATGGACTGATGAGAAGAATGTGTATTCTGTCACTGTGGGTTGAAAGGTTCTGTAGATATCCATTAGGTCCATTTGGTCTATAGTATTGATTAACTGTTGTTTCCTTGATAATTTTCTATCTAGTTGATCTGTCCATTGCTGAAAGTAGGGTATTGAAGTCTCCTGATACTATTGTATTGGAGAGTAAATTTGCCTTTAGGTCTATTAACATTTTTTAAGTAGCCAGGCACCCTGTAATTGGGTGCATATGCATTTATTATAGTCACATCATCCTGTTGGATTGATCCTTTAATCATTACATAATGCCCTTCATCTCACTTAACAGTTGTTATGTTATAGTCTATTTTATCTGATATTAGGTTGGAAACACCAGCTCTTTTTTTGGTTTCTGTTAGCATGGACTATCTTTTTCTAATCTTGCACTTTCATTCTACATGTGTCTTTGTTGGTGAGATGGTTTTTTTGTAAGCAGCAAATAGATGGATCTTATTTTTTCAATCCATTCAGCCAGTCTGTATATTTCAACTGGAGAATTGATGCCATTTACCTTCGAGATGACTATTGATAAGTAATGACTTGGCCCTGCCATTTTTCCATAAATATGCCTGCTGTTTACTTTAGATTTACTTTGTATTTCTACTGGTGGTTTTTCTGCCTTCTCATTCTTTCAAAATGATTGCTATTTTCCTGTGTTTCTGTGTGTAGCACATCCTGAAGTATCTTCTTTAAGACTGGACAAGTGTTGACAAATTTCTTTCAATTTCTGTTTGTTATGGAAGGTCTTCATTTTGCCTTCATTCATAAATCCAAGCTTTGCAGGATATAGTATTCTGGGTTGACTATTTTCTTCTTTTAAGACTTGGACTATATCTTGTGATTCCATTAGAGCCTGTAGGGTTTCTGATGACAAGTCAGCTGTCAGTCTAATTGGCACTCCTCTGAAATAATCTGACAATTATCTTGTGCCCATTTTAGAATATTTTCTTAGTGCTTTACTGTGGAAAGTCTGACTATAATGTGTCGTGGTGAGGATTTTTCTGGTCATATTAGGCATTCTATGTGCTTCTTCTACTTGAATATCCCTTTCTTTATCCAAATTGGGGAAGTTTTCTGTAATTATTTCACTAAATAGGCTTTCTATTCCCTTCTTTCTTTCCACTCCTTCTGGAACACCTAAGATTGGGTCATTTGATAGTATCCTGTAGATATCCAACACTGTTTTTAAGTTTCCTGTTTCCTTCTTGTTTTTGTTTTTAGGTTGTTTTTTTTTTTTTGTCTGACTCTAAAATTTCCATAGATCTGTCTTCTAGTCCAGATATTCTTTCTTCTGCCTCATCAAGTCTGCTGTTAAGACTTTCTACCGCATTTTTTATTGATCCATTGAATTCTTCAGTTCTAAAATTTAATTTTGATTTCTCTTTATATTCACAATATGGTTGTCTTTAGTTCATGGATTTGTTTCCGATGTTTTTTGAGTAATCCTATGGTTAATTTTGTAAATTCCAGTTCTGGCATTTCCTTAATTTGTTCATCTTCACATTGTAATATTGAAATGTGGTTGTGTTCCTCTGGAGGGGTCATGGTGACTTCCTTATTCCTGTTTCTTGAATTTTGGCTCTTAGTTTTTGGCATTTGTGGAGCTGACTTTTAATTTTTTCTTCTGTTTTTTTTTTTTTTTTTTTTGACAGGCAGAGTTAGACAGTGAGAGAGAGAGAGACAGAGAGAAAGGTCTTCCTTTTGCCCTTGGTTCACCCTCCAATGGCCGCCACAGTTGGCGCACTGCAGCCAGCGCACCGCGCTGATCCGAAGGCAGGAGCCAGGTGCTTCTCCTGGTCTCCCATGCACGTGCAGGGCCCAAGGACTTGGGCCATCCTCCACTGCACTCCCTGGCCACTGCAGAGAGCTGGCCTGGAAGAGGGGCAACCGGGAAAGAATCCGGCGCCCCGACCAGAACTAGAACCCGGTGTGCCGGTGCCGCAAGGCAGAGGATTAGCCTAGTGAGCCGTGGTGCCGGCTTCTTCTGTTGGTTTTTATCTTTGGGGTTATGCTTATGTGGCTTTGTGGAATGTCTGCCTTTTCAGTGAGTACCAGAAGGTGTGTGGTAGGTGTGGCCAGGGGGCTCTGATCAATGCTCTAGGGTGGGGTGAGTTTCCAGGGTAACACCCAAGTTGGGTATGATAGAGCTCCAATGCGTGCTGGCCCTACACCTTTTAGCCACAGAGGCCCCAAGGTCTCAGCACATAGGGTTCCCATAGACGCTGAGACTAGAAGGCACTGTTGGTGCGGTTCCTCATCTCTTGTAGGTGCCCAGCCACCTTCCCATTGAGCTCTGAGGCAGTGGGGGCTGCGGGCCATTCCCTCAGCTTGTTGCTCTGGACCAAACACGCATACTAGCATCACTGGCTTAATGCCTGCCCACTGCTGCTGCCAACGCTACATTCAGGTGTCTTGGCCCAGTGAGCTCTTTCGTGCATGCCCACAGGCTTCCATAGTCTCACATCCTGTTCTAAAATGGCGCCACCCTCTCAGCCAGAACGTGGATTCACAGAAGTTCAAGCCATTTCCTGTGGGGAGCAACTGGGAGCAACTCGGACTAGACTGTTACTGGAATTAAGACTTATTCTATACATCTGCTTTCCCACAATATGGCGCTGGGAGAGGAGTAATCAGCTTCTACACAGCTGCCTCCAGTTCAACCAATAAACTGTAGGACCTGCTCCTGATTGGAGGAGAGCAGCGTACTCGGCGTGTGGGTAGCAGAGTTGGCATTGGTGGAAGAGGACTATAAAGGAGGAGAGAGACAACATGCACCAGGAACATCTGAGGAACACCTGAGCAGCCCCCGAGAGAGCCGGCCGGCAGTGTGCCGCTCCCCCGCGGAAGTGGGGAAAGTGGCTAGGGGGAACCGCCCTTCCAGGGAGGTGGAAGGGTCGGTAGCCAACCCGGGAAGAACCAGCAGCAAACCCGGGGAGGGCCGAGCAGACAAAAGAACAATGCAGGGTCCTGTGTCGTTCCTCCACGAAGAGGGGGAGCGACATAATGGTGCCGTGACTCGGATAGGAAACTTAGGAGGGAAGAAACGGGAAGAAGTGGGAAAATACCAGAGAGAGAGACTAGCAAAGAGCCTAGGGAAAAGCCAGACGGAAAAGGTGCCGGAAGAAGCTATTGAAAGCCTAGGCATAGACTTGGATACGGACTGTGGGAAAGAAGTTAGGATTTAAAGTGAAAGCAAGAAGAAACTTAGACTCGGATGCGGACTATGGCAGGGAAGCTAGGAGATTGAAAGTGAAAGTGAAAGCTAGAAGAAACTTGGATACGGACTGTGGGGAGAAGCCAGGAGAAATGAGAGGGGAATATTGTTGGAAGAAAAGTTAGGAAACATACCGGGTAGAGAAAAATGTTAGGGAGGATGAAGCCGCGGGGATAAGAGAAACAGAAGTATAGAAGTAAAATGAGAGAAATAGGAATGCTGGCAGATAGAAGTAAAATAGGAGAAATAGGAATGCCCGGAGATAGAGAAATAGAGAAAAATAAGGCCTCCCCACAACACGGCAATGAGAGCACTTGGATTCGGTCTGCCTGATTAGTAAGACGATAAGCACCTGTGGGCAGCTGCAGGTCACCAAAGACAGGCACGTTATCAACACCAATAAGTCTCCCCACAATACGGCAATGAGAAGGCTTGGATTCGGTTTGCCTGATTGGTAGGGCTTGTAAGCACCTGCAGGCAGTTCTAGCAGAGCAGAGCATGCGCTGCAGGGCACCGAACACAGGCACGCATCAGCGCCTAAAAACCTCCTCACAACATGGCGAAGAGAGGACCCGGATTCTGTTTGCCTGATTGGTAGGGCTTGTAAGCACCTGTGGGCAACTCTAGCAAGCAGAGCAGAGTGTGTGCCACGGGACACCGAAGACAGGCGCGTATCAACACCAAAAATAAAAAGAAAGGGGGATCTGTGGGGAGCAACTGGGAGCAACTTGGACTAGACTGTTACTGGAATTAAGACTTATTCTATACATCTGCTTTCCCACAATATGGCGCTGGGAGAGGAGTAATCAGCTTCTACACAGCTGCCTCCAGTTCAACCAATAAACTGTAGGACCTGCTCCTGATTGGAGGAGAGCAGCGTACTCGGCGTGTGGGTAGCAGAGTTGGCATTGGTGGAAGAGGACTATAAAGGAGGAGAGAGACAACATGCACCGGGAACACCTGAGGAACATCTGAGCAGTCCCCGAGAGAGCCGGCCGGCAGTGTGCCGCTCCCCCGCGGAAGTGGGGAAAGTGGCTAGGGGGAACCACCCTTCCAGGGAGGTGGAAGGGTCGGTAGCCAACCCGGGAAGAACCAGCAGCAAACCTGGGGAGGGCCGAGCAGACAAAAGAACAATGCAGGGTCCTGTGTCGTTCCTCCACGAAGAGGGGGAGCGACAATTTCCCTTCTTCCCGTAAGGCTTCCCTAGGCAGTTTCCTCTCCAATTCTCCACTGAGCGTGTACCTGCTACACTCTTCTCTGCACTGTTTCTTCCTAGCCCTGTAAAGCATGCTTGTCCCTAATCTGCCATTTTTCTTCTCCACCATATGCACAAAATTATAGCTCCATTTCCATAGTAAGTAAACCACTCTCTGGTTCACATGACAGGAAAGGGGCATAGCCTATGTTCATAGTCACTGTGCTATAGAACAGTGACACCAAAACAACTTTTATTCATAGAATCAAAGGGAAAAGAAAATATCCTTGTAGATTTTTAAGATGCTCCTTTTTTGCACTTATGGTCTGTAATTTTTGATAGTATTTATGACAAAGTGGAGGAGATAGAGGCGGGCATTTTCTACCAGAATGGCTTAGTAAGTTCAAAATCCAAAGTTGGCCTACTCCTTCTTCTTCAAATGCTTAGAAATAATAGATGAGAAAAAAAGTAACAAAAATAAAAAGAAAACAACAAACTAGAAAGATGTATCAAGGTTCAAAAGCAAGTCAAACACCTTTGTGGATCAAACAAGAAACATAAGCCCAGTGTAATAATGAGGGCCATGCTATGCTAGCACCATAGCCTCTCAGCTCTAGTGGTGGCCAGAAAGCTTGCTCCTATGGGGACCAAATGTGTTCTGTGCCTAATGGGTGCATAGAGCTAAGTTCCCTGTTTGAAGCCAGAGGCTCAAAAGTAGCTCTGCCCACCTCTTAAAAGGAGATTTTTAAAGATGCGGTTGAATGAGGCCTGAGGCATCCACTGTTTGAAAGCCAAGGAAGGAGATGCAAGCTGCCTCTGGCTCTGTGAGCAGATGAGCTATATCCCCAGTACGATCAGTAGCATGGCATAATTACAAAACCTTGTTCTTACCCAGGGTGCGGGGGCCTGAGTGGAAGCAACAGAACAACTTATGGGTAGGAAGAAGCACAAAGAAGAGTGCAAGGCAGAAAACAAATCTCCCCACTTATGCTTGTAAACCCAATTTCCAAAACACAAAGAAAAGTAATGCTAACAAAGGGAGCCCCAAATAAATATGTAAATAAATCTTCTGCAAACAAAAATGTCATAAAACAGTCCAACAAAGACTTTCTAATAGGTATGGTTAGAGTGGTCAAAAAGAGAAATGAAGCCATTACCTCCAGATAAATATCATTAACAAATAATATAAAACCACAGAAATGAAACAAAGTGCTTATGTAAAAACTAATTAATTAGGAACCTTGGGAGTGAAAACAATATACCAGAGAAACAGAAAAAAATTGTTATAGATTCTACATTGGACTGAAAAGAACTAGCAAATTTGAGCAATAGGGGCTCCAGAAAAAAGAGAACTGAAGAAATAATGGTTGTCAATTCTCAAAAGTTGATAAAAGATGTGAGTCCTTACCTTGAATATATACTTTAAGTTCTGAGCAAGATAAAGAAGAATAAATTAGCATCCAACTTTTGGGGGAAAAAATACTAAAAGCTGAACAACATGGCTGATGAACTACAGAATGATGATAATTAAGCTGGCAGCAAAACTTCGATTAGCAACAATACAAACTGGAAAACAGTGGAATGACATCTCCAATGTGCTCTGGGAAATAAACAGTAAATCTCAAATTTTATATATAACTAAATTTTAAATTAAAAGCAAAGTCAAAATAAAAGCTTTCTCACACATGTAAAAATAAGAGTTTACAAGTCACAGATGTTAATGATAATTGTTAATAATCATTGAAGACTACGTTTTAGCATAAAGAAAAGTAGAGCCAGACTGAAGGTAGACGCAGATGATTTTCACACAACATTAATATCCAATGCCCCCTCCATGGGAGAATTCTCCTTTCCTGCCCTTCTTGGAGTCACACTTAGCCATATGTCTTGATATGGTCAAGAAATGTGAACAGAGGGGTTGTATTATTCCTTTGCATAGGAGCAGGCATTTGGCACAGCATTAAGGTGCCACTTAGACACCCACATGTGTGTCAGGGTTACACTTAGCTCCACTTCCAGTTCCAGGTTTGTACTAATGTGCATACTGGGAAGCAGTAGATGATGGCCCAAGAACTTGGATTCCTACCACTCACATGGGAGACTTGGACTGAGTTCCTGGCTTCTAGCTTCGGCAGAGCCCAGCCTGGCTATTGCAGGCAATTTAGAGCATGAACCAGTAGATGGGAGTTCTCGCTGCATTTCTGCCTCTGTGTCTGTCTCTCTACCTTTCAAATAAAATAAACAATAAAAAAATAATTCTCTCACATAGAAGCTCCAAGAGCCTCTTCCCTCTCTGCTCCTTCCCTCTCTGCTCCAAAATGATGATCTTCCAGCTGGCAGCAACTCCTTCAGTTGGTTTTCATAATCAAGGATGTAACCTTGGCCAACCTAAAATATAATAAGAAAGAAAACTTTGATGGTTAAGTCACTTCTTTTTTTTAAGATTTTTTTTTATTTGAAAGATAGAGTTATAGAGAGAGGTAGAGACAGAGAGAAAGGACTTCCATCTGCTGGTTCACTCCCCAGATGGCCGCAATGGCCAGAGCTATGCCAACCCAGATTGCAGGAGCTTCTTCCAGGTCTCC
This sequence comes from Oryctolagus cuniculus, assembly GCF_964237555.1. Taxonomy (NCBI): domain Eukaryota; kingdom Metazoa; phylum Chordata; class Mammalia; order Lagomorpha; family Leporidae; genus Oryctolagus; species Oryctolagus cuniculus. Next base: position 51,966,076 of record NC_091441.1, on the reverse strand, counting down.
CACATGGGTGCAGGGGCCCAGGGACTGGGGCCATTTTCTACTGCTTTCCCAGGCCATACCAGAGAGCTGGATCGGAAGAGGAACAGCTGGGACTAGAACCAGTGCCCATATGGGATGCCAGTGCTTCAGGCCAGGGTTTTGACCCACTGCACCACAGCGCTGGCCCCTAAGTCACTGCTTTTTAAGTTGTGTGTGACCATACTATCAGGTGTAGGAAGAATCATTGTGCAAAATTAGAGAGATTACAGAAACTGATAAAATGTTCCAGGAAGTTTTATTAAAATCAATCCAAAAAATATTAATTTTTCAGGAATGTCAACAGCTAGCCAACAATTACAGAGAATGTGTTCAATGGAGAGCTAAAGCATATTCTGGAAGGCAAAGAAATGCTGACGAATAAACTCCATCCAAAAAAAAAAAGCTAGGTAGATAAGTATATGTCTTTGAATTTTAAGATATACACTAGAAAAATAGAAATGCAATCTAAAGTTTCAAATCACAGAGTGGAGAAAATGAATATTGAAAACAGCCAATTCATGTGAAATTGCAACCAGACAGAACCAGAAGAAAGAATCAAAAAAAAATGTTGATAGATGAAAATCATAAAAGAATATGGCACAGCAGGTCCAAATGTAAAGATCACAATAAAATAAAAGTAGTAAATTAACATATTAGAAGACATCTGATTGGATCAAACTGAATCTAAGAAGATTGGATTTTTTTAAAAATTCACCTATTTACTGCTTGGTGGAAAACATACCTACCCCAAAGTCACACACAAAGAGACAGGAAAGGATATAAGACAAATACTAATTGTTATGGCAATATTGTCTGCTCCCCAGTATTTCAGAATAGGAGTCTATTTAGAGATAGGGTTTTTGGAGAGGTAACTGACCTAGAAGGAAGTCATCAGCATGGGCCCTAGTCCAATACAGTGGATGTCCTTATGAAAAGAAGGAATTAGGACATGGACACACACAAAGGGAAGACCATGTGAAGACACAGGGAGAAAACCAGCACCTACAAGCCATGGAGAGAGGGCTCAGAAATAAACATCCTGGCCAACTCAGACTTCTGGTCTCCAGGATCATGAGAAAATAAATTTCTGTTGTCTAAGCCATCCAATTTGTAGTCTTTTGTTACAGCAGTCTCAGCAAACTCATAAACCATCCAAAGAAATCTGGTGAGAATATTAATATCAGACAAAACAGAATTAAAGTCAGAAAGCATTAATAGTATTAGAGTAGAACATCAGCCATAAGAAAGGACCAATCCACCAAGACTCAAAGCCATTCCCTCTTGAAACCTCTCCAGTCAAGCTTCATTTCTCATTTCCTCAAAAAAAAAAAAAAAAGTCATGTCAATGTCAGAAAAGACCTTCACATTAGTAAAAATTGCTATTGCTAAGAAAAATAAAAATTTCTGGCCGGCGCCGCGGCTCACTAGGCTAATCCTCCACCTAGCGGCGCCGGCACACCGGGTTCTAGTCCCGGTTGGGGCGCCGAATTCTGTCCCGGTTGCCCCTCTTCCAGGCCAGCTCTCTGCTGTGGCCCGGGAGTGCAGTGGAGGATGGCCCTGGTGCTTGGGCCCTGCACCCCATGGGAGACCAGGAAAAGTACCTGGCTCCTGGCTCCTGCCATCGGATCAGCGCGGCGCGCCGGCCGCAGCGCGCTGGCCGCGGCGGCCATTGGAGGGTGAACCAACGGCAAAGGAAGACCTTTCTCTCTGTCTCTCTCTCTCTCACTGTCCACTCTGCCTGTCAAAAAAAAAAAAGAAAAAGAAAAATTTCTAGGGGCCAGTGCTGTGGTGTAGCAGGTAAAGCCACCGCCTGTAGTGCCAGCATCCCATATGGGTGCCAGTTTGAGTCCCAGCTGCTCCACTTCTGATCCTGTTCTCTGCTATGGCCTGGGAAAGCAGGAGAAGATGGCCGAAGTCCTTGGGCTCCTGCACCCACGTGGGAGACCCAGAAGAAGCTCCTGGCTCCTGGCTTCAGATCAGTGCAGCTCCGGCCATTGTGGCCAGCTGGGGAGTGAACCATCAGATGGAAGACCTGTCTCTTTCTCTCTGCCTCTCCTCTCTCTGTGTAACTCTGACTTTCAAATAAATGAATAAATCTTTTAAAAAAATTTTTTCTAAAAACTCGTGAAAATTTTTTTGTTTTTAGAATTGCTTCATTTCTTATTCCTAAGGCATTTTATTCCCTTTTCCTAACCACCTGATCAACAGTTGGTTAGTCTTCAACAATGACTAATAATCAATTTCCAGTCTTCACCCTACACAGCTCTTCACAGCATTTGACAGAGTTGAAAAAGCCACGCTTCTAGAAAGCCTTCTTCACTTTCCTCACCACCATGGCATTGTTTCCTCTCTCTCCCCCTGCTGGCTGCTCTGCCTTTCCCCAGCCTTAGATGCTTGTGGGCTGTGAGGTGCAATTTTCAGACATCTACTCTTCTCCACCTACGTGTTCTGGGCAGAGCCTGCTGGTTGTCTCAGAGATGAAGTGTGGAGAGGAGTGGTGTGTGGAAGCAACTGTAGTTCCCTGTGATGCCAGGTAGAGTGTCAGGGGACAAGGAGTGGATATGAGAGCCAACAAGCAAAACTGGCACAATAATTAGCAGATGTCACGAGGTTCATACCATAAAGTACACTTCATTTTTACCACTATACTACCCTGTTCTCCCAAGTCTTTCCTGTCTCACTAAATGCCAATCCCATCCACTTGGTTGCTCAGGCAAACACCTTAGGAAGCACTCCTGAAGCTACTCCATCTGACATCCAATTCATCAGAGAATCCAACTGATGGAATTCCCACAACTGCATTCCAAATCCTCTCTCACTTCTGACCATTAGCTCTACAGGGCAAAACACTGTCACCTTCCCTTGTCTGGTTTCCCACTAGCCTCCTCGCTTCTCCCCCATGTCCCCTTTTCTCCCCTCTTGTCTTTTTTTTAAAGATTTATTTATTTGCTTGAAATTCAGTTACACAGAGAGAGAAGGAGAGACAGAGAGAGAAGTCTTCCATCCACTGATTCACTCCCCAGATAACCACAATGGCCAGAGCTGTGCCAATCCAAAGCCAGGAGCCAAGAGCTTTTTCCGGGTCTTCCCACTTGGGTACAGGGGTCCAAGGACTTGGGCCATCTTCTACTGCTTTCCCAGGCCGTAGCAGAGAGCTGGATTGGAAGTGAAGCAGCCGGGACTTGAACCAGCACCTGTATGGGATGCCGGCACTGCAGGCGGTGGCTTTACCCATTATGCCACAGTGCCGGCCCCCTCCCCTCTTGTCTTACCACAGCTAATTCTCCACCCAGCTCACAGAGGCAGCCTTTCAAAAGGAAGTCATCTCTTGCCATCTTGACTTTGCCACTCTTGAAACTCCTTCCACATTCTCTCAGTATAACTTGCTCCATCCTTGAGGCCTTTTCGCTTGTCTTCACCTGGAACAATCTTCCCCAACACCCACATGCTCATCCCCTCACTTTGCTCCAAAGGATCACCAGGCACCTTCTCTGACCACCCTGCAGCAACAGGTCCTCCCCTCCTCATCCCAGCCTGCCTCTCACTCACATCGCTTTGTCCTTCTGCCCAGCACCTGCTCTGAGACTCAACATTAGCCAGTGTCTGTTATGAATCATGTCTATCCCCCACCTCCGCCAGGATACAAGCTCCATTAAAGTGAGACTTTCCTGGGCCTGTTTGCTATTTCACTCCCAGTGCACAGAACAGTGCAGGGTGCACCAGCAGTAATCAGTGCAGATTTGATGATGGGATGAATATCCAGAAAGTGAGCTGATCACGGCATTGTGTGTACCAAGCAACACGAAGTCATGAAGTTATTTGATCTTAAGTCTTCCCTAGTCAACAAAGCTTTGAAATAGCCAAATAAAATCTAAGAGAATTAAAGAGAAATTGATAACCTTCAAGTTGTATCCTTATTTATATCAAGAATAATGGATAAGCCAGATTAATTAAAATAGTAAGAATAAAGAGGATTTGAACAACAAATCAGTATGGTTAACATAAGATATATATATAGACCCTACATTGTCCAAATAGAGAATATATACCACTATAAGTACATATTGATAAAAAACTAATGCTTTTCTAAATCAGAAGGGAAGTAAGTTCTAACATATTGCAATGAAGCCATATCATACATCCTTATTTTCTGACTATAATACAATAAAAATCAAAGCCATCAACAAAAATATAGTAAATTAAGAAATATATATGTGTGGAAACAAAGATCAGATTTCCAAATATGCATGCATTAAAAGAAAATCAACAGAAATTACTGAATGTTGCTTTAAAGGTATCACATTCCCAAATTTATGCTGTGCATCTAAAGTATTGCTTAGAGTTAAATATCTAGCCTTCAATGAATCTATTATAAACAATCAAGACTTTTACTAAACATTCAAATGAAGAAATTAAAGATAGAACAGAGTACACTGTAAAAGTGTATAGGGAAGAAAGCAAAGTGTACAAGAACATTTTAGAAAACAGAAACAAACAGCAGGGAGGATTCATAACCAAGAATGTAGGATTTAAGCAAGAGAAGAACGCAGGAGCAGGGGCAGAGACTCTGAAACCCATTGGAGCTTATTTTCAGAGATTGTTCCAGGAAGGTCTACTCTGCAACCTTGTACTCAGAGGGGACCATACCAGCTGCTAACCAAGGAAAGCTGCAGTAAACCAGTCGGAGTCATAGTTTAAACACACAAAGTATGAAGACGGATGTTTCTGGAACAGGGACCCCTCTGTTTCTCCTTTTCTACATCCTGAACACTGCCCCAACCCTTACTATAAAGACCCAGTAATGGCTGCTTGGGTAGACAGTTTCTTTAGGGAACAATACCCTACCACTGTCTCCTTTTCTTGCCCCAATTAAATAAAGCTTGGCTTTGAGCAACTCCTGCTTGCGGCTGATTATCTGGCAATATCCCAGGTGGATAGACCCCTTGTGTCCACTAACAAATGTATAAAATAAAAGTTGGTCCTTGAAAAAAATAAGACCTTAATTAGTAATATTACAAGTAAGAAAGAAACGATTATATGCAGAAAAGGGCAAAATCATTTAAAATACTTTGCATAACTTTGGGTCCATAAATGGATAATTTTATATAAATATAAACTTACCAACATTGACTGAAGATATCAAAAACTGAAGTAAGCTGATAAACTGGACCTCAAAGAAAGGAGCAGCCAAACTTCCTCTACCCCTTGTATGCCTCCCGAAAGCAAGTATTTTATAGATAAGGCTTAACAAAACTTCTTGAAACTTATAATCTCCATCTTAAACAAAAATGATTTCAGAAAATAAAAAGCAAGAAGGCAAGCCAATTAAATTCAGGAAGTTATTATACCATACACCCAAAGAGAATAAAGAGAGTGTAAGAGAGTAGAAAAACAAGAAGCAAGGCAAAACCATACAGGAAACAAATTGAAATGTTTAGCTCATTAAAATTAAAAGCTTTCCCACGTCAAGTGATACCATAAACAAATTAAAACATTTCTTCCAGAAAAATAACTTCTGGGAGAAGATATTTGAATATCTATATGTAAGTGATTTGATACATTTTTCATATACGTATTCCTATGGAATATGTATGACAAAGTGATAGAAAAATTATAGACAGTGTTTATCTAAGCAATTCCCAAAAGGAGAAACTATAATTAACAATAAACTTATGAAGAAATGTCCAATCTCAATAATCAAAGAAATACAAAGTAATCCAAGATATCATTTCATTTCCAACATATCAGCAATTCTAAAAACCTGGTAATGTTTCATGTTTAGGACAATGTGGAGAAAGACCAAGCTTCCCTGTACCATGGAGTGTTTAAAGTAGTCCTACAGTTCTGAAGATCAAAATGACAACAAAAATCAAGTCTGCATGTCTGACAACCTAACCAGTCCACTTCTTGGCCTATGATCCAGACAGATTCTGCAGCATATGTGACATGCTCAAGAAGGATCATTGCATCAAGTTTTGTTGTAGCAGGAAAAAAATGAAAAGCAATTTAAATGTTCACATTGGACAAATAAATTCTGTAATCATACAGAGGATTATACAGGAATACGTGAATTAGAGTTGCCATTATCAACATAGATAAATTGCAAAATCATTAGATTAAACAAAAAAAGGCCGACTGCAGAATATAAAGACTGAAAATATGCAAAACAACATTGTATAATGTTTGTATGTGAAAGTTATGTAGTGATTCTCTTAACAATATAAAACATGCATAGGAATGAGAAGAATAAACTCAAAGTGCTACTAACTATCTGGGGAAGGAAATGGAATGAGGAGGTGTATACAACAGGTGTTAACTATGTCACAGATGGGCATGGGCAGATGATAAATAAATGATAGATAGATGTTAGATTGAGAGATAAAATTTTTATTTTTGAAAAGAGAGCCAAAGCAAGTAAGACAAAATGCTAACATTCGTTAAAGTTTACTGATAGATAAGTTGGTATTTCTTATTTTACTTATTCTCAGGGTTTTTTTCTTCATGTATGGAATAACTCATAATAAAACCAAAAATGAAATAAGTTAGGAAAATTGCAAGGTGAAGGTCTAAAAAGAACAGAGGAAGAGGAAGAAAACACCCCTTGGACACCACATCCCATGCCACAGTGCCTGATTCCCGCCCTGGCTCTGCCACTTCTGATCCAGCTTCCTGCTATTATGCACCCTTGAGAAGCAGTGCTGTTGGCTTAAGTACCGGGACTCAGCTGCAGCTCCCGGCTCCTGGCTTCAGCCTGGCCAGCCCTGGCCAGTGCTGTCATTTTGGGAATGAAACATCAGGTGGAAGATCTCTCTTTGTCTCTCTTTGCCTTTCAAATAAAGTGAAAATAAATATATAATTTTTAAAAAAGAATTAGTAGGAAAAGGAAAATAACTGGGAGAAGGTAAAAGAAAAAAAAAAGAGTGAAACAGCTAATGGACAGAAGGCACAGCTGGCTAACGTCTGAGGACTGAAGGCGTGTGGATGCTGTTTCATTCCCTCTTCCCTGTTGGTTCCACTGACTCAATGGCTCCCTGGGAGACAGGGCTGCTGCCGAGAGAACCTGGGCTCACACTGATCACACTAGTATCACCTCCGCTCTTCTTGCGCCCAACACCTGGGTCTCTATTAGTTTGAGGGCACAGGAGCTGCCACCACATAAGTGCAGTCTTGTTCATGATTCTGGAAACGTAAATGATAAGAAAGACCTATTAGCAATCCTAAGATTGCTTCTCCCTGCCATAGTAAATCCTCCATGAACAATGTCAGCTAGCGGAAACTACTGGCCATTTAATTCTAGGGAGTAAAGCCACTTTTAGGAGAAATTGCTGTGTATTTTGTTCACACACTTAAAGGATAATTTACCAACTTTTGCCCCAAAATAGCTGGCACTTTCCATGCCTAAGAGGGGAAAAGGAAAGGCTTCTGTGGGGACAGCTGTAAGAATCTATGAGTAGCCATCCCTCAGGCTGCCCCTTTAAGACATCATTTATACTACACCAGCTGATAAAGGTGGTTCTAGCCCACCTTTCATCTACTTACGCCTTTCCTCAGAAAACACAAATGTACCCCAGTGTGTAAAATCAGAGCTCCAACTCTCTATTCCCTTGGTCAAACATAGGCTGCCACCGTTTGGTTTCCTGTCTCCCTTTTCTGTTGCACTCAGCTTATGCATCCACACCACGCCCCACCGAATAGTCATTCTTTTATTTATTTACTGACTTAAAGTCAGAGCAACAGAACAGGAGAGATAGAAAGACAGAGAGATCTTCCATGTATTAGTTCACTACCCAAATGCCCACAACAACCAGGGCTATGCCGAGTCCAAACTGGGAGCCAGGAACTCTATCCAGTCTCCCACAAGGGTGGCAATAACACAGGTACTTGGGCCATCAACTGTTTTTTTCCTGTGTGCATTAGCAGGAAGCTAGATTGGAAGTGGAGTAGCCAAGACTTGAACCAGCATTCCAATATGAGATATGGGCATCCCAAGCAGTGGTTTAACTCACTGTGTCACTATGCCTGCAATCAAATAGCCATTTTTAAACAGTCCCAGACATTTTCTTTTTTTTTTTAAGATTTTATTTATTTGAGAGGTAGAGTTACAGACAGTGAAAGAGAGAAACAGAGAGAAAGGTCTTCCATCTGCTGGTTCACTCCCCCAGATGGCCATAACGGTCAGAGCTGCGCCAATCTGAAGCCAGGAGCCAGATGCCTCTTCCTGGTCTCCCACGCAGGTGCAGGGGCCCAAGGACTTGGGCCATCTTCTACTGCTTTCCCAGGCCACAGCAGAGAGCTGGATTGGAAGAGGAGCAGCCTGGACTAGAACTGGCGCCCATATGGGATGCCAGCACCGCAGTTGGAGGATTAACCCACTGCACCACAGCACCAGCCCCAATCCCAAACATTTTCACCCTAAACATTTACTCAGAATGTCTGTTTCCTCATCCCCACCTAGGGAACAATCCAGCCTTCAAGGTCTGGCTCAGACACTGTCTCCTCCATGATGCCTAATCCAAAGCAAGCAGTACCCATCTCAGGACTGGCATTTGTACCTTGCTTCCCTGCTAGATTACAACTTACAAATGGGCAGAATATCCTTTCCAATCAATTGTTATATTTCAGTCACGCCTAGCATGGTTCTGTACATATAATAGGTGCTCAACAATACTCAAATCAATGCATATAACTCTGTGTTTATATCTGTATTGCCCAGAACCATATGCACTTTAATAAAAAATTGATACAGCTCTAATTGCGACCCTGAACTTCTATCACCTAGTAGTCCTTCAATATATAACTGTAGGAGTCCATGGATGACTGAATAAATGAACACACAGATGTTCCTATACTCACTTTATAATTGAATAAGACATTGTAGATCACTATGCATCAGTTGTCAGTTACCCTATGTTCTCGCTAATATCTTTACTCAAAATCCTTGGAAGCACATTTCTAGAGCAACAGATAAATGTTAATTCTATTTAATATGGTTCTAAAGGGAAAATACAAATGTAGGAGTCTGTCTACAGATTTTTGTATATAAATGCATTGCATTTTACATCGCAACAGACAACATTAATCACATAATTTGATGCTCTTCTACTTCTTTTCATTGTTTACTGAACCTTTTTGTCTGAGTTGATTCCCTCCTTGAGAACAAGCTATTGAGAATTGCCCCTGGTGAATACTAGCCATTTGATTATTTTTTTTAATATCACTCAATTGTCCTTTGTAGGATTAATAGCATCTTTCTCTACAAAATGACTGCCACAGGTTATTAGATCACATTTTCTTAGAGTACTCTTTCATTTGTGATTTTTAAATTAACCCAATTATTTCTAAGGGTGAGTTGAGTATCTTGAATAGCAAAAGCAAAAAAAAATGTGTTGCTGTTACTTAATTTGTTACTGAAAGGAGTTAAGAAAGGGTGTGGGAATGGAAATTGATCCTGTAATCAACACATCCTCTGGGCCTTTACAACACCTCCTACTAGGATTACTGGGGCCTCCAGCACACTCTTGCTTTTGCACACCTAACTGAGAAAATGACCCTGCAAAAATGGAACTCAATTTTTTAAAATGTCAATCAACTGATATTACTTTCAATGTAATATTTTCCCTCACACAGCATTAAAAATATATATGCACTAAACCTTCAGTCAGCTTGATAAGAAGCTAACGAAGTTTCACTCCATTTCAATAAGAGTGAGACAATTTAGGGGCCTTTGTTGTGTCTAGAGGCAAGATTTTTCTCTTGGGTTATCACAATACCATCGTGTCAATCAAAGAGCCACACTCGGAGGACCACAGGAATAAGAGAGGAGACCCATCAGCAAGCCAAATTTGGGGCTGCATTTGTAAATGATTTCCTTAGTTGGGTCATCAATCACAAAGCCATCTGCATGGAGAGGATACTTTATTATTGTTCTATGGGGCACCAATTAAGTAGGACATGACAAACAGTTATCAAGTTGACAGCTCATCCAAGTACTCAGCAATTACCACAACCCATGGCCATGAGAGCAATGTGGGCCTCTCTGTTTCCTTGCAAGTGAAGGCTGGGCATTGTGAAGAGCTCCTTCAAACAGCCTTTGAGTGTCTCACCCTTCACCAAGGGTCTCCATGTAAAACTCTAACAGGCCCCTGATTCGACATCTCTTGTCAAATTACTGTGAGTTAACATCAATTTTAAATTTCTTTATGTACACAGATTGTTGGACACTAATGCAACAACTCCCTGTGTGCAAAGCATAATGGAAAGTTTTTATTCACACCCAGAACAATGGAGGAAAATTCAGCCTGGCATCAGAGTTGAGGTCCAAGCTCAGAAAGGTAGCCAAGATTAAGTAGAGTACTCAGTAGAAGAGCAAACCGTGGCCTTGACTTTCAGGTTTCTGCAGAAGTCCCTGTCACACCAAGGGAGCTGTGCCACTCCCTCGGAACCAGAGGTGACTTCTCATCTGCAGGGAGAGCAGCACAGTGGCATTTAAGCTGCCTTTGATGGACTAAGGTGATTTGATTTCCACTAATAACTCACAAGAGCTGTTAGGGAAATTGGATGGTATTTATAATTCTAATTTGTTTTACCCTGCCACTCTAGGAAACAACATGGTGGTAAATATATTGAAATGTCAGGGTTATCACTTGCCACACAAAGTTTATTTTATTTTTCCCCCACTGAACACATGCCAGCAGCTTAGCCTGCTGAGCCTAAGCTTATGTGAACTAGTGATCCAGGCAGCCTTTGGCAGTTCCGAGTGGCCATTTGGCCCGCCCAAGCTTACGCTGCGCAGATTCCCCGGGACAGCCTCCAACTTCAGGGTAGTGGGAGACTTTTCAATGCTGTTGGGTCCCCGTGTCATCCCGCAGCAGCAGGCTGCTGCCTAAGAAGCTGGCGGCTCTCGCCGTTCCAAGAGGGAAACTTGAATACTGTTTTGGCAGCGGTACAGCACCATCCAGTCTCTCCCCGTGGCTGCAGAAACTTTTCAAAAAGTGCTACAAGCACTGGTTTGGAATCTGCATCCAGAACGACTTTGAGGAAAGCTGCCCTGGAAGTTGGGCCTGACTCCTCTGGCTAGCTCCACCGAGAAGCCAGATGCCACCGCTCTGCACAGCAAGTGCATATGGGGAATGTGGCTCCAAGGACAATGTCCAAGGAATGACAGCTCAGATTCACCAACAGCTTCCTCATCAGCACCACTTCAGGCCGAGGAGTCCAAATGCACCTTCCATGGAACACAGTGAGCACATTCAGGCATCCTAAGCTGCTCTTCTCGTTTTCTTCCTACTCACCAGTAAATCTGACCAGATAACACCCAGACTGTAGGCCTTTTCATCGGCTTCGTTAAACACTCGTGTTACATTCCTGCGAGGCACTCACTTTTCAAGTCAAGAAGGTGATGTGATGAAAGGACATTGGTCAACCAGCCAAGAGGGACAAGTAGCCCAGCATCCTCTGAGGCTCTCTCTCATCCCTCAGTGCCTCAGTCTCCAAGTCTGAACAAAATAAGACTTGGAATCCCATTCTGGCTTGAGTTCAGATGTATCATAGGAAATGCATTCAAAGTTTTTAGCTTTATTTTCATTTCCCTTTTTATTTGGAGGGCTTGATCATTTCATTTGGATTTGCCCTTGCCTTAGAATGACTTAAAGCCCATACACCATTCAGAAGCTGATCCTATGAAGCACTGATCCTGCCTGTTCTGTTCCTTCCTCCCCTGAAGTAATCGTTTATATTAGTTTTTAGTTTATATTTCTATTATTTAAATATAAACAAATTATATATATATTTATATATATGTATAATATAGACTCCCATCCCAACATGGGATGATCTAAGAAATAGCTTATCACATACATTGCTTGGCACGTTTCCTATTTCCATCTTTCCAGGAGATTGCTCCGGAGGTTCACGAAGTTCATGGAAAATATGCACTATGAAAAAATTATGCCTGGATTTATCTTTTAAATTTATCTTTTAATTGCATTTCCATGAACATTTTGAAGTGGCTGTGTATAAATATTTTGTATTTCTTTTTTTATAGCTACATAGCACTCCATTATGTCATTGTAGAATGGTTTATTCATCTAAACCCTTATTGAGAGGCAGTGAGTCATTTCGTCTTTTGAAATTACAAATTGCGCTGCCATGAATAACTTTGTGTATATATGTGTTCACAGTTTTTACCAGTTTATCTTTGGGATAGGTTCCTAGAAAGGGTTTTACTAGTCAGTGGATATTCCAGTCAATGGGTAGCTACCTAAGCACATCCATTGATTAGCAACCCCGTTCCTAGGACTGCTGGTCAATGGGTAAGTTTGTAGGTGAATTAGCTGGCTACGGCCCCAGTCCCTCCATTGCGCTTATAACCTTTTCCCTCAGCACCAGCAAGGCGTGTGAATGCCTCTCTCCCCTCAGGTTCACAAAGAGAGAATACTTTCAACATTTGGGATTTTTGCCAACATGATGTTAGTCTCCCAGGTCCTGGTTATCAGACTCAGCTCTGTGCTTCCTGTAGGAAAGCAATTTGTTTTTCTTAAGTGCTTATATTACCAATCTTGAATTCCCTCCTTTCACCAAAATAGTGCCTTTTCTCTGGAAAGGAAGAGAAGAAAAATCACTTCCTATGAGCTCAGGTGATAAAAAGAACTGGTGGCCACATGGGAGCCATTAGTAAGGCTTCTCATTCATTGAACAAAGATTTAGTGAGTGTCTACCATGAGCCTGCTATGTACTGCTAAAGTGCTTAAGGACTTGGGGTATAGGACTGAGGGTGGTAAAGTTCTGGGGAAATATCTAATATGTCAAGGCACAAGCTGGACTGTAATAGGTTCCAAATAATCCTAGGCAAGTATGAGATTCAGTCCTGGACTACCCAGCTGTGAAGAACAACATGATGCTATTTACCCAACTCTGATATTTTCTGTGTCCCAGCAGAAAGGAAATGAGGAAATTTTGTATCTGAGAGATGGGTAAAAGAAAAATAGAAAAGGAAAGTCAGATAATCATGAAACTTCTCTTTCGACTGGGTAGAGGCTGATTTGACCATTCACCACCATTAGCACCTGGTAACCACCTGCACGTGAAATGTATTAGTGTGTAGGGATCAAACTTTAAAAAATATTTGTGTAGTGGTCGATGTTGAGGCACAATGGGTTATGCTGCTGCTTACAACACAGTTGTAAGTTACAATACCTTATCAGAGTGCTGGTTCAACTCTTGGACACTCTGTTTCCAATCCTGCTTCCTGCTAATGAACCTGAAAGGCCACAGAAGATGATCCAAGTACTTGGATTACTGCCACTCATGTGAGAAACTAGAATGGAGTTCCTGGCTCTTGGCTTTGGACTGGCTCATCCCTGGCTATTGTAGGCATCTGGGGAGTGAACCAGTAGATGGAAGTCAGTCTCTCTCTCTCTCTCTCTCTCTCTCTCTCCCTCCCTCTCTCTCTCCTCCTACCTCCTTCCCCTCCCCTCCTGCCATCACTCTGACTTTCAAATACATAAATACATCTTTAAAATAAAGAAGTAAAATATTCGTGTATGCTTGTTGATGCTAGAAGAGAAATACCTAAACACGTCCCCAAGTCCTCTGCAATCAGGAACTTCACTGATGTTATCCTTCCAACTGGGAAACGTTTCTTCCCACTAATCAAATTCTGAAAATAATTGGGGGCCAGTGCTGTGGCATAGCAGGTTAAAGCCCTGGCCTGAGTGCCAGTATTCCATATGGGCGCTAGTTCTAGTCCCAGCTGCTCCTCTTCTGATCCAGCTCTCTGCTATGGCCTGGGAAAGCAGGAGAAGATGGCCCAAGTACTTGGGCCCCTGCACCCGCATGGGAGACCTGAAGAAGCTCCTGGCTCCTGGCTTCAGACCAGTGCAGCTCTGGCCTTTGTGGCCATCTGGGGAGTGAACCAGCAGATGGAATACCTCTCTCTCTCTCTGTAACTTTGTCTTTCAAATAAATAAAATAAATCTTTAAAAAAAGAAAAGAATTGGAACCAAACTTAATAAGCCAGGTATACTTCTAAGTCCCTTACTTTCTAAACAAGTCCACGTAGTATGTTTTGATACAATCATTACCCCCACCTATGGATGGGAAAAGTGAGGCAACAAAAGGTTGAGTAACTTAGGCTCAAAGTTCAGGTCTTAAGAGTTCCAAGAGTTAGGATGTGGAAATAACACTCTCAAATTCACGTGTAAACTGAGACTTTCAAAAGGGTTCATTTGAAAATTTAGAGTTACTATTCATAGACTGACCTTCTGTTCCTAACTGGCACGACATGCCGTGGCCAAGTGCCAATGTCCTCCCCTTGCTGTGTCTACAGGCGGTTGACCCACCTCCTAGCATTTCCTGTGCATCTCCTTCAAAAGACTCCCTCTCTGCCTCGAAGCTTTCGTTTCCTGTGAGTTGATTCTTAATCTGATCAAGAAGTGATCTATTCACCACTTCCCAGAAGTGGGGTGTGTAGTTTGAAACCCTTTGCCACATATTAATAGAAATTACATTGCTCAGCCTTTCAGCTGTTTATATCACTAAGCAATGATTTTCCAGTAACCAGCTGTCATCAGTCTTCCCCCTAAGAGAGGTGAGTTTCAAGGTTCTGTGGCTGGCCTCCTGTCTTGCAATTTGATATCAGTTATGGCATTTAGACAATGCTGGCAAAAATGATCAAGAAGCTCACTGCGACATCCCCGGCTGAACTTCCATTCCCCGGACTTCAACAGCAGGCTCTGGAATATGTGGTTGTTTAAGAACCACATCCTCTTTCCCATTCCAGAAAACAGATTGAGTTTCTTGATGCTATTTTAATTTATTCTTTTTTTCTGTTAACACACAAATTATCAAACAAAACTCAAGGCAGAAAACTTGTAACTGCATACTCATTTGCTCTGGTTCTAGATGAAACAAATAAATCTCTACCTTCTCTCTAAGCAGTTCTGGAGAATTATACTGCTCTTACAGAATAATCTAAAACTCCCTGTGTGCTGTTGGCTATGGAACTTTAGACCCAATGTGATGGTTGCTCATTTTGTCCACAACCATATGTGGATGTGATATAGACACTAAAGATAGATGGTTCATAAAAATCTCCTGCCTTACAAGCATCTAACTCTGTAGGGGAGATCAAAAAAGTGATCGTATAATAGTAAAATATGTTAGACAATAATGCACCAAATTTTGTCCTACCACTTTCCACATGACCATATAAATAGTCCGTGACTTAAGGTTGTCTGATTTATTTTTTTTGACTTCACATTGATATGAAAGCCATATGCATTCAGTAGAGACCATATTTCAAATTGTGAATTTTGATCTTTTCCTGGACTAGCGGTATGTGGAATGATCCCCTTTCCTGATGCCGGGCAGCAAGAGCCAGCACAGCTCCCAGTGAGCCATGTGACCATGAGAGAAACAACTGATTCTACACCGAACTGCGTGTTGCTAAGCTGAGATGCGTTACAAGCATTTCTACTCATGATATTTTCTACTTACAATGTGTTTATCAGGGCCTGACCCCAGAGCATTTGTATATTACTTTTATAGTGTAAGAAAAAACATTTTTTTTACATTAGAAATCTTCAGGGAAGCCAGCATCTGACCTAGTGGTTAAGACACCCGTATCCCATATCAAAGTGCCTCAGTTCAAGTCCTGGCCCTGCTCCCAACTCTAACTTCCTGTTGATGCCTGCCCTGGGAAGCAGCAGGTGATGACTCAACTTGTTGGGTCCCTGCCACCCACATGGGAGATCCAGATTGAGTTCTTGACTCCTGGCTTTACCTAGACTTAGATCCAGTTACTGAAGTCATTTGAGGAGTGAACCAACCAATAGGAGCATGCTTTCTCCCCACC
Organism: Oryctolagus cuniculus; assembly: GCF_964237555.1. NCBI lineage: Eukaryota > Metazoa > Chordata > Mammalia > Lagomorpha > Leporidae > Oryctolagus > Oryctolagus cuniculus. The sequence continues at coordinate 51,950,205 of NC_091441.1, read as the reverse complement.
CCTTAATAAATAATAAATAAACACATAAATTTCTAATTTAAAAATTTAAGTGTTCAGAGTTAAGCATGTAGCTCATGGACCAGAACTGATTATTTGGAACTCCAGAAAGTTGGCATCTAAAACCCAAGAATGTAAGGCTCATTTATCCTTGGATACTTCTCAAGTTGGATAGAAATGCCATTTCCCTTTAAAAGTTGCAAAGACACATTCTTTCATCTCTTCATCCTCAAGGCAAAGCAAAAACAAATGTACAGACAAAAAAAAAGTGAAGGTTTAATTTACGATTGCTAGACACAAGCATGAATCCCTGTGACTGTATGTTTCTGACAAGCCCTAACCACACCAATGCATACCTCTACAGTCTCATTTATTCACTGAGGGGTTTGCATGCCACATCCTGGGCTAAGTGCTTAAAGCAGATGAGAAGCCCACTTAGCCTTGTGGTATAAACAGTTCACCAGAGGGAATCTTCATCATGGGCCCCCAACAGAAAATACCTCTTTTATTAAATACATTTTGATGTTCAAAAATCCAAGCTCAGAATGACCACTTTGGGAGAAACAAATAATCCAAGATGATATCATCTACTGTAACATGACTGGATGTCTCATCACCCAGAACTTGCTCCAGGATTGTGAGAACTGCTCCAGATATCATTTTTTACGTATTCTTAGCAAAAACTAAAATTCAGCTTATCTCCGGAAAGATTTAAAATGTCATTATCATTTTTCGCCTCTCAAGAGAATACTCTTTGGTACAGATGTTGAGAAAAGTGTGAGCTATAGAGAGTGATTTGACAGTTGGTATATGGGAAAGCCTCAGAGAATAAAGCATTGTGATAAAACTTAAGTCACATGAGACTGGATCAGATTCTAGAATCAGCCCCATTAAAACAGAGCTCCCTGGGATCCTGGTCAACAGGGTTTTCCATCAAGATACACAGGATTAAAACTTTCATCAGAAGCAAATACAACTATAGAAAGTAAACCATCAACTTCAGTTTCATGGTCAATTTCCAAATCTAGCTCAGATAAATAGAATGAATAAAAGTGTAGCAAGTCAAACTTTTCATGGTGGTCACAAATTCCAGTCAAGGCAACTTGACATTCTAGGTTCACATGAAGCTATTTTACAGGGAGTTGGTTAAATGGGTCTAGAGCTCAGAGAATTTTGAGATAGAGATATGTGAGATATCAGAGTCACTGGAGACTGAAGCCACAAACTAGACCTGACGAATACATTGCTATCTTTAATAGATCAGATTTGATCAAATCAAATTCCTTAGGTACTATTCACTCATTGATTCAGTAAATAGTAACCAGCACCTTCTAATACAAGGACTCACACAGAAGCTTAGAGTACAACTTGAATATGGCTGTATTCATTCTCTAGATGTGTATAATCTGCCTGCAGACTCACATATTAGACTGGTTGTATAACACATTACTTAATTCTATTTGAAATTAGCACCACCTAGATGACATACAGAACTTTGAAAGACAGAACCAGAACTGGCTCACTGGCAAATTAGAGGTTAGAATATTTCATGTAAGATTCTCAAAACAAACAAACAAGTAAAAAACCTACTTTGAGCTATGTTTTCTTTTTCTGTTTTTTTTTTTTACTTTGTTTATTCATTCTTTCATTTGAAAGTAGAGTGATAGAGAAAGATAGAGAATTCTGCCATCACTGGTTTACTCCACAAATAGCTGCAATGGCCAGGGTTGGTCCAGGGCAAGCCAGGAACCTGGAGCTCCATCTGAGTCTCTCACGTGGTTGGCAGGTGTCGAAGTTCTTGGGCCATCTTCTCTGCTGTCTCCCCAGGCACATTAGCAGGGAGCTGGATCAGAAATAAAGCAGTCAAGGCTCAAATGGCACTCTTATATAGAATGTCAACATTGTAGACAGCAGCTTAGCTCACTGTGCCACAAGGCCAGTCTTCTGGGCTATGTTTCAGAGGTGAATTATGTGAAGAGAGAAAAACAGAATTCCAGGTAGAGGAAATATCATATGCAAAGGGTCTGAGGTAGAAAGGATAGGGGAATGCTCTAGGATACGAAAGCAAGCTGGGACAAGCAAAAATGTGTGTAAATATATCAAGTGATTGAGTTGAAATAGATGGTGATTTCTTCAGGCAAACATCAACTAAATGTGGTTATAATATAGAAATATGGGATCCATACCATCTGAGGTGTTAGCTCCCTTATTTGGAATTCAAATCCTCGTTGGTGAGTTAAAGCAAACAAACAGAGGGAGCACAAATATAATCTGGAGTCAGTAAAAACTCACTACAAAAATAACTTCTTTGAGTGCCACTGAGCTCCCCACAGCTCTATAAAAGCATGTTCCTCACAGAAACGTCAGAAATCAACCGCCAAGACAGACTTCAATGTCCTGGCCAGATGGCAACGTAAACAAAATACAGACGAATACAGTATTTTCCTCAACACTTAATTGCAAAATGTTCTCGAAGCACTCAGGGTTCAGAAATAGAAAAGATCAATCATATTTTCCTATTCAGACCCACAATGCAGTTATGCATCGAGTCTGGGTCCTTCAGACTACTGCTTCTCCCCTCATTATAATGCCTAACTTTTAATAAGGCCCGGCGCTTCCTGTCACCTACAGTCTCTTCAATCCCATAAAAATCAAGCCCCAAGATAAGAATGACACGTCACCGACCAGGATAATTATGAATCACAGCAGCAAACAGTCCCCTTTCCCTCACTTCCAATAGTATCCGAGGTTATGTTTTCTGAATAATTTCTTAAGTCTCAGCTTGCCTATACTCGTGTATTCAACCCACTCATACCAAAGGCGACGGCAGTTGCACCTGTTGGAGCCCACGTAAGGTTGAGCATCCATTCTAGGGATGAGGAGAAACACTGACACATCGTGTCATGAACTACAGCTTTTGGAATCTTCCACAAGACCTTCCACTTCACCTAATCATTCACAAAGGACATCCCTGCAGCAGCTTGACCTGCTGGAGATTTCAGGTGTAACGGCCACAGCCCTCACCCTCACCACACAACTGGCTACACCAGTGGGTCACCAAAGACATTCCACACATGTGGAGCAGTAAGTCCCAGGTCCAGAAGAGAGAAGCTTGGTCCTTTCAACTCCAAATCCAGATCCAGAGCTTCTCCACAAGATCACAAGGGTGAGACAAGCACATTTGTAAGAAAAGCAGAGCGTATGATAATGGGATCGTTAAGATCACCCTGAAATATGTCCACAAATATCAGGACCACAGTGTGGATCCTAATTGCAATCTAAAAACCCCACTCCAGTCTAAGTGCTAGTATTAGGGTGCATTCTTTCAAATGTTGTTCCGCCCATAATTGAAAGGGCCATTATGAATTGACTGAAAGAGCTAATGGAATCCCCATACAGAACAAAAGGTATGCTTGAAGCTCCAGTCATTGTCAATGATGCCACATCAAGTGGCAAGCACCAACAGTCTAGACAATAGAGAAAGGATTTGAAGACATTGGTGCATAGAGCTTTTTTTTTTTTTTTTACATAAATGCCAAGCCCAGGGCTTTAAGCTCTGTCAACCAGTGTGATGAAGCATTGGTGGCCCCACACACTTCCCATCTAAGAAATGTACCTACGGATCTGCATCTTATGAATATTTGATCCAGCTACAAATTTGAAATAAAAATCACCAGTCTCTGAATTATTTAATTGCTTTTGCCAAAGCCCTAAATTATTTTTCCTATAATAAAATAAATGTATTGGGTGGGAAACAAGAGTCCAAAGACGTGAACACCCGCTCAAGCCCCAACAGCTGAGCTTCCAGCTGCACTGATTTTCTTTACGACATAAGTGGTGTACTTGGCTGATGGCCGCAGAGACGCGGGTCAATACTGTCATTCCTGCTGCCAGCGCTGCAGACTTCTTGTATTCTTCCCTGAATTAACTTGACCACAGGCTATTTCTTGTAGGGTATAATGAAGAAATTGGCTAAAGTTCCTGCAAGAGACATAATGTTGACATGAATTCTTTAAAACACATAAACAAGCCTCGAAGACCAGAAAGGTCATGGTGAAAGAAGCAAATTTCCTTCCCTTCCTAGTTATGGGAAGGAAAGAATTCACATCTGGGAAGTGACATATGAGCAGTAGCAGTAGGTCAGAGGCAGATGGTCCCATGTGATCAGGGGACCAGAGAGGCAGCTAATATGGAAGATTCTGTAGGTGTTGTGCTCTGAGCACACACGTGTTTATGTGTGTGTATGTTTGTGTGCATACATGTGCCAAAATAGTGATATGAAAGCATTGTAACTAAAAGAACTTGATATATGCTGAAAGCTCACATTATGATCACTCATTTAACACTAGAAAAAGAGCAAAAGAAAAAAAAAAAGAGAACACAGGAAACAATTTTGTGGATGGTAGTCAAAAGGAACCTTGACCAAAAAAATCCTGGGAGAACTATAAAATTCATCTTGATATCCAAAGGAATGAATCCTGTGCCGGATGTATTCTAAAATGGTCTCCTTATTCACTTCATGGCTTTATATCATTCCTACCCTTTGAGTGTGGGTGGGGCTGTGATCCGATTCTAGCCAATAGAATATGGCAAAAGTAACCAGATATCCACGATTACCATGTGATTGCAAAAGCTGCCTTGCAAGAAGAGTCTCCCTAAGCTGGCTTAAAGGAAGCAAGGAGCATGCTGTGCAGGCCCGTGTGGCAAGGAGCTGAAAGCAGCCTGCAGCTGCCAGGCTACAAGAATCTCAGCTGCAAGTCCAGCAGCCTGCAATGAACTTGATGTTGAAAGTGGGTTCTTCTTCAGTCAAACTTCAGGGAAGTCCACAGTCCTGACATCACCATGAGAGACCCTGAAGCAAAGGACCCAGCCAAGCTGGTCCCAGACTCCTGAAACTATTATGTAATGAATCTCAGATAATCTCAGATAATCACTCCCAGGAGAAAGTATGAAAGTACAATTGGAGAACAGCAATCAGTAATTTAAAAAAAATCCTGGACAACCAGAGAGGCCAAAAAAACTAAAGATAGGCAAAAATTTTGATTTCTGACTAGTAAGCACTTCCTAGTAAATCCTGATACTGAAACCCAACTAAATTCTCTAACAGATCTTTAAATAGATGGTTTGTATGCATTTTGAGAGAAAAAATGATTGTCACTAGGAGTTAAACTGGGGTCACTAAGAACACATTAGGTCAAACAAATCTCATTTCCTAACAAAGTGACTTAATGCTAAAGTAGAAGATGCTGCAAGTATACTTAGAAACTATGGAAATAAAAATTGAAAGAATTATTTTTATGTAGCCTAGACAAAAAGACTTGAGGGAAACGCTGTTGATGAATATTTCAGACTACAGCCATGGATTAAATCATCTGTGATTTCCACGTCCTCCAAACGTCAATCTGGATGGCTCTTGAGGAAGTTCTCCATGATGGCCAGGTTCAGATTTGATTTAACCCCTCCTCGATGCTACTCCACCACATCCATATTCCCACTACTTGCTGGAATGTGCTGTGTGATGGCTTGCTTAACCATGCACCTCTCCAGGGAAGTGTAAGATCCACGGGAACAGCAGATACTGTCTCTGTTGTTACTTTCTCCCTTCAAAATCATAAATTCCTCCTTCTGCAAGTATTCAAGAAGAATCTGAAAACCAGATCATCCACATTGTATTTTGCACAATGAATAGACGTTCAGTTAGAGGACTTCTAAGCTCTCTTCTAACTCTAAGATCAAAGTCATGCTGCCTTTTATTTATAAAAGGGAGCCAGTACTCAGTGAAAATCAAAACCTGCAGCCTCAAAGTTCCAGAGGCAAATAGTTGTGCTAAACAGTGAGCTACTAAAGGCTGTGGTATCATCTGTCTTGCCTAGAAGAAGGCTTTGCCCAACCGGCAGTGAATAAATGTCAAGAAATAAATGGCTTCAATAAATGGAGATTGTTTCTACAATCCGGATATTCACTCCAGCCACCTTGTTGCATAGAAGGAAGAGTAGTCATAAAGGTTGAAATGACTTCTCAAAAGCTGCCAAGCTATTTGGGGACAGAGGAGAGACTTGTCACAGTTTACTGCTATTTCTACCTCTCTGGGTTGTCTTGAGGACTCTTTGTAGAAAAAATTGAAACCAGGAAACCCTGGGTCTCAGGACAAGTAAGCAATTTGGGGACACTGCAAGCATCTCTATAGTCATAAACCAAGAGGTCAAGTCATCACCGTAGTAACTCCCAAGGGGACACTGGGCAGGCCCAGAAGAGACACAAAACCAGAGGAAAATGAAATCAGCTTTCATTCCATTCACTGAACAGTGGTCCTCACATTTCCCAAAGAATATTATCAAAACGAAAAATAACAACATCATTTTTAAGGTTCTGTGGCAGCATGGAAGCCAAGAACACAGCTCGAATTGTGCCTAAGGATTGAACCAACTAATTGAAAATCCAATGTCTGTGATTCCCCAATCACTTGATTAACTTTGTCAAATAAGAAGATAAGTGCTGGGGCCATTTGTGGTGTAACAGGTTGGGGCTGTCTGCAATGCCAGCATCTCATATGGATGCGGGTTCAAGTCCCATCTGCTCCACTTCTGATGCAGCTCCTTGCTAATGTGCCTAGCAGGACAGCAGAAGATGACCCAAGGGCTTAGACCCCTGAACCCATATGGGAGACCCAGATAAAGCTCCTGGATCCTGGTTTTGGCCTGGCCTAGTCCAGGCTGTTGCAGCCATTTGAGAAGTGAACCAGCAGATGGAAGATTCTCTCTCTTTCTCTCCCTCTCTACCTCTGTGTGTGTGTGTGTGTGTAACTCTGTCTTTCAAATAAATTAAAATATATCTTTTCCAAAAAAATACAAATATAGACAGAAATAAAGGAGTTATTTTTGGGGATTGGGATTGGTTTTCTGCCTGCACACATGCACACACAACACACACACACACACACCATGTCCAAGATGAAAATGAATTTTAGAAACCTTTTCTATTTGTACTGGTGGTTCATACTGAGCTAAATCACCACAAAATTACCAAATCATCATGAGACTTTGCACCCTGTCATTATACTCCACAGGTCGAGTCAATAGGAAAGTTTTACTCCGCAAAGTTTTGTTCTCTTTGGTTCAATTATTTGATAAAATAGTGATTAAACTGCTGCATTAGTATCTGTCCACTCAAAGTATAATCAGAGAGTGTCCATTGCATGGTGGTCACTTGGATGACTTGTGTTGCAGGCACAGCTGTTACCACCCAAGGAGACCACCACCAAGGACCAGGTACTGTGGTGACTGTGCCATCAGAGAGGTGTCTGGTTCCACAAGCGCCCTAGGGGCAACAGGGCTTGACCAAGGAGGTGATGCTAGAGGTGAGTCTTGAAGGGAAGGGGAAGCCGTCTGGCTAGGCAGAGGATCAGCCATGTCCCAGATACACGGAACACTGGGGAGAGGAGTTGCAAAGGCTCAGCTGTGGCTGCAGTCTGTGCTCCTTATAAACAGGGGCCTGAACATGTCTGGCCATTTTGATTTGGACGGAGACAGGCATATCCCTTCCCTTTATGCTCATTGTCAGCCACCATTATTTCAGGCCACCTTTGACTCTCTCCAGAGACAGTACAATAACTTTCTAAATGTTCTCCCATTGCCCATCTCTCCTACCATTTTTCATTCCATCCCTACACCTTTTCAAGAGAGTTAGCTTTCCAAACCACAAATCCCATCCTGTCATTTTCCAATTTCATTTTTGTCTATGAGATAAAGTCCAGACTTCATAGAGTGGTACCTGAACTTCTATCTTTTATCTCCTTAATCTGTCCAATGGGGTCTTCCACCTCTTTTTTTGTAAAGTTTTATTTTATTTATTTGAAAGGCAGAATTACAGAGAGGCAGAGGCAGAGAGAGAGAGAGAGAAGTCTTTCAGCCCCTGGTTCACTCCCAAGATGGTCTCAATGTCCAGAGCTGTGCCGATCCAAAGCCAGGAGTCAGGAGCTTCTTCCAGATCTCCCACATGGGTGCAGGGGTCCAAGGACTTCGGCCATCTTCTGCTGCTTTCCCAGGCCATAGCAGAGAGCTGGATCAGAAGTTGAGCAGCCGGGACTTGAACCAGTGCCCATATGGGATGCCAGCACTACAGGCGTTGGCTTTATCCGCTAGGCCACAGCGCCAACCCCTTCCACTTCTTTCTACATCCCAGCTTAACATGCAATAACATGGAAGCACTCAATACACCCTCACAGGCTGAACAGTTCAGATCCTCTGACCTTGTGCATAGCATTTTCTTAGCCTCGGATGGATAGATCCAACTCACCTTTCAAGACGCTCTTCAGTAAAGCCTTTCCCCACACATCTACAAAGCTGTCCTTCTATCTGCCTCTAGTCTTTTGTGTAAATATTTACTGTTGTATATCAATTTGTACATCTTACTGGGCCTCTGTCTTTGTAACTCCCCCTCCCCATGGAGTAACCATATCTGTTTTCTTCCATTTACTATTACATTTAAAAATCACCTAGCACTTGGCAAACAACAGGCACTGAGGGCTTGTTGAATGAATAAATAAGTCACTCATTAGTCATATTAAAATTGAAAACTCTTGTTGGTCTAGCATTTTATTTAGATCTACCATCACCATATGTCTGAACATGGACATGTTTCATCTCTCCCCTTTGATTTATACCCCTGCTTGACACTGCCTCATCTGTCAATTACCTATTTGCTCTAAATCACAATCTCCAAAAACTATCGACAGGGCTCCAATGCTACGATTGTGAAACTCCCATCAGGTAGACAGCTGCAAACATCTTTATTAGAAATCATCACAGCACATTTTACATATCTGATGAGATCTGAATGTGAGGAAGGGAAGAAGGGAGGGAGAGAAGGAGGGAAGAACTGCACTCTTAGAGTTGTATCTATGAACTGCATTGAATCTGTCTTGTTTGTATTACTATCACATGAACATGAGAATTGATGAGAATTATATTGTAGTAATTATTATGTATTTGCTGTGACCCTAAGAATATAGTACATTAATAAAATACTTTAAAAATGAATTAATTAGGGGCAGCACTGTGGCGTAGTGGGCTAGGCCTCCACCTGCAGTGCTGGCATCCCATATGGGCACTAGAACGTCCAGGTTGCTCCTCTTCTGATTAAGCTCTCTGCTATGGCCTGGGAAAGCAGTAGAGGATGGCCCAAGTGCTTTGGTCTCTGCACCCACGTGGGAGACCGGAAGAAGCTCCTGGTTCCTGGCTTCAGATCGGCGCAACTCCAGCCATTGTGGCCATCTGGAAAGTGAGCCAGGGGATGAAAGACCTCTCTCCCTCTCTGTCTCTCTCTCTGTCTGTCTGTAACTCTACTCTAAGATAAATAAATATTTAAAAATCCATAAATTAATCAATTAAAAATGAAATAATTTGGGTAAAAATGAAGTTACTAACTTGAAGGCACATCTCACAATGTTTCCAAAAATAATGGACAAATAGTGCTTTTAGAAGAAGCCCTAAAGTCACTTCTTTCTGCCATGAGATAAACTAATGAGTGTAAAGAAGAAAACCTTGAAGGTAGTTTCCCCAGGAGGAAGGGGACATTTGTCCATTTTGTGGGGAGTTAGCAGAAGATCATACAAGACCACTGCTCATTCCTGTTCCTTCATATGAACTGACCCAGAATCTCTCCATTGGCCAAAGGAACATCTGCTAGGAAAGTGGGGAAGGTGCCTTTTATAGGTGGGTCCTGACATATAATTTAATTCTGAAGTTCAATTCCCAGTCTCATCTTTCTTTCACAGAATATGGAAAAACACTTTGAAGCACTGGCAGCTCAGAAGACCAAACAACTTCTGCAAAAGGTAAATTGGATATTATGAATATATATCTATATATATAAAGTAGAAATTAATATACTTTTTGAAGGTGATCTTCCTTACCACAATTATTTCATGGTCATGTGTTTTGGGTTGATGCTGGATGCCGGTTAATTGGCCAAATATGAATTATATATGTATATTTTAAGGAAGTGTGCATGCATGTTAAAGAGTTTTTCCCTTTATTTTATTGTGAAGCAAATCATTTGATGTGGTGCTTCATAAAGCTCTAATATACATCAAAAAGCAATCAACAAACTCTTTGAGTACATCAAGCAAGATAATTTAGATGGTTTTTAATCATGATTATGAAAATATAATTAGGTGGTTTCATGTTGGTTGTTGAGTATATGTAAGGGAAAGTGATTCTCCAAATAGAAAGATGTAGGCAATATTACACAGAAACCACAAGAGAGCTGTGCAAATAATGCACAAGTGTGTGCCTGCACATGCACACACACACACACAAACACACACAAACCACTGGCCCCTTTCTTCAACACATCAACAGCTCTCTCATATTTAAAAATAATACCATTTTTTCAAGATGTCAAAAGAAATCTTATTTAATCAACTGATTCTATAGAAGTAGGTTTGAAAAATGCTTTCACTTAATGTCATCATAAACTTTAGCTGTTGCCTGCAATTTCCAACAGATCCTTCCTGCCATGACCCCCACATTAAAAGAGCAGGGAAAGCTCATCATTGCCCAAGCAGCTCATGTGTCATTAGTGACTGCTGGGAGTCGGCACAGTCATGGATCTGCACAACTAAATGATTGTACACTTGTGGCCTTTTCTAATCCATTGGAAATAAGCCTAATATTTATCTATCTCCAATCCCCCAGTTTAGAAGTCGAACTGATGTGTAAGTTCCTACACAGAAGGATGAATCACACACAGGCAAACTGCTGTTTCATTCCAGGCTACCCTGGCATCGCCACTATGGCTAGTCAAGATGGTATGGGGGACGCTGGTTCTTTTGTCCCCGGTGGTTTCCTTTGCCCCCAAGTGTCCTGGTAGACTCTCCCTAGCCACATTTTATTTCTAAGATTACAGGTCCTATTAGAGATATCCATCTGTCCTAGTAAATCTCAAAAATCACATACTAGAGCCTGGGGTTGTACTTAGAAGCAATTTGGTGACCAGTGAGCTGGTGCCTTTTGTTGGGAAATTCAAAGAGTTGCAGCACTGTGACTGTAACGAAGCCACAATTAGGGTGGCTTTCTTCCAGCACCATGTGTAATCTGTTTTACCACGGAAATACAAAGTTGCTGTCTGTGCACACAATTTTAGCATTTCTGGTTTTTATGCCATCTTACTTACAAGAAACTCCCAGCTGTTATAATTTGTCTCATCCATCGCGCTCTTGTAGAACCAGCCTTTGTTCCTTTTTTTCAGTGCCAGGGACTTGCTGGGTTTCACCTGATGTGATTTGTCCAGGCATTAATAATGCATCTTCAAGATGCAAGATGCATGAATTCCTTTAGTAGCAGATCTGCTGGCAGAGGGCTGTATTGTATTGTACAGCTTTGCTGCAAAAAGGCAAGGCAAGGGGACAAAGGGAAGGTCACTGGCCGCAGGATTGAGGCTACTGGCTATTCTAGAAAGTCATTCCAAATGGCTCATGGTGAAGGCAAGGACATGCTGAGGAGAGTGAATACTAGTCCAACAATCTCTTTAAAAAAAAAAAAAAAAAAAAAAGCTTTTGCCAAATCTGTACCTTGTCCCCATAGACAAAAGTGAGCTGTACACATAGACGACAGTTCTGAAAGTCCAGGGTATCTGACTAGCCTGAAGTCTTACCTGGTGCCCCACCAGAGCTATTTTCTATCCATACATCCTTTTTCTCCCATTGGACCTCAGGGTACACTCCAGCTGCCTTTGCAGTGGCCTTGATTTGTTTGTTGTCATTGTTACCCATATGCATTGTTTTATCCTCTTGCTTTTGTGAAGAGCTTGTATTTTCAAGCTGCTTTATAATCATTAATAAATTATTTCTCACAATTAGCCTGAAAAGTAGGGCAGAGTTCTTTTCTCAATGTTATAATTAAGGGAAAAGAAGTGCAGAGGGGTTATCATGTGAGAATTTCACAGGAAGTATGTATTCCAAGGCTGGAATAAGGACCCACTTAGAGGGTCACCCTACCTCCTAACCCAAATAGCTGCCACTGGCATGGTAATGGGAATAATTGAAAGCAGAGTGAGGGACCCAATTAAAAATAACCAGATTGCTTGGTTAACACAGTCATAAACCCTGCAGGGAAATAGTCCTGCTTCAGATGATTGGGTTTTTCAACTCAGGGCTAACCCCACCACCCCACTCCCACATCTCAGATCTTCTAAAGACACAACAAATTTACAACATACCATTGAAATCAAAAAGTTCAGCCATGGAAACATTCACTTGTGCAGATATTTAACTTCCAGTTTCTGCAAAGACTCCGACAAGATTTGTTAGTATCCAACCAAACCACACACTCAGCACGGTCATTACAGTGGGTTCACCTGCTTCCTACTCCTGTTCTCACTATGGCCATCCCCTCACCCCCCCCCCCAAAAAAAAATCTCATTTAATCAATAACATTTGCTTTCAGGGCAGCTCTCCTTTACTGCTGTTCCATCTCTGTCTGGGTTACCATAGCAACTATTCTCAGAGCAGTGTGATACCCAGTTTATACATTTCAGCCCTGTCACATGACCGACTACCTGCTTCTACTTTAATCATGGCTGGAGGGAACACTCAAAGTGGCTGCTTCCTGCTTCCTGTTGCAGTCCACCAAACTGCCGTCATGTTTTACATTTCCTCCTTCCACCTGGAAAACACGTGTTAATTGTGCTGACTTCCAAATCAGAGAACAAGAAGGGCTGCAGGGGTTTGGAGACAATACCCAACCTGCTGGAATCAGTCAGCTGAACCATTAGGCTCTGCAGCCCATGTTCCGCCCACAGAGGCTCTCTGGGATTTCCCAGGTCCCCTTTTCAAAGATCTTAATTATAGAATAAAAGATGGGTCCAACCTCATCCTAGCCTGAGAGCCATCTTCCAGGGACCCCATACCTCTGAACACTCCACTCCATTCATGAAGCCATCTCCTGGGCCCCACCCCCTGCAAGGTAAGGCCAGCAGCATGGGACTCTTAGAAGCCTCCCTTGTGGCCGCTTAGAGGGATTCATTTAAATTATGTTACAATCCTAACAAAATACAGCTAATGAAGCACACATGTCCTATCAGATTTGGAGCTCTGAGTCCCTGTAAAAGCCCAGTAACAATAAATAGAAGAAGACTCATAGCCATGGAAATGGGCAACTCACCTGCTAATCCTTGCCCTCATCCATTGATGAGTTCAAGACCTTTTTTTTGTTTTTTTTGACAGGCAGAGTTAGGCAGTGAGAGAGAGAGACGGAGAGAAAGGTCTTCTTTCTGTTGGTTCACTCCCCAGTGGCTGCTTCGGCCGGCGCGCTGCGCTGATCTCAAGCCAGGAGCCAGGTGCTTCCTCCTGGTCTCCCATGAGGGTGCAGGGCCCAAGCACATGGGCCATCCTCCACTGCCCTCCCAGGCCACAGCAGAGAGCTGGACTGGAAGAGGAGCAACCGGGACAGAATCCGGCGCCCCAACTGGGACTAGAACCCGGTTGTGCCTGTTCCGCAGGCGGAAGATTAGCCTAGTGAGCTGTAGCACTGGCCATCAAGACCATTTCTAATCCCAGGACTTCTGAAAGCATTTGTGGCTTCTGGGTCAGTCACTTCCTGGACACTCACAGGGAGCTGGGCATCAACATCCTTGACTTGGCCACTTTCTTGGGGGCCATTTTCTTTCCTTTTAGAGGTGCTGGCACCCCAAAGTTCCCCTGGGACCTGGCAACAGGACTTCCATGAGCAGGCTTCCAAGGGGGCAGCAATAGAGAGCTGGGTCAGGAATGACACCCAAGCGCTCTTCTGTCACATGTCCCGTGTGTCCTGCAACCTTTCTTCCCTAGAACAAGATGCTGTCATTCCTTCATCCAGGGAAGAGCTTCCTGCTAGTATTTTTTTTTTAATTATTTCAATTTCTTTCTTTCTTAATTTGGTTGAAAGACAGAGCTAGTGAGAGAGAAAGAGATCTTCCATTCACTGGTTCACTCTCCAGAAGGCTACAAGAGCTGGTGCTGGGCCAAGGCAAAGCCAGGAAGCCGGTACTCATCCAAGTCTCCCATACAGGTGGCAGGGCCCCAAGTATTTGGGCCATCAAATACTGCCTTCCCAGGTGCAACAGCAGGAAGCTGAATCTGAAGCGAACAGCTGGGACTCAAGCCCATGCTCCGGTATGGGATGCCATCAACGCAAGCAACAGCTTAACCCACTGCACAACAGCACCAGTCCCACTTCCAGCTACCATTACAGCAGCGACTGGTATTGAAAAAGATCATAAAGGAAAGCGACAAAAGAAGGGTAAGTTTATTGGGAAACAGGATGAGACTGAGTCTTGGTCCAGGGTTCAAGGGCCTCCCTGGAGTAACAGGTGTGAGCAGACACTGCAGGGGAGCTGGAAGGCACCCAGGGGCATGGAAGGGGCCCAGGGGAAGAGGGGACATGCCCCAAAGAGAAGACGAGAAGGAGCAGAGTACGTCTTCAGGAGCAGAGTTTGCCTCGCTCACACATTCAGCTTGCTGAGGATGACTAAGCAGCTTCTTTGGGCCTGGAACAAGGGCTGAGGGGCCATCTGTGCCCATCAGAGGGCTGTTCCTCATGTAGGGTAGCCACCTAATAGCGCCTATTCCCTTCCTGAGGCATCTGCTTCCTGAAACAAGCAGTTTGTATTAGAGCCAAAGGAGCTCTCGCAGGGAAGCCCCTGGGGGCCCACTTTATGGGTTTTGTTTTGAAGATGCAATCTTGGATTCCTAAATTCTCAAAGCTGGCTCTTGGAGGAAAGAGTCCATGTACTCATTTTAAAGGAAAACTGCAGAGTGTCAGTAGTCCCTGGCATTCAAGTCTCCCCTTTCAGAGCTGACTATACCTCTCTGTCACTTAGCCACTCCCGGAATCCAGGGGTGAGAGATGCTCTGCAGGAGGACACTGAGGCACGAGACAGAGAGACTTTCCTAGGGACATGTATGAACGCAGCAAGAGAATGGAGGCTCCTAACGACACCTTGTAGACCCCAAGTAAGGAAGCATTCCAAGCCCCAGGCATTTTTTTTTTCAAAGCAATCAATTCTGTCCATCTTCTTAGCTGAAAAATGAAAGCTTTATAAAAATGGTCCAAGAAATTAAAGCTTAGGCTTGTGATTATTACGGTGATTTGTCAGCAGTAGCATGTGATTTTTGGAAGAGGACCAGCTGTATTAACAAGAGGATAAGAGTGCAGTTCATTTTTCATTTGCCTAATATAGACATCCTTGCCTTGCCAAAGAAAGAGCTAAAAAGAAGTGATGAAGCATTAGAGCCGGGGCAACATAACCGACTTCACTGAAAATGATTTAAACCTTTTGCTGCCTGCTAACACGCAGGATCCTTACCACTGATTTATGTGAAGAACTGTCTGAACTGTCAGAAATAGCAACAACTCTGACGAGGGGAAAAAAAAAAACAGAGAAGTTATGTGGGCAGCTAAGACCATTTACCTACTGTCTCTACCATCTGACTCAGGGGCTAGGAGGCGGGACATGTGTCACAAAAACTAAACGCAGCGACCTGGATGTTGACAGGAAAGATGCTGAAAGGGTCCACTGTTCAACAGGGCAAAACCTGAGATGCGCTACACGGATTGACGACCTGTTGCCTTGGAACTTTCCTCTCTCAGAGCGAGTAGCTAGAATTGAGCTGTCATGCTAATTCACCAGGCAGAGCCAGCCAACCAGCTGTCCTGGTGTTCTTTGGCTGGCACCGCCTCTCTTTTCTCCCCAGCTGTTTTCTTTTCTCCTTTTGGCCTTTCATTCAACCCACCCCTGTCACCCCTAATAACATGCTTCCAGCAGATGGGTCAGCCCAAAGCCGAAGAACATGTTACCTGTTTAAGATGCTTAAAAGAGGACAATATTCTCTCGAGAATTTCAAAGGGAAATAAAGACCAAAGTGGTTGAAACCTTTCAAAGTGAATTTAATGTTGACATTATATGAAGATATCAAGAAGTTCATGGGGAAAAAAAGGTGGAATTTACAGATATTTTTACTTTAGTTCAAAATAATTTGAAATCCATGTTTAGTTTCTTTTTTTCATAATATGCATAGTCTGTGAACTTTGCAAGAACCCTTGTAAATTGAAAGACCTCCTATACTGGACAATGTGGATGCTCTGAAACAAGGAAGTTGAGTATTTTTAAGTCTCAGAGGTCAAATAATTGGCTTTTGCTGTCACTGTCCACTCCAGCCAGAGGGCAGGTGTGTGACATGAGGAACCAGGTGAACAGAAACCACAGCCCGGCATCACTGCTCTGGCCTTGCTCATGCTCTTCCCAGGTAGGAACAGGTGGGAAGCTTTACCTTTTCTGTGATGCCAACAGAATAGTGTCTGGATCTTCAGAATCAAGTCCTCAGGAGTGCATCATAAGCCAATAGCTCTGCATCTATGCATAAACGGAGAAACGTGACAGCATCTGGTAAGTGTGTTTGAAGGCACTTTGACGTCTCTTTCCCCCTGAGCATCTTCATGATCCTTCAGGCAAAGGAAGCTTTGTTCAGGTGAGCTACTGGGGTCAACAGGCACAGGGTAACCCCACCCTCAGGGAGCTTGGGTAGATGTGGCCTAAAATTGAGCTCCACCAAGGCCTAATCTCTGTTCTCTGCTCTCTTCTGCCACATTTTTCAAAAGTTGCAGCCTCAAATCATGTTAGTTCTACACTGTGATCTGGTGTCCCAACTTCCAAAAAAGTATGACTAATATAATCAACTAACTTAAATAACAGATTCTTGAAAATATAGTGCTTATTTTATTTTTTAAAAATTATTTATTTGAGGGGCAGAGTTACAGACAGAGGGGGAGACAGAGAAAGTTCCTCCATCTGCTGATTCACTCCCCAAATGATTGCAATGGCTGGAGCTACACCAATCTGAAGCCAGGAACCAGGAGCTTCTCCCAGTCTCCCATGTGGGTTCAGGGAGAAACAAGGGGCCCAAACATTTGGGCCATCTTTCATTGCTTCTCCAGGCCATAACAGCTGGATCAGAAGAGGAACAGCCAGGACTAGAACCAGTGCCTATATGGGATGTCAGCACCGCAGGTGGAGGCCTAGCCCACTGCTCCACAGTGCCGCTCCTAATTAATTCATTTTTAAAGTATTTTATTAATGTACTATATTCTTAGGGTCATAGCAAATACATAATAATTACTACAATATAATTCTCATCAATTCTCATGTTCATGTGATAGTAATACAAACAAGACAGATTCAATGCATTTCATAGATACAACTCTAAGAATGTAGTTCTTCCCTCCTTCTCTCCCTCCCTTCTTCCCTTCCTCACATTCAGATCTCATCAGATATGTAAAATGTGCTGCAATGATTTCTAATAAAGATGTTCTAATAAAGATGTTTGCATTGGAGCCCTGTCGATAGTTTTTGGAGATTGTGATTTAGAGCAAATAGGTAATTGACAGATGAGGCAGTGTCAAGCAGGGGTATAAATCAAAGGGGAGAGATGAAACATGTCCATGTTCAGACATATGGTGATGGTAGATCTAAATAAAATGCTAGACCAACAAGGGTTTTCAATTTTAATATGACTAATGAGTGACTTATTTATTCATTCAACAAGCCCTCAGTGCCTGTTGTTTGCCAAGTGCTAGGTGATTTTTTAAAGGGTGAACCTGGGCCTTTCCTAAGAGTCCAGGAATGTTTCTCTGTCAGCAACCAAATGGCCTCTGGCCTACTAGAGAGGACCCTGCTCTTGGCAGGTGTGATGCCCACAATGGACTAAGGTGAGAGGCAGAACCTACTGAGAACCACAGAGCACAGTGCTCCTGACACAGATAGCCCAGTAGTAAACCATGCCCCAGCACCCGCTGCACCACAGGATTGAGGAGGGAAATACTGACCTGCAAGCATCACAGTCCCTGTGCCTCCTAAAGTGCTCTCCAGTAGTCCGGGGATGGTGATGATAATGACAATATATTCCCTGGTGATGGCAATGCCTACCTACCAGTATTCACATGACTAGCCAAGTATTTTATTAAGCAAAACTGCCAAAATATGTTTGACCTAACCTTCTGCTCCGTCGTCATGTTTGCTATGTCACCACTAGCTTAGGACTATTCCTAAGAAAAACTGACCTAAATGTGCTCATTTCCTTCACCTATTAACCCACTCAACAAATGTATGGGTCATCCTTGACATGACAGGCACTAGGTTCAGAAGCAGAAGCAAAGACTGACCACATTGCTCAGTCCATGATACCAACAACAACATAAGTACTGCAACAAAAATACTACAAATAGGGGCCGGTGTTGCAGCATAGTGGGTAAAGTTGCCACCTGGGGATGCTGGCATCCCATATAGGTGTCAGTTCAAGTCCCAGCTGCTCCACTTTTGACCCAGCTCCCTGCCAATGTGCCTGGGAACACAGTGGAAGATGGCCCGACTGTTTGGGCCCCTGCCATCCACATAGGAGACCCAGATGAAGCTCCTAGATCCTGGCTTCAGCCAGGCCCAACACTGGTGGTTGCAGCCACCCAGAGAGTGAACCAGTAGATTGAAGATCCTCTTCCTCTCTCTCTGTAACTCTTTCAAAATAAATAAGTAAATCTTTACTGAAAAGAAAAGATACTACAAATAGTATTGGAAGAAGAGAATTTGGATAGGCATTCATCTGAGAAAGAGACATAAAGAAAAAATAGGGAACCATTTAAAAACTAAACTATTTTCAAGTAAATGGTTTAAAATAAGTAATAAATTGGTGATAATAAGGAAAAGACCCTTAAAACAATGTCGAAATAGTCAGGTGTCATACACTAGCACCTTTATAGAGGAGATATGTTATGCTATATTTCCAAAAGTTTGTGGAGAAAAAAGATAAGTCTATTTCAACGCAAAAAAAAAATTTAAATCCAGGCAGCAATTTTAGAATACATTTTCCACAGATTTTTTGAAAATCTTTATAATATTGTGATCCTGAGGGGAACTTCAGATATGACAATTCCAATTTTATTTTAACAGGGAAATCCTTATCATTCTGCAAGGAACTAACCTGATTAGTGAGATCTGAAAATTGGCCGAACACTCTACAGTTCTCTATAGTGTGTCCTGTACTACACTGGTGGAGGGTGTGGTGAAAGCATGCTGATAACTCCAAGGCTGTCTCTGGAGCTAAAATGGCACAGCCAGTCTTAAGCAAACAACTGCAAGTACCACACCAGGCATTTGTGCCACATCAACAAAGTCAAGTGACATCTGAGAAGGGCACTGTCCCTGCGTGGGCTGACACAGAGTTTTCCGCAGTTATGTTGGGAAAGCTCTGTGGTTAAGGCTTCAGGCATCATTCCATCTCAGTCCTGATGCCATGAAGATGGCCACCATAGCCATTCTTACCAAGTGCCTATCATCTCTTTACCAATGAGATTGTATGTTCCAAAGAGATTATATGCCAAAAGGCCAGAAGCCATTCAGCCAACATTTCCAGCATTAAAGTCTGAGAACACACATCCCCTTCTGTTTGGCTTTTCTGTTCTTCCTCTCCTGTCGCGTCTCTCCTTTTTCACCCTGTTGTGCTTATACTTTATCACTCCATGCTTCCTACCTCTTTTTCCCCACTCTGTTGTACAAGAGACCAGATTCTTTGCAGACCAAATCTCCCATCTTTATATCAATACCTCATCTGCTTCCCTGCATGTATTTCCTAAGTAAGGGAGGGAATCTGAATAAACTTGACCCATTGGTTTTCAAGTTCAAATAAAGGAGAAATGGTTAAAAAGTATTCAAGGGAAAAAATACACAAAAGTTTAAGGATAAAAAATGATGTGAACTTGTAATACCAAATACTAAATATACTATGTAGTTATGTAAATGTAAGCAGAATGGTATTTTTTTAAAAGTAAGTCTACGGATCAACAGAAAAGAATAAAGAGAGAGGATAAATAGAAAAGCCTCATATATGTGTAAATTTAATAATATAAAGTCAATAAAGTACTTCAAGTCCATGAAAAAAAGGAAAGAATACATGCAATAAATGGCACTGGGAAAGTCATGTCTGTAAGAAAACTCAGTTCCCTATGTCACTCCATGTACAAAAGTTAATATCCATGACATTCAAGAGCTAAACAAATATATATAAATACATATACATATATAATGAAAGAATATATGGGAAAAGACTTTTATTATTCTGTGATTAGGAATATCTCTCTAGGGAATAATGCAATGTATGTTCTATACAAAGAAAAAGATGGATAGAAGGAATTTTAAAATACACCACAAAGATAAAAGACAAGTAATTTGGAGATTACATTTGCAATAAATGTGTTTCAGACACAGATGACATCTTGTAATACGTAAATAGTTTTCACTAATCAATAACAAAACAACCCAAGAGGAAAAAAAAAAAACTGGATAAGCATATAGCTGACATGGATTGAGAGAATTCTATTCTCCAGGCAATAGTTTAAGCACTTCACACAGATCAACTCAACTAATTTGTGCAATAGCCCCTGTGGTGGCTACTATTACCACCTGCATTTTTCAGATAAGAAAATTTAGACAAAGAGAAATACAAGTACTTGCCCAGAGTTATCCAGATGGAAGGTGCTATACTTGAGATTCAAATCTTTATATTTTGACACCAGAGTCCAATTCATAGAAGAAAGCAATACAGTTATCGAAGTAATTTAAGAAAATGCAAAGATTAAAACACAGTGAGATATTTTTACCTGTCAGTCAAAAAAAATTAAATGGATGATTAAGACCAATGTCACTGAGATTTTGGGGAAACAGCTGGGTCTCAGACTCAGTTAATGGAGATGTCCCATGTCATCACACTTGATCTTAGCCAAAAGGCCGAGAAGTGATGCATGTCATCACACTTAAAAGAACTTATACGTTAACCCAAAATTTCATTTCTATTCTAAAGAAGCATCTGGACATGTGACCAGAGGTGCATAAAGTGAAAATAGCTTATATGTCCATCCCTATATGGGAATGGTTAACAAAATGATTATATATCCAATCACATGTAGTATGGTGCTTAAAAAGAATGAGTCATGTTTATATGAACTACATGGAAATATGTGTAAGACATATCATCAAGTAAAAAATTAACTCATAAAAGAACATATATAACCTGGTATCATATACAAATATGTGTACATTATATACTCGCTTAGGCACTGCACTCAACAACAATAACAAAATTAGCAACTAATCCATGCTGTGAACTATTCTAGTCAGTAGAAGTAAAGTAGTAGGTCAAACAGAGCTGTCTCTCTCTCTCCTGAGACTCCCATTTTGTTGGGTAGGCAGATAGTAAGCAAGCAAACCAATAAAAGACCCAAATAATGTGGATGATATGCCACCATTCCATTGTTGCCATAGCAAATTACCACACACTTGGTGGCTTAAACTACACCCACTTGTTATCTCACAGTTATAAAGTTCAGATATCCCACATGTGTCTCACTCTACAAGGGCAGCATTCACGTCAGGAGGTTCTAAGGGAAAGATCTATTTCCTTGCTCATCTGAGCAGCTGGCAGAAGACAGATCTAGTGGTTGTAGGACTGAGGTCCCCGCTTCCATGCTGGCTGTCAGCACAGGACCATTCCCGCATTCAGATGGCCACCTGCCTCCTTCGGCTGGCATCCCTGCCTTCTTCAAAGCCAGCACTGGCAAGTCCCTTCCCTACCCCAAATCCCTTGTCCTTCTTCTCTCTGACCCAACAAGGGACACATTGTGACTTCTAAGGTCTCATATGATTAGACCAAGAATGCCACCATAAGGCAGGTAATCTCCCTTTCTCAAGGTCCATAGCTTTAATCATATCACATGTGGCCCCCTTTGTCATAGAAGGTGACATCTTCACAGGTTCCAGGGATTAGGGCACAGACATTTTGGTAAGGGAAGAGGTATTATTCTTCCTATTCTCAGTGGTAATAAATGAGGGAAACAAAAAGAGTGATGAGTAAAAAGTGGTATAGGGTTTGGGGACAAGGAGCTGACTTAGATTGTGTCATCAGAGAAGCCCTGTGTGAAGAAATGGCATCTGAACTGACTGCCCTGGACAAAGCATTCCAGGTGTGCATTTAAATAGACAGAAAGGGCAGGGAAAGCTACAAGGGTGCTTCAAACAGTTTGGGGAAATAGAATTAAAAGATAAGTATACCTTGGTGCAAAAACACTTTGAAATTCATGCATACAAAGGGTCTTCAAAAAGTTGATAGGAAATGCATATTATAAAAAAAACTATGAATTTCAAAAAATGTTTGCCACAAATAAACTTACCTTTTAATTCAGTTTTTCACAAAATATATTTTGTATTCACTTGAGAGGCAGAGAGAGACAGACAGACCAAAAGACAGAGCTCCCACCAACAGATTGAGGGCCAGGGCTGAGCCCGGGCTGAGCCAGGGCTGAAGTTGGGAGCCAGGAACTCAGTCCAGGTCTCCCAGGTGGGTGGTAGGTGCCTAATTACTTGAGCCATCACTGCATTGACAGGAAGCTGGAATCAGGAGGCAGAGCCAGGACTTGAATATAAGTGGGGATGCAGAAATATTAACTGCTAGGCTACATTTCTGCCCCTCCACAAACTTTCTCAACTACCCCTGGACATCAAACTGCTCACAGGCTACCTCCAGAGAGAACGGAATTCAATGGTGAGAAATAACACCTCTACTCATTCATCTATATCCTGTTTTCCTGAATGTTTTACCTGTGTAAATTTTTAAATGATTCGTGTTTATAAAGATGTTTATAAAGAAACAAAAAAGGAGATTATCTTTTCCTTGGGTCTCACAGAAACCAAGAAGATTGAAATCTTAGGTATTGGTGAAAGGGAATCCAATTCTAAATTCACACACATACATACACACACACACACACACACACACACAAAGAAAATAAAGATAAAGCCTTGCCTTGAATCCTGAGAAAGCATCCACTCTAGAGGGGAGTAATAAATCAATGCCCTTTCTCTTCTGAGTCTTTAAGAACACACTTGCCAATTAGACATCAGCAACCTTGGAAACTTCTCGTGGCTGTAACCTCTTTATGTGGCTTCTAAGTCCTGACTCAGTGCTCGTTTTCTGAGCCCTCACCCTGGACATCTCCCATCAGTTTGTGTGGTTTCCCAAGGAGGACACTAAAAGCCTCTCTCCGAGTGAGGGCAAACACAAGAGAAGTTACTGAAAGGGCTCGCTAGTGCAGCAATTTGTCACGGCAAAAGGGGCAGTCGTGCCGGAATGCATTTCTGCTGCCCAAGACACAAACAAGGGACACCTCACAGGAAGGTCCACAGCCGTGCCTGCCGGGGCACTGAGCAGGAGCCAAGACAGAAGACCAAGGGCTGTGGCAGCACACAGCAAAGCCCAACTTTGAGCAATGTGCTAGAGTTTCAAGACCCTGCAATACAACCGTAGAAAATGGGCTTCTGCTGTTAGTGTGCATGTGTGTGTATGTGTGTGTGCATGTTTGTGTGTGTGTGTACACATTCACGCATGTGCTAACCAACCCTACAACTCCACTGGAGCAAACACATTAACACTGAGAAGTGGTGAGAAGCAAATAACATCTCCAGTTACAAATGAAGGAGTTCACATTTATGTGCTAATCACACAGATTTGTTTTCTCAGGCACCCTGGCTATCAAAGATAGGAATTCTCTGAGTAATATGTTTACAGGAGCTGGTAGACTCTTCTGTTGGAATGTCCTTTCGTCGCCTCGAGAGTGACAAATCCAAAACTGAACATATCACACTCTGCTCAGAAGTGCTTTCCCCTCCCAGCCCTTCCTGCCTGAGAGAGTGAGGTCCTCCTTTCCCTCATCACTCACGCCTGAGGACTCAGGGTCATTCTTCATTCAGCCCTCACCTTCCACGAGTCCTCTGGGGAAGCAGGTGAAACATAAATCATCCATAAATAAAAAGAGCATTTAATCAGCCTCCAAATAGATCATCAATTATTGGGTAACCCCCTTCGTCAGGGTTCCCTCGTCAGACACATACCCCACACCCCGCCCCCTGGAGGGTTCATCTCAGGAGTGGTTATCACAAGCACTTCCCCAGGGGCCTGCCCCACCCACTACTATCAGGTTAGTGCAGTCTCTCTGCATCTCACCAGCTGGCCCACACAAACAGCCACTTTATCTTCCCCGACCCAGCCATGCTTCTGAGTCCCTTTCCGGCTTGCCTAGGAGTTCAAAGACAGGACCAGCTCCTCCATCTCCCTGAGGCCTCACAATGCTTGAATATGGCTGTACATCAGCCCCAGCCTTCACTCTCGGCCATGCACAGCCCCGGGACTTCTTCAGCAACGCAGATCCGCGGCAACCTCTTTCTCCATGAGCCCTGGTGTGAGGACCCTGGAGCCTCACGTCCAGCCCCTTACCTGAGGGTCTGGGCCACCTCCTGCCTTCTACCCAGGAGGTGGCAAAGCATGACAGAGCACTGGTCGCTCAGCCTCTGCCCCCCAAAAGCAAACTGAAGCATGAAACCCAACAAAACCACCCAAGTCCCCATCAGGGCAAGAGCAAATCAGGCCCATGTTATCTTTGTCCATGAATTCAAAAAAAAATCTGTTATTTATTTGAAAAGCAGAGAGAAAGATCTTCCATCCACCAGGGGATTCCAACTCAATCCCATCGAGGTGGCATGTACCAATGCCATCTCACTGTTCCAGGTGATCAATTTCAGTTCACAGTTGGTCATGGTGGAGGGACTGGGAGTCAAAGGGAGCACATAGACAAGTTTAGTACCTGCTAATGCTAACCGATGGAGTAAATAAAGGGGAGAGTGATCCAACATGGGAAGTGAGATACTCAGCAGACTCATAGAATGGCAGATGTCCTAAATAGCACTCTGGCCTCAGAATCAGCCCTAAAGGCATTCAGATCTGGCTGAAAAGCCCATGAGAGTATTTCAGGCATGGAAAGCCAAGACACTCTGGCAAAAGATCTCTACGAGTGAGATCCCAATGGAAAGAACAGGTCATCAAAGAAGGAGGTACCTTTCTCTGAAGGGAGGAGAGAACCTCCACTTTGACTATGACCTTGTCTAAACAAGATAAGAGTCGGAGAACTCAGAGGGCTTCCATAGCCTTGGAAACTCATGACTGGAGCATAGGGAGATTACTGATGCCATAGACAGGAGTGTCAATTGGTAAAGTCAACAACAGGAGTCACTGTGCACTTACTCCTCATGTAGGATCTCTATCCTTAATGTGCTGTGCATTGAGATTTAATGCTATAACGAGTACTCAAACAATATATTTCACTTTGTGTTTCTATGGGGGTGCAAACTGTTGAAATCCTTACTTAATGCATACTAAACTGATCCTCTGCAAAAAAAAAAAAAAAAAAGAAATTATCAATTCCCAACTTGACTCTCACTGGGATTAAACATGACAATAGGTATGATCTGATTTCATCATCATTTAAAAAAAAATCATCTATTATTTTTCACTTTATGTTTCTGTGTGGGAGCAAACTGTTGAAATCCATACTTAATGTATACTAAGCTGATCTTCTGTATATTAAGATAATCGAAAATGAATCTTGATGTGAATGGAAGGGGAGAGGGAGTGGGAAAGGGGAGGGTTGTGGGTGGGAAGGACGGTATGGGGGGGAAGCCATTGTAATCCATAAGTCGTACTTTGGAAATTTATATTCATTAAATAAAAGTTTAAAAAAAAAAAAAAAGATCTTCCATCCATTGGTTCACTCCCCAAATGGTCACAAGGGTGGGGTTGGGCCAGGCTGAAGCCAGGAGTCTGGAACTCAATCCAAGTCACCCACACGGCCATCTACTGCTGCCTTCCCAGGCACATTAGCAGGGAACTGGATCAGAAGTGCAGCAGTCAGGACTGTCCCAGTATGCATATGGCATGCCAGTGTCACAGGCAGTGGCTTAACCTCAGCATCACAATGACAGCCCCCAGTCCAGATGAGAGAGAGAGAAAGAGAGAGAAGGGTGGAATGAGCAGTGTCCAGAAACACAGCTATGCCCATACACAAATCTCTATTCCCAAATTAAACTTGATCTTCTCACTCATTTCTTCTTGAATCAGCTTTGTTTTGAGTACTTACTAGGTGCCAAGCACTGAAAGGAACACACAGGAGCCTTCTGAAACCTAAGTTCTAGCGTGAGACATAGACAGTGAAGAAGCAAACATCGGCAGTGTTGTGTCAGGCAGGGACAAGCCTGTGAGGGAAACAAGCAGGACACCGGGCTGGAGGGGGTGGAGGGTGCCGGGACATTCTTAGGCAAGGCCATCCCACAGGCGGCTCCATGACAGCTGAGTCTTCCAACACCATGCATCTGATCCACGTGAGCTATTTTCCCCAGTAAAAGCTGATGGACACATCCTTCACACTTGTATTCATTTTCCAGGCTGCCATAGCAAATATCACCGGCTAGGCAGCATAAGAAGACAGAAATCTGTTGCTGGAATGGGCGTGTGGTCCAGTGAGTTATCCACTGCTTGGGCCATCAGCATCCCATATGGGAGTGCTGCTTCAATCCTGGCTACTCCACTTCCAATCCT
Organism: Oryctolagus cuniculus; assembly: GCF_964237555.1. Lineage (NCBI taxonomy): Eukaryota > Metazoa > Chordata > Mammalia > Lagomorpha > Leporidae > Oryctolagus > Oryctolagus cuniculus. The sequence continues at coordinate 51,923,705 of NC_091441.1, read as the reverse complement.
GCTTCCTGCTAATGCCCCTGGGAAGCAGCAGTTGATGGCCCAAGGGCTTGGGATCCTGCTACCCACATGGGAGACCTGAATGGAGTGCCTGGCTCCTGGCTTCTGCCCGGCCAAAACCTGCTGCTGTGAGCATTTGGGGAGAAAACCAGCTGATGGAAGCTATCTCTGTGTGTGTGTGTGTGTGTGTGTGTGTGTGTGTGTGTCTCTCTCTCTCTCTCTCTCTGTGTCTCTCTCTTTCACTCTGCCCTTCAAATAAACAAATAAATTAAACACACACACACACACAGAGAAAGAAAAGAAATGCATTGTTTCCAGTTCTGGAGGCTGGAATCTGTGGCTGAGGTGTTGGCAGGGCTGTGCTCCCCACGAGGCACCTCTCTCCCACCTCTCTCCCAGCTCTTCCAGTTCCCTGGCTTGTGGCAAAACTCCAGTCTGCAAGTGGCGTTCTCCCTGGGTTGGGGTCTGTCTGCGGACTGCTCTGCTTTGTAAGGACACCAGTCAGGTCGGATTCACGCCGCCCTACTCCAGTGGGAATCAGCAGCATCCGCACCAACCTTATTTCTCATAAGGTCACGTTCTGAGGTACGAGGGGCTAGGGTTGCAGCAGATGGATTGTAGCAGACATAGTGCAACCCGCAGTAACATCTCTGTAATAAAGAACTCCACTGGGCCGCAGTGGACCGGCAATGGTCTGACGGAGCCGAGATGTCTACTGTCTCCCTCCCTGTCACGAAGCCCAGTGTGGAATAAATGAATGGATACTGATTAATGGTACATTTTACACTAAGACTTAAAAATGTGTGTGTTATCATATGGAGGTAGTTTGGGATTTGTTGGTGTGCCAGGAACAGATCTCACGCTTAGCAGATAGGAAAGGCTTACATGGTTTTAGGGTCTGATATGATTAGTAGCTGTTCCCAGAGCCCATGTGGAAAAAACAGACCCAGCATCTGACGCTGAGCCAGCCCCCTTTGTCTCCCGGCCTGGATCCCACAGGTGCAGAGCTGATGTGCACAGGCGGGGTCAGCAGAGGTCACGTTTGTTGAAGATCCTAGAAGAGATCCTGGTGAAAGTGCAGCAGGCGAGAAGGCAGCCAGCCAGCCAGGCCTTCAGGCAGCTCAGCCCCCTCGCCCAGCCTGGGGATACACAGCTGCCCGTCCAACCTCAGAGGGGCAAATTCCTGGACATCAGAGACACAGCCCAGGGCCACTAAACAGAAACCTGGCCGGTGAGGAAGCAGCTGTTCTTGGCAAACAAAATATAATGCCCCAAGCAAAAACAGAGCAAGTGGGAGCCTGGAAGAGCTGCATTCTGAGGAGCCACTCCCTCCCTAAACCAATTTTTCAACCTAATCTAAAATGCTAAGTCTGTTCCGAAAATGCCACGGCAGATTCCTTCAGTCTCAATTCTCTGTGATTAGAAATTCCTAGAAAGTCTTTTTTTTTTTTCCCGTCAAAACACTCAGCAATTTCCTCCAAAAGTCTACCCCACACTGTGATCAGGTACTTTGTTATCCACTTTGTGCTTTGTTTTTTTCTTTTTTTTTTTTTAACATAGCACAGACAACAAGACCTTGTGCATTTTAATGAGGATCTGTGTTACACAGAATTTCATTTTTAGGGACCATTTATCGTTTTTCTATCTGTTTATCTCATGAACGATTCATGACAAGCTACTTTTCATTGTGAAGATTATAGTGGTGTATGCATGTGTAGAAACATAGCAACACCTTATGACACATGTCTCATTCGTTTGCCAGTGTCCCACTGTGCATAAGAATTCATGAACCTGAAATTCAGGGCACATAAAGTTTTTCTAAGGGCAGCAACTCTACAGATACAAGAGTATTTCAGAAAGTTACTGGGGAAAAATGGAATTTAAAAGCAAGTTTATTTTGGTTTTAAACAAAAAGAAACTTGATACACATGAAAAAACTTGAAACTTTATCTTTGAATGGCATTTTTATCACATTTTCCATGAACTTTGTGAACACCCCTCGTGTGGCTGAAATAAAGTTGAGTGAAATTTTTTTTAAAGATCCTTTCAAAGTTAGGTTAGAGGATCTAAATGAGACCTCATCATTCTTATTGATAGCAGTAATAATAGAATTGATTATTATGTACTCACTACATGATAGACAAGTGTTTTATACCTATCTAATCTCAAATCCTTTCAGTTTCATAAAAGAAATACTGCTTAGAAATCTGTGATTTGCTCATGATGAAAGCTAGTATTGAGAAGAGTTGGGATTCAGATTCTAGTTTCTCAAACTCTACACCTTATGCTTAGCACAATTCAACAGCATAGCTAAGGGGGGGGGTAATTAAAACATGAAAGATTGCAAGCCACTAGTGAATGATTCATTAACATAACTTAAGTCAACAACAGGAGTCACTGTGCACTTACTCCTCATGTAGGATCTCTGTCCTTAATGTGTTGTATAATGTGAATTAATGTTATAACTAGTACTCAAACAGTACTTTACACTTTGTGTTTCTGTGTGGGTGCAAACTGTTGAAAGCTTTACTTAATATATACTAAATTGATCTTCTGTATATAAAGATAATTGAAAATGAATCTTGATGCGAAAGGAATGGGAGAGGGAGATGGGAGGGTTGCGGGTAGGAAGGAAGTTATGGGGGTGGAGCCATTGTAATCCATAAGCTGTACTTCGTGTACTTCGGAAATTTATATTTATTAAATAAAAGTTAAAAAAAAACCAGAAAGATTGCAAGCCACTAATGAGTGATTCATTAACATAACTTCTGCAAAAAAAGAAAAAAAGGAAAAAAAAAAAAAAAACAGAAGGTAAATTCCAAAAACTAAACTGAGGCACAGCACTTGTATCACTGAACTTCCTTTGCAGCACAACTGTGTATCTATGAACTATCAATTTGGGCTATTTTGAAGGTAAATTCTAGAAGCACTGGAGACTTATACTGATAAAAACTACACGATAACCTTTTCTGCAACAGGCTTAGTGAGCTGAATATGATGTTAGTGATGCTATTCTAAGAACTAGTCATGCTGGGCTAAATTTTCCAAGAATGCAATTGAAGCCCACAGTAAGGTGTATTATAAAATGAATGGAATACTGTGGTTCAAACACAGCCCTCCGAACGGTCCATCTGTGGACCTTATCTCTCCAATTCTCATTAAACAGTGATTTCATTCCTCCACCCCATCGCCAGCTCATTCCCGGGCGAGTCTCAGAGCACATGCAAATATGAATTAAAGATGGCCACCCCACAAGAGGAAGGAGGGTTCCTCGAGACCCTTCTCAGTGGGAAGCACGGGCCCAGCCATCACAGATGGGAAAAAGAAGTTTGTGGTCCCAGCAGGCCTTCTTTTATTACCCCCCGAGGCCTCATGTGGAGCACGGCATCATACACATGCACACATGTGCATGCACACACACACACGCCACTCAAACCACGTCCACACCCTCCACATCCCCTGTGCTCCTAAGGTTAGAGATGTGTTTGGACCCCACAAAGATAAGAACTCCAAAGCCTTCACAGGACTTTGTCATCACTCTCCTCGCTGCCCACTCAGCTTCTTATATAAGAAGCTATGTTTTCCTCCCTGTGTGTATGGAGAAATTGGAATGTGAAATGTCCCCATCAGTCCAAAGCGAGGAGAATCAAAGCAAGACAGAAGAGGGATTCTCCTGTTCTATAGCCTCCTGTAATACGCACTGTGCATGTTTCTAATGGCCCCCCATTGCTTTCCACAACACAGTCAAGTTGTTTGTAAATCTGTCTTTTCTCCCTTATGTGACAATAAGCTCATTAGGATGAGGGACTACTTGTATGCATGGATTTCAAACATTTTTGCACCATGGCTGGCATTGTGGTACTGCAGGTTAAGCTGCCACCTGCAATGCCAGTATCCAGTGCCTCTTTGAGTCACAACAGCACCACTTCTGATCCAGCTCCCTGCTAATATGCCTAGAAAAGCAATGGATGATGGTCCAAGTCCTTGGACGCCTGCACCCACATGGGAGGTCACCCACATGGGAGATTTCTAGGCTCCTGGCTTAGCCTGGCTGAGCCTGAGCCATTGCAACCCTTAGTGGAGTAAAGTATTAGATGTAAGATCTCTCTTTCTCTCTCTCTCTCTCTCTCTCTCTCTCCCTCCCTCCCTCTCTCTCTTTCTCTCTCTCACACCCTGCTTTTCAAATAAATGAATAAATCTCTTAAAAATTGCACCAAAATAAATTTATCTGTAAATTCCATTTTCCACAAACTTTTCTAAGTGCCCTCTATTTCTGCTTCATTTTTGTGTTCTCACCACACCACACCTGCAAGGTTCCCTCCAAGGTTGTCTGTGACAACTGCATGTGGGTTTATGGCTTTTTACTGAGAGGGCAAAGGATACAAAGAAAGATGCTGGATGGATTGGATGGGCGGAGCACTGGCAGCAGTGGCTGTCAGTTGTGGAGATGTCTGGGCATCGGTGAATTTCCTTTATAGCACACGCATCTCTCCCACAAGGTTGTTTTACTGCAAGTTGCCATGAAGGAAGGACAACCACATGGTTACTAAGGAACTAGTGAGAGCTGAAGGAATAGGTAAGTGTTCCTGAAACAAACCCATCTTGTCAGTTTCCTGGTGCTCTCCACACCCCAGTGGCCAGTCTTTGTCGTCCCCATACCCCATCTCTCCATTACTCACATCAGGAATCCCATTCCTACTTTTAACAACATCTATCACACTTTAATACATTTACCTGACAATTTCTTTCTCTTCTAGGTAGGAAGATTCTTGAGGGAAGCCTGATCATGTTCACCTATTTTAGTCTCAGAGGTTAGCACTTACTTCAAACATCCTGAAGGAATTCATGAATGAACAAATAAGAGAAGTATTGAATGAGTGAGTAATGAACAAACCAACATTAGGAATCTATTGGCAGAAGTGATCAATGTGTACATTCCTCATAGCTCTGACTGAAGAAAACTTTTACTCAAAAGATATCAAAATGCTTTGTAAGAACATCAGATCAATGCTGAAAACACATTTTGAGTTCAGTGGACATCTCAACGAAGAGCCAAGGTCAGCCACAAATGGTGCAACCACACAGAGGACCCAGTCCCTGGAGCCAACCTCTGGACAGGTCTTGTTCCCAGTTCCTCACCCAACTCCACACAGAGCCACACTGGGCCCTCTTGAAATGGACAGCCTTGATTTCAGTCAAATCTATGTATTTAAGTAATACACCTCTCAAAACTCTCCAAATTAACTGAGTTGCTTCTCTACAGAATCTTTAAACAAACTTCATATGAATTTTGAGTTCCCTGTCATTGAACTGGGTATCTTTATGAATTTCATATTACTTCTCACAGTGTGACCATCTCAGTGAGTATACAGCCATACATCCTCACTAATGGCAGGAATTTACACTCTCATTTGAATGTCGATGCAAGTGATTTCAGTGTTCTTATTCATACACACATCACCTTAGAAAAAAGAAAAAGTCAGAAAGTGGTTTGCTCAAGGTGTCCTAAGGACACAAAGGCAGTGTTTCAAGTTAAGCCAGGGTTCCCCAAGCATGAACATCATTAAGTCTGGGTTGGAAAGAGGATTATCTTTGTTGATTTGATCATTATCAACAAATTTATTCATTAAACATCTACTGTGTGCATATATACAGAGGACTGTGCTAAACCTGTGTTATATGCACAGACTTTACATATTGTTTGTACCAGAGGAGAGCAATCAAGGAAGGAGACCACTAACATCCTTTAAAACCATGACTAACACTACAAAAAAAAAAAAATGTGATTGGTACTCAGCTTCAAAGATCTCTATCTCTCCTTCTCCAGGGGCTACTGGACAATTGGGTATAATCGCAGTCTATCATCTAGACAGAGTGTAAATAACACAGATTCCACAGTCCCTGTCTGTGACCAGAGCTCAGAAATAACCATGTATCCCCCAATCTTGGTCTGTCACTCAAAGAAGAACTGGAAGAACATCCCCAGGTCTTTCCCATTGCCTCAACAACAATGAACTTTTCTTGAATTGACTAATGTTGTCCTAGAATGTAAGCAGAAGGATGCTTAATTAACTTTCACTCAATTGTCTTATCTAACTTAATGTGAAAAGTTTAATAAATCAAAATATTCTTTCAGTTGGGTCCATCTAATTAACCATCACAAAGTTAATTCTTAACTCATAAAATCTCGTGATCACTTTCTGAATCTTCAACATTATGACATTCATGTGTGCCTTTTCCAAATAGAGGGAAAAGTGCATTTGATTCCCTTTCATCTTGATCCCCAAGTTTCAATAGTCATAAAAATGATTTTTAAAAAAACTTTCCAACATTGACTTATGAGCACTGAAAGAGTTGAGATGTGGGAAAGTTTAAATAAAAGTTGAGACCTCAGCTTGGCTTTGAAGATCAAAAATACTTAAAATGGCGAGGGAAAGGACAGCTATTCCAGGAAGGTGAGTCAAAGGCACAGGCAGATTCCACATATTCCTGGACTGCCTCTAAGCAAAGGGGGCATGCAGGGGTGATGGGAGAGGTAGTTAGAAAGTCAGGCTGATAGCATATGGGGACAGTCTGCAAAGCCAGAAAAGGGACTTTCTCAGCATGCGAATGGAAGTCATTTCTGATTTGGGTTGAGAGATATGGTACAGGGTTGGAGCAAAAGACCATAGAAGCCAGGAGAAAATAGTGGAGACTCACCTTAACAGTAGTTTGAATAGAAAGGAAGGGGTGTTGTGAGGAATGCTGTAGAGGAAAGACCAGTCGCAAGTATAGACTGCGTCTGAGGAAGAAAGAGCAAGATAAGGTACCTCTCAAAGTAACAGCTTTGCTTCAGATGCAGTGTACATCAAGGGTTCATGTGGTGGAAGCTTGGTCCCCAGTGCGGTGGGCTGAGATGATAAGATATGGTGGGACCTTTAAGGGGTGGGGCCTAGTGGGAAGCTCTGGCTTCCTGTCTCACCACGTGATCTCTCCTGCTCACAAGCACTTGGGTCATTGATGTAATCTACCTTGAGGTGGTGCAGCCAGTGGGGCCCTCTCCAGGGCTGGCTCCATGCTGGTTGGAATTCCAGCCTTACAAGCTGTGAGCTCAATAAACCTCTTTTCCATATAAGTCACCCAGTCTCAAGTGTTTTGCTATAGCACAAAAAATGGACCAATGCAGTAATCAATAGGATAAACGTGCCATCTGAAGAGACAATTAACAACTGGCAGGCTTGAATTCTGTCTCTCACATTTACTAGCTGTGACCATAGGGAAAATTCTTTTTTTTTTTTTCTTTTTTCTTTTTTGACAGGCAGAATTAGACAGTGAGACAGAGAGAGAAAGAGAGAAAGGTCTTCCTTTTTCCCTTGGTTCACCCCACCAAAATGCCACTACAGCCGGTGCACTGCAGCCAGCACGCTGCTCCAATCTGAAGTCAGGAGCCAGGTGCTTCTCCTGGTCTCCCATGCGGGTGCAGGGCCCAAGCACTTGGGCCATCCTCCACTGCCCTCCCAGGCCACAGTAGAGAGCTGGACTGGAAGAGGAGCAACCGGGACAGAATCCGGCACCCCGACTGGGACTAGAACCCGGTGTGCCAGTGCCGCAAGTGGAGGATTAGCCTAGTGAGCTGCGGCGCCGGCCAGGGAAAATTCTTAACCTCTCTGTGCCTCTATTTTATCATCCATAAAATGAGGACAATAATAATAAAGCTACCTCCTAAGGTTGCTGCAGTATTAAGGAGGTTAAAACTTGTAAAGCACCTTGCATTCAGCAAACAGCAGCAAGTTTCCATGCTGCTGCTGGTGCTGTAGTCGTTATGCAAACATCAAGATTGGTAGCGGTAGGGATAACATCTAAATCCCTTCAGAAATTGCTCTGGCGAGAATGGAGGCATTAGCAGAGGAATATATTATAGTAAGTCATTTTGCATTTACCATTAGGATACAAAGCCCCCATTCATCTCCCTTGCTCCCCTAATGTGTATTTCCCTGGCTACTCTCCTGTGCCCAGACCTCCTAACACATCCACCCTAAAATTTCTAACCCTAATTTATTTGAATGGAAATGAAATTTCTTTTGGGATACTTACTGGTTGAAAGGGAATTTTAAAATCATTTTTTAAGTAGAGAAACATCGCTTTAAATGCATTCAGAGAGCCAGAAGCCTCCAAGAGAGACACTTTCCAAAGGACATTGGCTTTGAGTATTATATAATCTGGGCATCTAAGGATGAAAATAAATCCCAGGCACATTTGCCTCCCGCCCTTCCTGAGACAGGGCCATTGCCAAAGCTCTCAGCCACCATTTCCCCATCTTCAAAGAGAGGATAAAAATATAACTATTACTCCAATAGGAATTGTACTCGTTGGAAGGAAAAGAAACAAGGGAAAAGGAGTAAATAAAGGAAAAAGAGGATGCATGTTTAGAAACTATTACACATTATTAGATTGGAGGGAGGGAGGAATTGTGGCACCTAGATACTTAAGACAAGGAGGGAACAGGAAATTAGGATGGCGGTCCTAGTCTCTTCTCCACAACTGAGCCACAGCTGGACGTGGAGCAAATTGCTTCATGATCCCATGCCCTGATCTACCTGGGAGACCGTGGGACTCCCCTAACGTCTGATCTCAGAGCTTCCCTAACTGGCAGGTGCCTAGAGTAAAGGTAGCATTTTCATTCCACTCATTTTCATTTCCTTATATAATAGTGAAGAAGGTAGCAAGAATCGGATCTAATATAATCCCACATCCATTCCTTTCAAGATGTTTCTGTCTTCACTTCACATTTTTGCTACTGCTGGTAGCAGTAACATTACAATTGCTATTTTAAAAGACGTCAAAGTGATATATTTCCATCTGAGAGTTGGAGGAAAGGCAGAGCTGAACTAAAGTCCGAGGAAGGTTGACACATGATTTTATTTCTACAATGGTGAATCATAGTCCAAGGCCAGTGTAAATTCATTGTTCAGTGGACAAAGCTGTTCACACCTGCACATTTTCTTCCTAGTGTGCGTGGCTACGTCTCTTACGTCAGCCTTCCCTGGCCCTTCCCAGGGAGCTTTATGATGTCCCTCATTTCCTGACTCAGGTCCACTCTGGTTCCTGAGTCATCTCCGCTTATGGCCAAAAGTCTATCAATTATCTCAACCCATCTCACATCACCTGACTGGCAATAGGGCCAGTCACGACTGCTGCCTTCATGCATTCTCCAAAATCACCTTGCTGTTCACTAATCAGATTCAGTCCCTAGATTCCCAGACACTCTTTGGTGTAGCTCCATCTGAGTTATGGCTCTGTCATCAAGCCCCATTGCCGCCTCCTACAGGTGCAATCCCTAAACCCTTAATCCTAGCCTTTTCCTTTGCCTTGTGGCCCAGATGCAGATTGAACACACACATTTCAACAATGACTTATGAAGATGTGACTGACATCCACAGGGTCTCTCCATGCCTTGAAATTGTGTAAACCCTCCAGTGTTTTCCCGGGGCTCTACAGAACGGGAAACCCTAAAATAATTGAGATTAAGGATCCTTCTAGTCCAATGAGGTGGAGGTTATAATAGAAATATATTTTAGAAAATAAAATAATTTCACATTCACCTCTGAGTTAGGGACCGTGGACATGTCCTCACACTTTTGCCAGCACCCATCCTCCTGGGACGGCCACTCCTCTATCTGCTGGCTGGCTCTCTGCTTCCAATGGATAGATTTCCACAATGACAAGCAACTTCCTCACCTGACTCCCATGTTTGCACAGCTTTTCCCTATACCACCAACTGCACCAAAGCACTTTCTATGCCATCCTTTCCAACTTGGTCAGGAAAATTCAACCCTTTTACTACTAGACTTTCTCCTAAAAGGCAAGGATAGTCTTAGTTAACCAGTGGATTCTCTGCCTCCAGGAAAAAGCTCAAACCCAAATACACAGGGCACTGTATTCTGACCACAGAGTGTCCATGGACCATCAGAGGCCAATACATAGACTCCAGATTTAAACGCTTGTGTTCAATATATATGGCTAAACACAGACACAGCTCATTTTGCCTACCCAGTAACTGAGAAGGAGCATAGACACCCTCAGCCCCCAAGTCATTGTTGGCAATTACAGAAGCTGCTAGGCAGTCACATGAGTTGACTGTCCCAAAGAATGATCCTTCTGGTCATAATTCTGGAACACTCATGTAAAACTCAAGGCTTCACTTAAAAACTAAATAAGCACATCATTTTAAAAAGATGTATCTTAATTATGCAAAAAAAAGAGGAAAATGGTCTTCCCTAGGAAGTCAGGGCGGGGGTAATTAGTATAGAAGTGCAGCTGGGAATGTCAGGAATAAATACTCCAGTCATGGGAACAGGGACATCCCTAGTCCACCTTCACCTTCACAAGCCTTAGGATAAAGTTGGAGAGGGACCATCCCAGCATCAAATCACTGATCCTGGCTCTCATGGCCTGGATCAGAGCTTCTAGAAAAATACATGTGGCAACAAACAGTTGAGATGTAGAAGGGAAGTCCAATTATGGCAGAAATCATGAAATACAGGAGCGGAGCCAAGATGGCAGAATAGTGAGGGCGCGTACTGATAGTCCGGGAAAAGATAGTTTAATAAAAGTGGAGTTACTGTAGCCTCAGGAAAAGGCTCAGGAAAAAATTGCAAAGGAAACTCTTCCAGATCTAGTGGATGTGACACGGAGGACCTACAGGGAGAGCAAGGTAACCCACCGCTTAGAAGCCGAGCCACGGGAGCCAAGCCGCCACAGAAGCCGAGCCGCAGAGTCTGCATGCCAGCGCTGGAAGGGGAGGTGAGACAAAAACCCCGGTAACCCGAGACATTGGCGGGGAAAGGCAGAAAGAGCCTACAGGGAACGAGGCCTGAAGCCCCACTGTCACTAGGCTGACTGGAGGAGAGAAAAAAAAAAAAAAACGAATAAATAAGGGGAACCGGCACGGACATTAGCCTCTCTCTCCACTCACCTTACAAAGCTGAGCAAGACAAAGAGCAGGCGCCATTTTACATATGTAAAGCGGTGCCCACCATTAGCCAAGCAGAAAAACCTGACTCTGGTGGGGAGAAATAACAGGAGGTTAAGACCTAGTGAAAGTGTGGAGCTGACCAACTGAGACTGTGAAAATCTGAAGGGGGGCAAGAGAACTCACCGAGTACACAAACTCAGTAACCTGGGCAATCTGGTGAGAGACTGTGGAGAAATTTGAGACCACACTGAGGGCTGCATAAACTCTTCGTGTGGTCCCAGGAGTAGAGCAGACAAATACCCACAGGGGCCAGATTTCATACATCACCTACCCTCAATTCCACTCAGCTGTGTGGAATTACTTCCCAACTGAGCCGAGAGAGAGAGAGAGAGAGAGAGAGAGAACAATCTGGATGAGTCACCTTTAGCACACCCTTAACCCTGAAGAACCAAACAGAGCTCTCTGGCCACACCCATCACAGCCTCTAAGGATCCATCAAAAGAAGACAGTCCACTTAATCTAGAGTCACAATATAACAAGAAAAAACACCACACTGAAGAAACCAAAGAATATCTCCAATATGCCAAACAACAAACGCAGAAACCGAAGTAACAAGAACAAGGAAGACACTAAGACGCCCCCAAATGAAAAAGACACCCCAATTCAAGATTATGAAGATGATGAGATAGAAGAAATGCAAGAAGCGGATCTCAAAAAATTGATAAGAACATTAAGAAGTTCTCAAAAACAAATTCTTGAGCTACAGAAATCCTTAATGGACAAGATAGAAAATCTCTCTCGTGAAAATGAAATATTAAGGAGGAATCAAAATGAAATGAAACAACTAGTAGAACATGAAACTGTGATAGTGATGAGAAACCATAATGAAATGAAGAATTCAATAGATCAAATGACAAACACATTAGAGAGCCTTAAAAACAGAATGGGTGAAGCAGAAGAGAGAATATCAGACTTAGAAGACAGAGAACAGGAAAGCATACAGTCAAACCAAAGAAAAGAAGAGGAAATTAGAAATCTAAAAAATATTGTCAGGAATCTTCAGGATACTATTAAAAAACCCAACATTCGGGTTCTAGGAGTTCCTGAAGGCATGGAAAGGATTAGAATGCTTTTTAGTGAGATACTAGCAGAAAATTTCCCAGGTTTGGAGAAGGACAGAGACATCCTAGTACAGGAAGCTCATAGAACCCCTAATAAACATGACCAAAAGAGATCCTCACCACAACACGTTGTAATTAAACTCACTACAGTGAAACATAAAAAAAAGATCCTAAAATGTGCAAGAGAGAAACGTCAGATTACTCTCAGAGGATCTCCAATCAGACTCACAGCTGACTTCTCATCAGAAACCCTACAAGCTAGGAGGGAATGGCAAGATATAGCCCAGGTACTAAGAGAGAAAAACTGCCAGCCCAGAATATTATATCCTGCAAAGCTCTCATTTGTGAATGAAGGTGAAATAAAGACCTTTCACAGCAAACAGAAATTGAAACAATTTGTCGCCACTCGTCCAGCCCTGCAAAAGATGCTTAAAGATGTGTTACACACAGTGTCGCTCCCCGTCTTCATGGGGGAACGACACTAAACCCTGCCTAGGCTTCATATCCGAGTCACGGCACCATTATGTCGCTCCCCCTCTTCGTGGAGGAACGACACAGGACCCTGCGCTGTTCTTTCGTCTGCTTGGCCCTTCCCGGGTTTGCTGCTGGTTCTTCCCGGGTTGGCTACTGTCCCTTCCACCTCCGTGGAAGGGCGGTTCCCCCTGCCACATTCCCCACTTCCGCAGGGGAGCGGCACACCGCCGGCCGGCTCTCTCGGGGGCTGCACAGGTGTTCCCCTTAGGTGTTCCCCTTAGATGTTCCCCTTAGATGTTCCTGGTGCATGCCGTCTCTCTCCTCCTTTATAGTCCTCCTCCACCAATCCCAACTCTGCTACCCACACGCCGAGTATGCTGCTCTCCTCCAATCAGGAGCAAGTCCTACAGTTTATTGGCTGAACTGGAGGCAGCTGTGTAGAAGCTGTTTTCTTCTCTCCCAGCGCCATATTGTGGGAGAGCAGATGCATAGAATAAGTCTTAATTCCAGTAACTTAGTCTAGTCCGAGTTGCTCCCCACACACAGAAACACAGAAACACGGTCATCAATATGAAAGAAGGTAAAGGAAGGAAACCTCACAGCAAAAGATCACAGGAAGTTCAAAACATATATTAGAAAATATCTTTGGCAAATGGCAGGGCAAAGTTACTACTTATCAATAGTCATATTGAACGTTAATGGCCTGAACGGTCCAGTTAACAGACACAGATTGGCTGATTGGGTTAAGGAACAAAACCCATCTATTTGCTGCTTACAAGAAACACATCTTTCCAACAAAGATCCATACAGACTGAAAGTGAAAGGCTGGAAAAAAATATACCATGCCAACAGAAATGAAAAAAGAATGGGCGTAGCCATCTTAATATCGGACAACATAAACTTTACCACAAAAACTGTTAGGAGAGACAAAGAGGGACACTATATAATGATTAAGGGATCAATTCAACAGGAAGATATAATGATGATCAATGTATATGCACCTAATTACAGGGCACCAGTTTATTTAAAAGATTTGTTAAGGGACTTAAAGGGAGACTTAGACCCCAATACAATAGTTTTTTGTTGTTGTTGTTGTTGTTGATTTTTTATTTTTTTAATTTTTTTTAAAATTTATTTAATGAGCATAAATTTCCAAAGTACAGCTTCTGGACCACAATAGCCTCCTCCCCTCCCCGTGTCTTCCCTCCCATCCACAACGCTCCCCTCTCCCACTCCCTCTCCCCTTCCCCTTCACATCAGAATTAATTTTCAATTATCTTTATATACAGAAGATCAATTTAGCGTATGTTAAGTAAAGATTACCACATTTTGCTCCCACACAGAAACACAAAGTGTAAAATACTATTTGAGTACTAGTTATAGCATTAATTAAACACCTAAGAGTAATTGTGTATTAATTACAGAGCTCAACCAATAGTTTTAAGTAGAATATAAAATGCATCTTTTGCATTGTTGTGGCTTCCCCCCGACCTCCCTCCCTCCCGTGGCCCTCCCCTCACCCACTTCCTCTCCCCTCCCCCCCCCTTCATCACGTTTCATTTTCGGTTACCTTCATATACCGAAGATCAATTTAGTATATACTAAGCAGGGATTTCAACAGGTTGCACTCACACAACCGAACCAGGTATAGGGTATTGTTTGACTAGTAGTGTTGTATTTGAGTTTCATAGATAAACATATTAAGGACAGAGATCCTTGGAGGGGAGCATGAACCCAGTGACTCCCGTTGTTGATTTAACAATTGGCACTCTTATTTATGACGTCAGCAATCACCCGAGACTCTTGCTATGAGCTGTCTAGGCTATGGAAGCCCCTTGAGTTCACCAACTCTGAATTTGTTTAGTCAAGGCCATAACACAGTGGAGGTTCCTTCCTCCCTTCAGAGAAAGGCACCTCTCTCCTTGATGCCCTGATCCTTCTGCTGGAGTGTTGTTCACCAGGATCCTTCATTTAGATTGTTTTTTGCCACCATGTCATGGCTTTCCATGCCTGAGAGACTCTCATGGACCTTTTAGTCAGATCCGAATGTCCCAAGGGTTGATTCTGAGACAGGAGTGCTGTTTTGGGCATTTGCCATTCTATGAGTCTGCTGTGTGACCTGCTTCCCCCGCAGGATCATTCTCAACCCTTTTGATTCTATCTTTCATTATTTGCTTACACTGGTCTTATTTGTGTAATCTCTTCGACACTTACCCTGTCTTTTGGATCAGTTGTGTATTTATATTTGTCTCTTTACCAAGTGTACTGGCATTGGTACCTGCCTCCTTGGTAAGATTGAGTTGAAATCCCCTGGCACATTTCCAGATCCCCCATTGGAGGTAGGTAGACCCCAATACAATAGTACTGGGGGACTTCAATACCCCACTCTCAAAATTGACAGATCAATAGGACAGAATATCAACAGGGAGACAGTAGATTTAAACAACACTATAGCCCAAATGGATCTAACAGATATCTACAGAACTTTTCATCCTACACAGAAAGCATTTACGTTCATCTCAGCAATACATGGAACCTTCTCTAGGATTGACCACATACTAGGCCATAAAGCAAGTCTCAGCAAATTCAAAAGAATTAGAATCATACCATGCAGCTTCTCAGACCATAAAGGAATGAAGTTGGAAATTAGCAACTCAGGAATCCCTAGAGCATACGCAAACACATGGAGATTGAACAACATGCTCCTGAATGAACAATGGGTCATAGAAGAAATTAAAAGAGAAATCAAAAATTTTCTGGAAGTAAATGAGGATAACAACACAACATACCAAAATTTATGGGACGCATCAAAAGCAGTGTTAAGAGGAAAGTTTATATCAATAAGTGCCTACAACAAGAAATTGGAAAGGCACCAAATAGATGAGCTTTCAATGCATCTCAAGGATCTAGAAAATCTGCAGCAAACCAGACAGAAATCTAGTAGGAGAAGAGAAATAATTAAAATCAGAAAAAATCAACAGGACTGAATCCAAAAAAAATTACAAAAAATCAGCCAAACGAGGAGCTGGTTTTTTGAAAAAATAAAATTGACACCCCATTGGCCCAACTAACTAAAAAAAGAAGAGAAAAGACCCAAATCAATAAAATCAGAGGTGAAAAAGGAAATGTAACAACAGACACCACAGAAATAAAAAGAATCATCAGAAATTACTACAAGGACCTCTATGTCAGCAAACAGGGAAACCTATCAGAAATGGATAGATTCCTGGACGCATGCAACCTACCTAAATTGAACTAGGAAGACATAGAAAACCTAAACAGACCCATAACTGAGACAGAAATTGAAACAGAAATAAAGGCCCTCCCAACAAAGAAAAGCCCAGGACCAGATGGATTCACTGCTGAATTCTACCAGACATTTAAAGAAGAACTAACTCCAATTCTTCTCAAACTATTCAGAACAATCGAAGAAGAGGGAATCCTCCCAAATTCTTTCTATGAAGCCAGCATCACCTTAATTCCTAAGCCAGAAAAAGATGCAGCATTGAAAGAGAATTGCAGACCAATCTCCCTGATGAACATAGATGCAAAAATACTCAATAAAATTCTGGCCAATAGAATGCAACAACACATCAGAAAGATCATCCACCCAGACCAAGTGGGATTTATCCCTGGTATGCAGGGGTGGTTCAATGTGTGCAAAACAATCAATGTGATACACCACATTAACAGACTGCAGAAGAAAAACCATATGATTATCTCAATAGATGCAGAGAAAGCATTTGATAAAATACAACACCCTTTCATGATGAAAACTCTAAGCAAACTGGGTATGGAAGGAACATTCCTCAATACAATCAAAGCAATTTATGAAAAACCCCACGGCCAACATCCTATTGAATGGGGAAAAGTTGGAAGCATTTCCACTGAGATCTGGTACCAGACAGGGATGCCCACTCTCACCACTGCTATTCAATATAGTTCTGGAAGTTTTAGCCAGAGCTATTAGGCAAGAAAAAGAAATTAAAGGGATACAAATTGGGAAGGAAGAACTCAAACTATCCCTCTTTGCAGATGATATGATTCTTTATTTAGGGGACCCAAAGAACTATACTAAGAGACTACTGGAACTCAAAGAAGAGTTTGGCAAAGTAGCAGGATATAAAATCAATGCACAAAAATCAACAGCCTTTGTATACACAGACAATGCCATGGCTGAGGAAGAACTTCTAAGATCAATCCCATTCACAATAGCTACAAAAAAACAATCAAATACCTTGGAATAAACTTAACCAAGGACGTTCAAGATCTCTACGATGAAAATTACAAAACCTTAAAGAAAGAAATAGAAGAGGATACCAAAAAATGGAAAAATCTTCCATGCTCATGGATTGGAAGAATCAATATCATCAAAATGTCCATTCTCCCAAAAGCAATTTATAGATTCAATGCAATACCAATCAAGATACCGAAGATCTTCTTCTTAGATCTGCAAAAAATGATGCTGAAATTCATATGGAGACACAGGAGACCTTGAATAGCTAAAGCAATCCTGTACAACAAAAACGAAGCTGGAGGCATCACAATACCAGATTTCAGGACATACTACAGGGCAGTTGTAATCAAAACGGCATGGTACTGGTATGGAAACAGATGGATAGACCAATGGAACAGAATAGAAACACCAGAAATCAATCCAAACATCTACAGCGAACTTATATTTGATCAAGGATCCAAACCCAATCCCTGGAGTAAGGACAGTCTATTCAATAAATGGTGCTGGGAAAATTGGATTTCCACGTGCAGAATCATGAAGCAAGACCCCTAACTTTCACCTTACACAAAAATTCACTCAACATGGATTAAAGACTTAAATGTATGACCTGACACCATCAAATTATTAGAGAGCATTAGAAAAACCCTGCAAGATATAGGTACTGGCAAAGACTTCTTGGAAAAGACCCCAGAACACAGGCAGTCAAAACCAAAATGAACATTTGGGATTGCATCAAATTGAGAAGTTTCTGTACTGCAAAAGAAACAGTCAGGAGAGTGAAGAGACAACCGACAGAATGGGAAAAAATATTTGCAAACTATGCAACAGATAAAGGGTTAATAACCAGAATCTACAAAGAGATCAAGAAACTCCACAAAAACAAAACCAACAACCCACTTAAGAGATGGGCCAAGGACTTCAATAGACATTTTTCAAAAGAGGAAATCCAAATGGCCAACAGGCACATGAAAAAATGTTCAAGGTCACTAGCAATCAGGGAAATGCAAATCAAAACCACAATGAGGTTTCACCTCACCCCGGTTAGAATGGCTCACATACAGAAATCTACCAACAACAGATGCTGGCGAGGATGTGGGGAAAAAGGGACACTAACCCACTGTTGGTGGGAATGCAAACTGGTCAAGCCACTATGGAAATCAGTCTGGAGATTCCTCAGAAACCTGAATATAACCCTACCGTTCGACCCAGCCATCCCACTCCTTGGAATTTACCCAAAGGAGTTTAAATTGATAAACAAAAAAGCGGTCTGCACCCTAATGTTTATTGCAGCACAATTCACAATAGCCAAGACCTGGAACCAACCTAAATGCCCATCAACGGTAGACTGGATAAAGAAATTATGGGATATGTATTCTTTAGAGTACTATACCACAGTAAGAAACAACGAAATCCAGTCATTTGCAACAAAATGGAGGAATCTGGAACACATCATGCTGAGTGAAGTAAGCCAGTCCCAAAGGGACAAATACCATATGTTCTCCCTGATCGGTGACAACTGACTCAACACCAAAAAGGAAACCTCCTGAAGTGAAATGGACACTATGAGAAATGGTGACTTGATCAGCATAGCTCTGACTGCTAATGGACAACTTAATACATTATCCCTCATAGTATTTTTTTTTGTCTGTTCTACTTAATATGACTGGTTTAATTCTGTAATTATCACACAGTTATTCTTAAGTGTTGAAAATTAACCGAAATGTGATCCCTGTTAAACATAAGAGTGGGAATAAGAGAGGGAAGAGATGTATAATTTGGGACATGCTCGGGCTGACTTGCCCCAATTGGTAGAGTTGGAAACATACCAGGGGATTCCAATTCAATCCCATCAAGGTGGCATGTGCCAATGCCATCTCACTACTCCAAGTGATCAATTTCAGTTCACAATTGATCATAATGAAAGGACTAAGAGTCAAAGGGAGCACATAAACAAGTCTAGTATCTGCTAACACTAACCGATAGAATAAATAAAGGGGAGAGTGATCCAACATGGGAAGTGAGATACTCAGCAGACTCATAGAATGGCGGATGTCCTAAATAGCACTCTGGCCTCAGAATCAGCCCTAAAGGCACTCGGATCTGGCTGAAAAGCCCATGAGAGTATTTCAGGCATGGAAAGCCAAGACACTCTGGCAAAAAGATCTCTGTGAGTGAGATCCCAGTGGAAAGAACAGGTCTTCAAAGAGGGAGGTGCCTTTCTCTGAAGGGAGGAGAGAACCTCCACTTTGACTATGACCGTGTCTAAACAAGATAAGAGTCGGAGAACTCAAGGGGCTTCCATAGCCTTGGAAACTCATAACTGGTGCATAGGGAGATTACTGATGCCATAAACAGGAGTGTCAATTGGTAAAGTCAACAACAGGAGTCACTGTGCACTTACTCCTCATGTAGGATCTCGGTCCTTAACGTGCTGTACACTGAGGCTTAATGCTATAACGAGTACTCAAACAGTATATTTCACTTTGTGTTTCTATGGGGGTGCAAACGACTGAAATCTTTACTTAATGTACACTAAACTGATCTTCTGTAAAAAAAAAAAAAAAAAAAAAAAAAAGAAAGAAATTTTCAATTCCCAACTTGACTCTCACTGGGATTAAACATGACAATAGGTCTGATCTGATTTCATCATCATTTTAAAAAAAATCATCTATTATTTTTCACTTTATGTTTCTGTGTGGGAGCAAACTGTTGAAATACTTACTTAAGGTATACTAAGCTGATCTTCTGTATATTAAGATAATCGAAAATGAATCTTGATGTGAATGGAAGGGGAGAGGGAGTGGGAAAGGGGAGGGTTGTTGGTGGGAGGGACGGTATGGGGGGGGAAGCCATTGTAACCCATGAGTCGTACTTTGGAAATTTATATTCATTAAATAAAAGATAAAAAAAAAAAATGTTCAAGGCCACTAGCAATCAGGGAAATGCAAATCAAAACCACAATGAGGTTTCACCTCACCCCGGTTAGAATGGCTCACATTCAGAAATCTACCAACAATAGATGCTGGCGAGGATGTGGGGAAAAAGGGACACTAACCCACTGTTGGTGGAAATGCAAACTGGTTAAGCCACTATGGAACTCAGTCTGGAGATTCCTCAGAAACCTGAATATAACCCTACCATACAACCCAGCCATCCTACTCCTTGGAATTTACCCAAAGGAAATTAAATTGGCAAACAAAAAAGCTGTCTGCACATTAATGTTTATTGCAGCTCAATTCACAATAGCTAAGACCTGGAACCAACCCAAATGCCCATCAACAGTAGACTGGATAAAGAAATTATGGGACATATACTCTATAGAATACTATACAGCAGTCAAAAACAATGAAACCCGGTCATGTGCAACAAGATGGAGGAATGTGGAAAACATCATGCTGAGTGAACTAAGCCAGTCGCAAAGGGACAAATATCATATGTTCTCCCTGATTGGCGACAACTACCTGAGCACCAAAGGGGAAACCTGTTGAAGTGAAATGGACACTATGAGAAACAGTGACTTGATCAGCTCTTGTCCTGACTGTTGATGCACAATGTAATACTTTATGCATTTTAGTATTTTTTTTGTTCTAGTACCATTGGTTGAACTCTGTAATTAACACACAATTATTCTTAGGTGTTTAAATTTTAACTGAAAAGTGATCCCTGTTAGGAATTTGGAAAACATTATGCTGAGTGAAACAAGCCAGTCCCAAAGGGACAAATACATATGTTCTCCCTGATTGATGACAACTAACTGAGCACCAAAAAAGAAACCTGTTAAAGTGAAATGAACACTATGAGAAATGGTGATTTGATCAGCCCTTGCCCTGTTGATGAACAACTTAATATGTTATCCCTCTTAGTATTTTTTTTGTTTGTTCTACATAATACTTTTGGTTGAATACTGTAATCAATACATAGTTATTCTTAAGTGTTGAAACTTAACTGAAAAGTGATCGCTGTTAAATATAAGAGTGAGAATAAGAGAGGGAAGAGATGTGTAATTCGGGACATGCTCAAGCTGACTTACCTCAAACAGTAGAGTTAGAAACATACCAGGGGATTCCAATTCAATCCCATCAAGGTGGCATGTACCAATGCCATCTCACTAGTCCAAGTGATCAATTTCTGTTCACAATTGATCATAATGATAGGACTAAGAGCCAAAGGGAGCACATAAACAAGAATAGTGTCTGCAAATACTAACTGATAGAATAAAAAAGGGAGAGAACGATCCAACATGGGAAGCGAGATACACAGCAGACTCATAGAATGGCAGATGTCCTAAACAGCACTCTGGCCTCAGAATCAGCTCTTAAGGCACGTGGATCCGGCTGAAAAGCCCATGAGAGTATTTTAGGCATGGAAAGCCAAGACACTCTGTCAAAAAAAAAAAAATGACCTAAATGAAAGATCTCCGCAAGTGAGATCCCAGTGGAAACAACAGGTCATCAAAGAAGGAGGTACCTTTCTCTGAAGGGAAGAGAGAACTTCCACTCTGACTACGACCTTGTCTAAATATGATCAGAGTCGGTGAACACAAAAGGCTTCCATAGCCTTGGCAACTCATGACAAGAGCCTAGGGTGATTACTGATGCCATAAACAAGAGTGTCAATTTGTTAAGTCAACAACAGGAGTCACTGTGCACTTACTCCTCATGTAGGATCTCTGTCCTTAATGTGCTGTACATTGTGATTTAATGCTATAACCAGTACTCAAACAGTATTTTTCATTTTGTGTTTCTATGTGGGTGCAAACTGTTGAAATCTTTACTTAATATATGCTACACTGATCTTCTGTATATAAAGAGAATTGAAAATGAATCTTGAGGTGAATGGAAGGGGGGAGGGAGTGGGAAAGGGGAGGGTTGCGGTGGGAGGGAAGTTATGGGGAGGGGAGCCATTGTAATCCATAAGCTGTACTTTGGAAATTTATATTCATTAAATAAAAGTTAAAAAAAAAAAAACAAACATATAAAAAATCCAAAAAAAAAGAATCGGAAGAAAAAGAAATCATGAAATACAGTACCTCCATTCTTCCTCTTTTCTTTGCGAGGATTCTTTAGCTAGGTAAGAAGTAATGATACTAAGATCATTAAGAACCACCTCCTTTCCTCTCTCACCAGTAGTCCTATGCAGAAGTGGTTTTCACAACTAAAGCTAAGACTAGTATTTTCACTTCCTTTTTTTCATTAATTGAGAAGTAAAGATAAAGAGACAGGAGCAGACATTTGGTACAGGAGTTAAGATGGCACGTGGGACACCTATATCCCATATTGGAGTACCTGGGTTCAGGTTCTTGCTCTATTGATTCCAGTCTCCTGTTATTATGCACTCTGGGTGGCATCAGGTGATGGCTCAAGTAGTAGGGTTTCTATCACACACATGAGAGAGACCCCGATTGAGGTCCTCGCTCCTGGATTTGACCTATCCAAGGTTCTGTCATTGCAAACATTTAGGGAGTGAACCAGTAGATAGGAGATCTATCTCTCTGTCTGTCTCTCTCTGCCTTTAAAACAAATAAAATGAACAAGTGAAGATTAAAAAGAAAAAGAGAGTTTCCATCCACCTATTCACTTTCCATGTGACCACAAAGCCTGGGGAGATAGAAGCTCAATCTAGGTCTCCTACCTGGATGGCAAGGACCCAACCCCCTGAGCCATCACCTGCTGCCCCTCAGGGAAGCCAGAATTGGGAGCTGGAGCAAGGCATTGATCTCAGGCACTCAGATGTGGGATGTGGGTATCTTAACCAGTAGTCCAGATGCCCACCTCCCTTCTTTTTTATGCACATACAGTCATGAAGTCAGTGTTGGAAAGATCATTTTGTGTCCTAGAATAAACTACCCCTATTCTTTTAAGAGCTCGGAAAATAATGACTCTCCAAGAGCTGAGCCAAGATTTTATACCTCTGACATTTATTCATTCAACAAATATTTGTTGTGCATGTACTATCTGTCAAGTCCTGTTCTAGGCATCAGAGATACAGAAAGGACCTGCAGAAACCCTACTCTTAGGAAGTCACAGTGAGCTAGAAAGGCCACCATTGAACAAGTGTAACATCTGCAAAGAAAGAGAAGTGCAAGCATCCCAATAAGGGAGTCCTACCTCAATAAGTTCTTCCTAGTGAGTCCATCTTTGTATTATATAAGAAGATAACCATCACACCTGGCAAAGTCATCACAAAAATGGTAACACCGAGGAAATCATGCCTTCTCATTCTCTGCTCTTGATTAAGCAGCTCTGTTTCCTGTAACATTTCTTCACAGGACACATTTCCCTGCCTTTAATAATAACTTTCCTCACACTGGTGTCGACCTTTGCTGTTTATCAGGCACTCTGTGGCTTGCAGAGTCCTTCCGCCTCATTATCACACTGTGATCTTCACGACAATACAAGGAATTAACTGCAGATATGTGCCATCTGTGCCAAAGGCACTGTTCCAAAGCTACAGGGGCACCTGTACCGTTTTATACTTGTACCCATTGAAAATTTATGTTTTGTGGAGCCATTTTCTCAATGAGTCAAGGCCAATTTTAAATTTTATTTCTGTCTCTCTGAGCAGTAACAACCCCACCTAATTTAGTGTCAGCTGCAAATTTAATGAGCATAGTCTTAATTCCTTCATCGAGGCCATCAATATAGTTATTGAGTAGGATAGATCCTAGCCCCAATGCCTCTGGGACAGCGCTCAATATGTCCCTCCAGACTGAAGCTGGGCAATTGATATTTCCCCTTGGGGTGATGCCTACCAGCATCTAGCAGACAGAAACAAACTATTCCAACATGTCAAAAACAAAACCTGGTTTAAAAACGATCAACATCTTTACTAAAATTAGGATAAATCCCATTAGTCGATTCCCCTGGTCTATGCAGCCTCTCACATTCATGGGAAGAAATTAAATCGGCTGGCTGGCACTATTTGCTCTTTACAAAGATTTACTGATTGCTACTTAGTATTTTATGTCCTTTCAGGTGCTATCCAATTGATTATCTGATGATTTATTCCAAGATCTGCCCAGGTATTGATGTTAAGCCCACAGGCCTGAAATTTCCAGGATCATTCTGTCTTTCTCTCAAAGATGGGCACCTCAGTCACTCTTTTGTTATCCTCAGGGGCTTTTCCAATCCCCTGTGATTTGGGGGAAACAGTGGCTAATAGTCCTAAGATGAAAGTTGGAAATTCATTCAGTGTCCTACAGGGCAAGCCATCAGGCCCTGCTGACTCAAGCGTATTAGGTTTTTCTAAGTTTTCTAACTATGCCATCCCTTTGGTCTTCTCTCCTCCTATTATAACTGGGACTTATTCCAGGCAACAATTTATAGGTGAGATTATCTTCCCCCTGGAGGAGGGAAGAGGAGAAGAGGGTGTAGTCAAAAAATAAGCTAAATAAGAAGCTCTATCTTTTTCATTCTCTCTTATGCTTTTCCATCTCTGGCACTGTCAAAGCCACACATACAAATCCCAAACTAAAAGACCACATTTCCCAGCCTCCTTTGCAGTTTAAATGGGGTCATGTGACTGGGTTTAACCAATCTATGGATGAAGGCCAGGGCTCTCTGCATGAGCCTCCATGTGCTCTCTTCTCTTTTGGGGGCACCCATGGGCATGGCAGTGGCTGAAGGAGCAACACACCAGGAAAGGAGGAGAACTTCAATAACCATTCAGGAGAGGGCTCAGGACAGCTGCCCAGTGGGGACATGAATAAGAGATGCATTCTAGTGTTATTAAACCATTAGCATTTAGGAAGTTTTCTTTATTTTGATCTAAAAATTTCTCTCCCCACAATCTTCTCACATTGACCAAAGTTTTGCAACTTTAGGTCATACAGGGAATATTCCTATCAATTGCAAAGTAAAATCGTCTCTGTGGATCCTTTTTTTGAACTAGTGAAATATCTAAAGACTATCTTCTCTTATTTTTACTATCTTTCCTAGATATATACATATTTTTTTTTATTTTAGCTTTGCTAAGTCATTCTATTTTTTATATACTTATGTAAATTGTTATTTCATTTTGAGGAGACCTTACCAAAGGATCTTAATCCATTTTCTGCTACATAAAGAAAACTGACAACTTCAGTTTTTTTAAGTAATAAAGAATTACATTGGGTTAGATATCTTATGTATGTGTATATTTCATTTGAAAAGGTATTATAAAGTTATTTTCTACAGAGAAAAATATAGCAAATACCTGAGTATCCATCACCCAATGTTTTTAAATGTCCACATTCTTTAATATATAAGAGAAACACAACTTGATAGCCCAAGTCTCTCTGCTCCCCTTCTAACCTCATTTCCTTTATTCCCAACTCAGAGAAAACCAGTCTCCTGTTTCTACTTGAATGACAAGTACCTCTGATCGTACAAAATGTATTTTATTACATTGTGTGTTTTTAGCTTAGATAAATGGTACTGTGTTTATGTCTACATAACTTGTTTATTTTCACTTAACATTATATTTTGAGATAAAATCAATAGGATCCATATAGATCTTATTGTACTCATCTTCACCTGCCACGTGGATTTAATCCATTGTATAAATATAGCAGTGGTTATTTATTCATTCCCCTCTTCATTAATGGACATCCATGTTATTTCTAATCCTTCACTATTACAATAACACCATTTGCTCTCCAGAATGATTATACTGCTCTATGCTCCCACAAACAATGTATGCAGGTCCCTGTTTCAGCATTCCTTTATTAACACTTGGTATAGCTGAGATACTTTCATTTTTCCAATCTTTTAGGTCTGTTTAAATTTGTATTCCATTCTGTTCAGTCTTTGTGTCTTTCAATGATCGTAAGAATCCTTCAAAAGGTGTTGCATATATTATTCATTTGAATTCTTAGATACCTTATGGTTCTATTGATTTTATAAATGAAATACTTAGTACTAGTATATTATCTAATTGACTATTGCTGATACTCAAAAATGACATTGATTTTTGAGTAGTTAATAACTATTCAAAAGGAAACAGGTTGACATCAACCAAACAACCTAGGAAAGGAACACCTAATAGAGAAATTTTTTTTCTAAAAATATTTTACAGTATTTTCATCTGCTGATGTAGGGCTCAGCCCTCATTCAATCAACAAGTATCATTTACTGTCCACCAGATTCTAGGCCCTGTGCTTAACAACAAGACTGCTGCCAGGAGAATATGACAGGCAATGCTTGCAGCTCATGGCTCCATGACAATCTAATGATGCTCAATAAAAAACAAGCAAGGGGTAAGCATTTGACCTACTGGATTGGATACCCATGCCTCACACCACAGCAATTCCTGACTCTGGCTCCTTATTCCAGCTTCCTGCTAATGCAGATCCTGGAAGGCAGCAGTGATGATTCAAGTAGAGTTCCTGCCACCCACATGGCAGATCTGGATTGAGTTCCTAGCTCCAGATCATCTCCTAACATTGTAGGGGCATTTGGGGAGTCAACCAATGAGTAAGACTTATCTCTCTCTCTCTCTCTCTCTTTCTTTTTCTCAAATAAATAACTAGCTTTTTAAAAAAAGAAAACTTGAGGCTTGCACTGTGCTGCAACAGGTTAAGCTGCCACTTGCGATGCTGGCATCCCATATCAGAGTGCCAGCTGCACTGCTTCTGATCCAGCTTCCTACTGATGCACTAGGGAAGGCAGTGGATGATGGCCCAAATGCTTGGGTCTCTGCTACCCACATGGGAGATGAAGATGAAATTCCTGACTCCTGGCTTGGCCTGGCCCAGATCTCGCTATTGTGGCCATTTGGGGTGTGAACCACAGGGTGGAAGATCTCTCTCTCTCTCTCTCTCTCTCTGTATATGTGTGTGTCACTCTTTCAAGTAAATAATCTTTTTTAAAAATAAAACAATTCTATTTTTCAAAAAAAATGAACAATTACATGAAATTTCTTTAAAAATGTACCTCATTTCCCATGATTATGGGAAATTCAGGAGTTCATGGAATACCAACCCTTCTTCTAAATTTTCCAAACCCTAGAACACAAGCAACTCCATATACTTCTTTCTGCTATGTGATACCACTGCACGAGATCCACCCTGCCCCAGCTGATGCGGTAATGCTGCTGCTGATGGTTCACATGTTTGCAATGGGCTGCTTTTCATCACACACATGCTCCCTATGCTGCCCCTTGCCATGACTCATTTCAGTACTGGGGGTTTTCTCTTCTGCATCACCATTGCCTCTAGGTCACTGAAGAGTAAGGGTCAAGGAAAGGGTCCCCTTATGGTCACCTGAGTACAGTTCAGCCAATTGTCTGGACACAGATCTGCCTCCTTCTACTGAATGGCCCATAGGCATTGTGCAGGCAGTGGCAGTGGCCACCTCCCTTGGTAGACAAGTCCAGTCTTTCTCGTTCCCGTACCCTGGCCACTGCTCTGCTGCCTTACACTCAGGGCACCCTCTCCTTCTGCAGGGCTGGTTCTTCTTGCATGCATGTCTCAGGTAACACCACCTATGGTGTTTGGCAGTCTCTCAACAAACTCACCAAGATCTTTCCCCCATTTCCAGCCTGACCCTCTCAGGCCCTTACCCTTCAGTTTCTCCAAGATGATCTCACTTTTCCCTCTGTTTCCAATATATTGTTATAGCATAAAACCCACCCTCCATTTCTCTTCTCTTGATTCTGAGGAGCCCATACTGAAAGTCAAAAAGGCCAAGAATGGAGTATAACTTCCGCTATCACAATCCTAAGTCTCCTCAAAGAAAGGCTGCCTCTGACAAACCAGTGCAGGAGTCCAAAATACATCATGAGACACAGAAGCGAAAGCTCAAAGTTAAGACTCTGATAATATCATATCACACAGGAAAGCTCAGAGGTTAAGTTACCCGTTGAGATGCCCACAGCCCATACTGGAATGCTTGGTTCCGGTACTAGCTCCTCCATTTCCCACCCAGCTTCCTGGTAATGCATCTTCCGAGAAGCAGTAGATGATAGCTCAAATACTTGGGTCCCAGGCACTCACATAGGAGGTCCAGAATGAGTTCCAGGCTCCTGGCTTCAGACTGGCCGAGGCCCAACCATTGTACGCATCTGGGGAGTAAATCAGCAGATGGAAGCTTCTGCCTCCCTCCCTCTCTTCCTCTCTGCTTTTTTTCCTTTCAAATAAAATGAAAGTGAAAGAAAAAACTAATGAGGCAAGAGAACATAGAGGCCTAGAATCAGATATCTGGGTTTGAATTCCACTTCTGCTATTTACTGGGATGGAATTTGATACAAGTTATTTAATCTCTGTACTTCAGTTTCCTTTAAAAAAAAAAGATTTATTTATTTATTTGAAAGACAGAGTTAGAGAGAGAGCAGGGGAGAGACAGAGATTATTTAATCTCTGTACTTTAGTTTCCTAATTTTTTAAAGATATATTGATTTATTTGAAAGACAGAGTTACAGCGAGGGAAGGGGAGAGACAGAGAGAGAGAGAGAAAGAGATCACCCATCCTCTGGTTCACTCTCCAGTTGGCCACAATGGCTGGAGCTGGGCCTATCTGAAGCCAGGAGCCAGGTCTCTCACACAGTGCAGGGGCCCAAGGAGTTGAGCCATCTTCCACTGCTTTCCCAGGTGCATGAGCAGAGAGCTGGATTGGAAGTAGATCTGCCGCGACTTGAACTGGCGCCCATATGTGTTGCCAGCACTGCAGGCAGCAGCTTTACCCACTACGCCACAGCACCGACACCTTCAGTTTCCTCATCTGTTAAGTGAAGCTGATAACAACATACCTCAAAATGTTCTTGTGATTATCAAACAAGTCGATACACTTAAAGCACTTAGACCTGTGCCAAATATATAACAAACACCCAAAAGTATCAGCTTTCATTTTATAATCGGAGATGACTCAGGCCCAATCCACATTCAGCTAAGCCCACAGTATCTGTAGTCTAAACACTTGTCTCACTATTAACATGACTTGGTAATGTCTGGCGATGGGCAATCTCCCACCAGTAGATGTGGTCTGATGTGGTGGCACATATGCACATCATACAAACAGTTAGAGAGGGCTCACGGACCCCATTCCTGTCCTTTTAAATGCAGATCCCAATGCCCCATCCCAGAAATTCTAAATAGATGCATAATGGAGCCCAGGAACTCGCACTTTGAGTAAGAGCCATGATTATTCTATTGCAGGGCATCCTTAAAACATGCGTTGACAAACACTGCCCTAGAGTTCCACAATACTGGATTAAAAACCCAGTGCCACGGGGAAGCAAGTAGATGATTTGCAAGAAGTGTTTTCCAGTGAGGGGCATGGTTGGCATATCCTCATGTCAGGTGAAAGATCCTCTGCTAAGACAGGATTGCCACGAGCAACTTGTAGGGAGTCTCCCAGGCTGCTTTATTCTTTGTGGAAGCCATCACTCTGGAATTATCCTGTATTTTTGCAGCCACTCACTCATTATCTACTTATTTGGGTCTCAACCCAGAGCAAAGCAAGCTTTATGGGGGCAGGAGATTGTCTGTCTTTACTGCTTCATTCCCAGTACCTAGAACAATGCCATAGTAGTTACACCATAAACAATTAGTGGATAAAGGAGTAATTTATAAATGAACAATTCTCTCTAGCTCATAAAATCCTTCCATTTCTTCTCTCCACCTTTTGTTCTGATGTTTCTTTCAAGCACAAATATCGTCCTCCCTAGCTCTACCTTCCCAAATTTTACCAGTCATCAAGACTTGGCTAAAATATCTCCTTCTCTAAGAAGACATTCTTGGAGAGTCGTCAATTTTCTGACTGCCCCTTAGTGACTGTTCTTTCCTACTCCTGTAGAAATAGCATTCCAGACCTGAGATCAGCATATAACCATCCAGAACAAGGCCTGTATGTCTCAATTTCCCTTGCAGCTAGATGTGGCCATGCAGCTACCTTCCAGTCAATGGAATATATCAGAGATGTACTATGCCAGATTTGAGATAGCTTCTATTAAAAAAATGAAAAGCTTTTGTATACCTGCTCATCCCTCTTTTTCATCAACCCTTCCTCTAACCAACTTCCTGGTACACCATTGTGTTCACTGCACTAGGCATTAATTTGCACCATAAGATGCATGCCACCATCTGAGGATGATGTAATTGTGAGCCCAAAGCAGCCTGAGTTTCTGAAGCTCTGGTGAAAGAGAATGGCCGCACCAGTCCAGCGCAGTCTGAACTCTGCCTAAAGGTGAGATCGATGTTTAGTGTGTTGAAGCCACTATTCACTTGGGCCTCTTTGGACCCTTGTGACTTACAGAGGGAGTGCTTTCAAGAAGCATCTGCAGGGTAGGGAAGGCAAGTGGGCAAGGACGTGGTTTCCACTGAGTCAGGAAGACAGTCTCTGCCTTGAGACAGGGCCTGGCTGCAGGGTCTCCCTGGGAAGGAACTGTCAGGGCCCCTGAGAAGGGGTGAGGTGGTTTAGAAGCCAACAGGGCCAGCATTTGAGGGAAGGATGCACCAGTAGGTAAAAGAGCTCGAGGATGCCCCAACAGCTCCTCAAACAGCTTTGAAACGGGTAGAGAAGAAAAGCCATTTATTCCCTAGGAGAAGGGACGAAGACAAGAAGACTCAACTATACGTCAATGAACTCGTTTCAGTTGTGAAGATGTGAAACTATCTCAAATCTCTCTCTGAATGATGAGGCACACACCACCCCCAAATATGTTGTCAATCACTTTAATTTCATCATTAGTATTCCTCTTTGAGCTTTCTGCTTAACCTCCATACACAGCCAAAACCATTAGCAAATAAACCAAGGCAAGATGTGGCTGTGTATATCGGGTGTGTTTGTATGTGTGTATGTGTGTGTGCGCCTACCTATCCAAAAGCCCAAATACACAAACAAAGCAAAGCTACTTTGTTCTTAACATTTGTTTTTAACTGAAACATTAAACTGTACATATGTATGAGGTACCATATGATGTTCAATACTTGTATACATTGTATAATATTTAAATTAAGGTAAACGCATTTATCTCTTCAAATGTTTAGCATTGTTTTATGGTGGACATACAAAATCCTTTCTATTGGTGTTTATTTTTTAGAAAAACAGGCAATAAATTATTGTTAACCACAGTTACCCTACTGTGCAATAGAACACCAGACTTTCTTTTTTCCTGTCTAACTTAATACCCAGTGATCAACCTTTCCTCATCCCACCCTCTCCCCTTTTCTCTCCAGTCTCTAGTAATCACCATTCTACTCAAGGTCTATGAGATCAACTCTTGTAGTTTCCATGTACGCATGAGAACATGCAATGTTTTTCTTTCTGTGCTTGACTTACTGCACTTAAAGAACTCCGGTTCCATCCACACTGTTGCCAATGACAGGATTTCATCCTTTTTTGGCTGGGTAGTATTCCATTGTGTATATACGCACCTCCCGTTCTTGGTCCACTCCTCAGTGGATGGACACTTACATTGCTTCCACTTCTTAGCTATTGTGAACAGTGCTGCAACAAATAGTGGGGTCTCCTCAACAGAATGATTTATTTTCCCTCGGATAGCTACGGAGCAGTGGGACTGCTGGATCACAGGGTGGTTCTATTTTTAGCTTTTTGACATGCTTCCATAGTATATTCCACAATAGTTGTACTAATTTACATTCCTACCAATGGTATGCATTTCTCCATAACTTCATCAGCCCTTTATCCTTTTTGATAATTGCCATTCTAACTGGAATGAGATGATATCTCATTGTGGTTTTGAGTTGTGTTTCACTGATGATTAGTGATATTGAGTATTTTTCATGCACTTGTTGCTTTTGAATATATCCTTCTCTAAGACGACATTCTTGGAGTGCAGCCAATTTTCCTTGAAAAATGTCTATTTAGATCTTTTGCCCTTTTTAAATTGGGTTATTTGGCTTTTTGCTAATGAATTGTTTGGGCACTTTATATATTCTGGTCACTAACCATACATATCAGACGTAATCTTTGTAAATATTTTCTCCCATTTTGTAGGTTGTCGCTTCACTCTGTTGATTATTTCCTATGTGGTGCAGAAGTTTTTTAGTTTGATGAAATCCCATTTGCCTGTGTTTGTTCTTGTTCTCTATGCTTTTGGGATCTAACCCAAAAGAATCCTTGCCATCCCGATGTCCTTGAACTACATCCCCTATGTTTTCTTCTAGTAATCCCATTGTTGCAGGTCTTACATTTAAGTCTTTAACACAGTTTGAGTTGACTTTCATATATTTCAAAGAGATGGGGGACTAGGTTCACTCTTCTGCCAGTGGATATCCAGTTTTTCCAGAACTATTTTTATTGAAAAGACTGTCCTTTCTTCAATTTGGCTTTAGCACCTTTGTCAAAGAGCAGTTGACTATAGATGTGTGGGTTACTCAAGGTCTCTATCCTAGTCCACTGGTCTATGTGTCTATTTTTAGGGCAATAACACATTCATTAAATTACCATAGCTTTTTAGTATATTTTAAAGTTAGATAGTGTAATGTCTCCTCCTCTTTTTGCTCAAATGAGTTTGGCTATTCATATTCTTTTTTTGTGATTCATGTGAATTTAAGGATTGCTTTTTCCAGTTCTGTGAAAAATATCATTGATAAAGATTTCAAAGCAGTTAATAGCAAATAGGAGTGTTCATTCTTTAAGTAGTATTTTATAGAGAGAGTTCATGGGTATTTAGAAATGCGAAAATAAATTGTTCTACAAGCCCAGAATACTGCTTAGCAACAAATTCTATTCATTAAATACAGTTATTGAGAAAGATTCCAAGTAAAAGCATGATGCTATTCTATAACTAATGATAAGAGGTGTTGCTGTTGTATAGAAGCAATATTTGAACAATGACAGAATTCTGGAGCTGAGAGAATGCTCCTGCCTCTGATCAGCTCCTACATGGATGCCATGTGTCAAATTTTGTTGAAGCTCTATGCTAAAGAGCAAGAATAGGAGATGCTACCGTCTCCCACCTTCAAAAGCCACCCATTACACTCACTGCACCCAGTTACCACACCAGGAGAGTCAACACTGTGATGTTGAAGCTGTCTACATGCACAGAAAGGGGAACACGCTTTAAGCTTTTCCTAAATGAGACCAGTTAAATATCACTTTCTTTTTTAATCTTCTGGTTCTTTATCTCTCTCTCTCTCTCTCTCTCTCTCTCTCTCTCTCATGTTGCTCCCCAGTAAAACTTTCCCCCAAAACTCACAATGTTCCAAATCTCAGCATAGGTTTACACCCTGAGAATTTGTTATTCATGAGCTGGGCCTTTTGAAGTCTGATTTCTCAGGATTGATGCTTTATCTTTAAACAGTGAACAGGAACATTGGCTCAAGGGCCTCTGACAATCACTTAGGAATAATGCAGACATTGGTGTCTGGGCAAGGTCTCCTCTACACAGGGAACCTTTTGTAAATATTAGTTACTAGAACCGTAACACTAATAGATGTAGTTAATAATTACCACAATGTGCCAAAACTGCACAGTTTGCTCCCTGATTACAATATTAAATTGCTATTGAGCTGTGGTATTTGCTTCAGGCAATACTAGTAAGAACCCCCCAAAGACCCTGCTTGGCCTCGCCATACAAAAATGGGAACTGTTCTGCTGCACACAATGCTCAGGCAGCAGTGGGCTTTGCCAGAAAACAAACACAAAACTCACACAATAGAAGGAAAGTTTTATCAGAGCTGAAGTGTCCTTTCACTTGGGAACTGTCATCCCTCAAAAAGAAAAACACGCACGCACTTGATCGCAGCTCACAAGGCAGGCCATTACCATGGGCGCTGTGACTCACGGTGCAGAGAGAATACCAGGCAGCCAGAGCTGAAAGGCTTTGTTTCATTTGCATCCGATTACATCCTAGAGATAGGCCCAGCCGGCTCTGAGAAGTTGAGGGCCCCTCTGAAGGCGAACAGGCCTCCCTCCCTGGGAGCAAGGAGCGAATTTTCTTTTCCCACACACCCTCTCCTCTCTGCTTGACAGGTCAAGTGGCCTGGACAATAGGGCAAAGCTACTGGGAGCAAAACTGCAATTTAATTGAGAGGTGTCATTAGCTCCAGGACAGCACATTCAAAAGCAGACACAATGGGGGCACTTGTCATAAGCAGCACACACCAACCCACCCCACACCCACCCACATCCTGCATCCCACCTCCGTATCTACAATTTCAGAGGCCCACAGTGGGCAAATAAGTACTTAGCAATCAATTTGCACGTACAGCCGCCCAGCCTGTGCAAACAGGAGGCTGGTTTGCCCACCCCAGAGATGCAGGAGCACGTTGAGGGTCCGCCTACTATGGAGGCTGAGCTCAGTATATGCTGCTTTACAGGAAATCACGGGTTCTGAGTGCAACACAGTATCAAGAGAAAGAACAGCAGCTCCTAGCCGACTAACGAAAAGACATGCAGCAGGAGAGATGCCACTTTGTACTTTGACTGCTTTGTGCCAGGCAAAACCGTAGACAGCCAGCAAAATGCTTACGTGCAGATGAGAAGTTGCACTGCGAGTCATCTGCAGCCCTCTTAGCAGCTGCACTGTCTCTGGCAGACACAGCCATGGACACTCCTGGCACAGAGGAGACAGGAAATGGCTGCTCCTTTTCTTGCCCCCAGCAGTCCAGGATACCTGCTCCAGCTGAGCTGGATCCACCCAGCAGGACCGGACAACCTGGTGTGAGCTTGGAACTCTCCAGGCAATTCAAGCCACCAAGTGACCTGTAAATCCAAAAGTTCCTGGGAGAAATTGAGGGTTATTTCTCCTGTCACATCTGAGAAAAAAGACCCAGTACATCAACTCTCAGCAAATCTGATGGGCATTGAACATAAAGGACCTTATATCTATCAAAAAACCTTCTCATTCTCTGTATTCCTCAAAATATACTTGCTCATTGTAAATCTATTGTATTAGTTCCTCAAGGATAAACATGGTTCTTTCCCCATTTACAAAGCGTTGTGACCTTGGGAAAATTACCACCCCCTCTTTTCATCAGTTTATCATCCAAATGTGAGGATTACAGAGATGCACATGAAATCTCCTAGCTCAGAATAAGCCTCCAATAAGTGTTAGATGATGCTGTTACCATTACTGTACTCATTACTATTAGTATCACTCTTGTCTTTTAGCCTCAGAATCTAGCACAGGGCCTGGTACAGAAAAGATGCTCAGGATTCGTTCTTTGACCAGCTGAGTCAATGAATGAACAAGAGGATGAGGTGACAGGCAGCTTTCTACCCTGAGCTACTCCATGCCTGGCTCATCCTCCCCATGCCGGGGAATAAGGAGGCCTTGGTCGTACCATTTCATCTGCCACATTCAGGACCTCGCACACCACAATACCAACTGCCAAAACCAAGGAAAAGCTAATCAAAGAGGAGAACAATGGAAGGGTGATACTTTTTTTTTTCTTTTTTTTTTAACTTTTATTTAATGAATATAAATTTCCAAAGTACAGCTTATGGCTTCCCCCCCATAACGTCCCTCCCACCCGCAACCCTCCCCTCTCCCACTCCCTCTCCCCTTCCATTCACATCAAGATTCATTTTTGATTCTCTTTATATACAGAAGATCAGTTTAGCATACATTAAGTAAAGATTTCAACAGTTTGCTCCCACACAGAAACATAAAGTGAAAAATAATAGATGATTTTTTAAATGATGATGAAATCAGATCAGACCTATTGTCATGTTTAATCCCAGTGAGAGTCAAGTTGGGAAATGCTAATTTCTTCTTTTTTTTTTTAACAGAAGATCAGTTTAGTATACATTAAGTAAGGATTTCAACAGTTTGCACCCCCATAGAAACACAAAGTGAAATATACTGTTTGAGTACTCGTTATAGCATTAAGTCTCAATGTAGAGCACATTAAGGACAGAGATCCTACAGGAAGGGTGATACTTTTTAAAGTCTCTCTTCTTCCTCTCTGATGAGCCTGTTTATTTGAATGGAACAATGATGCCAAATAGCTGCTGCTGATTCTTTTCAAAGAAGCCCATGTTGCAATGGATGGATGGAAGGTTAGGGTGGGGGGGGAGCACTCAATAGCAGCTCTACCTATGGCTCATGCCAAAGCCACGACAAGAATAGAAACCAACAGAAAGTTGGGCATCTGCACAGAAAGTCCCAGCTCAAACTAATGACGTTCCAGTGAAATGGGTTACTGGAGACATGAGGAGCATAAAGGATGGAGTTACGGGGATCCGCGTGCTAATTCCAATCCCCACACTTGAAACCATAAACAAATGAGTGGAGCTCTCCGAGCCTCACTTTCTTCATCTGAAAAACTGCAGTGAAATCAACTTTGCAGGGCTTTGGAAAAGTTTAAATAAAAACATACACATAAAGAACCTAGGACAGGCCTGTCATAC
Organism: Oryctolagus cuniculus; assembly: GCF_964237555.1. Classification (NCBI taxonomy): domain Eukaryota; kingdom Metazoa; phylum Chordata; class Mammalia; order Lagomorpha; family Leporidae; genus Oryctolagus; species Oryctolagus cuniculus. The sequence continues at coordinate 51,887,627 of NC_091441.1, read as the reverse complement.
AGAAAGCCTGGCTATTTTTTTATTTTTATTTTTATACATTGCCCTCCACAACAAGTTATGAGCAAACTGGGAAATGCACTTGGGTCTCCAGGATGGACCAAATACTAGTTTTCACAACTGGTAAAACTGGAGTAGAGAAGCCCTCTTGACCCAAGGCCACATTGGGCTTTCTCCTTGTGCTAACTCCAACCCACAAAAGGCAGAAAAACAGGGCTGACATTGTGGCATACCAAGTAAAGTTGCCACCTGCAGCACCAGCATCCCATATGGGCACAGGTTCATGCCCCAGCTACTCTACTTCTGATATAGTTTCCTGCTAATGGCCTGGGAAAAGCAGTGGAAGATGGACCAAGTCTTTGGGCTCCTGCCACCTACATGAGAGACCCAGAGAAAGTTCCTGGCGTCCTTCTGGCCCAGTCCTGACCTTTGTGGCCATTTGGGAGAGTGAATCAGCAGATGGAAGGTATCTCTCTGTGTGTCTCTCCCTCTCCCTATAACTCTGCTTTTCTAATAAATAAAGCAAGCTTTGAAAAAAAAAGTGGAAGAGGGGGTGGCAGAGAATAATATTTACTACTTCAGCAACACAGAAACATGCCTTTCTCTCCTTCTGCTGGAAATAACAAGACTTCCCTCTGCTGTCCTCCTACTCATTGCAGTAGCCAGTCAAGCTGAGGCTTTCCAATCATAAGCATATTCTCAGACTGGATCCTTTCCTCCTCTTCTGCCTGTTGGACTGATCCCAAAGCCTCTGCCTCTCCTTTTCCTTCTGGCCCAGGCATTTATCTTTCTTACCTATTTTTGCATATTCTCTTGGAGCCTCCTGTAATAAAGAAATGAAGTCCAGAATTTCTTGGCTTATCTGAAAAAGACACTCACTACTCAAACTATTCTTGTCTACTCTCTAGTTCTCCAACTGGGCAACTGGGCATCAGGGAACACCTTCCCATCAGACAGCGAGAAACCCAGCACCATGATTCTATGGTTTCACTCCCTTTTCCCAGTCAGTGTGTTTCTCTCTCCACACGTCTCCTCTCTTGCCCATCTGTGTATTTCCCAGGAACCCTCCCTCAAGGGATACACAATGGCTGCCCTCTCACCTACAATTTCTGCGCTATTCTGAAATCTGATTCTGGTAAAAATGTTCAGTGTTCATCTCCCTGATCTTCCGATCTCAGACCTGTCCAAGACCTAGAGCATAGCCACCCCAATCTTTAAGCTTCCCTGGCGGCTTTTATTTTAACTCCATAGCCAGAAAATTAAGAAGTCCCTCCCAGAGCTGGTATTGTGGTGTAGTGGGTAAAGCTGCTGCATGTGACTCCAGCACCCCATATGAGCTCCAGCTAGAGTCCCAGCTGCTCCACTTCTGATCCAGCGCCCTGCCAATGCACCTGGGAAAGCAGCAGAGGATGGCCCCAAGTTGCTTGGGCCCCTGCTACCACGTAGGAGACCTGGAAGAAGCTCCTGGCCCCTTGTTTCAGATCAGCTCAGCTCTGGCCATTGCAGCTATTTGGGGACTGAACCTGTGGATGGAAGACCTCTCTCTCTCTCCCAACTCTCTGTCTCTTTCCTTCCATCCCTCCCTCTGTAACTCTGCCTTTCAAATAAATAATCTTTTTGAAAAAGAAAAAAAGCCCTCTTGACTGGGACTTCTTGACTCCCTTCCAGGATGATCACTGCCCTCCATGATCTTGCCTGTCCTGTGCTGGACCTCTCTGTGCCTTAGTCACTCCCCAGGTGTAGAAATCCTCTCAGTCCCCCATCGACAGGCAATGTGTCTGGTGATATTTCCTTGTTCCTTCCCCATCAGTCTAGCCTTCAGGTACTTCAGGTGCCTGCCGAAATCTGGAGAGCAAGACAGAACTGTGTTTGTTTTTAAATAACCAAGGAGGCAGATGTTTGAGAACACTAAGGGACGTGGCAATCACCTGCCACTCTGCAGGCCTGAACCATTGACTGACTTAGAAACTAGTCAATAAGTGGACTGTTACCCCCACTCTGCTCTGACTACATATATGGCTCAATACTGAGATATCACCGATGGGTCTTGGCCTTTGTCTTGTGAGATGAGTGGCTTCAAACATGTGCACAGCCTGGACCTCCTGGGCTTCGAGGGGAGCAAGCAGTAAGGTTGGGCGCAGAACCAGAGAGCTGCTACAAAGGGCAGCAGGAGGTAATGCTCTGGCCATCTTTACAAAGTTTCCTGCACTAGAAATGATGGGCAATGATGATTTGAAGCAGATTTTGTAGACTAACTTCTAAAACTGACCCACCACAATTTTTGAATACTTGACAAGCACCATATGCCCTGTGTGCTGTAGTGACATAAAAATTTATCTTCTGGGAGAAAAGTAAACACAAATTGTGATGTCACTTAACTTGGAAACAATAGCTAAATGTCTCAATGTATCACTCCCTCCTTTTTCCCCAAAGACAAAGTGAGTGGATTATCAAATATATGATGGAAGGCATGGGAGTATCAGGCCTATGAAGATAATTTAACCAAGAATCTCCTGGAACACATGGCCTCCAGGGTCTCAGCTTCTGTCCTCCTTTCAGATCTGTCTTTCCAAGCCTCCAAGATGGCAGCTTTTCCTTACAATCTTGCAGATTTCATTTTCCCTTTCCTGACCGTCTAGTTTGGCTGCAGGATCTCAATCTTTTCTTAAGCAAACTCTCCTCTTTTGTGAGCCTAATCAGAATGATATTTCTTTCAATCTCCCACTGCTCCTATTCCTACTCCTAGATCAAAGCCTGCTATTAAACCTACCCAGTTCTGCCCAGAGAATCTCAACAAACCTGATTCTTAGAGACCTACATAAGGCTTTTAAATTCCTTTTATTGCATTAAAAGTATGGGGCTGCAATAATTCCACTGAGTTTGTCCTCTGCCTAACTTAAGAGGATGACATCCATATATTGTAAGGACCTGTGCCTCTTTATAGATTCACTAACAAAAATCTGCCTGTGTCTGAACTCCAGGTTAGGTCTTTGAAATCTTTAGCCAAGATAGAAGATAATGTAATTAGCTAAAGTGAGTCCATCTGAGACCATTCTGGCTGAGAAGGGGCAGTGGCTTCAATAGCCCATGAACAAAGGATAAGGTACCCAGAGGGTGGTTTTGCCATTGTTCCCTCTTCAACCCTAGGACTGGTTATAGGTCAAAACAAGTTAACAAAATTTGAAGCAGCTGATCAGTAACTGCTACCAATCGCTTCATAATTTAGAGGCTGGAACAGATCATAGATCAGTGTTCCCAAGTCCTGGCCAGCATAAAAACATGGAAAGAGAACAAAAATGCTTCCACCTACCAATGCCAAAAAACCTTTACAACCAAGACATACTTTTATTTTAAACCCAATGCACCTGCTAAGGTCAAAAACAGCAACCCATCTCCCATAACCTGTGCCTGATGAAAATAGCCACACACCTGTGACTCACAGCAATAAAGATGTCACAGACTGTAAAGAAAAATCTGAGAAGTGTATCCTTTCCAAAGCTTTCTTCCGAAGCACATCAACATAGTGATTATTTCCCCAAATGGATGTATAGCCTATCATATTTAGGAGTTTAAGACCCCTAAATTGTACATTCTCTCCAATCAAAATTCTGAAACAATATAACAGTCAAATACAGATCAGAATATCAATTTTATTTTCAGTACAAAGAATGAGGTAGCTCAGGGGCCAGCACTGTGGTGTAGTAGTAGCCTAAGCCTCTACCTCCAGCACTGGAGTCCCATACGGACACTGGTTCATGTTCCATTTGCTCCTCTTCCAATCCAGCTCTCTGCCAATGACCTGGAAAAGCAGTGGAAGATGGCCCAAGTCCTTGGACCCCTGCACCCATGTGGGAGACCTGAAAGAAGCTCCTGGCTCCTGGCTTCAGATCAGTTCAGCTCTGGCTGTTGTAGCCATTCGAGGAGTGAACCAGCAGATGGAGACCTCTCTCTCTGTCTCTCCCTTTCTCTGTCTCTGTAACTCTGCCTCTCAAATACATAAACAAAATCTTAATGAAATGAAGTAGCTCAATACTTACTGAAAAAGAGCAAGCTCCAAGATGCACAAATTTCAAAATCTTGGTGCAGAGCTGTGAGTAGTATATGACCACTTGTGTGCATATATATATAGATACATATATATATATATACACGTATATGCACGATTAAAGATAAAACCAAGCTTCCTACACCATCCCATCAAGACTGCATTTTAGAATCTACACATGGGAAATTTGGGACAACAGAGTAGATGATTAACTATGCAGCCACTTAAATGATTATGGCTCAACTCATCCCTGTTGAGCAGAATAGTAAATAAAGAAAGGCAGTACATATGTAGCCACCTGTAAGTGATTAACCCCTTTCACTAGAGAAACAGTGGCTACCACATTCCTGCTGCTTTACCATCACATATATCTTCTGTTCCTGTGCAAGCCCACAAGCTAGAGGAATGGAGAGGTGAGGTCACTTCTCAATATGATTATGCAGTCCCACCGGGAAGCTAAGCAAGTATGTAATAATAGATTTGCACTTAGTTGGCACAAACTATTCCTTGACACAGCAAACTTACAAGTATCTGAACATGCTACTGTGGTTCAACTGATATGTGTCTAGTTTAACACAGGAAAAGGCAAAGCACTTTCTTAAAGGGTCAGATAGTAAACATTTTAGGAATTTGGGGCCAATAAAATTACTCCAGCTCCTATTTAAAGTGCTCTGTTACTGTGGATTAAAAGCAGCCAGACACTGTGAGGATACCTTAAAAAGTCCATGGAAAAGTTAAATTAAAATATATTCTTGGGAATGGCGCTGTGGCAAAGTAGGTTAATCCTCTGCCTACAATGCCGGCAAACCCATATGGGCGCGGATTCTAGTCCTGACTGCTCCTCTTCTGATCCAGCTCTCTGCTTGGCCTAGAAAAGTGCGGTGACTGTTCCTCACCACCGCCGGAGAATTAGGCAGGCTGCCCGCAGCTTGCCTTGACCGAGGAGGGGAAGTGTGCCACCCGCCACTCAGCCTTCCCCAAAACCGGGGGACAATCAGGCGCGGTGTGGAGCCCAGTCGAAGCAGGGTCTCACTTTATTGTAAAAGGGAGGAGTATATATAGCTGAGGTACAGAGCGGATGGTAAAGAGCAGATGCGGGCAAGGGGTGGGGTGGTGTGATGCAAAAGGGTCTTAGCCACTCCTGTTATACCACCTTAATGATCCTTAGGCAAAAGCACCCTGGGGCTGGGGTGTTTGCTACCAGGGATTTGAAACTTAAAGTCAGGTTTTCAAATTTGAGGCAGGCTCAGGAAGTTCCTCTGGGCCTCTCGGGATTCAGCCTCCCCCACAGAAAAGCAGTGGAAGATGGCCCAAGCACTTGGGCCCTTGCACCTGTGTGGGAGACCTGGCAGAAACTCCTGGATCCTGGCTTTGGATTGGCTCAGCTCCAGCCATTGCGACCATATGGGGAGTGAACCAGTGGATGGAAGACCTTTCTATATCTCCATCTGTCTATAACACTACCTCTCAAATAAATAAAATCTTTTTAAAAAATAAAACATATGCTTAATTTAGTGCAAAAAATTAAATCTATGGAATTTGTTTACAATATGAATTCCATAAATTCTCTAAATAGCTCCCTATATACAGAAATTTCAAAAATTTTGCACAAGATAGGATTAAGATGGCAGAGTAGGGAGGGAGCTTACTGCTCTAGTCTAGGAGAAGATAGTTTTTAAAAAGTGGAGAGAGTGTAGTCTCAGGGAAGAGTTAGGGAGAAAATGGCAGAGGAAACTCCACACAAATTAGAGGGACACAGTGGACCTACGTGGAGGGTGTGGATGCATATAATTCAGGACCCCAGCAGCCCAGAGCTTCTGCACAGGCTTTGGAGAGTCAGGTGAGACCAAGCCACTGGCAATAAAGCTGCAGGAAGAGCCTGGAGGGAATTCAGCTTGGAGCTCTCTAGGGGATAGTGTACCTGCCAAACCAGAGGAGAAAGTAGGGGGGCACCTTTTCTCTCCCTGATCACCTTGCAATGGCATTCTGTAACAAGCCAATAGAGAGCGGGCACCATTTTGAACACATATAACAGCTGCATCAGATCGTGTCCATGCCCAACAACCAGCCAAGTGGAGACCCCTGAGTCGGGAAGGGAGAACTGACAGGGCTCTGGGTGCTCATAACTGTGGGAGGCTTGTGTGCCGGGACTGTGCAAACACTAAGGCTGTAGGACTATGAAGACACTGAAGCTGCATATGAGGGCTCAGGGTGTGGCTGGGACTTTGTGCAGGTACTGCGGGAGGCTCCACATGCTCAGGGCTCCCTGGTTCCCTAGTAAAGGACATTGCTGGGGAATCTGTGCTTATACAGAGGGCTGCACAGATCCTTTGTGTGGTCCTTGTGGCAGCATGGATGGTATTATATCCAATGGGGCTAGCACCCAGGCACTGGTGTACTTTGAGGAGTGGAGGTGAGCTGAGTCTATGCCAACATAGCAAAACAAACCTCCCCTCTGATTTAAAAAAAAAAAAGAGAGAGAGAGAGAGATTTACCACGCCTAACCTGGGTGTCACCTTAGACACTCCCTTCACCCCTGAGCACTGAACAGAGCTCCCTGGCCACAACCACCACACACCTCAAGGTATTCACTGAAAAAGCAGACACTCAAATAATCTACAGAGCCATAGTCCAAAGATAAAAGCCATTGGGGGCTGGAGCTGTGGTGCAGCGGGTTAAAGCCCTGGCCTGAAGCACTGGCATCCCATATGGGCACTGGTTCTAGTCTCGGCTGCTCCACTTCCAATCCAGCTCTCTGCTATGGCCTGGGAAAGCAGTAGAGGATGGCCCAGGTCCTTGGGCCCCTGCACCCATGTGGGAGACCCAGAAGAAGCTCCTGGCTCCTGGCTTCAGATTGGGCACAGCTCCGGTCATTGCAGCCATCCAGGGAGTGAACCATCAGATGGAAGACCTCTCTCTCTGTCTCCACCTCTCTCTGTAATTCTTTCAAATAAATAAAATAATAATCTTAAAAAAAAGAACAAAGATAAAAGCCACCACAGTAAAAGAGAACAAGAGGGAAGAAGAGGAGGAGGAGGAGGTAGACTAAATATCTCCACAAATCTTGGATAATAATTACACCAATTCAAGAAACAAAAATAAGGAACACAACCTTATACCACCAAAAGAAAACAACACTGCAGTACTAGATAACGGAGATGAAGAGACTGAAGAAATGCCAGAAATGGAATTCAAAAACTTGATCATAGGATTACTTAGAAGTAATCAGAAGCATTGGTACATGCCACCTTGATGGGATTGAATTCGAATCCCCTGGTATGTTTCTAATTCTACCGTTTGAGGTAAGTCAGCTTGAGCATGTCCCGAATTACACATCTCTTCCCTCTCTTATTCCCACTCTTATATTTAACAGCGATCACTTTTCAGTTAAGTTTCAACACTTAAGAATAACTGTGTATTGATTACAGTATTCAACCAAAAGTATTAAGTAGAACAAAAAAAAATACTAAGAGGGATAACGTATTAAGTTGTTCATCAACAGTCAGGGCAAGAGCTGATCAAGTCACCGTTTCTCATAGTGTTCATTTCACTTTAACAGGTTTCCTTTTTGGTGCTCGGCTAGTTGTCACCAATCAGGGAGAACATATGGTATTTGTCCCTTTGGGACTGGCTTATTTCACTCAACATAATGTTTTCCAAATTCCTAACAGGGATCACTTTTCAGTTAAAATTTAAACACCTAAGAATAATTGTGTGCTAATTTCAGAGTTCAACCAATTGTACTAGAACAAAAAAAATACTAAAATGGACAAAGTATTACATTGTACATCAACAGTCAGGACAAGAGCTGATCAAGTCACTGTTTCTCATAGTGTCCATTTCACTTCAACAAGTTTCCCCTTTGGTGCTCAGGTAGTTGTTGCTGATCAGGGAGAACATATGATATTTGTCCCTTTGGGACTGGCTTAGTTCACTCAGCATGATGTTTTCCAAATTCCTCCATCTTGTTGCACATGACCGGGTTTCATTGTTTTTGACTGCTGTATAGTATTCTATAGAGTATATGTCCCATAATTTCTTTATCCAGTCTACTGTTGATGGGCATTTGGGTTGGTTCCAGGTCTTAGCTATTGTGAATTGAGCTGCAATAAACATTAATGTGCAGACAGCTTTTTTGTTTGCCAATTTAATTTCCTTTGGGTAAACATACCAGGGGATTCCAATTCAATCCCATCAAGGTGGCATGTACCAATGCCATCTCACTAGTCCCGGTGATCAATTTCTGTTCACAATTGATCGTAATGATAGGACTAAGAGCCAAAGGGAGCACATAAACAAGAATAGTGTCTGCAAATACTAGCTGATAGAATAAAAAAAGGGAGAGAACGATCCAACATGGGAAGTGAGATACACAGCAGACCCATAGAATGGCAGACGTCCTAAACAGCACTCTGGCCTCAGAATCAGCCCTTAAGGCACGTGGATCCAGCTGAAAAGCCCATGAGAGTATTACAGGCATGGAAAGCCAACACACTCTGGCAAAAAAAAAAAAAAATCTCCATGAGTGAGATCCCAGTGGAAAGAACAGGTCATCAAAGAAGGAGGTACCTTTCTCTGAAGGGAGGAGAGAACTTCTACTCTGACTACGACCTTGTCTAAATATGATCAGAGTCGGTGAACTCAAAAGGCTTCCATAGCCTTGGCAACTCATGACTAGAGCCTAGGGTGATTACTGATGCCATAAACAAGAGTGTCAATTTGTTAAGTCAACAACAGGAGTCACTGTGCACTTACTCCTCATGTAGGATCTCTGTCCTTAATGTGCTGTATATCGTGATTTAATGTTATAACTAGTATTCAAACGGTATTTTTCACTTTGTGTTTCTATGTGGGTGCAAACTGTTGAAATCTTTACTTAATATATGCTAAACTGATCTTTGTATATAAAGAGAATTGAAAATGAATCTTGAGGTGAATGGAAGGGGGGAGGGAGTGGGAAAGGGGAGGGTTGCGGGTAGGAGGGAAGTTATGGGGGGGGGGGGGGAGCCATTGTAATCCATAAGCTGTACTTTGGAAATTTATATTCATTAAATAAAAGTTGAAAAAAAAGAAGTAATCAGAAGCAAATGCATGAACTAATGAAATCCATATAGGACACGAAAGAAAATTTCTCCCACAAAATTGAGATCATAAAGAGTGATAAAAATAAAATCTTGGAAATGAAGAATTCATTAGAACAAATAAAAAATGCAGTGGAAAGCCTTAATAACAGAATTGGTGAAACAGAAGAAAGAATATCAGACTTAGAAAAAAAATCACAGGAAATTATACAGTAAGATCAAAAACAAGAAGAAGAAATTAGAAAACTATAAAACACTGTTGGGTATCCACAGGCTAATATCAAATGACCTAACATGTAGGTTCTATGAGTTCCTGAGGGCATGGAAAAGGAGAAAGCATTAGAAGGCCTTCTTAGTGAAGTATAACAGAAAACTTCCCTAATTTGGAGTAAGAAAGGGACATCCAAGTACAGGAAGCACATAGAACTCCTATTAGAAATGACCAGAAAAGATCTTCACCATGACACATTGGGATCAAACTCTCCATAGTAAAACATAAAGATTCTAAAATGTGCGCAAGAGAAATGCCAGATTACTTTCAGAGGATCTCCAATTAGACTCACAGCAGACTTCTCATCAGAAACCCTAAAGGCCAGGAGAGAATAGTGAGATATATTCCAAGTCTTAAGGGAAAAAAACTTTCAAGCCAGAATACTGCATTTCCACATGTAGAAGTATGAAGCAAGACCCCCTACCTTGCACCCTACACAAAAATCCACTCAAAATGGATTAAGGACATAAATCTATGACCCAATTCCATAAAATTATTACAGAACATTGGTGAAACCCTACAAGACATTGGCACAGGCAAAGATTTCTTGGAAAATACCCCAGAAGCACAGGCAGTCAATGCCAAAATTAACAAGTGAGATTATATCAAATTGATTAGTTTCTCTACTACAAAAAATAACACTCAGGAAAGTGAAAAGGCAGCTGACAGAACAGGAGAATTTATTTGCAAACTATGCAACTGATAAAGGATTAATAACTAGAAAATATAAAGAAATCAAGTAAGTCAAAACAAAGAACCCAGTGAAGAAACGGGCAAAAGAATTAAATGTACATTTTTCAAAGGAGGAAATCCAAATGGCCAACAGGCACATGAAAAAATGTTCAGGATCACTAGCCATCAGGGAAATGCAAATCAAAACCACAATGAGGTTTTACCTCACCCCAATTAGAATGGCTTTTATACAGAAATCAATAAACAACAAATGCTGGCAAGGATGTGGGGGAAAAGGTACCCTAATCCACTGTTGGTGGAAACGTAAACTGGTAAAGCCACCATAGAAGACAGTATGGAGATACCTCAGAAAACTGAATATAGACCTACCATATGACCCAGCCATTCCACTCCTAGGAATTCAGCCAATGGAAATGATGAAATCAGCATATGAAAAAGTTATCTGCATACTAACCGATAGAATCAAAAAGGGAGAGAACGATCCATCATGGGAAGCGAGATACACAGCAGACTCATAGAATGGCAGATGTCCTAAACAGCACTCTGGCCTCAGAATCAGCCGTTAAGGCATTCGGATCTGGCTGAAGAGCCCATGAGAGTATTTTAGGCATGGAAAGCCAAGACACTCTGGAAGAAAAAAAAAAGAAGAGACCTAAATGAAAGATCTCCACGAGTGAGATCCCAGTGGAAAGAATGGGGCCATCAAAGAAGGAGGTACTTTTCTCTGAAGGGAGGAGAGAACTTCCACTTTGACTATGACTCTGTTGGAGTAAGATCGAAGTCAGCGAACTCAAAAGGCTTCCATAGCCTTGGCAACTTATGACTAGAGCCTAGGGAGATTTCTGATGCCATAAACAAGAGTGTCAAATTGTTAAGTCAACAACAGGAGTCACTGTGTACTTACTCCTCATGTGGGATCTGTCCGTAATGTGTTGTCCAATGTGAAATAATGCTATAACTAGTACTGAAACAGTATTTTACACTTTGTGTTTCTGTGTGGGTGCAAACTGATGAAATCTTTACTTAATATATACTGAATCGATCTTCTGTATATAAAGATAATTGAAAATGAATGTTGATGTGAATGGAATGGGAGAGGGAGCGGAAGATGGGAGAGGTGCGAGTGGGATGGAAATTATGGGGGGAGGCCAATGTAATCCATAACTGTACTTTGGAAATTTATATTTACTAAATAAAAAAAAGAAAAAGTTATCTGCACCCCAATGTTTATTGCAGCTCAATTCACAATAGCTAAGACATGGATCAATTCAAATGCCTGTCAACTGAAGACTGGATAAAGAAATTATGGGATATGCACACTATGGAATACTATACGGCAGTAAAAAAAATGAAACCTGGTCATTTACAACAAAATGGATGAATCTGGAAAACATTATGCTTAGTGAAATAAGCCAGTCCCAAAGGGACAAATACCATACATTCTCTCTGATCTGTGATAACTAATAGAACACCTAAAAGGCAATCTATAGAAGTGAAATTGACACTTTGAGAAGCAAGGACTTGAATAGCCCTTGTCTTGACTGTTGAGGAACAGTTTTCTTTTTTTCATACTATTTTTTGAATTCTCTACTTAACATAGAGTTAAACATATGTATATAAAGTCAATTAAAAATAGATCTCAATGTTCCAACATGGGAAGCAGTCCACACAGCAGACTCATAGATTGACAATCACTTTAAAAAACACTCAGACCTCAGAATCAGCCCTTAAGGCATTTGGATCTGGCTGAAAAGCCCATGAGGGCTGGCACCATGGCTCAATAGGCTAATCCTCCACCTGCGGTGCTGGCACACCAGATTCTAGTCCCAGTCGGGGCGCTGGATTCTGTCCCGGTTGCTCCTCTTCCAGTCCAGCTCTCTGCTGTGGCTCCGGAAGGCAGTGGAGGATGGCCCAAGTCCTTGGGCCCTGCACCCACATGGGAGACCAGGATAAGCACCTGGCTCCTGGCTTCAGATCAGCGCAGTGCACCAGCCACAGCACGCTGGCCACAGCAGCCATTGGGGGGTGAACCAACGGAAAAGGAAGACCTTTCTCTCTCTCTCTCTCTCTCGCTATCCACTCTGCCTGTCAAAAAAAAAAAAAAAAAGAAAAAGAAAAGAAAAGAAAAAGAAAAGCCCATGAGAGCAGTTCAGGCATAGAAAGCCAAGACACTGTGGCAAAAAAAAAAAAAATGTTCTACATGAAGGATCTCTGTGAGTGAGACACCAGTGGAAAGAAGGTACCATCAAAGAAGTTACCTCTAAAGGGAGGAGAGAACTTCCATTTTGCTTATGGCATTGTCTAAATACTGGCAGAGTTTGTGGATTCAAAATGCTTCCATAGCCTACGCAGCTCATGTCAAGAGCCTCAGATAGTCATTGATGTCATACATAAGAGTGTTAATGGTTAAATTAAAAACAGGTGTCACTATGCACTAACTCCCCATGCAGGACCTCTGTCCTCAATGAGTTGTATTATGATAGTTAACTATAAAACTAGTTCTGAAACACTTGTGTGTGTGTGCATGCGTGTGTGTGTATGCAAATTGTTGAAATCTACTTAGTTTACAGTTGTTGTTCTGTGTATTAAGTTAATCGAAAATGGATCTTAGTGGAGAATGGGACTGGGAATGGGAGAGGGAGGAGAAGGATGGGTGGGAGTGTGGGTGGGAGGGCAGGTATGGTGGGAAGAATCACTATATTCCTAAAGTTATACTTGTGAAATACATGAAGTTTGTATTCCTTAAATAAAAGGTTTCTTTGGGGAAAAAATTTTTATACCTAAAAGCATATCATTTAGTTCCACTGTTCCATGAACTTTTTAAAGTGCCCTCTGGTTCACTTCCAATCAAATTTTCTTTATAAAAACAAGGAACAATAACTTGTCAACCTGTGGTCAAACCTACTGAGTTGTACAGCTTCCTTTCTGTAGCTGAGGAATGACTTAAAAGATTTATTTCAGAGGTGAAATGACAGAGAGTGGGAGAAACAGAGAGGTCTTCCATCTGCAGGTTCATTCCCCAAATGGTCACAACAGCCAGGCATGGGCCATGCCAAAGCCAGGAGCCAGGAACTTCATCCGGGTCTCTCACACAGGTGACAAGGCCCAAAACACTTGAGCCATCATCCACTGGCTTCCCAGATGTGGTGACAGGGAGGTGTACTGCAAGCACAGCCAGCGGGACTCAAGCCAGCGCTCTGAAACGGGATACCAGCATTGTAAATGGCACCTTAACCTGCTGCACCACAATGTTGGCCCCTATCTGAGGAATTTGACAGGTACAAAAATACAAGAACTATTTTATAGCTTCAGTGCTATAGACTGAATATGATTTGACCCCTTGAACTCACATAGGAGTTTAACCCCCAAAGATATAAGCTATAGTGCTAAGAATGTAGAAGCTAAATCTAATTAATGGTGTTTAGAAGTGGGGCTTTTGGAAAGTGAGCTTGGATTAGGTAAATGATTGAATCCAGGTGACTTTATAAGGAGACAGAAACCACAGAGCTGTGGGAAGAAGTAAATGCTCCCTGGATCTCGCTATGTGATGCTCTGCAGCACCTTGAGACTCTGCCAACAAGAATACCATCACCAGAGGCCCAACCAATGGACCCCACCCAATCTTGGACTTTGAACTTGCAAACCATGAGCTAAAATAAGCCCCTTTCTCTACAAAGTGACCTGCCTGATGTATCATGTACAGCAATGAAAAGCTAACCAATACCTAGGGCCCTTTCTATCTCTTCCCCAGACTATTGCAGTAACTTCTAACTGGTCTCTAGCTTCAGGTTCTCCTCATTCCAATTCATCTAGACGCTCCACCATAGTTTTAACTCCAAAATTCAATCTTGATTACATGACTACTCTGCATAAAGCCTTCCATGCTTCCCAGTAGCTTCAACAAGGAAATTCAATCCTTTAAACTGGCCTACAGAATCCTTATCTGGCTCCATCTCAACTATAATGTCTTTTTGCCATGTGATATCAACCAGCTCCACTGAGTTATGAACATTCCATAAACATGCCATACTCATCTATGTCTTTAGATATTTTCACATGCTTATTAACTAATGCCAACTATCACACAGTAGACAGGCTTAACACTGAAGTCTATTTCACTTCCACACAAAGTACGACGTGGGTCAGAAAAGGCTCCAGTGACTTAGAGATCCAGGTTCTCTCCTTCTTATGACTCAGCCGTCTACATACATAACCACCAATTCGCAGCAGCAATGTGAGAGACCTGGAAGAAGCTCCTAGCTTCAGACCAGCTCAGTTCCAGCAGTTGCAGCCATCTGGAGAGTGACCCAACAGATGGAAGACCTCTCTCTCTGTGTCTCTCCCTCTCTCGGTCTGTAACTCTACCTTTCAAATAAATAAATAAATCTTTAAAAAAAAGTCTCACTTCTAATCAGTGACTTCTCATTTCTAAGCACCATACCAGATACCTACACACAATATGTACATTTGCTGTATGAATGAATAATACCATTAAGATGGAATACAGAAGGACTTGCCTGTGAAAACAAAACACAAAGAGAAACGATTCTTTCATGGGTCTGAGTTACAAGTTAAGGATGAAACTACCAATGGTAAGTGAGCCATCAGAATGGGTGATCCCTGGACCAAATTTACAAAAGTTTAAAACATTTAAAAGAGCCACATGATTACAGTGTTCCCTATAAAGCTTAAAAACAATATCACATTCTGATTCTGGAACTGGACAACTTGCAGAGTTTCCATTGGGGAACAGGAGTTATTGCTATGACTCACTGTCCCATGGCTTTCCTCTGAGAAGATGAGATGGGCAGACGGGTGATCCAAGAATTTCCAGGCAGCCAGCCAAGTCAGTGATTCCAGGCATGTGTGTGTGTCATGAGACACACTGTCTGTCCTCCTCTCCGGCTGACATTCGAGGCCCTTCCCATGCCTAATCATATCTTTCTTATATCTTTAAAATAAAGACCAAATTGAGAGGAAGGGAAAAAAAAGAACAGTGAAATCCGCTCTCTTTCCAAAGTAGAGAAATACTAGGAACTGGAAAAGCTTCCAGATGTCTGCCTCACATTTTTTGGTAGCCTGCTGCATTCTGACTGAGGTTAGGTAACCATAACAGAAAGCAAAATGAAAAACTTTGGCAAAAACTTTGCCCAGGGCAAAGCCAAGAGATATGATATTTCTGTTGGGTTACAGCTGGCAGAAGTTACTTAAACTGATGTCGGTATTGTTCAGAATTCTAGAGTTAATATAATGCATTTAAGGATTTTTAAACATCTCTCAAGCTTTTGGTATTTCAGTTGAAGAGTTCGGTTGGCTGGTTTTTATCCCCACCCCCTCCCCTAAAGCATTCATTAAGGAATCTGAGTCATGAATTTTTGGCTAGTGTAAAACAGCTGCCTACTATCAGTGTCCTGCAGTATATATGCTCACTATTTTCCAGGGAGGATCTAGAATCATATTAACCGTGACTCTCCAGAACACGTCTCTCAATGAAACCCTGCCATTAGCACCAACTATCCCAGCAGACTAACTAGCTGTAGGCAACATCTCATTTCACTGACAAAATCTGCCATCAGCCTCAGTGAGTGAGGAGAGCCTGTCTCATCAGAAAGGCTCCACGACCAGCGCACTTGTGCTGCCGACCTCCATGCCCTGCTATCAGGACAACAGGCAAAATACACGGGAGTTCTGCATGTGTGTGAAATCTCATCACTGAAGTCGACTCCTCGCCGAAGGACAGGCGCTCCCCTTCGCTGAGGGTGAAAATTGGTTCCGTGGGGAAAGCTTCAAAGCCATTTCAGTCATTAAAATGTGCTTGGACATATTAGGAAAGCAGGATGGGGTAAAGCCAAGTGTAGGGATACCAGGGGAGTTGCGAAAGAACTTGCCCCAGAAAATGGCCCTGGGACCACGTCTACATTCTCAAAAGCAAGATGCATTGGTAGCGGAGCCTCATTACAGTGAAGCGGTTTAGCACACCAGCGATTCGTGTATTGACCACATGTAGATCGACTTCATGTCAAAAATGAATGCCAGCGTGCAGTGTCACTCTGAGGTGCGCTGAAGTTGGTTACCCAGAAGGAAAATAAAGAGGCTGTAGATGTGAAACAGGAAGACACTCTAAATCTGCTCACAAATAAGAAACAAAACTGGTAGAAAGTTTCATAAAACAAGGGAATGGGCACGATGAGTGGCTGACTCCAGTGCCAGGGTTCTCAAGATGCGGCCTCCGGACAGCAGCAGCAGCATCTGTCTCAGTGAGCTTTCTGTATAAAGAGGAATGTTTTATTTGACTCATGGTTCTGGAGGGTCATAGTCCAAGATCAGGGGCCCCATTTGTTTGGCAATTGATGAAAATGGCAATGGTGGAGCATGGCCTATGGGTGAAGAGGGGATAACATGACAAACCAGGAAACAGAGACAGCAACTGGGCCCTGCTGGGCTTCCATAACCAACCTTGTCGTGAGAACTACCTCTGAGGACACATCTCCAAAGACCTAGGGACACCCCACCAGGCCCAACTCCCAAGCATCACAATGGATTCAAGCCCCATCCTCTTGGTACCATCAATGTATATGACCTTGGGGTTTAAACACCTTCATGAGTTCAGGGGTCAAATCTTGTTGATAGTAGCATCACTCACAAACTTGCTCACAGAGAATGCAGATTCTCTGGCCCTAGCCTAGACCTACCAATCCAAAAACTCTGCAGGTGGGGCCTAGCAATCTGCATTTTAAGACATTTCCTGGTGATTTTGATGGCAGCTCAAGCAGGAGAACTGTGTTCTAGAGAATACAGAGGAATCCTCAAGTTCAGATGTAACCCAGCCACCCACATAGTAGATGACCTTAATCTTGCTGCTTTTCCATTCAACTCCATCTAGAGATCATTAGTCATTCCAACCACCATGGCCCAAACCTAGTACTTCACCCCATGCCACTTGCCAGGTAATCAGCACATGCTATTCTAGAAGCCTTAATTTCTTCTACAAAAGCTCTGGAACTTTCCAGATGTTCCCTCACCTCATTTTTTTACAAATCTGAGGAACTGAGCAGAATGATTAGACAGGAAGGATGGCAGGAAGGCACAGAGAGGAAGGTGGGGAGAGGGAGAGAGACAGAGCAGAAAGAAAGAAAGAAAGAAAGAAAGAAAGAAAGAAAGAAAGAAGGAAGGAAGGAGGGAGGGAGGGAGGGAGGGAGGGAGGGAGAGAGGGAGAGAGGGAGGAGGGGGAGTGAAGGAAAAAGTTTGCTCTGGGTTTAAAGATGGAAGCCATGAAAACTTCCAAATGAGAATACAAGTAAATCAGAGTCTGGCCAAATCTGACTGGCGCCTTGTTTTTGTGAGTTTCATTGAGGTATAGATAGCCATGCTCATTACACAGGCTCTAGGGCTACCCACGTTCAAGCCACAACAGCAGAGTTAAGTGGCTGGGATAGAAACACTCCGGTCTGTAGAGCCTAAAATACTTATTTTCTGGCCCTTTACAGCAAAGGCCTTCCAACTGTGGTCTAGACACACAGCCAGTCTTCGCCGAAGGAAGAACTCAGAGCAAGCCATAGAGATCTGGACCGTGAGCTGCAGGGGAGCAGGGATTTCAAGATCTATCACAGACAGCAACACTTTCTTCCTGTGTCTGAAAGCCCCACACGCAAACCTAGAGGCAGGGGCAGAACCCCCAAAAGGGTGCAATCGGTCACAAGCCCGCCAGTGACTTCACGCATGCTCATCCATAGGCAGGCTTAGAGAAATGGGGCTGGTCTGGCTCCTGAGAAGCAGCAAGATACAAGTCTGACCCTGAGCTCTCAGAAAGGCCATCAGAAAAATTTTGCTGTAACCCCTGCGGCTGTGATTTTTTTTTTTTTCATTTTCTAACAAGGTTGCCAGGGATGAGGGGAGAGGGATAAAGACACAGGCAAACTTCCAGGCTAGTTGAATTAATTCAACCTAGAATGTGTAGAATGCGTGTAATTATTCATGTAACAGTCTTCTTGGAATTGCTACTACTGATATTCCATTCATACCTACAAAGATAATTTTACATTTCTAGAACCCAACTTCCAGCAGACCAGAAAGCTAGACCCAGTTTTGACTTGTCCCATCACAGAAACAAAAACTCCTTCCAAATGTAACCCACAGACTTTTAGAATTAGGAAGTTCTAATGTTTCAAAACAGCAGAGCTTGCCTTCTCTTGCTACTGAGAATTTTTGGCCACCACATAAAGAAATTCCAGCTAGCCTGTTAGATGAAGAGAAATCACACAGGGAAGGGCCCCACCCAAAGCCTCTGGCGCAAGAATGAATCCTGCTGATACCATGAAGAGGAGAAACAAGCTGTCCCAGCAGAGTCCAGCTGAATTGTCAATCCACCAAGTCAGGAACAAATAAACCATGCTTTGGAACTCACTGCTTTTGGGGTGGTTTGTTACACAGCCACAGCTGACCAAGTATTTTGCCCAAAGTCACACAGGCAGAACAAAGGTTCAGTGCACATGGTCTTTGCTCTAGAGTTCGAGTGCATGACCCCATGTTATACTGAGAAACTGTGAATCCATACAGTCAGAGCTCAAGGCTGACAGTGGCCAACTTAAAGACAGCCGTAATGATGGGGCTCTGTCACGTGGGGCCCAAACATGGGCGCACTCACACGTTGCCATTAGTGGCTCATTTTTAAATTCAGGCCGGAAGCACTTGGGAAATAATTAGCTGCAGTGTTGCTGTCCTCCCATAACAAATTTCAGGGCAACCCTTTATTTTTGCTAAAGTTAAACAGTTTGTGGCAACAAATGTTCCTTATGCTTTTCTAGGAATAGAAATGTATTTACTTTTAATCAGTTGGGGACTCATTAGTGAGGGTATCTTTATCTCCCTGAGTCTTTTCCTTCTTTGCTTGTTTTTATTGTGTTTTTTTTTTTTTTGCCTCGTATTAGTGTTTTGTTTGTTTTTTACAGAACCCTCTGCAATAAACTTTAATGGGCTGAGCAAATCAGAGAAGCAATGTCAATTGCAATATCAATCAGCCTTTATGTCTACCTCTTCCCACAATCCTTCCCCACACTTAACAGAAGTGACTAACTGGTTATTAAAAATAAAAGGCTATCATTCAAATAACTGAGCTGTTTCAAGCATGAATCTGGTGCAGAACCATGAGTGTGAAATTCTGTTAAAGACCATATGCCAACGCATTTCTTATAAATATGAGGCTTTTAAAATATTTTCCCACAGTAACTGACTCCTGAAAAAGTTACAGATGTATGAACAAAGTGAACAAAATATTTTGATATATAATAAACAGAGGTCATGTAGAAAAGCAAATTAAGAATATCAAATTTGAAAACAATTATCCACGCAAGTAATTTGTATGGCTTAAAGTAAATTATGTCTACTTTTTCCTCTTATTTTCTCTATATATGAAAGAGTTCTCATGGCCCCTCTTTGATGAAATGACCAATAGTAGCACTTCAGATAGGAAAAGATAGTTTTATATAGGAAGAGTCTATCTTGGTAATTCTAATGGTTCTTAAGCAGTTATGAAATCAGAGTCTACCTAGAATCCTATCATGCCCTACAATGTGTGCATACACATTTTATACACACACACACACACACACACACACACACACCTCTACCTCTGTTTCAGTGGCACCTGCTGCCTGCAAAGAGAGCTCCCCTGCCTGGGTCCCTGCTTGCATGACAGAACCAATTATCACAGTGTACTTGGGACCTTCCCACTCCTCTCTTGTATATAAAAGGCACAGGCTGCAGCTCTTGCACCATCACCTTGGGCATAGAGTTGTTGTGAGGTGACTGGGTCCAGGTCCCTTGCTCCATTGCAAGAAGGAATTCAAGGACAAGACACAGACAAGGTCAGCAGAGAAACAAGGTTAATTTATGTTCAATTTTGGAAGTGCACACTCAGGAATGATGCAGGTAAACTTAAGAAAGGGTTGCATCCAATAACTTCAGGGCTGTCCCTTTTTTTTTTTTCTTTTAAAGTTTTTTTTAAAAGATTTATTTATTTATTTATTTATTTGACAGGTAGAGTTAGAGACAGTGAGAAAGAGAGACAGGTCTTCCTTCCTTTGGTTCACCCCTGAAATGGCCGCCAGGGCCAGCACACTGCGCCAATCCGAAGCCAGGAGCCAGGCGCTTCCTCCTGGTCTCCCATGCGGGTGCAGGAGCCCAAGCACTTGGGCCATCCTCCACTGCCCTCCTGGGCCACAGCAGAGAGCTGGACTGGAAGAGGAGCAACCGGGACTAGAACCCAGCGCCCATATGGCATGCTGGCGCCACAGGTGGAGGCTTAACCTAGTGCGCCACAGCACTGGTCCCCAGGGATGTCCCTTCTTATGACCTAGAGTCAAAGTGGGTGGTGTCTGGGATGGGACTTAATTGAATATTCAAAGAAGGTAGAGTTTGGGGTGGGACTTGACTGCTAACCATTTCCTTGCCCTTTTCTGGAAATCTCAGAACTGTGTTGGTATCAGGTGCATGATGAACATGGGAGTGTTGACTACGGCAATTTTATAATTTTATAACAAAGAGCCGCCACGGGGCTGCAGCCTGTAGCCACATTGGATATTTTTAGCTGGTGCCAGTGCAAAGCAGTGAAGTAGCAGAAATTGTGGTTTTCTGCTATACCAAAGGGAAGGAGTTTGGTGGTGCACAGAAGGATGTGACTTGGCACTGCATGGCAAGAGGTGGCTTGGGTGGTTCATGAAAGGGGAGTTTGGGTGGTACACTGAAGGGGGTTTGGGTAGCACAGGCAGGGTTGCAGGGTAGTGATGGCAAACCTCAACTCCTCTTGCTAACTTCCTCCTTGCCTACACCAGAGTTAGACAACCAAGCCCTTCTGGCAGCAGCTGGTGAGGATTCCCTACCTATACACTCTCTGTATGCCCTAACTTGTACTTTTGCCCTGGTTTCTGCTATCCAGTTTTCCCACTAGGTACGTGGTAGGAGCTAGAACCTGGCCCTACAGCACATATGGTAGCCTGAAGCCTGACTCTCTCTCCCTATGTGCCTGTAACCAAGGGGTGGTCTCCATTTTCTTTCTCACACGTAGTCCTGGGTCTCCTTAGTACAAAGTAGATGAACTTCAATCAGGTAGTAAGAGCTGCAGCCTCCAGAACTGTTTCCATCTTACTCTTCTTCTCTTCCACTATGAATTAAAATTAATTAATTAATTTGAGAAGCACAGAGACAGAGAGAGGTAGACAGACAGAACCCCCATCCACTGATTCACTCCCCAGAAGCCTGCAAAAGTTGGTGCTGAGCCAGGCCAAAGACAGGAGCTAAGAACTCAGTCCAAGTCTCCCATGGGAGTGGCAGGAACCCAGTTACTTAAGCCATCACGACTGCTTCCCTGAGTCTGCATTAGCTAGGAGCAGGAGTCATAAGCTGGAGCCAGACATCAACCCCAGGTGCTCTAACACAGACGCAAGCATCATGACTCGCGTCTTAGCCACTAGACCAAATGTTCTTGTCTCCCATTTTGATTAATGTGTACCTACTTAAGTATGTCCCATCCATTTGGGTCCAGTGTCCTGGACAGCCAGTCTTTTCTAGGGGGAAAATTAGAATTGGCCCCCTCACCCAGGAAATTTCTTCTAGCCTCTTTCCTGTTCTGGATCCAGCAGTTCAGACTCATCCACTTCCATCTTGCCAGAAGCAGGGAGGTCACACCATTTCAGGGGGAATGAATCTGTTCAGGAACCCTATGGACCATAAAAATTGTCTAAGGCAAGCAAGTCACCCCTGGGGTATCAACATAAAAAAAAGAAGCCTATAACTTAGCCCTTGCTTCTTTCTTTATTTTTAAGCCCTTTATTTAATTTGATTTTAATTAGTTTTTAACAAATTCAATCTGGCTTGTAGATACAATTTTAAGAACAAAATGAAATTCCCTTCTTCCCTCCTTTCCTCCCCTCCCCCTCCCATCCTATTTCTTCTCCTTTTGCTTTTTTTTAGTTTTTGAGATAAAATATTTTAAACTTACATTATAGTAAAAAGGCTTAATACTTCATCAAATTACAAGTTTAACAAATAAAAAGCAAAGGAGGCCCTAGTTTAGTGGGAATATAGATAACTGCTATATACAATAATTGAATGGGAAAATGACCATTTCGCCCATACACAATAAACTTTAAAGTAATCCAGATCATTAGAACTAGAGTAACATTCTTAGCCACTGGCTTAACAAAGGTACAAAACAGCTTCACAAAACCCTATTTGCAGTAATATTGATACACATAGACATTTCTTTCTTTCTTCTTTTTAATTTTGCGCCCACATATAAGGAAAACATGCAGCTTTTGTCTTTCTGAGTCTGCCTTGTTTCACTCTGTGTAATGTCCTGCATTTGCATCCATTTTGCTGCAAATGGTAGAATTTCATGATTTTTTATAGCTGCATACTATTCCACTTGTATATAGACACATTTTCTTTATCCAGTTATCTGATGTTGTACACCTTGGTTGATTCCAAATTTTTAGCCCTTGCTTCTTGATCCTACTTTTCACTGTCACTTCCCATGGAGAAAAACACATTTAGGTAATGAAGAAACTTACTTTTCCTCTGGTAGATTTGGGTTGAAACTTTTTCTTCTGCCTGCCCTTTCTAATGGTGGGATTTTTTTGGCTGCCTATTGACCTGAGCTCTCTCAGCACACTCTAGAGGGAAGCCTTGACTCAGAACCTGCACTCTCCCTACTGTGCAACTGCATTGCTTGTACTCCCCTCCTTCCCTTGTGTATTCAAGGGAGCTGTGTACCCTCGATTTCTTCTTAAAACATCTATCTCATAGCCAGATGGTACACCTGTCTTAAAAGGGAGGAATTGAGTGGTCAGCAATGAATGTACTGAACTATCCCCTTTCATCCAATTTTCTACATTCCCCAATTTCATTCAGAAAGGCAAGACAGGTAAGATCAGCATGGCTACTGAATGACCCAATTCCATTAAGCCTCTTTGGTGTACATTCCACAAAAATATATGCAGACACTCTGCACCTCTAAGCCCAGAGCCCAGTGCCTATTTCTCAACCATAAACCACAAAACATTCCAGAACCCATAATCTTTTCTTCTCAGTCAAGTGTAACTTGGCACTATTCAAAACTCTCTCTTAGAGACAAATTTTCCTTTGAGCTCAACTTACATGAAGGAAGGGCCTTGAGCAGCAAGCTGCTGGAATTCTTTCAGTATCATGTTTGCCTGCAAAAGGGCATTTACTCTTGACATTTTTGAAGATATTCATTTTACAACCCAATTTTCACACTCAAATAATCACCATCTGTGTTGTCCAGTGTGGAGTGATCACAGAAAGCAAGTGCAAGTTATTTTTCCCTTCATTTTTCCCTATTGTTGATTTTATTTTAATTGATGGGAGCATAATTAAACTTAGTATGGTTGGCCTTCAATATGCATGGATTCCAATCCACAGGTTCAATAAACTGCAGATCTAAAATATTCAGGGAAAGAATTGTATCTATATTGAACATGTATAGACATTCTTATTATAATTTTTCCCTAAACAATACAGTATATTCACATAGCATTTACACTACATTGGGTATTACAAATAATCTACAGACGATGTAAAGTACATAGGAAGGGGTGAGCAGGCTATAACAAATACTCTGTTATTTTATATAACAGACTTCAGCATCCTTGGATTTTGGTATCTGTGGGAGGTCCTGGAACCAACTCCCCACTGCTACTGAGGGATGACCATATTCCATTTCCTAGTACAGTTGCTTTATACAAAAAGAGGGAGCAAGATGAGGTAAGAGGGATAAATGGAAGGAGGGAGGGAGGGAGAAGAGGGGACTGCTGGGAAAGAATGAAACCGCACTAAGCCCCAGGCAGCTTTTTCCCAGAAAACACTCTCAGCCTTGGTGCTGCCATTGTTTATTGCACTTGTGTTGCAAATTTCACCATAACCTACCAAGTCAGAGAGTAAATCTCTATCCCAGTTTGAGATTCTTTAGTGTTGAAAAGCCCACATAGTCTACATACTGTACTTAGGGTATAACTGTCTGGTTTAAAAATATTCTCTGGGCATGCGCTCATGTCACCAGTTTCCTGGTCTGAATAAGACATCTCTAAATAAGCAACTGACACCCGAGGAACCCAGAGCCTTTCCTTCGGTAGCATCCATCATATTTAAAGGAACTCCTCTTCATATTAACAAAAATTGAAAAAAAATAAAAAATAAAAAAGTAATTCCTTTCTATCTGCTAAGTCCCATGATAGCATATTTGGTATCCAACCTCCTCCACCCATGGAGGTACAGTGCCTCATCATAGTACGTCTGACTCATTCAATGTGCCCCGTGAGAGGTTATCAATGGTACGAACTGAATGAATGAATATTGAATGTGTCTCCTTTTTTTTCTTTATTTTATTTTATTGAAATGCAGAGATAGAGAGGGGTGTTTCACATGCTGGCTCACTCCTGAAATGCTGCTGACAGTCAGGACCAGGCCAGGCCAAAGCTGACACCTGGAACTCAATCTGGGTCTGCTGTGTGGATGGCAGCAGCCATCACCTGCTGATTCCCAGGGTGAGGCAAAGCCAGGATTCAAACCCAGGGACTCTGATTTGGGATGTGGGAATCCTGTGGCTTACCTGATGCATTAAATGCCCTCCCTGCCTCTTTTTCCTTCTTAAAAGGCAATCTGAGTCCACTACGCCAGTGAAAAACATGTCTAGCTCAAGAATTATTATAACTCAAACCACCAAAAAGTACATAAAGAGCATTCACTGTATTTTGTATAAGAGTCGGGGGGGGGCGGAGCCAAGATGGCGGAATAGTGAGGGCGCGCACCGATAGTCCGGGAAAATTTAGTTTAATAAAAGGGGAGTTACGGTAGCCTCAGAAAAAAGAACCAGGAAAATATTGCAGACAAAACTCTTCTGGATCCAGTGGGCGTGAATCGGAGGACCTACTGGGAGAACAAGGTCGCCCACCGCGCGCGAAAGCCGAACCGCAGGACCGAGCCGCGGGACTGAGCCGCGGAAGCCGAGCCGCGGGACTGAGCTGCGCAAGCTGCAGGGTCTGCGCGCAAGTGCTCGAAGGGGAGTGCAACAGCGGGGAGACTTGGGAAGTCCAGGGCTCCGAGTCCACACATCGGCGCTGGAAGGGGAGCAGACCTGCGTGGAGAGCGTGGGAGCCCACAGTTCGGGACATCAGCGGCAGACTCAACACACCAGCGCTGGAACGCGAGGTGAGCCGAACCTCAATAACCCGAGACACTGGCAGGCAAGCGGAGAGAGGAGACTAGAGGGAACGACCCCCGGGGCGGGGGGGACTTCACCAAGCTAACTGGAAGAGAGAGAGAGGGAAAAAAAAAAAAAGGTGACTGGTATGGACACGGGTTTCTCTCTCTCCGCTCACCTCTCAAGGGCGAGCAAGACAAAGAGCAGGCGCCATCTTGGACATACGTCATAAGCAGAGCGACCTCAGGTCTGCACCGGCCCTGAGCCTAGCAGTAAAACCTGACTCTGGGTGGGGCGAATTAACAGGAGATTAGGACTTAGTAAATTTATGGTGCTACTGAACTGAGACTGTGAAAAAAGAGACGGTGGGGGAGAGAACTCACGGAATTCACGTGAGCACTCTCCAGAGACGCTACAATTCCGTAACTTTGGCAACCCAGTGGGAGACTGAAGGAGAATTTGAGCGCACTCTAAGGGCCGAACAGATTCCCTGTGTGGTCCTTGGGAAAGAGCTTCTGATCTCTGGCTCCTGTGGGTATATCATTTGCCTGCTAACTACCTCCAACTTTGTTCAGCTGTGCAGAATAACTTCCCTGTTGAATCAAAAAAAAAGAGAGAGAGAGAGAGAGAGAGAGAGAGGTTTACCACGCCTAACCTGGGAGTGTCACCTTTGGCACACCAAACAGAGCTCTCAGGCCACACCCATCTCAAGCCCTAAGGCTCCATCAAAAACAGATAGTCCACTTAATCTAGAGTCATAGTATAATAAGAAAAAGCACCACAGTGAAGAAACCAAATATCTCCAATATGACAAATAACAAACGCAAAAACCAAGGTAATAAAAACAAGGAAGTCACCACGAAGCCCTCAAATGAAAAAGACACCCCAATTCAAGATTATGAGGATGATGACATAGAAGAAATGCAAGAAGCAGATCTCAAAAAATTGATAAGAACATTAAGAAGTTCTCAAAAACAAATTCTTGAACTACAGAAATCCTTAATGGACAAGATAGAAAATCTCTCTCGTGAAAATGAAATATTAAGGAGGAATCAAAATGAAACGAAACAACTAGTACAACAGGAAACTGGGATAGTGACTGAAGTGAAGAATTCAATAGATCAAATGAAAAACACAATAGAGAGCCTTACAAACAGAATGGGAGAAGCAGAAGAGAGAATATCGGACTTAGAAGACAGAGAACAGGAAAGGATACAGTCAGACCAAAGAAAGGAAGAGGAAATTAGGAATCTAAAACATATTGTCGGGAATCTTCAGGATACTATTAAAAAACCCAACATTCGGGTTCTAGGAGTTCCTGAAGGCATGGAGAGGAAGAAAGGATTAGAAGGCCTTTTTAGTGAGATATTAGCAGAAAATTTCCCAGGTTTGGAGAAGGACAGAGAAATCCTAGTACAGGAAGCTCACAGAACCCCTAATAAACACGACCAAAAGAGACCCTCACCACGGCACGTTGTAATTAAACTCTCCACAGTGAAACATAAAGAAAAGATCCTAAAATGTGCAAGAGAGAAACGTCAGATTACTCTCAGAGGATCTCCAATCAGACTCACAGCTGACTTCTCATCAGAAACTCTACAAGCTAGGAGGGAATGGCAAGATATAGCCCAGGTACTAAGAGAGAACAACTGCCAGCCCAGAATATTATATCCTGCAAAGCTATCATTTGTGAATGAAGGTGAAATAAAGACTTTTCATAACAAACAGAAATTGAAAGAATTTGTTGCCACTCGTCCAGCCCTGCAAAAGATGCTTAAAGATGTGTTACACACAGAAACAAAGAAACACGGTCATCAATATGAAAGAAGGTAAAGGAAGGAAACCAAGGAAGGAAAGCTCACAGCAAAAGATCACAGGGAATTCAAAGCAAATATTAGAACTTATCTTTGGCAAATGGCAGGGCAAAGTTACCACTTATCATTAGTCACATTGAACGTGAATGGCCTGAACTGTCCAGTTAAAAGACACCGTTTGGCTGATTGGGTTAAAAAACAAAACCCATCTATTTGCTGCTTACAAGAAACACATCTTTCCAACAAAGATCCATACAGACTGAAAGTGAAAGGCTGGAAAAAGATATACCATGCCAACAGAAATGAAAAAAGAGCAGGCGTAGCCATCTTAATATCAGACACCATAAACTTTACCACAAAAACCATTAAGAGAGACAAAGAGGGACACTACATAATGATTAAGGGATCAATTCAACAGGAAGATATAACAATTATCAATGTATATGCACCTAACTACAGGGCACCGGTTTATCTAAAAGATTTGTTAACGGACTTAAAGGGAGACTTAGACCCCAATACAATAGTACTGGGGGACTTCAATACTCCACTCTCAGAAATAGACAGATCAATAGGACAGAAGATCAACAAGGATACAGTAGATTTAAACGACACTATAGCCCAAATGGATCTAACAGATATATACAGAACTTTCAATCCTACAGCTAAAGATTATACATTCTTCTCAGCAGTACATGGAACCTTCTCTAGGATTGACCACATACTAGGCCATAAAGCAAGTCTCAGCAAATTCAAAAGAATTAGAATCATACGATGCAGCTTCTCAGACCATAAAGGAATGAAGTTGGAAATGAACAACTCAGGAATCCCTAGAGCATACGCAAACACATGGAGATTGAACAACATGCTCCTGAATGAACAATGGGTCATAGAAGAAATCAAAAGAGAAATCAAAAACTTTCTGGAAGTAAATGAGGATAACAGCACAACATACCAAAACTTATGGGACGCAGCAAAAGCAGTGTTAAGAGGAAAGTTTATATCAATAGGTGCCTACATCAAGAAATTGGAAAGGCACCAAATAGATGAGCTTTCTATTCACCTCAAGGATCTAGAAAACCTACAGCAAACCAGACCCAAATCTAGTAGGAGAAGAGAAATAATTAAAATCAGAGAAGAAATCAACAGGATTGAATCAAGAAAAACATTACAAAAAATCAGCCAAACGAGGAGCTGGTTTTTTGAAAAAATAAACAAAATTGACACCCCATTGGCCCAACTAACTAAAAAAAGAAGAGAAAAGACCCAAATCAATAAAATCAGAGGTGAAAAAGGAAATGTAACAACAGACACCACAGAAATAAAAAGAATCATCAGAAATTACTACAAGGACTTGTATGCCAGCAAACAGGGAAACCTATCAGAAATGGATAGATTCCTGGACACATGCAACCTGCCTAAATTGAACCAGGAAGACATCGAAAACCTAAACAGACCCATAACTGAGACAGAAATTGAAACAGTAATAAAGGCCCTCCCAACAAAGAAAAGCCCAGGACCAGATGGATTCACTGCTGAATTCTACCAGACATTTAAAGAAGAACTAACTCCAATTCTTCTCAAACTATTCAGAACAATCGAAGAAGAGGGAATCCTCCCAAATTCGTTCTATGAAGCCAGCATCACCTTAATTCCTAAGCCGGGAAAAGATGCAGCACTGAAAGAGAATTACAGACCAATATCCCTGATGAACATAGATGCAAAAATCCTCAATAAAATTCTCGCCAATAGAATGCAACAACACATCAGAAAGATCATCCACCCAGACCAAGTGGGATTTATCCCTGGTATGCAGGGATGGTTTAATGTGTGCAAGACAATCAATGTGATACACCACATTAACAGACTGCAGAAGAAAAACCATATGATTCTCTCAATAGATGCCGAGAAAGCATTTGATAAAATACAACACCCGTTCATGATGAAAACTCTAAGCAAACTGGGTATGGAAGGAACATTCCTCAATACAATCAAAGCAATTTATGAAAAACCCCACGGCCAACATCCTATTGAATGGGGAAAAGTTGGAAGCATTTCCACTGAGATCTGGTACCAGACAGGGATGCCCACTCTCACCACTGCTATTCAATATAGTTCTGGAGGTTCTAGCCAGAGCTATTAGGCAAGAAAAAGAAATTAAAGGGATACAAATTGGGAAGGAAGAACTCAAACTATCCCTCTTTGCAGATGACATGATTCTTTATTTAGGGGACCCAAAGAACTCTACCAAGAGACTATTGGAACTCATAGAAGAGTTTGGCAAAGTAGCAGGGTATAAAATCAATGCACAAAAATCAACAGCCTTTGTATACACAGACAATGCCATGGCTGAGGAAGAAATTCTAAGATCAATCCCATTCACAATAGCTACAAAAACAATCAAATACCTTGGAATAAACTTAACCAAGGACGTTAAAGATCTCTACGATGAAAATTACAAAACCTTAAAGAAAGAAATAGAAGAGGATACCAAGAAATGGAAAAACCTCCCATGCTCATGGATTGGAAGAATCAATATCATCAAAATGTCCATTCTCCCAAAAGCAATTTATAGATTCAATGCAATACCAATCAAGATACCGAAGACCTTCTTCTCAGATCTGGAAAAATTGGTGCTGAAATTTATATGGAGGCACAAGAGACCTCGAATAGCTAAAGCAATCTTGTACAACAAAAAACAAAGCCGGAGGCATCGCAATACCAGATTTCAGGACATACTACAGGGCAGTTGTAATCAAAACAGCATGGTACTGGTACAGAAACAGAAGGATAGACCAATGGAACAGAATTGAAATACCAGAAATCAACCCAAACATCTACAGCCAACTTATATTTGATCAAGGATCTAAAACTAATTCCTTGAGCAAGGACAGTCTATTCAATAAATGGTGCTGGGAAAATTGGATTTCCACGTGCAGAATCATGAAGCAAGACCCCTACCTTACACCTTACACAAAAATCCACTCAACATGGATTAAAGACCTAAATCTACGACCTGA
This sequence comes from Oryctolagus cuniculus, assembly GCF_964237555.1. Classification (NCBI taxonomy): domain Eukaryota; kingdom Metazoa; phylum Chordata; class Mammalia; order Lagomorpha; family Leporidae; genus Oryctolagus; species Oryctolagus cuniculus. Next base: position 51,857,495 of record NC_091441.1, on the reverse strand, counting down.
CACCATCAAGTTACTAGAGAACATTGGAGAAACCCTTCAAGATATTGGCACAGGCAAAGAGTTTCTGGAAAAGACCCGGGAGGCACAGGCAGTCAAAGCCAAAATTAACTATTGGGATTGCATCAAATTGAGAAGTTTCTGTACTGCAAAAGAAACAGTCAGGAGAGTGAAGAGACAACCGTCAGAATGGGAAAAAATATTTGCAAACTATGCAACAGATAAAGGGTTAATAACCAGAATCTACAAAGAGATCAAGAAACTCCACAAAAACAAAACCAACAACCCAATTAAGAGATGGGCCAAGGACCTCAATAGACATTTTTCAAAAGAGGAAATCCAAATGGCCAACAGGCACATGAAAAAATGTTCAAGGTCATTAGCAATCAGAGAAATGCAAATCAAAACCACAATGAGGTTCCACCTCACCCCGGTTAGAATGGCTCACATGCAGAAATCTACCAACAACAGATGCTGGCGAGGATGTGGGGAAAAAGGGACACTAACCCACTGTTGGTGGGAATGCAAACTGGTCAAGCCACTATGGAAATCAGTCTGGAGATTCCTCAGAAACCTGAAGATAACCCTACCGTTCGACCCAGCCATCCCACTCCTTGGAATTTACCCAAAGGAATTTAAATTGGCAAACAAAAAAGCGGTCTGCACCCTAATGTTTATTGCAGCACAATTCACAATAGCCAAGACCTGGAACCAACCTAAATGCCCATCAACGGTAGACTGGATAAAGAAATTATGGGATATGTACTCTTTAGAATACTATACTGCAGTAAGAAACAACGAAATCCAGTCATTTGCAACAAAATGGAGGAATCTGGAACACATCATGCTGAGTGAAATAAGCCAGTCCCAAAGGGACAAATACCATATGTTCTCCCTGATCGGTGACAACTGACTGAACACCAAAAAGGAAACTTGTTGAAGTGAAAGGGACACTATGGGAAACGGTGACTTGATCAGCATAGCCCTGACTGTTAATGAACAACTTAATACATTATCCCTCTTAGTAGTTTTTTTGTCTGTTCTACTTAATATGACTGATTTAATTCTGTAATTAATACACAGTTATTCTTAAGTGTTGAAATTTAACTGAAATGTGATCCCTGTTAAACATAAGAGTAGGAATAAGAGAGGGAAGAGATATATAATTTGGGACATGCTCAAGCTGACTTGCCCCAAATGGTAGAGTTAGAAACATACCAGGGGACTCCAATTTAATCCCATCAAGGTGGCATGTACCAATGCCATCTCACTAGTCCAAGTGATCAATTTCAGTTCGCAATTGATCATAATGAAAGGACTAAGAGTCAAAGGGAGCACATAAGCAAGTCTAGTACCTGCTAACACTAACCGATAGAATAAATAAAGGGGAGAGTGATCCAACATGGGAAGTGAGATACTCAGCAGACTCATAGAATGGCAGATGCCCTAAATAGCACTCTGGCCTCAGAATCAGCCCTAAAGGCACTCGGATCTGGCTGAAAAGCCCATGAGAGTATTTCAGGTATGGAAAGCCAAGACACTCTGGCAAAAGATCTCTGTGAGTGAGATCTCAGTGGAAAGAACAGGTCTTCAAAGAAGGAGGTACCTTTCTCTGAAGGGAGGAGAGAACCTCCACTTTGACTATGACCTTGTCTAAACAAGATAAGAGTCGGAGAACTCAAGGGGCTTCCATAGCCTTGGAAACTCATGACTGGAGCATAGGGAGATTACTGATGCCATAGACAGGAGTGTCAATTGGTAAAGTCAACAACAGGAGTCACTGTGCACTTACTCCTCAGGTAGGATCTCTGTCCTTAATGTGCTGTGCATTGAGATTTAATGCTATAACGAGTACTCAAATAATATATTTCACTTTGTGTTTCTATGGGGGTGCAAACTGTTGAAATCTTTACTTAATGCATACTAAACTGATCCTCTGTAAAAAAAAAAAAAAAAAAAAGAAAAGAAAAGAAAAGAAAAGAAACTATCAACTCCCAACTTGACTCTCACTGGGATTAAACATGACAATAGGTCTGATCTGATTTCATCATCATTAAAAAAAATCATCTATTATTTTTCACTTTATGTTTCTGTGTGGGAGCAAACTGTTGAAATCCTTACTTAAGGTATACTAAGCTGATCTTCTGTATATTAAGATAATCGAAAATGAATCTTGATGTGAATGGAAGGGGAGAGGGAGTGGGAAAGGGGAGGGTTGTGGGTGGGAGGGACGGTATGGGGGGGAAGCCATAGTAATCCATTATTCGTACTTTGGAAACGTATATTCATTAAATAAAAGTTAAAAAAAAAAAAATAGGAGGGTTATGGGTAGGAGGGATGTTTTGGGGGAGGGGAAGCCACTGTAATCCAAAAGCTGTACTTTGGAAATTTATATTTATTAAAAAAAGTTAAACAATTTTGTAAAAAAAAAAAAAAAAAGAGTCAGAAGGATTTTCTTGGGAAAAAAAAAACACATTTTTCATATTAAAGTCTATATGGTGAGAAAAAAGTATGCATGTGAGGAAAACTGGAAAAATCAATAAGCTAAGCAATCACAGAGTTTCATGAAACTTTCCTATCTCAGCTAGTATGAAAATATTTAAGGCTACTTGTCTTGAAGGTTGAGGAACAGGGGTTTTGTCATACTATTTTTTGAACTCTTTATAGTTTAGGGTTAATCTTATGTGTATAAAATTAATTGAAAATATATCTTAGTAAAAAATAAGGATCAGAATAGGAGAGGGAGGAGGAAGAAGGGTTGGTAGGGTAGGAAGAATCACTATGTTCCTAAATTTCTCTTTATGAAATGCATGGAGTTTGTAAACCTTAAATAAAAGGTTTCTGGGTAAAAACAAAACAAAACAAATAATAATAATATTTAAGGCTAATTCTGGTGGAAAGTACTTTTCAATGAATTGGTGTTTATTTTAAGCTGCTGCTACTAACACACACTGCACAGAAAAGAGCCACCAGAACACTCGGTGTATTACCACTCTGCGTGGAGTGTTCCCAGGGCTCGGTGACCACTGCATGGAAAACAGACACCGCACCAAGGCAGGCAAGACGGAGATGGAAACCATATGGGTTTGCAGTAAAATAACACAGTTTATCTCCACAGGTGAGAGGAAGTGCCGATGGGAGTAAATACTGTATGTCACTAAATTTAAACCAAACACATATTAAGAGCTCTGTTTTGATCTTTGTTGGAGAAAAAACAAAGATGTTGGCCAACTGGAGTAAGTAAGCAACTCTCTGTTCTCTGCAAGGGCGGCGTGTTGGAGACTACATATTGCTCCATTTCAACGGACCCCATGTGAGCACATCTGGAGATGCAAAGCAGTTTAACATCTGTGCTCCTGAAAATCAGAGTTATTGTTAAAGCCACATCAGTGACCGTGCATGGGTTTCTATTAATAAACCACGTGACTTATTTTAACCATTAGTTTTATTGTCTTAGGGCTAGGTTAGCATTTTCCTCACAAAAGCAAATTCTCATGATATCAAGCCTCTAAGAAGTACTTCCAGGGGTACTGGCTATCTGGGGAAAGGTATAAAATATCCAAATCTACTGGAATTTGGACTGGACTCCATCCATATGGACATCCTACACTAGGCCTCACAGTATCTCCCTCTGGGACTATACAGGCTCCAGAGGAAATCGACCAATGCTCTCAAACTTTAAAATACAGATTCATATCATAATGAAAGAATCACTTTTTTAGTTTTATGACAAGTTAAACCTAAAATGTAGGATCAAACACGAATCCATGTGAAAATAAAAATGATTGACCTTTGTTCTTGAACTGGGCTCTAGCAGTTTTGAAGGCCTTCTAGGAGATTCCCCCACCATCTGACTCTGCAAATGTCCATAGCTAACAGAATGTCTACATTTTTCCTAAATGAATCATTAATTTCTTTAGTGTATAAATCAGAAATTATCTTACTGTATTAGGGTCATTCCATCATGACAAGTGTGTCAGTGGCCTGACACAGTAGAATTCATTTCTCGCTCTTCTAACAGTGCAGGGAGGATTCTCCCAGTCATCTGAGTGGTTGCCTCCACGTGGCGATTCAAGGATCCAGGCTCCCTCCATGTTATGTTCTCACTTTCCCTGAAGGCCTTGAGGAACTCTGCTTCCAGCCAGAAGAAAGGGAAAAGAGAAAGCAGAGAAACTCCTACTGCTGTAGTTGGGATATGGTTTGAGTTTGCCCCCAAGAGTTCATCTGTTGGAAATTTGGTCCTCAGTGGGATGATGTTGGGAAGCACTGGGACCTTTAAGAGGTGGGGCCTGGTGGGAATGCCTTAGGTCACCAAGGGCACCATCCTTGGAAAGGGCTAAGGTAGATCTCACCAGACCTTCAGTTAATTCTTACAAGAAGGTTGTTTTAAAAGAGCTGTGGCATAGTAGGTAAAATCGTCACCTACAGTGCTAACATCCCATATGGGCACCAGTTTAAGTCCCAGCTGCTCCACTTCCTAACCAGCTCTCTACTATGGCCTGGTAAAGCAGCAGAAGATGGCCCAAGTCCTTGGGCTCCTGCACTCGTGTGGGAGACCCAGAGGAAGCTCCTGGTTCCTGACTCCTGGCTTCAGATTGGCACGGTTCTGGCTGTTGCAACCAACTGGGGAGCAAACCAGCGGATGGAGGACCTCCTTCCCCCCACCTCTCTCTCTCTCTGTGTGTGTGTGTGTGTGTGTGTGTGCCTCTCCTTCTCTCTGTGTGTGTAACTTTGACTTTCAAATAAATAATCTGTTTTTTTATTTTTTTTTATTTTTTTGACAGGCAGAGTGGACAGTGAGAGAGAGAGACAGAGAGAAAGGTCTTCCTTTGCCGTTGGTTCACCCTCCAATGGCCGCCACGGCTGGCGCGCTGCGACCGGCGCACCGCGCCAATCCGATGGCAGGAGCCGGGTACCTATCCTGGTCTCCCATGGGGTGCAGGGCCCAAGCACTTGGGCCATCCTCCACTGCACTCCCTGGCCACAGCAGAGAGCTGGCCTGGAAGAGGGGCAACCGGGACAGAATCCGGCGCCCTGACCAGGACTAGAACCCAGTGTGCCAGCGCTGCAAGGCGGAGGATTAGCCTAGTGAGCCGCAGCGCCGGTCTCAAATAAATAATCTTTAAAAAAAAAAAAAAAAAAAAAAAAGAACAGGCCTAGCCTAGCCCGCTCCTGGCTGTCTGGCTTCCTCTCTCACCCTGCGACCTCTCTCTGTCTCTGACATTTGCTCCTTCCATGATGCCATCTGCTAAGATGCAACAAAGCCAGGGGACACTCAAAAGAACCAGTATCATGCTGTTTGGACTTTCAGCCTCTAAAACTGTAAGCTAAATAAATTTCTTTACTTTATCCATTACCAAGCCTCAGGTATTTCATTACAGCAACAGAAAGCTGACTAACACACCCACCTACATAAAAGTCTCAGCCTGAAAATGACCTCCTATCATCCTAACTCGTGTTTTATCGTAGAGAACTAGTCACATGGACAAACAAGAAATTGGACAACTGTCTCCTTCTGACAACTCCACATCATCAACGTAGCACACAGGGGCCAGCATGGCACAGTGGGCTAAGCCACAGCCTGCAGTGCCAGTGAGGGACCCTGAGACTAGAAGCAAGTCAGGGGGCCGGCGCCGTGGATCACTTGGTTAATCCTCTGCCTGTGGTGCCGGCATCCAACATGGGCACCGGGTTCTAGTCCCGGTTGTTCCTCTTCCAGTCCAGCTCTCTGCTGTGGCCCAGGAGTGCAGTGGAGGATGGTCCAAGTGCCTGGGCTCTGCACCCACATGGGAAACCAGGAAGAAGTGCCTGGCTCCTGGCTTTGGACTGGTGCAGCACCGGCCGTAGTGGCCATTTCGGGGGTGAACCAACAGAAGGAAGACCTTTCTCTCTCTCACTAACTCTGCCAACAGGAAGGTGTACTAAGTGACTCTCAGGCCCTCTTTCAGTAGGAATGAAGATGGTTATTTTTAACCATGTTTCCCTCTTTTCCTCCTATTGCTACTACACTTTTAGGCTTTGGTGGGCTCTCTCTAGGGCCTTCTCTGTCTCTTTCACCCCCTGTCTTGGTAAGAATAGTTTTTCTTCCTCGATAACTTCATTACACAACAGAAAAGTCTGGTCTCACGTGGATTGTAGGGTGAGGTGAATATGAGGGATGCACAAAAGTTTCATGGAAAATGCATATTCAAAAAAATTTTGTGGGGCCGGCGCCGTGGCTCACTTGGTTAACCCTCCACCTGCGGCGCTGACATCCCATATGGGCTCCAGGTTCTCATCCTGGTTGCTCCTCTTGCAGCCCAGCTCTCTGCTGTGGCCCGGGAAGGCAGTGGAGGATGGCCCAAGTGCTTGGGCCCCTGTACCCACGTGGGAGACCAGGAAGAAGCACCTGGCTCCTGGCTTTGGATCGGCACAGCACCAGCCATAGCGGCCATTTTGGGAATGAACCAACAGAAGGAAGACCTTTCTCTGTCTCTCTCTGTCTATAACTCTACCTGTCAAATAAATAAAAAATAAATTATAAAAAAAGAAGCAAGTCAGACTAACTCCATCTTAAATAAGACCTCTAATGCCACCTCACAGCTCCTGCCAATGCATGCAGACTATAATCCCCTCCCAACAGGTACACAGTGAACAAAACAGAATGCAAATTCGGTGGACTGCAAGATTTAGGGTTCAGCAAAAACAAGTAAAAGAAATTGCATTAAGAATTTGCCCTGCTTTCACAATAGCTAATGTATAACCACTACGTTTGCTCTTTGGAGATGATGCATTAAGGACATACAAATACCCCTAGACCTTGAGACCCTAGCAGCTTAGTCCCTTTCCATCAGCCCCTCCTTTTGCTGGGAGCTTTTCTATTTCCTATTCAAATAAAGCTTCACTTCTCTTCTCACTGCTGCATCTGGTCTTATAAATCGTCCTTGACTCCTGGACCCCAACCTGGATTCATCTCACCAGTTTCTCCATAATACCACCATCCCATATGAGTGCTGGATCAAGTCCCAGCTGCTCCGCTTCCAATCCAGGTCCCTGCTGATGAACCTGGGAAAGAAGCAAAAGATGGCCCAAATGCATGCGCTCCTGTCACCCATGGGCTTCTGCCACTCTCACTTGGGAGACCTAGATGGAGTTCCAAGTCCTGGCTTCCAGCCCCAGCCATTGTGGCAATTTGGGCAGTGACTAGCAGATGGAAGATCTATTTCTCTTTCCCTCTCTCTCTGTAACACTGCCATTCAAGTAAATAAATAAAATTTTTTTCTAAAAAAATGAGGCACACAAATAATATTTTGATGAATCATCTATATGACCATGTCTAATGTAAATCATTCCTGGTTAATTACCAAGAGATTTAATTCTTGGTAGAGTCAATATGGAATAAGTGAGTTCTATGGTTTTTACAGCTCCTTTTCCTCCATCCAACAAATATCTGGAGGACCACACTCATTTGAAAATGATTATCTAGGTAATGATTCAAAAAATGGTCAAATTTCCAAAATGCACCTCAACCAGTTTTGGCTGGCTGCTCTTCAGAATCCTAGAATCTCTTCTATAGCTAAAGTTATGCATATTACATCATTCTATACCAGAACTTGGGAGCCCTTGCAATGAATGCATCCTACCAATAATAATAAAAAAAGGATCATTCACTTTGGTGCAGGGTAGCTATAAAGAAAAGATGCTTGCTTTTACTCATTTCCACAAAAGAACTGCTCAAAGCCCTAATGTTCTTGGCCTGATTAAATATATAAATGGCAAGGGGCCAAGTTAATTATTGCTCTGGGGACTTGGACCAGGCCAGGCCAGAAACAGAACAGGAGGACGAATGGTCAACGTTTATACTTGGCTTTGGGTCCAAACAAAGCCTTTGCCTTCATTTGCCCTTAAGGGAAATATCCTGATCTGGACGTGAGGTAGCTGCCTCCTGTAGAGCGTTAGCTCTTGTTCCTTATTATGGAAGAAATTGTAAGTGTAATAACCAAACCCAAAAACCGGGTTTGACAAAATGCTGACCACACTCTTTGCATCCCAAAAGAAGGTTGCAAATAAGAGTTCCTGAGAGAACTACTCCCCCAGGAAAATCTAGAAGGGCAGATGATATATAAGGAACATTTACATTGATGCAAAAATGGTCCTTTGCATCTGGCTAAACACTCTTAGAAAGCATCTGGAAACTTCAACCCCTCGCCCCTAGGCTGACGCGGCTGATCGGAGAACAAGGGGCTCTGCCAGAGAGCGATGTGGCAAGGCAGTTTGCATGTCCATATGTGGACACTTCCTTAAAGGTGAAGTACAACAGGGGGGAAAGATTAATCTGCAAGAGCCCGGAGTCAGACTCTGTCGCCCGCCGATGTGTTCAGCGCAAAGGAAAAGAAGCTGTTGAATTTTATCTCCAAGTGGTGTCACAATTTCCAACTACTGACTCCTTCGGGCAACCCAGAGTTTGTTTTCCTGAAGCCCTTTCCCAGTGTAGCACACACCCTCCTCTTGCTAGAACCGCAGAAGATGACAGCAGCTGAGAAAACATTCCAGTACCCCTGGGAGAGCAGAAGACAGGCCGCTGATGACCCAGAGGGTGGGGCTGGCAGGTCCGCACCCCAGGTGCTGCGCTCAGCTTGCAGCAGGGCCTGGAGGATTGGGGCAGGGATGGAGGGAGGCCTTTTGCTTGGTTCTGCAAGTCACAGGGGGTTAAGGTTCAGGGAGGTTTTCTTGGAACAGTAGAAGAGAAAAATCCTTCATGCTATGTATAGTGTGGCTAGAATGTGACTTTTTCCTTCCAGTTTTTAAAATTGGGATTTTTGTTTTATGTGCTTTGGATTTAGCTCCTGGGTGCTCTCTGCTTAGTTTAAAAGGGTTTCCATCTCCACATTGTCATACATGGGGAAAATATACTGAGGCAGAGCACTGTACATCGTGACTTTTATTTTGCTGTCAAGCTGCAAGTTACAAGGTACCTGCATGCAAGGCAGACCCAGGGGGCTTTAGGAAGGGAAAGGACCCCTTCACACACAGTACAAAGAGAGCTGCAGCCCAGAGGGAAGGGCTGGAGGACCACGCTGGCCTCCCTTTGCACGGCACGCACGCAGCCCAGATTTCGGCAACAGCTCCAATCGCCTGTCACCGCATCCTGCTCAGTGAAGTCTGTTCATCAAAACAACAAAAACGTTTTTGTCCAATGACACAGACTGACTTTTGGTTCATTCAGAAAACACTCATCCTGAGTATCCATCAGCCAGACGCAAGCATGGTGTGGTTTTTATGTTCTTTTTCAGGAATGTGATAGATTCCTGGGGTCCATCCACATCTAGACTCATTGCCCTGGGCCCTTGAAAGACCAACAGCATACTCGCCCTGGCCACTGTCACAAGGAAGAGTGCCATCAGGCCCTAGGCCCAAGCCTTGAAGCTCACTGAGTGTTCACCTCCTGAATGAGCCAGCACCACATAAACCAGGCATGGCTGGTGACATGATCAGGTGCTGCCTGAGCCTGGAATTTTTGATCGTCCTAAAACTTAACTCCTGGGGAGCAAGAAGTTCTTGGACCAGAGTGACCATCAGATCCCAGAAATGCCATGGAAGCTGGAGACCATTCACCCCCAGTGAACTTCTTTCCCTCCCATTGTTCTTTCCCCATGACATGTGGGCACCATCTCATCCCACCAAAGCCCATTGTTTGGTGTAGAAACAGAATCCAGTGGGCTGCAGGCTGCCACTAGGGGTCACTCAACTAGATGTTTCGCCTGAAATGTCACTGGCAGGAGCATCAAGTGCACACAGCAGGTCGTTGGCCACTGGGTGGAGACACACTTGTGTTGAGATGAGAGGAGTCAAGCAGGGTTCAGTCAGTGTAAGCCAAGCAGGACAATCTGTCATCTCAGGCCAGAGGGGCCCATTTGAGAGTACCTCAAAATTTTGTGGGAAAATCAAACTACAGGCTGTTTACCTTGGTGCAAAAACTTTCTAAATCCATGCAAATTTTTTTCTTTTTTTTTATTATCTGACAGGTAGAGTTATAGACAGAGAGAGAGAGACAGAGAAAGGTCTTCCTTCTGTTGGTTCACTCCCCAAATGGCCGCTACGGCTGGTGCTGTGCCGATCCAAAGCCAGGAGCCAGGTGCTTCTTCCTGGTCTCCCACGTGGGTGTAGGGGCCCAAGCACTTGGGCCATCCTCCACTGCCTTCCCGGGCCACAGCAGAGAGCTGGACAGCAAGAGGAGGCAACCGGGACTAGAACCCGGAGCCCATATGGGATGTCAGCGCCGCAGGTGGAGGGTTAACCAAGTGAGCCACGGCGCTGGCCCCACAAAATTTTTTTGAATATGCATTTTCCATGAAACTTTTGTGCATCCCTCATATTCACCTCACCCTACAATCCACGTGAGACCAGACTTTTCTGTTGTGTAATGAAGTTATCGAGGAAGAAAAACTATTCTTACCAAGACAGGGGGTGAGAGAGACAGAGAAGGCCCTAGAGAGAGCCCACCAAAGCCTAAAAGTGTAGTAGCAATAGGAGGAAAAGAGGGAAACATGGTTAAAAATAATCATCTTCATTCCTACTGAAAGAGGGCCTGAGAGTCGCTTGGTACACCTTCCCGTTGGCTTTTGGATTCAAAAGTACCCAAAAGAGAGCAAGGCCTGGTGCAGAGCTGAGAGAAGTTTTATTTACAACACCAGGCTGTTTAGAACTCCTGTTTTATTCTTGGTAATTTGATTGTTTGGTCACGCCTCCTAATAAGTGAAATGTTACACTGGAGTATTTGTTTAAACCTCGCAGCTTCAGATACAGTAAGTTGCTGAATGATGTTTGCTAATGGCACACAGTCGATAATTCCTATAATGTGGAATCTCAGCCAGATTTAATGTCTAATTTCCCTGGGATTCACTTTGAAATTATTACAGACATTATGTATTCCACTCCCTGGACTTGGAATTAATTTCAAAACTGAGTAAAAGTGCATCCATTTTGTGCCTTGTGGGAGTCTAGATTAGTAACATTCTATTTGTCCTGAAGTTTCTGAAGTTTAAAATACCTATTCACTTTCCTGCATCTGATCTGGGTGGAGTAGGGACAAGGCACAGCCAACCAGGATGCCAGCTCTGTTTTTGCGTGGGATCTATGTTTGGTTTTGCATGAATTTCTCTGTGAGTTCATACTCTTGCAAAAAATGTATTGATCCTCCAAGCTTCAGCTACCTCAACAGAGGGTACCTTTATGTGGTTATTGTAACACAAAAACATTGCCAACATGCAGTAATCTGGCAAGAAAAATAATTCAATAGCTACATCAACATCTTCTTTGTGTAAATATCTGTCACAGAAACAAAATTCACAACATGCCTTGCTTTGATTAATCAATCAATGCATTGGCTATGCTTCCAATACCTGGCCCAAGTAGAAAGCTCAGTGGCTGGAAAACCTCCAAACATTGTAGAATCAAGCAACCAGACCCATGTTAGGTTGCGATCCAAAAATTCCCAGACAATAAATCTTTAATTTGCTACCCTGGCAACTCTCAACAAATCTGAATTAAAAGAATATTTTCCACACAAAGCTCTGAAAGGATTTGCCTCCTGAACAGTTTTAAAAGTTTAACCTTTAGCTGAAGCACACTTACTATAGTCCAAAAGGAAACAGAGTGGGAAAAAAAAAAAAAAGACATCAAGGGATTAATTCACAAGTTTTACCCCAAAATGAATGACAGCTGTTTGGGAGTTTGATTGCACTGACGTCCCATTAGGTTGAGAACATCCTGGGTCTTGCAATTATCTCATAGATTTAATAAACCTTGTTAGCGAAAGCTTCACCTCGTCAGCCTGGGCTCAGAGAGTGAATTCACACATCTATGGCTGTACAATTGCTGCAGATGAGCTCCTCAAAGGGAAAAGCATTCAAGTGATGAGTTCTCCATTTTTCAACCGTTTATCTGAGAGCTCTTCTCATCCCCCAACACAAGGTTGTTGAGGGTTAGAGGCGTGCCTATGGTTTCCATTTTAAGTGAACACAGCAAAGGAATAAATGTAGCCTAGAAGTTTCCTGGAAGTGATAGAAGGCAAGCTTTGGAAATTTGCAGCTGTTCCGTACTCCGAGACTTTAATTTATTGCTGTTGTTGTTTTCATTTTTTTGGTTGAAGGACAGAGAGACAGAGAGAAAGAGACACCAAAAGAGATCTTCCATCTGCTAGATCACTCCTCAAATGCCTGCAACAGCCATGGCTGGGCCAGGTTGAAGCCAGGAGCCCAGAACCCAATCCAGGTCTCCCACACGGGTGTCAGGGACCCAAGTACTTGAGCTCTCACCTACTGCCTCCTAGAATTACATTAACAGGAAGATGGAGCAGAAGCAGAGCTGAGACTAGAACCAGGAACTATGATATGGAATGCGGGCAGCCCAAGTAGCATCATAATTGCTAAGCCAAGCGCACACCCACACTCAGAGACATTAACATAATGGAAGAATCTTAAAGCTCGAAGACCCTCAGAGGTCAGGCAGAAGGCTAATACTCTGATTTCTCAACTAGGAAAATGGAAAACAAAGAGTTGAAGTGACAGACCCAAAGCCCTGCAGCCATGAGAGACAGTGCCCAGGTGACCAGGGAGAGTCTCCTCCAGTTCCCATGTCAACCCCTCTTTCTCTGCCATTCCACTCACACAGTTCATGACTCATTTCTTCGTGTCTCCTGAAACCTAAACTTTTTTCCAATTGCTAGGCTCACAGAAGGCCACACAATGTCTTTCTTGTTTCTGTGTCTTTAGTCTAGGACTAGGAATGTGATCGACTTGCAGTGAAGATTGCTTCTTTGTCCCCCAGAATAGAAATAGCTCTTTCTCTTATTGTATATATGTTTGATTGTTATATAGTCTCAAGGTTGGGAAAAGGAGAAGCAGTTCAAGAAAAACATCAAAACTGCTGGAAAGTTGACCAACCATACATGACCATGGCTATGTTTAGGATTTTTGGTGAAAATTTTCTAGAAGACTCACTGTGCCTACACAGGATACATATCTTGTACTTAAATAGGATTACACTACATGGGCTCTTCAGGTCCCTGTTTTTTCCCTTTAGCAACATAATAGGAAGGTCTTGCAACATCTGTGAATACTGATTAACATCATTATTTTGAGTGTTCTATATCATTCTCACACATTAATGTGCCATCATGGATTTAATTTAAGCTCTTTTTTTTGGAATTTAGGTCATTTTCACTTATAAGCTATCATATGAAAGTATCGATCTTCCATGTTGCAATTCTGCCCTCTCCCCAAAATCATATTTCAATTTCCAGTTTGGGGCTTATTACTGAGGTTGGTGCATTTGTAAGTATAAGTATTTTATTGAGAGCCTACTGTTTCTCAGACCTCATGCTATGTGCTGGGGGCTATAAAAGTGTTCCAAACAGATGTGATCACTGTCTGGGTACAACTTACTAATTCTAGTGCAGATACAGATGATGAAAAGGAAAATAATTAAATACCAATGGTAAAAAGATCTACAAAGGAAATAAGCATTGTGTTGTGATAAAGTGTACTGCCCATAGCCATTGTGAGTTAGGAGAGCCCAGTTGAGGGAGCAACACTGACACTAAGGCATGATAGATAAGAAGGAGCCACAGGGAAAGACCAAGGCTAAGAGCCTTAAGAAGGGAAAGCAGGTGCAATGCCCCTGAGAAATGGGAGAGCAGGCCATGGCATACTCTAGGGAATGACCAGTCCTTTTTAGTTCATGACTAGAAATGAGGCTTATATTGCTGGTAGAGGGTTTTAATTCACCCTTGGTGTTCAAGACTTCCTCAAAAGATATTGAAACACCTACCAATACTGGATAGCTAAATGTTAGAAGTTTCCAGGAAAAAAAGGGGAATGGGGCTGGGGGAGGAGGCGACACTTGAGAGAAGTAGATAAGGGAGCCATTTAAGGACTCTTGTCTTTGCTCTGGCTACCCGGTGAGTTGTCTGACATATACATGGTGGTCAGCCCTCCAGCCCACAAAGCAGTATTTTGATTCCCAATTGACATTCATTCTCTCGACAAATATGTATTAAGCATGTGCTACATATGCTTGGCACTATTCTAGATCCTAAGAGACTGCCAAACTCAAAATAGGTAAAGTCTTTGTCTCAAGGTGCTAACTCAGGGTAATTGGAGGAGACAAGATAGCTTATGTTCTTTAAACGAAGGTATAGCACAGCAGATGGTGGTAAATGTTATAAAGAAGAATAAGGTAGGGTAAGGGGACAGCAAGTGAGAGGCAATGAAAACCATGTCGATAATAGGGCTGGGCCAGAGATTGAACTTGGACCGAACTCAGTTTTCTGAGCCATGGTTTCCCAAACACTTGCTTATCTTCTGTGTGCTCCTGCTTACCTCAAAAGCTCACCCTACCTGACCATTTTGGCTGGTGTCAGCCCTGCCAAGAATCCCCAAAGGTCCTCATGGGTAAATCTTTGATAAATAATGGTAGTCTACTATGAAGCAAGTAAAATCTATTTACTGGTAACTGTTCAGCATGGGTGGTTTTTCACTTGTGCATGAATTCAAAGCACCTTCAATCCTGGTGATTTTCAAAACAACAATAAAAGCCTCAGAGCATAAATGAAATTTTGGAACCTGTGACTTCACTGACTACAAGCAATCTCCATTCCAGTTTTAAAAAGAAAAATGAGAAAAAGCGGGGGCAGCATTGTGATGTAGTGGGTAAAGCTGCCACCTGTGACACTGGCATCCCATATGGGCTCCAGTTTGAGTTCTTATTGCTCCACTTCTTATCCGGCTGCCTACGAATGTCCTGAAAAAACAGTGGAAGATAGCCCAAGTGCATGGAACCCTGCCACCCACATGGGAGACTGGGATGAAGCTTCTAGCTCTTGGCTTTGGCTTGGCCTAGCCCCAGCCATTGCAGCCATCCAGGGGATAAACCAGTCTCTAACTCTGACTTTCAAATAAATCAATCAATCTTTTTTAAAAGAGTGAGGGTAAGGAAGAAAAAAGCTGTGAATATGTGAATACAATATAAACCTGAGTCTTATAAGGATTTTTTCCTTCTTTCCCCTCAGCTTTATTGTCTTTTTAGTATTCTGTTAAACTATTTTTCCCTAAACTAAGAAAAAAATTCTAGTGCAAAGACTAGTGGGTGCAAAAATGAAGCAAGGTTGCTATTTTTTCCATCCAGTGCACCTTTTACATGTCTATAAAAACCACCTTCAGAACATTTCACTTACTAAATATAAGGCTTTCAAAATACATAATCAAAGCCCTTCATTGATATAACATCTTGGAAAGGTCAGCCTACCTAGAGCTTCCAGCTTCTACTGGACAAAGTAACCTGTCATGAGCTGGGCAAGAAAATCTGAGACTGTACTATATCCTAGCAAAGAGAAGAGCAGGGACAAACAGAAAGAATATAAATGCTCATCAAGAGAAGATCAAACATACCCAAGAACTTTATTAGAAGAAATAAAATTAGCTTTTCCATAGCAAATAGTGTAGTTGAGGATTCGTCGATTGCCCAAGAAGAAAAGTAAATCCAATGGAATCCAGAGCATTTAACTCTCAAAAACAAATAAGATTTGTCTCTGTACTTTCACTTTTAAAAGAACTCCTAAGTCTTAATGATTTAAAGCTCTCCACTGCTTAAAATCAAATCAGTAAAGCAAGTTCCCTAAACTCATAAAGCTCAAGACAATTGCTAAAGTTTTTATTGAATGGAAAGTGCCAGGGAGGGTGGGATCTTCCTAAATTCAAACAAAATTTATTAGGGACAGTAATAGGCACAATGTTTTGCAACAAATAAACTATAGCAGAATTTAAACTGCTGATTAAGTTCCATGGGCCTGGCACATATAGGCTATTTTTGTAGAGAAACAAAATAGGATGATGGTATTATCTGGAAGGTGTCAGGATGAAGCTAGCAAAATTGATGTTCCATAATAATGTCATGGCGTTAGCCCATCTTTCTAATATTCGGCGACAGTTTGCATATTAGCTCAAATATCTCCCAAATGTCCATACAGAAAAGGCTTGGGCCCCAGAGTGGTGTTCTTGGGAGGCGGTGGAACATTTTAGGAAGAGCCTTAGGTCACTGGGGGTGCTGCCCCGGGCAGGTAGTTCTTGCAAGAGGATAATTATAACAACTTGAGCCTGGCCCCAGTGTGTCTGCTTCCTGGCTCACCATGTGCTCCTTCCTCTGCACAAGTTCCTCCATCTGCCATGGGCCCCACGCCAGGGCAAAAGCCTGTGTCGTGCTGTTTGGACTTTGACCCTCAAGACAGAAGAGCCAAAATAAACCCTTTTCCATTATAAAGTTAGCCGGTCTCAGGTATTTCATTATAGTAACACAAAGCCGACTAATATGTACTCCTATAAAATACATCATCCTAGCTTTAGGTGATTCAGATTACAGTGGAGGCTAATTAGAAAGTAGTTTCAATTAAGTGAGAGAAGAGGATGTGAAACTTTGATGATTTTCGGATGACCAAGTCCATGAGTTTACCAGTGCTCCTGCCAATAAGACATAGTAATCACTGAAGCCATTATTAGGTAATTATGAAGACTCTGAACTTTGAATAATTCCCATAAAAAAATCTTGCTTTTCTATATTTCTTCCTTGTGACTCTTCTCATCCAAACAGGTTACATGGACAAAGGCCAATGGCAGACAGAAAGGGTCAGCAGACAATGCAGAACTAGATCAACAAAAGGAGAGCTCCTTCTGCAAAGGGTTTTGCCAGTCTCCTGGTAAAAAGAGTTGGGGTTGCTGAAAAAGTCACTTTATAATAATTGTCATTTGTGGTACACGCACTTAATTTTAAATTAACTGTTCGATAAAATGAAAACCGCATTCCAAAGAATGGGTTCTGCCAATCTCAACAAATCCTTTTACTCTTTTTCAAAGTTAGAGAACTCCTTCAACTATTGGTAAAAGTTGGCCCGGGACCCAAGCGGGCCATCAAGCTAGTAAGGCTCTTTGCAAGGTGCCTTAACATAATTTTTTTCTGCCTGAGTATGCTACTCTAAAGGATACAGCTGTTAAGATAATATATGTGAATGGATTTTATAAACTGTAACAATCCCAAAATATCATTGCCAACAGACTCACATTCTCAGTTCCCAATATCACCTGATCTCCAGCAAGAGCTGTCACGCATTAATGGATCTTATAAGCCCATCAACCACCTTTACCTTCCTATAAATCAAGCCCAACCACAATACTGTGCTCATCTCTATATCAACTGAATACAGTTTGTCTGAGTAATATTCACTGGGGGTTATAAAGTAATAATGCATCTGTCCGCAGTGATACTCATTTACCTTGAAGAACACACACACATAGATGCAGACATATACATACCTTTTCTCAACAAGAAAACCCTAAAAGAAGGCATTCAATATCTGCTGTTTAAAGGGAAGTTTTTACTTTTGCCTGGTCTCCTGATTTAATTGCCTCCAAAGCGGTGTTCTCCTGTCTGATTTCATAGTTCTACCCAGGAAAGTTGTCCTGATAAACGCAGTTGAAAGGCATGGGCAGAAGTAATGTGTAGGGGAATTGCATGTCCTTATAACTGTCGACTTCTGCCCCTTTCTTGGGTCTTGAGATGATACATTAGGCCCCTTAAAACTATAGAGAATGGATCATTGTGAATCAACATATTGCTTTTGTTGGTATTTCTAGTGCTTTGATCCACCAGCTACCCATAGCAGGATTTTTAATAGTTGTTTTCTGAGAATTTCATTCTCCTTTGTCTCCAGAAAAAATAAAGTGCAGAGCAGAATAAGCACAAATGGACTTTGGAAATCCATGCCCAATCCATGTGCACAGGAAACCCTTCCCCCTTTCATCTTAGAGCAACGTCAGGGGCATGCTTCGTGTGATACATTCTCATCGCTTTAAATATCATTTTACCCTGATTTCATCTGGTGTGATGAAAAGGAATGGTAATTTGTGGTGTGTTGGTATATGGAACATTGGATCACATTACGAAATCTATATATTGGGGCCAACACTGTTGCGCAGTGGGTTAAGCTGCAGCCTGCAGTGCCAGCATTCCACATGGGCACCAGTTCAAGACCGGGTCGCTCCACTTCTGATCCAGCTCTCTGCTATGGCCTGAAGATTCTGGCTCCTGGCTTCAGATCAGCATTCAGCTCCAGCTGTTGCTGCCTCTCCCTGTCCCTCTGCCTGTCCCTCTGCCTGTCCCTCTCCCTGTCCCTCTCCCTCTCCATCTGTATAACTCTTTCAAATAAATAAGTAAATTTTTTAAAAAAGAATCTATATAACTGGGTTACATGTGCCAAAAGACAGAGAAGCTGGTTAGTTCCTGGTTTAAACACACCTGTCGTTCTTTTCAGGGTCACCTCCAACACTCCTGATTCCCCAGAACCTATCACCTTCACTGGAAGCAGGCAGTGTGTAGGCAGGGAACTACATATAGGTAGGAGTTTCTAGGAATCCTAAGCTGGATTCAAATGAAAGATGGTTTTTGCCACTAAAAGAAAAGATCATAGAAATACTGTCTTGAACAATTTTTTGCTGCTGTAACAGAAAATGACAAACTGGGTCATTTATCATGAACAGAAGCTGCTCTGCTCTTGCTTCTGGAGGCTGGGAAGTGCAAGAGCATGGCACCAGCACCGGGCAAGGGCCTTCGCGCTGGGTTGGGATACGCAGCAAGGGCAAGCAAGCAGGTGCCAGCTGGACACGGAGGACCAGTTCCCACCATAACTGACCGACTCCTGTGGCAATGGCATTAATCCACTCATTGATCACCTCTTAAAAGTCCCACCCCTCAATACCGTCATAATGGTAATTAAATTTCAACAGTGTTGGAGGGAAACATATATAAGAAATTTAAGTCTATATATGCAAGAATAATTTTATTCCCATCCTTATGCCAAATGCAGAAAAAGAAATTTTCCTTCAAAATCCTTAATCTCTGTTCTTTAGAGTTGATGTCCGTCTGCTCTCTTTTCCCCACTAAAGGCCAGACTCCCCAGTCTAGCATTGCAAGGCTTTCCTTGATGGGTCCTCACTTCCTATCCAGCTTCATCCAAGTCTTCCTATGTTTCATGATTTTCAGTAAGCTGAATCACTCAGGGCTCAAAGGAAACCAAGATGCCTCCAAGTCATTACATGCAAAGGCATTTGCACCCCCTGTAAAGTCCTTCCTTCTAGTTATTTCTGTTAAAATCCTACACCAACTTTAAGGTGCAATTCAAACACAGCTACTGGGAGAAGCATTTCCTGATTCCCTGGCCAGGAATTTTCCTTCAGACCTCCCATAAGTAGCAGAAACACCATCTTTCCTGAACACAGTTCCTCCTTTTTGTGGAAGAGCAGGAAAATGTAAACCTTGACTTAGAGATAAAGAAGGGCAATAAACTACGGGCCTGGCAGCCACTTTGCAACAACCTCATTGAACTCTCACGCAGGTATTATTATCTCCATTTAACAAGCAAACTGAGGCACAGAGAGCTTTTTTAAATGAAATATTTGCCTGCTGGACTTTAGAGCAAACACTCTCCACCAAACCATCTGCCATGGTTTGAATAGGATGTGACTTCTGAACTCAAGCTGACAATGAAGTCCCAAAGTCATGGACTGGCAGTGCTAAGACTCTTCCTCCATATACTGTGCCAGTGCCATCCTCCAGCTGCGCCAAACAGCTGAACCAGTGGGGCCCACCCAGTCTTGACCTGCACACCCCCAAACCACGAACCAAAATAAGCCTCTTTCCTTCACAAGTAGCTTCTTTCAAGCATTTGTGATAGTGACAAAAAAGCGAATACACCACACTAGACAGCATTACTTGTATTTATATATCTTTTTACAATGTTGACTCTGGTTCTTTGCAAACATTTGTTTTCTCCCAAACAGAATCAAAGTCTGTGTTGTTGTTATTTTGTTTTGAGAGAAGAAAGGACGACGTCTCCCTTTCACCTTTTTCTCTAGTGCAAATTTGAGTTAAATGAATACACAGTCTTTCAGAGGAATTTTTGCTCATCTTGAAACTAAATAAGAACTCTTTTCCAAAAATGTGGTTACTTGAAATTAGAAAAACAAAGGCAATTATTTTGCAAATAACAACAGCTTCTATTTTTTTGAACATGGACGAAGTGCCAGCTTTGGACAGCCATCATTTAGGAATTCTTACACCTGCCTTGAAGTCACTAACACGATGTCTGTGTTTCAAGTGAGACCCTGAGATGGATCTAGGTTGGCAAGACAAGGGCCGGGACCTAAATACTGCAGCTGTGCTCGAGTACTGTCTCGCCTTGGCTCCTACGGCCTATTTAATACTCACTCCTGACAAGAGACAGTCTCTTTCCCTAACGCCACCTTTCCCAAGTCTATTTTATGATTTCTCAAGTAATTCCCTATATTTTGAGAACAGAAACCTTGAGCATTGATTGATGAGAAGCAGGGCTCCCCTCTTCCTCTAAGCAGTAAGTGAAGGAGATTAATTCAAAGGAATCCTTTCCACACGCGACCACATTAACAGCACCCGTACTACAATCGGTACCTCCCCCGTGTAGGTAGCATGACCCCTAGTGGATACCAATGGTAAGTGTCTAGAGTTTAGCTCCAATACAATGGTTTGTTTTAAATAAACAGAAAAATAAATCAAGATGTTGTTATTAGAGCAATATTAGTTAATGAGGTCACATATTGTTGTTGACCATGAAAATAAAACAAAAGAAAAGTAGAAAAATACATATTTTTAAAAATATAACATCCAGGAACCAATTCTAAAGTGAGTTATCATATTTTCCTTTATTTACAACCTTTAGCTTCTCTAACTCTTAATTAAACTCTCTCAATCTTCAACAACATTTCTTCAACAAAGATAACTTGTACAAGAGTGCTTTCAAGAAAGGATTAAAAATGGTGAGGTTGGGACATTTTCAGATTGTCTAGATAAAATACTCTTATGAATCCATCATTTTAAAACATCCCTATCCACACTCAATGTGACTTGCAATCTCACTGATGCTTAATTTATTTTTACCACATACTATAGTTTAATTAAACACCAGGCAGAGCTTCTGTGAGATCACTTTCTTTCTACCCAGCAATGTCTCAGTCTTTTGCATTTAAGGCTAACAACAAAATTGGTCATCAAAGGGATAGAAAACTGTGCTTCATTTAAATAACTGGGTCATATATATTTCCATTTTATTATCAACAGATAGTCTATATTAGTCCCCCAAATCTCAACCTCCTTTCTGTTTTTTAAAGTAAGTAGTCATTATTATTAATGGAAGTGGCACCTGCACTGGGCTGGACAAATCTGGTGACCAGCAGGTCCCCCTGCTGTTTTACTCTACTGGCAATGTGCTCACAACCCCAGCAGCTGCTCTGGTTTTGGGTTTTTTTCTCCCAGGCATACAGGAACTTCCTGGGAAGTGGAAATTCTTTTTGCTGAACCCAAACTTTGGTTTCAGAAAGTAGCAATGAAATTCACAACAGATGATAAACTTAAATATATGTATTTAAGTACCTAAGCACAGGAATACACTCCAATGAAAGCTGTAAGCAATACAGAAAGGTCTACACTCTAACCATCCCTTTATATGCCACCTTCCCTTCTCCTCCAACCATGAAGAGCTGCAAGAATCACCTCCACAGAAATAATCACTGGAATGCCTTATTTCAAACAGCATTTCCAATCACTCAGGGTGACCACAGCAGAAACATTTGTTCTGCTTCTTTCCAATCCCTTATGTATTTATCAATAAATAGTTTGTATTTGTTGCACTTTACAAAAACAGGATCTTCCTTATAAGTTGCTCTGTAACTTGCTTTTTTTGCTTAACATTGTGTATCAAAAATATTTCTGTATTGGCACCTAGAGATCTTTTGCTCCTTTTTTTTTAACTATCAAAGGGCATTGAATAAGATGTATCCTAGTTCATTTGGTCATTTCTATATTGACTTAAGGGTTTTTTTTTTTAAATAACTTTTTAAAAATCTATTTGAAAGAGAGAAAGACAAAGAGAGCTCCCATCTGCTGGTTCATTTCCCCAAACGCGGGCAACAGTTGGGACTGGGCAAAGCTAGAGGCAGGAGGCCAGAAACTCAACCCAGGACTTGCTTGTGGGTGGTTGGAGTCCCGTTACCTGAGCTATCATTGTTGCCTGCCCAGGTCTGCACAAGCAGGAAAGTGGAGTCAGGAGCTGCAGCCAGGGATCAAACCCAAGTACTCTGTTATGAGATGTGGGCATCTTTACCAGTATCTTAACTATTAGGCTAAACATCCCCCACATGGTTGTTTCTAGTATTTTCCTACTACAAGCAATACTGCAATGAATACTTTGAACTATCTTGGTTTTCATCTGCATGTACTTCTTTGGGCTAGACATCTCAAATGGAATTATGGGGCCAAAGAATGTGTTAATATTAGATTTTGAAAGGTAGTGTTGAATTCTGTCCAGAAAAAGCCGGAATATTTTAAAGAACTGTGTTTGGAACTAACTGTAAATGCAGGCATTGGAAGGGTGCTTAAAATTGCCTGGTTAAAAATCTTTGTCTTTTAGGACCTACTGTGTGACTGGTGAGCGGCATGCAGTCCAACTGCAATCCAGGTTCTCTGCCCAGGCCACCAATATATTCACTACAACATATCAAAAGGGGCAAAAATTAAACTTGAATTTTGGAGTAATCTTTTCCAGAAAAATAGATATATTTTTACAAATTAAATTATATTCACTTTCCTTGGAGTTTTCCATGGTATTAAGAACAATCAGGATTTCTGCTATGAATCAAATACTCAAGGGGAAAATCAAGGATGCTTCAAAAAGTTCACAGAAAATAGAATTAAATAATAAGCTTATTTTGGTGCGACAAATTCAAAATCTATATTTTTTTCATAATGTGAATTTATCACAAACTTTTTTAAAACCCCTCAAAACTCTACAAAGCAGTTAAACAGGTAGGTTATATATCAAGACACAATTATAGGGGCTGGGGTGGGGCACTGTTGGTTAATTCTCTGCTTGCAACACCGGCATCCTGTATCAGAGGGCAAGTTTGCGTTCTACCTCCTCAGCTTCTGAAGTAGCTTCCTGCTAGTGTGCCTGCGCACACAGCAGAAGGTGACCCAAAAGCTTGGGTCCCTGCCATCCACGTGGGAGACCTGGAGGCTGCTAGAGACGGAGCCTGAGCTTTTACCTTGAGGCATCTGCCATTCTGCAGAAAATGTTCCAATCACCACACTGCAAAGCTTCTCAAATTATCGCTGGATAACAAAGCACCTCAAACAATGACACAAACAGTAATTTTGCTCTATCCCCAATTCTGAGGGTCAGGAGTCTGGAAAAGGCACAGCAGGGCTGTGTGCCCCACAGTGCCTAGAGCCTCAGCCAGGAAGATTCAAACACAAGGGATGACTCAACAGATGGGACCAGCATTTTCAAAAGGCACACTCGCTCCATCTGCAGGTGGACGCTGACAGTCATCTGGGATCTCAGCAGGGACTGCTGGTCAGAGTCTGCAACGTGGCCTCTCCATGTGGACGTCATGCTTCCCTATGGCACAGCGACCATGTTCCAGGAGAAAATGTCCCGAAACTCACCTTCAAGTAATGTGGTGTGAGGAAACCAGGCGACTACTCCCCACACAAGTCAGCATAAAACTGGCCAACCATTTCAAATCCGACAGCCTGAGAAACACCTACTCGAGAACATTGCCACTGCTTGGAGTAAACTCAGCCTTTCTGTGTTTTCTCACCTGAGGGCATCACAAACTCAGATGGTAAGATACACAGTTTTACCTACCAAAGGCAGACATGGGTTCAGCATGGGTGGTGACCTGAGTAAAACAAAGCAATATTGGAATTGAGAGAAACTTAGAAAGGCAGAGAAAATAAGCTCCACACATCACTGGGTGGCTGCTAATGACCCACATCTAGCAAAAACTGCATATTCTGGGGATGCAGGCATCCATGTGGGTGTTGCGGAAGCTGAAAGGTGATCCCAGCATCCTGCAGTAAGGGAGTAGATAAAAACATCATGGAGAACACGTGTTCTGGAATACTGGGCAGCAAATAGGAGCTATACTCTACATAAAGCACGTACATAAAGACGTATATAAAGCAAGATGGGTAAATCTTAAAAACCTATTTGAGGATAATAATCATTATGATAATATCAACTTTGAACTTGCCAGGAGCCCCCATGAGTCAGGAGCTTTTGTAACATACTTCCATATGATAACTCATTTAATCCAAAGGCAGGATGGTTTAGTCAGGGTTCAAACAGAAGAAGTCTCATATGGCTAAGAGATTATCTGAGCAAGCCTGTTCTAATCATGTGAAACCCTTCTCTGCCTGATAGCAGAAGAGGAAGCAAGAGATTTGGTGCCCCGGAGTGACTGCTGACTTTGAATATGGAGTGGGTCACAAGCCACAGGACCTGGGTGTTCTGTAGGAGCCGGGGAAAGTTCTCGAACAGCAGCCAGAAAAGTGTAGCCAAAAGTTCTACAACCAACAACCTGAGTGCACTTGGCAATGGATTCTTCTGCAGTGTCTTCAGATGGGTGTAGAGTTCCAGATCTGCAATCTGAAAAAGTTCTGCAGATCTGTTTCACAGTGATGCGACTGTACATAGCACTACTGAGCTGTATGTCTAGAAATAGTTAACGTGGTATATTTTATTGAGATTTTTACCAATGTAAAGCATATCTGTCACAGAAATTTATTGAATATCTTACAGCTAAACATGTTTGTGTGCCTCTTAGGCAATTGTAATCACTATAAAAGCTCATGTGATCATTTATATAAGAACTACTGCTACACATATAATACATATTTTATGTGAATACATGCATTTCAGGACAGATCAAAGATGGTATCAAAGTGAGTGAAAGAATGAGATTGGTTCTTTTCAAATTGCAAATTTTTTCTTGAATTACTTTTTTTTTTTTTTTTTTTTTTGACAGGCAGAGTGGACAGTAAGAGAGAGAGACAGAGAGAAAGGTCTCCCTCTTGCCGTTGGTTCACCCTCCAATGGCCGCCGTGGCTGGCGCGCTGCGCTGATCCGATGGCAGGAGCCAGGTACCTCTCCTGGTCTCCCATGGGGTGCAGGGCCCAAGGACCTAGGCCATCCTCCACTGCACTCCCTGGCCACAGCAGAGAGCTGGCCTGGAAGAGGGGCAACCGGGACAGAATCCGGTGCCCCGACCGGGACTAGAACCCAGTGTGCCAGCGCCGCAAGGCGGAGGATTAGCCTAGTGAGCCACGGCGCTGGCCTCTTGAGTTACTTTCAATAGTTTGTGTCATTCTAGGTATATGTACATTTTTTCTAAGTTATTTAATTTGTCAACATAGAATTTTTCAGTGTTCTCTTATAATCCCTTTTATTTCTTTAAGATTGGTAGTGATAATTCCCCCTTTTATGTCTGTTTTAGCAATTTGGGTCTCCTCTCTTTTCTTCATCAATCTAGCTAGAGTTTTGCCCATTTTGTTGAATCCTGCAAAGAACCAATTTTTCATTCCATTGCTCCTCTCATTGATTTTCTGTTTTCCCTTCTATTTATTTCTGCCCAAGTCTGTTTCATTCCTTCTGCTAGCTTTGAAATGTTTGCTCTTATTTTTCAACTTCCTCAAGGGGCAAAGTTAAGTTATTGCTTTGAGAGCTTGCTTTGTTAGTAATGTTGGCATTCAAAGCTATAAATTTCCTTCTCACACCGCTTTAGCTGCATCTTGTATCTTTTGGTATACTATTTTTCCATTCATTTCAAAATATTTTCTAAACTCCATTTATATTATATTATATTTATATTATATTTAAAAAAGGTGATATTTATTTTCCACTTATTTGCAAATTTCCCACATTTCTTTGTGTTACTGAATTCTAATTTCATGTCACCCTGTTCATAAAATATATTTCGAATTATTTAATTCCTTTTAATTTGTTATAGGTTTCTGTGGCCTCAAATGTGGTCTATCTTAAGAAATATTTCATTTTTCTCCAAAACTCTTGAGAAAAAATATGTTATTGGGTAATGTACTGTTTAAAAGGCTGTAAGGAGGCCGGCACTGCGGCTCAATAGGCTAATCAGCCACCTGCGGCGCTGGCACACCGGGTTCTAGTCCCGGTCAGGGCGCCGGATTCTGTCCCGGTTGCCCCTCTTCCAGGCCAGCTCTCTGCTGTGGCCCGGGAGTGCAGTGGAGGATGGCCCAGGTCCTTGGGCCCTGCACCCGCATGGGAGACCAGGAGAGGCACCTGGCTCTTGCCTTCAGATCAGCGCGGTGCACCAGCCGCAGCCCACCGGCTGCAGCGGCCATTGGAGGGTGAACCAATGGTAAAAGGAAGACCTTTCTCTCTCTCTCTCTCTTTCACTGTCTACTCTGCCTGTCCAAAAAAAAAAAAAGGCTGTAAGGAATAATGTAACTGTAATGTAACTGCTTTACTAAATTAAAATATCAAATTTATTGTTAATCTTATTAATTATTCTATTATTGAAAATAGGGATGCCAATCATTATTGTTGGATTATCAATATCTCTCTTCAGTTCTGTCATTTTTTGCTTCACATGTTTTCAAAATCTAGTCATGTACATGTGTGAACACACACACAAAAACACATATTCCCTGTGGCTTTTTAAATTTTTTCTGCTATTAGTATAGCTAATTAATATAGCTAAACTTTCTTGTGGCTGCTGTTTGCTTGATACATATTTTTCCATCCTTCTATTTTCAACATACTTTTATTTTATGTCTATAGCATGACTCCTGAACATAGCATTATATATATATCTTATTTTATAGCCAGTCTGGCAAGTTCTGCTATTTGTTTTTATTGTTTAATCAATTTAGTTTTAATGTTAATATTTATGCTATTGAATTTATACTGCCATTTGACTTTTTTTGTTTTATATAGATTAAGATTTTTTTCCTCTATTCCTTTTTAGTCCTTTTTCACCATTAAACAAATACTATTTAGGAAAACATTTTAATGATTTGTTTATTTTTAATGCTTGTTATATGATTCACCATATACATCTTAAATTATTAAAATATACTTTAGGTTTAATAATTTAATTGCAGTAAGATACAGAAATTTTACTCCTATCTACTCTATTTATTCTTCCCCCTTTTTTACTATTATTGCTATATATATTATGTTTATATATATATGATAAGCCTAGGAATACATGGTTATATTATCACTTTATACCATTATATGTCTTTTAAATAAGTTGAGCAAACGAACAAGAGTAATTTTATATTTATAGAGTTTATTACATTTACTTTCTTACTTACCATTTCTGGTTATTCCCATTTATTCCTATAGCTTTCAGTTATCATCGGTGTCTTGCTGCACTAATAAAACTTAACTCTCACTCATCTCATTTGTGCTATTATTTATAATTTCCAGATACATTACATATTTCTATATCACAGGACCAACAATTCAGATTAGATAGATGATAGAGATGGATAGATGATATACAGATAGAGATGGATAAATAGATGGTATTGCTTTTTAAATCAGTTAAGTGAAGCAAGAATAAACATATTTACAATATCTTTTATAATTACCTTTTACCTTTCTTAGCACTCTGATTTTTCATATAGAATCAAGTTCTATCTGGTGTCACTTCTAATCATAACTCTTTTAGCATTTTTAGCATTGCTTTTAAGATGTCTCTCTTGGGGCTAGTGCTGTGGCATAACCGGTAAAGCCAACACCTGCAGTCCTGGCATCCCATATGGGTGCCGGTTCTAGTCTCGGCTGCCCCTCTTCTGATCCAGCTCTCTACCATGGCCTGGGAAAGCAGTGGAAGATGGTCCAAGTCTTTGGGCCCCTGCACCCATGTGGGAGACCTGGAGGAAGCTCCTGGTTTTGGATTGGCACAGCTCCAGCCATTGCGGCCATCTGGGGAGTGAACCAGCAGATGGAAGACCTCTCTCTCCCTCTCCTCTCTCTGTGTAACTCTGACTTTCAAATAAATAAGTATTTTTTAAAAAGATGTCTGTTAGAAATGGGTTTTTGTTTATCTACAAATGTCTTTATTTCACTTCATGTTTGAAAGACATTTTTGCTGGGTATAACATTTTTAGTTGTTATTTTTCTTTCAGTTTTGGAATATGTCATCCACTGCCTACTAGCTTCCATTGTTTCTGATAAAAGTCAGCTGTTAATTTGTTGGGGCTTCTCTTTACATGATGAGTCTTTTTTTTTTTTCAAGCTTCCTCCTCCTCCTCCTCCTCCTCCTCTCCCTGTTCCTCTCCCTTCCCCTCCCCTACCTCTCCCCTTCCTCCTCCTCCTTCTCCTTCTCCTTGTAAGATTTACCCATATATTTGAAAAGCAGTTACAGAGAGAGAGGGAGAGCAAGATCTTCCATCCACTGGTTCACTCCCGAAATGGCCACAAAGACCAGAGCTGGGCTGATCCAAAGCCGGCAGCCAGGAGCTTCCTCCAGGTCTCCCACGCAGGTACAGGGGATCCAAGCACCTGGGCCATCCTCCGCTGCCCTTCCAGGCATACCAGAATGGAGCTGTACTAAAAGTGGAACAGGTGGAACCTAAACCAGCATCCACATGGAGCCTGAAACCTCACCCACTATCCCACAGCACCAGCCCCTTTAGCTTTTTTAAGATTTTATTTATTTATTGAGAGGTAGAGTTACAGACAGAGAGAGAGAGAGAGAGAGAGAGAGAGAGAGATAAAGGTCTTTAATCCATTGGTTCACTCCCCAAATGGCCACAACATCTGGAGCCAGCCTGATCTGAAGCCAGGAGCTTCCTCTGGATCTCCCACATGGGAGCAGAGGCCCAAGCACTTGGGCCATCTTCTGCTGCTTTCCAAGGCCATAAGCAGAGAGCTGGATCAGAAGAGGAGCAGCTGGGACTTGAACCGATGCCCATATGGGATACCAGCACCACAGGTGGAGGTTTAGCCTAATATGCCACAGCACCGACCCCTCTCTAGCTATTTTCAAGGGGTCATTCCTGGACCTCTCACTATAATGCATGTTGATGTGTATCTCTCTATTTATCCTATTTTGAGTTTGTTAAGCTTCTTGGATTTGTATATTGATCTATTACATCAAATTTGAGGTGCTTTTATCCATCTCATCAGATATTTTTTCTACCCTTTTCTCTCTTGCTCCTCCTGGTACTTACATTTTTCTTAATGGTTCCCCACATGTATCTGAAGTCAGTTCAATAACATTCATTCTCTTTATTCTTATTCATTCTTTTTCTCTCTGTTCTTTAAATTTCACTCTCTTTGTCAACCTATCTACAAGTTCACTATACCTTCTGCTTATCCAAATCTACCATTAAGTCCCTCTAGTAACCCTTTCATTTAGGTTACTATACTTTTCAATTCCAAAATTTCCATGTGGCTCCTTTTATGCAATTTCTATTCCTAATGGAATTTCCTTTATTTGAAACCTTGTAGTCATACATACCTTTAGTTCATTAGCCTTGTTTTCTTTTATTCTTGAACCATGTTTATGATAGTTATTCAAATTCTTTATCTGCTAAGTCCAACATGTAGGTCCTTTCAAAGACTCTGTGTTGCCTGCTCTTTAACTTGTGTATGAGTCACACATTTTGGTTTTCTTGAAAGTTTCTTGATATTTAAATTGAAAACTAGATATTTTAGATACTATATTGTGGTAGCTCTAAGTATTGACTCCCTACTACCATATGTCTAGGTCTTGTTTCTGTAGCTGTTTGCTTGTTCAATTTTCTAGTGACTTAATTGGACTGTTTCTGTAAAATCTGTTCCTCCTCCTGCGTGCATCCTCTAAAATGCATTCTAATATGTAACACTGAGTATGCTCACAGTCACCCTGAGGTGACAGTTGTTTTAGCAGGACTCTGATTGTCTCATTCTTTGACCTCTCTTTTAGGTTACTGATGGTCTGCCTTCATTGGCATCATAATGAGCTATTAGGATCCACAAATTTCCAACTCATTGCCTTACTGTTTTCCATAACACTCTAGGTCATTAATTGTTCCACAGTCCAACCCAATTCAATTAGAACCCCTTTAAAAGAAAAATCTTTAAAGCTAGTCTTTGAAATTTTTTCAATCCCAGGAGATCTCTTCTTAACTCTTTCCCTTATTCTTTCTGTTCTGTGGTTTACTTTGTTGCTATCATGAAATTACCAGCTTCCTCAAAATTTCTTACTAACAAATCTCCATTGTTTTTGACTTAAACTTAGACCACACTTAGACTTAAACTTTACCACACTTTCTTCCAATAAAACCAGTGCCCTTTGGGAGGCTATAGAGCTCTCTGTCCTTACAGCCTGTCTCTCCCCCTTGAACAAAACTGTTGTGCCATTGATCTGGAACTGGTGGCAGAGACAAAGATCTGCTTCTCCTGGAGTTATAACCCAAGTGGGGCATTGGGAGAGAGTGTAACCCTGATCTTATTGGGTTATCTTATTTCCTGGCACAAAACTCATCTCTATTAATGAGATATAATGAGAGCAATTAGGCCCACTATTCTTAGCCACCTGAAAGAAGCTAAGGCAACATGGAGTAAGAGGGTAAGGAATGGGAAATCCTAGCAGCTTGTTCTTCTAAAGAAAGAAATTTTAGCCCTAGACTGGAGCCAATGGCACCAAACAAAAGCCTCATCTTCTTGCCCACACCTACGTGAAGTAGAGCTTCTGACATATGGAACTGAAGGCACGAGAGAACTGTGGCTCAAAGGTCACAAACATTCACTATTCTTAGAGAGATTTAGTACATTTTCCTAAATAAATATGCTTCTATTTTCTGAATGCCCTTAAGATAATTCCCAGAAACTTTAAATGGTTGTTTTAAAAATATCCATCAGTTAGAACTGTTTAGCTAGGGAGAGGATCAGTGGAGCTCCTCACACGGCTATTGCAGAAGGGTTCCTTCCATATGTCTGTAAAAGATGAGATTCATCTAAGGTCAGGTAAACCTCCTAAGGGAGACTCTTATATGGAACTCTGCTAACCCAGGAGACTCAGGAGAAACCTAAGGTGGAAGTCACCAGGACTGACCTGCCAAGTTGGGAACACTATGCACCCCACTTGCCAAGCCATGTGTCCATGTAGCAGCATCAATCTAGAGGAAATAGCACATTTGTCTAATGTATGCTGGAAAGGGGGTAGCTTTTTCTAATTCACACAAAGGCAACAAGGTACTTGCACAGCCCCAGAAGCCATAGAGACTCCAGTTGACGAGTTATGTAGGATGAGTCAACCATCCAGAGCAGTGGTTCCCAATTTTGGCTGCTCATTAGGATCACTTGGGGAGCTGTTGAAAAATACCAATGCTCGGGTCCCATCTAGACCAATTAAATCAGTTTCTCATGGGATGAGCCCCACCATCAGTATTTTTAACAACCCCTCAGAGGATTCTAATGTAAAGTCAGGATTGAGAACCACTGATCTAGAGCCTGGAGCCAGGGGAACGGGATTCTTTGTACCCAGACACCTCAAGAGGATGTAAACTGACAACAGAGTTCCCGTGTGCTGGCAGCTGTAAAATGCTCTAAGTAAATAGTAAAATTGGCAGAGCAAAGTAAGTCAAATTACAGTAAGTAATTTCTGTCCCAAAAGAAATTGCTGAAGTTGTCCCCAAGTAATAAGAAAAAAAGGCAATGACACTGAAAACAGTTTCCACACCCTCAAATCTCAGTCCTAATTGATATGGCTCAACCAAGCCTGGTCCATAATGTTGCCTTGTGTCTTGATGACATCTCCAGTGCCAGATCCTGCCCTTCCTTTCCATGCTTTTCTTGGTTTAGATAGGACTGTAGGCTATCTTTAAGGAGGCATTAACTCCCAAGTGCCAGGGAACACATTGCCTTCCTCCCAGGGACAATTCTTTAACAAAAGAGCCTTTACTTAGTTCCTAGAGTGTTCTTCCCCCAAAACACTCAAGTTCGTGGAAAGAAATCACTAGACCAAAATAACATTGAAAATAATAATAATTATGCTAAGAGATTCCATGAAATATTAGGGGATTCTCTAAGTCATTGCTGACCCCTGCTGATTTCATATACTCAGATGACCCCTCTTTATGCTCCAGAAATGTTTTGTGCCCTTCCTTCCTTCTTTCAGAGACCCCATAACTTGGCCCCCCCCAAAAAAAAAAAAACGATGGCACAGTAAATTGTAAAATTTTGGTAGAGAACTTCTGAATAAGTGAAGGCATACACATGGCTCGTGTGACGCATTCCCTCATACTTTAATGCCTACAAATGTCAGTGATTAATTGATATTGCTCCTTTCTCAGGACCCAACTTCCGAGCAATGATTCCAGAGTTGAAATATGACTAGAAACTTCTTTACCACTCTGAATCAAACCAAAAAAAAAAAAAAATTGATTCAGTGTGAAGAGTATGACCAAGAGTCAGACTTAGGTTCAAATGCTAGCCTAGCTATTTTAAACTGTGAACAATAAAGTCAGCCCAACTCAGTCTTATCAACTACATGGGAGAAGTAATGCCTACCAGAGTTATTAGATTAAATAATCTTAATGATCCACTTCACAATTTGCCTTGTATATACCAGGTACTTATACTTCCCATGCTCTGTAGCCAAAGAAAACAAAACTCTTCCTTTACTCTCCAAGACTCTCTAGCTGGGGACCTGGAAGTGAAGCAGGCAAAAGACAGAAAAAGAAGAGAAAAACAAACCAAAGTTAATGTGTACAACATGCATATACGTAGGAGAGACTCAATGATGAGTAAGCCAAGGGATGATTAGACCATGGGACTTACAGAACATCTTAACAATGAACAATAAATGGGTAGAGAGGTAACAAGATGAAATAAAAGACTTCTGGGGCAGCAAACTGTGAGAGGGTAGGTCCATAAAAGAAAGTAACAGAAGATAAAAGTGAATTCAATAAAGTTTGTTGTGTAGATTTCTCTCAGTGCCACCCCTGTACTGAGAAGGATCTAGCATTGTTTCCAGCAACAAAGAGTCTAAGTCTGCTTTTAGGCAAATAGCAGGGAAGTCAAAGGGTTTTCTTTGGTGTCTACTGTTTCTCAGTTGTTTTCAATTCAAGATAATCTGTATGTCAAAGTAACATATTTTAGGGTGATATATTCTGATCTCCTAACTCCCTACCTCTGTTTCTCTCTCTCTCTCTCTCTCTCTCTTTCTCCCTTTCTCTCTCTCTCTCTCTCACACACACACACACACACACCTACATCAGAGAGGAAAGTGAATGAAGCCTTGAGTAATAAAATAGCTTCCTAGTTATAGACAACCTAGTTAGTCATAGAGTTACTACTATCTAATAAGGGACACTCAATTAATGAATAATAAGAACTTCAGCTGGGGCCAGCACTGTGGCACCAGCCTAAGCCTCTGCCTCTGGCACCAGCATCTCATATGGGCACCAGTTCAAATCCCAACTGTTCCACTTCTGTTCCAGCTCCCTGTTAATGACCTGAGAAAGCAGTAGAAGATGGACCACATGGAGGACCCAAAAGAAGCTCCTGGCTCCTGGCTTCGGATCAGCTGATTATACTGCTGTAGCCTACAGTACTCTCCACAGAAACATATGAGAGCCCATCATGTAGGAAGAGTCTGGACTATGCAGGCATTGCCTGTGCCCAACAAAGAAAGGCACTAGATTCCTGGGCCTGTTGATGGAGCATCCTTTGTGGTATCCTTTAAACATTTTATAAAGATCTGGTCCAGTCACCTCCATTGTCTGTCAGAATGCCTAGCACTAAGGAAGGGCCCCACAAATCCGGAAGTCATCAGGGGAAGCTAACATATCTGCAAGCAGCCTTCCCACCCTCAGCCCCTGCCTTGTCCTGTGCATTTTTCCATCTCCCCCGCTTTCCTGTTTCCTGCATTTTTAAAAACTTCCTTATATTTATTCTAGCAGTAGCCTGCTATGCAATAAAAGAATGGGGGGAATCTCATTAAAATTATATCAAAAGGAAAAAGATGGGAGTAGAGCTTGAAATTCCTGCAATCTACACACAATAACCCAATCAACCAGAGCACACAGGTTAAATGGAGTCCACCCTATGGTGAGGCCAGATGATTAAGCCCCCTCCCAGGGAATTGCTACCTTCAGGATACCTAGTGGTAGCCGTATTAAAATGCAAAACCATGGAAAAATACCTCAGGTCTTAAAGCACTTTTAACTCCCCCATTCACTCTCACAACTATTTATCTTACTGACTTCAGCACAAGCACCCCAGGAGGTGAGAAAAACTATTGCTAGTACTCCGTTCTGAGAGTTAAGGCAAAGGAATCGGTGAAGGCTTCTGTGAATTTGCCTCATTTGTGGTGGTGGCAAAGGAAGGGCAAGAGCCCAGCCTGGTTCTTTCCCACATCTCCCGCTCACATCCTATGGACCAGGGCTGGAAAGAACGCCCATGACCAACCTGCATGTTGCGCTATCACTTTCCACTCCCCCAACTTCTTGCTTCACTTCCACTTGAACCTGAGGGAGGAGTAGAGCCTGAGCCCAAGAGTCATGTTCTGCAAATTCATCTTGGCTGGAAACACGGGGGTAACCAGCGGGCAGAAATCCATGTGCACAGACAATGCTGTCAAGAGGCTGAGTAACTAACCAGAGTGCTGAGCTTGTCCCGATTCCCTCCAAAGTAAACTCTGGGTACTGTGGGTCGGGTTGCACTTTCTCAGAAAATAGAAGCAAAAGTAGAGGCTGCAGGGCAGCGGGGAGGTTGGCAAACTTTGTAGCCTGAAGAAAGGCCCTCAGTCCCCTCATAGTCCCTTCTTTGCTGCCACTCCACTCAAAATTCACCAGTTCTGACTTCCATTCCTTCAGGGGCCTGATCTCTGCTTTAAAGTGATAGTAAGCTAATATGATAATATAATATATATTAATAATTTAGTGCTTATCCTTCCTAGGTAATATATGTACATTCTTAAATGGGCCTTTTTAGACAACATGCTTTAATCCAAAGCAAACTTTCTATGCCACCGCTCTCTAGCTGTGACCTCTCACCTGAGCCCCAGATCTCTACAGTCACAGCTTCCTGAATACCCTCACTGGAACCTCCCAGAAGCATCGAAGCATCGTATGTCCAAAACTGATCTGCCACGGCTGTTCCTAACCTCACCCAGTGACACCACCTCTCATCCATTTCTCAGAGCCAGGGAGCGCACCGCCCCCAGCTGGAGGCTGAGTCAGTCAAATGGAGCATCTCCCAAATTGTGTTCTCTGAGCAATGTATCAACAGGCAAAACAGTTTCCCTGACCACACACCTTTGGAAAGCACTGACTAGGCAGAGTTAAGCCTTTGTGATAGGACTTAGCACAGCTTCTGATATGTTTCTTTGAACTACAAATAGCCAAAAGGAAGAGAGACCACGGTGTGTTTCCCAAACCCACTTGCCCAGGGACATCTATGTTCTTCACAGAGTATGAGGACACTGAAAAAGCAAAAAGAATAAAGTGTGTGGAAAGTAAAGTTGCAAGATCAGTTTAGGGATGGGTGTTTGGGTGAGGACACTGCATCCCACGTCAGAGAGCCTGGGTTCAGTTCTTGGCTCCAGCTCCTGACTCGGCTTCCTACAAATGTGTGCCCTGGCAGGCAGTGGCAATGGCCCAGGTGATTGTGTTCCATTTGGGAGACCTGGACTGACTTCCTGACTTCCAGCTCTGGCCCAGCCCTGGCCATTAAAGGCTTTTGGGAACTGAATCGGCAGATGGGAGATAGCTCTCTGCTCCTCAAATAAATTTTAAAAATTAAAAAAGTTAAGCTTATTTTGGTACCAAAAACTTGAAATCCATGCATAGCTTTTGTATCATATGTATTTTCCTTGAACATTTTGAAGATACCTACCCCACACCACCCCACCCCACCCTCATCTTGTAAGATCTTATGTATTACGGAACACACTTTGGGAAACATCAAGATAAGACACCTTTGAATTGTATTTATGGTCACAAATTGTCTCACACAACATCCATGATGTATATGAATGGCATTAGAACAAGATACATATAAAAATCTGAAGCACTTAGGCATGACATAATTTGAAAGCCAGAAATAAGAAAGAAAATATTTGCCTCCAAATATTTATTAGGAAATCCTAGTGAAAATATCACTGGTATGCTGGAGGCATTGGGTGAAGTGTGCTTGGTGCTGAGGGTAGGAGAAAGTCGGAAAGGAGGCTCCAGGAACGGCTGGCTTCAGCCAGCCCGGAAGGAGGGGTTCACGAAGAAACAGGCTTCTAAGATTCGTTCTCCACTGATTGGTGGCGTTTGAATTTGTTACAGCAGGTGTGTGTTACTTTTATATTATGCTTTCTTAAAAAAAAAACAATATAGAAAAAAACAATAGGTTAAATGCTTGTTATAAGGCCGGCGCCGCAGCTCACTAGGCTAATCCTCTGCCTGCAGCGCCAGCCCCCCAGATTCTAGCCCTGGTCAGGGTGCCAGATTCTGTCCCGGTTGCTCCTCTTCCAGTCCAGCTCTCTGCTGTGGCCCGGAAGGGCAGTGGAGGATGGCCCAGGTCCTTGGGCTCTGCACCCCCATGGGAGACCAGGAGGAAGCACCTGGCTCCTGGCTTCAGATCGGCGCCAGGCTGCAACACGCTGGCCATAGCGGCCACTTGGGAGGTGAACCAATGGCAAAAGGAAAACCTTTCTCTCTCTCTCTCTCTCTCTCACTAACTCTGCCTGTCAAAAAAAAAAATGCTTACTATAATAAGTATTATTTTTTTTTGACAGGCAGAGTTAGTGAGAGAGAGAGACAGAGAGAAAATAAGTACTATTTTTGAAAATATTTCTGGAAGAATAAAAATGCAAGAAGAGTTAAGACATTCATTAAAAAGCAGACTGTTGAGAATTCGTGCTACCATTTATTATAAGGTACTGAATTAGAGTTGTAGGCATTCTTTCAGGGAGATAGCAGCAGGGATCTTAACAGAGGGTCCTTGACTTACCATGGTTCAACCCAGGGCTTTCCAACTTAACAATGGGTCAAAAGCAATATGCATTCAGTAGATATTCATTAGATGCTTTGAATTTTGGATTTAATTTTTTCCAGGCTAGCAATTTGCAGCCCAAACCTCTGTCATGGTGCTGGGCAGAACTGGCTCTCAGTCAGCCCCTCCATCAGGAAGAAGAACCACTGGCCATGTTGCACTGTGTTCCTGAGCTGTGATGTTTGGTAGCTTACAGGTAGTCAAGCACTTTCCATAGAGGATATTGTCAAACTCACAGGTTTATTGGGAGGAAACCCCATGCAAGCTGAGGAGCATCTGTGGATGAACAAACGCATTAAATCCAACAGAAACTCTACAAAGAGAGGCAAGGAGATACTAGCACCATGTTCTAAACAGCCAGGCTAAACCTACACCAGCATGGGAGGCAAGGAGACATAAAAATTCAATTTATGACTCGGGTGGCATTTCAAGCAGTGGAATGAATTTTGCCAAAACAATAGATTAGCTATTTCCTGAATAAATAAGCTTGTATTCCTAACATTTGTTATACCAAAATAAACTCCAGATGGATCAAAGATTTTGAAAGTTATCTATGAAGCCATAAAAATACTTTTATAGAATAAAATATGGGTAACTTTTTATACTCCTAGTTTTGAAGGAATCACTTTAAATGTGTATAAAAGCCAAAAATGAGAAAGTCAAAGACTGCACATCAGACAACATAAAAATTTTCTAAATTATCACTGCAAGGCAAAACTAGGTTCCACACACATAAGAAAATGTTTGTAACATCCATGACAAAGGTCTAATAACTTAGTACATAAAGCCCAATGCAAATGTCTGAGAAAACCATGACTACAGGTGGACCCCAAAAATATAAGTCCCAATTTCGTAAATTTAGCTTAAAGTTAAAATTATAGGTCATAAGGTTCTTTAATGTTTATTTATTTTTATTTATTCAAAAGGCAGACTGATAGTAAGAGATTGTCTATACATTGGTTCACTCCCCCAAATGACCTCAAAAGCTAGGGCCAAGCCAGGGCAAAGCCAGGAGCCAGGAAATCCATCCAGGTCTCCCACATGAGTGGCAGGGCATGAGTGCCACTCATGCCTGCAGGGGTACATGTGGGCACCTGGATTGGAAGTGGAGGCAGGACTTGAACCCAGCACTCTGACACAGGCTGCGAGTCTCCCAGTGGCAGCTTCATCCACTGTGCCACACGCCTGTGACTTTATTAGCAGAAATACTCACAGAATAACAGAGCATTGAGCAAGGCTTTAACACTATTTATAAAGGCAACAAAGAAATATCAGGTCTATAGAACTCAAAGACCTTGAAGACACTAAGAATATAAATCCTTCTCAGTTGAAGTGAAGGTTCCTTGCTACACTTAGCATCTTGTCATTAGAAAATCAAGCCCTGGACAGATCATTTGCAAGAAGCTCTCCTTTGTAAAGAGTGTCTACTTTATAAAGAATATTTCATTGTTCTATAACTTTAACCTTGAGGCTAATAAGCATGCTTGTTTGGTATGGGAAAGTTTACTCATTGCTCATTTGTCAAATGAAAATGAATTTAAATTAATTCCACAATTAACATTTAACTGACTGATTTTTCTTTACTGAATTATCTTAAATAATTCATCCAAGAAGGAAGGAAGGAAGGAATGTGTTCCAATTTTCCTAGAGCTGAAAAATCAATTCTTTTTTTACCTGCAGAAATTACAATACAGAGGCTAATATGGAATAGTGGGTAAAGCTGCCACCCACAACACTGGCAATCCATTTCAGTGCTGGTTCAAGTCCCAGCTGTTCCACTTCCAATGCAGCTCCCTGCTAATGTGTCTAGGAAAGCAGTGGAGGATGGCCCTGGTACTTGGCCCCTGTACCCACATAGGAGACCAGAGGAAGTTCCTGGTTCCTGTTTCTGACCAGCCAAACTCTGGCTGTTGCGACCATCTGGGGAGTGAACCAGCAGATAGAAGACCTCTCTCTGTCTCTGTCTCTGTCTCTGTCTCTGTCTCTCTCTCTCTCCCCCCACCCCTCTGTCTTTCAAATAAACAAAAATCCTAAAAAAAAAATAAAGATTACAAGGCAGGTTTTAAAAATGGCAATTATAAAGCAGAATTTCAACTTTTCTTCCACATGCTTTAATATAAAAATTGACAAAGAATATTGTATCCATCAGAATTGCTTTGGCTAAAAGCTACAGAAATCCTGTCTAAACAATAAATACATTTAATCACTTCAAATGGCAAGAGATCTGATAGGAAGTTCTAGGAATTGATTCAGTCTCTCACTGATGTCAACCTGTTCTGTCGATATCTCTATGATTCTCTTACAAAATTCATCTCCTTAAACACGCGCACACACACACACACACACACAGCACGGGAAGTGTCTCCAGATAGGAATGCCCCAGACCCAGAGAAGCTGCAGTGCATGGCGCCTTCTAAGCCAGTGTGCGCCCCCACTGCAATACCTGTCGCAATGGACTTGGCGGTTTCCCTGTCTTCTCCACTAGCGACAGGGCAGGGAGTGAGGGGAGGGCTGCCATCTGACAACCCGAAAGCCCCCAAGAATTGCGCTTTGGATGCTGAGTGCAGAGACAGCCTGGGAACCATGTGGCCAGAGTCAAAGGGTTAAGGGAGCCCTTGCCCTTTTTAGCATAGCTTGGATCCTTGTCCCTAGTGGTAGATGATACAAGGGGACTGTTCCACTCAGCAATATGGAAATTCTAAAATTCCAAAGCCAAAGTCATCGCAATCGTTCAGAACATAAACTGGCAACACATACAGCATGAGACCAGAAAGGTAACCAGAGAGGACCTCACAGCCAAGTCCGACATGGTTCAAAGCCTGAGAAATCTGAGCCCAAAACATGTTTCTGCTGAAACCCCACTTGTCACATGCAGAAACAGGTGCAAATGTCGTTTTTCTTTCACGTGTCTTGGGACAGACCTCCCCGAATAAATCAGGCTTTCTCCTCTTTACCTCCCCTTCCTTCCCACCAGCCCAGGTGAGTCCTCCACAGCCCTCTTGAATGACATTCTCCCCATCGTTATTCTGTTCTTTTCACTCTGGTTTTGCCTCTGCCATAAGAACTTTGCTGGCAATAGATGGAGCCCAGAGTGAAACTCTGGAAACTAAAAACCAAGTCCAGAGTCTACAGCAGATGGGGAGGGACTGCCCGAGTGAGAAATATGCAGAGAGAAACAAAAACACTGATGCGCAATTGCATTCTCAATGCCTTTGTTTTTCTAGCCAATCTGGGCATTTCTGCAAAGGGAACTTACCCTTCCTCCAGGCATCTCAGCAGTCTGGCTCACGGTCCCAAATTCAGTTTCTCAGAACGGTACTTGTCTAGATCAGAATGTCCCATGAGAGTAAGGGTGCAAGCTTGCCGGGGCTCAAGTTGGGTGGGGGTGGGAGGCATTTTGCAGAGTCAATTTCTTGCCTCCCTTGCCTGCAGGTCACCAACCCAGGGGCCCTGCAGTCTCCTTCCTTCACCTACAGCCCCATCCACTAGAGGGAGCCTGAACACAGGCAGAACCTCCTTGAGTTCCAAGGAGGGCTTCCCATCTGTGTCTGGCATCTCAAAGGTGTCTGTCCCTGTTCTGGTCCCCGGTCTGCTCTAGTCCTGCTCAGCTGAGGCTGGGTAGGCGCCTGGTACAAGAGCTGAGCAATGCTCACCCCGTTCTCACATCTCTGAAGTGAGAAATGCAAGGCACTCGTGAGAGCTCTGATTGGTCTGGCCTTCCTCAAGACCTTCAGTCCTTTCCAACATTGCCAGTTGTAGTTCTCTGCAACCTACCAGGAGCCCACTTCTGCATCCTACAAGAAAAAGTAAAAAGAGGCGCACTTGCGTTTCCCCGGAGTCTTGGGACTGTCTTCAAAACCTGAGCCTGCGCAGTGCGCAGCGGACGCCACACACATGGGAAACCTGATTGGAGTTCTAGGTTCCTGGATTCAGCCTGGCTCAGTGCTGGCTGTTGCATGCATCTGGGGAGTGAACCAACAGATGAAATCAATCTCCCTCTCTCTCTGTCTCCCTTCCCCCCCCCCACCCCGTGTATCTGTCTCTTTCTCTCTGTTGCTCAGTCTTTCAAGTGGGTGAAAATACATAAATACACATTAAAAAAAAAAACTCAGATTTTCCACAATCCATCCGTATTCCCACACTCCGTGGTCACTTCCTAGGGTCCTCCTCATCACTGCCCACCAATGCCCTACCTGGCCTGTGGCCGGGGCTCAATACCTCGCCTCTGATGCATCACAATCTGTCTCCACTGCCCTCCCCGGTGGCTTAAATATCCTGGGTCTGGTTCCACTTCACAGCAGGTACAAAATGTGGCTTATATGTCTTTATGTTTATAAACACT
Organism: Oryctolagus cuniculus; assembly: GCF_964237555.1. Taxonomy (NCBI): domain Eukaryota; kingdom Metazoa; phylum Chordata; class Mammalia; order Lagomorpha; family Leporidae; genus Oryctolagus; species Oryctolagus cuniculus. Next base: position 51,816,237 of record NC_091441.1, on the reverse strand, counting down.
TTCCATCAACTCACTCCGTTTCTACGTTGCTACCACATCGTATCCCAATGGTAGAAACTAGGTCCTGGTGAGTTTGGAATGCACATCTCTCCCTGGGTTGTGCCTAAGTCCCCAGGGGACCTCATCAAGCTCTGAAAGGTGGGCTCCTCAGAGGAGGTTGTGGAGTGTCCGTTCTCCATTCCTCTACACCTTCCGTGGACCCCCTGGCTCTTTCCACAGATGCCCCAGGAACCTCTTGCTCTCCGGATGCCACCTGTGGCGGAGGAATCTTCAGGTGCTACCTTATTGCCCAGCTGGAGGCTGGCAGACTTCCCACCTGCCGTGGTATTGCCTTACCCCAGCACCAGAATCTCCACTCTCCCCACGTCCCCTGGCTGTCCCTCCACTCCAGGACCCAGGGAATCTTTGCCTAGTACAGGAGAAAGCCAGCTCTCCTCAAACCCTATTCTACCAAACTCTTACCTATATCCCGAATCTTCTTGATTCTCCCTGGGTCTTAGATTTAGGAAAACTAAGCCTCCTCTCTTTCTTTTGGACACCACCACATCCCCTCCTTGGGGCAGTGACCTTAGATGAATTACTTAATGGAATGGGACAATGGAGAGACACGGGGCAGTAGCAGGAGAGAGGAGGGGGACTTAAGTTAATATTTTAAATGCCATCCTATTTGCATCTGCTGATACTTGATTTGGAACCATGCTGTTCTTAAATCTCAAAAGACATCAGGGATTGTAAGATGCGTTCCCTTTCCCTTCTCTTGGGTCCTGAGCCTCACTCTTTGCATCTCCCCAGCCTGGAAGATTGTTGTGCACCTGCACCGACAAGTCTGGGCCATTTGTACAACAACCACCTCCTCTCTGTGATTCCACTTAGGCATTCTTCTGCCTACGGCTCTTCAGACCACTTCACATTTCATTAGGTGCTTCATCAGGAAGGGAAGAAAAAAGTGGGGTAGCTCAAAATGACTGCCTTCATTGCTGATTTCTTTGTTTTGCACCAGAAAGCATCGCCGCGACTCAGTTGGTATATTCAAGCACCGTTGGAGAAACCCCTCTTGTCAATTCCAATTCCACTCCATTTACCGGCACACACAGTTGAATGAGCTGTTTAAGTGGAGTTGTTATGAAATGAAATGAATTTGCATTGGCGTTGCATATTCTTCCAATTATTTACGGTTTGGGGTACTCCATATCAGTGACTTTTCCTCTCAGACCCCCTGAATCATCAAGAGAACACAGTAGGAAAAGTAACTCAGCACTTTGGCAAGGCCTGATTGGTGATGGCTGCTTCCTGGGCTGAGCTGACGGTCATTAAGAGCCCTGGCTCCTTCCTGCTGCCTTCCAGACCTCTGCAGAGCTGGGGCCCTGTGGTGGCCTCTCTTTGGAGCTGGGGGAGACCAAGTGTGATTTGAGAGGCCTCACTAGATCCCTACTGTTCAACCCTGCTCAGATCCCCAGAATTCGAGTTGCTTTTTTGGCATGTGTTCGGAAAGACTCAATCAGTCATTCTCTCAGTGCCTCTCAGAGGGTTTGGGCTGTGGCCCCTTAATGGTCTCTATTTGACTCTCCTGATATCGCCATGGCTAGCCATTACCTGGGGGGTGGGGGGGACTGCGGGAATTTGGCTCTCAAGGGAGGGGTTGGTAAATAACTTCAGGACTGTGCCCTTAGTAGTAAAAGAATAGAGCTTCGTTATCCATTATGAAATAACTATTATGTTCTCACACCGATTCCAGAGAAAGTACCAGACAGGCCCTCTCCTTAGAAAACAAGCAGGATATCTGAGTCTTTAGTTAAACCAAGGGAACTAAGTGCAGAAGAATCCAGTTCGTCTCCGCCTCATTCCAGGGCTGAGTGAAAGCCATCACTACAGCCAGTCTTCCCTTGAGTTAGCCCACTTGCTTCCACCAGAGTCTGTGCAGGCATTTCAGTTAGTTTTTCTTAGGTTTTCCTTGTTTGTTGAAATAAAGAAGAGCTGTATTGGAGAACTGGACTGATGGATCATTAAGATAAAAATACAAAACTGTAAAGAACTGATAGGGCAAGTAAAGTCGATTACAGAGTAAAAGCCTAGAGAAAAGGAAGTAACGAAAGTGAAGGGCCACATTTGGAGGCCCTTAAACTGCATGGTAATTGGGAGTCAAAGCAGAATCTATTTAGAATCCACAAGGCCTATTAGGAGTGCAGAGGACCAATAGCAAGTCAACCGAAAGTAGGAAACAAAATCAGACTTTAATTGTAAACAGAAGACTATTCATTAGCTGTTCCCTTTCCCCAGAGTAAGTCGTGGATAGTTGCCTGAGATTTTACATTTTACTTTAAGTACAAAAAAAAAAAGAAACAAAAATGATGCAAGTAACCTACTCATTAGCAGGTTTTTCTGTATTAGTGGCCATGAGAAACCCAGCTGAAACGCAAAGAAAGCATCTTCTCACATTATACTCTTAGAACCATCTTCTAAGCACTGCAGGTCTACAGCATCCCAGGGAGGAACCCAGCACCACCATCACTTTGCATGTGTGCAGGAGAGCTCACGTATGGCTTCAGGCCAGTCACAGACTATTTACATGTGCATTGAAAAGCAGTCAACCCAATGGCTTTTGTGTTAAAGATTTATTTATTTGAAAGTCAGAGTTATACACAGAAAGAAGGACAGAAAGAGAGAGAGAGAGAGAGAGAAAGAGAGAGAGAGAGGAGAGAGGTCTTCCATCTGCTGGTTCACTCCCCAGCTGGCCGCAACAGCCGGAGATGCCCCGATCCAAAGCCTGGCCGCAACAGCAGGAGATGCACCGATCCAAAGCCTGGAGCCAGGAGCTTACTCTGGGTCTCCCATGTGGGTGCAAGGGCCCAAGGACTTGGGCCATCTTCTACCGCTTTCCCAGGCCACAGCAGAGAACTGGATCGGAAGTGGAACAGCCAGGACTCAACTGGTGTCCATACCAGATGCTGGCACTGCAGGAGGTGACTTTACTGACTACATCACAGAGCCAACCCCAACACAATGGCTTTTAGAGCTGTCTTAGGGGCTGGCGTTGTGACACAGTGGATTAAGCCCTGGACTATAGTGCCAGCATCCCATATGGATGCCAGTTCAAATCCCGGCTGCTCCACTTCCAATCCAGCTCCTTGCTAATGTGCCTGGGAAAACAGTGGGAGATGTCCTAGGTCCCTGAGGCCCTGCACCCACATGGGAGACCCAGAAGAAGCTCCTGGCTCCTGGCTTCAGCCTCACCTAGCCCTGGCTGATGCCACCATTTGGGGAGTGAACCAGCGGATGGAAGATCTCTCTGTCTCTCTTTCTCTGTGTCCATAACTCTACCATTCAAATAAATAAATAAAACTGTTTTTTTAAAAAAGAGAAATATCTTAGTTCATGTATTTTATATTTCTCTTTTACTAAAAAAGAGGGTTTCAAATATTCTCTCCACAAAGAAATGATAAATATTGGAGGTGATGGGTGTGCTAATTAGCCTGGTTCCAAAACTCCATGATGTATACATATATTGAAACATCATATTGTACCCCATAAATATATATGAGTATTATTTATCAATTAAAAATTAAACTTATAAAGCACACATTTGGCCTAGAAGCTAAGAAACCCATTTCCACAGTGGAGCACCTGGGATTGACTCCCAGCTCCAGCTCCTGACTCCAGTTTCCTACTAATGCAGACCCTAGTGTGAAACCCGTATGCTTCAGCCAGTCCTCTTGATTCAGTTGATCCTTCCATCACTCATTTCTACCAAATTTTATGCATGTGTTTCAGTGATTCTCTTAGGTAGCAATAATGTCTCCCACCACCCACATGGTAGACCTGAATTGAATTTCCAGCTCTTACCTTCAGCCCCAGCCCAGCTCCTACCTTCAGCCCCAGCCCAGCTCCAACCACTGCAGGCATCTGGGGTTTGAATGAGCAGATAAAAGTTCGTTCTCTCCCAATCTCTTTCCCTCTTTCCCCCTCTCTCTCCCTCCCTCTCTCTCTCTCTTTCCCTCTCTCTCCCTCTCTCTCTCCCTCTTTCCCCCTCTCTCTCCCTCCCTCTCTCTCCCTCCCTCTCTCCCTCTTTTCCCCTCTCTCTCCCTCCCTCTCTCTCCCTCCCTCTCTCTCTCTCTTTCCCTCTCTCTCCCTCTCTCTCTCCCTCTTTCCCCCTCTCTCTCCCTCCCTCTCTCTCTCCCTCTTTCCCCCTTTCTCTCCCTCCCTCTCTCTCTCTCTCCCTCCCTCTCTCTCCCTCTCTCTCTCCCTCTTTCCCCCTCTCTCTCCCTACCTCCCTCCCTCTCTCTCTCTCCCTCTCCCTCTTCCCCCCTCCTCTTCCCTCTCTCCCTCTCTCCTCAAATAAACAAAACAAACAAAATTTTTAAAGAAATGAAGCAAAAAAAAGGGGGGGAGGAAAGAAATACATGCCACTGCTAAGAAGTGAGGAACTCTGTTCAATAGTTGTGATATTCATGTGAAAGAGGTAAATAAAGTCAGCCTAAGCCACAACTGTGTAGATACTAGTACAGGACCAAATAATCCTGAAGTTGGTAACATCTTTTGAAATCATGTGTATTATATAGCTGGCAAATATGATTTTTTAGTACTTAACCAAAATAAATTTATCTGCTACAATTCCAACAACCAAATACATTACAGTAACCTGCTGATGAGTTAGAAATTACAATTTATTACACACCTGGTTGAAACAGCAGATCACATTGAAAACTACTAATTGCTAATATATGCAAAACCTGCCTAGTCTCCTTACCTTATTTGGTTTAATTGGTTTAATTTGATATCTTGTAATCCCTTTGTACAATCCATTTACTAATCTGGTCTGTGTGGATTTCTATGGTATAAAAAACTGGAAATATTCTATGTGCTTATTTTAATTTACTAAATATTTAATTATTTATTAGGTAGGGCTTTTAACTTTTTTGTTTAACTTTTCTGTCTGGGCGCAAAGTTTGTATCCCAGGGGCTGCCTGTTACACAGTTCTAAAAGGACCACACTAAGTCTTTCATCCACTTAGCATCTGGTAGGTATAAGGGTCTGTGCCAGGCACTGGAGTGACTGTAAAAGTGTAAAGAGTAAAATACGAGTGATATTATACAAGTGCCACAGGAGCTCAAAGGAGGACAGAGGGGAATGGATCGGGAAAGACTTCGTGGAAGTGATAGAACAAGAACCAGCCCAAGAAGAATGAAAACCCTCCCATTAGGTAGATGAGCGGACACTCCATTCGTTTATTCAGTGTCTATTTGTTGAGCCGTAGCCCATGCTGAGAAATGCCCGGGTTGAGGTGTGACGCAGCTGCACTCAGGAATGCTGGCGTAGCTACCAGCAGACTGGCTATCCTAAAGGCAGCAAAGGTGCGGGCTGTGGTGAGAACCTGTCAGCGCACACTGGACCAACTCCAGAACGGCCCTGCAGATCACAATAGTGCGGACTCCACTTGTACGTAGTAGGGAGTTACTAAATGTGTATAACCAGCAAAAGTATGGATGGAGTTACAAGAGAATATGACCAAAGAGACCACACTGGGGAACACAAAACTGAAGCATAAACCAGAGGTCAGAACCATGGACTGGGAGAAAGGGTGTCACAGGCACCCAGAAATTAGCTTCATGAAACAGGCAGTGAACAAGAGCACCATATGCTGCAGAGAGGCACACAGGCTGGGAACTGAAAACCAGCAATTGGGAGCAAATCATGCACCAAATGTACAGAAATAAGGTTGCTGTAGATTTAGAATGGTGAGTGAAGAGCAGAAAGAGACAGAAGTCACATGACTCTCAAGACATAGGGCTATAATGGACTATAGCAAGGGAGGCAGTAGCTCAAGGAAAGAATTATTTTTTAATATACACTTATTTATTGAAAGGCAGAGTGACAGAGGGAGAAATAGAGAAAGAATCTTCCATCTCTAGTTTACTCCTTAAATCGTGGCACCAGGCTAGTCCAGGGCAAAGCCAGGAGCCTAGAACACCATCCAGGTCTCCCATGTGGATGGCAGAAACCCAAGCACTTGAGCCAACTTCCACTGCTTCCCAGGAACATTGACAGGGAGCTGGATCAGAAACAGAGCAGCCAGAACTCAAACCCAGCATGATATGGGAAGCCTGTGCCACAAGCAGTGGCTTAACTCCCTGCACCATTATGCTGGTCCTTATAGAACTATTTAAGATAGGGGAGGTTGGATATTTAAGATAGGTTGAGGAAGGAACCAATAGAAAGAAAATAAAAGTTACATCAAAAATTAATAAAGGGCAGCTGATGTAGCTGGAATACAAAATATAGGAAGTACTTTAAAAGAAGTAATAAATGGGGCCAGCACTGTGGCACATTAGGGTTAATACCCTGGCCTGAAGTGCAAGCATCCCATATGGGTGCTTGTTCGAGACCTGGCTGCTCCACTTCTGATCCAGCTCTCTGCTATGGCCTGGGAAAGCAGTGGAAGATGGCTCAAGTCCTGTGCCCCTGCACCCACATGGGAGACCCAGAGTAAGCTCCTGGCTCCTGGCTTTGGATTGGTGCAGCTCCAGCCGTTACAGCCAGTTGGGGAGTAAACCAGCAGATGGAAGACCTCTCTCTCTCTCTCTCTCTCTCTCTCTCTGCCTCTCCTCTCTCTGTGTAACTCTGACTTTCAAATAAATAAATAAATATTAAAAAAGAAGTAATAAATGGAAAACACATGTGTTGGTATCCTAGTGCCCCTAAAACACAGCCCCTCAGAGTCAGGAACAACATCTGCAGGTTGAGAGAAAAAGAACAAAGGAAACGAAAAATTGGGAAACTCCAGTCAAGGCCAAAAATATAAAAAATGAAACCCTGTTGTCCAGCATATAACAATGAGAAAATCCCTCCAGTGTCCTAGCCCATGTTGTGCCACTGTGACAGACCACCACACACTGGGCACTCTGTCAAAAACAGAAATTAGTTCTCTCATGGACAGAATTAACTAACCTCTCTCTGGAGGGTGAGAAAATCAGGCTCTGGCATCTGGTGCCACACCCTCAACATGGCGGAAGGCAGAGGGGCAGAGAAGGATGAACCAGCAAAAGAGTGAGTAACCCTCCCATAAGCCCTTTGACAGAGCATTAATCCATTCTTGAGAGTGGAGCTCTCGTGACCTAACACCTCCCGTTAACACCGCTCCAGCACTTTTGGTTGCCCTGAAGACTCGGTTTTCAACATGTGAATTTTCGAGAGTACATTCAGATCCTAACACTTAGGATAACCTGAAGAACAATCCTGGATGACGCCTCTGCACACATGGTCTCTAGTGCAGAATCAATGCACACGTTCCTAACAATAAAATGAGCACTGAGATGCATGCCAGCCCCTTTTATCAAAGACAGGTTCTTATAGGTGCCCTTTGAAAAGAGCAGTAAAGATTTCCCAGCTGTGGGTTTCATAGATTCAACCAGATCATGGAAGTAAGGTGAAGAATGAGGAAGGGTGTGTGCCAGGCAGGCAATAAAGAGTAGTCTGCCTCTGCTCACATACCATTGGCCAAACCGGTAGTTCTTGATAGCATTTTAATTAAGTAAGTATGGAGGAATTACTTACAAGGAGTCAGTAAAATTTAGCACATTATATAAATGATTTCAAGTAAATTCTTCAACCCCAGTTAGATGAAGTCAGCTTGCTGTTGAATTTCTGGGGTGAATGCTGTCAGGAGAGTAGTCACCCCTACAAAATTGCCAGTTGCTACCACTTGCCATAGGGTGTCTCTCCACAGACCAGCAAGCAAGGTTACATCGTAAAAGATTCAGGCTGCACAGAAGTCTACAGAGAGGGCTACAGGCTCTCTGAATGATCACAGGGCCTCTTAGCTTTGTCTATCAGAAGATTTAATCCTAATTCCTGTAAATGACCCAGATTTTAAAACAGATGTTTAGGAACAGAAACAGCCCCATTGCCACAGCTCCCAAAGCAGCCAGGCCAGTAGTATGCTCAGCCCAGCGTTCAATGATAATAGGTTAATCAAGCCAAAGAAAGACTAAGTTGGGGCTAGAGGAGAGCATTTTACCCTGTTGACCTGTAAGAAAACTCACCCCATAAACCCTGGGGAGCAGAGCTGACAGGAGGGAAATGCTGACTTACATTTGAAGTAGCACCTTGACAGTAGGGACTCCATTTTGGAGCATTTGAGACTGCATTCTGGGAAAGTAACCCCCCCCCCCCCCACCGTGAGACTCTGGTCTGAAACTATGATCTCAAATAGTCAGACAATAGCAGTGCACTACATCACCCTTGACAGAGCACAGAAAACCCCTAGCATGATTGCTCAAGCTTGAAAGTAAAAAGGTTGCACTTTTTTTGGGTTAATGATAAAGATGTGATTTGTCTATGTCTTACATATAATTTAGATTAATGTCAAGATCATAAATGATAATTGTATGATTGTAACTGGTATTGTCAAGATTATGATGAATATTAATTTCACCTAGGTCTTAGCTTATGTTGACCCCAGTAACTATGTACTCTCTTTTTGATCTTAGCAACCGTGTATAGCAACCGTGCATTCCCCCCCTCCGGATTTTGCGGTTTTTGCCTTTATAAACCCTATGCTGTAGTTCCTCGGGGCTGCTCTGTTCTGGTTTGATCAGAGAGCCCCAGCATGCTGGAAAAATAAAAAACCCTTTGCAATTTGCATGAGAGAAGTCTTTTGGAGATGTTCCTCGGGCGGTGGGCGTTCTCAACCTTAACACATTGTCTGGGCTGAGGGTCTCGTTTGTTACAGAACTGATATAGGAAAGAAAGTTTCTAATTACTTTTACAGTTTTGTTTTGTTTTACATATTGAAGTGGGTCAGTGTTCGTCCTGTTCTACTCATTCCCCACTTTTAGTGCACAAAACTGTGAGGTTGTCCCCCTAAGCATCAGAGGGGCAGCGTCAGCTCCCCCAGATTTCTCCCAGTTTCTATCCCTAGGCACCCTCCTTTCCCACAGACCACAGATACACATGAGCACACCTGCAGATCCTGACACCTCTTCTCAGCGCGAGCCTGGAAGGAGGGCCTTGGGCAGACGACACCATCACTGAAGGATCTTATGCAGTTCACATTGAACAGTTCCACATTGCATTATATTGTTTGTTTTACCAAGCCCCAAATTCTGCTTTTACAAAATGTGTAAGTCTATCTGTCGGTAGAAAGAGAAAATTATATGGGTTATTAATTCTGTTTATACCTTTTTACATAAAGATCATTGGGTTTCAGATCACTGGTTGTGCACATACATATAAACATCCCATTTCAGCAGCCTGTATGCGCTCCTTTGCAAATGTTAATGTCTCTTTGTTAATGGGAATTCTTGTAGTGAATGTATACATGTGCACTGTATGGTGTGTGTGAGCAAAATTTGCCCTCCTGATTCCCATCATTTTCTAAAATAATATTTTTCCTAATTGCAAATGGAATACGTCTTTATGATACAAAATTTAAAAAGGAAAGGAAAGTATAAGGAAGAAATTTTAAATCCCTCATAATCCCTATCCAGAGATAAACACTCATCATTTTGGCACATATATTTCCAATCTGGTTTTTTATGCATAAACACACTTTGGATTTTTTTCCTCCAAAATGTTATTATACTGGATAAACTATTTCATATTTTTCTCTTAATGTGTTACCCATATTTTCTATATCATTAAATGTTCTTCCAAGCATAATTTTCAAAAGATGCATAATATCCTAAACAATGGATGTACCTAGTTATTCAATCATCCCCTATTGTTGGATATTTAAGTTGTTTGAATATTTGCTATCATTAACCAAATTATGTTGAATATCCTTTCATCTTTGCTTAAACCTGCAATTATTTCCTCAGGGTAAAATCTTGTAAATCCAACTGCTAAATCATTGGGATTAGACAATTATTAAGGCTTTCTATATACATATTGTAAACTTACCCTTCAGAAAGATGAACCAATTTACATTCCCAACTCTGGTGTATCAGAATCTATTTGCCCACTTAGCATCAGTAGACTTCCTATTATTTGGGCTGTCTGTCTTCCGGGAATAGAATTTGTTCCGACCACCTTCTCTAAACCTGTTAATGCACTGCAAGATTAGAGTTAAACATGTTCCTTCGATGTCTTTCCTGAACCTGTCAGGCAACGCCAGCCAGCAGCAGATTGAATCTGCGCACTGAGCACCAGTCTAGAGTGACTCCCAGACCCTCTCTGTTCCCATGGCTAATCTGTTCTTTCTTGCTCTCACAAAATGTTTCCGATCGGGTATATGTTTCCGATCAGGTATCGAAATGCTCTTAAGTAAAAGTAAGCCAACTTCCAACAGTTGCAGATGGAGATGCTAAATATGGTTCCATAGCAATGTAATGAGGTTTCAAACTGTAAAACGCTCGGCTGAGGGGTGTGCTCTCTGCAATGACTGTGATACTAACAGGAAGACTGAAGAGCAAACAGCTCAGATCCCTGAAGGGACCTCTGAGGAAGCCAGCAGGAGCCAACTGAACACTGTCAGAGTAAACACGGCACCAGTGTAGCTGCTAACAGACCCCACCCACGTAGTTGTATAAATAGGATTGTAGATCACAGCTTACGGAAGTGTGTGCGGGACTAAGAAGAGAAAAACAAAAACAGGCTCCTTCAGGCCAGGGCAGCAGGCTTGTTTTATGTCATGAATAATCTCCCTGAAGAACGCTCCTTACGCTGCATTCAAGCCTGGGAGAATACAAAACGGGACGCACTGAAAATCGTTGTTTTAACTGGTAAGGCTAGTCCGTATAAAGGTAAAAGCTACACCCGATTTTTCTAGTCGAAAACTGTCTGAACTCGATAATGAGTATGAGAGGCACCAGCTAGAAACGTTGGCCGGGGAAGCCCATTACCGCTGTGTGAGGCGGCCACCTGGCCCCCCCGTCCACCCGAGGCGTAAACGAGTCCCAGAATGCCTAGGGAAGGCTGACACGCTGACCTAATCTTTAATTTATTGATTTGCTCCCTCACTGGAAAAAAGTAGCATATCAATAAATGGCTTTCGTTAAGAAGTTAAGGTCCAAGAAGAAACAGGGAGAGTTTGCTGGAATACACCGAGTACATCAAAGCTTACAGAAAATAAAATCAGAAGCTTTCAGGAGAAAAATTGATGTCTGGTAAGGAAACGAGAGAATCAAAAAACTGAAACTTTAAGATCAACAAACTTTCAGATATGCTTTATAATGTTCCTCCTTTGTTTCTGCCTTCTTAGTTGTACAAAATTAAAAAAAAAAAAAACAATAAACTGTAGAATTTCAGATAAACTAATCTAAAAACAGTAAGTGGAATGAATAATTTAGAACTCTAGGATCCAGCAAAATATGACTTTGTAATTTATGACCTTAGACTTAATTGTAATGATCAATTAAAGAAATCTCTGTATGAAAATTAAAAATAGGGAATCCTAAAATGATAAAACTAGGAGGGAAAGTAAAAGAGGAAAGGCAATGATGTAAAATTAAAATAATCCTTAATTCTGAAGATGAAAATGGTCCCTGAACATATTTAAATTACTTCTCGCTCTTGCAGTCTTATATTACTCTTTCATAAGAAGAAAATGCAAAAATTTTCCTTTATACCAAGAGAAAATGCTGCTGACACGTATCTTCTGAGTGTCTAAAACACTATGTACTGATAATTTGGAGACTTACAAAATAATTTTTTCTTAATAAACATGGAAAGTTGTTTTTTAATACAATTTCACATAAATTTAATAAATATATATGTAGTATATTTTAAATGTTTTCAGACATGAAGACTGACCCATGATGTCATTTCTCAGTGTAATCATTAAAATTATTGTATTCCTTTCATATTTTTATTTGAATTAATGCTTATTTTACAGTAATTATCATAGGGTACATAAAATCATATCTTTCTCTTCTCATTTAACAGCATATCAAAAGCATTTTCTTTTTTTAATTTTTTATTTTTGATAGGCAGAATGAACAGTGAGAGAGAGAGAGAGACAGAGAGAAAGGTCTTCCTTTTGCTGTTGGTTCACCCTCCAATGGCCGCCTCGGCCAGCGCACTGCGGCCAGCGCATCGCGCTGATCCGAAGGCAGGAGCCAGGTGCTTCTCCTGGTCTCCCATGGGGTGCAGGACCCAAGCACTTGGGCCATCCTCCACTGCACTCCTGGGCCATAACAGAGAGCTGGCCTAGAAGAGGGGCAACCGCGACAGAATCCGGCGCCCTGACAGGGACTAGAACCCTGTGTGCCGGCGCCGCAAGGCGGAGGATTAGCCTAGTGAGCCACAGAGCCGGCCCTCAAAAGCATTTTCAATGTTATCTCGTGACAGCCACCAAACAGTCCTTCCAGTGTCATAATTTTTACTTTGTTAACAAATATTAAACATTTTTGATGATTTATTTTCATTTTATTTGAAAGGCAGAGAGAAATCTTCCATTCACTCACTGGCTGACTCCCCAAAATGCCCACAACAGCTGGAGCTGGGCTAGTCCAAAGCCAGCAGCCAGGAACTCATCCTGAGTCTTCCACATGGGTAGCAGAGATCCAAGTACTTGAGCCATTACCTGCTGCCTCCCACAGTGTGCATTAGCAGGAAGCTGGAATCAGAATCAGAGCTGAAACTCAACTCCAGACACTTCAGCACAGGATACAGGTGCTCCAATCAGTGTCTTAACTGCTGCACCAAACACCAGCCTAAGCTTTTATTATTTTTGTTGGACATTTGAATTACCTTTATGTATTGTTACACTATAAAAATCACTGTGGTGGGCATCTTAACGCTGATGTTTTATAGTAGTTGTTTTGAAAATTACTTTTTTAGAGGCATAATTACAGAGAGACAGAGAGAGGTCTTCCATCCACTGGTTCACTCCCCAAATGGCCACAGTGGATCCAGGAGATTCATCTGGGTCTCCCATGTGGGTGCAGGGGCCCAAGCACTTGGACCATCTTCTGCTTTCCCAGGTACATTAGGAGGGAGCTGTATCAGAAGTAGAGCAGCTGGGACTTGAATGGGTGCCCATATGGGATGCTGGTGCCGCAAACAGAGGCTTAACCTACTACACTACAGTGCTGGCCCCTTCACAGTAAATTAATTGCAAAAATGGACAGCAATTCTTCCTGACTCTGAGCTCAGTCATGGACATGCTTAGCAAATGAGCTATTAGTAAACCTGATGTATGCAAGCACTTGTATACTGGGATTTGTTGCCTGACTGCTCCAGGAACCATCATCCTAGGCACAAGTGCGGACTAGCTTGCTGGATGATAGGACACATGGCCCAGTTGATCCCATCCCTTCTGAGACCTGCCAACCACCAGTTATGTGAGTGAAGCCACCCCAAATCACTCAGCCACCCACCAACTCATCTACTCCACAGGGAGATTTGAGCAAGCCTGGTTGACCTCGGCAGAGCTGGCTCCAGCAAGGGGTAATGCCCAGTGACCCACAGAATTATGAGACAAATAAATGGTTATTGTTTCAATTCACTTGTTTTGAAGTCATTTATTATACAGCAAAAGTCAACTGATTCAGGCTTTTTCTGTATTCTCTTAATGATACTTTCCCAGAAATGAAGTTCCTGGGCCCCAGGGCAAGAACACTGACTATTGTTTAGTCACCACACTCAGTGATGATAAATTACAGTCAACAGCCTACCTTCCCCACATTCATTGGTCCCAAGAACAGACAAGCCATTATGGAAGTACGATCTGAGAGGTTCCCACAGTTTTCAAAGATTCTCTTCTTCCACACATCTGAAGGTGGCGTGGGAGGTGTCAGAGGGCTTGAGGAGATTTGCTTTAGCCCTGGAATTTGAACCTCCAGTCCTGAAGGAGAGCCGACCATCGATGTCGCAAGATTTAGTCACTGTGGAAAGCTTCCGTCTTCTGGGCATCCTTGCCTGTGTGGCCCTGGTGAGGTTCGCACTGAAGGAGCCTCGTTCTGCTCTCTCGCTCTCACTCACTCATTCAAAGCCCATTTACTCGAAGCTGATTAACTAATGAGGCAGATGTGGGGAGGCAGCAAGAAAATAGTTCTTACCTTCAAGATGCTTAGTCCCATAAAGGAGTGGAGGAATTTGTGGGGCCACACAGATGCTAGCAGCAATCTCTGGCGTTTCCACTAAAATATATCCTGGGACATACTGTGTTCACAGCCACCAAGCCCTACTTGATCTTATTTTCATTTCTTTTGGCTCTGGTAGTAAAGTAAAGTGATTTAGAACACAATTTCTTGTATTGGTTATGATAATACTTTGGATATACTGAGTTACAGAGAATATACTCTTAAAGTTTTCAACTGATTCTTAGTATTTAAATTTTATTGTCAGGAAAAGTCAATGCACAGCTCACATTTGTGGCTCACATCATATTTCTATTGGACAGTGTTGCCCTAGATGCTTTCCAGGTTTGGATGAAAAGGAGGTTGACTTACACTGAGTGGTAGAAATTGACTGAATGAAGTTAACTACAAATCTGTACAGAAGTAAAGGCCCCATCAGATAACAGTGTTAGACAGAAGCGTGAACCCGGAATTCTCCCCTTGACAGAGAAGCACGGGAGATTAGTCAGGCTTGCAGTTGGTTACACAGAACCGTCACAGAAGCCTGTGGCCCCTCAAAATCCACATCCTGTCCCCTATCTCAGACCTCATCCTGGCCACCAATAGCCACCCTCGGCTCACTCCTACAATACATCTCCTAATAGGTCAATATGTTTTCAGGATTGCAATAGGTTAGGATAAAATATAAATGGAATTAAATAAAATTCAAGAGAAAGTGTTTCTATTGTCAGGGCAATGCATCTGGTATAAAGTATTTGTAATTTTAAGAGAAATTAGTATGTTAAGGATTCTGACAGGTTGTTAAGTTTTGTAATTCTAATTTAAAATGTGTAATTAATTTTATAATTGTTTTAAAAGGCACAGTTCAGGTATTTATTTATGTTTATCGTTTGTTTCACTATGTAAATGTTAGACTTATGAGAGTTTGGTAAATACTTTGGAAGGTTCTCCTTGTGAGGGCCACCAATATTCCCTGTCGAGCATTCTGAGTTCTAGAAAAGAAAAGAAAATCTATTACATTTATTAGTGCTTTTTTAAATAAAGGACTTAATTAAATTTGTAAGTAGGACTGGGTGTTCAAGGACTTTCAGTCTTTTCCACTTGAGTTAATTAAGTAACTACTAAGGAAAAATGAAGTTATTTGTTCGTATTTTAATAGAATTTTACATAGAATATAAGATTTGTAAGTTAAAATTAAAAGCTTAATAAAACAGATTTAACATTCTTTTCAAATTTTATAAACTAATATTTTAAAGCTCCATATTGTAAATTATCCTTTCTCTGCATAAAAGCCCTACTCGTGACAGGAAAAAAGTCACGCAGAGCAAAACAGAAAATATCCAAAATTCCTGGGTGAAAGATAAGTCCGTCCTTTTCAGAAATTCTACATGCTTGTTGGGTAAAGTTTTCATTAGAGAATTAGAAAGCCAGTGTTAAATGAGGTAAGAAAGTTGTGATTGGGTGTCACCTCAAGCCCCGTATTTGTCTCAGAACATCTGTCCTTGGAGAGACTCCTCTGCTCATGCCCACAAAACTGGGAGGTGGGCAAGTCATCCGTGGGTATTTCTTCAACCAACCTGGATAGCTCTGACAATGAAACATTTCGTCTTCGGCAGAGGTCTCAAACCCTCTCTTGGACTGGAAATACAGAGATAGTGGAAACTGACTGGGGTGAGGGGAGTGGCCTAGCAGTGAGGACGTGGGTCAGGGCACCCGCAGCCCATACAGGAGTACCTGGGTTCACGTCCCAGCGTCTGACTCTAGCTTCCTACTAATGCAGACTCTGAGAGGCAGCAGGTGAGGCCTCAAGTATTTGGGTCCCTGCCACCCATGTGAGAGACTAGATTGAGTTCCTGACTCCTGGCTCTGGCCCTGGCATGGCCTCAGCCATCATGGATATTTGGTGAGTGAACCTGAAGAACCTTAAAAATCAAACCAAGATGGAGTGACCTAAGCCAATACCATTAAAAACAAGAAGTTACCTTTGTCCCAAATAAAATTAAAGTTTAAAAATTATAGCCCTAAAATTTTTCCCCCAAAGCTAAAATTAGGTGCAGCTATAAAAATAAGGGACCCTATGCTTAGCTAGCTGTGACACTTGTGCCTGGCTGTGCTAAGACCTAACCCAGTTTGTATGTCTCCTAATACTCAAATAACGGTGTGGGAAGCGGGACTCCGCTCTCCCACCAGGGGGAACAAAGGGAGCGAAATGTCATCCCCCTCAGGGTGAACAAGATGGCACTGGCAGGGAAAGGAACTACTAAAGAAGTAAACAACAAAATGGCAACGAGGTGCATGGCCTCCCATGTGATCCCGTAGCTGACTGGATAGAAGACGCATGCCCTTCACATGATCAGCTCGCGGATTGGACTGCTGTGTGCATGGACACTATAGTGCTTTTGATTGGTCGCTGCGGGTATATAAACCGTGTGGCTTTGTGCTGGGGGCGCTCTCTGGACTCCCGAGTTCAGGAGGCCCATCTGCGCAGACGCCGAATAAATCCTCTTGCTTTTGCATCAGCTGGTCTGGACTCTGAGTCTTTGGGGTGTGCCTCTCGACGTGCTAGCATCCTCACTCCAAGGGTCTAACAAACCAATAGAGATGAGAGCTCTCTTTCTCTTTCTCTGTCTCTTAAATTAGTGGGGGAAAGAACCTTGAGTGATGAGTCTCTCAGAGACCTGAAATTTCTGTCACATTGTTATTTGTTTTTAAATTCCAGAAAGGAAACTCATTCCTAACTCCAACAGTTCTTAGAACATCTTTTGTCTGCCTGCCCAGGACACAACGTTGAAATGCTAGCCTAGACTTACCTCATACTTTCATCCATTGTATTTTCCTTTCAAAAAGAACTCAACAAGAAGACTGAAAACACAGTGCTGGCACTGTGGCAGAGCCAACTAGGCTGCTGCTTGCAAACCCAGCATCTCCTATGGGAGTGCAGGTTCAAATTCCAGCGATTCCATTGTTGATCCAACTTCCTACTAAAGCTCCTGGGAAAGCAATGGAAGGTTGTCCGAATGCTTGGGCCCCTGATGCCCATGTGGGAGACCAGAAGGAGTTCTTGGCTCTCGGCTTTGGCTTGGTCCAGACATGGTTGTCACCATTTGAGGAGTGAACCAGTGGATTCTCTCTCTCCCTCTCTCTCCCTCTCTCTCTATCTTCCCTCTCTTCCTCTTCCCCCTCCCTTGTCTCTCCCTCTCTCTGTTGTTCTGCCTTTCAAATAAATAAAATTTTTTTTAAAATACTGAAAACACAGTTTGGGACCAAATTGTAGAGGGCCTTCAACAAAGACCAAAGGGCATTTACTTTGCTTATAAGGCAGTGATAAATTGGCCAAGATTTTAAAGCAGACAAGTAGATTTATCAAAAACAGAAAAAAAAAAGGTACTTTAGAAAGATTAATCTTTTCCAGTCACATATACTCAGGGAGAGCCTAGAGATAAAAGACCAGTTGGGGGTATTGCAAGACATACTCAACATGTGAACTAGTGTTTTGTCCATTGTAGCATGACTCTCTCTAATTTATGGTCCTGAGAGGGACTCTAGTGAGTGAAAGAGGGGGCCAATGGGTGTGAATCCCAGTTTCCCTGAGCAAATTGGGGTGTATGGTTATCCTAGCTAGTGGGAAGCAAAGGAAAAAAAGAGAGAAGAGAGAAATGTATAGAAGAAGCAAAAACTTACCGACTTCCCAGATTCGGGAGATCAAGAGGAAGGAAGAAGTCACATGTAACACTGACTTCCGAGTAACTTGGAGAATACCGGTCCCATTCATAGGAGCAAGACGCACTTGAATGCTGGGTTTGTGGAGAAAGTGAGCCAGGTGGAGAGGTCACTCACACAACAAATGCTGATGTAATACTGATCAGGCCAGGTGTGACTGTAGAGTACAGGACTCATCTCCAGTGAGGAGGGAGGGAAAAGAAGATAGAGAAGGACACTCTCAGGAACACATTTATTCGAAGAGGAGAAAAGAGAAAGGGTCAGAGGCCTACAGGGAGGAAAATCAGACCTCAGCAAAGCCAAGGCTTACGTGTGAGTTTGGAGAAAACTGAACACAGGCCCCAAACACCAAGAAAGTGCCAGGTGGACTAAAACAGAGGCGAGGCGAACAGCTGAGCCACTAGGAAGTTCCCATTCAATGTCGGGAAGCAGTGTCGTTAGGGGCTGAGAGCTAAAGCTGCATTGCAAGAAGGTAGGTGGTGAGTGGTGATGAGAAGAGGCACACGGAGGAATGACTATTCTCTTAAATGCTTGGTCATAAAAGAAAGGAGAAAGATGGAAGGGTACTTAGGGGATAGTCCAACCCTGCCTACCCTGTACAGAAAACATGTTTCCAGCAGCCAAATTCTAAAGGTAACCTCAGTTTCTCCACACGTCACAACTATGTGAAAACCACCTGATTCCCTTGGGCTCTGTTTATTCATTTTGGAACAAGCCCAGCAGAGCTCATACAATAACGTACAGCATGTTAACTTCTGTTTGAAGTCTCGCAATGATTGTCAATTCCCAGGCCATTGTTTTGGATGAGACAAGTGGTTCTTTGTGTTATTTGTATTCGGTCAAAAATTCTATGTGTCATTCAACTACCCATTGTATTGTCCCTTAAAGGGATTTGTCAATTTAGGTGTATTCTGTATTAAAAATATAATTTTCATTTGTAAGTTGCTCAAATTAGGTTTACATCCACCATAAAAATGTGGAGAGAAAGAAAATGGAAAGAAAAATGGAAAAGAAATAAATATGGGAATTCAATATAATCTAAAATATATATTCATATATGAAAGTATATAAAAATCCAGATTTGCTCATTTGAAGACTTAGTCATTAATTAGATGATACTTCAAGAAAATTAAATTTTGCCTAAATTGCTCATTCTCCTGTGTCCTGTCTATCCACCCAATCTTTAGTCTCCCTCTCTTGTTCACTGTCACTTCAAGCTTGTAGCTAAACATCACTTCCCCATCACTGCCATTAAACCAGGCTAGGGTAACAGATGTATGTGACTTTCATAATCCTCGACATATCTTATTGTAATTCTTTGTTTACTCTTTGTCTTCCCCACCAATCAATAATAAGAGGACGGGCGCCGTAGCTCACTTGGTTAATCCTCTGCCTGCGGCACCGGCATCCCATATAGGCACCAGGTTCTAGTCCCGGTTGCACCTCTTCCAGTCCAGCTCTCTGCTGTGGCACGGGAAGGCAGTGGAGGATGGCCCAAGTGCTTGGGCCCCTGCACCAGCATGGGAAACCAGGAAGAAGCACCTGGCTCCTGGCTTTGGATCAGCGCAGCGCCGGCCTTAGTGGCCATTTGGGGAGTGAACCAACGGAAGAAAGACCTTTCTCTCTGTCTCTCTCTTTCTCTCACTGTCTATAACTCTACCTGTCAAATAAATTAAAAAAAAAAAAAAAAAAGTAAGAGATCAGCAGCCATGTCTGTCCTGTGGACAGCAGTATTAGCATTTTGCATAGTGCCTAGCACAAAACAGGTACTGTGCTTAATAATACTTAGTAAATAAATAAGCAAATAAATCTCAAAAAATATGATCATTTGTCTGCCTGTATGAGCTGTTCGATGCCTTACACTGAGTGGTTTACAAACAATAGACATTTATTGCTCATCCTTCCAGGGATTGGGAAGTGCAGGATCGAGGTGCCAGCACGCCCAGTGTCTGGTAAGGGCCCATTCCCCAGAGACAGCCTCCCACGGCTGCTAACTCATCGGGGTGTCTTTTCTTAGGGCACCAATGTGGGGAGCAACTCGGACTATACTGTTACTGGAATTAAGACTTATTCTATGCATCTGCTCTCCCACAATATGGCGCTGGGAGAGGAGCAAACAGCTTCTACCCAGCTGCCTCTCACCAACTTGACAAGCTGCAGGAGCTGCTCCTGATTGGAGGAGAGCAGCGTACTCGGCGTGTGGGTAGCAGAGTTGGGATTGGTGGAAGAGGACTATAAAGGAGGAGAGAGACAACATGCACCGGGAACATCTATCTGAAGGAACACCTGTGCAGCCCCCGAGAGAGCCGGCCAGCGGTGTGCCGCTCCCCCGCGGAAGTGGGGAATGTGGCAGGGGGAACCGCCCTTCCACGGAGGTGGAAGGGACAGTAGCCAACCCGGGAAGAACCAGCAGCAAACCCGGGGAGGGCCGAGCAGACAAAAGAACAGCGCAGGGTCCTGTGTCGTTCCTCCACAAAGAGGGGGAGCGACATAATGGTGCCGTGACTCGGATAGGAAGCCTAGGCAGGGTTTAGTGTCGTTCCTCCACGAAGAGGGGGAGCGACACACCAATCCTACTCTTTAGGGCAGAGACCTCATGAACTAACTGCTTCTTAGAGGCCCCATCTTCTAATACCATCACCTTGGAGATTAGGTTTCAACCTATAAATTAGGATGTGGGGACACGAATGTTTTTAACAAATGTATTTATTTATGTGAAAGCAGAGTTACAGAGAGAAAGAGGGAGAGACAGAGAGAGAAAGAGAGATCTTCCATCTGTTTTACTTCCCAGATGGTTCCAACAGCCGGCACTGGGCCAGATAAAAGCCAGGAGCTTCCTCCGTGTCTCCCATATGGGTGCAGGGGCCCAAGGACTTGGGTCATTTTCTGCTGCTTTCCCAGGCCATTGGAATCTGGGTCTGGAGCAGAAGTGGAGTAGCCAGGACTCAAACTGGCACCCAAATAGGATGGTGACATCTCAGGCAGACATGTATCTGCTACACCACAACACCCTCCCCAGGACACAGACATTGAGACTACAGCATCACTTTATCAATTATTCTCGAGCCACTACCTCACTATTTTTTAATTTATAGAATTGAAGATCTGAGTATTTTGGAGCAATGGGGATACTTAAAGATGATCTTGTCTAAACTCATGTTTAACAATAGATAAATTTTTCTTCCCAAAACACAATCTTGGAAATGCTCTCTAATCTCTAAGTGGAGTAAAGGAGAGTTACTCTGGTTGAAGCATAGGTTCAGAGAACCAAAGCCCTTCCTGTTCAGTCTCTCATTTCTGAGGAAATGCAACACAGACCTCACACAGCTCCACAGAACCTCGAGGCTCCATGCAACACACTTTGGAAACCATGGAAGTGAATTAACACCCACAATATATTTGAGGGGCCGGCACTGTGGCCCACTTGGTTAATCCTCTGCCTGCGGCACCAGCATCCCATATAGGCGCCAGGTTCTAGTCCCGGTTGCCCCTCTTCCAGGCCAGCTCTCTGCTGTGGCACGGGAAGGCAGTGGAGGATGGCCCAAGTGCTTGGGCCCCTGCACCCGCATGGGAGACCAGGGGAAGCACCTGGCTCCGGATCGGTGCAATTCCGGCCATTCTGGCCATTTGGGGAGTGAACCAACAGAAGGAAGACCTCTCTCTCTCTCTCTCTCTCTCTCTCTCTCTAACTCTACCTGTCAAATAAACAAACAAAAATCTTCAAAAAAAAAAAAAAAGAAAGAAAGAACTTGAAAAAAAAAAAGAAGAAAATAATTTAACCAGTGGGAAAAAAATGCAAAAGCTAGGGAAAAAATTCATTGAAGAAGAAATAATAATGGCCAGTAAAGATATATAAAGATGATGAACTTCTCTGCTTATCAGGAAAACTTAGATTGAAACAAGAAGGACTTTAACCATAGTACTGATAAAAATGCAAATATTACTATTGTCGATGTGAGAATGCACTATTATGGAAGTGAAAATTTGGCAACAATTCAAATTTTAAATTATAATTCCCTTTTGACCAAGAATCTATTCTATAAAAATTCCAAACAAGTGCATAAAGATAAACATCTTTGAACATATCTTTGTGCACTATTTTTAATAAAAGAATTGGAAACAAACTCAATGACCATCACTAGAAAATTTAAACAAACATTCATACTATAAACATTCATACTATAAAACACTATGAAGTAATTCTTTAAATGGTACATAATAGCAAAGACAATGATGATAAAAGTAATAGCTGATGGGACAGGATATTGGAAATTTTAAATAGACCCATCTAGATACAGTAAATATAGCGCACCAAAAGCACATGCCAATGTAATTTTCAGTGAAAATAATCCGATCACAATTGACTCTTAAACACCTGGCTGTATTTGAAGATTAAAAATGATCAGTTTGGGACCGGCGCCACGGCTCAATAGGCTAATCCTCTACCTTGCGGCGCTGGCACACCGGGTTCTAGTCCCGGTCGGGGCACCGGATTCTTTCCCAGTTGCCCCTCTTCCAGGCCAGCTCTCTGCTGTGGCCCGGAGGTGCAGTGGAGGATGGCCCAAGAACTTGGGCCCTGCACCCCATGGGAGACCAGGAGAAGCACCTGGCTCCTGCCATCGGATCAGCGCAGTGCGCCGGCCGCGGCAGCCATTGGAGGGTGAACCAACGGCAAAAAGGAAGACCTTTCTCTCTGTCTCTCTCTCTCACTGTCCACTCTGCCTGTCAAAAATAATAAAAATTAAAAAAAATTAAAAAAAAATGATCAGTTTGTGAGAAATTAAGTGGATTTGAGGAGTATTTCTTTGCTGAAAGTTGTTGATATGCTATGAGTGCCACCATGGTAGAAACATTTGGGGTGCTGCTTGTATATTTCCCAGTAAGAGAGAGAGATTCCAGATAAACTATTTGAGAACAAAATAAGCATCCTTTGAAGTTGGAGTGAGAGGATACAGTAAACTATGACTGGTCCCATCTGAGAAGTTTAAAAGGAGAAGCAGGCTGTCTAGCCACTGATGGATGAGTTGGAGAAGAAGTGTCTGGTGATGGCCCCCACTCCCAGATTTTATAGAGGTCAAAGTACCTGAGTGACTCCCATGGGCCAGATGCGGATCATGGAGGAGAGACAACCAGCCTGATACCTTCTTGGGACCTGGCCAATTAAACCAGCTGAGAGGGTGGACAGAGAGAAGCTGAAGGTAGCAATGTATTCCTAGCAACTGTGTAATGGGAAAGCAGCCAGTGGAAGCAAGTTCATCATTCTTGTTGAAGGAAATACAGGTGGGAAGTCCCCAGTGGTTGGAGGATATCCCAAAGAACCCATGCAAACATCTATAAGAGAAAGAGCCCCTTGTAAATGGCTGCCAGATTCAGAAAGCAGAAAACCATGCAATTGTGAAATATAAGAGTACTTCAAAATGTTAGTGGGAAAATGGAATTAAAAGATAAGTTTATTTTGGTGCAAAAAAAAATTAAAATCTATGCGTTTCTTTTATTTTTTTTTTTTTTTTTTTTTTGACAGGCAGAGTGGACAGTGAGAGAGAGAGACAGAGAGAGAAAGGTCTTCCTTTGCCGCTGGTTCACCCTCCAATGGCCGCCGCTGCAGCCGGCGCACCGCGCTGATCCTGGCAGGAGCCAGGAGCCAGGTGCTTTTCCTGGTCTCCCATGGGGTGCAGGGCCCAAGCACCTGGGCCATCCTCCACTGTACTCCCTGGCCATAGCAGAGAGCTGGCCTGGAAGAGGGGCAACCGGGACAGAATCCGGCGCCCCAACCGGGACTAGAACCCGGTGTGCCGGCGCCGCAAGGTGGAGGATTAGCCTATTGAGCCACGGCGCCGGCTCTCTATGCGTTTCTTTTATAAACATACTTTTTCATGAACTTTTGGAAGATGACATAACTTTTCTCCCCTCTTATTGCCGTTCCTTCCCCCTTTCAACCCCAGAAAGGTCAGAGACCATAGAGGATGCCAGAAGAGGGATACAAAGATAAGGTGCAAAATAAAAGTGGAAAATGGAGCCAGTGCAGGGACGTAGCAGGTAAAGCTGCCACCTTCAGTGCCGGCACCCCATATGGGGAGCACCCCAGCTGCTCCTCTTCCCATCCAGCTCTCTGCTATGGCCTGGGAAAGCAGTAGAAGATGACCCAAGTCATTGGGCCCCTGTACCTTTGTGGGAGACCCGGAAGAAGCTCCTGGTTCCTGGCTTTGGATCGGCGCAGCTCTGGCCATTGCAGACGATTAGGGAGTGAACCAGCGGATGGAAGACCTCTCTCTCTGCCTCTCCTTCTCTCTGTGTGTGTAACTCTAACTTTCAAATAAATAATAAATAAATCTTTAAAAAAAAAAGTGGAAGAACAAGAGCTCAATTCACCTTCCCCAGGAGTAGGTTTCCTGCCTGCAGCGGATTCTGGCTGAACTGGGGAGCCTCGCGCTTCTTTGTAAATCAAGGTTGAAGTTTCATTTGACACATGGTCCTAGATGTTCTGATTTCCAAACTGCCCTCATGTTTACAACCTACAGTGGCTTCAGGACATTTTATTACCAAAGGATGATTAGAGGAGCTTTCACCAAGGAGCAAGGCAAAGCAGCCCTCTACTGAATAAAATCGAAAGGGCCAGGAAATACCAATTCCTTTACGATGATAGCTTTGCATGCTGCACACACTGATACACGACACCTGTCTAGGGCTAACTCTTCCAGGCCCAGTGCTAAACACTATAGTGCATTAGATCAGTGAAACTAGAGACACTGTCATAGAAGGAAGACACAAAATGAATAAGGCAAGTTGCAAAGCAATAGTATTCCACGTAAGCAGTGGTGTTTGTGTAACTGGAAGGTCTCGGGAAGAAGATGAGAAGGTGCCTTGGTCAGAGTTCTCCAGAGGAAAAAAAGCAACAGGATATACATTAAAATACAGAGAGGTGGATTGTAAGCAATGCAGCCCTGAGGTTGTGAAGGCTAGGGAAGTCTAAAATTGCATGGCAGAGGGCAGGGGGCTCATGGTGGTGGTGCTGGCATTGTGCTATAGCACATAAGGCCACTGCCTGCAATGCCAGCATCCTGGTTGCTCCACTTCCAACCCAGCTCCCTGGCTAATGCCTGCAAAAAGCAGAGGATGGCCCAAGTACTTTGGCCCCTGTTACCCATGTGAGAGACTGGGAAGAAGATCCTAGCTCGTGGTTTCAGTCTGGCCTAGCCCCGGCTGTTGTGGCCATCTAAAGAATGAGCCAGCAGATGGAAGATTCTCTCTCTCTCTCTCTCTCTCTCTCTCTCTAACTCTGACTTTCAAATAAATAAATAAATCTTTATTTAAAAAAAATCCCATGGGGTAAGCCAACAGGCTGAAGACTAAGGCATTATAGATGGAGTCCAAAGGCCATCTGCTCAGAGAAGGTCACTCTTACTTCTATTAAGGGCCCATATGTTGATTGGGTGTGGCCAAAACTCATTATGGAGCATAATTTTTTTTGACAGACAGAGTGGACAGTGAGAGAGAGAAAGACAGAGAGAAAGGTCTTCCTTCCATTGGTTCACTCCCCAAATGGCCACTATGGCCGGCGCTGCGCTGATCCGATGGCAGGAGCCAGGTGCTTCTCCTGGTCTCCCATGCAGGTGCAGGGCCCAAGCACTTGGGCCATCCTCCACTGCACTCCTGGGCCACAGCAGGGTGCCACAGGCAGAGGATTAACCTATGGAGCCGTGGCGCCGGCCTATAATTTTTTTTTTTTTTTTTTGACAGGCAGAGTGGACAGTGAGAGAGGGAGAGACAGAGAAAAAGGTCTTCCTTTGCCGTTGGTTCACCCTCCAATGGCCGCCACGGCCGCCGCACTGCAGCTGGTGCACCGCACTGATCCGATGGCAGGAGCCAGGTACTTCTCCTGGTCTCCCATGGGGTGCAGGGCCCAAGCACTTGGGCCATTCTCCACTGCCTTCCCGGGCCACAGCAGAGAGCTGGCCTGGAAGAGGGGCAACCGGGACAGAATCCGGCACCCCGACCGGGACTAGAACCCAGTGTGCCGGCGCCGCAAGGTGGAGGATTAGCCTAGTGAGCCGTGGCGCTGGCCTATAATTTTCTTTAATTTAGGGGCAGGCATTGTGGCATAGCATGTTAAGCCTCACTTGGGATGCCCATATTCCATATCAGAGTATCTATTTGAGTCCTGGCTCCTCTGCTTATGACCTAGCTTCCTGCAGAGAAAGGAGGCAGCAGAGATGATGGCTTGAGTACCTGGGTCCCTGCCACTCATGTTCCTTCCATGCTCCTGACTTTGGCCTAGCCCAGTCCTTGCTATTGTGGGCACTTGGAGCTCTCTCTCTTCTCTCTTCTCTCTCTCTCTTTCTCTCTGCCTTTCAAATAAGTAAAAATGAATATTTTTTAAGAATTCATTAATTTAAGTATTAATCTCATCCCCAGAAACCACCTTTACAGAAAATATTCAGAATAATGTTTAACCAAATATCAGGACACCATGGCTCCCCAAGTTGATCCATAAGATTAACCATCACAGAAGGACACACACCAAAGTATTGATAGTGAATGGGTACCTGTGGAGCAAGGAATGAAACATGAAAGGAAATTAAGCAGGATTTTCGCTTCTCTAAAATTTTTAAAATATATTTGAAAGGCAGAGAGACATAGAGATCTTCCATCCACTGGTTCATTCCCCCAAATACTGCAATAGCCAGCACTGGGTCAGGCCAAAGCTAGGAGCCAGGAACTCCAGGTGTTTCCCAGGGGTAGCAGGGACCCAAGTACTTGAGCCACCACCTGGTTGCACACAGGGTGTGTGCATCCGCAGGAAGCTGCAGTCAGAAGCAGAGTGGAGACTCCAACCCAGGCACTCTGATATGGGATGCAGGGTCTCAAGTGGCTGCTTACCTGACATTCCAAATACCCACCCTCGGGACATTCACTTCTTACTGTGTATTTATCACTATCACTATTCACTCCTAAGTAAAGAGGGAAGCGTCCCCCACCCCCATCCCGATCCTGCCCCTGCCTTATAGACACTCCCACCCACCCTTCCCCAGCTTCACTCTGACCCTTCTCTGGCCCTACCGCTCTCCACAGTGCTAGGAGATTCACGGCCAAGGGCATACGCTCACCCAGTCTTTGCCCACAATGTTAGACGGTGTCTTTGCACCTGGAATTCCCTGTCCAGAAGCCCAGAGCCTATGCAGGGCTCATTTCCAAACCCATCCTCTCAAGGGCACAAGCAGCAGTGTGGGAACCTCCACTGTGCAAGGTGACGTGGGCAGTGTTTGTGGGACTAAATGATGGAGAATGAGAGTTGAGACAGACCAGGTTTCCACACACAAATGCACAAGGCCTCTTGCAGTGGAAGCAGAAAGACAGGGAGATGGGCTAGAGCCAGCTCTCCTCCCCGTGCCACGTTTTGAAAGAGAACCCTGCAGAGTCGGAGAATTTGAACCCTGAGTGTGTCCCCAAAGGTTCACGTGCTGGAAGCTCAGTCCGCAAGGTGGTAGAGACCTTAAGAGGTGGGGCCCAGCAAAAGGTGATTACGTCATTGCGAGAAGCCCTCCTGGAAGGAATTGCCATAGCTGTGATGGGACCCAGTTAGTTCCCTCAAGAGCCAGTTGTTCTAAGAAGAGAAGCCTGGCCACTGAATCTCCCTGGCTTCCTGTCTCACCATGGATCTCTCCCTCTCTCCTGCACTTCCACCATGATGCTATCAGCCATATGCAAAGCTCTTACATCTCCAGGACTGTGCACTAAATAAATCTCTTTCCTTTAGGAAGTACCCAGCCTCTGGTATTTTATTATAGCAACAGAAACAGATTAATACAAACCCCATCTTCCAATTTGTTAGCATGGTGTATTTGTCAAAGTAAAAAGATCTGTTGGGGAAATATAATTTAAAACAAAATCTCCCAACCCAGAAACCCTCTCCACAAAGGTAGTAGAGAAAGAAAACAGTTTTATTACTAAATTACTATTAAACCAGAATGTAATGTACATCACAGACTATCCACCAAGAAATTACAGAGGCAGAAGGAAATCTTACCCTTTTATGTAGCCAGGCAGACACTATCCATTCCATACGTGTTCCCAAGATAAACAATAATTAGTCTTCAAGTAAGAGCACTTGGCAGCACCATTTATTACACATAGTTCATACGAAATTCACCTGGTAATTGGAGTAACCATCTGTATTAGTTAATTGGTTTTATACAAAGGGAAAAATAAACTTCTTCTATCTTTATGACAGAAGGTAATTTTGCAACCAGGGGCGAGGTGCCCCTGCAAGGTAGGCTCCTAACCTCTCATAGAAACAGGGAGATAAGGGTGCTGGTTCCCTTTGGAGAATTTCAGAGAGCTCCCCAGTCCTTGAGAAAGATATTCCAGGTCACAAGCCTGGCAAGAGACTCATTTAGCTTCTGAAAAGCCTTACACACGTTGCAAAAAGAGAAAGAACTTACAAGCTTTCTGAGGTAAATGTTCTAAGAAGGAAAGTACTTCTATTTCTTAATAGGATTTAAATCTCTTCTTTCTCATTTTTGCTTGTCTTTACTGGTAGAATATATTTTATTGACTACTTGGTTGCCTTAATGAATAACCTGTAGATATTTAGGCAGATTATACATTGAGCTCTATTTTCTCTCCTGATCAGTGAATGTTAGAAACACGTATGGCAGGATATTGCTTTTTTATTTCCTAACACTGATACATGATTGTTAACGTTTCAAAATGATTTTTAACCTTTTTTAAGAGATTTACTTTATTTATTTGAAAAAGTGACACACAGAGAAGAGGGAAAGAGAGAGAGAGAAAAATCTTCCATCCACTGGTTGGCTGCTCCAGTCTGAAGCCTAGAACTCCTTCTGGATCTCTCACATGGGTGGCAGCGACCCAAGCACTTGGAACATCTTCTGCTGCTTTCCCACGTGAATAATCAGGGAGCTGGATCAGAAGTAAAGCAGCTGGGACTCAAAGCAGTGTCCGTATGGGAGGCTGGCATTGCAGGCAGCACCTTAACCTACTTAACCCACTGTATCACAATGTCGGTCCCAATTTTTTACCCTTTAAAGATGTATTTATTTATTTGAAAGGCAGAGTTAGTGGAGGGCAGGAGGGAGACACAGAGAGGTGTCTTCCATCTGATGGTTCACTCCCCAAATGGCTGCAATGGCCAGAGTTAGGCCTATCCGAAGCCAGGAGCCAGGAACTTTTTCTCGGTCTCCCATGTGGGTGCAGGGGCCCAAGGACTTGAGCCATCTTCCTCTGCTTTCCAAGGAGCATTAGCAGGAAGCTGGATCAGAGGTGGACAGCCAGGACTTGAACCAGAGCCCATCTACACAACAGTGCGGACCCCAGTTTTTTAACCTTGAGAAGGACTGATATAGGTCAGTCATTATGTTGCAGATGAGGCTGGGAATCACTGCACAGCCTGGTAGGGCCACCCAGGAAGTCAGAGAACTACCGCCGGAGCCCAGTGCTCCCAGGAAAGCTGGACTCACACTGCTCCCATTCGCTCAGACTGTGGGCTCCACGTCAGGCCCCTGCTGCATATCTTACATGTATGATATGGCCTGTGAGTTAAACAGCAACAAGGATCTGAAGCACCCTGAGTATGGAATTTGAATATTTAAAATTTGGGGAAAAAGAACATGTGTTAAGATATAATTTTTGTCTAACAAGCTAATCCTAAATCAATGGTCAAGATTTTGTGAAAACTGCTGTGGCCTCCTCCCATGCCAGTCCCAGAGTCCTGGACTCCTCGGGTCTCCCATTTCCCCAGCCCGGCCTGGCCCTGACTTCCTCACCCACTCAGGTGGCGCCTGCTCTTCTCTGCTGCACCCTGCCCAGAACGCAGACCTCGTCCTCACTCTCAGCGAAGGCTCTGGGCGTCCACACCCCACTGAAGGTCGCCTTCGCAGCATCCCTTCCTCCTTCTTACTCCCCTGCTCACACACACACACACACAGACACACACACACACAGACACACACACATGCACGCACACACATAGACACAGACACACACACACAGACACACACACACAGCCGGGCCCCCGGAAACTCCTCCCTTCTCCTCAAGTTTCTGTTCTCTGGCCCCCTTCTCTCCAAACTCCCCTCCTCGGAGTTTGGTGAAGCATTTTCAGGTTTCACCCACAGCTCAGTGGCTCCCTCTGAACGTGCCAGGCTCTGGAAGGTATGCTCCTTTGGGTCCTTGCTTTAACAGTATTAAAGAAAGGGTAGAGACTGTAAATCCATTGTTTTTCTTTTTCCTATCAGTGGAAGGGAGTACTAGAGAGATTCATCACTCCACTGTATCAATTAAGATGATTTCAACTGCAAGTAGTAGAAAAATCCAGTTCAAAGTGATTTAAACAGAAAGTTTACTACAGCATGTAACGAGAAGTCCACCGGTGGGGACGTTGGGGATTGACTTCAGGAGACTTAAAGCGCCCTGTGTCCTGTTTGCTCTGCCACCCTTGGATGACCAGTGTGGCCCTTCGAACTGTCCTCTTGTGATAGTGATATAGCTGCCACTGTTCCAGAAATAAATGTAGACACACGACGCAGTGCTGAGAAACACAGACATGTCCTCTCTCGAGCCTCCTTTTCCTGTAAGGAAAATTGGGTCACCTGCATCCCCCTAGAATAGTTTGGCAAAAGAACTGAACAACCAGGTTGGTGCAGGGGTGGGGACCCTTTTTTTCTGCCAAAGGCCATTTGATATTTATAACATCATTTGCAAGCCGCACAAAATCATCGACTTAAAAACTAGCCGGAGACTTACTGAATTTCAGATCCTACCTGCAGTTGCCTTGGCAGAGCTAAACCACATAATTCCACAACCCTTACCCGGCTCACGGGCCAGGCATTCCCCACGCCTGGTTAGAACAATCAAGATTCCCCTCCCGGACTAAGAGGGGGACAATTCCTGAGCACATTTGTTCAGGTTAGCTGTATTACACAGCAAACCATCCAGAAACTTAGTGGCTTAAGCCAACAATTTCCTACGATTTCTCATAGTTTTGTGAGCTGGCTGGGCTGGGGCTCAGCTGGGCATTGCTGGGGTGTTTCATGTGGCTGCTGTCAGATGCCCCGAGCTAGAATCTTCTGAGGCTCAACTGAGCCGAGATGATCCCCGACAAGGCCTTCTTGCTGGCACATCTGGTCCCTCCGTGCTCATCCACATGGCCTCTCTCTGTAGCAGAGGAGCCTAAACTTCTTAGAAGACAGCCTGGGGCTGCCGAGGACAGGAGGCAGAAACTGCCGGTTTTCGTGAGCGCTAGGCCCAGAACTCCATGCGCCACACACTTTTGTCACACTCCATGGGTCTTACGGGTCCAGCCTGGACTCCAGACACTGCGCTTCTCTGTGGGGAGGCAGCACGTGTGACTAAGGAGCCAACTCCCACAGGATTGCTGGCCGATGTGCAAATAAAATCAGGGTCCTACTGACTAGGAGAACATGGGGAAAGAGCTGCTGAGTAGACCACACTTGAGGCTTCATTTGGGAAAATTGTCTCGAGGAAAGAGAGGGAGGTTTGTAATCAGCCTAGTCAGGGGGCCTTCCAGCAAATCTGCAACCCGAACAACCTTCCATGACAGATCTATGCAGACCCTTACGACTTGTTCAAGCTCTTGCTCCACTTCAGCTGCCATAATTTTTTATTAAAGTATCATAGGATGGGGGCCTATATTGTGGTATAGTGGGTGGAGCTGACACCTGCAGTGCCAGCATCCCATATGGACCCTGGTTTGAGTCCCGGCTGCTCCACTTCTGATCTAGCTCCCAGCTTCCTGGAAAGGCAGTGGAGGATGGCCCAAGTCCTTGGGCCCCGGCACCCATGTGGGAGACCAGGAGGAGGCTCCTGGCTTCTGGATTCAGTCTGGCCCAGCCCTGGACATTGTAGCCATTTGGGGAGTGAACCAGCAGTTGGAAGATTTCTCTCCCTCTCTTTGTGCCCCCATAACTGCCTTTCAAATAAATAAAAAATAAATCTTAAAAAATATCATAAAATGTTGGTAGCCAGCATTGTAGTGTAGCAGATAAAGCTGTTACCAGCAACACCAGCATCCCATGTGGGCATTGGTTCAAGTCCTGGCTGCTCCACTTCCAATCCAGCTCTTTTCTAATGACTTGGAAAAGGCAATGGAAGATGGCCCAAATGTTTGGGCCCCTGCCACCCACATGGGAGACCCAAATGAAGCCTCTGGTCCCTGGCTTCAGCCTGGCCCAGCCTTGGCCTCTGTGTCCATCTGGGGAGTGAACCAGTGGTAGGAAGATGTGTCTCTCCCTTTCTCTCTGTAGCTCTGACTTTCAAATAAATAAGTAAATCTTTTTAAAATCTCATAGGATGTTTTAGTTGAGAGAAATTTAGAGGCAATTTTATCCAACAAATAAATTTTCAGATTTAAAAGCAGAGAAATTATATGATATATAAAAGGGCAGAGATAGGACATTGGTCACCAAGCCTCACGCATTTCCAAGCCTGCCTTTCCAATACAGAGTTTAAATCTCCAACTGGGCAAGAGAGCACTGGATTAGGAGTCAGAGACTATGTTTTATGTCACTTTGTGTGACACAGACTATTAGTGGCTCCTCGGTGTATAGCCCTACCCTTTCCATAGCAAAAGATCTCCCAGTGATATTCAGAGCACATGCTTAACTAAAACTGCATTTCCCAAGATTCCTTGCCATAAGGTACAGTAATGTGACAAAGTCCTAGCCAATAAGATGCAGCACAAATGTACAACTTCCAGGAAAACCCTTTCCAAGGCGGCGTTCCCCGTGGCCTTCCTCTTCCCCACTCTGTCCTACTTGCATCCTGATGGCTGGCTCCACTGTAGGAGCCAGAGCTCTGCAGCCATTCTGGACCACACAGACAAGGCATCAAACAGGGCTTCTGACCACACTGCACGGTTGCCACACACGTTTTTATTTTCCCCCAAAAAATTCTCCCTCAGCAATCTCCAGATGCAGCATCACTACGCTCCCCAACACACAATGGCTCCTAACCCTGGCACCATCCTGCTCCCTCACTTCTGTCAACAGACATCAACCCCTTACCAAGTCTGCTTCTTTCCCCACTGAATCCTTGGGCATTTCCTCCCCAGCCTGGCTCTGCCTGAGCAGCTCTCTGATTGGTGGTGACAGTGACAGCAGCATGCAACGCTACTTGCCAACCTCAGGAGGTGTCACTTTGCTCAATGCCTTGGCTGTACCCCTTGCTCTTGTCAGTCAGTACTCATTGTGGCCTCTGTGGGAGGTGCATCTTATAAAGCAGAGGAAAAAATGGCAGGAGTAGGACCTTTTGCTAATGAATGTACAGTCCTACCAAAGAGACCATATGCCATTCATTCATTCACTCAGCCAACTTTAATTACATGTTTGTTGTTTGCCAGGACCCAAGCTGGTACCAAAGACAGAAAGATGACTGAAACATGGCCCCTCCCTCGAGGACCACCTCTTCTAGTGAAGAAGATAAATGTGGATAAATAGGAACCAAAGCAAATAACTAGATGAAAATTTATTTTCAAGAAGAAAGTCCCAAAGCCAAGTTTCTGTTTGCCATTCAAGGCAGAACAATGCAAACGCCACCAGGGTCTCTTAGGCCCAGCCTCCACATTTGAAGAGGGTCCCACAGAGCCCATGCAATAACCTACAGCACACTAACTTCTGTTGTAATCTCTTCGTGGTTTCAAAATGCCCATCTATCGTTTTAGCTAAATGGGATTTGGGTGATTACATTTCTTTCAGCTCTAAATTTCTGTGTTCTATGAAATACATAACTAATGACAGTTATGGTTACCCAGACACATATACATGAGTGCTTAGAGGTGCTTAGAGTGATAAGAGTGTCTGGAGATGAGCAAGTTAATCCGGGGGGGTTTAACTGAAGAACAACCCACAGAGGCATTCCAGTAGAAACGAGAGTGCTTTCCTGTCAATAACACTTTCAAGTGAATAACAGCCACAATCAGAACTCAAACTTGAGCTTAATACAAAAGAGATTCCACTCATATATAAAATTAGAAAATAAGATAATACTATTTAGCAAAATACGATGACTGCATTGCACATATTGATTTTCTATACCCTTACCTACTCCTAAAAATGAATGTGAATTCTTTTGTAATGAAAGACATCTATATAACAGGAAGATTTTGTAAAGGATAAGACAGCAAGAAACTAATAACAGAAAACAAAGTTAGAATGGCTGAATAGATCAAAACATTTACTTCTGAACTTCCTAGTGTCTAAGGCAAGATGTAAAACATCAAGAGTTTCATAGTTCTCATTAACTGATAAAAATGAGCATATTCATTTATAAGGATCTCTTTTTAAATCTTGAGAAGTTATTGTATAGAACTTTATTAATGGATCATCACTGAACAATATGAATATAATATATTCCAGAGCAGATCTAAAAAAGTGATATATCTTAAAATCAATGTCCAATAAAACATAAAAGTGTACAATCAAAGTACAACCTGTGTTGAACTACTTAGCCCATTTTCTGTTACTGTAACAAAATACCCATGGCTGGTTACTTACTACATAAAAAAAGAGGTTCATTTAGCTCACAGTTCTGGAGGTTCAAGGGCATGGTGTCAGCATTAACATGGCTCTGGTGAGGATCTCTTGGCAGATGGCATCACAATGGCAAGAACACATGGAAGAAGAAGACACCACATCACTGGACAGAAAGCCAGAGGGCAATTCAAGCATCAGGCTCACTCTCTCATAATAACCCTCACAAGAACTAACCCTGGGACCCCTGAGAACTACTGTGGTCCCTTCCAAGAGTGTTGCCCTCAATGATTTCCCACTAGGCTCCACCTCTTAACATCACCACACTGAGGACCAAGTTTCTAACACACAAACTTTGGGGGGACATACTCAAGCCAAATGCAAACTATCCAGCTATTTAATATAATGTTGCTATATACCACAGGAACTTACCATTAGAAAGAAAGAAAGTCCTGGCCTGGAGGCTCTTCCTGGAAACAATGTCCTAAGCTCAACTGTCCACCCAGGCAAACTGTCACTTTGCACAGATACACTTCTGTGTGACCTAAAACTTTACAACAGGACCAAGAGGGGTTCTCAAATAATTCTCAGTCAACACCTGCTAACCCCTTGACCAATGTAAGACCAACTCAGGCCGCCAAGTGCTGTCACACAGAGTCACAAAGAATGCTCTGATGGGGGAGGAGAAAAAGGGGTCAGTGTTGTGGCGCAGCAAGTTAAGCTACTACTTACAACATCGACATCTCATACGGGAGCATCAGTTCAAGTCCCAGCTGCTCTGCTTCCAGTCTCTCTCCCCACTAATGCACCAGGTAAAGTAGCTGAGGATGGCCCAGGCACTTGGACCTCCGACAGCCATATGGGAGACTAGGATGGGGTTCCAGTCTCCTGGCTTCTGCCTTGCCCAGCTCCAGCCATTATGGCCACTTGAGGACAAAATAGCCATAATAGTAGAGGGAAGATCTTTCTTTCTTTCTCTCCCTCTCTCTCTCTCTCACTCTGCCTTTCAAATAAATATTCTGGCAGAAACAGCCTTCATTCTTGATTGGATGATTTTGAACTACAAGCAGCCCAACTGAACTCCATGGAAAGCCCCTGACAGCACAGATGACCTGCCCAAATGGCCCAGGTGCATTTCCACAATGCAGATGGAAGATCAGGGCTGCTGATGCTTCTTTGTCTCTCTGCAAAAATTCACAAGCATGGATTTGTCTAGTTTGTTCTAGAAAGATCCTGGTTTGTCCTCTGGACATGGGCTTGGGCCAATCCTGATCATCAGATGTCCCCCAGGAGCAGCCTAGCTTCTCTTTCCTCAAATGAGCAGCAGTGGTCAGCACTCAATGCTGTTCAAAGAGCAGGGACTTTGGAGACCAAAAGTAGACCTTCTGGGGCAAGATAGGATTACAACAACCGTTTTCCCCACTTGGTTTCCCAAGAGTTTTCTGGAGAATCTGGAACCCATTTCTCATCCTGAAATTTCCAGACTTCCTCGATCCATGGAACAAATGCAGAAACCTCCTGGGGGCTTTATATTTCTTTCCTCCAGGTCCTCTGAGCTTCAGAAATCCAAAATGTAGCAAACAGCAGAACAGCTGGGAATGCAGGGACCACTCTCCATTCCTTTGCAGGTGCCTTGCACTTCAATGGCCCTGCCTCTCTCTTGCTCATCTGTCAAAATCCTATTCATCCTTCAAAACCCAAGTCAGGCATTAACGTTTCCAGAAGACTTACCGTGACAGCCCTTTCTCTCTCTTTTTTATTTTTATTTTTTATTTTTTTTGACAGGCAGAGTGGACAGTGACAGAGAGAGACAGAGAGAAAGGTCTTTCTTTTGCTGTTGGTTCACCCTCCAATGGCCGCCACGGCTGGCGCGCTGCGGCCAGCGCACTGCACTGATCCGATGGCAGGAGCCAGGTACTTATCCTGGTCTCCCATGGGGTGCAGGGCCCAAGCACTTGGGCCATCCTCCACTGCACTCCCTGGCCACAGCAGAGAGCTGGCCTGGAAGAGGGGCAACCGGGACAGAATCCGGCGCCCCGACCGGGACTAGAACCCGGTGTGCCAGCGCCGCAAGGCGGAGGATTGGCCTAGTGAGCCGTGGCGCCACTCTAGCCCTTACTCTTTATGAAGATAAATCACTCCATACTACTTCTCCATGTTATATAGCCTTTATTAGCACCAATATCTTTTCATGTATTTATTTCTTGAGCTCAGCTCAAAACTCCATGAGGCAGAGACTTTTGCCACACTCTGTAATCTTCCACCCTAACAGAGGGCATACCATTTTCTAGGGGCTTTGTTGAACTATCTGATCCAAAGTTTCAAATATGATTAAACATTCTAAATGTTACACTAGGGATTTACCTGACTCACTGAGATCTTGGAAGGTCCGCAAACTTCCAGTGCTGTTATCATGCTTCAGATTAGATGAAGGGTAGTTAGAGTTAATGTCTTAGGTTTCAAGACCTGCACTGGTGGTGAGCTAAGAAGGAATGTGGGCCGGCATTGTGGTGCCATAGGTCAAGCTGCCGCTTGTGATGCCAGCATCCCATATTCAAGTCCCAGCTGCTTTTCTTCTGATCTAGTTCCCTGTTAATGTGCCTGGGAAAGCAGTGGAAGATTGTCCAAGTGCCTGGGTCCCTGCCATCCATATGGGAGATCCAGGTGGGGTTCCTGGCTCCTGGCTTCTGCCTGGCCCAGCTCCAGTTCGGTACAGCCATTTTGAAAGTGAGGCAGCAGAAGGAAGATCTCTCTCTCTCTCTCTCTCTCTCTCTCACACACACACACACACACACAACCTTTCCATTAAATAAAATAAATTCTTTTAAAAATAGAGAACTATGTGCTCAGTTAGGTTATAGGATGTGTTGAAAGAAGGTAATTTTTGCAATATTTCTCTTTTGTCCCAGGCTTCTGTGCATCCCCAACGAGGCCCCTCAAATCCTACCATTTATATATACCGAGAGACTCTTTTCTCCTCAGCTCACAAACACTTTCAAGAATCTCTCACTGAATTAGAAGGAAACTTTGGGCACTTGAATTTTTGAAGGTTGGGGAGGGGAACCTACTCACCTAAACCCAAGGAGAAAGATACAAATGCAACCTGCAAAGTGGGTTTTTCTGTTCTTAGAGAAAAAAAATGTCCCGTTCCTGGCTGAGAAAGGAAGAAAAGAAGGGAAAGGAATCACACTGGGAGTATTTGCGAAGAAAATCTCTGGAGCCAGTAGCTTGAGCCCATCCCATTGCTTTATGAGGACCTCAAGCCTACAGCAGCCAAAACCCATAGCCAGGCATGTTCCAGACTGCGGTAGCTCTCAGAAGGGCGGGAGAATTTTGCCTGCCCTTCCCTTCCTACCCTTGCCTTCTATGATCCCCATTCCGTGATGACCCAGGGCACTAGTAAGCTCCTTCTAGAGTAGAGAATGAAGGCCAGCACCTTCAGGAGGTGGCAGGAAGGGAAAACTCAGTAACAGGGACTCTTTGGAATCACATTGAAGTCAACCCCTCACCAGCACAGCAGGAGGACTTCTCAACCCCATTATAACAGCCTTGGAATTGGGAATGCTCTGAAACCTTGAACTCTTCCCCCACTAAATGGCAGGCAGCCCAGGCGCTGGAGTTCCATTGGTCCCTACAGGACTCCAGTTAAATGGTCTATGGGTTGAGGAGGAGCCTTTGCTCTGTCTCCAGGCGACATAGTCATCCCTGTTTGTCCGATTGTATGGAGGCCTTCACATCACACATCCAGCTTCCAGCTCACACCCCAAGTGCTAGCATTTTTAATACTGGGACTCCCTTCAAAAATGTGTTTAAAGTTAAAATCGAACCTAAAATATACATTTTCTTCCTTGGCGACTGAGGCGTGAAATGGAATCATGTGGGATAAGGAAGTGGCAGAGTAGAACAAAGAAACAATACCAACAACACAGAAATTAGTGTTTCCTGAGCTCTGGGAAACACATGTTTGAGAAAGTTAATTCCCAGGGAAGTGCTTGCTTCTATGTCGTAGTTTTTTCTGTTCTACTCTACCACTTCCTTATCCCATGTGATTCTGCTGCATGGCTCAGTCAGTGAAAAGAAAATGTATATTTTAATTTTGAAGTGTGAATTCTGAAACATCTTTGAAGTGTGTGCTGGTGCAACAAAGCTGAATCCCTAGGCCTGACAGATCCGCAACAGAGGTGAGATGACTGCCAAGAAAGTTGAGAGCAGAGAAAGTTGATTCAGCAAGAAAATTTTGGGTGACACTAGGGGGTGAGAAGTAAATAAGTGGCAAACTAACTTCCTGTTGCTCAAAATCAGGTAAAAATGAAGGCCACCAAAAATAAGATTCGCAGTCCTTTAAAAAGCAACTGGTAACAATTAACAAGAAAATAAAGGGTTTTCATACATTGATTTTTCTGGTAGAGAAGCACTGCAATTTTGAGCCCAATTAAAAAGAATTCAAGTGCTAATCACTTCACTCGCAAAAAAGAATAAATCCAAAAGGAAGGGTTTCACAATAAGTTATTGTTGCTTTTTTAATCAGAGGTACAGTATTTTAAGTGACCAGTCATGTTGTTTTAATGGCAGAGAGGGAAACAACTGTCTTTCTAAGGCACTTACTCAATAACTCTTACACTAACTATTTGCTCTTACAGAGAAAATCCTTGGAGGGAAGG
This sequence comes from Oryctolagus cuniculus, assembly GCF_964237555.1. Taxonomy (NCBI): domain Eukaryota; kingdom Metazoa; phylum Chordata; class Mammalia; order Lagomorpha; family Leporidae; genus Oryctolagus; species Oryctolagus cuniculus. The sequence continues at coordinate 51,777,335 of NC_091441.1, read as the reverse complement.
AATTGACGGTTGTAGTTCTGCAAGATCTGCAGAAGTTTCAGGACAAAATGCTTCTATGTCTCATTGACAGTTCTATCTAAGTCAACGACCGTTTGGGGTTGAAATATAACCTGCTGTTTACGTTTTGTTTTAATGTATGTATCTTCATTTCAATTGCTTTTATGAAATAAATAGGGGCCGGCGTTGTAGTGCAGCGGGTTAACGCCCTTGCCTGAAATGCCAACATACCATACAGGTGCCGGTTCGAAACCTGGCTGCTCCACTTCCCGTCCCACTCTCTGCTATAGCCTCGGAAAGCAGTAGAAGATGGACCTAGTCCTTGGGCCCCTGCACCCACGTGGGAGACCCAGAAGAAGCTCCTGGCTCCTGGCTTTCGATCGGTGCGGCTCCAGTCGTTGTGGCCAACTGGGGAGTGAACCACTGGATGGAAGACTTTCTCTCTCTCTCTCTCTCTCTCTCTCTCTCTGCCTCTCTCTGTGTGTAACTCTGACCTTCAAATAAATAAATAAATCTTTTAAAAAAAGAAATAAAAGAAATAAATAAAGAGAAGGAGGGAGTGGGGGAAGGGAAGGAGAAATAAATCCACTTATTGTATCCTAGGAGGTAAACCTTCATGACGGTAGAGACCACCATGTCCGCATGTTATCCTCCCAATGACCACATCTGAGTGTGTGCTACTCAAGCAACCCTTCTTTGGCTCTAAAACAAAAAGTCTATCTTTCTCTGATTCCTGAGATAGTTATCAGGCTTCAGTTTATTTATTGCAGTAGAAAGTTGATCTCTAAGCCCTCACTGCACTCCTGAGCAATCTTAAGATTCTCAAACTTGATCAGTTGGTTTAAAAAAAAATCCTGCAATTTTATGTGGGGAGTCAAATTCATCAAAAAGATCTGAATGCTATGGACTCACCAAAACAAAGACATGAGTGAAGAAGAGAAGTCTTGAATTAAAAAACAAATCCCTGAATAGCAATGGGCCAGCTTTCCCTCAAAAAAGGCCTACAGTGGACAGCACATCTTCGTGGACTTTTTCAGTAAACCAGTTCAATTATCTGTTCAACCCCTCCTGAACATTTTGGTTGCAACTCCTGGCTCCTTTCTATTGCTCAAGACAAAGTGAGACAAAGAGCTAAACGGGGGAAAAAACAATTCTATTAGAAATGCTTACTAAAATCAAGAATGTACTTTTCCCTTAAAAGTGAGCTATACTTTTCAAATTATGATGCTAACTAATATTTTGATTTAAGAACAAAGGCCAAAGTATGCAAATGCATGAAATGGCGCAAGAACCATTTGTCAAAATTCGGAGATTAAATCCCTTTAGTGTTTCATGTATTGGAGTCCACATAAGCCAATCAATTTGAAGGTATGGGTTTCTAAAGCAACATGAATTTTCTAACTCCCTCACAGTAAATATTTTATACTTTTAAAAATGTATAAGCCAAACCCAAATTGAAAGACATTCTACAAAAGTACTGATTTGTACTCTTCAAAAATGTCAAGGTCATGACAAAGACAGACTGGGGACTGTTCCCAGTTGAAGGAGTCTACAGAGTTGAATGCAATGAAGCGCCTGGGATTTTCTTTTGCTATAAAGGACACTATTAGGAAAATTAGCAAAATTTGAATAAAGTAGATTGGATAATATTATGTCAGTGCTAATGTTCTGATTTTGATGATTGTACTGTAGTTAAGTAAGAGAATACCTTGTTACAGGAAATATTCATTGAAATATTAAGGGTATAGTCACACCATACTTGCAAATTACTCGTCAGAAAGCAAGTCAGAAGGAAATAATTACAAGCATAAATGTATGTATATATACATTGTACACATATACACACCAAATTGGAAGCAGAGTAAAGTTAATATGGTATAATATAAAAATACAGAGAATCTAACTGAAAAGTATAAAGGACTTCTTTGTACTATGTTTGCAAGGTCCCCCAAAATAAAAAGTATGTCAAAATCAAGAACAAATGAAAAATATTTTTAAATATATAAGAATAAGCTGTCATGTTGCACAATCCTACATGGCCTTTAGTAGTATTTGGTTAAGAGAAATACATTAAAGGATCAAGATTCCTACTACGGTGTTTTATCCTGAAAATGTGTGCAGTGGAGCACTAACCTGAGAATAAAATGTCCAATAATAAGTAGCTTATTTTTTAAAGATTTTCTTTTAAATTTACTTGAAAGGCAGAGTTACAGAAACAGGAGCAGAGAGAGACAGAGACTGAGAAAGAGAGACAGCGATATCTTCCACCCACTGGTTGACTCCCCAAATGGTTGAAACAGCAGGGGCTGGGCCAGGCAGAAGCCAGGATCTGGGGTTTCTTCTGGGTCTCCCACATGGGTGCAGGAGCCCATTTTTTGGGCTGTTTTTTCCCAGGTGCATTAGCAGGGAGCTGGATCAGAAGTGGAGCAGCCAGGTCTGGAACTGCACTGCAGGTGGCAGCTTTACCTGCTATATCACATTCCTAGCCCCACAATAAGTAGTTTTGAAAAAAAAAAAAAAAAAACAGGGATCATTGTATTCACAGCCTGATATCTGGAAGAAGGAATTCTAGACAGGCTACTTATGGGTTAATAATAAATATTTTAAAGGCTGGAGCTTACTTGTTTCAGAAAAAGGAAAAAATATCTCCCCAAAATATCAGTACCTTTTTCATAAAAAAGCAAGATTTCTCCTCACTCCCTTGCTATGCTAAACAGGTTTGGAGAGAGGAAATTAAAGATAATGGAAATAAGAATGTGCATCACTCATTAAAGTCCCAGGACAAAAATGCCCTGAACCTGGGTCCTAGGTTTGGGTTCACTGGTTCCTTTGGGCTAAGAAGTGGTTCTTGCACTGCCTGCAATGTCAGCATCCCATAGGGGTGCCAGGTTGAGTCTTTGCTGCTCTGCTTCAGATCCAGCTCCCTGCTAATGCACCTGGGAAAGCAGCAGAAGATGGCCCAAGTACTTTTATCCCTGCCACCCACATGTGAGACCTACATGGAGTTCTAGGCTCCTGGCTTCGGCCTGGCCTTTGCAGCCATATGGGTAGGGAACAGTATATAGAAGCTCTTTCTCTCTGTAACTTTGCCTACCAAATTTAAAAAAAAAAAAAAAAAAATTTAGGCCGGCGTCACGGCTCACTAGGCTAATCCTCCGCCTTGCGGTGCCGGCACACCGGGTTCTAGTCCCGGTTGGGGCGCTGGATTCTGTCCGGTTGCCCCTCTTCCAGGCCAGCTCTCTGCTGTGGCCAGGGAGTGCAGTGGAGGATGGCCCAAGTGCTTGGGCCCTGTACCCCATGGGAGACCAGGAAAAGCACCTGGCTCCTGCCTTCGGATCAGTGCAGTGCGCCGGCCGCAGTGCGCCAGCCGTGGCGGCCATTGGAGGGTGAACCAACGGCAAAAGGAAGACCTTTCTCTCTGTCTCTCTCTCTCTCTCACTATCCACTCTGCCTGTCAAAAAAAAAAAAAAAAAATTAAAAGAAGTGGTTGTCTAGGAGTTCTTTAACTTTTTATGCTAATTACTGGGTCCTTCTCTCTAAAGGATGAGATTCACTCCTCTTTTTATTTTTAACCCAAACCACAAAAAAGGCACAAAAACATGCTAATTAATATACAAGGATACCTCAAAAAGTTCTTGGAAAATGGAATTAAAAGGCAAATTTAGGGGCCAAGGCGATGGTAAGTGGGCTAAGCCTCTTCCGACGGTGTCAGCATCCCATATGAGTGCCAGTTCAAGTCCTGGCTGCTCCTTTTGCAATCCAGCTCTCTGCTATGGCCTGGGAAAGCAGTGGAAGATGGCCCAAGTGCTTGGGCCCCTGCACCCACATGGGAGACCTGGAAGAAGCTCCTGGATCCTGGCTTCAGGTCGGTCAACTCTGGTCATTCGGGCTATCTGGGAGCAAACCAGCAGATGGGAGACCTTTCTCTCTGTCTTTTAATCTCTCTGTCTATAACTCTACATCTCAAATAAAGAAAACCTTTAAAAAAAAAAAGAGGCATTTAATTTGGTGCAAAAAAAATTGAAATCTATGTATATGAGGGGTCTTCAGACAGTTAATGGAAGTATATATTATGAAGAAGCTATGCATAGATTTCAAAATTTTTGCAGTAAAATAAATTTCTTTCAATTTCATTTTCCACGAACTTTTTGAAGTTCCCTTGTGTTAGAAACAAAGAAGTCAAATAACGGTTCCAGGCAGTCTGCAGGATCTGCTACACAACTAAGAGGAAAGCCTCCTGTGTCGTGTGTTTTTATGCCTTTGATTTTACCAATTTGGTCAGAAACTCTTCATAATATGGCTTTTAATGTCCCTTGTCTTCACATTAACTTGTGAGAGAAGGGGATTGGCCTTTTGAGTGCCTTGGATAAAAGTTCTCCAGAGTAAATAAGAGAAACTGATCATAAAAGATGAGCAATAAGTCCACAGGACTATTCTAGTTTCTTTTTCAATTTCAATAAAGTTTCAAACTAAAATTATTCATTTTCCAATATAGACATTTTGTTAACAGATATGTTTGTGTTTAGTCTTTGAGTTACAAAACTCTCAAATAGAAAACAAAGCAAAGTCCAAAGTTTGCGAAATAGTTCACAAATGGAGAGCTATTTCTGCCTTACCTGAGTTGCCCAAAAGCCATGTAAATTGCTTAAGTGTCTGGACATATGCTTCAATTTTTAATATTCCCATCTACAAAATATGAAACCATTTTTCTCCTAATTTGACTTCATCTCCCTTTCTCAATGAGAATTCTACTCAGCAAACTCCATTCAGTGTGAAGTTTATGGCTTCAACGCATTGAGTTATGTGAGCCCAAAAGGTCAAGGCACATTTTTTTCAGAAAAGAAAGTATGTTTTCTCACCCTCACATAACTCAACTATGGCTAAAATGGCCCAGCTTATGCTTTAGAAACACTAACCTACTCATTGGTTTGGAAAGTTTTAACCTATGAGAATGTAGCCCATAACCTAAGATGAGAACTCCCAATAGCATATTCTAAATTATCACGATGACAAGCTCTGAAGTTGCATGTGACCATTCATTAAAACTTACAAATTCTTAAACTTTAAGAATCTGACACTAGTACTGCTTATTTGATTTTGCAATATCTTTTCTAGACTTTAAAAAAAAAAAAGGATCTTGGGGGTATTTGCCTAGTAGTTAACACAGCAGTTGGAATGCCCACATCCTATATTGCAGTGTCTGGGTTCAAGTCCTAGCTCCACTCAATTCCATATTCCTATTAATGCATACTCCGGGAGGCAGCAGGTGATGGCTCAAGTGATTGAGTTCCTATTGATATGAGCTAGGTAGGCAGTTACATAGGTCTGCTGATCTGGAAGCACATGCAATCCTCCTCACAACCACTACCCCACACCCTACCCCCTGTAATTCTACCCTCCTACTTGTCAATCGAAATGCCCCTTTTCCTGGGATGCATGTGTTTCATTTGGGACCTAAGGCAGGATGCCATGAAAATATGGATATTGGGGGTCAGCATTGTGGTGTAGCAAGATAAGCTGCAGCCTGCAACATGGGCATCCCCTACAGTGCCAGTTCGAGCCCCAGCTGCTCTACTTCCAATCCCGCTCTCTGCTAATGGCCTGGGAAAAGCAGCAGAAGATGGTCCAAATACTTGGGCCCCTGCCATCCACAAGGGAGATGCAGATGAAGTTCCTGGTTCTTGGCTTTGACCTGACTCAGCCCTGGCCATTGCGACCATTTGGGAAGTAAACCAGGAGATGGAAGATCTCTCTATCTGTCTCTCCCCATTTCTCTGTAACCCTGACTTTCAAATAAATAAGTAGATCTTTTTTTTAAAGATTTTATTTATTTATTTGAGAGGTAGAGTTACAGACAGTGAGAGGGAGAGACAGAGACAAAGGTCTTCCTTCCATTGGTTCACTCCCCAGATGGCCGCCACGGCTGGAGCTCTGCCAATCTGAAGCCAGAAGCCAGGTGCTTCTTCCTGGTCTCCCATGTGGGTGCAGGGGCCTAAGGACTTGGGCCATCTTCTACTGCTTTCCCAGGCCATAGCAGAGAGCTGGATTGGAAGTGGAGCAGCCAGGACTAGAACTGGCGCCCATATGGGATGCTTGTGCCGCAGGTGGAGGATTAACCTACTGCGCCACAGCGCCGGCCCCATAAATAAGTGAATGTGGAAAAAAAAAAAAAAGAAAAAAAGAAAGAAAGAAAATATGGATATTGAGCTCTTCATGGAACGTGCAGAAGTGTCATATAGTTCTCAGGTGATTTCAGGCCTGAGGCACCACCCCTAAAAGAGATCAACAATTAAGGAGAGTCTCTCTCTCTCTCTCTCTCTCTCTCTCTCTCCCATAGTGGCTGGGGCTACTGGGTGCTCTCTCTCTGTGTCTCCCTACCCCACCACTCCTCCTTTTGGGCCATCTTCTGGTCCACTGCCCATGCATGATGGATATTTCTCTGTGTAGGGTAACCCATGCTCACGTGTGTGTATGTGTGTGTTTTGCTTTCCCACCTTTTGAATAAAATTTATTATCACTTTGTGCTTCCTCTACATGTTAGCACTGAAGAATGCTTGTCTTTGTTCATGATAAAAGTCTGGAGTAAAATTAATGCGTCCCTTGCTCACATCACTACCACCCATATGGTAGACATGGATTGTATTTTGGGTTCCCAACTTCAGCCTGTTGCAGGCTTTTGAGTGGTGAACCAGCAGAATGGAGTTATCTATCCATCTCTCTGTCTTGGTCTCTGTCTCTGTGTGTGTGTGTGTTTGTGTATGTGTTTAATTCTCTGTCTCTTTACTAAATACGTAAATGAAAATCAATCTATTAGCAGATTAATGAAATTTTTAAAGGTTTTATTTATTTATTTGAGAGGTAGAGTTACAGACAGAGAAAGGGAGAGGCACAGAGAGGTCTTCTATCTGCTGGTTCACTCCCTAAATGACTACACCAATTGGAGCTGAGCCAATCTGAAGCCAAGTGTCAGGAGCTTCATCCAGGTCTCCTACATGGGTACAGGGGCCCAAGCACTTGGGCCATCTTTCACTATTTTCCCAGGCCAAAAGCAGAGAGCTGGATCAGAAGAGGAGCAACCAGGACACAAACCAATGCCCATATGGGATGCCAGCACCACAGGCAGAGGTTTAGCCTACTATGTCACAGCAACAGCCCCCAGATGAACAGTTTCTAAGAAAAAGTAGAGAGGGTCAGAGGCGGAATACGGTGTGAAACTGCCTTCTAACAGATATTTGTAGCTCACTCATTCCATCTTAGGCTCCTGGGTAGGCTCTTGGGCAACAGGGAATCTTTCTCCTGTAATCCCCCATGCCTTGGAGAAAGTAGCATTTTAGGCTGAGAGCTTATGGCCTCCACCCTCAGTCTCTGCAATCTGGCTCTTCTCCAGTCTTCCTGCCAATGTCTCCTCATCCTCCACATGGGTGGGCCTTCATGACAGGCTCTTAACTATCTCACACCACTTCTTTCTCCTATACTGGTTCCCCACACTGGTTCCAGAGAAAGTCTCAGCCATTTTTGCAGCATAAGTCCTGAATGTGCAGGCTGTTGCCTACTTAGGAACCAGTAACTTCTCTTCCATGAAAGCAAACAACCAGTACCAGACCTGTTGAAGTGTCTTTGCTGAGGCATGAGATGAGAATAAATACCCTATGATCCTCCTCTTCAAAACTGTAGAATATTTCCCAAAAGCTATGGTCTGAATGTTTGTGTCCACCAAAATTCATATTTGTAATCTGAACTCTCAAGATGATGGTAGTAAGAGGACCTTTAGGGAGAGGGCCTATTTTAGGTCATGGGGGTAGACCTTTCATGAATAGGATTAGTATCCTTATAAAGAGGTCCAATATACTCAGGATATTAATCCTTTGTCAAATAGGTCGTTTGCAAATATTTTTGTCCCTATCTGTTGGATGTTTCTTCACTCTATCAATCATTTCCTTTGCTGTACAAAAGCGTCTGAGTTTTATATAGTCCCATTTGTTTAGTTTTACTTGAATTGCCTATGCATTAGGGGGCTTGACAAAGAAGTTGTCCCCTGAACCAAAGTCTTGGAATGTTTCCCTTAAATTTTCTTTCAGCAACTTCATAGTCTCAGGTCTTAAACTTAGGTTTTTAATCTGTCTTGAGTTGATTTTTGTACATGGTAAGAGGTATGGATCTAATTCCATTCTTCTAAATATATAAAACTCAACAACAACAACAACAAAAATAGCTAATCCAGTTGAGATATGGGCAAAGGACTTCAAAAGCCATTTCTCAAAATAACAAAAAGCAAATGGTCAACAAATATATATATATTAAAAAAAAAAAAAGCTCAACATCACTAGTCATCAGGAAAATGCAAATCAAAACCAAAATGAGACATCACCTCACCCCTGTCAGAATGGTTAAAATCCAAAGCACAGAGAGTAACAAATGCTGGCAAGGATGTGGACTAAGGGGAACACTTATACACTGTTGGTGGGAATGTAAATTAGTGCAGCCACTGTGCAAGACAATGCAGAGATTTCCTAGAAAGCTAGAAATAGACTTGCCATATGATCCAGCAATCCCACTACTGGGTATATACCCAAAAGACTTGAACACCACGCATCAGAGAGATACCTGCACCACCATGTTTATAGCAGCACTGTTCACGATAGCCAAAATTTGGAATCAACCGAAGTGTCCATCATCAGATGAATGGTTAAGAAAATGTGGTGTGTATATATATATATATATATTATATATATATATATATAGTGGAATAAACAAATGTGGAATAAAAAATCAGCTAGAAAAAATAATGAAATTCTACCATTTGTAGTAAAATGGATGCAACCGGAGGACATCATGTTGAGTGAAGAGGCTAGAATCAAAAAGACAAATTCCACATGTTCGCTCTTAATTGTGGGTGCTAAAATCTTTTTTTTTTTTTTTTTTTTGACAGGCAGAGTAGACAGTGAGAGAGAGAGACAGAGAGAAAGGTCTTCCTTTGCCATTGGTTCACCCTCCAATGGTGCGCCGCATTGATCCGATGGCAGGAGCCAGGTACTTCTCCTGGTCTCCCATGGGGTGCAGGGCCCAAGCACTTGGGCCATCCTCCACTGCACTCCCTGGCCACAGCAGAGAGCTGGCCTGGAAGAGGGGCAACCAGGACAGAATCTGGCGCCCCAACCGGGACTAGAACCCGGTGTGCCGGCGCCGCAAGGCAGAGGATTAGCCTAGTGAGCCGCGGCACCGGCCAGGTGCTAAAATCTTAAAAACAAACAAGCAGACCAACAAAAAAGAAGTGTCTGTGTGTACCAGTATTGCAGCAAATATAGTTTTATAAACTTTGTTTCATACTTTTGTCAAACCACTGATTAAGAATGTAATACTACTTTTAATGATCTGTGATGACTTTAAAATTTACTGTATGTGAGTGAAATGGTCATCTTTTTATTCAATTATTACTTATACCCATTGTCTGTTTTCCCACTAAACTAGGGTGTTTTTGCTTTTTACTTGTTAAACTTCTTATTCTGCAAAGTATTAAGCTCTTTTTCTGTTATATAAGTTTAAAAATGTTACCTCAAAAACTAAAAAGAGGGCCAACACTATGGCATAGTGGGCTGGGCCTCCACCTGTGGCACCATCATTTCATATGGGCTCCAGTTCATGTCCCAGTTGCTCCTCTTCCCATCCAGCTCTCTGCTATGGCCTGGGAAAGCACTGGAAGATGACCCAAGTGCTTGGTCCCCCACACCCACATAGGAGACCTGGAAGAAACTCCTGGCTCCTGGTTTCGAATCAGCTCAGCTCCAGCTGTTGCGGCCATCTAGGGAGTGAACTAGCGGGTAAAAGATCTTTCTCTCTGTCTCTCCCTGTCTCTGTAACTCTACCTCTCAAATAAATAAAGAAATCTTTTAAAAAAATGTTTTCAAGAAAGGGAGAAGGAAGGAGGGTGTGAGGAAGGAAGAGGATATCATTTGTTCTTAGAATTGCATCTACATAGGGTATGTGTCGATGAGATTTCACAAATAAGACCAGTGTAAGCAAATAATGAAGGATAGAATTAAAAGGGAAAGAATGATCCTCCGGGGGAAACAGGACACATAGCAGACTCATAGAATGGCAGCACTCCTGCCTCAGAATCAACCCTTGGGACATTCGGATCTGGCTAAAAGGTCCATGAGAGTCTCACAGGCATGGAAAGCCATGACACGGTGGCAAAAAACAATCTAAATGAAAGATCCTGGTGAACAAGACCCCAGCAGAAGGAACAGGCCATCAAGGAGAGAGGCGCCTTTCTCTGAAGGGAGGAAGGAACCTCCACTGTGATATGGCCTTGACTAAACAAGTTCAGAGTCGGTGAACTCAAGGGGCTTCCATAGCCTAGACAGCTCATAGCATGAGTCTTGGGTGATTGCTGACGTCATAAATGAGAGTGCCAAGTGTTAAATCAACAATGGGACTCACTGGGTACATGCTCCCCACGTAGGATCTCTGTCCTTAATGTGTTTTACTATAAAACTTAAAAACAACACTACTAGTTGAACAATACCCTATACCTTGTGCAGTTATGTGAGTACAGCCTGTTGAAATCCTTGCTTAGTATATACTAAATTGATCTTCAGTGTATGAAGGTAATTGAAAATGAAACTCGATGAAGGGTGGGATGGGAGAGGGGGTGGGAGAGGGGAGGGCCACAAGAGGGAGGGAGGTTGGGGGGGGAGCCACAACAATACAAAAGTTGCACTTTGTAAATTCACATTTATTAAATAAAAAAATTAACTATATAACAAACAAAAAAAAAGAAAAAAAAAGAACTTAATACTTTACCCTTTTAGTATTTTTTATGTTCTACTTAAAACTATTGGTTGAACTCTGTAATTAATACACAATTACTCTTAGGTGTTTAATTAATGCTATAACTAGTACTCAAATAGTATTTTACACTTTGTGTTTCTGTGTGGGTGCAAACTGTTGAAATCTTTACTTAATATATGCTAAATTGATCTTCTGTATATAAAGATAATTGAAAATTAATCTTGATGTGAATGGAAGGGGAAAGGGAGTGGGAGAGGGGAGTGTTGTGGGTGGGAGGGAAGTTATGGGTAGGGGGAGCTATTGTAATCCATAAACTGTACTTCGGAAATTTATGTTCATTAAATAAAATAAAAAAAAAGAATTGCATCTACAAATCACATTGAATCTGTTAAAAACTAATTAAAAATTAAAACTAAAAAAGAGATCTGAGAGATACCTCTTGCCCTTCTGCCTTGTGAAGACACATCAAGAAGCACCATCCATGAACCAGCAAGCAAGCCTTCACCACATACTGAATCTTTTGTCAAATAGGGCCTTAATCCTGGACGTGTCAATCCCCAGAGCTGTGAGAAATAAATTTCTGTTAAAAAGCCACTCACGCAGTATTTTGTTATGGCACTCTGAGTAGACTAAGATACCAAGCTTGCTCCAAAACTCCTTTCCTTATTTCCAATTCTCCTCTCTCAACAGCCCTAATGGGCTGGAAATGGGTGGTGAGCTATGAGTTACAGAACCAGTTCTCAGACACCCCCTTTATAATTCTCTTATTGCTGGGCCAGAGTTTGGGAGCCCATGGCTCTTAATGTCTTGTGACCTCTGCTAGAACTTTCCACATTTTTAAACATCCTGGTCTTAATACTTTTGTAATACCTGTTGAGATAATTAAAAACACATTGGAATGTAACAGAGCCTATATTGGAAAATGTGGTAGAGTAAGCATTCAGATTAAACTATTACAACATAATATTCTGGATGCAATTTATATGCATAAATAAATATTATATATATGTATATACATATATGATCACCAATATTAATGTGCCTGAGAGTTCCCATGACCACACAAAATTCTAGTCAAATGGAAACGGGTGTTTTGCTCAACAGTTAAGATACTTGCAATCCCACATCAGTGTGCCTGGGTTTGACTCCCAGCACAGACTCCTGACTCCAGCTTCCTGCCCACACAGACTCTGCGAGACAGCAGAGATGATTCATGTAGTTAGGTTCCTGCCATCCACAGGGCAAACTGGATTGAGTTCCAGGCTTTTGATTGGCCACTAACTAGGTCTAGTCATTGCAGGAAATTTGGGGTGACAGCATTCTCTCCCTGCCTCTCAAGTAAATGGGGTGAGAGCACTCTCTCTCTCTCTGCCTCTCAAGTAAACAAATTTAAAACCTTTTAATTCTAGTTACACTATTTAAAGTACCTACCCAGGTGTGTGACTTCCATCTTTAATTACCTCGGTGACCACATGCCTTCACATTCGTCAGTGGAGCTCCAGGGACCATTTCAGAAGAATTCATAGGCCCCAGCATGATACTAAATGAATATTTTCCTTGCTATTATATTTGGGGAGTAAAGACCTCTGACATCTACTCTACTCTTTATGTATTTTTCTCACCTGTATCTAATTTGTCCAGAAGTGTCTAACGGTGGTCTAAAAGTAACAGCAAATAAAATTGGTTCTAAGATTATTTATGATAGCATGGCATGATTTGGATTTCTATAAAAATAAGTTAATATAAAGCCCTTTGCTTCCTTCCATAAGTATCTTTATATTTGTTTATTTTTCAGTTGCATACAACTATTAATTTTTTAATATTTTTATTTTTACACAGTGAAAAAATTTCAAGTATTTCATATATACAGATTTAGGAGCATAATGATACTTCCTGCCCTAAACTCCCTCCTGCTCATGTTCCCACCATTCCTCCTCCTTACTTTCTTATTTTTTTAATTTTTTAATTTTTATTTTTAATTAGTTGTTAATAGATTCAATGTGATATGTAGAAACAATTCTAAGAACATAATGACATTCCCTCTTCCCTCCCCCTCTCTCCCTGCCACTCTCCTTTCTTCATCTTTTTTTTTTTTTGAGATTACATATTTTAAATTTGCCTTATAGTAAAAGGGCTTAATACTTCACCAAATAAGAAGTATAACAAGTTAAAAGTAAGAAGACCCTAGTTTAGTGGGAATATAGACAATGGCTACAAACAATATTTGAATGGAAAAATAACCATTTCACCCATATACAGTTAATCTTTTTTTTTTTTAAGATTTTTATTTATTTGAAAGACAGAGTTGCAGAGAGAAGTAGAGACAGAGAGAGATCTTCCATCTGCTGATCTACTCCCCAAATGGCTTCAAAGTTCAGGGCTAGGCAAACCTGAAGCCAGGAGCCAGGAGCTACTTCCTGTTTTCCCACATGGGTGCAGAGGCCCAAGGATGTGGACCATCCTCTGCTGCTTTCCCAGGCACATTAGCAGGGAGCTGGATCAGAAGCGGAGCAGCCGAGACTCAAACCAGCGCCCTTATGGGATTCTGGCACATCAGGCAGGGGTCTGGCACAGGGGCTTTAACTCACTGCACTACAGCGTCAGCCTCTACAATAAATCTTAATGTCACCTGAGGTCGTTAAAACGATAGAAGCATAATATTCTTGAGCCGGTGCCGTGGCTCAATAGGCTAATCCTCCGCCTTGCGGCACCGGCACACCGGGTTCTAGTCCCGGTCAGGGCGCCGGATTCTGTCCCGGTTGCCCCTCTTCCAGGCCAGCTCTCTGCTGTGGCCAGGGAGTGCAGTGGAGGATGGCCCAAGTGCTTGGGCCCTGCACCCCATGGGAGACCAGGAGAAGCACCTGGCTCCTGCCATCGGATCAGCGCGGTGCGCCGGCCACAGCGCGCCGGCCGCAGCGGCCATTGGAGGGTGAACCAACAGCAAAGGAAGACCTTTCTCCTTTCTCTCTGTCTCTCTCTCTCACTGTTCACTCTACCTGTCAAAAAAAAAAAAAAGAAGTATAATATTCTTAATCATTGGCTTGACAAAGATATAAAACAAAGTTTTATAAAACTATATTTGGATTTGGTGCACTACTGATACACACAGACACTTCTTTTTTGTTGGTCTGCTTGTTTGTTTTTAAGATTTTAGCTCCCACATATAAGAGCAAACATGTGGAATTTGTCTTTTTGATTCTGGCCTATTCACTCAACATGATGTCCTCCGGTTGCATCTGTTTTGCTGCAAATGGTAGAATTTTATTCCTTTTTATAGCTAATTTTTTTATTCTACTGTGTATATATACCACATTTTCTTTTCATTCATCTGATGATGGACACTTCGGTTGATTCCAAATTTTGGCTATTGTGAACAGTGCTGCTATAAACATGGTGGTGCAGGTATCTCTCTGATGCGTTGTGTTCAAGTCTTTTGGGTATATACCCAGTAGTGGGATTGCTGGATCATATGGCAAGTCTATTTCTAGCTTCCTAGGAAATCTCTGCATTGTCTTGCACAGTGGCTGCACTAATTTACATTCCCACCAACAGTGTATAAGTGTTCCCCTTAGTCCACATCCTTGCCAGCATTTGTTACTCTCTGTGCTTTGGATTTTAACCATTCTAACAGGGGTGAGGTGATGTCTCATTTTGGTTTTGATTTGCATTTTCCTGATGACTAGTGATGTTGAGCTTTTATATATATATATATATATATATATATGTTGACCATTTGCTTTTTGTTCTTCTGAGAGTTGACTCTTAAAGTCCTTTGTCCATTTCTCAACTGGATTGGTTGCTTTTTCTTGTTGTTGAGTTTTTTAAGTTGCTGATATATTCAGGATATTAAATCTTTGTCAGATAGGTGATTTGCAAATAATTTTTCCCAATATGCTGGATATCTCTCCTCTCTGTTAATCATTTCCTTTGCTCTGCATAAGCTCCTGAGTTTTATATAGTCCCATTTGCTAAGTTTTGCTTGTGCTCTGGGGGTCTTATCCAAGAGATTGTCCCCTACACCAATGTCATGGTTTGTTTTCCCTACATTTTCTTCCAGCAACTTCATAGTCTCACATATTAAATTTAGGTCTTTGATCCATATTAAGTTTTTTGTATATGTTGAAAAGCATGGGTCTAATTTCATTCTCCTACATATATACTTCCAGTTTTTGCAGCACCTTTTGTTGAAGAGATTATCCTTACTTCACTGTATGACCTGAGCACTTTTGTCAAAAATCTGTTTGTATGTATGTGGATTAATTTCTGGGCTGTCTATTCTGTTCCACTGATGTATGTATCAGTTTTTATGCCAGTACCATGTTGTTTTAATTATTATAGTTTTGTATGAAGTCAGGTATTGTGATGCCTCTAGCATAATTTTTCTTGTTCAGGACTGCTTTGGCTATTCTGGGTGTTTCATAATTCCATATGAATTTTATGATTGCTTTTTCTAATTCTGTAAAGAATATCATTGGTATTTTGATAGGGATTGCATGGAATCTGTAGATTGTTTTGGGTAGTATAGACATTTTATTGATATTGAATCTTCCAATCCATGACCAAGGGATATCTTTCTATTTTTTTGTGTGCTTGATGATTACTTTAATCAATGCTTGATCATTTTTACTGTAGAGGTTGTTCACCTCTTTGGTTTATTCCCAAATCTTTGATTGTGACTATCATGAATGGAATTTCTTTCTTGATTTCTCTTTCTGTGAGTTCATCATTTGTAACCTGCAAATTTATTGAATTGGTTTATCAATTCTAACAGCTTTTTGGTGAATGTTTAGGTTTCTCCATATAGAACATCAGGCCACCTGCAAACATGGATAATTTGAGTTCCTCTTTTCCAATTTTGATGCCTCTTATTTATTTCTATTCCCTAATTGCTCTCCCTAAAAAATTCAGTACTATATTGAATAATATAGTACTGAATAATATAGTGAAGGTAGACATTCTTGTTTTCTTCCAGATCTAATAAGGAGAGATGCTTTCAGCTTTTCCTCACTCAATGTGATATTGTTTATTGGTTTGTCATATATAGCCTTTATAATTTTGAGGAATGGTCCTTCTATACCTGATTTGTGGAGAGTTTTTATCATGAAGAGGTGTTGAATCTTATCAAATGCTTTGTCTGCATCTATTGAGATGACCATATGGTTTTTGTTCTTCATTGTATTGATGTAACTTTTGACATTTATTGATTTGCAAATGTTGAACCACCCTTGCATTTCTGGGATAAATCCCGCTTGTGATGTATGATTTTTTATGTGGTTTTGAATTTGATTTGCTAGTATTTTCTTGAGAATCAATGTTCATTAAGGATATAGATCTCTAGTTTTTTCTTTGAGTCATGTCTTCGTTTGGTTTTTGTATCAAAGTAATGCTGGCCTCATAAAAACAATTTGGCAGAGTTCTATCCCATTCAATACTTTGGAACAATTTGAAGAGTATTTGGAGTTACTTCCTCTTTGAATGTTTTTTTTTTTTAATTTATGGAATCATCTTGGAGCCACTTTTCTTTTTCTTTTTATTTATTTATTTATTTATTTATTTGATAGGCAGAGTTACAGACAGTGAGAGGGAGAGACAGACAGAAAGGTCTTCCTTCCATTGGTTCACTCCCCAAATGGCCGCTATGGCCGGAGTTGCACCAGTCTGTAACCAGGAGCCTGGTGCTTCTTCCTGGTCTCCCACATGGGTGCAGGGGTCCAAGCACTTGGGCCATCTTCCACTGCCTTCCCGGGCCACAGCAGAGAGCTGGACTGGAAGAGGAGCAACCAGGACTAGAACCGGCGCCCAAATGGGATGCCGGTGCCGCAGACAGAGGATTAACTTACTGCACCACAGTGCCGACCCCAGCTCTTTGAATGTTTTGTAGAATTCAGTAGTAAAAACATCAGGTCGCCACACTTTTCTTTGATGGGAGACTTTTGATTACTGCTTCAATCTCATTGCTTGTTATGGGTCTGTTTAGGTTGTCTATATCTTCTTGATTTAATCTTGTTAGGTTATATGAATCCAGGAATCTATCCATTTCTTTGAGGTTTTCCAGTTTATTAGCATATAATTCTTCATAGTAGTTTCTTATGATCCTTTTTATTTCAGTGGTGTCAGTTGAAATGTTTCCTTTTTTACCTCTAATTTTATTTATTTGAGATTTTTCTTTTTTTCTTTGTTAGTCTTGTTTATCTTCTCAAAAAAACTTTTTTGTTTTGTTGATATTTTATATTTTTGTTTCAATTTCATTTATTTCTGCTGTGGCCCTTATTATTTCTTTCTTCTTGCTGATTTGGGATTTGGTTTGTTCTTGTTTTTCTAAGTCTTCAAGTTGCATCATTATATCTTTAATTTGAAACATTTATTTTTTTAATGTAAGCACTTAATGCTATAAACTTCCTCTTAATATTGCTTTTGTTGTTTCCCAAAGATTTGATATTTTCATTTACTTCAAGAAAGTTTTTTTATTTCCTTTTTAATTTCTTCAGTAACCATTGATTATTCAGTAGCACGTTGCTTAATTAGCTAATATTTATGAGCATTCTATTGTTCTTTTTGTGGTTGATTTTATGGTCTGAAAAGATACATGGTATAATTTCAATCTTTTTAAATTTGCTGAGATTTGATTTGTGGCCTGAAATGTGGTCTATCCTAGAAAATGTTCCACGTGCTGATGAGAAGAATGTGTATTCTGTAGCTGTCTGGTGAAATGTCCTGTAAACACCTGCTAGGTCCATTTGCTGGATAGTATGTTTCGACTCCAATGTTTGATTTTCTGTCTTGATGATCTATTGATGAGAATTGGGGTATTGAGGTCACCCACTATTATTGTATTGAAATATGTTTCTCTCTTTAAGTCTAGTAGTATTTCCTGTATATATCTGGGTGGTCTTGTGTTGGGTGCATATATACTTATGATTGCTATGTCTTCTTGATGAATTGAAACTTTTATCAAAATATAATTTCCTTCTTTATCTTTTTTTGAATTTTTGATTTAAAAGTCTTTATCTGATACCGGGATAGTTATTTCTGCTCACTTTTGATTTCCATTTGCTTGATATTTCCAACCCTTCACTTTGTCTGTGTGTATCTTTGTGAAGTGAGTTTTTATGGGCAGTTTAATGTGGGGTTGTGGTTTTTTATCCATTCAGCCAACCTAATCTTTTGGTTGGTGAATTTCATACATTTACATTCAAGGTTAGTAGTGATAGATAAGAACTAAGACCTGTCATTTTATTGATTGGATAATGATTCTACCTGCTCTGTTAGTGAATTTTGTGGTGACATGAGTTTCATATTTACCTATTTTTTCAACTTTTTTTTTGACAGGTAGAGTTAGACAATGAGAGAGAGAGACAGAGAAAGGTCTTCCTTCCGTTGGTTCACTCCCCAAATGGCCGCTATGGCTGATGCTGCACCAATCCGAAGCCAGGAGCCAGGTGCTTCCTCCTGGTCTCCCGTGCAGGTGTAGGCGCCCAAGATTGCCACACCCTACTCAGCCATCTTGAATCCTGTATTTTTATATTTGTAATATTTAATTTCCTTCACTTCTGTTTTAAAAGAAAGAGACATTGCATGGTGGAGATAAAATCTATTTTACCTGAACTAATCACATGGTTTGCATATATATCCCTTAGTCTTCCTCCATCTTTCAAATAAAACTGTGTCATTCTAGTACTTTAAATAAAATAGACCTTAAAGGGACAGGCATTTGGCCTAGCAGCTAAGACTTGGTTGGGATGCCTGCACCCCATATTGAAACGCCTAGGTTTGAGTCCTTGCTGAGTCTCCAATTCCAGCCTCCAACAAATGCACCTCTAGGGGGCAGCAGTGATGACTCAAGTAGTTGGGTCTCTGCCACCCATAAGGGATTCTTGCATTGAATTCCCATCTCCCAGCTTCAGCTTCACCCAGGCCCAGCCCTTCAGCCAGTATAGACATTTGGGGAGTAAATTAGTGAATGGGATCTCTATCTATCTATCTATCTATCTCTATCTATCTATATCTCTCTCATTAAATAATTTTTCAAAGACCTTAGAAATACTTTGTTCCAAACTACCTATAAAGCTTCCTATGACTGCTATGACAAATTACCACAAAGTTGGCTGTTTACAACAGAAATTTATTCTCCCGGAGCTCTGGAGGCTGTAAATCTGAAGTCAGCATCACTGGTCAGAATCCAGGCACTGGCAAGTCCATGCTCCCTCCAGAGGCTCCAGAGTGGAATCTGTGCCTTCCTTCTCGCAGTTTCTGTTGGCCACTGCCTTGCCTTGGCTTGTGTCTGCATCATTCAAATCTCTACCTCCACGGTCATACTGTTTTTCCCTTCCTGTGTGAAATCCCCTTTGCCTGTCTCTCATAGGGATCCTGATTATAGTGAGGATAATCCAGAAAAATATCCTCAAGATTCTTAAATTGATCCCATCTACAAAGACCCTTTCTCCATGTAAGGTAACATGTACAGGCTCTACTCTTAGAGGTCATTATTCAGCTTACTACACTGCTTGTTTTAGAGATGAAGAAACTGAGACAAAGAGAAGAAATGTCAGAGAGGGAGAGAGAGGAGAAATATCACCCAAAGGTCATGAAACTCATAATAAAAGTCAATACAGCAGGGGCCAGTGCTGTGGCAAGGCGGTTAAGCCCCTGCTTGTGACACTGGCGTTGCTTTTCAGAGCGCCAATTCAAGTCAGCTGCTCCACTTCCAGTCCAGCTCCCTGTTAATGTGCCTGAGAAGGCCGTGGCCTCTGACACCCATATGGGAGACTCAGCTGGAGTTCCTGGCTCCTGCCTTCAGTTTGGCCCAGCCCTAGCTGTTGTGGCCATTTGGGGTGTGAACCAGCATATGAAAGGTCTCTCTCTCTCTCTCTTTGTCTCTCTCTCTCTCTCTCTCTGTTACTCTTTCAAATAAATAAATAAATCTTTAGGGTTAGGGTTAGGGAATCTTTTAAAAGATGTATTTATTTGTTTGAAAGGCAGAGTGACAAGCAGAGGCAGAGAGACAGAAGGAGAAAGAGAAAGAGAAAGAGAAAGAGAAAGAGAAAGAGAAAGAGAAAGAGAAAGAGAAAGAGAAAGAGAAAGAGAAAGAGAAAGAGAAAGAGAAAGAGATCTTCCATTCACTGGTTCACTCCCCAAATGGCTGCATGGCCAGGGCTAAGCCAGGCCAAAGCCAGGAGCCAGGCGCTTCTTCTGGATTTCCCATGTGGGCGCAGGGGCCCAAGAACTTGGGCCATCTTCACTGCTCTCCCAAGTGCATTAGCAGGGCACTGGATCTGAAGTGGAGCAGCCAGGACTTGAACCAGCACTCATGGATGCCAGCACTGCAAAGGTGGCTTTACTCACTGCACCACAGTGCCAGCCCCAATAAATAAATCTCTCTTTTTTTTTTTTAAAGATTTATTTATTTGAAAGTCAGAGTTACACAGAGAGAAGAGAGGCAGAGAGAGAGAGAGAGAGGTCTTTCATCCGTTGGTTCACTCCCCAATTGGCCGCAATGGCCGGAGCTGTGCCAACCTGAAGCCAGGAGCCAGGAGCTTCTTCCAGGTCTCCCATGCGGGTGAAGGGGCCCAAGGACTTGGGCCATCTTCTACTGCTTTCCCAGGCCATAGCAGAGAGGTGGATCGGAAGTGGAGCAGCCGAGTCTCGAACTGGTACCCATATGGATGCCAGCACTTCAGGCCAGGGCGTTAACCCACTGCATCTGGCCCCAATAAATAAATCTCTTAAAAAATAAGGTCAACACAACAATATAAACACCCTAATTCTCAGTTGAGTGCAGCCCTTTCATTGCAATGATTTCATGATTATAAAATTAGAAAATACATGTGTACACAAATATCTGTTTTTCAAAATTATCATCATATGCATGAATATACTGTTCTTGCATAAGGTTTTTACATATCAATTATTAGTCTTTCACTTCATTTTAATCACTATGTAATATTCTGGTGTGCCAGTTTAGCAAAATATGTATCCATATTCCCATATTGTTGAAAATTTAGATTGTTTTTAGTTTGTTCTATCTTGCAGTGAGTACTCCTGCTCAGCCTTACATCTTTGTTGATTAATTACATCTTTCTGATTGATTCTAACCAAAATCACAGTGATCAGGTATGCACATTTTTGAGCGTGTGAAGCAAATTGCCCTCCAGTTTATGACCACCCTTTGCCCCACACCCTTACCAACAGGAATTGGGATTCTTAAATTTTGCTTACCTGAAAAATTAAAAATGGTATCTTGCTGTTGTTTTCAGTTGAAGTAGATTTATCTTCAGCCATTTGTATTCACTGTTTGATGTATTGCCTGCTTATTTTTGTCTATTTTTCGGTTGGTTTATTTTTTTGATACTGATTTGCAAATGTTTCTAAATAAGTATATTAACCCTTTAATCAAATGAATTGCAAGTGTTTTTCCCATTTTATTCATTTGTTCTTTAACGATATTTATTGCATTACATTTTCTTCAAACATATGGAAGTTTCAAATTGCTTCTTGATCAAATGTATCATTCTTTCCCTTAAGGTATCTACAGTCCTACTCGGTGCCATGGTGATGTGATAAATCAGGGACACAAGGCGGAGTAGCTGGCCCCAGGACAGCTACACTAATTCCACAGTGCAAGACATGTAGACAGTCCAGGAGTGTTAAAGCCAGCAGATCAAAGGTGACTGCAAATACCAGCAAACTCAGGCCTTTTCTGATTTTCCCCAATTCAGCTTCAAACAAAACATCTCAAATTTCATGTTTCATTATTGTGCTTATGCAAAATGTGGTTTTTTTTAATTCTGGCAAAAAGACCATACAACATGAAATTTATCCTCTTCACAAATTTGTAAGTGTACATTATAGTTAACATTATTTATTTATTTATTTATTTTAGAGATGTATTTATTTATTTGAAATGCAGAGTTACAGAGAGAGAGAGAGAGATCTTCCATCCACTGGTTCACTCCCATGACCATAATGGCTGGAGCCAGGCTAACCCAAAGCCAGGAGCTAGGAGCTTCTTCCAAGTCTCCCACATGGCTACTTTCCTGGGTGCATTAGCAGGGAGCTGGACTAGAAGTGGAGCAGCCAGCATTGCAGGCAGCAGCTTTACCCACTATGCCACAGTGCTGGTCCCTATGGTTAACATTGTTAACTATATGCACAATGTATACAGCAGATCTTTAAAAATTTTCATCTTACATGACTAAAACTCTACAGCCATTGAACAACAATGGTGGGGAAAATGATGAGTTGTTGCTCAATGAATACAAATATTTTACCTTTTGAAAGGAATGCCTTGGGGCAGGCAGGTAGCCTAGTAGCTAAGATGCCAGTTAAGATGTTCACATCCCATACCAGAGTGCCTGGGTACAATACCCACCTCTGGCTCTTGACTCCAGTTTCCTGTTAATATGTACCCTGGAAGGCAGCACATGGGCTCAAGTAGTTGGGGCCCTTCCAACCACATTGGTGACCCAGACTGGGCTCCTGGCTCTTGGGTTTTACTTGACCCAGGCCCAGGTATCACAGATACTTGGGGAGCACACCAGTGGCTGGGAAATCTCTGTCTGCTCCAGATGGCCTTCACTTTCTTATCACCCTTGCTGTCCAGACCTGTAAAAGCTCTGCAAATGTTGGTTGAATTAATTAAGTACTGGCCCAAGACAGCACAGCTGGGACTGGAAGCTAAATCTCCAGATTCTCAGGCCAGTGTTATTATTGTCAGAGTGCTCACCGTTCTTATGGCCCTAAGCTTAATAAATATTTCTGAATAATTACTTTAATCTCTTTCTCTATAGAAAATGGAGGATGGGAAATACTTTGAGTTCATGGCTGGTGACAGTTGATTGCTCTGTTTTGTCCCAACTAGTGTTGAGTTGAGATGGGATAGTAGGTGCCCTACATAGTAGAACTGATGAAGGAGTAGCTATGGTAACATCTAAGAGGTTCCTGTCTGTCACAGGCTTTTGTTCCTTTTAGTACAAAATTGTATAACATCACAAGTCACTTTTTCTACCGCAAATGCTCCTAGGTAGGCCAATTCCTTCAGCCATTCAATCTTTGTCATGGTGTGAACAGGATTTGGTTCCCAAACTCATGTAGATGTTTAAGCCCAAAGTCTTATGTTAACAGTTAATGAATTAGTGCTAACGGGTATTGGAATAAGGGTGAAGACTTAATCTAATTACAGTGTCTGCGGGGTGAGGCTAGTGAGAGATGTTTAGGTTACTGGGGGCTTGCTGTTGCTCTTCTCGTGAGAGGCTGGTTGTTCAAGAGTGTGCCCCCATTTCGCCGGTCTCTGGCCCACCGTATGACCCTCCATCCACATGTGTTCCATCCTCAGCAGATGCCAGGCTGATGCAGCTGCCCAGTATTGGACCATAAGCCTCCAGAACCACAAACCAAAATCAACCTCTGCCTAAGAAGCTCCTCTCAGGTATCTTAGTTAAGGTAACAAAAAGCTAATAAAACCTCCAAAATAAAAGGGAGCAGCGTTTTCCAAAATTGACTGTGGTTAAAAGTAGCTTCAGGTTGTCGCTCTGGGGTCAGGCCTGTCTGCATTTCTGGCACATCCTTGGGTGTTGTGAGGCTTCCGCGTGGGGACCACACTGTGAAGGGCCTGAGAGGACCACATGGGCCTGCAGGAAAGAACTAAATGGGAATGGAACACAAGGCACCCATCTGGTGGCAATGGAGCCACATAGTTAGCTCTCAATTCACAGAGGTCAGGCCTTCAGGGTCTCTCACAGAGGGAGACTGAAAATCCTCTAGGAAGGGCATGAATGTGGTCAGGAGAAAAGCAGAGCACTAATAATAAGTCTGTTTTGCCAGAAGCTGCTGGGTTTGGGGAAAATTAACAGTTGGATTCAGCACAGGGAATGGGTGAGTCTTATAATGAACCATCTATATGCCTAGCACCCACCCGGGCATCCATGAAGCCTGGAGTCCTGGTTATTTAATAAGATCCAGTCACCTGGCTCCCTTGAGTTTCAAGTTAACGCCTCGCAGAGGTGACTAAGCTGTAAGCACGCACTGGAGTCGCACCTAGCTCGATGGCGGCAGCAATATTGGCCAACTGGAGACGATCTTCATGAAGGCTGGGGGACAGGAGCAGTCACTCAGCTTCAGTGAGGCTTTCGCAAGCTCCTTAAGCATTTGCCTCGTAGCAGGCAATATCAGTCTTCCTCCCTCTGGGGCGTTATGCAGGGCTTAGAGCTTCATCAGCCTCAGCTTAATTTTTACCAGATCCCTGCTGAGCATACACAGAAACAGTTTTTTTAATTGGCTATTTTTTTAATATTTTGTACTTTTCTTCTTTTTTCCCCCTCTTTTTAAAATTTATGCAAATATGGTTGCACAAGGGAGATGAGTCATTGGTGAAGTTTGAGATGTGTTTGTCAGGATGTTTTTTAAGCATTATGGTTAGGCATATTCTTCTCTGTAAAACTACACAATTCAGGAATATATACTTTTTTCAATTATAAGGGATACACCGGCTAACAAAATAAACACAGCTCCAAAATATTTTTTAAAAATTACTATACACATAAAATTACATAATTCATTCCTTTACCATAAAAATATAAATGTAATTTCTGGAAATAATAGTACCATAATTTATGCTTGTCTTGGAAACATTTTTACTGAAAATTAAGTAGGTTTTTTTTCACTGTTATTTGTCAGTCACAAGCTTGCAAGAGACCAAAGCTAACTTCACTTTTAATGTTCTGAGTTTGTCAACATCACCTTGCCTTTCTCAACCTACCTGGAACACTCAGGATTAAGCAATACAGGTGTTTCAGTTAGTCAGAAGTCAGCTCTCCTCTGCACAGAAAAACAATTTTTTTTGCTGGCATTCAAAACAGTCTGCAGGATTTTCTCTGGCTCTGATCTACACTTCCCATGTTGAGACATCTTCCTACTTGTGTTCTATCACTGAAAAGTTAATGTTATTTTAAAACGTCCCCTGTCACAGTCTAGATTCTCCCGAGGAGCATATTCCTCTCCATAGAATGGGCATTTTTGCAGCTTAATATCTACATTTGATTACCATTGGTGCATATTTAAGTGTTGTCTTGCTCATCTTGTTTATTACATATATGTATTAAAAACTAATAAAAGCAAAATAATACAAAAAAATGAGTATTTCATTTTGGCATTCTCCCTACTACAAAACCCTGCAGATGTTTGGCTGCCTGTGATATATTTTGGAGGATGGAATTTGCAACTGTTATAATTAAGCAATACCATTAAGTCACCCGAGAGTAAATTAGAAGCTTAAACTGGTGCTGTGTGCTCAGGAACCCAAGATTATGGGCTGAGATCTCTATTCAGTGGATGAAGTCAGCTTCCTTCAAATTGATTCCGAAATAAAAGGTGTTATTTCTATTCCCCACCCCCAAAATACATAAGTGTATTAAACATGTCCCTAATATTGATTTGGCATGCCAGCTGTAATCTTAAATTGTAGGGGGAAAATGTTTTTGTAAATAGAGCTATTTCTATTTTGCTTCTACTGTTTTGGCTGTAATGGGCAAGAGAAATGTGTAAGTCTGGATGATTTCCAGGGATTTGGCTGGGTTCCACTGACTTAATAGTGGTTAAAAAAAGAAATGAAGAAAGAAAAAAAATCAGGAGCAAAGTGGTGGTGGGGGGCAAGGAAGAGTCCCTAGGACAACCTGCAGTAATGGAATTGGACACAGGTAATGCCACTTCTCAGAGTTTTCCCTCATAATACTATCTGGAGAGAGACAATTACATCCCAACAAACAGAAATACAAATTCTGTAATCTGAATGGGACATTGATACGATAGTTGTCACCAAAGGCAGTTTAAGCAACCTATAATCCAATATACTGAGAATATGAACGATTAAAAATGTTAGCAAATCACCAAATGAAAATAAAAGACATAATCTTGAACATACCACCATGATTAGCTACTCTCTTCAAAGACAATTTAAGTTGACCAGACTAAGACATAGTGGTTATCTAGCCTAAGTACACTATGCAAAGTGTGATCTTTGGAGCAGTAGTATGAGCACAGTCTGGAAGTTTTTTGGAAATGCAGAACTGCAGGTTCCACCCAAGGCCTACTGAATCAGGACTCACATTTTAAGAAGATCCATAGGTGACTCATATGCATGTTTAAGTTTGAAAAGCATTGATCCAGATCCTTCCTACCTGCTTTCAGGTTCTGAGGTTGGCCTGAATTCGCAAAGCCTTTGAGTCACTGGACAGTGGTATTCCTATTGCATTCTTTCTCTGCTTCTCCAGGGGTCAATCACTTCTTTTACTTTGACAATCTGGCCTATCTCCCTAAAGTCACACTCCATTTTGGAAGTCTTCCAGAATTCTTCACAAATATTCCCTGGTCCAGAGGATTGAATATACTCTCTTCGGAGTAACTGCTTTCATTGAGCTTCTTAGAGAACCGATGGCATGATATTGATGTTACACATCTTCAGTTTAGTCCTTAGACTGGTCTTTTGTACCTGAATTGTTAGAATGAATGGTTTTTCTCCTCATACCTGACACAGATCTCCTTTGATGGCACAATCTGCAGCAATATGGCAGCCCAAATTTACAAAATTTTCTGTTCTTCAATGTTTCTTCTACAGATACCACCTGCTTTACTTCTTCATTACTCTGAGCTCCATCTGTTTTGATCTGAAGAGGTTTTTTTTTTTTTTTAAGATTTATTTTATTTATTTGAAAGAGTTACAAAGAGAGGTAGAGACAAAGAGAGAGGTCTTCCATCCACTGGTTCACTCCCCAGTTGGCAGCAATGGCTGGAGCTCCACCATTACGAAGCCAGGAACCAGGAGCTTCTTCTGGGTCTCCCAGATGGGTGCTGAGGCCCAAGGACTTGAGCCATCTTCTACTGCTTTCCCAGGCCATAGCAGTGAGCTGTATTGGAAAAGGAGCAGCCAGGAATAGAACCAGCGCCCATATGGGATGCTGGCACTTCAGGCCAGGGCTTTAACTCGCTGCGCCACAGAGCCAGCCCCATCTGAAGGTTTGTTTTTTGTTTGTTTGTTTGTTTGTTTGTTTGTTTTTGTCAGTTAGAGTCATAGACAGTGAGAGAGAGAGAAACAGAGAGAAAGGTCTTCCTTCTGTTGGTTCACTCCCCAAATGGCCACTATAACCAGCACTGCGCCGATCCAAAGCCAGGAGCCAGGTGCTTCTTCCTGGTCTCCCACATGGGTGCAGAGGCCCAAGCACTTGGGCCATACTCCACTGCCCTCCTGGGCCACAGCAGAGAGTTGGACTGGGAGAGGAGCAACCAGGACTAGAACCCGCGCCCATGTGGGATGCCACGCCGCAGGCGGAGGAGTAACCAAGTGAGCCACAGTACTGGCCCCTGTCTGAAGGTCTTTAATTGAAAGAAAGCTCTTGTAACTTTCGTCCTTTGTATACATGGACAATCAGGACAGTGTCTTCCCCAGAATTAAATTGAAGGCCTTCTTCCATGATCTTTTCAGGCTCCCACTTTTTTACTCTACCCTAACAATGGAGATGCAACAATGCTTTCCATTCTCTGTGACTTTGTTGGGATGTTACAAAGGCTATGAATACCTGAAGGCATATCCATCCAATGATCTTTGAGAGAAAGGAAAACAAAAATACAGCCACAGAAGCATGAAGTCCATGGCATTACATTTGTAAAGATACAAAAAGTCTTAATTACAGAGAAGTCCCATCAACCCCTGTGGTAACTAATATACCAACCAAGTGGTTGGTCCCATGGTGTAATGGTTAGCATTCTGGACTTTGAATCCAACTAATATACCAACCAAAGAGTCAAAGTTGGCTTTGTCCTCAAATCAGTCTCTACAGAGTCTTCTCTCTCCTCCCAAATATATTTGCTTGGCAATTGCCACCATGATAATGTGCAATACAAGATTTTGCTACTTAGGATCTGCTTTTATTTCTAGTTGACAATTACAGCATAACTATGATTTCCACAAGCTCAAGCTCCTAAATCCCTTGAGCAAGTAATGAGCCAATAACTCAAATCCAGGGGAAATTTCTACAAAGCTATCTTTGACTCTATTTTCACAGAGTGACGTGTTTCTTGTCATGGGATAATGACCTGAGAAACACCATCTGGCCAGATCTACTACTTCGTATCAAATTGCATGCTATTTTAATTTGTTTGAATAAATATTCCTTTATTCAATAAATATTATTGAGTACCTACTATATGCAAGGAACAAAAGAACAAAGAAACAACTCTTATGGCTAAATTAGCTTTTCTTATTTCTTCAAACTTCTCAAATCCATCACATGGGGCTCCCATCCAGTTGAAAGGTCTCTATGGTTCTCTTCACCCCTGGAACAGTTAAAACCAGCCCTAGGAACTCTATCAATTCAGCAGAGGCCTTGAACGTGGCTTTTCAACTCCCCATGCAGGCACTCTCCCAACCATCCAAAAGAGTAGAGCTCTTGATGGCAAATCAAACATAATTTTAGTTAACATGTTTCTTAGTCATCTCAGTTTAATTTTTGTGTTCCCCCACATGCACCATTTTTCATACGACTTCCAATGGTATGAACAATTTCCCAGCCTCTTGAAACTCTCTGTGCTTAGCACTGTGGGACCTAATCAGGTTTTCTGAGCAGCTCCGTGCTGTGCTCTCAGCACTCTGGGGCAGTGGAAGACAGCTCTAAAATAAACTGGGGGAAAACATGTTTTTCCTTCCCTATTCCCAAGTCTGTAGTTGGCTCTCAACAAGTTTGCTTCTGATATAGTAGCCAGCCATAAAACCTTATCATCATATTGAGAATCACTGCCCCCAAGATGCATCCAAAGATGCAGAGAGACGTCTGATACCAGACAGGGATCTGCAGGAGACAGAGGAGGGAGCACTCAAGAGAGCAAGTCTCTGTGCTGAAGGCGGAATTTCTATGTCATTGGGAAGAGACAAGCACACAAGCAAATCAAATCTCATTTTTCAAAAATCCCTATCAGTTTTAAGCTACCTGCTCCAATTTGGACAATGTGTCCAATTGAGATGTTCTTTAACTTGGAAGGACTCTACATTCTATTTTTCTAAATGCTCCCTGGTAAATTCTTTCTTTTGCACATGGGAAGGTTTTTGTTTCCAGAGCCTTTCCTGCTAAAGCTTGCCTGGAGCTTCATGCTACCCTTTTTCTAATGGAGATACCATGAGAGAATATGCAAGCAGAATTATAAACTTCAGACAAATGCTGTCTGATTCTAAAACTGCAAGCAAGTCAGATCCAGCCATTGCTACCTAGAAAACCAAGCCTTATTAATAATAATATGATGCTTCTGATACATTCCCTATTTTATACTTTGTAAATTAGTCTGCGGTTCTCATCAGTTGCCCCTCAGGGTTGGCGAGAAGAGCACTGGCGCCCCAGGTAATATTTTTTTGGCAACCCCTCCCCAAAACAACAAAGCCAGTCCCCCACTGCTCACTCCTCTCCATTCCTCAGGTCGCCCCATCTCTCTAATTGGTATTCATCCAACGCCAAACAGTAGCTATCAGTACTTGATGATTAACAGCCTTGGGAGACCTTGTGATAGCAGCGAGAGTTGGCTCTTGTATCCACCATTTAAAAGGGACGTTTGAATGTGAGATTCTTGTTTCAAAGAGATACAGATGGATGGCACTGTGCTTCCACCATCTGAAAGGGTTGCAGGAGCAAGGGATGTGTGGTTCAACGAAGTGGAAGGGGACACCAAAATCCCTCTGCAGAGTCCCTCCCAACAGTGCTCTATACCAGGAAACTTTGAAAGTTTGATCTGAGTCTACACCACTCGCACGTTAATAAACCACTTGATTGTTTAGTCTTGACACATCACTTTGAATTTCAAAGGGCCTTATGACCTTTACTTTTTCTCCCACCTTCTTTTTTTTTAACTTTTATATAATAAATATAAATTTCCAAAGTACAGCTTATGGATTACAATGGCTTCCCCCTCCATAACTTCCCTCCCACCCGCAACCCTCCCCTTTCCCACTCCCTCTCCCCTTCCATTCACATCAATATTTATTTTCAATTCTCTTTATATACAGATGATCAGTGTAGCATATATTAAGTAAAGATTTCAAGTTTGCACCCACATAGAAACACAAAGTGAAAAATACTGTTTGAGTACTAGTTATAGCATTAAATCTCAATATACAGCACATTAAGGTCAGAGATCCTACATGAGGAGTAAGTGCACAGTGACTCCCGTTGTTGACTTAACAAATTGACACTCTTGTTTATGACATCAATAATCACCCTAGATTCTTGTCATGAGTTGCCAAGGCTATGGAAGCCTTTCGAGTTCACCGACTCTGATCATATTTAGACAAGGTTGTAGTCAGAGTGGAAGTTCTCTCCTCCCTTCAGAGAAAGGTACCTCCTTCTTTGTGACCCGTTCTTTCCACTGGGATCTCACTCACAGAGATCTTTCATTTAGGTTTTTTTTTTTTTTTTTTTTTTTTTTTTTGCCAGAGTGTGTTGGCTTTCCATGCCTGAGATACTCTCACGGGCTTTTCAGCCGGATCTGCATGCCTTAATGGCTGATTCTGAGGCCAGAGTGCTGTTTAGGACATCTGCCATTCTATGGGTCTGCTGTATATCCTGCTTCCCATGTTGGATCCTTCTCTCCCTTTTTTATTCTATCAGTTAGTATTTGCAGGCACTAGTCTTGTTTATGTGATCCCCTTGGCTCTTAGTCCTATCATTATGATCAATTGTGAACAGAAATTGATCACTTGGACTAGTGAGATGGCATTGGTACATGCCACCTTGATGGGATTGAATTGGAATCCCCTGGTATGTTTCTAACTCTACCGTTTGGGGCAAGTCAGCTTGAGCATGTCCCAAATTGCACATCTCTTCCCTCTCTATTCCCACTCTTATATTTAACAGTGATCACTTTTCAGTTGTTTCAACACTTAAGAATAACTGTGTATTGATTACAGTATTCAACCAAAAGTATTAAGTAGAACAAACAAAAAAAAAATACTAAGAGGAATAACGTATTAAGTTGTTCATCAACAGTCAGGGCAAGGGCTGATCCAGTCACCGTTTCTCATAGTGTCCATTTCACTTTAACAGGTTGCCTTTTTGGTGCTCGGTTAGTTGTCACCGATCAGGGAGAACATATGATATTTGTCCCTTTGTCTCCCACCTTCTGATTTCTGTGTAATCTTGCCGCTTTCAATCCCACTCACCCGAAATTTAGAGTTCCTGACCCCCTACCTTACACCAACTCCACTGAGTCACAGGAAATATTTGCGAAGTTACTAGAGAGTAGCCCAGAGCTACATGCAGAGATCTATTTTGAATGGCCCTGAGGGTCTCTAGTTAGGAAGAATTTTGCATGTCAGGATTGCAATCCCGCCATATGGGGCTCTTTGCTTTGCAATGGTGTTGGGCACAGGATTTCAGAAAAATGTTTTGGGTCTCATGTAACTACCAAGTATGTTTGGATTGTACCAGATTTTACAAGCCATGAAGCAAATTGTAAATACTTTTGGATACTGGTGCACACTTTATAAATAATTCTGGCAGATTTTTAATTCTCTAGGACGTCAGGGGTTTGTTATATTCAATTTTTCATTATTTGTTCATTTCCATGTGGCCTTATTTCTGCAAACATGATTTCTTGAAAAATGGGATTAGGTCCAGATTTAGCAAATACAAAAGGATGATTTGTAACATTTCTCTCATAAGCTGGTTCTGAGCAAAGACATAATGAACTCATTTATACTTAGTGAAGCATAATTGTAAGTTTGTACATAACAACTGAAAGGAAAATTGATATTTTAAGTTTCAACAGTGTTTACAGTCACTGTTCTAACATCTTCTGGTGCCTGGGTCTCTTTCTTTAGGTCCGCATCATCCCCAGATGCCCACAGGGCCAGTACAGCTGGCTAGAGGCAGTAATGCTCAGTAGTCCCAGTGACAAGGTTTCTGCACTAGAGTGATTCCTTCTCGGAGTACTTCCTACTCAACCGAACTGGTGCTGCAGAATGACTCAAGGAGAGAGACAATAGCTCTACTTCCTAATATTTTAAAAATTCTGAGCCATTCATATGATTGTGTAACCTCTGACTCAAAAACTCTTCAAATTGATGTTGTAATGGCTCCCTTGCCTCTTTCAGGTCACTCAATGACTACCTTCTCAGGGAGCCCTACTCTGGTTACTTTTTAAAAAAGGCAACCCCTCTGCTCTAAAATCTAATCCCCCTTCTCTGCTTAACTTCTCCCCAGGCAACTGTGCATGTGCACTTGTGTGCACCACCCTCTCCCTCCACCTCCCCAGACAAGCATACACAACTGGGGCATAGGCTTTTTGAGGAAAAGGATTTTGGTCCTTGTTCACTGCTGTATCCACAGTCCCTACACCAGTGCATAGCACAGGAAAGACCCTCAGTAAGTATCTGTTGATAAATGAATACATATCCGTACACAACAGAAAAACACACTTACAGCCACACTATCAGTGTAAAGCTCTCACTCCCATATTAACTTTTCCCCTTGATTTTGCCTCATTATGACTGAGACTATATTTAATATTCCTTTTAACTTGCTTTCATCTCTATAAAAAGGTTTGAGGTGGGAGAAAATGCATTTCCTGAACCCATACTTTACTGGAAGTAATTAGTCAACCCTTAAATGACTGCTCCTTGCCTTTTTGCCTTCAACACCCTCCTTCAATTCCTGCAGTCTGGATTCTTCCCCTCAACAGGCCATACAACACTACAGAAATTATCCATTCAACTGCTAAAACTCGATGGAAAATCCTTCCTTCCTTCCTGACCCTCTCCCTCCCTCCTTACCTCCCTTCCTCCTTATATTTCTCCCTCTCTCCCTTCCTTCCTTCCTTCTTTTCTTTTCCTAGCATGCCACAGTTGCTGGCATTGGCTGCTGACTTCATTTTGGATCTCTGGCCCACTTCGTTTCGAAGGCACACTGTCTCCCTGCTTGCGAACACTTCTTTAGACAGATGGCCTATTCTTGTCTGTTAAATGCAAGTGTGTTCAGGGCTTAACTTACTACCTATATCCAATGACTCAATAATGTCTGCTTTGAGCTCAGCTTCTGCTTCTACACTTCACACTTGCATTTCTGCCTCTTCACGTGTTATCACTGGACACCCCAATGCCCCCTCTTAGCCCACATGACCAGCTCATATCCATGTGCTGTCTCACTAAAGGGCATCACCCTCTTCCCAGTTGACTGATTAAAAACCCTGGGCCTTCCACCCACCCTCAAACTACTTTCATGTGAAAGAAATCAGCAAACCAAGGTCAGACGAAAAAGGTCTCATGGAGCAGACCAACCCAGGCTCAAATCAGGATTTTGCCTGACTCTGGGCAAATGACCAAGATATCTGGGTTTTCTCTTAGATACAAAAGGAAGATAGTTATTATATAATTAAATGTACCTAACCTTAAGAATTGTTATAAGGACTCATTTAATCTTTTTACGAATGTGTTAGGTGCCATGTCAGAAAGTGGGATTCAACAGTGAACAAAATAAGTTGCCTCTCTCTGAAACATGCACAAGTGAGCTGTGAGATATGCCTCTTACCCTTAACTAACAGAGCCAGAATTCAGTAGTTGCTCAACAGATGGGAGTTATTTTCAATAGTATCTCCATCAGTAAGATCTATTAAAACTAATCTATAAATACCTACTCAATCCATATCACTTTTCTTCTCCTATCTCATTTCAGGCCCTTAGTGTTTCTTGACTGAATTATTTGTTGAGATATCTCTCTTCTTCTTCTTCTTCTTCTTCTTCTTCTTCTTCTTCTTCTTCTTCTTCTTTTTTACAAGCAGAGTTAGTGTGAGAGAGAGACAGAGAGAAAGGTCTTCCTTCCGTTGGTTCACCCCCTAAATGGCCACCATGGCTGGCGCTACGCCGATCCGAAGCCAGGAGCCAGGTGCCTCCTCCTTGTCTCCCATGTGGGTGCAAGGCCCAAGTACTTGGGCCATCCTCCACTGCACTCCAGGGCCACAGCAGAGAGCTGGCCTGGAAGAGGGGCAACCGGGACAGAATCCGGCGCCCCAACCAGGACTAGAACCCGGGGTGCTGGCACCGCAGGCAGAGGATTAGCCAAGTGAGCCATGGTGCAGGCTGAGATCTAATAGGTTTCCCCATGACCATTCATATAGCATTCATTCAACAACTATTTAAGCACCTACTATATGCTAAGCACTATTCTAGAATCTGGGGACAAAAGAAAAGAGGAGGAGAGAGAAGAGGGGAGAGGAGAGGAGAGGAAAGAAAAGGAAAAAAAAGAGGAAGGAGAGAGAGAGAGAGAGAGAGAGAGAGAGAGAGAGAAAGAGAGAGAGAGAGACTGGTGCTGTGGCATAGGCAGCTTTGCCACCTGCAGTGCTAGCATCCCATATGGGCGCCGGTTCAAGACCCCGCTACTCTACTTCCGATCCAGCTCTCTGCTATGGCCTGGGAAAGCAGTAGAAGATGGCCCAAGTCCTTGGGCCCCTGCACCCACGTGGGAGACCTGGAAGAAGCTCCTGGCTCCTGGCTTCGGATTGGCACAGCTATGGCTGTTGCGGCCAATTGGGGAGTGAACCAACGGATGGAAGACCTCTCTCTCTCTGTGCCTCTCCTTCTCTAACTCTTTCAAGTAAATAAATAAATCGAGAGAGAGAGAGAGAAAAGAAGAAGGAAGGAAGCAAGGAAGGAAGGAAGGAAGGGAGGAAGGAAGGAAGGAAGGAAGGAAGCTCCTTGCTTCCTGGAAGTTTCAGCCTAGTAGGTCTTACCTGACTTTAATTCACTCTTCATAGCAATATCATAAGGAGGTTTCCAACTCATTTTTTTTAAGATTTATTTATTTGAAAGCCAGAGTTATACAGTGAGATGGAGAGGCAGAGAACGAGAGAGAGAGGGGTCTTCCATCCGTTGGTTCACTTCCCAATTGGCCGCAATGGCCAGAGATGCACCAATCTGAAGCCAGGTGCCAAGAACTTCTATTGGGTCTCCCACGTGGGTGCAGGGGCCCAAGGACTTGGGTCAGCTTCTACTGCTTTCCCAGGCCATAGCAGAGAGCTGGATCAGAAGTGGAGCAGCCGAGCACAGGGGATGCCAGCACTGCTGGCAGCAGCTTTACCCGGTACACCACAGCGCCAGCCCCTGTTTCCAACCCTTTACTTCCCCCTTCCTGCCTCAGCTGAAATGCCATGTGTTCAGGAGGGTCTTCCCACACCCTAAAGATTGGGCTGAGTGTCCAGGTCAGAGGCCCTCAGGGTATCCTGCCTTTCTTCAGTATTGTCAGCTTCCCTATTGAAATTGCTTAAGGAAGAGGTCCAAACTCTTTACTGGGGTACAATGTATATTCTACAGTTCACATCCTGCCATGCCCCTATGTGCACAATTTGGTTCTACCATTGCAACTTACCAGAGGTTGCTCGAATGCACCACCTGCTCTCGGCAATCTTGGCCTTTCCTCATTTAGGAGCGAGCACTTCGTGAGGCCTGCTATGGGTCTGGTACCCACAGGCACTCTTAATATCTTATTCAGTCTTCAAAACAACCTATCTCAGAATTCTGATTTTATAGCAAAGGCCAGAAACTAGTTTATACATAAAGGAGACATAGTGATTAGTAACAAAAGAATCCAGGGGTAACACTTGTGTCAGGCTTGGCCTCGCTGGAGAACCCACAAGGATGTTGAGATCTGGTTTTCCTTTCCCCATTTTTTGAGCTCTGGTTTCCTTATATTGGTTCCAAACACCCTTCCGTGGAATACAGATAGGTGGAAAAATTATAGTCCAGTATAATTCCAATCGCTTCTCGGCCTTTTGGCTAAGATCAAGTGCAATATAATTCTAAGTTCAAGCCTTTGTAGAAAAAAAATGGGGCTCAAAAAAGAGAGTTCATACAAAATTCTCAAAATTGAGTCTTGCCAGCTCTTAAGGGTCCATTAGGAACCAATGCTTGCCATTGGGTTAAGCATTGATTGGTCCAGGCGCAAGACACAGCCTCCTCTTGAAGCTGAGCATGAGCTGTGCCCCAAGAGGCTCGTCACAGGTGATTTCCCCAAAGCAAAGTGAGATTCAGTTATAACAAGAAAGGGAGAGGGAGGAGAAATAATAGCGAATACACAGAACCATTATCACAAATGATCCCCTATTTTTTTTATAGTTTTGGCAACTAAAGCTCACCAAGGTTAAGCCACTTGCCTAGGATGCCAGAGGCCAGCTCTCTTTGGTATAGCCACTGCCTCTTTTTTCTTTATCTAGAATTTTATTTGAAAGAGTGACAGAACAAGACACAAAGAAAGAGACCTTCTACCCACTGGTTCACTCCCCAAATGTCTGCAACAGCTAACGTTAGGCCAGGCTTAAGCCAGGAGCCAGGAACTCCATCCCAGTCTTCCATATGCACAGCAGGAGCCCAGGTATTTGAGCCATTTTCTGTTGTTTTCCCAGGAGCATTAGCAGGGAGCTGGATCAGAGGCAGAGCAGCCGGGACTCAAACTGGTGCTTCAATATGGGATGCCGGGATCACAGGCATTGAGTTAATCTGCCTCACCACAATGTCAGACCCTTGCCACTGCTTCTTAACACCTCTTGGTTGCCTTTCCTTAGAGTGGTCTTTTCCTATCTCCCTGGCTGTCAAATTCTAAAATGTGCTTCAAGGAGCCAACTTCATGGCATAACAGGATCAGCCTCTGCCTGCTATCTCATATGGGCACCAGTTCAAGTTCTGGCTGCTCCACTTCTCATCCAGCTCCCTGCTAATGTTATGTGGGAAAGCAGTGGAAGATGGCCCAAGTGCTTGGGCCCCTGCATCCATGTGGGAGACCCTGAAGAAGCTCCTGGCTCCAGGCTTCAGCCTGGCCCAGCCCCAGCCAGTGAACCAGTGGATGGAAGATACCTCTGTCTCTCCTCCCCTCTCTGAAACTCTGCCTTCCAAATAAAATAAAATGGGCTCAAAACTCAGTCCAAGTGTGACATCTATTTGGAAGTCCTTAGTCATATACTTTCTCTTCTGTCCAAGATGATAAACTAATACTCCACTGAGCATGGCCTACTCCTGTAACTTCCTATATACTCCTCCATAAACATTGACTTCTTTTCTTTGCCAGAAAAGTGTAACATATTTATCCATAGACCCCACTACCCAATGCAGTGTTCAAAAATTTGACTAATACAATTGAGCTAAGCCGAAGCTTTAATTTCACAAATCTGAAAGTGAGAGATTGTTGGTGCCATTATGCATATGAGAAAAATCTGAGGCTCAGAAAAGTTATGCCTAACTTCCATCCTCATGAAGTCTGGAGAGAGCCAGAGTGGGCACTGGGTCACCCAGGGATAATGCTAGGGTTGGATAGTCTAGCCAAAAAAGTTTAAGAGTGCAGTGAGTTTGAATCTAGGTTCTAAAGAATGCTTGGAGTTAAGAGAGGAACAAGGTAGATAATTAGGAGGCTTGGGAGTAAGCAGGCATAAACTAAGCAAGGCGGGTTCTGGTTAATTGCCATAAACTAAGGAAATCTCCACATGTCTAAGATTTGCATTTACTGGCTGTTGGTGGGAGTGGCCTGAAAACGTTCAAGCTAGGACTTGAGCTGAGGTCCTCCCCTCAAAGCCAAGTACTCTTTACAATGTTCGGGGTTTTTTGTTTGTTTGTTTACTTTTTAAAGATAAAAAGCCCTTGTTCCCTTGATCCACTCTGGTGAATTATAGATTCTTATCTAAGAATTTAATTAATAACTTTGCTGTGTAACTCTTCCTCAGAAAGAGCATGAGAAATCAATGCAGAAATGGAAGGCTTACTGAAACAGTTGTGTTCGTTTTTATGTTAGCAGCAAAAGGGCAGGGAGGCCACAGCAAATGGGAGGGTGCATTTCTTCAGACAACATGGCTAGCAGGGAACAGCTTGCCCGCTCTGGAATACAGCAGGGTCAGGCCTTGCTGCTGCACTTTGTCAGGGACAGAAGTCTCTGAAAAGCAGCGAAGACCAAGCTGCCTGGATCAGCTCCACTGTTCTTAGCAACAACCCTTCCTGGGAGGTGCTGATGCACTGGGCAAGAAAACTGATCTCCAGGAAGGCGAGTTATGCAGACAAAAAGACCCTGTGCTTCCTAGAAGAAAGTAAAAATGATACACGAGAGTGGGCAACGTGAGTGAAAACAGCACAATGACAATATTTTGTTCTACAATAATGTGATTTGGAGTATACTTTTATAAGTCCTGTTTGGGGAAAACTATTTTAAAATCTTTCACAGGCTAAGGCAGATCTAGTACTGTTAGCTAAACCGATTAATTTTACATCTGCTGTAACACAAATAGCCAACAGGCATATTATTTCCAGATTCCTAAAGGTTGGTGAAAAGCAGTGGAATTAATTCTTGAGCACATAAGGCTCTCCCTCCCTTTATATCTCACTGTGTGTTTTTGTTTTTTTCTTGTAGATGACCCTCAAGCAGAGCTTCTACTCACAGTTCCTGGAATCTTAATAAGGTAACCCAAGCCTTTCGAAAATTGGAATTGAAAGGTTTTGGAGTCTCTGCTATGTGAAATTTACAAAAATAGTTAAATCCACCAATCTGTGATCCTGGAATTGATTTAAATAATTTCCTAATAAGCATTATAATTCTGTTAATGTTTGATTTTCCTCATGGATTTTACCTAAATTTTACCTAAGAGTAAATTCTCCTTCCAAATCTAACCCAACTCAAAGAAAAGGATATATATATACATATATACACATATTTTTAGATATAAATAAATAAAATGTATATATTATAGTGAAATGTGAATATATATATTTACATTTTGTAAATATAAATATAGTTCATTAGTTACTTCAACGTTGGACTTAATACTATCGAAAGAAAAATAATAAGAGAATCCTAGGACTTCTGAGAACATAAGGATGAATTAATTATAGTCCTTGCCCTCAAGAAGTTTATATTCTAGTAGGAGAATAAGAGAGAAGGCAGTGATAACTGACACAAGAGAGCTTCTTCAAACAAAAGGTAATGTGACTTCAAAATTAAACATGGGCTGTGAGCGGAAGTGGTTGCAACTGAGAAGGATCTTGAAAGAGTTTAAAGGAATATATTGAGGGGAAATAGAGGAGTGGAGACTCATGGAAGACATCCTAGAGGTCAAGGACACACAGGACATCCCATGGATCTACAAGAACTTCCTGGTTCTTCCTTTTCTACAAAACCAAACTGAGTATTACAAATTCATTTGGTTTTAATCATCACTGCTGTTGATCACCAATCTGTAAGCAAGTTCTTAAATCAGTGAGCATGACAAGCAAAAAGAAGCTAAACAAATCAAGATAATCTAATGTCTTATGTGACTACACTGGATCTTCCACTTCATGACTCAAGCTGTTATTTGCCAATTGCTCCTAAACTGTGGTCCAGGAATACACAAGAAAGGACAGCAACTCCAGAAGTGGTCCTTCAGTCCACACAAACATGCTACTATGTAAGGCCACTGTCTCAATTTTCCCAACAGGTCATCTAGGACCACTCCCCTAAGGAATATTAGTAATGACTATTTATCGGTAAAGTTTCACCATCCAAAGTGCATTTTTCCTTTTCCACTGATATATCTTTCCTTTGGATATGTTGCCAAGAAAAGCAAGTATCCTTTAATACAAATGACAGCAACTAAACAGAATTAGCTGTAACCAGGGAGAGAGGCTTCATATAGCACAAGAAATGCAAGGGCTTTATACTTGAACCCTGACATTCTCAAGTGACTAATATCTATGTCTCTTTTGAGGATGCCCTGCCTATATAATGGGGTTAATTCAACTCCACTAGATAACTCACACATGATGGGAAGATTAATTATTCAGGGTTCCTTGAGTGCTTTCGATATGGAAAGCACGGTGAAAATCACAAACAGGGCTGTGGCTTCAGGGGAGACAATAAACAAGCAGGCACAGATGAACTTTGAAAAAACAAAGGCCCTATTATCATGTAAATACTCAATAATAAAGGATGCAGAAAGAAAGCTGCAAGAAATATAAAATATAAACAATATTTTCCATGAGGAGTCAGCAGATTTTATCAAGTTAATAAATTATTACAATAGAGTACATAAAATCAAACTCAAACAGAATTAGACAAGAGAACATAATATGTAACGACTGGGATTATTTGATGGGAAAGCTCTCATTGATTTCTTTGGAGCATTGGATCTGGAGGATTTTTAAAATTAGGCAAGGATCATGACCCAGTTTGGGTGAGAAAAGCTTAGAGAATCCCAAGGGAGAAGTTTCTGGACATATGATTATTTTTAACCTTTCATACCTACATGACATAAAAATAATTCTCAAAACTGAATGCAAAAATGAGCTATTATTGGAGCAGGCCTTTAGCCTAGCAGTTAAGATACCTGCATCCCACACCAGAGTTCCTCAGTTTAGTTCCCAGCTGTGACTCCTGACTCTGGGACAGCAGTGATGATTCAAGTAATTGGGTCCCTGCCACCCATGTGGAAGACCTGCATTGTATTTCTGACTGCTTCAGCCCTGGGGAATGAACCAGTGGATGAGAGCTTTCTTGCCCCTCCCCTCCACTCCCTTCTCATAGATAAATAAATAAATACATTTTTTACAAAGAAAACATTTTGGGGCTTGCATAGTGATGCAGCAGGTTAAGTCATGGTTTCTGACACAGCATCCCATATCAGAGTGCTGGTTTGAGTTCCGGCTGCTGGCTTTCTGCTAATGTGTCTGGGAAGGCAGCAGCAGATGGACCAAGCGCTTGGGGCTCTGATTCAGCCTGGCCCACCCCTGGCTGTTGCATGCGTCTGGAGAATGAAACAGCAGATGGAAGATCTCTGTCTGTCTCACCCTCTCTCTGATGCTGTGCCTTTCAAATTAATTAATTAATTAGTTAATCTTTTAAAAAATAAATAAAGGAACAGGAAACATGTTTAATAACTTCAATATCCCAAGCACAGAAGTTAAAACTAAAATTTTTATTTACAATTAAATAAGTTTTTTCTTAATTTTTAAAAAATATTATTTTTTTATTTGAAAGATGATATAGAAAGGGAGAGAGAGAATCTTCTATCTATCTGCTAGTTCACTCCCTGGCTGGTCGCAACAGCCAGGGCTGAGCTAGGCTGAAACAAGGAGCCAGGAGCTTCTTCTGGGTCTCCAATGTGGATGCACAGGCCCAAGCACTTGGGCCTTCTTCTTCTGCTTTCCCAGGCCAATTAGCAGGGAGCTGCATGCAAAGTGGAGCAGCCAGGACTCATATGGCGCCCACATGGGATGCCATCACGGCAGGCAGAAGCTTAGCCTTCTACATCACAGTGCCGGCCACTAAATAATAGTTTGAGGAAAATAAAAACAAGCTTGCTTTCTCATTTTTACCATGATATAGGAGAATAAAGTTGGGCAAATTTTCTCTTGCACTGTGATTGACCTAAGAAATTCTGGTACAGAATCAAGGCTGTAAAAAATAAATATGTATTAGAAGTAGGGAAGTCAAATTTAAAATCAGTGGAAAATTTATGGAAGCATCAAGAATTTTAAATGATGTGTCAGTTAACTATTCCCAAAACAAGGCTGCGTAACAAAAAACAAAACCAGTGGTGTCCAACAATAAGTGCTGTTTTCATAGTTCTGTGAATGAGTTGGAGGTGGTTCTGCTTTGTTTAAGGGATTGGATCTGCTCCATGTGCTTCTCATTCTCCTGAGATCAGCGAGCTAGCCTGGCATGTTCACCTCATGAGTCTAGGTTCAAAACTAACTTTCTTCTACCCTAGCCCCATTCCCATTTTCCTGGGCAAGAGATGATTCTTCTCTGCCCAAGACTGAAAGTGAGCTCCCACATAGGGCCTTCAATGCTGATGCCACGTATCACCAGGGCCTAGAATCCCCATCTCCCAACCTCTTTCCCCTATCCTGAAGTTTCCTTGACCTGATTTTGTGATTGCAAAACAACCTCTTACTAAAAGTAGCTTACTGAGTTGAGGGAGTGGTACAGAGGGTCCTCAATGTCCTTAATTACCAGACTCTTGAGATCATTTATTTCCCCCATAGGTAACATCTTGAGGGGTTTCTTTTTTAGGAACCCCAGGCCCTGAGCAAAAAAATAACTCCCACCTGCACAGAGCCCCCAGATTGACTGTAGCTGACCTTGCCATCATCAAAATTCCCTAAAGGACATCCCATCACCAACCATTCAAAGGAGAGCCATATGTACTGCCAATCAGCTAGGAACTTGGCCACTAGTGAACACACCTCTCTGAGAACCTTCTCCCCAATGCCTAGGAATTAACTGAAAGCTGTATAACTCCTTGCTCTGTGCTTTGCAGTAAATGCCTAATTTCTTCTACCACCCCAGTGCTAGTGACTGCCTTTCTGTACATAAGGCAGGTGGACTCAGTTTTGGGGGGAGGGTTCTATCGCTACTCCTCCAACAAGTTTTGGAGGTGCTCTGCATCAAGACAAGTGTGTTCTGGATCTTGCCCTCTCCTGCTACATTCAGAGACCTGGTTCTGTTCTCTACTCCCTGTCTTAATTTGCCTCTTTCCATAGTCTCTTTCCTGTATGAATATATGCAAAACAACCCTTTTTTAAAAGTAAACCAAGCTGGGGCCAGTGCTGTGGCGCAGTGGGTTAAAGCCCCAGTCTGCAGCACCAGCATCCCATATGGGTGCCAGTTCTAGTCCCAGCTGCTCCTCTTCCGATCTGGCTCTCTGCTATGGCCTGGGAAAGCAGTGGAAGATGGCCCAAGTCCTTGGGTCCCTGTGTGGGAGACCTG
Organism: Oryctolagus cuniculus; assembly: GCF_964237555.1. Lineage (NCBI taxonomy): Eukaryota > Metazoa > Chordata > Mammalia > Lagomorpha > Leporidae > Oryctolagus > Oryctolagus cuniculus. Next base: position 51,734,808 of record NC_091441.1, on the reverse strand, counting down.
GAAGAAGCTCCTGGCTCCTGGCTTCAGATCAGCTCAGCTCTGGCTGTTGCGGTCATCTGGGGAGTGAACCAGCATAATGGAAGACCTCTTTCTCTCTGGCTCTACCTCTCTCTGTAACTCTTTCAAAGAAATAAAATAATTCTTTTAAAAAAAAAGTAACCCAAGTTAAAAAAAATTCATAAGCCCTTTCTCTCTTCTTTCTGGCCTTCATAGATGAGACAAATCAAAAAAGCTATCCTATAACTATTGTTTTCCCTTTTGCATCTCCTTAGGGTAGAGTAACTCTCTGAGATCAGTACAGTACAAAGGAAAAATGAATTCAGTTTTTGATATGCTATGTCTGAGATGCTTATCATATTAAATTTAAAATGTTTAACACACAATTGCTAATAAGGGTCTCAAGATGTGCTAGTATTTAAATGGCTCCCCAGGGGAGGGGAGACTACATACATATACAAGTACACGTACCTAAGCTTTTATCTGTATTATTGCTATGAAGGATGTATACTGCCCAATTTAAAATAAAATAAATGATACTCTTGTTTATAAATTTCCTATAAACAATCAATTCCCACAGAATGTTTTTGTTGACTTCTGCAAAGCTCTTGTAGTCACAGCCAACCTGTGGTTGCAATTAATGTACAATTTCCCCATGGATACAACTGATATTTATATTTAAGTTACACAGTAAGAGAAAGTGAAACAAGGAAGATGTGGGTCATGACTTCTCTTGATCATCAATGAGATGAACAATTTTTGTTCAATTGATTTTTTAGATATTAAAAAGAATATTTCCTCAATTTTGTTAGTCACAATATGATAGCTATAGGCAGAACACATCATTCAGTTTAATCTACCTAATCAGCATTTTCTTGATCACATTCTTAAATCTAGAAAATAAAATAATAAATTAAGCTCTGATTTGTGGCTTTTCTCTGTTTCATGGTGTAATTATCCTCACTGTGGCAGTTTTTAAGTTACCAACATCACATCACTAAACGCCTAGTTGGAAGAGTTGTGTAGCAACACACTATTATATGGTTCTTTCATTATACAGGTACAATAGACACACATAACCTCAAGAGTATTGACAATAAGTAAATGAAGCAAAATAATTGGAGGAGGGGCATTTGGTCTAGTAGTTAAGCTGCCACTTAGGATGCTCCTGTCACACATCAGATGGAGTGACTGGGTTGGATTCCAGGCTCTGGCTTCTAATTCCAACTTCTTACTAATGCCAACCCTGGGAGGAAGCCAAGATGGTTCAAGTAATTGGATTCCTGCCATTCACATGGGAGACCTGGATTGAGTTCCTGGCTCTTGACTGTGGTTTGGGCTCAGCCACAGCCACTGAGGGCATTTGGGAAATCAACCAGCAGATAAAAGCTCTCTCTCTTTCTCTTGGTCTCCCACTCTAAATAAATAAATAAATGACCAAAATGAAAAAAAAAAATACTTTTAAGTATAATTTGCTATATAATTAACTTAAACAATTACTTATATTACAAAAATACAATCTTCTTTCTTTGAGCTTATCCAAATATATATGGAACCCTTTAAAGCCTTAATAGGTAAAAGACATAAAAAAGTACAGCTAAAAGATCATTCATTTCATACTAATAACAAAAGAAATGAATACCAGAATAAGCCACCATTTATTGCACACATACACACACACAGATCAACAAAGATTTATTTTTAAAAACTGCCAAGAGTGGGACAATAAATGATGCATTCTAGGAGTATAAGTTAATATAATCTTGTTGGAAAGAAATGTGGCAGCATTTATCTACAGCCTTAGAAATGTTGATATTCTTTAACAAGGTAATCCCTTTTCTAAGACTCTATCCTTAAGAAATATCCAAGGGCAGGCATTGTGGCAAAGTACGTTAAGCCATCACTTGTGGGATGCTCAGCATGCCATATTGGAGTAACAGGGTCCTGGGTGTGCCATTTCCCATTGAGTTCCTTACCAATGCACCTAAGAAAGCAACAGATAATGGCCCAAGTGTTTGGGTGCATGCTTCCCATGTGGGAGATCCAGATTGAGTTCCAGGCTCCTAGTACTAGCCTGGCCCGGCCATGGTTGCTGTGAGCATTTGAGGAGTGAAGCAGCAGATGGAAGATCTGCCTTGCTATCTTTCCAAAAAACGAAATAAACATTTTCCAAATAACAGTTCACACTTATGTAGCACTTATTATGTGCCAGGTAGTATTGCATCTAATATATTCACATGAAATAGCATTAGGAAGTTCAAGTAATATATGTCCATAAACTCATTTAATCCTTACAGCAACACTGAGGTAGGTAAGTATATTATCATCTCTAGTAAGAGATTCAGCAACTGCCCACAGAGAGGTTCAGTTACTGCCCAACATCCTATAACTAGTAAGCGACAGAACTAAGAAAGGGAGATTTGAACTCTGGAAATCTGGTTTCATATTCAAGGTGCTACTGCATCATCTGTGGTACTGCCTCTCTCTAGAATGAGCATGCATACAAAGATGTTCACCTAGCCATGCTGATCAAAGAAATTCCCACAAGAAAAGCAAATAATCTGTAGATTTTTAAAAAATTATAGGCTTTTTATTGGTTAGGTTATTATACTCTAAGAAACATAAAAACAGTATGATATGCTTTCTTAAACATGTATGTTGCAATTCATCTAGTCTAAAGCACTACTGACGGTAAGGCATGTGATTATGTGTTAGAAAGAAAAAAAAACCTCAACTTGAGATATTAAAATATGAACTAAATGAACCTCAGATCTGTTGAAATACAGTATATTTAGCTCAATTGGGATGTATAATTTTTTATAAAGATAATTTTTGATCTGAGTTTCCAAAGTTTCCAAATATAAAATGATATAATATGGCTTCTCTTTTCAGCCTGAATTTCCATATAGCTTCCTTTCACCACCGTGGTAACCTTATTATCCCAAATATGAGTGTACAAAACCTCTCTCATGCTTCCCAAAGAGGTCTTATTACCTAACTGCACAGAACTATAGAAATTATTACTAATAATTACACATGCCAAAGCATAAGTCAATCCCCCTGAGTAAAAAAACTATCTACCAGAGGAACTTGGACATTCTTAGCAGCCATAAAATATTTAAAAGGAAACAGGCTTAGCAGGCAGCTTGATTAAACATGCTTGAATGAATATTATGTGGTAAGGAAGGCCATTTGGAATGTAACACTGGGGAAGATAACACAGAAGAAAGTCAAACCACCAGGAAAGAGGAGAATTGTCAAGGTAGAAGTGGCACATAGCCAATGCCAGGAGAGGAATGTGACACTGGGAAGGCAGAAGGAAGTTCATGATGGTAAGATCATTATATGTATCATATAACTGGCAATATTGGTTAAAGAGCAAAATAGCACATGCTTGGATCACAAGTAGGCTTCTAATGGTTTAGCTGTGTGCACAGAATATAGGATTAAAAAAAGTAAAGGATCTGTCAACTCTCCCATCTGCATTCTCACAAAAATAAACTCTACAAAAGAGACTATGGACAAGAGCCATAACTATTACAATGCTGTAATTCATTAATAAATCGCTGGTATGATCAGACTACTCCTGGTCTACTCACAACAAAACGTATTTTTCTATTATACAGCATCAGAACAGACATTTATACAGGTTCACAATCCTTTTTTTTTTTTTTTTTTTGACAGGCAGAGTGGACAGTGAGAGAGAGACAGAGAGAAAGGTCTTCCTTTGCCATTGGTTCACCCTCCAATGGCCGGGGCGGCCGGCGTGCTGCGGCCGGCACAACACGCTGATCCAATGGCAGGAGCCAGGTACTTATGCTGGCCTCCCATGGGGTGCAGGGCCCAAGGACTTGGGCCATCCTCCACTGCACTCCCTGGCCACAGCAGAGAGCTGGCCTGGAAGAAGAGCAACCGGGACAGAATCCGGTGCCCCGACCGGGACTAGAACCCGGTGTGCCGGCACCGCAAGGCGGAGGATTAGCCTAGTGAGCAGCGGCGCCGGCCCAGGTTCACAATCCTTTATCCAAGCTTGCTAGAGCCAGATGTGTGCATATATGATAGATTACATGGCACCTCCATGAAAATCTGGTAAAGACAGACTAAATAGCTGTATCACGTCAAGTTTTGCAGTCAGGGACCTCAGGTTAGACCAGGATTTTGAAATTGTGTACATCGCGTTGTGGACCCTGGCAAAAGCCCTAACTTTATCTATCTATAAAGATACTTCAAGAAGTTGGTGGAAAATAAGAATAAAGTTTATTTTGGTGCGAAAAATTTTGAAATCTATGCAGTTTCATAATAAACATTTTCCATGAACTTTTTGAAGACTCTTCATATTTTACTTAATTTTCAATATGACTATTAACCAACATTCCTGATACTTAATCAACAGTCTACTTAACCAACATTCCTGATACTCTAGAGTTTTGTTTTGTTTTGTTTTGATAGACAAGAGTGACATAAAGAGAGGGCTCCCAATGGCTCCAACAGCTGGATCCAGGTCAAGCAGAAATCAGACACCAAGAACTCCATTCAGGTCTCCCACATATATGGCAGGAACCCAGTAATTGAGTCATCATCTGCTGCATTACAGGTGTATTAGCAAAAAGCTGGACTGGAAGAACAGAGAGGCCCGATTTCAAACCAGGCACACTGATGCGGGATTCAGGAATCCCAACTTGTGACTTAAGACTGCTGCCCCATAATGCTCACCCAAAAACTCATTTTTCAATCAGCATTTTTTGAACTTCCATTACATACTGGGCATCATTCTAGACACTGAATGTACCAGCAATAGACAAAAACAAAGGCTCTGCCTTCAGAGAGCTGAATGACTCCAACTGAACCATGAGGAAACTTATAAAGGCACTCCAGATGATTAAAGAATCTGATTCCTGGGGTGTGTTTACTTAACTCAGTTTGGAGACTAGAAGTCCTAACGGCATGATGCTGACTTTGCTCTGGTGATGCTGGAGTGCATACAGAAGGATCACACTGTGAGTCAGAAAGCAGAGTGAGACTGGGCCCAAACTTAGACTTTTACAAAAACTCTCTCAAGAACTACCTTCTCAGGGCATGCCCCCAGTGACCTAAGGGCCTTCACTAGGCTCCACCTCCTAAACATAATTGGACTAAGTTCTTACCCTCTTAGTACCATTAACTTACAAGTCTAAGGTACAAATCATATCAAGACCATAGCTGAATATATACTCTGTCACGAACAGGATCTTGTATCTATTAGGTTTTCTGTATCAGGGCTATCCAACAAGCCACATCCCTGGCCAGATGTGACTGCTAAACACTTACAACATGGCATGCGCTTTTAAGTATAAGAAACCAGATTTCTAATGTTTACTGTGAAAAAAATGACATCTACATCTCGTAAATTTAAATGTTGAAATAGCACTTTGAATATATTGGGTTAAATAGATTGAAGTGACATTTCTCCATTTCTTCAATTTTTAATGTAGCTACTAGAAAATTTTAAATTTCACATGGGACTGATGTATTTCTTTCTTTTTTTTTGACAGGCAGAGTGGACAGTGAGAGAGAGAGACAGAGAGAAAGGTCTTCCTTTGCCGTTGGTTCACCCTCCAATGGCCGCCACGGCTGGTGCGCTGCGGCTGGCACAACGCACTGATCCGAAGGCAGGAGCCAGGTGCTTCTCCTGGTCTCCCATGGGTTGCAGGGCCCAAGCACTTGGGCCATCCTCCACTGCACTCCCAGGCCACAGCAGAGAACTGGCCTGGATGAGGGGCAACTGGGAAAGAATCCGGTGCCCCGACCGGGACTAGAACCCAGTATGCCGGCACCGCCAGGTGGAAGATCAGCCTATTGAGCCATGGCGCCGGCTGATGTATTTCTATTAGAAATGTTCTACAACCTTCCAGTCCGTTTGAGCTGAGTTGTTGCTACAGGTGGATTAAACTCCTTCCACTCTGATTTTGGAGTTTCAAAGTTTTGCCTTGGAATTCTTTTTGTGAAATATAATCCAAAATTATATCGCAAATGACTTTTGATCACTAAGGATCCTTTATTTATATTAATATTTGCTTTTAATTATATTTGATATTAATATGTATATTATCTACTGTGATCTAAAAACTAACTTAGTAAGCAGAAGTTAGCTTCTCTCCAACCTAAAGTCTTTCAATGAGTTTAACTTTTTAACTGATTACTGACGCCTTTTGATATAATTTTTTCATCTTCTTTTAGACTTTCAATATTCTTAGTCATTCCATTAGGTGAGTACATTTTCTCTATTTCTTCATTTTCCTTCTCCCTCTAATTTCTGAATTGTGTCTCCTTTAAGTGACCATTTGTATACACTTTTTTTTTTTTTACAGGCAGAGTGGACAGTGAGAGAGAGACAGAGAGAAAGGTCTTCCTTTGCCGTTGGTTCACCCTCCAATGGCCACCGCGGCCAGCGCACCGCGCTGATCCGATGGCAGGAGCCAGGTACTTATCCTGGTTTCCCATGAGGGTGCAGGACCCAAGCACTTGGGCCATCCTCCACTGTACTCCCGGGCCACAGCAGAGAGCTGGCCTGGAAGAGGGGCAACCGGGACAGAATCTGGTGCCCCGACCGGGACTAGAACCTGGTGTGCCGCCGCAAGGCGGAGGATTAGCCTAGTGAGCCGCGGCGCCGGCTATATACACTTTTAACATCACCCTGATTATTTTCCCTGAAAAATTTCCAACGAAGTCCATTTTCTAAGTTTCTTGAACATGAAAACCCGTTGCACAAGAGACAGGAAAATAAACTCTGCCCCTTTAGAGAGAGGAACAGCAAAATTACATGGTAGAGGTCATAAATGCAATCAATATATTACATTTATCTGCTATTCACATCAAAAACAAAGTGTTTCCTGTTAATATTTGACAATTTTACAAAATTTCTATCCTTTTTCACATCTGACACCTTCCTTCTGGATTTTTTTTCTCAAGTACATCTTGTCCTCACTTTAGAATTTCTGCTTTGCTGAGTATAATATTTAAATTGACTTATTTTCCCTCAGTATTTTAATCCCCATAGCTCTTGATTATTGTAGAGAATCCTCCTGTCTACATTTTATTTCTTTATAGCTATGTGCCTTTTCTTTAGATAGATTTCAGAGTTGTTTTTTTTTTTTTTTAAAGATGTATTTATTTATCTGAAAGGCAGAGTTATAGAGAGAGAGAGGGAGAGAGGGAGAGGTCTTCCATCCACTAGCTCACTCCCCAGATGGCTGCAATGGCTGGAGCTGAGCCAATCTGAAACCAGGAGACATGAGCTTCTTCAGGGTCTCCCCCACATGGGTGCAAGGGCCCATGTACTTGTGCATCTTCCACTGCTTTCTCAGGCCTCTAGCAGGGAGCGGTATCAAATGTGGAGCAAATGGGACACCGACTGGCACCTATAAGGGATGCTGGAGCCACAGGCAGAGGCTGAAACTGCTACGCCACAGTGCTGGGCCCTAGATTTCTTTTTTCTGAACACCAATATAGTATGTCTGGATATGAACTGGAAGCACTTTGACTTACCTTGATTACACTATGATGAACTTGTAATTCCATCTTTGGTCCACAGAGATACTTAGTTTTAGCCTGGCTATTTCTAGCTTGATTGTTTATTTTCCCCCCATAATACATAGTAGCAGCAGCAACAGCACCAATTATGTCTGGAGAGGACACATCAAAACATGAAATAATGCCAACTTCATCAGAAGTCTATGTGAAATATTCAAGTAAACATGTACACATCCACACCAAGACAGTCCGTCCACTTACTTTCTGGCCTTAAGTGACTGACCTTATTCTACTTCTAAAGAAATTAAGTCAACATACGAAATACAGATTGTGATAATGATTAAATATAAACTGTTATCTTCCAACAGACTACTGCAAATTATGGTTCAAAGCCATTTAATCACTGGAACATTTAGGTAGATTTTGTTCACTGAACTAAAGAGTTAAGTGCCTCTGATTTGCAGCTTGGAATTCAATTCCTTCTTACGAAAATCCAGTTACAACTTATTAAAACTAAAAATGTTTTTTTGGGGGTGTGGAGCATGAATGACTTTCAGAATAAACTGAGTGTCGTGAATAAGAAAAACATTGCTGTGTTTATTTAGAGTATTACCCCTTGGAGCCAGCGTTTGCACTAATGCATTTTACATTAGCGTGCCGCATCAGGAAATCCTGACTTTTTGGTGCCAAGGGGGTAATTAATATCAGTTCATGTTTTCAAAATGGTTGTGTTTATGTGGGAATCAGGATTGAGAACTAACATGTAGAGCTTGAAGTATGAAAACTTGCTGTGAAGTGAGAACTTGGGAAAGGATGGAATACTGAAATTAATGAACAAGAAATAGGATTTCTTTGGATAAAATGATATTACTGAAAAGACAGAAACAACTACTCACTTCCTTGCTCTTAATTTACTAAGCATTAGCAGGTATCATTCTCTGATAGCCATACTGACAGAAAAGAAGGGAAAATTCTTGGTAGGTGCAAATAATATTTTTGGTATACTTATTAGGAGCCCTAAAAAGTTATGAAATTCATCACATATAAAATAGTATATGAAAAAGACACTATTCCAAAATATCCTTTCACTGCTAATACATTTATGCCAGCAGACGTAAAACTTCACATTTAACCTAAGCTGAATAAACAGCCACTATAAGTGCAAAATCAAAATGCTTTTAGTATACCTTTTTCTACCCTCAAAGAGAAGTTAGCAGGGAATCTACAATCAAAGTACACATGTCATATATGGAAAGCCAGAAAACTAGACACAGTAAGAAAACATTAGAGGGGAAAAAATCCCAACAACAAACTTAAATGACAGAGAGCAAGATAAAGTTTAAAACTTAGGAGATTTTACGAGGTCTTAATTACATAAATCTCCATACTTAGAAAACACGCCATTTAAAATTTTATAACCATACAGATGCTAAAAGAAGATAAATATTGAGCCTATCTTTAGCAATACTTTCCAACAAAATAAATCTATTATTAGGAGCTGGTGCTGTGGCACAGTGGGTTAACATCCTGGCCTGAAGCGTTAACATCCCACATGGGCACCAGTTCGAGACCCGGGCTGCTCCACTTCCAATCCAGCTCTCTGCTGATGGCCTGGGAAAGCAGTAGAAGATGGCCCAAGTGCTTGGGCCCCTGACCCGCGTGGGAGACCTGGAAGAAGCTCCTGGCTCCTGATCAGCACAGCTCCAGCTGTTGTGGCTAATTGGGAGTGAACCATCAGATGGAAAACCTCTCTCTGTGTCTCTGCCTCTCCTCTCTCTGTAACTCTTTCAAATAAATAAATCTTTCCAAAAAAAATCTATTATTAAACAAGGTAGTCTAATTCATTCAAGTGATAGAAAGTATAGGATGATCATGAAACATGTTCAAGAATTTTGTCCTCCTTCATAATCAAGCATATGAACTGCCTGATTATAAACAGTACGCTACACACAAAGTATACTAACTTGTCATAAAAAATAAGAATCCCTAAGGAGTATGTCTTGGGTGGTATGATATGGCCCTCCGTACGACCCTATACTTTAACAAGTCACTTAGCAATGCAGAAGTGTTACTTCTCCCACATCAAGTGCAAGCTGGTAGGCAATAGAGTAGACGTCATGAGGTACTTCAAAGACTTCAATTCAATACTTGTACTGCAATTCTATATAGAGTATTTTTCCAGTATGAGGCCAAAGCCTTGCCAATATGTCATGTTTCAACCCGTGGGAAATGGAAGAGAGAAAGCACACTTTTTAACAATGTCATCTTGAAACTCGACACATCAGTTCACATCCCAGTGAACTTAAAAGTCATGTATGATTATACCAACCTGCAAAGGAGGACGTTAGAAGTCTCAAAGTAGACTGCCATACACCCATCCAGGACACGGGGTTAATTTTAGAACAAAGAATAGTAATGGGAGATCATCAATATTACCTAACAGAGTAAAAAAATGATGAAAATTCAGGAGTTTGTGGGATTACTTATTTAACAATTTTTAAATGCACCGTGTCATGAAAAACCAGTATGTTGTCACAAGAATTATAATCATATTATAACATAAATGTATCACTCATATATCTTCATTCTTAAACTATGATCTCTACCAGGAAAAAGATAAAGTTTAAAAATACCTACACTAACACATATAATAAATCTAAAAATACACATACACACATGTGCATGTTTGTTTATACACTCTCAAGTTTCCTAGATTGAGAAATAAATTACAAGTTACTCTATTCATAGGTCTTTATTTAATTAATGAAAATCCTATTGCATTTCTGAGACTTGGATTTCTAAACAATAAGATTTTCTTTTAACTTTTTCCTTAGTAATCAAAGAGTGTAATCAAAGAGAATTTGTAGCAGCTTCAGAGATAATCAGCCATCTATGAAACTTTAGGGATTGGCACTGTGGCATAGGTTAAGATGTCGCCTATAGCACCACCATACTATTTTGGGTGCCAGTTCAGGTCCCAGCTGCTCCACTTGTGATCCAGCTCCCTGCTAATGCTGGGAAAGTAGCAGAAGATGCCCCAAGTGTTTGGGACCCTGTCACCCATGTGGGAGACCTGGATGAAGCTCCTGGCCTCTGATTTTGGCCTGGCACAGCCCCTGCTGTTGCAGTCATTTGCAGTCATTTGCAGTGTGAACCAGCAGATGGAAAATGTCTTCTCTAACTATGCCTTTCAAATAAATAAATGAATCTTAAAAATGAAGAGCTTCTAAATTTCAATAAACAAAACTCCTAAGCTGAAGTGATTGTACATTACAAAAAAAAAAAAAAAAAATACAGGGGCCGGCGCTGTGGCACAGTGGGTTAAGGCCCTGGTCTGAGGCACCAGCATCCCATATGGGCGCCGGTTCGAGTTCCGGCTGTTCTACCTCCGATCCAGCTCTCTGCTATGGCCTGGGAAAGCAGCAGCAGATGGCCCAAGTCCTTGGGCCCCTGCACCCATGTGGGAGACCTGGAAGAAGCTCCTGGTTCCTGGCTTTGGATTAGCGCAGCTCTAGCTGTTGTGGCCATGTGGGGAGAGAACCAGCGGATAGAAGACCTCTCTCTCTGTGTCTCTGCCTCTCCTCTGTGTAACTCTTTCAAACAAATAAATAAATCTTTGAGAAAAAAAAAAAAAAAACAATAAAATACAAAGTACACTTCAGTAATTCTCTTACTATTAAAAAACCATTTTCTACCCTTACAGGTAGCTTTTTTTTTTTTTTAAAGATTTATGTATGTATTTGAAAGGCAGTTAGAGACAGACAGAGAGCGTGGGAGAGAGAGAGAGAGACAGACAGAGACAGGGGGAGGGAGGGTGGGAGAGAGAGAGAGAGAGACAATCTCCCATCCACTAGTTCACTCCCCAAATGGCTACAACGGCCAGAGGTGGGCCAATCCAAAGTCAGGAGCCAGGAGCTCCTTCTGGGTCTCCCACATGGGTACAGGGGTCCAAGCACTTAGACCATCTTCTGCTGCCTTCCCAGGCATATCAGCAGGGAGCTAGATCAGAAGAGGAACAGCTGGGACTCGAACCAACACCCATATTGGGAGGAAAAAAAAAAAAAGCATCATCTTGGAGATAAAAATACTAACAACTTATGGCAGTCAAATTAAGTAGTTATACCTAAATGGGTCTAAACAGTCTTAGAAACAGAATAAAACATGCCTTAGCTATAATTCTTCAATAAAACAAATTAGCATCTCATATCAATGGAAGGAAAATGGTTTATTTAATAACTGATACTTAAACAACTGCTCATACATATAGGAAAGAAATTAATGCCCTAAATCATACCATGTACAGTAAATCTTTGAAAAATGAAAGCAAATGAGGACTACTTTTATAAATTTGCTAGTGTCATAAGCCACAAATTTCTGACTATATAAAATCTTAAAACTTAAATATAGTGTAAGCCATCATAAGTGAATTTTAAAAAATAATGGAGAGAAGAAAAAAGACAAAGGATTAACACATGCAAATGGAGAACCATATGTAATTTTATGTGTATGTATATATGTGTGCATGTATACAGTTAGTATTTCCTCTCACAAAACATGGCAACAAGAGAAATGGACAAAGAACATTAAAAGGCATTTCACAAAGTATAATTAAGCACTTGAAATGATAGCAACTTACAAAAAATATAATTCAAATTAAGTTCAGAAATAACATCTATAAAAATCTATTAGAATTGAAAAAATTAACAAGGCAAATAAACTACTGTTGGAAAGGATATACCTAATAGGGCAACACTTTTTTAAAATGTCTATATCCTTACAACTAAGTGTATCAGAAATTTGCTGTGTAGAAGTACTTAAATAGCATACAAAAAAAAAAAAAAAAAAAAAAACCTGTAAGGAAATGTTAATTGTTTGAGGAAACAGATATGCTTATCCTGACTTGAACATTATACAATGATTATTGTGTCAAAATATCACAAGGTACCCCCCAACATGTTTGATTTTTGTGTGTCAATTGAAACAAAAAATCTTGCCAGATAGTACATGAATGTTTTGTTTTTGCAACAGTAAAAAATCAGAGGCAACATGCTAATAGGAGGATACTTCTAAGTTCAACAAAGAGGGGGAAAAAGGTAACAAAGCAATATATAATTCCATTTTTGTTTAAAAACAAATGGTATTACTTGCTTATGTGTCCAAATCAAGCTGGAAGAAATGTACCAAATCTTTATTAATTACTGCCATTAAGGAACAAAATTATGGGCAATGTTCACTTTCTGTACAATATATTTCTATTTTAATATGAATGACTTTAAAATGAAAGAAGGCAGTGCTTTATAGGTACAGAGTCTCAGTTTCTAAATCAGTGTTAACATCGATAGTATGGAATTTCTAAAGCAGTCAGAGTCCTCAATGTCTGAGGTGGGTTTTTTTCCCCCTTATTTTTAGAGACCCTTAGAAATATTTAGTGATTAAACAAATAGTGTTTGCCTCAATTTGTAGGTGGTTGCACAGACAACAGAACATTGGCCTGAGTTGCTAAGTAGATAAATTGGGTTGCCAGTACATGGGGGTTCCCTAGATCATTCTGTCCATGTTGGTCTATGTTTGAAAATTCCATTTAAAAATTTTTTTAAAAAACCCAGAAACCCAAAACACCACCTGAATAAATCTACAGAATAATGCAGACATATTCTCCACTAAATTAGCACACTTAAATATTTGGAAATAGTTATCAATAATCACCATGCCTTTCTTATAGCAGTATTTTGCGTCTGGAATTATATGGGACAATGTGCTATTTATTCATCAAAATACATTTTCATTTATTTTGATAAAATGAAAATTTTAATTTTAGAACAGACTATCTATATGGAAATGTCAAATTTGGTAGAAAGCTACTTGTAAAGTTATTCTTCTAACTAGGTATCAAAGGAGTAAGATAATTTTTGTCACCACCAATTAAAAACTTTTACGAAATAGGACTGTTATAAAACAATTAAACCTTGCAAATGCACTAGTCTCCAGGAAGAAAGTCCTGGAGGAAATTCTGCTTATTAAAATTGCAATTTTAGTTTCCATTAAAAGGAGAATAAGACAACAGAAGATGGGTTGGCAAGACAAATTATTTCTTAATGTCAGTTGAGCTTATTTCAAATGAGATAACGTATCTACACCAGGTTGGGTTCAGTACAATTTTGTCTCCTCAACTCATTTATCTAATTCAGTCATCTTGATTACAGCCTCATGGACTTCATTTTCAGAGAAAGAATTCTGTAACAAACAGCCTACACAACATGCTGATTACTGAACAGTTAATTCTAATTAACTTGGGCATGGCAAGAGAATTTTGATAAAGTCCTAGAATACAAATATAGTCTGCTTATACTGGACTAACTTATATAAAAACCCACAGCATGGTCTCTAGGCAAAACAAGAGAGTCAAAGAGATCTAATTTAAAGAAACAAATGAGAAAATTAAAATCACAAATAATTTATTCTTCTGTTAGAGTTGATACAGTTTTAAATAGCAACAAAGTACACAGTGGTGGAAAATTGGCACAGAATCTATAAGCATTTCAATCACAATAAGGCTGTTTATGCTTTATCTGTTCAAACTTGATGTCCATTATCCACTGACCAAGATGAAAGAAAACCAATTCTGACCTTAAAACACACATACACAGACACACATTCACTCTCATACACACAGACACGCTGAAATGCCTCCTTTTGATTACAGCATATTGAGAACAGTATGTTCTGCTTATTCAAACTTATGCCCTCCCCCTTCATTTTGTTTCCAGTTAGAAGTGGGAAAAACCAATTCAATTATAAAGAATACATCTTATTCCCTGGGCACGGACAACTGTGATGAAAATAGCAACTTACCTTTGGGCTAGATGTTTTCGGATTATGCTTAAATAACTGTGGCTAGAAATTTCTCAATGCATGCTTTCCTGCCCAATGTAACATCCCTGAATTGAGCTAAAATAATCAGGCACAGGACAGTCTCAAATAATGATTAACTATGCCATGCTTATAAACAAGGTGATCTATAATGCAACCTCTATGCTTTTAATACAAATCAGAATAAACCTCATCAATAAGCATTTTCCTGAACATCTCTTTGTATTATATTAACCAACATAAAAAAGGGGAAAACATAAAATGTTCCTTTATAAATGGCATTATCTCCAGTTAAGAAAGTTGAAATAATATTTTATCATATAAACCAATTATCCTTCGAATGTTAAAAAATAAAATTCCTGGGTCAACACTGACTCTCCTTTGATATCATTTATAAAATGTTTTGATATTATTTTCTAAGTTCCCTGATTACTCAAACAAGGTAAAATTAACACTTTCATTTTCAGTTATTGCTATCTTAAGAGAGGATTACCACTTCATTTACATGAAGCTATTACCAAAGATACTTCAAATCAAACATAAAGTAATTCTTATTGCCTCACATTTTAAAACAGTAATATAAATGGTCTTTATAAAAAGGTTTTAATCCACAAAACTGGAAGGCTTTTAAAAAATGTCTTTTTACCCAAAACTGTATCACAGTGCCTTTCATTATCTAAGAGATAAAAGGGATTTGAATTTCCTCTAGGAGAATCTAACAGTGGACATATGGTGTGCTTTGCCTCCTCTCTCACCTTTATCTTTATAGGACACCATTTTGAGACCCAAACAATCAAGCATCTACTATGCTCCAGTCCACATTAACAGAGGATTTCTGATTCTGTCCAGTGCACAGTGTACCGCCTTGCATATTCATCACATGAAATAAACATAATATACAAAATATTGCTGCTGTAAAAAGTGTACATTTCCCTCTTCCCCTTACAAAAGAATCTGTGGAAAAGTATTAAATTCCCTTAACCTTCATAAACATACAAAGCTGTTCACACCTTTCAGTCTGTAACAGTCCATTTGAAACACAGTTCCAAAATCATTGCAAACTGGTTATGTCATTGCATTTTCTGTCCAATGTTGCCATCTAGAGTAGAAATGTGAAATCAAGAGTATTTTTGAGCTACTAAAGCCTTTTACAACTAAACCACAAAGGCTGCTTATTGATGAAACAGCCACTTATCCACAAGGTTTTTCCAAAAACTAGATGGAATGAAAGGATCTTTTCACAGGGAGGTGTCCACAGTGCTGAGGTGACAATATGGCTGCTAATAGATACTGGCTATTGGAATGTAAGTACTGTTTCACTGTTGGTAATTTCCATACTGTCCCTAAAAGAAAAATTTTAAAACATAATTAGATAATAGTTTGACCACAGAAAATAATAAATCATTTTTAACATTCTCATATCCACAACAGACAAAAACTTTCATATATTTGGCTATTTAGCTCTACTTAATTTCTTCTGATATTATATACAATTGAAAACAGATTTCAATTTCAAAACATTCGAAAGATTAGCAAATGAATCTACAACAGTACCTGTCACATAATCGGAATTCAAATGTTTGGAGAATTCTGAATTGAACTGAGCAGGAATAAATGAGTAGTTTTAATTGTCAACTCTGATATGATACATTTTAGCATATAAACCATGTGTTAAGAATGACAATTTTGTGGGTTTGGCTTGTTATAATTATTACTATGAATGAACATCAAAGGCATTTGGGATAGGTTGCAAGTGAAGAAGGAAAGGTGTCTAGGAGATAAAAAGTAAAGAACCAGGCCAGCGCCGCGGCTCAGTAGGCTAATCCTCCACCTTGCGGCGCTGGCACACCGGGTTCTAGTCCCAGTAGGGGCACCGGATTCTGTCCCGGTTGTCCCTCTTCCAGGCCAGCTCTCTGCTGTGGCCCAGGAAGGCAGTGGAGGATGGCCCAAGTCCTTGGGCCCTGCACCCACATGGGAGACCAGGAGAAGCACCTGGCTCCTGCCTTCGGATAGGCGCGGTGTGCCAGCCGTTGTGGCCGTTGGAGGGTGAACCAACGGCAAAGGAAGACCTTTCTCTCTGTCTCTCTCTCTCACTGTCCACTCTGCCTGTCAAAAAAAAAAAAAAAAAAAAAAAGTAAAGAACCTTGTATCTACACTAAGGAATTCAGAACTTTCCCTGAGGTCAATGAAGTATCAGGAGGTATTCAGGGAGGCTGCTGGGACAGAAAACCAAGGAAAGTTTATTTTGTTTCTGTTTTTTCTAAAATAGTAGACTTGAAGACTTGTAGGCTACAGAATGAAAGAGAAGTAGAGAACAGAGACACAAAGGACAGGAGGAAGTAGCAAAACTCTATGAGAAAGGTAAATAATGTCCAACAGGCATTTAGTATTAGTTTGGGAGAAGAGAAGCAATGTCTTTTCCTCTAAAACAGAAGAACATACTATAGAATGTGTATTTTATTAGAACATTTTTAATGTGCTTAAAATAGATGCTTATAAAAGCACCTATTTTCCCAAAACAATACTCACTAGAAGCATCTAATTGTCTCCTTTGTCTAAATTTTTTCCTCTTAACCACATAAAATGTGACTCAAGAAAATACTTTAGAATTGAAATATTTCTGAACTAAAGAAACAATACACTAAAGTTTACATTGCCACTGGCGTATATATACTTATTAATTTATCAAATATTACTATATAATAGAATGCATTTAAAATGTAAGAAATTTTGTATTATTTTTCAGTAAAATTTAAAGTCAAAGCTCATCTTGAAATATCTGTGGGAAAATGATCTGCTCTAAAATACTCTGAAATGAAACAAATAAGGTGGTTAGGTAGGTAAGAATGACAAAAGGAAAGTATTAACTGTTGAAGTTGGTGATGGGCACACAGGAGTTGAGTAGACTATTCTTTTTTAGTATTTCAAGATTTTATAATAAGAGGTCTAAAACAGAAATATAAGTTAATGCTGAGCAGCAAATTGGAGATTATTTCATCTTATGTTATCTAAATATGAAAGCTAAACTTAAGTTCCAAATCTATTGCTCACTTGCTATTTGAGTCTTAAAAAGCCATCTGAGAATCAACTTCATCACTCATATGAGGTAGGAGAACAACATCTCCACCTTTGAATCACAACTTCCTTGTGGTTAACATTAATTCCTATTTCATCTGTTATGACACCTATAAATAAGAGAAGCTATGGGACAGGACTTTTTAGAATTATAAACCGGTGAGTGTCAATGCTCCCCTAGTAAACATAAAATGAGATAATATAAGTTATAATTGATTTGCTATTTTTCAAACAACTTGAGTACATTGACCATCTTACTCATCCTTATGTCAAGAGTACTGAAGAGTGACTGAAGCATACAATTCCTTCAATAACATATGCCAAACAAATCATATATAAGCAATTATATACATTTATGGGAAAAATGCTCATTGCCGTAAAACATTTGAAAAACAGGTAAGGTAAGACTTATCACTTAGTAAAGTGTAACTACAGAGTAGCAGATAAGTTCTGGGGCAGATGTTTCGCCCAGAAGTTAAGTTGCTGCTTGAGCTGCTCCCATCTTATATCATACTGCCTGGTTCAAGTCCTGGCCACTCCTTCCAATACAGTATTCTTGCTAAATGTAGCTCAAGTATCAAGTACCTACCAGACTAAATTTCAGCTTCAGCCTGGTCCAGTACCATCTGTTGTGGGTATTTGGGGAGTGAACCCAAATATATCTTTCAAATTAAAAAAATAAATAAATTCTAAAGATTAGTTTTTATTTTTTAAGAAAAAATAAAAGTTCTATAAGAGTTCAGGAAGCAAAAGATGGACATACGCTAAAATAAATAGGGGCCCACTCTGTGGCACAGTGGGTTAACACCCTGGCCTGAAGCACCGGCATCCCATATGGGCACCAGTTCGAGACCCGGCTGTTCCCCTTCTGATACAGCTCTCTGTATAGCCTGGGAAAGCAGTAGAGGATGCTTTCCACGTGGCCCCTGAACCCACGTGGGAGACTCAGAAGCTCTGGGCTCCCGGCTTCAGATCGGCGCAGCTCCGGCCACAGTGGTCAATTGGGGAGTGAACCATCAGATGGAAGACCTCTCTCTCTCTCTCTCTCTCCCTCTCTCTCTCTCTCCCTCTCCTCTCTCTGTGTAACCCTGACTTTCAAATAAATAATGTTTAAAAAATTTTCAGAGTGTTGGGAGTCTTAAGAAAATGCTAAGATTTGGGGGCCGGCGCCGTGGCTCACTTGGTTAATCCTCTGCCTGCGGCGCCAGCATCCCATATGGGCGCTGGGTTCTAGGCCCGCTTGCTCCTCTTCCAGTCCTGCTCTCTGCTATGGCGTGGGAGAGCAGTGGAGGATGGCCCAAGTGCTTGGGCCCTTGCACCTGCATGGGAGACCAGGAAGAAGCACTTGGCTCTCAGCTTCGGATTGGCAGAACGCCGGCCTCAGTGGCCATTTTGGGGATGAACCAATGGAAGGAAGACCTTTCTCTCTGTCTCTTTCTCTCATTGTCTAACTCTATCTGTCAAATAAATAAATTAATAAAAAGAAAATGCTAAGATTTGAATAGCAGAGAAAAGAAAAGGGAATAATTCAAACAGAAGAAAAAGAGCTATAGCAAAAGCATAGATAAAAAATTAATTAGATGGCCGGCACTGTGGCTCACTAGGCTAATCCTCCACCTGCGGCACCGGCACCTGTTTGGGGCGCCGGTTCTGTCCCGATTGCTCCTCTTCCAGTCCAGCTCTCTGCTGTGGCCCGGGAAGGCAGTGGAGGATGGCCCAAGTGCTTGGGCCCTGCACCCGCATGGGAGACCAGGAGGAAGCACCTGGCTCCTGGCTCCGGATCGGTGCTGTGCACCGGCCGTGGCGACCATTTGCGGGGTGAACCAACAGAAGGAAGACCTTTCTCTCTGTCTTTCTCTCTCTCTCACTGTCTAACTCTACCTGTCAAATAAGTAAAAATAAATAAATTAGAACGCTTAGGGAAATTGGAATACATAATTACAAGGAGTAGAACCTATAGCTAATATTAACAACAGTTAATTTTTATTATATGCCTATAATTAAGACCTCCCATAGGTGAGACATTGCAATAAGTGCTTTGTTTCCATCTATAAGGATGCTTTAGCAGATTCGTGGGAAAATGGAATTAAAGGATACACCTACTATGTTATAAAAAAATTTGAGATCCATGTATAGTTTTCTGTAATACACATTTTCCGATGAACTTCCTGAACACCCCACATATGCACATTTCACTTTTGTGCCAAAATAAACTTACCTTTTAATTCCGTTTTCCAGAAATTTTTGTAATGATGTCATCTAATCTCTACAGTAAGTATTCATCTCATAGAAGAAACTGAGAGTATAAAAGACTTGACCCACACTTGTTCACACTATTAGGATCAATTCTAGGGTGGTATAAAAAGCTGAAGGTATGGGTTTTGAAGTTAGAAGCTTATGGCAGGTCTAATTAGACTTATTCTCCATTATATCCAACTCTGTCTTACAAAATAACTGTTAGATTCTACCCCCTTATAATTATGTATTTCTTACTTCCAATTTCCCTAACCATTTTATCTTTATTTTTCTTCATGCTTTTGCTTTTCTTTTTTCTTTTTAAAAGATTTATGTATTTATTTGAAAGGAAGAGTGAGACAGAGAAAGAGAGAGATCTTTAGTCCACTGGTTCACTCCACAAATGGCCTCAACGGCCAGGGCTGGGCCAGGCCAAAGCCAGGAGCTTCATCTAGGTCTCCCACATGGGTGGAATTGGCCCCAACACTTGGACCATCATCTATTCTTTCCTAGGAGCATTCACAGGGAGGTGGATCAGAAGTGGAGCAGCTAGGAGAGGAACCAGCGCCCATATGGGATGCCAGTATTGCAGGGGGAGCGTTTCCTACTGTGCTTCAATGCTGGCCTCTAGAAGCCAATTTCTAGCACTAACTTCAACATTTAACAGCTTCCTGTCCTTGAGCAAACTACCTAACCTCCCTCAAGTCTCAATTTCCTCATCTGAAAAGTAAGGTAATTACAACCCACCTCTCAAAAAAGTCTTCCAAGGGAGGGAGAACTATAAAACTTCTTTGCTAACTCTGCAAGTATTTATTAATATTGTAAGTGGCAACACTGCATGGTGAATACAGCAATAGCTCTCATAATGCAGGATTTGTCATCTGGCCTTATCATTTCTCACCTCTGGTCATCTTGAGTAATCACCCAATGCTAGACCTCAGCTTTTCTCCCTTTGTTTGTTTTGTTTTGTTTTGTTTTTGGACAGGCAGAGTTAGACACACAGAGAGAGAGAGAGAGAGAGAGAGAGAGAGAAAGGTCTTCCTTTCCCGTTGACTCACCCCCCCAAATGGCCGCTATGGCGGGCACGCTGCGTCGATATGAAGCCAGGAGCCAGGTGCTTCCTCCTGGTCTCCCATGTGGGTACAGGGCCCAAGCACTTGGGCCATCCTCCACTGCCTTCCCAGGCCACAGCTGAGAGCTGGACTGCAAGAAGAGCAACCAGGACAGAATCCGGCGCCCCAACTGAGACCAGAACCCATGGTACTGGCGACACAGGCAGACGACTAGCCAAGTGAGCCCTGGTGCCGGCCCTCCCTTTGCTTTTAAATTATAA
Source organism: Oryctolagus cuniculus (assembly GCF_964237555.1). NCBI lineage: Eukaryota > Metazoa > Chordata > Mammalia > Lagomorpha > Leporidae > Oryctolagus > Oryctolagus cuniculus. Next base: position 51,713,789 of record NC_091441.1, on the reverse strand, counting down.
AATTTCTGACTAGAATGTAAAGCAGTACTGACAATGAAAGCAAGAAGACATACTGTGATGAAGACAGGTGAGAGTGATCTAGATTAAGACAAGGTAGTAGGTTAAGAAAGGAGTGGATAGACTCAAGAGCTTTTCAGGAAGGATGATAAACAAGACGTTGCCATTTATTAGATGGGGGAGGGCAGGAAGGGAGAATAAATGCCAAATATAGCCTTGGCATTCTTACTTGGTGATAATATTCCTCTCTTTGAAAAAGGAGAAAGAAGTCTATATGGGAAAAAAGGTGGATTTATTTAGGTTAACTGAACTAATATGCCTATGATACACCTCAGTGGAGACACCCAGTAGGCATCTGATTTCCAGAAGAGAGATTCAGACTAGAAATAGAGATCTGGGAGTTAACAGAAAATATGTACATTTAAAAAATATACATAATGAAATATATATATAATAAATATATAATGAAAATATATCATTCAAAGAGATTGCCTAGAGAGTCTACTGAATGAGAATTCCTATGCTAGAAACACTGAACTATACTCACCATCTTGAAATTTCCTTCTTTTATTCCATTTATCTAATCAGTTAAAAGTATTAACATTATTGCTTCAAAATACTATTTAGAGGTTTCCTACTACCTCCTCTTATTGCCATCTGAATCTATGAAATGGCCTTATTTATTCAATTACTTAATACTTTATTTATCAATATTTATTGAACACATGTTATGTTCTACTAGGTGATAAAGAGTCAATAAAAACAGACAAAACAATAGCAAAAAGAGTTTGCACACTAGATGTGAAGTATTACAACAGATAATAACTAAATAATTCATAAAATGGAGAGAAATGCTAGGCTGAAAAGTTAAAGCATCTTTGCGGTCAGTATCAATTTACCCTCCAGCCTGAAACAACCAAAAAACTACAAAAACATAGGAACCTATTGTACTCAGGACACAGGACAGATGCAACAAAGGACAATAAGCCCCGAGATAAAGAAAACAAGTAAGACCAGGGAATATTTTCAGTTGTCCCACAGATGGCTATAAAAATAATCTGCCTAAACTACCACAATAACCATATTACTCTAACTGGGTTGGGTTTAGGAATATGCATAGATTTTACATCGTCTCAAGCATCTTTAAGAGGTGAATGAATGAAGAGTTCAACAGGTGTTTGTATAAGTAGATAAGGTTAAGTGTCAGATGAATGTGGAAAGACAACTGATACTACCATAACTAAAACAGTCCCTCTTCCTTTTTTTTTATAGTGTAGAAGCAGATGCAGCTGGCAACAACTACCCAAACACTGACCTCTTCACATGACAGTCCCAAATTCTGAATGTTAGAGAGCAGAATAATTATGATGCTAAAAGGAGAAGTCAGGTATCTAAAATGTTGTTCCAGTGCCAGCAAAAACTAGATACTTTTTATACACCAATTAAAATCCTTCAAAGGCTCTGCACTGATGTCAGGTTAACGTCCAAGTTCCCTAACATGATTTCTACGAGCTTCACTAATCTAAGCCCAACATATCTCACCGGTCCTGCCTCTTTTTTCATGGGTTTCTTCTTTATTGAATCACACAACTTTAACATTAGTCCTTTGTAAATGCTCTTCTTTCTGAACAGAACATCATTTCCCCTTCCACATTTACCTGGCTAATCCTGACTTACTCTTGGGGCTTAATACTTATCTAACAGAAGCTCCTTTCATATCTATCTTTGCTGTCCTCACCCAAGTAATCATGATATTGTATCATCTGCTTACTTATCTGTACTGCAACTTGAATTAATTTCAAAAGGCAGAGTCCATGTCTATTTTATTTCTCAGCATGTCCCCAATATTAGCATGGTATATAACATATAACTATTTATCAATAACCATTTGCTTACTGAATAGCCTGAAGTTTAGAAAATTCAGAAATATGTAGACTTACAAACAGAAATGGCCAGTTTAGTGGATGACATACTAAAATTGACAGAATAAAACATCCAGAGAGAGATGGTAGAAGCTCAGTTTACTAAAAGTACAAGACAGGATGACTTACAGACAGAAAACCACAGAGCTGAGAAGTGATATTTGGGTAAGATGAGAAATTAGATTAAAAAAAAAACTAACACTATAAATTCAAGACAAACAAAACAGTAATGAAGTTAAAGACTATTGAAGAATGAAAAAGGAATGTGTATCAAATGCTAATATGAGGCCAGCACTGTGGCTCAATAGGCTAATCCTCCGCCTTGCAGCGCTGGCACACCAGGTTCTAGTCCCGGTTGGGGTGCCGGATTCTGTCCCAGTTGCCCCTCTTCCAGGCCAGCTCTCTGCTATGGCCCAGGAGTGCAGTGGAAGATGGCCCAAGTCCTTGGGCCCTGCACCCGCATGGGAGACCAGGATAAGTACCTGGCTCCTGGCTTCAGATCAGCGCAATGAGCCGGCCGCAGCGCGCCGGCCACGGCAGCCATTGGAGGGTGAACCAAAGGCAAAAAGGAAGACCTTTCTCTCTGTCTCTCTCTCACTGTCCACTCTGCCTGTCAAAAAAAAAAAAAAAAAAAAAAAAAAAAGCTAATGAGGTCAAGGAAGATCAAGATAGTTGTTCTATAAGCCATTCAGACTGTGACTCTTATCTAGGACTTACTATTAAGTATCCAGCATATTGTGAAAATTGGCAAGCATTTGTTGAATGAAGGAACATATGACCAGAACCTCATTTTTGAAAAAGTTAAGTGGATTAGAATGAGCCTAAATTTTACCTGCTCAGGAATCCCGCCTTACATATTTACTACCTACGACTCATTTTATTTTTAAAATTTAAAGGCTCCCCTTTAAATTTTTCTTTGATTTTGTTCTATTGTAATTCTTTAAAAATATTACTCACCTGCTTTTCTCCTTTTAGTTTAAGTCTCCTTTGTCTTCACTTAAATAGGAGTAACAGTATCAACAGGGTTGCAGGTTTCAGAAAGGGTTCAGAAAAGCTGCTCATACTTTAAATTCTAATTAGCATTTGCATCTGAGTCGTTCCTGAAACCAGACCATCTACCTTGGCCCTGGAACCCTAATTTCCATATTAAAGACAGTTCCATATCAAAAATAACTTATTTTAAGTAGTTTAAGTGGTGAAAAGACCAAAGTATCCTCATTGAAAAGCCACTAGATAAACCTAAAATCAATCTTAAAGTTGTCATAATAAATTATTTCCTTAATAACCCAGAGTATGTACGAGGACATTCATTAAACAATAACTTTGACATAGACTATATCTGAGGAGCTTAACGACAAAAAGAAGGAACTTGAATACTAAGTTCAAAGGAATATAGTTATCCTAGGATGAGATACACATTAAAAGTTAATGGGAGAAATAATATCTGAGATAACAGATATATGTGTGAAAGGAGGCAGCACAGCACAGCAAGTCTGAATTCAGAGATGGGATACTATGGGTATGAAGAAAGTGTGTTTAGTAACATGAAGTGCAATAGAGAGCTAACAGAAGAACTGACACAGATGGACTCCACATCTAAGCAGGTCAAGGCAAAGTGTTCGGCAATAAACATGAGAGAGATGAGAGAAATAGCTAAGAAAAATACTCCAAAGTATGAAGACCAAAAAGGGCAGTGGGGTCAGGGTAGAAGATCAAGACATGTTTTACATGTCAGAGTAACTATGATTGGCTGTGTTCGCACTCTTGCAAGAGACTTAAATATAATATACTTTGTGGTTAACAAATGTAGTATGAACGAAAGGAAGGAAAAATAAGCTTTCACATGAAAAATATTTGACCCAATCCAGAGTGAACAAACAATATGACAATTGCACAGTTGGTCAAATAACTTACCTGGTCATATCCATAAGGCCTCTGCTGGGGGGGCTGTGGTGGTCCAGGCTGTGTTGGTCTGTAACCCCCATATTGTTGACCTTGTCCCTGTGGATAGTTAGGATACTGAGGACCAGGACCACCCTGTGAAGGACCTGCAAAATAATTACCACAAGATATTTCAACAAAATATATAAAAATATAATTAAGCCCCTAGAACTTGGGAAACAGTTCAAAATTATATGTTACCCTTTCTTGTGTATCAAACTTAGACAGTTGGTACCTTAATTTTCTCAAATACTGTTTGAAATAAATTTCAATGGTTTTAATAAGAATGAAAATATTTTAACACTACTTCAATGCACCTACTCTGTCATGCCCTGACTATTCAAAAATTTTTACGGCAAAATGGCCAAGAAAGATTCAGGGAACCGTAAAGCAAATTAACTCCATGATAATAAGAAAACTAATCTATACATCTAGTGGATAGTTAACCAGTGGAAGCAAGAAGCAAAATAAAAAGTGAAAAGCAGATTCAAAGACTGAAATACTTCTGAATAACACTAGGGAAGTCATGATATTTACAACTACTGTGACTCTAGATTCACATTTCTGCAATCACAAAAGGAATCATATGGCTATACTTTGCATGGACAAACTAATCACAATACTTTAAAACAGAAAGTAAAATCTGAAGTCATGTTTCATACAAAAAAACCTTTGAATCATCATCAGTCACCTTTATCTTTCACCCATGGCTACAGTTGGGATACAGTTTGAATGTGTCACCCAAAGGTTCATTTTTCAGAAGCCTGATTCTCAGTATGTTGAGAAGAGATAGAATACGTAAGAGGTAAAGCCTAGGGGTTGGCATTGAGGCGCAGAGGATTAAACCACCACCCACAACACAGACATCCCAACTGTTCCACTTGCAGTCCAGTTCCCTGCTAATGTACCTGGGAAAGCAGAATCAGATGGCACAAGCGCTTAGAACCCTGCCAACCTTGTGGGAGTAACTGGAAGAAGCTTCTGGTTCCTGGCTCCTGGATTTGACCTGGCCAGGCTTTGGCAATTGTGGCCATTTTGGGATTAAACCAGTAGAAGGTAGATCAGTCTTCCTCCCTCATTCCCTCACAGACTCTGCCTTTCAAATATTTTTTTTTTAAAAAAAGAAGAAACTGACATAGCTTTCATGGGACCCTAGTTAGCTTTCTTAGGAGGGTTAATTTTGAAGAAAAAGATTGGCTTCTCCCAGCTACCCTGGCTTCCTGTCTCACCCTGTGATCTCTCTGCATGTGCTCCCACCATGATGCCATCCCCATGTGTTGAAGCCACAAGGTTCCTCACCAGAGCTGAGATGTTGGTACCATGCTCTTGCATCTCCCAAACTCTGAGTTTCTTTATAAAATATCCAACCTCAGGTACTTTGTTATAGCAATGGAAAACAAACTAATACACCCATAAAGATGATTTCAAATTCTTGAGACAGCAATCAAATGATTTGGTTTGCTAAACAAATATGTTTTATAAATTCAATGATTATATATTGTAACGAATGCATTATAAACCTTTTTTGAATGCAAAACCTGCCATTAAAAGCAAAGATTGTGCAGAAGTGTTATAAGAGAAAAACAAATTTTCAAGCTTACATAAATTTCAAGACTCTATTATTTATTTAACTATTATATATTTAACTACTAAAACTGCTACTTTCCCATAAGAAAGCTTGACAATTGAATCCCAATAATAAAGTAAGAACTACTTCTGTAGAATTTCTAATGTCTATCAACAGCACTGAACTACTTAAACCAAAGTTAATGAGACTTTCTTCTCTCTCTTCTCACTGAAAGTAGCATTTCTCTTAACTCAATGAGTTTATCTGATTTATATTTGGTTTCCTGTAAATGCAGTAACACCAGAACATTCTAAACAGACACAAAACAGAAATGCCATTTGGGAAGGGCAAGAAAACCCCTTTGTGAAAAGATCAATGAAATATTTCTGAAGTCTTATCCAAGATCAGAGACACAGAACTTATGTCTTTCAGGACAAAAGTATCTGACCAAATTTCAATACGTATGTTGAGGAAGAAACATATGTTCAGCATGATTTTGGCTTCTTGGCTCTTTTTTTTTTTTTGACAGGCAGAGTCAGACAGTGAGAGAGAGACAGAGAGAAAGGTCTTCCTTCCATTGGTTCACTCCCCAAATGGCCCCTACAGCCGGCATGCTGTGCTGATCTGAAGCCAGGAGCCAGGTGCTTTCTCCTGGTCTCCCATGCAGGTGCAGGGCCCAAGCACTTGAGCCATCCTCCACTGCCTTCCCCGACCACAGCAGAGAGCTGGACTGGAAGAGGATCAACCAGTACTAGAACCCGGTGCCCATATGGGATGCTGGCGCAGCAGGCAGAGGGAGGATTAACCAAGTGAGCCACGGCACCAGCCCCACAAGACACTATTTACAAGAAAAAGAAATCATATTAGAGCAAGAGATTATCTCAGTATTAATAAGCCACTTCTGGCTGGCGCCGTGGCTCACTTGGCTAATCCTCCACCTGCAGTGCCGGCACCCTGGGTTCTAGTCCCGGTTGCTCCTCTTCCAGTTCAGCTTTCTGCTGTGGCCTGGGAGTGCAGTAGGAGGAAGCACCTGGCTCCTGGCTTCGGATCGGTGCAGCTTGCCAGCCATGGCGGCCATTTGGTGAGTGAACCAATGGAAAAAGAAGACCTTTCTCTCTGTCCCTCTCTCTCTCTCAGCGTCTAACTCTGCCTGTCCAAAAAAATAATAAGCAACTTCTCTATCATTAGAACTTCATTTCCCTATATCTAAAATGCTTGTAGTAGCCTGAAATTTAAGAATGAGATATTAGTTCTACATCACTCTCTACCCCTTATCTACTAAATACAAAATTAGGTTAAGAGCAGGCTTCTGGCCTAGCAGATGTGATGATGTCTGAAATGCCCAAGACCCATTTCACAGTACCTAGGTTCAAATTTCAGCACCACTCCCAATTCTATCTTCCTACTAATATGTACCCTGGGAAGCAAGTGATGGCTTAAGTACTTAGGTCCCTGCCACCCATGTGAGAGACCCAGATGGAGCTCCTGGCTTCAGCCTGGCCAAGTTCCAGCACTTGCAGGAACATGGGGTGTCAATCAGCAATGGGAGATCTCTATCTCTTTCTCTGCCTCTCAAATAAAAAGATAAATCAAAATTCTAAAAAATTATTTTAAAGTCAGATATCCGGGTAGTTGTATTATAGTGAATATATAATAGGAAAATACACCTATATTTTCCCAAATTCATGCAATAAATAGATTTCTAAGGATATACAGTATATTGCTTTTTAATTAGAGAATGAAAAAAACATTTCTGTGCATTCTGAATAAATCTCTTCATATGTACTCAAAAAAAAAATCAATGTTATTTTTATAGTAATAGATATTAGTTTTTAGAAACAAATTTGCTAAGCAGATTCTATACATATCATTAATCATCACCCAGTCATAAATTTTCCAAGCATAGGGCCGGCGCCGCGGCTCACTAGGCTAATCCTCCGCCTAGCGGCGCCGGCACACCGGGTTCTAGTCCCGGTCGGGGCACCAGATTCTGTCCCGGTTGCCCTTCTTCCAGGCCAGCTCTCTGCTGTGGCCAGGGAGTGCAGTGGAGGATGGCTCAAAGTACTTGGGCCCTGCACCCCATGGGAGACCAGGAGAAGTACCTGGCTCCTGCCTTCGGATCAGCGCAGTGCGCCAGCCTCAGTGCACCTGCGGCGGCGGCCATTGTGGGGTGAACCAAGGGCAAAGGAAGACCTTTCTCTCTGTCTCTCTCTCTCTCACTGTCCACTCTGCCTGTCAAAAAAAAAAAAAAAAAAAAAATTTCCAAGCATATACAAAGTTAATGGTTGGTCATGAATACTAAATAGATGTGAGAATTCATTTTTCTTGTCTTAATGACTATACACCTTACCGTTGGTCAATGAACCATCTCCAGTTTGTGGTTCGTTTTAGCTGGATTACTAGTTTATATTAGAGTAACATTTTAAATATACACTCTAATAGTAGACTGTGCTCAGACTGAATTTTCAAAAGTGGTAATTCTTAGAAAAAAATATTAAATATCCACTGCTCTATTTCAAAACAACAGTCATCACACACTTTTTGGTGACAAAAAATAAGCTGTAAAAACCTATTACCATAGCCCTGTTGCTGTCCTGGATAACCCTGTTGTCCTGGGTACTGCTGTTGTTGGGGTGGATAGCCTTGTTGTGGAGGTGGTCCTTGGTAAGCATCTTGCTGTTGGCCATACTGCGAATTTCCTACAGGATAATTGGAGAAGAGGAAAAAAAACTGAGAAATTTGCTTAGTTAATTTCATTCCTTCTAAGATGCATAGCCAACAACACAAGAACAGAATGAAATGCCATATTGATTTTTAAAAGTTAACAAAACAAAGAAAAAACTCAAACCAAACAGAAGGATTTCGGCCAAACAAACTGCAGTTAAAGCCAATTTTGCAAGGTTGAACTGCAGCATTTTCAGCGTCTCTGCCATACGAGCATTACATTTACTGGAACATCACAGTCATAAGATCATGACTATGCTAAACAAAATAAAAAAAACAAAATTAAAGACAGCTACAAGAGCACACACTAGCTACACAAGATCAGCAAGCTTTTTCCTAAAGGCACCAAACTTATATGTAAAATTATACATATGTAAACACACACAAGGAAAAAAAATTGGATTGATGGATTTATGTGCAAATAGAAAATTTCCACCGAGGAAAAAAATTATTTTTAATGTTTTAGTCTTTTTATTACTGTTAGAAATGGCAAGTCATGGTTATACATTTTAAATATTTGTAAGGAAATTATTTTGATTGTTTTGGGCTCCCTATAACTTTCAAGACAGCCAGCAACTAGTATTCTACAAGAGCTCTGCATGGGTAGAAGTTGTCTTATGCAAGAATTTCCATTCCTGTAGAAGGGGATATATATGTATATGTGTGTGAAGGTATATAGATACCTCCGTCGTAGTAATGTTGTGAGGAATCCTCATAAGGCCTATCGTAGCCTTGTTCAGGATACGACGGTTGCTGATAACCGTAATCATTATGACCTACATCAATTCGACAAGAGACAGGAAGAAACGTTAATGGCCACTGAGTGAAGACCCTAAAAATATTTAAACTTTCAGATAAAACTGAAAAAAAGAAAAAGAAATGGAAATACATAAAAAATAATTTCAATTGCATTAGCCAATATTTACCAATGGACTGTTTTCATACTGATAACGTGCAAATTTTTGTAAAGGCAAAAAGCAGTAGTTTTAGAAACATTACACTTATTATCTTAACTGATAATCCTCACTGAGGGGGAAAAAAACTATATCTTCCATTTTTTAAAAAGAGAATGAAAGTGTTTAGGCTTTTCACATGTAAATAACTTGAATCAAATTAAAATGAACAAAGGAAGCAATTATCATATTTTGTCAAACACCTGTTCTGCTGGTCGCCAATTCCACAGCATATGCTAAAAACAATGCAAAATATAAAAGAGCTCCATAAGTTTTTTCCCCTGAAAGAAACTGAAACAAATTTTTCACCCTCCCTCCCCAACATTACTTGCAGAAAGTATAGGTGTTTCAAAGTATTTTCAGGCTTAAAAAAGTTATTTCTTAATTCTGTCAATTCAGAAGTCTTTAGAGTGCCAAAAACATATGCCTTCATAAAATTAATACTGTTTTGAGTGCTAGAATACACCTTTAATTTTAGGACAATTAATTTCACTTGTTAAATACCTGGGTTCTAATGAAAACACAGTACTCTTGTTTCTTTAACTAAGTTCCACTATGAAAATGTAGGACATAGCTTTCAGTTAGCTAAAATCTGAACTAAATTTTACATTAATACCTAATTAAACAAGGGGAAATATAGTTCGAATAAATGTTATTGACAGTGCTCTAGTATTTGAATGCTCTCAAATCACCTCATAAATATCCACTTCAAGGGTTGCCAAACTATGACCTGCAGTCTTAATATAGCCAGTGGCCTGTTTACATAAACAAAGTTTTATTGTAATACAGTCACACTTATACATTTAAGTATTGGTTATGGCAGTTTTCATGTTACAAGAGTTAAGGAGCTGAGCAAGACCATATGGCCCACAAGGATAAAAATATTTACTATCTGGCCCTTTCAGAACAGTTTGACAACACCTAGTATACATACTGGCATTAGTATCTGGACAAAAGAGAAAATATCCAATGCTGATCAAGGAAATAGTTGTTGATATAAATGTAATACTCTATAAATGTCAGACATACCGCAATACATACCTACATAAAAGTGATACCATTTAAATAAAAAAACTAATGTAATAAAAAGAATTATTTATAGCAATTTTTAAGTTTTTATATCATAAAGATAACATATCTTTCTGTTTTATGTAGAAAGGATATTTATAAGTATATCTATCATACTTTAAGAAATATTAAGAACCAAAAATATCCCTGCCAAGTCAACTCTATTACTTTAGATATATTTCTAAAATTTAATTTAATCACTTCTTTTCAGAAGACTTAATATATATAATCTAATAAAGCAGACTTCACCTCTTTAAAATATCTATAGCTTACTATAAACTTACTAAAGTTTTTAATTTAAAAAATCTTAATATCATATCTGCATGTGAAACCAAAAAAATTCTGAGTAATTCAGGACAAGAAAATCTAAGATCAAAAAATACATCATTTCCTAGCCGAAAGTATCCATATGTCACTACTATTACTAATAAACATGTATTCTATGTAAAATTCAACAAGTAGATGTTTGCTCTGCCTGTACACTCAGAGCCTCTACAGTAAAGACAAATCTTAAGAACCGATGTATCGCTTTATACAATAACGAAAAATGATAGGCAAAATGATTATTCAAACACACCAAATTATACCTTCTTGCTGGCTTTTATTAGCTTCAATTCAATGGCTTCTAACATTTTCAATGTCTTATTTTCTCTACTGACTAATTTACATTAAATACATCACAGGAGCTTAGTATAAATGAAGCTTCTGGTAAATCCTTTCTTAAGGATACAAATCATTTTGTAACGTCAATAATCACCTCTTAATTTATGTTTTTTATGTTTTGACTGTTTTTCTTCAACACTGTATTAGAAAATTTTCAAACGTACAGAAAACTGAAGGAACTGCACAATGAAAACCTACTTGTGTGCTTTTGATTATTACTATTTAGATTTTCTTAAAGAACAGTGGTAGTACATCTTTAATTAAGCACTTTTTCATAAGCCACCTTCCCACTAAAAACACTAACCAAAATAAACAACTAAAAATCTGGTTTCCACAGTCTTCTTTTTATTCAATTAAGTCTATACATAGCTATACTATGGATAAAAATCTAGCCTCCAAATTATTCTCCTACATAAGTAGTGAAGTATATAAAATATAGTTCTTTGAGACATACACAACTAAACTAAAATGATGAAATGTGGAAGACTACTCAAGAACTATTTCTTTATGTACTTACACAGTGCAGAAATGTAAGCCAATTGGTTAACTTTATGGTATGTGAATTATATCTCAATAAAGCTGTTATTTAAAAAAAAAAGTAAATCAGTTAACATTTGCTTTGGTTCAACTGAACAATCCCAAATATAAAAGGATCTTCTTTTATGTTAGAAAGGATTTCAGGTGCAGGTAATTCCTGATGTTATTAATGGCATATCTATACAAAATATACTTTAAATTAGATTATAAACTAATTAGAATATGAACTAATGCTATCACTGTTACTTTAGATGCTTAAAAGTATTATCTAAATTTAGAAGAAACAATTTGTTAGCTTCTTCATCCTCATTCAGATGTTTTGAATAGCTCTCCACATTAATACTGGGAAGGGATAGAAAATGGGAAGCTTAACATTAGGAGAGATTACCATCAGGATAATATTGCTGGTTCATGCCTTCTGGAGGACCTTGTCCACCATGACTGTATTGGTCTCCATAATAGTCTTCCTGGCCTGAGTACTGCTGTGGTGGCCCTGAAAAACCACAACCAGTCAAGATGTAAATAATCTGTTATCTATGTCATCAACCTTTTTTTCCTAATCTGATATCATAAGACATTATTTATCAAGTACAGGTTCCACTCCCATGCTCTGCATTTCAGAACTATTCATACATGCATACATACAGACAACAGTTCCCCACATGCCATTTACTAAAATTAATGTTAGGACCATACACCCAATATCAAACAATCCAGCTCAGAAAAACAAACACTAACTTCTTAAAAAGAAGTTCAGCCTGATAGAAAACTAATCTTTTTCTTTTGATATTAGAGTACTCGGATATAAGATTTTGTTCTTGCCCATATAATTAATAATTTCTCAAAAACAAAATAGTACTTTCTCCTGTAAGTTAGTAAGCTTATGATATCAATCTTTCCCAAAGAACAGACAAAATAAAGCTATATACTAGGATGTTCCTATATACTTCATACCTACTATACCCACTCCTTAGGAAGAAAATAAAATATCTAGAAACAAAAAGCTCTGACTTTGCCTAGATAAAAAATTCATTAACACGTAAAGCTTCTGAATTACTGTTATTTACATTAAACAGGAAATTTCCCATGTGGAATCTTACCCTGCTGAGGTGGTCTATAAGGAGGAATCTGTCTCTGACCCATCATATGATTGCCTTGGTTAACTTGACCCATCATTCCCATAGGTGGCTGCTGTCCTTGGTAATGCTGCCCTCCTCCTTGTGGCATATTGAATTGCTGAGAAGGAGGCTGCTGATGCATCATTGGACCTGGAAATACATTATGCACATAATTGTTTACATATATTTTAACATATTATAAAAATACAAGAATCTTTTATTATATAATAGCCAAAGTATATATAGCAACACAATAAAAAACTGACCTCAAATAATAAAAAGTGTTTAAATTAAAACTTGCATGCCTAAAATAACCTGCAAACAAGTAAAATTCAGTGAAGAGCATTCTAGTCATTTTAAAAATGGATGCAATATATGAACACCCTAATATATGTATTTCCTGTCCTGAATGTACATATTTTCCATTGCCATGGTTCATCCCCTCCAAACTCAAGTTGAAACTTAATTCCTATTGTAAGGCACTAAGACGGTGGGATCTTAATCCAAACAGGATGTTTACAGGTAGGACCTTTGGGAGGAGACCAGGATCAGATAAAGTCAACAGGGCAGAGTCTTTATGACTAGGTATTTGTCGTTTTTTAAGAAGAAGGGGAAAGGGGCCAGTGCTGTGGCACAGCAGGTAAAGCCATCACCAGTGCTATTAGCATCCCATATGGAAGCTGGTTCAAGTCCCAGCCGCTCTACTTCTGATGCAGCTCCCTGCTAATGCCCCTGGGAAAGCAAAGGAAGATGGTCCAAATCCTTGGGCCTTGCATCCACATGGGAGACTCAGATGAAGCTCCTAGCTCCTGGCTTGAGATTTGCTCAGCTCCAGCCATTGAGGCCATTTGGGAAGTGAACCAGCAGGTGGAAGATTTCTCTTTCTCTCTGCTTTTCAAATAAATAAATAAATGGTTTAAAAAAAAAAAAAAAAAAAAAAAAAAACAGGAAGAAGAAGAGGGGAAGAGAAACCAGAGAGCATACACACACATCCTCCCTATCTCTCAGCATGTGATGCCCTGCACTACTCTAGGACTGCAGGAAAGATGTACAACTTCAACCTTGGATAAGAACTATGACCCAAACAAGCTTCTTTTCTTTCCAATTTCCCCAGTCTGTGGTATTTGAGTTATTAGCAACAGAAAACAGACTAGGATACCATACTGTACTATATAACAGCTATACAATGTCTTTAGAAAAATTGGAATCCTTATGTTACATTAGAAAATATACCAGAACTTCATAAAAATCACAAATCACATAGCAAATCAATAGTCAAACCAAGGGAAAGAAACCAAAGTTTTGAATCTCTAGTTTGTTCTCTTTCTCAGTTGCATACTCAATATATGGTGGTAGGTAGGAAAACAATCCATTTATTAATATACTTTAATTAGTCAGATTTCATAACTTTCATTTTAGAACAAAAATTTTAAAGAGTCTTTTTCCCTTTTCCAACTATAAGGGTTGTAAACTTTTTTTGAATCAAAGGACTACAGTGCTTTTTTAGAAAGTTACTAAAACACATGCAAATCAAAAACACCTAGGCAGAGAACAATAGCTATAGGCTAAGGAATCAGAATCAGGCAGTTTCCAAAGAGAGCAATACCAGAGTAGTCAGAGTACCACTGCTATAAGACTGCATAGGTAGCAGCAAAAATAGATCACATGAGATAACCAACAATGACCATGAGGTAAGATGTGGCAACCTAACAATGGAAGCAGTTTCTTAGAGGTTCACTGGGACAAGTTACATGGTGTGTGCCACTGTAACCATTACTATCTCAGAAGTATGGATGATCCATCTCTCAATTTACTGCTCACAAAGCTACATATTCTTTTTACTGAGTCAAAAAGATAGAACAAAAGGCAAAGACCAGACAGCTTGGAGAAGTTTTTACAGATGAAATTGCCCAAAGGAGTCAAAAGTTCACCGTTTATTTAAGTGAATAATTAAAAACAAAAGAAGCCCACCACTTTAAATAAATTTCTGACCAAAAACAACAGTAGGAAGACTGTAAGTAGAAAGACTTCACCTTGTTTCCAATGTAAAAAGCAGTTTTATAGGGAGTACTTTTACTGCAGTTATTTATTTTCCTATTTGCCTTCTAATCTTCTTTTCAAATTCTTTCATCCTTCTAATTTTAATCAATGTAAGTCTTTCAAAGGATATTGTTGGGCCTTTCTTTCACCAAAGAAACAGACAGGAGGGGCAAGGTGGCTCAGTGAGAGTGGAGGCAAAGGGAAAGCTAAGTTGAATGTATACCCACACAACCAGTTACACACCCTCACATTCACTTCCTATATACCTGTAACTACCACCAGAAGAAAGCATCTTAATTTTCATCTTAATTTAGCCAAGAAAGTCAATGATCAAGATTACACAGCTAACAGATACCAGTTGGGAAGAAGACAAACCTAAAGTTTAATTTTACAGCACATGCTTGTTACATTATTTTCCACTCCTTTTCTGAAAAATGGGTTCTAAGACAGGTCATGGTTCAAAGCAAACTCTGCCATAAAATAGCTATAAGACATATACTACTTTAGTTGAAGTTATAATTTAAAAATATATTTTGCATATAACAAGTATTGACCATAACAGTTGTAATTTAATAGGCAACCTTATGGGACATTTGTATAACTCATTTTCAGTAAATGAAGGTTTTTGCCTTGTCTTTCTTTTCCCACACTATCTAAAGACCTCTTAACAGAAGGTTATACAACTATACAACTAAAGCATATAATATGCATTGGAACTCAACTTAAAAAGAAAGCAGAACCAAAATAGCCAGGGGGAGAAACATCCAAAAAGACACACAACAAAATTCTAAACTGTGCTCTAAAGGAGAACAGTAATTCTAGTTCAAGCCCTAGACAGAAAAGAGCATGCTGCTTGGGCTTTATCTTGTGGGACTGTCAGCAGTTTCAATCCCAAAGAGCTCAATTACCACTCTTTTTTATTCTGTCACTTGCCTGCCTCTGAGGACCCTGACATCACTCAAATCAAGTCAAAAACCACACACAGAATGGAGTAAGCTAGAACTACTAAAACAAGATGCTTTCCATCTTATTTCTTGACAACCAATAAAGAAAAAAAATATTATTATGACTTCAATTATGATTATTTAGGAAGTATATTATTTTCCTTAAGATAATGAAATAAGCCACACTAGCCAGGTACTAGTATCATCTCTTGTTGAGACATGAATGGAAAAAGTTAAAACACAGAAGATTACCCCCAAAAAATTCTAAATTTGTACTATAAAGTGAAATATGATTACAAAATCAATCTGTATGAACATTTTCTACCAATAGTAACATCACACATTACTATATGCAAAAAGGTTATTCTTGTTTTATATAAACCATTTTGATGCATATGCAGGCTGGCGCTGCCGCTTAGCGGATAAAGTGCCGGCATCCCATATGGACGCTGGTTCGAGACATGGCTACTCCATTTCTGATCCAGCTCTCTATTATAGCCTGGAAAAGCAGAAGATGGCCCAAGTCCTTGGGTCCCTGCACCCGCGTGGGAAACCTAGAAGAAGCTCCTGGCTCCTGCTTTTGGATTGGCTCATCTCCGGCCGTTGAGGCCATCTGGGGAGTGAACCAGAGGATGGAAGACCTCTCTCTCTGCCTCTCAAGTAAAAAAAAAAAAAGCATATGCAAAGACCCTACTAATGACTTACTTAAAATATACCTTCGCATGTATTTTTCAAGGACATGTAACAAACACTCACCATTACTATACTGTCTTCTTCCGAATGAGTTTTATACCCTCACAGATATTCTATGGAAATGACATCCTAAGTACATGTAAAAAATTCCATTCCCAAATTACTATATTTCATATAATTGAATTTTTTTCTCCAATGAGATGATTAATATTAAGTTTCATCTTTAGTGGTCAAAAAGTTTTTTGTTTTTTTTTTTAAAAAAAGGGCAAGTAAAGTATCACCTTTATTGAGTACCTATTATGTACCAGAACCCAGGCCGAAAACCACAATGATACAAAGATGTGATAGGCCTTGTCACTGTCCATACTGACAAACCATTAGATAGACCAAAGGGAATTGAGATTTAATGCTATAGCTAGTACTCAAACAGTATTTTTCACTTTATGTTTCTGTGTGGGAGCAAACTGTTGAAATCTTTACTTTATGTATGCTAAACTGATCTTCTGTATATAAAGAGAATCAAAAATGAATCTTGATGTGAATGGAAGGGGAGAGGGAGTGGGAAAGGGGAGGGTTGCGGGTGGGAGGGACGTTATGGGGAGGAAGCCATTGTAATCCATAAGCTGTACTTTGGAAATTTATATTCATTAAATAAAAGTTAAAAAAAAATTCAGAAAAAAAATGCTATAACTAGTACTCGAACAGTATTTTTCACTTTTTGTTTCTATGTGGGTGCAAACTGTTGAAATCTTTACTTACTATATGCTAAACTGATCTTCTGCATATAAAGAGAATTGAAAATGAATCTTGATGTCAATGGAAGGGGAGAGGGAGCGGGAAAGGGGAGGGTTGTGGGTGGGAGGGAATTTATGGGGGGGAAGCCATTGTACTCCATAAGCTGTACTTTGGAAATTTATATTCATTAAATAAAAGTTAAAAAAAAAAAGATTCAACTAAAAAAGATAACATTAATTTTTAACTAATCTGTGAAAATTTTTCAATGGCGTAATTTTAAAAATATTCCACATACATTTATACACATATATTCTTCAGGTGCAAAACAATACATTAACACTCTAAATTGTATCATTAACCTAAGAATCATTTTAAGGAACATGGTTAAAAACGATAACTAACATTTAATGAACACTTACTACAAGCCAGCACTAAGCTAAGACACTTGTATGTATTACTTATCTCTCCAAAACCTTAGGAAACAGGTTTTGCTATTATCAAATACATTTTATAGACAAAAAAATTTAAGGTTCACAAATATGAGAGTACTTCAAAAAGTTCATAGAAATAAGAGATACAAATGATGTTTTAGGTGCAAAAAAAATTTTAAATTCATGCACAGTCTTTTCATAATCTACATTTTGTCTGAATTTCTTGAAGATCCCTTGTGCAAACGTACTTCAAAAATTTTTACCAAAAAACTTATCTTTTAGTTCCATTTTCCACAAATGGTTTGAAGTATCATTTGAAGTACAATGAAGGATTCCCAAAGTTGTTATAGTTACCAAACAGTATAAACTCTAAGGCTCAAGATCTTAACCACTATGTGTCTTCCTCTCCAGTATCAAATCATACTTTCCCATGTTACTGTCATTATCTACCACAAAACCAGTTCTGTATAACATACATCTACCACTGTAATATAAAAATTCCAAAATGCAAGAAATGTTTCCACTTTACCTATAGCTGTATGTTACACTGAGAATTAGACTACAAAACTTTAATACACAGTAACCTCTCTAGGCCAATTTTCACATTCTTTCATTTACCACTCACATTTTACTACTGTTTTTAACCACTCAATCTCAACTTAAGCCATTTATAGCTCCCATTTGAATATATTACTAATAGATATGCAAGAGAAAAAAATCCTGTGTTCCAGTAAATTCAGTAAGTTACCCTACTGTTTACATAACAATTTAAAATGAGTAGGATTCTTTACTTACCTAAATTGTATAGCTGTCCACATCAAGAATTTTAAGTAGTTTATATCAAGATATCTAGATACAAAACCAAGGATAAAAGAACAGGAACCACATAACTAAGAAAATACAGGATGACTATCCCAAGAGCTTAGTAAAATCAATGCAACTAAGCACAAATGGGTGAGCTTCCTAGCAACCATGATAAATCTTAGCTAGTAAAATGAACAACAGCTCCTTAAAAGATACACATGTTTTCATAATATGCAACTTTTAGAAAATTCTCATAAAAGTATTAAAACATTATAGTATCAATAATAGTTGTATTGTCATTTGTTTGTTTCCTCAGTGACACACACTATCTTTAAAGGCAGTTACATCAACCATTTCTTAAAGTTATAATTCTTAACAATCAATGATTTTGTCCCCCATGAAACATTCAGTAAAGTCTGGAATCATATCTGGCTCTCACAACTAGGGGTGGGAAGGTGAAACTGCCACCTAGTGGACAAATGATAGAAATAGTGAGAAACACTCCAGAAGACACAGGACAGCCCCTCACAACAAAGAATTACCTATCTTCCTCAAATGTCAAAAATGCTGAGTTAAGTCATGCGGGATTTCTCAGGGGTCCAACTGTAAATCACAGGCATCTTTCCAAAATAGTCTGGGAACTATATTTTGTATTCAGCTTTCTGGTGACCCAGAATTGGAAACAGGATGTGTTGTAGCTTAATCCAGCCAAATAGAAGGTTAGGCTAGTTTTCCCAGAGTCACACAACTCCTCTTAAATGACCACTCTTAAACAGTTTCAACCACACTATATAACAGTAACAATTCAAGAAGTCACTAGTAAATATCTGTTACAGACTGAAACGAACTCTAAAAGCTCTATTTATGTGGCACACGTGAAAATTTATTGTGAAAATAAAGAAATTAACTGGCTCAAGCAGAAAGCCGCAGAGATGGGCTACATCAAAACATCTCGCTTTGTGTTACTTAGCATGAAAGTCGACAAGTTATGGAACACTTATTTGGCAGGCGGGCTATTATCCTCACTCAGAAAAATCTGAGAAAATGGACTGTAAATAGTGTGACTTGAGATATTCGTTAAAATGTAATTTGTAAAACTGACAATAAGACCTAGCAATAGCAATCCCGGGTATTTTCTCAGAGAAATAAAAATGTATGTCCAAATAAAAAACATGGACATGTGTATGACTGGTAAAAGTGTTTGTTTATTCATAAAAATAATAAACTGAAAACCACCAAAATGTGCCTTACTATAGATGAACAGCTAAACAAACTAGTATATCCAAACTATGGAACGCTACTCAACAATAGAAAGGAATGAGCTAGGAGCCAGAACTGTGGCCCAGTGGTTAAGCCACTGCCTGTGACGCCAGCATCCCATACGGGTGCCAGTTTCAGTCTTGTCTGCTCCACTGTCAATCCAACTCCCTGCTAATGTGCCTGGGAAACCAAGAGAAGATGGCCAGAGTGCCTGGGTCCCTGCCATCCACATGGGAGATCTTAATGGACTTCCAGGCTCCTGGTTTCAGCTAGAAGCCATTTGGAGAGTGAACCAGCAGATGGAAGATCTCTCTTTCTTTCTCTCTCTAACTCTGCCTTTCAAATAAATAAACAAATCTTGAAAAAAAAAAAAAAAGTACTAAACTATTTTTACATGTAACAAATTGGCTACAATACAAAATGCCGAGTAAAAAAATCAATCTCACTTTGAAATGTGGTAACTTTGAACAGCCCTTGTCTCAATTGTTGAGGAACAGTTTTTTTTTTTTTTTTCCATAGTATTTCTTGAACTCTTTACTTGGAATACAGTTAATCTTACATGTATAAAGCTAACTGAAAATAGATCTTAGTAAAAAGTAAAACTGAAAATAGGAGAGGGAAAAGGAAGAAGGGTGGGAAAAATCGTTATGCTCCTAAAGTTGTATTTATAAAATGCAAGAAGTTTGTATACCTTAAACAAAAGGTTTCTGGGTAAAAAATTAAAACATAAAAAAAAATGAAATCCTATAATTTGCAGCAAAAAAAAAGTCAATCTCAAAGTCACATGCTGTATGTTCCCATTTGTACAATATTCTCAAAAATAACAAAATTACAGAAATAGAGAAAAAGAGTAGTTACTGGGGATTAGAGATGGTTGGGATCAGGACACAAGAATCTCTCTGAATTCACAATATCTTGTGGTCCTATGGTTATTTCTAAATCTAAAGCTTTTTAAAAATGAACCTGAATTTTATAAACTATCAAATTCAAACTTACCTAAATTGTATTACCCAAACCAAAAAGTTTGTAGTATACCTGATAATCACCTATTCTATCTGACAGTAACTGAAAATGCCTTCTTTGTTTCATTTCTGGAGTGACAGCTGATGATGACAATACCAGAGAGAATGATGCTGGCTTTTTAATTTAAGACAGGAAGAAATATAACAATAAATCAGTCAGGGGGCTAGGGCTGTGGCATAGGTCAAGCCTCCAGCTGTGTTACCACAGTCCCATATGGGCACCAGTTCAGGTCCTGGTTTCTCCACTTCCAATCCAGTTCCCTGATAGTATGCCTGGGAAGGTAAGGGAAGATGACCCAAATGTTTGGGCCCCTAGAGCAACATGAGACTCAGGGACAAGCTCCTGGCTTCAGCCTAGACCAGCTCCTGACATTGCAGCCATTTTGGGGAGTGAAGCAGCAAATGGAAGATCTCTCTATTTCTGTATCTCTGCCTTTCAAATAAACAAATCATTAAAATAAATAAATTGGTCAACAAACAGGACAAAGAAGTGAACAAAACAAGACACAGTTCTTGATTTCACAGAACTAGCAATGTAGGAAAAAATAATATTTACAAGTAATTATGTACTTGCAAATACTCAAATTTTGGTACAAAGAACCTAAATACAGGCTAAAACATTTAAGTGGTCTTGTATGTGAATTAATTTAAAAACTCCTATTATAAGGTTAGAGATTAAGGTTAAGATGATGCTCTATGTTTTTTATATTTTCTAGATGTTTCATATTAAACATTTTTAACTAGAAAAACAGTACTGGGGAGAAAAATTAAAACCATGAAAAAAATTCATTCACTATTAGCAACAGTCATCAAATGTATAAACAAGATATCCAATCTGAGCTTCAATGTAACAGCTTTAATGTAAAACTCTACAATAAAAATTTCCAATATTATCAATATCTCATAGACTTACCAATTTTAGCAATAAACAGAAATGAGAGTAAGCACAATCCTTACTCATTCCAACCTACTACAGAGATCAAACACAATTCTTATGGACTAAAATATTTAAAGTAATTTCTTCATTTGTAATTTTCCTATGTTGTACTTTAATATGGTATCATGGCAGGGCTTTATTACATTAAGGAACTTAATGAGGATTCCTACAGCTCCTGATTCTGGATGGGGGTTTGGGGTCACATAGGGGAATGTGAGGGATGGGGCTTGAGGCTGGAGACAGAGACTAATCATGTGGGCAATCAGTCAAATCTACATGACGGAGCTCTAATAAAAAAAACTGAACAGCAAGACTCAGAACCTTCTTGGTTGGCAACACTCTGTAGTCATTATACATCCATGCCAGGGAAGGGAAACATTACGAGTACTTGAGGAAAGGACACAGAAATTGCACTGGGTACCTCTTGACTCTGCCCTATGTACTCCTCTCTTTGGTTAACACTACTCCTTGTCCTTTCCCTGTTATAAATGCTGTGAGTACAACACTCAGAACATTCATTAAGTCCTATGAGTCCTTCAAATAAATTACTATGAAGATGGCTTTGGGAACTCCAAAACTTGTGACTGATGTCAGAAGTGAGGCTAGCCTTGGAGATCATCCCCTAAAGTTTCAAAGGTGGCTAAACTCTTTCAACTGGCATCATAGCTGGAGGGCTGTGCCCCTCTTCGCTCCTTGTAGTAAATCCAATACACTGATTCTGCAAATGTCCCTTTCCTCCCTCTCTCACACCATCAATTTCTGCTCTCTAATGGTCCATTCCTATCAATGCACAAACATAATTTAATATAATCTTGATCTTACATCTCCCTCCAGCTATTAACTGTTCATTTCATATTTGTTTTCCTATAGAAAAAAATGACAGACAAGAGTTGTCTTTACAAACTGTTACTATTTCTCCTATTCACATGTCCTGTGAACACAGGTTTTTGCACCATTCCTCCACCAAACCATCCACCTTGGTCATAAAATCCAAAAGTTAGGGGTCACCATTTGGCGTAGTGGTTAAGATGCTGCTTGGAATGAACACATTTCATATTGGAGTGCCTGGGTTTAAGTCTCACCTCTGCTTCTGATCTAGTTTCCTACAGTTATGCACTTCAACATCAATAAGTCACTCAATTTCACAGATGCTGAACCAAACTCCTAAATCTGCTATTCTCCCACTCTCAATCTTAGTAATGCAATACTGTTCACTCAATTACTTTGACTTTTAAGTCATTCCTTAACACGGTCTATCCTATCTATAAGCAAATCCTAGAATGTCACGCAAGTTCTGCCTTCAAAATACACAGTAATTATCTTCAAACCAACTACTTCTGATTACACAGTTATCATCCTATTCAAAGTCACCATCATCTCTTACCCAAATACAGCAAGATATTTTGAATAGGCTCCCTACTTTACCCCTTACCCAATCACAATCTATTTTCCACAGCTGCCAAAGCATCCTTTTAAACAATATATATTCAAATCATGTTATTCCAATGCTCATAACACTGCAGAAACATGCCCCTCCCTTGGAATAAATCTAAAAGCACCATGGGCTACAATACAAGGTCCTTCATGTCCTAGCATTTCACTAACTCTTAAATGATTTTTGACAGGTTATCTGCTCACCATACTAAAATAGGACACACATCCTCTTCTTCCTATACTTCTCTTCATGACACATATTGTATATTTCTGGCTCATATAAGTCCTTAAAGTAAACAGGAAACTCTTAACCTGATGACATTTATGTAATGTTAGAAACTTATTAGTATGTCCTAAACTATATTCTATAAAACTCTACAGACATCATTTTGCAAAATATAGAACTGCACAGATGGACTGTGCAAGCTGAAATCAAACAAAATTATCTTAATCAAAAGTAAAAATCACAATTATTCTGCAGCCTCTAAAAATTGTGAAAACATTACAAACTTATTAACAGTCAGCTATAAATGCACAGAGAAATGAAAAACATTTAGTTCAGTGTCATTTAAAACACTAGGAACACTGAGAATGAAAGTGTTTTATTTCTTTATAAAAACACTATTAAGAGTAGTTTGAACGGTACTTCTGTTCTCCTCATGGAATAATTGACAAGTTAGTGTGAGTATCTTTTCTATGGCTTAGTAAACTGTCATACTACTTTGTAAGTAGTGTGTTTCATGTAAGATAGACCAGCTTCCAATATTTTATCCTTTACATATACTTTCAATGTAGTGAAATATTAGTCAAAGCCAAAATCAACTATTGGGATTGCATCAAATTGAGAAGTTTCTGTACTGCAAAAGAAACAGTCAGGAGAGTGAAGAGACAACCGACAGAATGGGAAAAAATATTTGCAAACTATGCAACAGATAAAGGGTTAATAACCAGAATCTACAAAGAGATCAAGAAACTCCACAAAAACAAAACCAACAACCCACTTAAGAGATGGGCCAAGGACTTCAATAGACATTTTTCAAAAGAGGAAATCCAAATGGCCAACAGGCACATGAAAAAATGTTCAAGGTCACTAGCAATCAGGGAAATGCAAATCAAAACCACAATGAGGTTTCACCTCACCCCGGTTAGAATGGCTCACATACAGAAATCTACCAACAACAGATGCTGGCGAGGATGTGGGGAAAAAGGGACACTAACCCACTGTTGGTGGGAATGCAAACTGGTCAAGCCACTATGGAAATCAGTCTGGAGATTCCTCAGAAACCTGAATATAACCCTACCATTCGACCCAGCCATCCCACTCCTTGGAATTTACCCAAAGGAGTTTAAATTGATAAACAAAAAAGCGGTCTGCACCCTAATGTTTATTGCAGCACAATTCACAATAGCCAAGACCTGGAACCAACCTAAATGCCCATCAACGGTAGACTGGATAAAGAAATTATGGGATATGTATTCTTTAGAGTACTATACCGCAGTAAGAAACAACGAAATCCAGTCATTTGCAACAAAATGGAGGAATCTGGAACACATCATGCTGAGTGAAGTAAGCCAGTCCCAAAGGGACAAATACCATATGTTCTCCCTGATCGGTGACAACTGACTCAACACCAAAAAGGAAACCTCCTGAAGTGAAATGGACACTATGAGAAATGGTGACTTGATCAGCATAGCTCTGACTGCTAATGGACAACTTAATACATTATCCCTCATAGTATTTTTTTTTTGTCTGTTCTACTTAATATTTCCAAGAAATTTAAAATATATAGTCTCACTTCCTCTGGGACATCTTTATCCTTTGTATCACTTCTCTCATTTGTATCAATGAATTCACCTCCATAAAGCCACCTGTAGTGCTTATTATGAGTCTCTCAAATGGCAGTAGTGTCAACATTCCCACAGTGAGCAGTTTCTTCTAAAACTTCATTTACATTGGATTTGAATTTCATTTCCAGAATTATCATTTTTCATTTCTTTGCTATACTTTTATCTTTGTTGACAAAGTCCCTCTTTTCAATTATTCAAATTCACAAAATGTCATGTAAGGTTATCACTGGAAGCCAAGGAAGCAACACAACTACAAGCTTTGCTGTACATCCATGAACTCACTGAAGGATGCACAGTGACCAATCACAGACAGAATCTGCAAGTGGCATAAATGGTCATGATTAGGATAGGCATCAGTTACCTACGCAGTGATATGTGGACTAGAGATAGCAGCTAAGTCTGAATTTTATGCAATTACAGTTATTATACTATGGTAACAGAAATCTGAATGGTATTGTTGGGAAACAGGTATTATTTAACTATACCATGGTAAACAAAACTCATGCATATCAAAATTGCACAAAGTGAGGTTTACTTGTTTATTTACATACCTCAAAGATACTGTATCAATCAAATTACAGAAGGCATGTAATAAAGTACCCTGATACCATGCCTGGTAGAGAAGGGCACTCACTCATTAAGTTTAAGTAATATGCCAAGAAAAGAAATGAAACAAAAAAGAGTTCTACAAAAATCAAATTAGTTTCTCTACCATGTAATCTCTCAGACCTTCTAATGTGCTAATATTGAAGCTGAATCTTCCCAAGTATCTTACCAGTAATTATTAAAATCTATCTGGATTATAATTTAATGCACACTGAGTTGAAGTTCTGACTTAATTAAGAACTAATGAGGGGCCGGCACTGTGGCATAGTGGGTAAAGCCACTACCTGCAGTGCCAGCATCCCATATGGGCACCAGTTCAAGTCCTGGCTGCTCCACTTCCTATCCAGCTCTCTTCTATGGCCTGGAACAGCAGTGGAGGATGGCCCAAGTGCTTGGGGCCCTGAACCCACTTGGGAGCCCTGGAAGAAGCTCCTGGCTCCTGGCTTCGGATCAATGCAGTTCCAGCCATTGCAGCCAATTGGAGAGTGAACCATCAGATGGATGACCTCTCTATCTCTCTGCCTCTCCTCTCTCTGTGTAACTCTTTCAAAGAAATAGATAAATATTAAAAAAAAAAAACTAATGATACTTTTTCATGAAAGTAATATTACAATTTTCAGAACCTTACCACTGGAACAAACCATTGTTAAAAAGTAAATTCCTATTTCCTAAAAATTAACAAAACCTTCTCATAAAAGTGAAATTCAAATAAAATGAATAATTTTAATCTATAAAAAACTTCTTCAAATGAATAATAAATAAGCCATAGGATACAGAATAGGAACAGGCAATACTTAGAAAATATGCAAACAGCAAATAAACATGTAAAGCTATGCAACTTTACTAATTGTCAAAGACATACAATTTACAACATTACATCTTTTCCCCTATGTTAAGCAAAGATTAAGGAAATCGAGTGCCATTTGGATATGTAGTGAAATAAGCACTATTATACTCTGTATGAATTTGACTTCATACAGGCTTATTGAAAACACTTGAGGGGCCAGTGTTGTGGCAAAGTGGGTTAAGCCTCAACTTGCAACTCCAGCATCCCATATATGATTACTGGCTCAAGTCCCATCTATTCAGCTTCCGATTCAGCTTCTTGCTAATGCACCTGAGAAGCCAGCAAAAAATAGCCTAAGTATTTGGGCCCCTGCCACTCATGCGAGAGATCTGGATGAAGTTCTGGGCTCCTGCTTATGGCCTGGCCCACACTGGCTATTGCAGCTATTTGGGGATGGGAGGTTTCTCTCTCTCTCTCTCTCTTGCCATCTCTGTCATTCTTCCTTTCAAATAAACAAATAAGAAATAAATCTTTAAAAAAAAAAATCTGTAATGTCTCTCAAATCTTTAAAATTTTTTTATTTATTTTTTCAAAAGCTAGAGAAGTATCTTCTATCTACTGGTTCACTATCACAAATCAGCCAGGGCTTAGCCAGATCAAAGCCAAGAGCCAGCAATCAATCTTAGTCTCTCACATGTGGACAGGGACCCAGGTACTTAAGCCTGCTGTTGTCTCTCAGGGTGTAATTTAGCAAGAAGCTGAAATCAGGAACAGAGCCAGGATTCAAACACAGGTAGTATGATAAAGAGATGCCAGTGTTCCAAGCAGTGTCTTAACCACTATATCAAACACTTGCCCCAATATTGAAAAACAATTTATTTACTTGAAAGACAAAGACAAAGATGGAGAGAGAGAGAATCTTCTATCTGTTGGTTCATTCCCCAATGGCCACAACAACAGGGGTTGGGCCAGGCTGAAGCTAAGAGCCTGGACCTTCCGCGGGATGCCCACGAGGCTGACAGTAGTCCAAGTACTTGGGCCATCTTCCACTGCTTTCCCAGAGAGTTGAATCAGAAACAGGACAGCCGGGACTCCAACTGACACTTATATAGGATACTGGTATTATCAGGCAGTGGTTTAACTTGTTATATCATAACCCCCACCCCTGCCCAAATATTTTAAGTATCCATATATTTTATCCTTACAATTCTATTTCTAGAAGTTATCCTACAAAGATCTTGCACAAGTACTCTAAGATACAGGTAAAAATGTTTGCTCCAGAAGTATTTGTAAGAATAAGACTAGAAATATCAAAAGTAGGTACAGTTTTATTAAATATGATGTTACTTCCATATAAAGAACATCTTAAGAATGAGGGAAATATATAGATACTGACAGCAAAGAGGCAAAAAGATACATATAGGGCCGGCACCGTGGCTCACTTGGTTAATCCTCCACCTGCGGCGCCAGCATTCCATATGGGTGCCAGGTTCTAGTCCCGGCTGCTCCTCTTCCAGTCCAGCTCTCTGCTGTGGCCCAAGAGGGCAGTGGAGGATGGCCCAGGTGCTTGAGCCCCTGCACCCACATTGGAGACCAGGAAGAAGCACCTGGCTCCTGGCTTCGGATCGGCACAGTGCCGGCCGAAGCGGCCATTTGGGGAGTGAACCGATGGAAGGAAGACCTTTCTCTCTGTCTCTCTCACTGTCTATAACTCTACCTGTCAAATAAATTAAAATAAAAAGATACATATATTCTACCATATACATAAGCACAATTAAATGCTAAGCTTATTTCAAGTATTTCTGCTTAGTACATCTCTTATCATTGCGTAATAATAATCCACTGTGTAATAATGTAATATAACACTCTCAGCTGTGATATATATTCTTTGTCCTATGTACTTATATAATGAATGTGACCAGTTTTGGTACTGAAAGAAAAACGTTCTATTACCCTAACCAAGCCTCTGGATCAGTCTAACTAAAGGGCACACTAATACAAAGTGTGTTACTCTATAACCATCATCATTAGCAAAATACATCAAGAGTTTTTTAATACTATTAGAACAAAACTAAAATCAGAAATTAGTGTGGCTGAAATTACACAAATAGCTGATAAACTAATGCTCTTTGTTTTTTTAAGTTTGATTATTCTAATGAACAAATGTTATAGAAACTGCAAACATCCATCATTTCACTTAATCTTCTTAGTTAAGTAGACACAGTCAAAGGTACTACACACAGTCAAAAGTGCTACACACAATAAATCACAGGGCTAAGACATGAATCCAAACTGGAAAAATTTTACACATGGAACTTGTAAAATATATTCTTTATAAATATGGCAATTTGTGAAACTCCTCACATTTGAATGTTACCAGTAAACTTTTGTTAAAAAAGGAAACTCACAACTATGAATGCCTGAGAATGAAAAATATGATTCTATCAAATACATCTTCAGGAAGCTCTTCTATACTAATTTGACTTTTCCTATTACAATGAATATACTTGTTGCTTTATTAAATAAGTATTTTTTAAAAACTTTGTCTTTCCACCATATAATGACAGTTGGTTCCAATTCCTATTAACTGAAAAAATATGTATGGGCATACCTCAAGGCATTTTTCTAGACACCAGGAATGTAGGTAGTAGTGAGCAAAAAAGACACACCTCCTAGCTTGTTAGGGCTTTCTGAGTCCCAGTGGAGTTAATGTTCCAAATGCAAATAAAGTTTACATAGAAAGATTGTGGTTTGCTTTGAACACAGGTTTTACTCTTGCAGTACAAAGTGATAATCAATGAATTCTTTCTAGGTAACTGAAAATAACATGGGAAATACATGTTGGATTGACTATTATATTTAAGCAACACTATGCCAGTCTTTTAAGACACAAATTTACTTAAGAACATGCTAGCTAAACATTTCACTTGGAAGTTAACAGTTCTTCAAGTGCACATGGAGGAAAACATTCTGCTTAACCAGTAGTTTAGCTGCTGAAGAGAACACTTAAGTTCTTAATTCACAGACACAGGTAAAAACACTACAAATGAACTTAAAGTAGATATTGATGAAGTGGGGAGGAAGGGAGAAAGAAAGAGATCTTCTATCTGCTGGTTCACTCCTCAAAAGATTACAACAGATTTGGGTCAGGCTGAAGCCAGGAACTCCATCCTACTCTCCCATATGGGTGGGTAATGTCCAAAGTATAAAGCCATCTTCTGCTGTCTTCCTAGGTGCATTAGCAGGTAGCTGGACTGGAAGTGGAACATTTGGGACCTGAGCCAACACTCTGATACAAAATGGCAATGAAGCAAGGAGCAGCTTAACTGGCTGTGCCACAACACTGATCCCCAAAACACAACATTTAAAAAAACAGTAATCGGTATGTAAGTTTAAAACAAAAAATTCTTATAAACATTTCAACTCTGAATCAGTAACTATTTCCTATATGTATCTTGCTGCATGCATTATTTTTTCCTCTTCAGATCTCATGTTGTATCAAACCATGTGACAGCAACACCCATGTTCACGCGCACCCTCTCTTTCCTTATCTGTAAGTTTCTAAAAACTGTGCCACTATTACTATAGTTGCTGTCAGAATCATTATCAATTTTATGGTTCTTTTTGCTCATAATCAAACTGTATGGAGAAGCATCTGAACTCCCTTCAGATCTAGCATTATGTGGATCTGCTATTGCTTTTGAACCTTAAAACTGACCTAATTTAAAAAAAAAAAAGATAATATTCCATCATAGGCACAAATAATTTTGAGTGAAAATATGGAGCCAGTGTCAGTTCTGTAAAGCTATATTAACTGTCAGTTTAGTGTATATCTCATAAAAAAATAAGGTGCCTAAATTAATATTTTAAAACCATGAAATGTGATTTCATCATAAATGATTATCAATAGATTAATTTCCTTTCTCTGAGTACACTTTAGTGATCTGTTTTTTAATCATCAAAACCTAGTAAATTTTATTAGAAACATACTTAATTCTATTTTAAATCCTTAATCTCACATTCTGCAGCTGAAATAGCTTTAAAGTGGCAATACACAAAATGTTTTAACAATTACCAGAACAGAGCACCACTTACAGAGCATTACTTTACTCAGTGATAAACTTGTACAGTAGCACCTCCATTGAACATACTAAAAATAAACTACCTAAGCACTACCTTAAATACTGAAACACAGCATCAGAAAACACCCAAATAAATCAATAGAAATTCATATAAATTAATACAACCTTACTAAGTAAATTAAACCACACGACAGTGTTTTTTAAGAGGTTGAGTCTACACAGATAAAATTTTATTTTTGGGGACTGAGCTATGACGTAGAGGATAAAGCCGCCACCTGCAGCTCTGGCATACCATATGGGCGCCAGTATGAGTTCTGGCTGCTCCACTTCCGATCCAGCTCTCTGCTATGGCCTGGGAAAGCAGTAGAAGATGGCCCAACTCCTTGGGCCCCTGCACCCATGTGGGAAACTCGGAAGAAACTCCTAGCTCCTGGCTTCAGAACGGCACAGCTCTGGCTGATGCAGCCATTTGGGGAGGATGAACCAGAGGATGGAAGACCTCTCTCTCTGCCTCTGCCTTTCTGTAATCTGCTTTTGAAATAAATAAATAAATAAATCTTTAAAAAGAATTTTTATTTTCTGTATTTCCTAGTTCTGAACCAAACTGCTTGGTTATTCAGTGATAAGCTTTAAGAAGCAATACAGGGAGGCTGGGACTCTGGTCCAGCAGATAAAGCCACAGCCTGAAGCACTGACATCCTATATAATGGTGCTAATTCATTTCCTGGCTGCTCCTCTTCCAATCAAACTCCCTGCTAATGCACCTGGGAAAGCAGCAGGCAACCCCACCCACATAGGAGACCTAGAAGAAGCTCCTGGCTCTTAGTTTTGGCCTGGCGCAGCCCTGACCATTGCAGCCATTTGGGGAGTGAAGCAACAGATCTCTTTCTGTAAGTCTGTCTTTCAAGTAAACAAGTCAATCTTATTAAAAAAAAAAAAAAAAAGAAGAAGAAGAAGAAGAAGAAGCAATATAGGGGTTGGTGCTGTGGCACAGAGGGTTAAATTACCATCTGCAGCGCCAGAATCCCATATGGTTGCTGGTTCAAGTCCCAGTTGCTCCACTTCCAATCCAGCTCCCTGTGAATGTGCCTAGGAAAGCAGTGGAAGATGACCCAAGTTCTTGGGCCCCTGTCCCCACATGGGGGACCTGGATGAAACTCCTGGTTCCTGGTTTTGGCCTGGTCCAATCCTGGCCATTGTGGCCATTTGGGCAGTGAACCAACAGATGGAAGATCTCTCCCTTTCTGTCTGTCCTTCTCTCTAACTCTGACTTTCAAATAAATAAGTAAATCTTTTTTTAAAAAAGCAATACAGGGGCTGTACTGCTGTGTAGGTTAAGCCACTGCTTGCCATGCTGGCATCCTCTATCAGAGAGCCAGTTGGAGTCCCAACTACTCTGTTTCTGATCCAGCTTCTTGCTTATGTACCTGAGAAGGCAGTGTAAGATGGCCCAATTACTTTAGTTGCTGTCATCCATGTGAGAAATGTGGCTGGAGTTCCTGGCTCCTGGCTTTGGCCTGAACCAGATCCAACTGTTGCCAACAGATGGAAGATCAACCTCTCTCTCTCCCCCTACCGACTCTATCATTATCTTTCAAATAAATATATAAACATTTTTAAATACAATATAGAATCCTAAATAACTATCTAAAAGATATAAAAATAAATCAGCTTAAAAAGTCAAATATAGCCATTTAATTTCTAAGGGTAAAGAAAAACAATGAGATTTAAACTACTATCTATTTCCATGTTCCCTTTTTTAGGGCATGAATGTCACTTCAAATTCATATTTTTATGAATCTGCTAACTCACCAAAAACTTCCTAGGCTAATAGAGCACAGTAGTCAAGAAGGATATAAAGCTTAGTTACCTTGGTTTGGCTGCATATTCATATTTGGCCTGGGGCCATAGTTTCCCATTGGTTGCCCCTGACTCATTGTCATCTGATTCTGTACTGGCATGCTCTGTGATGATGGCACGGAATGGTTGTAACCTCCCATGGATCCATGGCTACTTGAAGGCATATTCATGGAACTGTTTGTCATATTGAGTTGATTAGGTCCAGGTCCCTGCATAGGCATATGGTTAGGCCCTTTGAAGAAAATGATAAGGACCAAAATATCAAAGTTAAACAGATGATCTATATAAAAGTGTCTTTAAAAGTTTTTAATTTTTTATATTATAATAATAGTATCAAACAATAATTTGAGTACTTGATCAATAGCAAAGTAAATGGCTGACACAAATAACAGTAAATACATGAGGTAGATGTTACATCTATTTCACAGATTAAGAAACTAATGATCGGCCGGCACCGCGGCTCACTAGGTTAATCCTCCACCTGCGGCACCGGCACCCCAGGTTCTAGTCTCAGTTGGGGTGCCAGGTTCTGTCCTGGTTGCTCCTCTTCCAGCCCAGCTCTCTGCTGTGGCCCGGGAAGGCAGTGGAGGATGGCCCAAGTGCTTGGGCCCTGCACCCGCATGGGAGACAAGGAGGAAGCACCTGGCTCCTGGCTTCGGATCAGCACAGGGTACTGGTCATAGTAGCCATTTGGGGGGCGAAGCGACGGAAGGCCGACCTTCCTCTCTGTCTCTCTCTCTCTCTCACTGTCTAACTCTGCCTGTCAAAAAAAAAAAAAAAAAAAAAAAAGAAAGAAAGAAAGAAACTAATGATCTAAAAAAAGCCAGGAACATTCTAAAGAACAGTAGAGAGCCTAACTTTATAAAAGGGCAAAACAGGGCCAGCACCATGGCATAGTAGGTAAAGCTGCTGCCTGCATTGTCAGCATCCCACTTCTGATCCAGCTCTCTGCAATGGCCTGGGAAAGCAGCAGAAGATGGCCCAACTCTTGGGCCTCAGCAACCAAGTGGGAGACCCAGAAGTTCCTGGCTCCTGGTTTCGGGTCAGTGCAGCTCTGGCTGTTGTGGCCAATTGAGGAGTGAACCAGAGAATGAAAGACCTCTCTCTCTCTGCCTTTCAAATAAATAAATAAATCTTTGAAAAAAAAAAAATGAGAGCAAAACATAGAAAACCAGAGTGCAGTACTGGCACACAAATTAACAAACTAACAAATTAATGGGCAAGTATAGTCTAAAAATAGACTCCAATACATAATTCAGTAAATGACAACTGTCATGATATTAAATATCAGTGGGCATCAGAAAACTAATTGTATAAATGGTGTTGTGACAACTAGGCAGAAATCTAGAAAAAAAAAAAACAAGTTAAATTCGCACTTCATCCCTTCCACTAAAACTAATTCCAGATGGCTAAAAAAATTTAAATGTTAAAAAACAGTAAGAGAAAAAAAATCATAAAAGATAGTTTCAAAAAGAATTTTTCAAATAATCTTGATTTGCAAGAGCATTCTTAAGCAAAAAAAAAAAAAAAAAAATAGAGAGCCATAGAAGACTGATAAATTACCTAAAATTAAAATTGAGGGGCTTATGCCCTGGCGCAGTGGGTTAATCCTCCACCTGCAGGGCCAGCATCCCATGTGGTCGCCAGTTCTAGTCCCAGCTGCTCCACTTCCAGTCAAGCTATCTGCTGTGGCCTGGGGAAGCAGCGGATGATGGCCCAGGTCCTTAGGCCCCTGTACCCACATGGGAGACGGGGGTGAGGAGGGAAGGGCCTCTTGGCTCTCGATGGACATTGCAGCTGTTTGGGGAGTGAACCAATGGAAGGAAGACCTTTCTGTCTCTCCCTCTTTCTGTTTGTGACTCTAATTCAAATAAAATAAATAAAATCTTTAAAAAATAAAATAAAATTGAACAAAAAAGTACCAGAAATATCACAGACCAAATTAATTATTTAACATAAAAGTAAAAGACCACAAGTAAAAACATGGGCAAAGGACAGGAACTTCTGAGTTTACATAAAAACCACGAAAGGATTTACAAACATAAAGACCCACTGCTTCTCTTATAACAAGAAAGACAAATTGAAATTATAAGAAGGAATTCTCATCTTTTAGATTCTCAAAAATCAAAAGTTTTGATTCAGCCATGAAGAAAGTAGTATTTTCATACATTGTTGAGGGAACACAAATGAAATAAGTACCATTTTCATAACAGAGCAACTTGGCAAAATCGTCCAATTTTAAAATGCATATAAGCTTTAATCCAGCAAGCCCCACTTCTCTAAAACAAAATGATTCGTAAAGGTAAGAGCTATATGCCCTCTGGCACCTTTTCATTGTTTTTTAAATTTTTTAAAAATTGCTATTGTTTTATTTATTTGAAAGGAAAGCGACAAAGTGAGAGGGAGAGGAAGAGACAGACAGAGACAGAGAGACAGCAAGAGAGAGATCTTCCATCTGCTGTTTCACTCCCCAGATGGCAACAGTGGCCAGAGCTGAGCCAGGCCAGAGTCAGCAGCCAGGAGCTTCATCTGGGTCTCCCACGTGGGTGCAGGGGCCCAAGAACTTGGGCCATCTTTTGCTGCTTTTCTCAGGCACATTAGCAGGGAGCTGGATCGGATGTGGAGCAGCCAGGACATGAACAAGCATGCATATGGGATGCCAGTGTCTCAGCAGCAGCATTACCTGCTATGCCACCATGACAGCCTGGGTACCTTTTAATTCTTGTTCCACAGGCATGTGTTGTCAAGTGTTTTAAAAAACATCCATCACTTTTTTAAAAAAGGAACTTAGGAATGATGTTACTTGACCAAGACTGAAGAGCACATGGCATAGCAGTTAAGATTTGGGACATCCAAATTACATATAGAAGTGTCTGAGTTTAAGCCCCAGCATTTCCATTAATGCACGCCCTAGGGGAGACAGCAGCAGTTGGATCCCTGGCGCTCCCATGGGAGACTTGGAATGAGTCCCCAGCTCCTGGCTTTGGCCCATCTATTATAGGCATTTGCAGAGTGAACTAGCAGACAGGAGTTCTATCTCACCTCTATTTCTATCTCTCTGTCTGCTTTTCAAATACTTAAAATTTAAGATAAACATGATATAAGTAACTGCAACTTAGATTATAAAGTATTGAAAACAAAGCTAATAAGAGCCTAAAGACAAAACTGCACAAAATGGCTGACTAAATGCTATGAGGAATAAATAAGGAAAACATAAGTTACTGGCCTTCCAATTTTTCCTAAACTTAACTATAACTCTTTTGTTTTGGAAGGTCTATCATATTCTGAGGAAAACTTGGGTCATAACTAGTTGATAATCTCTGACTTACACAAGTTGGGACCTACATTGTAGAGAAGCGGTTAAGCTGCCTCCTGCTACACCAGCATCCCTTATAGGTATGAGTTGTTCCACTTGTGATCCAGCTCCCTGCTAATGGCCTGGGAAAGCAGAAAAAGATGGACCAAGTGATTGGGCCCCGGCATCCATATAGGATGCCCAGATAAAGCTCCTGGCTCCTAGTTTCAACCTGGCCCAGCAATGGCCGTTGCAGCTACTTGGGGAGTTACAGTAGATATCTCTCCATCTCTCCCTCTCTCAGTCTGTAACTCTACCTTTCAAATAAATAAATAATTATTTTACAAAAAAAAAATGACATTGTCTTAGATTGTCTAAAATAAATAAATAAAAATAAAACAATAGACAAGTACTCCAGATGGCCTTACACAAGAACCAAAATGTGATGTTAACAGTAACACTACTGCTGCACAAATGCTTCTTGGGTCTTAGGTTTGAAAGTTACTTGGATAAGTCAAAATTCTAATTAAAGGTATTGCCATATAAAGTCACAAAATTCCTAACTAGCTAACCTGCACTTGCATTACCCTTCCAGTTCTAAAAATGATATGTCCTGTGAGCTAAATGTGGATTTGGCAAAAGCTTTCTCCTGACTACAAACTGAAAAGCAGTTATGTCTTCATTCCTACCTCCATTCTGGGTGTGGGCCATCAATGCTGCAAGTCTTAGCAGAAATAGAAAACAGTCACTGAAACATCATTTCCTTCCTATATGATCAGTCACAAATTAATCTTCTATAACCCAAGTTACTTTGCCTCTTTTGCTCCTTTCTTTTGCTTTTAACACTTTTCATCCATAGATGCCAAAGCTACCAACCAATACAATTACCTAGAAAAGACACTACCTAAGGATGCTAATTAGTAATTTTAGTAACAAACTGTCCTGTTGTATCTTTTTAAAGATTTATTTACTTATTTGAAAGGCAGAGCTACTTAGAGGCAGAGGCAGAAAGAGAGAAAGAGTGTGAGAGAGAGAGGGAGGGGGAGAGAGAGAGAGAGAGAGAGATCTTCCATCTGCTGGTTTATTCCCCAAATGGCTGTAATGTCCAGAGCTGAGCCAATCCAAAGCCAGGAGCCAGGAGCTTCTTCTGGGTCTACCACACAGGTGCAGGAACCCAAGGACCTGGGCCATCTTCTATTGCTTTTGCAGGCCATAGCAGAGAACTGAACTGGAAGTGGAACAGCCAGGACCTGAACCGGCACCCATATAGGTTGCTGGCACTGCAGGAGGCAGCTTTACCTGCTACGCCACAGTGCCAGCCTCTGTCCTGTTATTTTAATTAACTTCCATTGCTGCTAACTGTATAATATTTTCTTTCAGTTAATAAAAATAACATGTGTCTTTAGAAAGTAAAAATATTTTTATATTAAATGTGAAGAATATTCCACCAAAAATGGAGGTCATGGGTTTTTGCTGTTGTTACTAAAACAAAATAAAATCTGAAAGGTACTTTCAGATTAAAAATTCAAACCAGCAAAAGGGAACTAATAAGTATATGGTGGTCTAAGAGATACTATTCTCATGACTAAACTTAAAATAGATAAATAGGAAAGAAAATGGATCATTATGTGAAAAATGTGTATTATGAAAAAACTACACATGGACCTCAAAAATATTTTTGCACCAAAATAAGCACTTTTAATTCCATTTTGCTCTGAACATTCTGAAGTATCTCATCTAAGGAAGCTTACATTATTTCTGAGCTTTTCATTTTTCTTTAAAATCAGTTCTGAAATTTATGTTATCCTATAAACATATGTATTAACCAAATTCTACATTACCT
Source organism: Oryctolagus cuniculus (assembly GCF_964237555.1). Taxonomy (NCBI): domain Eukaryota; kingdom Metazoa; phylum Chordata; class Mammalia; order Lagomorpha; family Leporidae; genus Oryctolagus; species Oryctolagus cuniculus. Next base: position 51,676,678 of record NC_091441.1, on the reverse strand, counting down.
TTCAATAATATCAATGAGATACCATATATACTAACACTTCTGAAACTGCTATTTCTTTCCCCCATGTGTTTTTTTCCAGTGATACTGTTTCTGGAATCAACACATTTTTAAGTAAACAAAAATTCAAGGAAATGTTATATATAATATCTTTTTATGAACAGATTTAATTCTTAAGCCATGGCGCAATGCCTTTTTTTTTTTCCAAAAAGCTTCTAAAGCCAACTGTATTGCATAGTTTCAGACAGACTAAATTTAGCCGGTTCTGTTCATCAGAGGAATGCTGTGTGTCAGCTACATCAAAGCCCAAGGGCAGTCTGATAAACACTGAATACAGGTCACGTAGCTCTGTAGCTAACAAACTCTAAGAGAGCTTGTACTCGGGGGCATTCAAAGCAGTTTTGTCATCAACAATCTAGTATCCCCTGAGCCCCCATGTCGTTTCAGTTGCTAAGCAACTCTGGTGTTAATGTCTTAGAGGAGAAAAACTTACCAGGCATCTGGCCGTTCATCTGGTTCTGCATGTGTGGTGCAGGAGGACCCCCACCTACCATTCCATCTGAAGGCATGTTGTGAGCGCGTGGAGGTGGGGGAGGGCCGCTCTGATTCATCCCTCCAGGACCCATAGGCATATTCTGTGTGGGTGGCTAAAAGAAGACAGTTTGGTAAACCAAGAGAAACAGTCAGACTAATATATTAAAGATGCATATGGTATAACAGTTGCCTATATTATTAAACTGAATAAGAACAAAAACACAAACGCATGTCAATTTCTTCTAAGGCATTCAAACCACGGATTTATTAACATCATATTTAATACCCTCAAAAAACTTCAGAAGACAGTACAAACATAGAATATGAGCACCTCGAACTAAAAGTACACCACAATTAAAGTATTTTACTTTACAAAATCTCCGTAATGAAAATACAATTAACACTCATATAAAAGCAATTCACATTTCTTAATCTAACATATCTATTGTTATTCAAATTGTTTAAAAATTTATTATTCACATATTTAGGTCTATCTTTATTAATGGTGGATATTTACATAAAAAGGTTCAGTAAACAAAAAACCATAAAAGTACCAGAAGTCTCAAAATGTGGTGTCTTTTCTACTGTTAAGAGTGAGGGGGGAGTGGTAAGCAAAGGAATGTTTTAAAACAGAGGCAAGAGTTCAGCTCAACATTTTTGTGCCGACTACTGCTATAGACTGGAAACATTACTGATGGCCTCCAAGGGTACAGAGACAGCTGCCTCAAAAGGATGCCTTTGGCAAATTTCCTAATGAAATTGTGAAGAAAATCACTGACTAACCTTGAGAGTTCACAAAAGGGCAAAAAGAAAAACACAGATACAAGATGATCTGCAACACCTGGCTCCCTTCTTGGGGGATATTTTGAAGGAGAAAGCAAATAGTTAGTTTCTTTCCAAATCCCCATTTTTAAGCCTGCAGAGGGGAGAGAGGCATTATTCTTTGCAGATTTACTTCCGCTTTCTTTCTCAATGTTCTGCACATAGTGTCCATTCCTATAACTTTAGTCATTCTCATCCTCCCACATTTTTGATGGCCAGTTAGTTACTGTGTACTTTTTCCAGATTTTAGACACACAATTTCCCTGACACAGTTAACAGATACACACTGTTCATTAAACACCACTCAAATCTCCCATGGTTCAACATCATTAACATTTACAGAAATAACCAAATGCTACTGCAACAGCACCCATTTAAAAATCAGCATTTTGGGGCCAGTATTGTGGCACAGCAGTTATACTAACTGCAATGCTAGGGACACAAGTTCAAGTCCCAGCTGCTCCACTTCCAATTCAGCTTCCTGCAAATGGCTTGGGAAAAGCAACAGAAGGTGGCCGCAGTGCTTGGGCCCCTGCTACCCACGTGAGAGTCCAGGAAGAAGCTCCTGCCTCCTAGCTTCAGCTTGGCCCAGCCCTGGCCATTATGGCCATTTGGTGAATGAACTAGCAGATGGAAGGTCTCTCTTTGTCTCTGTAACTCTTTCAAATAAATAAATAAAATAAAAATCAGAATTTTGGCACTGGTGTTGTGGCACAGCAGGTCAAGTACCTGCCTGCAATACCAGCATCCAATACAGGTACTGGTTTGTGTCCCAGCTGCTCCACTTCTGTTCCAGCTCCCTGCTAATGGCCTGGGAAAAGCAGCAGAAGATGGCCTAAATGTTTGGGCCTCCACCACCTCATAGAAAAAGGACATATGCACCAGTCATTTTAGTTCTTTGCCTGAAAGTAAATCAAATTCCCTGATGGACTCTACCCCTGCATTCTTTCAGGAGACCAGTTCAGTCCCACACCTTGTACTCTTCCCCACCCTACACTCTGAATTTTTTTCCAAGTTTGAAAGCCCATGAAAATCCTATAAGAAACTCACCTTCAACTACTGCCCCACCCCATCCAGACCCTTTGTCACCCTAAGATGTAAGAGGCCGAGCCCACTAGAGGACTGTGCCCTCTTCCACATATTCAGTCTGTCTGTACCCTGGCAGTTGGACACCTCTGCAAATTTATTTTCCCTTGAATACATTTGTTTTGGCTATGAGTTCATAATTGTCTCTTCCCTGTTCAGTTTCCCTTTTCCTTACATTATACACATGGGAGACCTGGAAGAAGCTCCTGGCTTCAGCCTGGCCCAGCCTGGCATAAGCTAGGGAATCAACCAGCGGATTGAAGACCGCTGTGGCGTAGCAGGTAAAGCCACCGTGACCTGCAGTGCCGGCATCCCATATGTGTGCCGGTTCGAGTCCCGACTGTTCCACTTCCAGTCCAGCTCTCTGCTATGGCCTGCGAAAGCAGCATAAGATGGCCCAAGTCCTTGGACCTCTGCACTTTTGTGGGAGACCCAGAAGAAGCTCCTGGCATCGGATCGGCACAGCTCTGGCCATTGCAACCAACTGGAGAGTGAACCAGCAAATGGAAGACCTCTCTCTCTCTGCCTCTCCTCTCTGTGTATAACTCTTTCAAATAAATAAATAAATCTTAAAAAAAAAAAAAACAGTGAACTCATTTTCTTGTACTTGAACTTATAAAACATACTTACTGGCTATTACCATCATTATAGAGTAGCTCGTATCAAACTACCCTTCCTACTAATTAAAGTCGTAAAAATCTAGATAAAATGTAAAAGCTTGTTTATAGTCACTAAACAGCAACTAACAAAGAAAGTAACAGTAGGGACTACAACTCCTGCAAGAAAGGAAGTGTGTAAGGCCAGCTCTACAATTACCTTAGTTTTTTCCTAAGTTTCTTCTGTAACAGGGGAATAGAGCCCAAATAGAAAGCATTATTCCTACTAGACTGAGAAAAAAGCATTAGTTTTTTTACTATCACAAAGCAGAAAATGAAAGAAGAAAATCCCAGAGAGAAGGAATCACAAAGATAGGAGATGAAAAAGCTGAGCAGATTCCGGATGCTGTCCTCTGCGAGGGAGACAAAGATTGGAGTGTAGGCCCCACCAAGTTAGAGAGGTCTTCACAAACAGCTCAAGCTACCTATTGAGACTTCAGAAAAGCCTCACTTTAGATTAAGGTCAAAACTGAAATAGGCTAACCCTAACAATTCTTCTAATCAACCCTCAATAGACTTAAGGTGATCTCCTAGTACTTTGTATACCAAAGGAAAACATAATCCTCTCTGGAGGAAAATAACATAAACCAGAGCTTCTGTAATTGTTCCTCCACAATATCTGGTATTGTATTAAAAATTACAAGGCATTCTAAAAAAAAACAGAATAAATGGTCAAAACCTAGTAGGATGGTTATAACAATAACATGAAAATAAAAACTACAGAAAACAAGTATTGGCAAGAATATAAAGAAACAAACTCTTATATGCTGGTGGGAATGTAAAAGGGTACAGCCACTGTGGAATACTATTTGGCAGTTCCTCAAAAAGTTAAACATACAGTTACCATATAATCTAGCCAGTCCATTGCTGTTACATATTCAAGAGAATTAAAAACACATATTTATGGGACCCGCATTGTAGCATAGCAGGTAAAGCTACCGCGGGCAATACTGACATTCCATATGGGTGCCATTGCTCCACTTCTCATCCAGCTTCTTGTTAATGAGCCTGGGAAAAGCAGCAGAGGATGAAGAAGTCATTGGGCCCCTGCACCCATGTGGAAGACCCAGATAAAGTTCCTGGCTCCTGGCTTGGGGCCATTTAGGGAGTAAACCAGCAGACAGAAGACCTCTCATCCCCTCTCTGTAAATGCTGCCTTCCAAACAAAATTCTTTTAAAACCCCACATATTCATATAAAACTTGTACACAAATATTCAAAGTGGTATCATTACCTTGAAAGAAACAAAAATATGTCAAACAACTAATTTTTCACCAGAAATAATGAAAACAGAAGGTAATAAAATGCTACCTCTAAAGCATTAAAAAATCAATCATGGGCCAATGTGGTGGCACAGTGGGTAAAGCAGCCACTGTCACACCAGCATCCCATATCAGAATGCTGGTTTAAGTCTGGGTATTCCTATTTCAATTCGGCTTCCTGCTAATGTGCCTGCGAGGGCAGTGGATGACACCTCCACATACTAAGATGCCTGTGGTCTCTCCAAGTGGAAGACCAGAATGGAGTTAATGGCTTCTAGCTTTGGCCTAACCCATACCTGGCTATTGCTGACATTTTGTAAGTGAACTAGTAAATGCAAAATCTCTGTCCTTCTCTCTCTGCCGCTTCCAATAAATAAATAAAGCTTTAAAATAAAATCAACCTAGAATTCTATACTAAGAAAAAATATCCTTCCAAAACAAAAATGAAATAAAGGTAGCTTCATGTGAACAAAAGCTAAGAGAACTTGTTACAAAAGAAGAGATTTCATCAAACACAGAGTGGGAAGAGTTAAAGGAAAAATGACAAAGTAAAGCATCACCTTACTAAGAAAATACTGGCAGGGTAGGCACCATGGCATAGCAGGTAAAGCCACCACCTACAATGCCAGCATCCCATATAGGCACCGGAGACCTGGAAGAAGCTCCTGGCTTCAGCCTGGCCCAGCCTGGCCAAAGCAGCCATCTAGGGAGTGAATCAGCAGATGGAAGACCGCTGTGGCATAGCAGGTAAAGCCACCGTGACCTACAGTGCCGGCATCCCATATGTGTGCCGGTTCAAGTCCCGACTGTTCCACTTCCAGTCCAGCTCTCTGCTATGGCTTGGGAAAGCAGCATAAGATGCCCAAGTCCTTGGACCTCTGCACTTGTGTGGGAAACCCAGAAGAAACCTCTGGCTCCTGGCTTCGGATCAGCAGAGCTCCAACCATTATGGCCATCTAGGTCTTCCATAAGAGCAGATGAAAGACCTCTCTCTCTCTGCCTCTGCCTGTCACTCAGCCTTTCAAATAAATAAATAAATCTTAAAAAAAAATATTGGGTATGGACATTTGGTCTAGGGGTTAAAGATGCCTATGTCTTATATGCATATTGGTTTGATACCCATCTCAAACTCCTGACTCCACCTTTTCCCAGACCATCCAGCAGCGAGCTGCATCAGAAGTAGAGCAGCCAGGACACAAACCAGTGCCCATAAGGAATGCCAGAGTTGCACGTGGTTCCTTTACCTACTGTGCCACAAAGCCAGCCCCATAAATATTGCTTTCTTTAAAATATATTTACTTATTTATTTGAAAAGCAGAGTGACTGAATGAGAGAGGGAAAGACAGAGATCTTCATCTGCTGCTTCACTCCCCAAATAACTGCAGCAGCCTGGCTACTCCAGCCAAAGCAAGGAGGCAACAATTCCCTCCAGAAACCCCTCGTGGATAGCAGAGCCCAAACACTTCAACCATTTTAGTAGAGAGCTGGATGGGAAGCAGAACAACCAGGACTGAAACCAGAGCTCTGATACGTGATGCCAGCATGGCAAGTGGCAGCTTAACCTGCCATCCCACAACACTGGTCTTATTTCTATGTATTTCCACAAATAATAGAACATGAAATTTAATGGTATACAAAAAATCAAATAACTAGAAGTAAACAACATGAAATATGCAATACCTTTACATTGAAACATTGCTGAGAGAAATTAAAGAGTTTACTAAACAGAAGAAAATATGATCTTCATTCACTGGAAGATTCAATACTGTGAAGATAAACAGTTCCCCTGATGTGGACCTAGAGATTCCATGCAATCACAATCAAAATCCCAGTATGCTTTTCACAGAAATTCACAAGCTTACTGTAAAGTATATATGGAAATGTAAAAGACTTAGCATTCAAGACAATCTTACAGAACAACACTATCAGATGTGAAGACTTAATATAAGCTAAAATAATTAAGACGTGATTAGTGTAAAGATAGACAAACTGACCTATAGAACAAAACGGTTGAGAAATAACACACACATATGGTCAAAACAAAACAATTTACATTCAGTGGTGAAAAAATCATTTTTCCAATTAATGGTATGAATCAATTGGCTATGTGATGAACAAAAACGAACCTTGTGAGGCATGTGTTGCTGGCACAGCAGGTTAAACTGTCACTGGAAAGACTGCTTTCCATTTCAGAGTGCCTGGTGCAAGTCCCAGCTACTCCTCATTTTAGGTATATGATGGCCCAAGTATTTTGCTTGGTGGGAGACCCAGATAAAGTTCTTGGCTTCTGGCTTCAGTCTAACCTAGCTTCAGCTGTTGTGGGCATTTGAAAAGTGAACCAATAGATAAAGATCTCTCTCTCGCTCTTTCCTCCCCTCTTGTCACTCTGACTTTCCACTAAATAAACCTTTAAAAGAATAATGAATCTTAACTCCTAGCTCAGATCATACACAATTTAGTTTGCAATAACTCATGGATAAACAAATGTTTAGAAGAAAATACAGGCATATACTTGAGACCTTGATATATGAAAAATTTCTTAAACAGGATACAGAATTACCCATTTTTATTTTTTATATTTTTATTTATTTTTGACAGGCAGAGATAGACAGTGAGAGAGAAAAAGAGAGAAAGTCTTCCTTCCGTTGGTTCACCCCCCAAATGGCTACTATGGCCAGCGCGCTGCGCCGATCCAAAGCCAGGAGCCAGATGCTTCCTCCTGGTCTCCCATGTGGGTGCAGAGCCCAAGCACTTGGGCCATCCTCCACTGCCTTCCCGGGCCACAGCAGAGAGCTAGACTGGAAGAGGAGCAACTGGGGACAGAACCCAGTGCCCCAACCAAGACTAGAACCCCGGGTATCAGTGCCGCAGGCCCCGGTGTCAGCCAAGAATTACATATTTAAAAAAAAAAAAAAAAACACTGGTGATGGGGCCGGCGCTGTGGTACAGCGGGTTAATACCCTGGCCTGGGCCGGCACCGCGGCTCACTAGGCTAATCCTCCACCTTGCGGCACCGGCACACAGGGTTCTAGTCCCGGTCGGGGCACCGGATTCTGTCCTGGTTGCCCCTCTTCCAGGCCAGCTCTCTGCTATGGCCCGGGAGTGCAGTGGAGGATGGCCCAAGTACTTGGGCCCTGCACCCTATGGAAGACCAGGAAAAGCACCTGGCTCCTGCCTTCGGATCACCGCGGTGCGCCTGCCGCAGCGCGCCAGCCGTGGCGGCCATTAGAGGGTGAACCAACAGCAAAGGGAGACATTTCTCTCTGTCTCTCTCTCACTGTCCACTCTGCCTGTCCAAAAAAAAAAAAAAAAAAAAAATACCCTGGCCTGAAGCGCTGGCATCCCATATAGGTGCCGGTTCTAGTCCCGGCCGGCTGCTCCACTTCCAATCCAGCTCTCTGCTATGGCCGGGGAAAGCAGCAGAAGATGGCCCAAGTCCTTAGGGCCCTGCACTTGCGTGTGACACCTGGAAGACGCTCCTGGCTCCTGATCGGCGCAGCTCCGGCCATTGCAGCCAATTGGGGAGTGAAACATTGGTTGGAAGATCTCTCTCTCCCTCTCTCTCTCTCTGCCTCTCTCCTCTCTCTCTATGTAACTCTTTCAAATAAATTAATTAATTAAAAAAATACAAAACACTGATGAACCAGACTTCATTTAAATTAGAAACTTTGTTCAGACAATATTAAAAAAGAAAATTAAAAGGCAATTTTCAAATTAGGAGATGATATGTGCAATACACTCATATATAGTTCAACAATAAAGAAATCCTATAAATCAATTTTAAAAACAAACAGAAAAGGAACATCAGAAAACTTTTTGTGATGACAGTATTGTCTAGGTATCTGGACTGCAGTGATACTTAAATGAATTGTCAACATATATATATCTACAGACTTCAAATGAGTAAATGTTACTTTACCTACTTCAAATGTCATTCCTTTTTTTTTATTTTTTATTTTTCTGTTTTCAAATGTCATTTCCTTCCATGACCACCAGAAAATCTTCCCATGATCACAGGATAATCAGGCCCCCACTACCTTTCTCCCGTGGTCCAAGTGCAACACTTAATCCTTTTTTATTCATTTTTATTTTTATTTTTTGACAGGCAGAATTAGACAGTGAGAGAGAGACAGAGAGAAAGGTCTTCCTTTGCTGTTGGTTCACCCCCCAAATGGCCCCTACGGCAGGCGCACTGTGCTGATCCGAAGCCAGGAGCCAGGTGCTTCCTCCTGGTCTCCCATGCAGGTGCAGAGCTCAAGTACTTGGGCCATCCTCCACAGCACTCCCGGGCCACAGCAGAGAGCTGGCCTGGAAGAGGGGCAACCAGGACAAAATCCGGAGCCCCGACCATGAATAGAACCCGGGGTGCCAGTGCCACAGGGGGAGGATTAGCCTAGTTAGCCGTGGCGCTGGCCCCAGGTACAACACTTATGACAGCTGTAATTTCAAATGTGTTTGTGTGATTACTTAATGTTTGTCTTCCCCACTATATCTTAAGTTCTGCAAGTGTTGGGTCCATCATTATATTTGCTTATTACCGGAACTTTCAATCATCTAGTATCAACAGATGTACTAAAATATTATTTTGTAATTATAAGCCTTTCAAAATCAAATTAGGAACAAGTATCTGTCAACTTTCATCAGTTTTTTTAATTGTCAAAATTGCCTACTCCACCTTTCACATCACTACTTGGAAGTCACAGGCATCAATCACTAATACGGTCCTACCCTCAAATTGCTTTATCCAGAGCCTTAAGTATGGCAATTCCATCTCTCCAGCTGCTCTGCCAAAAACCATCTCTAACATCTTTTTCATCACCTGCCACCTACAATTTTTATCATACCCTTTGAGTTCCATCTTTAAAACAGACCCCAAAAATGGCTACCTATACTACCACTTCTTCTACCACCATGTAGATGCAGCCATCATAGCATCTCTGGGGTTATTACAACAGCCTGCTAACTGGATTCTCTGCTTTAATCCATGCTCCTATATAGTATATTTTCAACACAGTAGTCAGAATGAGCTTGTTAAAACACATTATTCATTCTCTTAAAATCTTCCAACAGCTTCCAATGTTAAAGGCAAATTCCTTACAATAGCATATGAGACTCTATACGACCTGTCCATACCATCTCTGCCCCTCATTTACTGTGTTCCAGTCATGATGAACTTCATGCCCTCTCACCTCTTTTCCTCTGCATGAAACACTAATTCTCAAGTCTTATCTTACTCAAATGTCATCTTCTCAATGCACCTACCTGATCACTCCATTTCATATTGCAAATTGCAGCCCCAGCTTCCTAATAATTTCCCTGCTTTATTGTTTTCCTTTCCATACCTCTTAACATCTTTCAACCTGCTCTATGATCTACTTACTTTTTCTACCTGCCATGTCTGACAGAACATAAAATCCAAGAGAGCGGCCGACATTGTGTCACAGTGGGTTAAACTGCAGACTGTGACACCAGCATGCCATATGAGCTTCAGTTCAAGTCATGATCCAGTTTCCTACTAATATGCCTAAGAAAGCAGCAAAAGATGCCTTAAGTACTTGGTCTCCTGCCACACATATGGGAGACCTGGATGGAGTTCTACCTTCCTGGCTTCAGCCTGGTCTAGACCTGGCCATTGCAGCCATCTGAGGAGTGAATCAGCATATAGAGAATCTATCTGTGTGTCTCAGTCTCTCTCAAGTTATTCTGTCTTTCAAATAAATAAATCCTAAAAAAAGGAGAAACCTGAGGAGTATATATTAAGAAATATTTCAAAAGTACCTAATAAGTTCTACATAACATATAGTGGATATTAAATATTTGGTAATTAATGAGTTAATTTTAAATGATTGATCATAAAATAAAAAACTTAAATTATTTTCAATATTTCTTTTGAATATAAATGTACCACAAAATATATTTTTTATTTAATAATCCTTCTGTGTAACTATAATGAACATAACTGTTGTTAATACAGTTCCCCACAAGGAGGCACTAAAATGACACAGAAATAAATGACATTAAAGTATTCAAAATATATACATATCAGTATTTTTATTTGCTCTGTTTTTATATCACTATTTTGATAACACTTTCTCACACTGTTAAAGAACTAACTTCTATACACACAGACAAAAAACTTCTTTACATACAAACAAAAGCACCTGATTAGTCAACCAAGACCTGATCCAAAAACCCCACTGATACCATACTTGCCTTACTTCCTTATCCTCAGTTTCCCAAAAATAAGGTTGACACATACCTGAAACATTTTAGGAATGTTCCCTCTATTCTTTATTCATTCCCACAGGAAATACAAGGATGCCTTCAGGGGTAGCCTTGCATTTATGCAGACTTCAGGCTCTACCAGACTTTAATAATCTCATCAATTGTCATCATCATGTCATCTTGACCCCAACAGAGACAACAGAATCTAGTCTTACCATAAAACTTGATCAGCTGAACTTGCATAATTAATATTCTCCACCTATTTTCACAGTATGATAGTTCTCCAAATTTCCTAAGGCCTTAGGAATTAGAATGTTTACCTACTAGCTGTATTCTCCCCCGTTTTAGTACAAGTTTCCTCTTTAAATTCTATTCCATGAAACAGCAAGCATTCCTAACAAATCCAATAGTACACCTTATCTCAGTTCTGAAATACAAGGTCTACTCAACCCTGATGTTAATCACTAAACACTCAGTAGGATTTCCTATAAATGTGAATAGAAAGTAATTGCTTTATTCTTCTTAGAATAGGGGAATTTGCAGGAATATATTTCAATATTAAAAAAATAATAAAAGCAAAACTAGGGGGCAAACCCTGTGGCACAGCAGGTTAAAGCCCTGGCCTGCAGGGCTGGCATCCCATATGGTCACTGGTTCAAGTCCCAGCTGCTCCACTTCCAATCCAGCTCCCTGCCTGGGAAAGCAGTGGAGGATGGCCCAAATCCTTGGACCACTGTACCCATGTGGGGGACCCAGAAAAAGCTCCTGGCTCCTGGCTCTGGATCAGCTTATCTCTGGCCATTGCAGCCATTTTGGGGAGTCAATCAAGATGATGAACGATCTCTGTCTCTACCTCTCTCTAACTCTTTCAAATAAAATAAATCTCTAAAAAAACAAAAGAAAGAAATCGGTACCCTATGTGGGCGCTGGTTTAAATCCCAGCTGGTACACACTTCCAATCCAGTTCTCTGCCAATGTGCCTGGGACAATAGCAAAAGATGACCCAAGGACTTGGGCCCTGCACCCACGGAGGAGACCAGGAGGAAGCTCCTGGCTCCAGGTTCTGGTCTGGCCAAGCCTGGGCCATTATGACCATTTGGAAAGTAAACCAGCAAATGCAATATCTCTCTCGCCTTCTCTGTAACTCTGCCTTTCAAATAAGTAAAATAAACCTTATTTTTTAAATTGTACTAATAATAATGCTGCTAAGAAAAGGAAGATACTAGGAAACTTCAAGAGGTTCATAGAAAATGGAATTTAAAGGTGAGTTTATTTTGGTACAAAAATTTCAAAATCATGCAGTTTTTTTCACAATGTACACTTTCCATAAACTTCTTGAATTCCTTCTACATGCACAGACTTCAAAAATTTTGCATAAAAATAAACTTATCTCTTAATTCCACTTTCCCACAAACCAGTAAAGTACCCTTATGTGTTTAATCTTATATTTATTTTGTAAATACTTTTATATAATACCAGTTTGTTTAAATTATGGAAAGTAATATGTGCTCATTACCAAAAAACAAAAACAAAACAAAACAAAACAAAACCTGGAAACAGGACAAATGAGAATCATTGTGAAAGCCTGGCATGCATAACTTCAAAACAAATTTTTTTTCAAAGATTTATTTGAGGCAGAGGCAGAGGCAGAGAGAGAGAGAGAGAGAGAGTAAGAGAGAGAGAGTGAGTTAGTTCTTCCATCTGCTGGTTCATTCCCCAGATGGCCGCAACAGCCAAAGCTGAGCCGATCCGAAGCTGGAGCCAAGAGTTTCTTCCAGGTATCCTATGCAGGTGCAGGGGCCCAAAGACTAGGGCCATCTTCTACTATTTTCCCAGGCCATAGCAGAGAGCTGGATCTGAAGTGGAGCGGCCGAGACATGAACTGGTGCCCACATAAGATGCTGGCACTGTAGGCAGCGGCTTTACCACAATGCTATGCCATAATGCCAAAAGCATTTTTAAAAATCACATTCATATATGCATTTTTTTTAAAGTAGGGCCACACCATTCTAGCAGTTAAGAGGCCCACGTCCCACATCAAAATGCCTGGGATCAATTCCCGGTTCCAGATCCTAACTCCATCTTGTTGCTAATGCAGACCACAGGAAGCAGAGGTGATGGCTCAAGTATTGGGTTCCTGCCACCCATGTGGAACACCTGGATAGCATCACAGATCCTAGTTTCAACTTCTGACCTGGCCCAGCCATTGTGGACATTAGGAAAGTTAACCAGTGGATGGGAGCTCTATATTTTCTATCTTTATCTCTCAAATAAATATTTTCTTTAAAAAGTGCAGAATTCAACTGAACAGCTGAAACAGCTTTTAACTCATCCTCAATACTGACTTTTTTTTTTTTTTTTTTTTTGGCTAACATAAAAAATTCTTTGAGGGACCTGTGCTGTGGCACAGAGGGTTAATACCCTGGCCTGGCCTATATGGGTGCCGGTTGAAGACCTGGCTACTCCACTTCCAATCCAGCTCTCTGCTATGGCCTGGGAAAGCAGTAGAAGATGGCCCAAGTCCTTGGGCCCCTGCACCGAATGGGAGACCTGGAAGAAGCTCCTGGCTCCTAGCTTCGGTTTGGCGCAGCTCCTGCAGTTGTGGCCAACTGGGGAGTGAACCAGCGGATGGAAAACCTCTCTCTTTCTCTGCCTCTCCTCTCTGTGTAACTCTTCCAAATAAATAAATCTTTTTAAAAAATGCTTTGATAAATAGCTTTGAATAGATACTTTTGTGTACATTTGTAAATAATTACAAATTCCTTAATTTCCAATATTTAGGTTAATGTTAGTGGTTTCCTTCTTATAGTCCCAATAAAGTCTTCCTTACCTTCAAGATCAGATACGTATTGATGTTTTTAATTTTTACTGAATCTCATCAAAATAATCACTTCAAAGACATTTCTTCTCCTTTTTAGTTTTAAAACATCTTAATTAGGCATGTTTTATTGTACATCATCATTCCAAATGAAAGAGACAAAGTCTTGGTTGGAGACCACGCTGAGGCATATAGGTTTAAGTCTGATAACCACCACATTTCTGCCAAAAAGAACTAAATATACTACTCTCTCGGGACACAAAATATGAAAATAAAGAATGTGGACAATTTTTTTTCTGCAAGAAACAACAGAGAGGAAGAGGGAAAATGAGTTTTATCCATATGTTGAGAAGCCTGTTGAGTATCAAAATGGGTATGTCTACTGGAAGCTAGGTTCACTTATCACACTCAAGAAGATTCCTATTTCGGAACCATCAGTGGATCCTGAAGTCAAGAATACAGAAAACCAGGAAATGGATGAAATGTCACAGGAATGACTGTGTAAGGTGAGAAAATGTTCAAGAATGGAACATCAACATTTGATAGGCACATTGAAGATGAGTTGAGCAGCCAAAGTAAAAAGAAAATCATCACAAATGCAAGGAATAAGTTTCAAAGGAAAACAGCATTATCATACTTACCAAATAGACAACATTATCATGTTTAACAAACACTTAAAACATTATTCAAATGATGTCAACATTTAAGCAAAGTTCTTTACATTACTTTAAATGAGAATATAAACTTTCATTTTCTAGAAAATTTAATAAAAAAATAAGGTACTGAACAGTGCACATAGCAAGGTTCTATTTGAATGGGAAAGGCATTTATACTTGCTTTTATTTGCACAAAAAGCAGGTGCAAGACAGAAATGGGAGTAGGTTTTTAATATGGTTTTCTGCAGTTTTTAATGGTCTAACATCAATGTATCATCTATGCTAAAAATGCAGTTAGAAGCTATATATTGCTCTTCTTCAAAATGTTTCATTGCTCTAGATACATAACTCTTCACATCTTGGATCACATCTATAAAAAGCAAATTCTAGGGGCCGGCACTGTGGCACAGCAGGTTAAAGCCCTGGCCTGAAGCACCAGCATCCCATATGGGCGCCAGTTCAAGTCCCGGCTGCTTCTCTTCCGATCCAGCTCTCTGCTATGGCCTGGGATAGCAGTAGAAGATGGCCTAAGTCCTTGGGCCCCTGCACCCATGTGGGAGACCCAGAAGAAGCTCCTGGCTCCTGGCTTCAGATCGGCGCAGCTCCGGCCACTGCGGCCATCTGGGGAATGAACCAGCAGATGGAAGACCTCTCTCTCTGTCTCTGCCTCTCTCTGTAACTCTTTCAAAATAAATAAAATAAATCTTTAAAAAAAAAAAAAAAAAAAAGCAAATGCTATAGTCTCGAATTTTAGTCAGTGAAGTACCTTAACAATGCTTTGCCAGGCAGGGCCTGTGTTGAACCAAAATTAATCCATTATCATTTTTACCGAAGCTTGTGGAAGTTATAGTTAAGTGATGCCAAGGGCTGCCCAGAACATCAAGTGTGACATCACCAAAAAAGTACAACTCAGGACATGAAAAAATATATAAAATGCAAGCTATATAATGTAAATATTTTTACTAAGAGTTCATATTTTATTCTTTGTATAAAACATTAAATAAAAATAAATTATGAGTATATTTAATAAACTCAATATTCAGGAAGTATATAATTGGCTAAACTGGAAATTTCTTTGGTTTGGATAGTTTTGATGTTCCCCAAAGGTTCATGTGCTGGGAGTTTTCTCACCTGAGTGGTGATGTTGAGCTGAGGGAACCCTTAAGAGAAGGGGCCTCGTAGGAGGTAGTTAGGTCACTGGGGATATCATCCTTCAGAACAGATTGATGTAGTTCTTGCAGGATAGCCAGTTTTCACAAGAGCAGGTTGTTAGAAAAAGAGCAAGTCCAGCTAGCAAATCCCTCTAGCTTCCTGTCTCACCATGTGATCTTTCCCCCTCAAAAGTGCTCCCATTATGATGCCATCCACCATATTGTGATATAGCCAGAAGGCCCTTACCAGAGCCCAGCAGACACTGGTGCACGGCTCTTGAATCTCCAGCACTGTGAGTCAAGCAATCTTTTTTTAAAAAATAAAGTACTCAGCTTTGGGTACTGTTGTACAACAGAAAACAGAGGAAGGCAGAAATATTTTAAAATGAGTTCGATGAAAAGAAAAGAAGTTCTAATTAGCTTTAAGTCACCTTTTTAATATCAAAATATGGTTTTATGTACTAAATAAATAGTACCACTTTGGGTCTCTAGTCTCCCTTGTATTTTACATCTATTCAGTAACTGAGTCTTAGAAGCATACTCCATATACTACTGAATCGATACCTCTTTCTTTTATAATTCCAAATTGCATACTACCTTCACCTTCATCATCAATATTTACTGAGTACGTCTTACATACCATTCACTGTGGACTGTTATAAGTCTCATTATATAATTCTCATTATAGTATTATCTTTCTCACACTGTAAAAATGATTCATGGTACCCAACATCAAATAAAGTTGATTCTGCAGGAATGTAAATTGTATTTTTCTGAAGTTTTCTACCTCCTCAGAACATCACTGGATACTCCATTTGAAAAACATGGAAGGTTCTCAGTCCCTAACTGAACAGTAGAATCTCTTGAAAAGGTTTTTTTTTTTTTTTTTAATATTTATTTACTTGAAAGGCAGAGTTACAGAGAGAGAGAGAAACAGAGAGAGATCTTCCATCCAATGGTTTACTCCCCAAATGGCTGCAATGACCAGGCAAGACCAGACCAAAGCCAGGAGCCAGGAACTTCTTCCAGGTCTCCCATTGCTTCCCCAGGCACATTAGCAGGGAGCTGGATCAGAATTGGAGCAGTCAGGACTGGAACCAGCATCCATATGGGTTGCTGGCATCACAGGCATGGCTTTACTCATTATGCCACAATGCTGGTCCCTTGAAAAGATTTTAAAACACACTGACATAAAGCACAGTAAGGTGACTAAAAATCACAATAGTATATATTTTATACTTAACTAGAAGAGGGAATGGCATTATGGCACAGTGGGTTAAGCTGCAGCTGCAATGCCAGCATCCCGTATGGGCAAGAATTAAGTCCTTGCTGCTCTAGATCCCTGCTAATTCGCCTGGGAGAGCAGCAGAAGATGGACCAAGTACATGGACCCCTGTCACCCAAGCAGGAGATACAGATGAAGCTCCTGGCTCCTGACTTCAGCCTGGCCCAGCCTTGGCCATTGTTTTGTTTTTGTTGTTGTTGTTGTTGTTTTTGACAAGCAGAGTGGACAATGAGAGAGAGAGACAGAGAGAAAGGTCTTCCTTTGCCGTTGGTTCACCCTCCAATGGCCACAGTGGCCGGCGCGCTGCGGCCGGCACACTGCACTGATCCGATGGCAGGAGCCAGGTGCTTCTCCTGGTCTCCCACGGGGTGCAGGGCCCAAGGACTTGGGCCATCCTCCACTGCCTTCCCAGGCCACAGCAGAGAGCTGGCCTGGAAGAGGGGCAACCAGGACAGAATCCGGCGCCCCGACCAGGACTAGAACCTGGTGTGCTGGCGCCGCAAGGTGGAAGATTAGCCTAGTGAGCCGTGGCACCGGCCAGCCTTGGCCAGCCTTGGCCATTGTGGCCATTTAAGGAAACAATCAGTGGATGGAAGCTAGCTCGCTCGCTCACTCGCTATCACTTTCAAGTAAAAATAAATAACTCTCGGGGGGGGGGGGGGGGGACTAGGAGAGTTTTAACGTTCCCAACACAAATAAATAAATGTTTAAGAACATACTTAGAACCCCAACTTGATAACTCTATATATACATATATATATACACACACACACACAAACTCAAATTATCACATGGTACCCCATAAATTTATACAATTATTTTATGTCAAATAAAAAATGTTTTTTCTTGACCAAAAACAAACCACTGGGACAGAGTCCTCATTCTAGATTTAAAAAGTTCTCGGCTGGCGCCACGGCTCACTAGGCTAATCCTCCGCCTTGCAGCGCTGGCACACCGGGTTCTAGTCCCGGTCGGGGCACCGGATTCTGTCCCGGTTGCTCCTCTTCCAGTCCAGCTCTCTGCTGTGGCCCGGGAGGGCAGTGGAGGATGGCCCAAGTGCTTGGGCCCTGCACCCGCATGGAGACCAGGAAAAGCACCTGGCTCCTGGCTTCGGATCAGCGTGATGCGCTGGCCGCAGCGGCCATTAGAGGGTGAACCAACGGCAAAGGAAGACCTTTCTCTCTCTCTCTGTCCACTCTGCCTGTCAAAAAAAAAAAAAAAAAAGTTCTCTAGATGCCTCTAAAGTACACTAAACAATAAATGAGACTACATGATTATCAGGATTTATTCCAACTCTATAAAATTTCTGATTCTACAGAAGTACGTTCAAACTTCACGCCTTAAAATAAACCACAATAGAAAGACTAATTTCTCCCCAACTTGTACACAAAAAAATTAATGAAATATTCTCAATTTAAATTGTTTTCTTCTAATTTTTTACTAAATAAATGGTGCTTACCACTTGTTGTATGCTAATACTAGGAGATGATGAAAATAAATTTGTAATAAATGATATGAGGCTAAAATTTAAAAAATGCAATTTCTTTACAATGTTTGAGAAGGAAAGATCTGTCCATATAAAAGTCACATTTTCTGCTGGCAAAACTGTTCCTGGATCACATGATGATGATAATTATTTCAACAGTTCTTTTCAGAGAGAAAATACCAACTTTGAGGACTATTATTCAAATGATGACTCCAAATTTGACCAAGGGAGACAGGATTCTATGTACCTTCACTAAACAGAACCACAGTGTAGGCTTTTGGCACAGTGGTTAAGATGTCACTTGGGACACTGGCACCCCATATCTGAATGCCTGGTTTCAAGTCCAAGCTCTACCTGGACTCAAATTCCACTTTGACTCTAATCTGATTCTAGTTTCCTGCTAAAATACACTATTATAACACACTTTTTTTTCATATTCAAAAATCTCAAACTACAGTTGGAAACTACTCACCTTTCCTATTTCACCTGCAATCCATCTGCTTACCTATCAGCAGATTTTTATTCCTTCTCCAGCTTCACTTTTATTGGTTCAACTCATTGTCAGATATACTTATTTCTATGAGGATACACCATTTTATTTAAGATTTATTTTATTTACTTAAAAGGCAGTGTTAGAGAGAAAGACAGAGAGAGAAATCTTCCATTGGCTGGTTTAACCCTGAATGGTCACAATGGTTAGGGTTAGGCCAGACTGAAAGCAAGAGCCAACAGCTTCATCCAGGTCTCCTACATGGGTGCAGGGGCCCAAGGACTTGGGCCATCCTCCCACTGCTTTCTCAGGTGCATCAGCAGGATCTGGATCAAAAGTGGAGAAGCTGGGACTTAAACCAGCGCCCACATGGGATGCCAGCATCACAGGTGGCAGCTTTACCTACTAAGCCACAATGCTAGCCCCTTGATATACTACGTCTAGTCTTCTTAAATCCTTTATTACTCAGCTATTCATACTGGTATTTTTAATGAAAACTTGAACATGCATTTTAAATTAAATTTCGACAAATATTAAGATGCAAAAATTTGATTTTACGGTACCAAATGTCAGTATCTATATTAACTAGTAAAATATGATTTAAAAAAAATAAGGTGAGGTGGACATTTGACATGGCAGGTTAAGATGCCACTTGGACACCTGCATCCTCTATCAAAGTCCCTGGGTTCAAGTCTGGCTCCATTACTGATTCCATAATCCTGATAATGGGCAGCAGGTGATGGCTCAGGTACATAAGACCCTACAACCCATGTGTGAGATCCAGGTTAAATTCTGGGCTCCTGGCTTCAGACTAACCCAGCTCTAGCTGTTGGGGGTATCTGGGGAGTGAAGGAGTGGATGGAAGATCTCTGTCTCTGTCTCTTTGTCTTTCAAATAAATAATTTCTTAAAAAGTTATGGTCTGGGGACAGGCATTGTAGCACAGTGGGTTCAACTGCCACCAGCAACGATCCATCCCAAATGGGTACCAGTCTGAGTCCTGGCTGCTCCACTTCCAATTCAGCTCCCTGCTAATGTGTTTGGAAAAGCAGCAAAAGATGGCCCACATGCTGGGGACCCTGCACCCATGTGGAAGACCTAGATGAAGTTTCTGGCTTCGGCCTGGCCAACCCATTGCAGCCATCTGGAGAGTGAGCCAGCGGATAAAATGTCTCTCTTTCTCTCCCTCTCTGTAAACTCTACCTTTCAAATAAATACATAAATCTTCAAAAAAGTTAATTTAAAAAGTAAAAGTTATAGTCCATGTAGTTTAATGGAGAACAATCAAGCATATAAATTTATAAGAAAAAAGAAAAGATTACCCATACAAAAATGTTCTCTTCTCCATCACCACTGACCTATTTGAGAAGCCCTACCATAATGAGATACTGGTTTTGGTGAGTACATGATGTGAACCTATCATATTTTTCAGGCATGTTAGAGTAGTCACAGTTACTTATATTACCATGGCTATAGTAAACTAAGTTCTTAACATGCCATTTAAACTTATAGTTTAGTCTCTCCAAAAGTAAACCTATTCATTTAACTTTTTTAAAACTTAACACATATTTACAGCACTAACATTAGGCAACAAATAAAAATTAGTAAAGCATTCATTTCCGTAACAATATAGTTATAAGACAACCAAACCAATACGGACTGTAAAATTTACTTTCAAGTTCTGTGAAGACCAAACCTGGGGGGCGGAGCCAAGATGGCGGAATAGTGAGGGCGCGCACCGATAGTCCGGGAAAATTTAGTTTAATAAAAGCGGAGTTACGGTAGCCTCAGAAAAAGGATCAGGAAAAAATTGCAGAGGAAACTCTTCCGGAGCTATTCCCTGTGACTCAGAGGACCTACTGGGAGAGCAGGGTCGCCCACCACGCGGAAGCCAAACCGCAGGAGCCGCAGAGTCTGAGAGCCAGTGCTGGAAGGGGAGTCGATGTGACACAGACATCAGCGGGGAGAGGAGGGACGCCCAGGGCTCCGAGTCCACACATCGGCGCTGGAAGCGGAGGTGAGCTCAGTAACCGGAGACATTGGCGGGGAAACGGCGGACAGAAATTTAGAGGGAAGCGGGCATTGAAGCGGGAAAGTTCAACAGACTGACCACAGGAGAGAAGGAAAAATTAATAAATAAATAAATAAAAAGGTGGGGGCGTACTGGTACAGACAAGTTCCACTCTCCGCCAACCTTGCAAAGGTGAGCAAGAGACAAAGAGCTGGGATATACATAATAAAAGGGGAGAGTTAAGGCTACAATTCAGTAGCCTAGGCAACCCAGTGGGAGTCCCCAGGAGAAACTGAGCCTGCACAGACTCTTTGAGTAGAAGCCAGATCGACAAGGAAACAGCAGATTTAATCGACACTATTGCCCAAATGGATCTAACAGATATCTACAGAACTTTCAATCCTACATCTAAAGACTTTACATTCTTCTCAGCAGTGCATGGAACCTTCTCTAGGATTGATCACATACTAGGTCATAAAGCAAGTCTCAGCAAATTTAAAAGAATTAGAATCATACCATGCAGCTTCTCAGACCACAGTGGAATGAAGCTGGAAATTAGCAACTCAGGAAACCCCAGAAAGTATGCAAACACATGGAGACTGAACAACATGCTCCTGAATGAACACTGGGTCATTCAAGAAATCAAAAGAGAAATCAGAAACTTTCTGGAAGTAAATGAGGATAACAACACAACATATCAAAACTTATGGGATACGGCAAAAGCAGTATTGAGAGGCAAGTTTATAGCAATAGGGGCCTACATCAAGAAATTGGAAAGGCACCAAATAAATGAGCTTTCAGCGCATCTCAAGGACCTGGAAAATTTGCAGCAAACCAGACCCAAAGCTAGTAGGAGAAGAGAAATAATTAAAATCAGAGAAGAAATTAACAGGATTGAATAAAAAAAAAAAAACATTACAAAAAATCAGCTTAGCGAAGAGCTGGTTTTTTGAAAAAATAAACAAAATTGACACCCCATTGGCCCAACTAACTAAAAAAAGAAGAGAAAAGACCCAAATCAATAAAATAGGAGATGAAAAAGGAAACTTAACAACAGACACCACAGAAATAAAAAGAATCATCAGAAATTACTACAAGGACTTGTATGCCAGCAAACAGGGAAACCTATCAGAAATGGATAGATTCCTGGACACATGCAATCTACCTAAATTGAACCATGAAGACATAGAAAACCTAAACAGACCCATAACTGAAACAGAAATTGAAACCGTAATAAAGGCCCTCCCAACAAAGAAAAGCCCAGGACCAGATGGATTCACTGCTGAATTCTACCAGACATTTAAAGAAGAACTGATTCCATTTCTTCTCAAACTATTTAGAACAACCGAAAAAGATGGAATCCTCCCAAATTCTTTCTATAAAGTCAGCATCACCTTAATCCCTAAGCCAGAGAAAGATGCAGCACTGAAAGAAAATTATAGACCAATATCCCTGATGAACATAGACGCAAAAATCCTCAATAAAATTCTCGCCAATAGAATACAACAACACATCAGGAAAATCATCCACCCAGACCAAGTGGGATTTATCCCTGGTATGCAGGGATGGTTCAACATTCACAAATCAATGTGATTCACCACATTAACAGACTGCAGAAGAAAAACCATATGATTATCTCAATACATGCAGAGAAAGCATTCGATAAGATTCAACACCCTTTCATAATGAAAACTCTAAGCAAATTGGGTATAGAAGGAACATTCCTCAATATAATCAAAGCAATTTATGAAAAGCCCACAGCCAGCATCCTATTGAATGGGGAAAAGTTGGAAGCATTTCCACTGAGATCTGGCACCAGACAAGGATGCCCACTCTCACCACTGCTATTTAACATAGTTCTGGAAGTTTTAGCCAGAGCCATCAGACAAGAAAAAGAAATTAAAGGAATACAAATTGAGAAGGAAGAAGTCAAACTATCCCTCTTTGCAGACGATATGATTCTTTACTTAGGGGATCCAAAGAACTCTACTAGGAGACTATTGGAACTCATAGAAGAGTTTGGCAAAGTGGCAGGATATAAAATCAATGCACAAAAATCAACAGCCTTTGTATACACAAGCAATGCCATGGCTGAGAAAGAACTGCTAAGATCAATCCCATTCACAATAGCTACAAAAACAATCCAATACCTTGGAATAAACTTAACCAAGGACGTTAAAGATCTCTACAATGAGAATTACAAAATCTTAAAGAAAGAAATAGAAGAGGATACCAAAAAATGGAAAAATCTTCCATGCTCATGGATTGGAAGAATCAACATCATCAAAATGTCCATTCTCCCAAAAGCAATTTATACATTCAATGCAATCCCAATCAGATACCAAAGACATTCTTCTCAGATCTAGAAAAAATGATGCTGAAATTCATATGGAGGCACAAGAGACCTCGAATAGCTAAAGCAATCTTGTACAACAAAAACAAAGCCGGAGGCATCACAATACCAGATTTCAGGACATACTACAGGGCAGTTGTAATCAAAATAGCATGGTACTGGTACAGAAACAGATGGATAGACCAATGGAACAGAATTGAAACACCAGAAATCAACCCAAACATCTACAGCCAACTTATATTTGATCAAGGATCTAAAACCAATTCCTGGAGCAAGGACAGTCTATTCAATAAATGGTGCTGGGAAAATTGGACTTCCACATGCAGAAGCATGAAGCAAAACCCCTACCTTACACCTTACACAAAAATCCACTCAATGTGGATTAAAGACCTAAATCTACGACCTGACACCATCAAGTTATTGGAGAACATTGGAGAAACCCTTCAAGATATTGGCACAGGCAAAGAATTTCTGGAAAAGACCTGGGAGGCACAGGCAGTCAAAGCCAAAATCAACTATTGGGATTCCAGCAAATTGAGAAGTTTCTGTACTGCAAAAGAAACAGTCAGGAGAGTGAAGAGACAACCGACAGAATGGGAAAAAATATTTGCAAACTATGTAACAGATAAAGGGTTAATAACCAGAATCTACAAAGAGATCAAGAAACTCCACAACAACAAAACAAAAAACCCACTTAAGAGATGGGCCAAGGACCTCAATAGACATTTTTCAAAAGAGGAAATCCAAATGGCCAACAGGCACATGAAAAAATGCTCAAGGTCGCTAGCAATCAGGGAAATGCAAATCAAAACCACAATGAGGTTTCACCTCACCCCGGTTAGAAAGGCTCACATACAGAAATCTACCAACAACAGATGCTGGCGAGGATGTGGGGAAAAAGGGACACTAACCCACTGTTGGTGGGAATGCAAACTGGTCAAGCCACTATGGAAGTCAGTCTGGAGATTCCTCAGAAACCTGAATATAACCCTACCGTTCGACCCAGCCATCCCACTCCTTGGGATTTACCCAAAGGAATTTAAATTGGCAAACAAAAAAGCGGTCTGCACCCTAATGTTTATTGCAGCACAATTCACAATAGCCAAGACCTGGAACCAACCTAAATGCCCATCAACGGTAGACTGGATAAAGAAATTATGGGATATGTACTCTTTAGAATACTATACTGCAGTAAGAAACAACAAAATCCAGTCATTTGCAACAAAATGGAGGAATCTGGAACACATCATGCTGAGTGAAATAAGCCAGTCCCAAAGGGACAAATACCATATGTTCTCCCTGATTGGTGACAACTGACTGAACACCAAAAAGGAAACCTGTTGAAGTAAAATGGACACTATGAGGAACGGTGACTTGATCAGCCCTCACCCTGACTGTTAATGAACAACTTAATACATTATCCCTCTTAGTAGTTTTTTTTTGTCTGCTCTACTTAATATGACTGGTTTAATTCTGTAATTAATACACAGTTATTCTTAAGTGTTGAAATTTAACTGAAATGTGATCCCTGTTAAACATAAGAGTGGGAATAAGAGAGGGAAGAGATGTACAATTTGGGACATGCTCAGGCTGACTTGCCCCAAATGGCAGAGTTAGAAACATAGCAGGGGACTCCAATTCAATCCCATCAAGGTGGCATGTACCAATGCCATCTCACTAGTCCAAGTGATCAATTTCAGTTCACAATTGACCATAATGAAAGGACTAAGAGTCAAAGGGAGCACATAAACAAGTCTAGTACCTGCTAATACTAACCGATAGAATAAATAAAGGGGAGAGTGATACAACATGGGAAGCAAGATACTCAGCAGACTCATAGAATGGCTGATGTCCTAAACAGCACTCTGACCTCAGAATCAGCCCTTAAGGCATTCTGATCTGGCTGAAAAAGCCCATGAGAGTATTATAAGCATGGAAGGCCAAGACATTCTGGCAAAAAAAAAAACCTAAATGAAAGATCTCTGTGAGTGAGATCCCAGTGGAAAGAACAGGTCTTCAAAGAAGAAGGTACCTTTCTCTGAAGGGAGGAGAGAACCTCCACTTTGACTATGACCTTGTCTAAACAAGATAAGAGTCGGAGAACTCAAAAGGCTTCCATAGCCTTGGAAACTCATGACTGGAGCATGGGGAGATTAGTGAGGCCATAAACAAGAATGTCAATTTGTAAAGTCAACAACAGGAGTCACTGTGCACTTACTCCTCATGTAGGATCTCTGTCTTTAATGTGCTGTATATTGAGACTTAATGTTATAATGAGTACTCAAACAGTATATTTCACTTTGTGTTTCTATGGGGGTGCATACTAAACTGATCTTCTGAGAAAGAAGAAGAAGAAGAAGAAGAAGAAGCAGAAGAAGCAGAAGAAGAAGCAGAAGAAGAAGCAGAAGAAGAAGCAGAAGAAGAAGCAGAAGCAGAAGCAGAAGCAGAAGAAGCAGAAGCAGAAGAAGAAGCAGAAGCAGAAGAAGAAGCAGAAGAAGCAGAAGAAGCAGAAGAAGCAGAAGAAGAAGAAGAAGCAGAAGCAGAAGAAGAAGAAGAAGAAGCAGAAGAAGAAGAAGAAGCAGAAGAAGAAGAAGAAGCAGAAGAAGAAGCAGAAGCAGAAGAAGAAGCAGCAGCAGAAGAAGAAGCAGCAGAAGAAGAAGAAGCAGCAGAAGAAGAAGAAGCAGCAGAAGAAGCAGCAGCAGCAGAAGAAGAAGCAGCAGAAGCAGAAGCAGCAGCAGCAGAAGAAGCAGAAGAAGAAGAAGCAGCAGCAGAAGAAGCAGCAGCAGCAGCAGAAGAAGAAGAAGCAGCAGCAGCAGCAGAAGAAGAAGAAGAAGAAGAAGAAGAAGCAGAAGAAGCAGAAGAAGAAGAAGAAGAAGAAGCAGAAGCAGAAGAAGAAGAAGAAGAAGCAGAAGAAGAAGAAGAAGCAGAAGAAGAAGAAGAAGCAGAAGAAGAAGCAGCAGAAGAAGAAGCAGCAGCAGAAGAAGAAGAAGCAGCAGAAGAAGAAGAAGCAGCAGAAGAAGCAGCAGCAGCAGAAGAAGCAGCAGCAGCAGAAGAAGCAGCAGCAGCAGAAGAAGCAGCAGCAGAAGAAGAAGCAGCAGCAGAAGAAGCAGCAGCAGCAGCAGCAGAAGAAGAAGAAGCAGCAGCAGCAGCAGCAGCAGCAGAAGAAGAAGAAGAAGAAGAAGAAGAAGAAGAAGAAGCAGAAGAAGAAGCAGAAGAAGAAGCAGAAGAAGAAGAAGAAGAAGCAGAAGCAGAAGAAGCAGAAGCAGAAGAAGCAGAAGAAGCAGAAGAAGCAGCAGAAGCAGAAGAAGCAGAAGAAGCAGCAGAAGCAGCAGAAGAAGCAGCAGAAGAAGAAGCAGCAGAAGAAGAAGCAGCAGAAGAAGAAGCAGCAGAAGAAGAAGAAGCAGCAGAAGAAGAAGCAGCAGCAGAAGAAGAAGCAGCAGCAGAAGAAGAAGAAGCAGCAGCAGAAGAAGAAGCAGCAGCAGAAGAAGAAGCAGCAGAAGAAGAAGAAGCAGAAGCAGAAGCAGCAGAAGCAGAAGCAGAAGCAGAAGCAGCAGAAGCAGCAGCAGCAGCAGCAGCAGCAGCAGCAGCAGCAGCAGCAGAAGAAGAAGAAGAAGAAGAAGAAATTATCAACTCCCAACTTGACTCTCACTGGGATTAAACATGACAATAGGTCTGATCTGATTTCATCATCATTTAAAAAAAAATCATCTATTATTTTTCACTTTATGTTTCTGTGTGGGAGCAAACTGCTGAAATCCTTACTTAATGTATACTAAGCTGATCTTCTGTATATAAAGAGAATCGAAAATGAATCTTGATGTGAATGGAAGGGGAGAGGGAGTGGGAGAGGGGAGGGTTGCAGGTGGGAGGGACGTTATGGGGGGGAAGCCATTGTAATCCATAAGCCATACTTTGGAAATTTATATTCATTAAATAAAAGTTAAAAAAAAAAAAAACCTAAGAGTAAATAAGTGAGATCTTTATTTCCATTCTATCCTAACAGCAACACTACCTGATAGCATAAGGCACATAATTTTCTTTTAGTAGGGCAAGGGTTCAAAGTTCAAGGCCACCATTTACTAACTACAAGTCCCTAGACAAGTAAATTAATCCATCTGAGACTCCATTTCCTCAACCACAGAATGGTACTAATATCTTACAGGTTTCTAAAGATAAAAAAGTATTTAAAGAATCCAACACACAGCAGTCATACTCCAAGTGCTAGTTATTTCCTCAAAGAATCAATCATATTTCAGAAGCCATAAAAGCAATTAGTATTCTCTGAACAACAAAACAGAACTCAACTAGATCCACAAGTAACGAGAGATGAGATCATTCAAACAACTCTCCACCAAAGATAACAAAAAAGCCAGATAATTTTTTAAAAAATATGATAAGAAAGAATAAAGTAACAAAGTATAAAAAAAAAAAAAGATTAAGACAAGATTCAGGAAAAGAAAAAGAATCCAGAAAGGACAGCTCCAACTTGGGAGGTCTATTTGCTACGAGTATGTTGGCCTATCCGGAAAGCCAGATGAAAGCTGAGAAGGTGCCTATCCACAGGTAAGAAGGGCAACAGCCCAAAGACCACTAAGGGCAGGAGACCTGATAAATCAGGCATAAGGAAGAACCACATGTTTAACAAACCTTATATGCTCTATATACCAAATTTAATTCATTTGGGGACACCAAGAAAAATCTCAAATCTCTGAAATGCAATTAAAGTGATCCCAGACATTCGGCAGAAGGAAATGACAAATGCTCCCCGCAAGATAATATTACCCTATGTAGCAAATTATTTCTATAGCAATTACCCCAAATAACTTCTGGTTCAAAACCAAGATAATCAGATATATAAGAAAGCAACACAACAAGAATGACAAACAGTAGACAGGAGACAACTGAAACAGATCTGTAAGAACTCCAAATGTTGGAATTCTCAGACAGACTTTAAAATAACAATGGCTTGCCCTTAAATTTTCAACAGATTAATGGGTGGATAAAGACATATATGTACAGTAGCATCTAGCTGTTGGATATGTACCTTTGTCTGTATAAGTCTCAGGACTTTCAGGATATTAAAAAATTTTCCTAATACTGAGCGTGGGAGGGGATGGGGGTCACCATTCACTATGTTCACATTTTCAATAGACAGCAGAAAATATTTTTTTTAAATGGCAGAGTTGATTTGAAAAAGAACTAAACAGAAATTCTAGGAGTAGACATTTAGTTTAGTGGTTAAGACTCTACTTGGGATACCCACATCCCATATGGAATGCCCAACTTTTTCTCCAGATTCCAGCTTCATGCTAATCCACGCTGTGGGAAGCACTGGTAGAAGCTTAAGTAGTTGGGTTCCTGCCACCACTTGAGTGATGGGCATTAAGTTTCAGGCTTCTGGCTGTGGCCTACTCCAGATCTAGCTGTTGTGGGCATTTGGAGAATAAACCAACAGATAGATCTCTGCCTCTGAGAGAGAGAGAGAGAGAGAGAGAGAGAGAGAGAGAGAGGCCTACTCTGTGTCTCTACCTTTCAAATAAATAAAATTTAAAAATTTAATTAAAAAAGTAAATTCTAGAACTAAAAACAAAATTTATAGACACTAAGAACTCAATGAATAGGCCTAACAGATTAAGGCTACAGAAGAGGGAGTTGAAAAATCAGTCAGAAAAAAATATGCCTGGTGTCCAGAGTTGTGGTGCAGTGGGTTAAGGCTGTATCTGCAATGCCAGCATCTCTTGTCTGAGTACCTGTTGAATCCTGGCTTCTCTGCTTCCAAAACAGTTCCCTGCTAATGTGCCTGGGAAAGCAGCAGAAGATGGCCCAAGTGCTTAGCCCCTGCCACCCAAGTGGGAAACCCAGATGGAGTTCCAGGTTTCTGGCTTTTGCCTGGCCTAGCCTCAATGGTTGTGGGCACTTAGGGAGTGAAGATGGAAGACCTCTTTCTCTTTCTGTCTCTCCCTTTCTCTGTCACTCTGCCTTTCAAATAAATAAAACAAACCTTTTAAAAATGTCTAGAATAGAATGCTGGGAAAAATATAAAGGAATTAACAGATAAAATAAAGCTACAAAACATACCATAAGCTTAACTGGGGTCGTACAGAAGAGAAAATAATTATCTGCTTGAAGTAACTATGACAGACTGTCCCCATCCGATAGAAGACATCAATTGACAGATATCAGAAATCTCTATAGCAAACAGGGTAAATAAAAAGAAATCCATACCTGGACATTTTAAGTGAATGTCCCAATTAAAAGAATGCCAAAGATGGGACCTGCATTGTGTCTCAGTGGGTTAAGCTGCCACCTGCCATAATGCCGGCATCCCATACAGATGTCAGCTCAAGTTCCGGCTGCTCCACTTCTGATCCAGCTCCCTGCTAATACAGCTAGGAAAGCAGTGGAAGATGGCCCACGTCCTTGGACCCCTGCACCCACATTGGAGACCAGGATGGAGTTTCAGGCTCCTGGCTTCAACCTGGCCCATCCCTGGCTGTTGCAGCCTAGCCAACTGGGGAGTGAATCAGAAGATGGGAGATCTCTCTCTCTCTTTATCTCTCTCTCTCATCTTTTCTGCTCTCTCTAAACTCTAGCTTTCAATAAATAAATAAATCTTAAGAAACAAAAAATGCCAAAAAATGAAAACCATACAAAATATTATTTACCAACAATGCAATGAAGCCAGAAATGAAAATAAAATCTTCATGTTTGCAATATAAAAATATATTTATTAACCGATGCATGAAGAAACAAATAAAAGCAGAAATTAGGAAATATTTGGAACTCAATAAATATGAACACACTACATACATATCAGAACTATGACTAGAGGGTAATGTATGCTCTTAACTGCATATATTACAATGGAAGGCTGAAAATCATAGAGGCAAGCATTCATCTCAAAATTCATAAAAAGCATAGCAAAATATGTAGGTAAGTAAAAGGAAGTAATAAGTAAAAGGAAGAAAACAATAAAGCTCAGAAATTAACCATGAACAAAAACATGCAGTAGTCCACAAATTGTGGTCCTCAAGATCCTTGGGTGGGCCCCACAGTTAAAACTATTTCCATAATAACACTAAGGTGATGGTACATTTTAAGCCATGTTGACACTTACAATGATGATGCAAAAGCAATTTAGTTTATAACCGTTAAGCATTAAAATTGTACACTGTCTTTTAAATATTCTGTGACAAAATGGGGTAACAATAAACATTATCTGCTGTAAACCAAAACATGCTGGTTGAATTAAGCATTGTTTTCATGTTCATGGAACCTTTTTTTTTTTTTTTTTTTTTGACAGGCAGAGTTAGACAGTGAGAGAGAGACAGAGAGAAAGGTCTTCCTTCCATTGGTTCACTCCCCAAATGGCCGCTACAGCCGGCATGCTGTGCTGATCCGAAGCCAGGAGCCAGGTGCTTTCTCCTGGTCTCCCATGCAGGTGCAGGGCCCAAGCACTTGAGCCATCCTCCACTGCCTTCCCAGGCCACAGCAGAGAGCTGGACTGGAAGAGGAGCGACCGGAACAGAATCCGGCGCCCCAACTGGGACTAGAACCTGAGGTGCCAGCACCGCAGATGGAAGATTAGCCTAGTGAGCCATCGCACTGGCCATGGAACCATTTTTATGATAGAGTAACTGCTAAGTGTATTTATCCAGGCTTGAGTATTTGACATTTTCTTTTTTTTTTTTCTTTGAAGATTTATTTATTTGAAAGGTAGAGTGACAGAAGAGAACAAGAGAGACAGAAATCCTCCATCTGCTGATCCACTCCCCACATGGTGGAAACAACAAGGGCTGGACCAGGCTAAAGCCAGGAGTGGGTAATTCTATCCAGGTTTTCCACACGGGTGGAAGTCCAAGTACTAAGATCATCTTCTGTAGCTTTCCCAGGTGCATCAGAAGGAAACTAGATTGCAAGCAAAGTAGCCAGGACTGAAACAGGTGCTCTGATACAGCATGCTGGCATTGCCAGCCGCAGCTTAATCCACTATGCCACAGTGGGCCCCTTGGCACACATTTTGTCAAAAATGAACACAGTGAGCCAGAAAAACAACTGACAGCATTCATTGCCCAGATCAAATTTGAGTTTTCAAGCAAGAGTTGGGAATATGACAGACTTGTATCTACTGCCTTGAGTTTGACTACATCCCAGTACTTACGGAGCCTTTTCTGTTAACAACAGTGATTTTCATAAACGTGGTCTTTGGTATCACATACTAAAATATGTGCCTGTCAGTATTTGGAGGGTCCACCTAACTCAGTGAACTTATATTTCCCAAATAGCCAAAGCATAACTTTACAAAACTATGGATAAGTAAAAGATTTATTCAAAACCTTTGAAATAAATACAATTTTCAAAGAAAAGAATAAGATCAATGATGTCAATGTACATGAATAGGAAAAATGTACTAAATAAGATTCCATACTGCAACTAAACCTCTTAAAAACGAATCAGGGGCAGCACCGTGGCTCACTTGGCTAATCCTCCACCTGTGGCGCCGGCACCCTGGGTCCTAGTCCCGATTGCTCCTCTTCCAGTCCAGCTCTCTGCTGTGGCCAGGGAGGGCAGTGGAGGATGGCCCAAGTGCTTGGGTCTCTGCACCCGCATGGGAGACCAGGAGGAGGCACCCAGCTCCTGGTTGGGATCGGCGCAGTGCCGGCCGTGGTGGCCATTAGGGGAGTGAACCAATGGAAGGAAGACCTTTCTCTCTGTCTCTCTCACTGTCTATAACTCTCTTCTCTTTCTCACTGTCTAACTCTGCCTGACAAAAAAAAACATTTTTGTTTTCCAAATGATTTTCTTCTTGTATTTCAACCAAAACAAATACTACAGAAGAATGAATTCAGAAGCAGATATGAAAGCACAACTATCTTATTAAGCCAGACACTTAAAACATATTTGCAGGAGGGGGCACTATGGCATAGCAGGCTAAGCCTCCCCCTTGCGGCACCAGTATCCTATATGGGCGCCAGTTCATATTCTAGCTGTTCCTCTTCCAATCCAGCTCTCTGCTATGGCCTGGGAAAGCAGCTATAGATGGCACAAATGCTTGGGCCCTTGCACCTGTGTGGGAGACCTGGAAGAAACTCCTGGCTCCAGATCAGCCAAGCTCCAGCAATTGAGGCCATTTGTGGAGTGAACCAGTGGATGAAAGACCTGTTTCTCTGTCTCTCTCTCTCTGTAATTCTACCTCTCAAATAAATAAATAAAATCTTCAAAAAAAAAAAAAAAAAGATATTTGCAAAAAGGTATAATGATGCCATTCACCTCACTGAATTTGTTCTCAAAGATGCTATTTTTCCTTTAAAGAATGTACTGATATTAACATTGAATGGGTTTAATGTATTTTTAAACAAGCTAACAAGTATTTTAAGATTTTTCTCAGTTTTAATTTAAAAACCGAAAAAGGGCTGGAGCTGTTGTGGCACAGCAGGTTAAGCAGTCACTTTTGACATCAGCATCCCACAGTGAAGTACCAGTTTGAATCCCAGCTGCTCCACTTCTGATCCAATTCCGTGCTAATATCCCTGGGAAGGCTGAGGAAAATGGTCCAATGCTTGGGCCCCTGCACCCACGTGGGAGACCAGGATGGATTTCCTGGCTCCTGTTTTTAGCCTGGCCCAGTACCAGCCATTTAGGCCCTCTGAAGCGCGTTCCAGTAGATGTAAGATCTCTGTCACTCTGCCTTTCAAATAAATAAATCTTTAAAATAAGTAGAAATAAAAAAGGTGCCAGCACTGTGGCAGAGCAGGTAAAGCCACCACCCACAATGCCAGCATCCATAGGGCTGCCGGTTAAGTCCTGGCTGCTCCACTTCCAATCCAGCTCCCTCCTAATGCACCGGGAAAGCAGCTTCAGAAGATCGCGGAAGTACCTGGGCCCCTGCCACCCACATCAGAGACCCAGACAGTGTCAGGCTTTTGGTTTTGTTTGGCCTGACCCAGCCCACGGCCATCACAGCCATTCTGGGGACTGAACCAGAAGAAAGAAGACCTCTCTCTCTCTTTCCCCCTCTCTCTGTAACTCAGCCTTTAAAATAAATAAATAAATCTTTAAAAAATTTAAAAGTATCACCACAGATCCTGATGAAATTGTGAAACTGGAAAGATTTCATAAACTTTATGCCAACATATTTTAAAGTTTATTGAAATACTAACAACCATAGCCAAAGAGACAATTTATATAATATAGGAATGGAGGATATATAAAATACAGGGATATATACATTGTCCTAATACCATTAAATAAATAAGTAAGTAAAGCTATATTAAGCAAATTCTTCCAGATAAGAAAAAGCAGGGAGAATTCTCCAGTTCATTTTATGAAGCCAGCATAAACTCAATACAAAAACCAAAGACACCATAAGAAGGGAGTATTACAGGTCAAACACACTAAAAGATGCAAAAGTCCTGATCAAAATTTTATAAACCTAATATAACAATTTTTTAAAAAGACTATGACCAAGTGGGTCATGAACAAATAATTACAAGAATGCAAGACTGATTGAGCATTAAAAAGAATATCAATGTAATTTATCACATTAACAGATTAAAGAAGAAAAGGCTTATGATTCTCTCATTATATGCAATAAAAGTATTGGTAAAAATTAATATGCATTCAAGACAGAAATTACTTAGCACATCAGGAACAAAGAGAACTTCCTTAATCTGATAAAAGGTATCCACAGAACACTACAGCAAACATCATACTTAATGGCCAAACAGTGAAAGTTTTCCCTTTGAGATCAGGAACAAGTCAAGGGTGTCCTCTATGGTCACTTCTATTTGGAAATGTAGTGGAGGTCCTAGCCAGAGAAGTAAGGCAAGAGAAAGAAATAAAAGGTGTAAGGATTATCAAGAGAAAAACAGGCCGGCGCCACGGCTCACTAGGCTAATCCTCCACCTTGCGGCGCCGGCACACTGGGTTCTAGACCCAGTCAGGGCGCCAGATTCTGTCCCGGTTGCCCCTCTTCCAGGCCAGCTCTCTGCTGTGGCCTGGGAGTGCAGTGGAGGATGGCCCAAGAACTTGGGCCCTGCACCCCTTGGGAAACCAGGAGAAGTACCTGGCTCCTGCCATCGGATCAGCGCGGTGCACCGGCCGCAGCGCGCTGGCCGCGGCAGCCATTGGAGGGTGAACCAACGGCAAAGGAAGACCTTTCTCTCTCTCTCTCTCTCACTGTCCACTCTGCCTGTCAAAAAAAAAGAAAAAAGCAAAGAAAGAAAAACAAAATTCATTATTCACAAACAATATGATCATAAATATGGAAAATTGAAAGCACCTATTTAAAAATTTACAAATAAAGAGTTGAATAAGATTGTAATACTCAAAATCAATATCATTTCTATGTGAACAGCAACTGCAGTTAGAAAACTTAAAAAAACAAAGACAGTATTTAAAATGGTCTCCAAAAATATGTATCTAGCAGTAAGTCCAATGAGAGATGAGAAATCCTCTATGGGGAAATCATAAACTTCATCAATAAACATTAAAGAACTAAATAAATGAAAATATATGCAATGCTCATGACTTGGAAGACAAACTTCTTTTAAAGATTTTATTTATTTGAAAGGCAGAGTGATAGAGAAGAGAGGGAGAGACAAAGACAGATCTTCCAATCTGCTGGTTCACTCCCCAAATGCCCTCAACAGCCAGGACTAGTCCATGCTGAAGCCAGGAGCCAGGAATTCAATCCAAGTCTCTCATATGGGAAGTAGGAATCCAAGTACCTGGGCCAGCATATGCTGCCTCCCATGTACATTAGCAGGAAGCTAGGTGAAAAGCACAGAATAGCCAAGACTAGAACCAGCCAATCCTATATGGAATGCAGGTGTTCCAACTGTTGGTTTAACCTGCTACGCCACAACATTCACCCCAGAAACGGCACATTTTTAAAGAAATATATTCTCCCTAAATTAGTTGTGGTAATCTCAGTGAAAATCCGAACAGGATTATGTACATGTGATAAAACTCAATATGCTGATGTTTAAGCATATATGAAAATGCAAAGGACCAAGAGCCAAGATGTTGGAAAAAATCAAGACATATGAACTTTTCAAATACACATTGTGTAAAAGATTCTGGAATTTATGAAAATAGACCAACAGAACAGAATAGAGAGCCATGAGACACAGACCCCCTCATAAATGGGCACTATGGGTAGCATAACATGGAGAAAAGATCTTTCATTTTTCAAATACAGTTAGGAAAGAACCTATCCACATGGAAACAAATTAAATTGAACCTACTCCTTCACATTATTCATAACAATACATTCTATCTGACTGGTAATAAGGCTCACAGCAATAGCTACATAAAGAACTACTTCAAGTTAAAAACAAAATTTATTGATTAAATATCCACACACACACCCCCCCAGGATATATCTTAACGATAAGTATCTTCCTCTTTGTGGTAATCTTGGTAGTGTTACAGTGAAAGAACTTTTTTACATAGAAGTGTAAAGCAAATAAGTAACTAGAGTAATGTCATTAAGGAACCAAGATTTTTAGAGTACGAGAGGAGATATTAATATATAAAATCAAAACTAAGTAAAAATCCTTTTCTGAAGTAGAAATCTTCTTACAAATTCAGTATTTTCTCTTTGTAAACAATATATTTATTAATTCTGTTCACTTTATGACTAGAAATAATGAAAACTCAATAGTAATAAATGCCCAATCATCCAAATTGTGCTTTCTGAAAACCAATTCCATTTAAGGGGGAGAAAAAACTCTGAAAAAAATGGCTGACTCTAGTTCTATGGAAGAAAATATAAGCAGCCTGATGGTATCTCTCTCAAATCCTGAAAGCAAAGAACCAATAAAGGAATATTAGAGTCATGTCAGAAGGACACAAGTGATAAATGAAGAAGTTTCCCAATGATTAAAGAAAAATAATTTGAGCATCATAAAGAACAACTATAATAGATTTAAACATTAAAAATATAAAAATCTGTAATTTTAAACAAAAACAACAAACATAAACACTGGTCACCTTCACAAGTTGCTGGAATGTAACAGGATCAAATCAATCCTTTATAACTTTCCTACAGGGATTCTTTAAGGATAACCAAATGCTTTTTGGAAGTAAATCTAACTTTTTAGAAAACAGTTATAGTTAATAAATGCAGTAGGAATTATAAAGCCATAAATATACTATTCTATGATCCCAAAACAGAATAAAGGATCTAGTCAAGTATAAATGACTACTAGAGGAAGATAAAGGTGGATGGGAAAGTTGATCTGGTTGTAATCAACTGTATCCACTGATTAATCTCAACATTACTAAAAGTGAAATAACCACCCAACATGTTCTTCCTGATGTGATACATCAAGAAATACATAGCATAACCAATAAAAATACTCTAAACAAGAAAACTAAACCTAACTCTAAATAAGCCTCTCAACCTAATTATCAGTTTACATGAAATAAGACGGAGGAACATGTTAATGACCCAGAAGAATACAATCAGTCAAATTCAGAAGTGAGAAATTCTACAACATATAACACAATTTCTTCAACAAATAAACAGAAATTTAAAGATAAACTGACATATATTAATCAGACTGAACACACACACAACACACATCAACCAGTGCAGTATGTGGACCTTTTTTTGATTCTGAGGCTATCAACCATTAAAAGACTTAGGTTTCTTAAAATAATAGTTGAAAACTGAAAACAGATTGAGTATTTTAAGACATACATATTAAGAAATCACAGTAAATTATATCAGTAAAGCAATACTCCTATCTGTAAGAGATGCATATTAGAAATATTTACTGGTAAAGTTATATAATACCCAGTATTTGCCATGAAATACTCCAAAATTATTAATAAATTACTTATGCAGGGAGGGAATCAATATTGGTGAAATTAATTCAAATTAATGATGAAAGTAAAAACTCTGAGGTTACATACAATACTTTCACAGTCTAAGAGTAGGGCAGGAGTTACTAAACAAAACTGAAAACTCATTAAGTAAAAATGTTTTATACCATATATAATTTAAAAAATTGCTTACTTCACATTATTTAAAGGTACTTACTGCTGGTAAAAGTGACTGCATATTTTGATTAGAATCTGCTATTGTAGCAAGGTATACCAAGTTTGTGTGCAACATCT
Source organism: Oryctolagus cuniculus (assembly GCF_964237555.1). Classification (NCBI taxonomy): domain Eukaryota; kingdom Metazoa; phylum Chordata; class Mammalia; order Lagomorpha; family Leporidae; genus Oryctolagus; species Oryctolagus cuniculus. The sequence goes on along the minus strand of NC_091441.1, from coordinate 51,639,721 downwards.
GCTGATACCTGGTGAAACAAAGCAGATATCAATATTAAAAAATAATTTTCTTATCTGTTTAATACAAATAGCATGCCAACAATTTTTAGAGTTTAATAAAAGATTTGCTATATGGACATCAATAAGACTTTAACCTTTGCTATTTCTTCTGTAAAACAATACCAAATAAATAACACATTGAAATTAATAATGAACATAGAAATCTTACCATGTGATAGACATTGTTTTACACGCACATATATTTCAACCAGTCCCCAAATCAACACAAGGTGGAAGCTCTAATTTCTCCATTTTACAGATGAAAAAACTACAGTTTAAGGAGGACGGCAGGGGGCCGGCGCTGTGGTGCAGTGGGTTAATCCTTTGTCTGCAGCACCAGCATCCCATATGGGCACGGGTTCTAGTCCCGGCTGTTCCTGTTCCAATCCAACTCTCTGCTATGGCCTGGGAAAGCAGTACAAGGAGCTCGGGCCCCTGCACCCGTATGGAAGACCCGGAAGAAGCTCCTGGCTGCTGGCTTCGGACTGGCCCAGCTCTGGCCACTGGGGCCATTTGGGGAATAAACCAGCAGATGGAAGACCTTTCTCACTGTCTCTCCCTCTCACTTTCTGTAACTCCACCTCTCAAATACATAAATAAAAAAATAAAGAGGATGGGACCGGCCTGGCCTGAAGCGCCGGCATCCCACATGGGCACCGGTTCTAGGCCCAGCTGCTCCTCTTCCAATCCAGCTCTCTGCTACGGGCTGGGAAAGCAGTGGAAAATGGCCCAGGTCCTTGGGACCCTGTACCCGCGTGGGAGACGGGGAAGAAGCTCCTGGCTCCTGGTTTTGGATCAGTGCAGCTCCGGCCACTGCGGCCATCTAGGGAGTGAACCACCGGACGGAAGACCTCTCTGTCTTTCTGCCTCTCCTCTCTCTGTGTAACTCTTTCAAATAAATAAATCTTTAGAAAAAAAAAAAAAGGAATCACAATAGAATCTTTGCTGTATTATCTACTTTAAGTTTTATAATTTTTTCTTTAGTAAGAAATAAAAAATTATGTCTCCCTGACCTTCAAATAAACTTAACACTAATAAACATGTTTCTAATGCTCACATGAATTCAATCAGACACATTTTTTTAAAGATTTTATTTATTTATTTGAGAGGTAGAGTCACAGACAGAGGGAGAGACAGAAAAGGCTTCCATCTGCTGGCTCACTCCCCAGATGACCGAAATGGCCAGAGCTGTGCCAATCCGAAGGCAGAAGCCAGGTGCTTCTTCCGGGTCTCCCATGCGGGTGCAGGGGCCCAAGGACTTGGGCCATTTTCTCCTGCTTTCCCAGGCCATAGCAGAGAGCTGGATCAGAAGTGGAGCAGCCAGAACTAGAACTGGTGCCCATATGGGATGTCAGTGCTGCAGGCAGAGTATTAACCTACTACACCATGGCACCGGCCCCCTACACACATTTTTTGACAATGATTCTTATATAAACCAGGACCAAGAAATAACTATTATATGTATATTGGACTATTTATAAGGGTTGATTATGTTATAGAAAGTCTTCAAACGGTACTAACAGCAACCACTAGCTAGAATTATTTCACTATTTTGTAGAAATATTGAGTGGACAAAAGGCCTCCATAGCCTTGGCAACTCATGACAAGAGCCTCGGGTGATTACTGACGCCATAAATGAGTGTCAATCGTTAAATCAACACCAGGAGTCATTGTGCACTTACTCCCCATGTAGGATCTCTGTCCATAATGTGTTGTACTATGTGAATTAACGACATAACTAGTACTCAAACAGTACTTTACACTTTGTGTTTCTGTGTGGGTGCAAACTGTTGAAATCTTTACTTAGTATATATTAAATTGATCTTCTGTATATAAAGATAATTGAAAATGAATCTTGATGTGAATGGAATGGGAGTGGGAGATGGGATGGTTGTGGGTGGGAGGGAGGTTATGGGGGGGGGGGGGCATGGTAATCCAAAAGCTGTACTTAGGAAATTTATTAAATAAAAATTAAAAAAAGAAAAAAAAAGGCTGAGTGGAAACTGATATATGGGGTTCCATCTCTTACCATTTCTAAAATATCAATTAGCCTATTTTAATGAGAACACATTACTCATTTCAAGATCCTTGGGGCTATCTTTTGCTTCTCTGAGTATTAGAATGACTGCATTATTTGCAGATATCAGATCTACTGAAGCCCACTGATAACCCCATCAAAAGCAAAACTACCAAACCTTAAGAAGAGACATGGTTTACTCATGACTCTAAGAAAAAAAGATAGGTCCAGTGCTGTGGCGTAGCAGGTAAACACAGCACCTGCAGTGCCAGCATCCCATATGGGCCCCAGTTCAAATCCCAGCTGCTCCACTTCCATTCCAGCTCTCTGCCATGGCCTAGGAAAGCAGTGGAAGATGGCCCAAGTTCTTGAGTCCCTGCACACTTGTGGGAGACCTGGAAGAAACTCCTGGCTCCTGGCTTCTGATCAGCACAGCTCTGGCCACTGTGGCTACCTGGAGAATGAACCAATAGATGGAAGACCTCTTTCCCTCTGCCTCTGCCTCTCTAACTCTGCCTTTCAAATAAATAAATAAATCTTAAAAAAAAAAAAAAAAAAAGATTTAGTATTATACTGATTAGTACTTATTAAGTTAATGATAAAATATTATTAAATCTTTTCGACCATACTCAACATCTCATTTGTCTAGAAGCAGAGTTAAAGTAGATCTCTAAAACCCTGGCAGGAGCCAGTGTTGTGACACAGCAGATTAAGCCTCCACCTGCAATACTGTAATCCCTTATGGATACCGGTTTGAGTCCAGGATGCTCTGCTTCAGATCCACCTCCCTGTTAATATCACCTGGGAAAGCAGTGAAAGACTGCTCAAGTACCTGGACCCTAGTAGCTACATGAGAGACCTGGATGGAACTCATGGCTTTGGCCTGGCTCAGTCCTGGCCACTGCAGCCTTTTGGGGAGTGAACCAGCAGAGACCTCTTTTCCTCTCTCTCTTTCTCCATTCCACCATGTAAGTCAAAAAAGTAAAAAAATCTTATTTTTTAAGTTAGCCTACTATAGATTTTCTGAAATTTTTTTAAAGATTTATTTATTTTCAAAGAGTTAGAAAGAGAGGGAGAGAGGTCTTCCATCCACTGATTCACTCCCCAGATGGCTGCAACGGCCAGAGATAGGCCAGGACCAGGAAATTCATCTGGGTCTCCCATGTAAGAACAGGAGCCCAAGCACTTGGGCCATCCTCTACTGTCTTCCTCAGGCCATTACAGGGGGCTGGATCGGAAGCACAGCAGCTGGGACATTAACTGGTGTCCACATGGGATGCTGGCAAGGCAGGCAGCTGCTTTATCCACTATGCCACAGCACTGGCCACATTTTACTGAATTTCAAGTTCTACCTGTGGTTGTTTTGGCAAGGCCAGACCAAATGATTTCACAGGCCCTAATAAGGCCAGTATGCCCAGCTTTCCCCACCCCTACTACAGTAACAGTGTAATCATCATAAGAAAATTATTCTTGAGACACAATATTATCACCTAATCCATAAAACCCATTCGAATTTCTCCAATTGTAGTAATACCCATAAATGATTTTCTCTAATATAGAGATATAAGGTTAAAAAAAATTTTTAGTTTGATATTTCTAACTTCAATAGGTATTACACCTTACAGCATTCAACAAACAAGCTTATTCAGTGAACTCAAGGCTCAAAATTTTACATGAATGAAAAAGTAATAAATATTAATATACTTTAAAGGGTTTGTGTATAGGTCACCTAAAAAGCAATCAGCAAATCTTCTAGAAGAATCTGGATTCAGCTGTGACAACTAAAACACTAAAAATTATATTATATATTGTCTCATAAACTTTTTATTCTATACTGTTACATGTCACTGAAACAACTTACTTTCTTAACATATTTTTAAAACACTATACGTTAATGTACATACCAGAATTTAAACAGAAAGAATGTGGACATATCATCTCCACAAGTGATTCAGACCTCACTTACAAGAGTGCAATTGACTGAGTTGTGTTCTTGTGTTCACTGATATTATTAGATAAAGCCATACATTCAAAGATATTACCAAGAAAAATCAGTGGTTGGTAGGAATATTGTGCTCATTATCTTATTACTACATATTCATATTTTCTAAGTTTCTACAACATATATATTGCTCTCGTAAACTATTTTTTTCTTTATTTTTTATTTTTTATTTTTTTATTTTTGGACAGGCAGAGTGGACAGTGAGAGAGTGAGAGACAGAGAGAAAGGTCTTCCTTTGCCGTTGGTTCACCCTGCAATGGCCGTCGCGGCAGGCGCGCTGCTGCCCCGGCATCGCACTGATCCGAAACCAGGAGCCAGGTGCTTCTCCTGGTCTCCCATCCGGGCGCAGGGCCCAAGCACTTGGGCCATCCTCCACTGCCTTCTGGGCCACAGCAGAGAGCTGAACAGGAAGAGGAGCGACCGGGACAGAATCCAGCAACCCAACTGGGACTAGAACCCGGTGTACCGGCGCCGCAGGTGGAGGATTAGCCTATTGAGCCGCGGCACCGGCCCTCCACCAACTTTATACATACACACATGACTTTTTAAACTTACAAATAACTTTAAAACAAAAGGAAACAATAAAAAGGAATGGACTCTGGGAATTAGATAAAAAGTGAAACAAATTATAAGAAAGGAGTATAGCACAAAAACCAGGGTTGCTGGGATTATCTGCTTTAGAATAGAACAATGAGATCTCTGAGAAAGAGAGATGTGTCCCAAAACAATGGCGAGAATAAAATACTCTAAAGCTGCATTGTCTAATACAACAGCCAGAGGGTACAATGAAATGTGGCTAATTCAAAATGAGATGCATTTAGAGTAACATACACAATGGCTTAGGAGAAAAGGAATATAAAATCTTATTAATTTTTATACTGGCTATACACTGAAATGATAGTGTCTTGAAAATTATGTGTTAAACAAAATGTTATTAATATTAAATGCACTTATTTCTTTCTAATTGTACAGAAACTTTAAATGGCATCTATTGCTCACATTTATTTTCTACTGGACATTGTAGTTCTAGAGATGTCTGATAAAATATTCAATTTATTCTACCACGCCAGAGTCTACTAAAGTATGCCATTTTCTCCAGACATTACCACTTCAAAATAAGAAAGTATGGTTCTTAGGAATGATAAACAGTTCTTTTATTAAATAAAAGCTCTCTCATCAGTATATACAGATACAAACATACATCTTACAAATCTGAATATCAAACTCTTCTACAAACCAAATTATAGACAAAACTGAAATCACGTTTTTATGATGTAGAGTAAGGAATATAAGAAAAAACTGATACCCACTCCCCTGACAAAGAAATTTTTCTTTTGCAAAAACTCAAGAAAAGCCACACAAAAACTCATTCACAAATGTTCACAAAAACTTATACACAAATGTTCACCATAGTATTTTGAACCAAGAAGGGAAAAAAAAACAAATGTCACCATTAACAAATAAATAAAATGTTGAGAAACCTGCACATTGGAAGATAACCTGGCAATAAAAAAAGAAATAAACTACTTCAAAAAGTAAGTGACAAATGTCAATCAAAACACAACACATACAGGGTACACATGTGGCCTAATAAGCCACTCACACCCTACATGTAAGTGCCTGGGTTTGATTACTGCCTCCAGCTCCAGATTCCAGTTCACTAACGTGGACCACAGAAGGCAGCAATGATGGCTCCAGTAGTTAGGTTCCTGCCACCCACATGGGAGACCTGGATTCAGTTTCTGGCTACTGATGGCTGCAGGCATCTGGGGAGTGAACCAGTCCATAGGAGCTTGCTCTAGCACACACTCTTCTTCTTTCTGTGTCTTTCAAATTAAAAAAAAAAAAAAAAAAAAAAAGATAATCTACAAGGGGCATTCAAAAGGTTCAAGAAAAATGCCTATTAAGAAAAATTGCAGGCCGGTGCCGCGGCTCACTAGGCTAATCCTCCACCTAGCGGCACCAGCACACCGGGTTCTAGTCCCAGTCAGGGCGCCGGATTCTGTCCTGGTTGCCCCTCTTCCAGGCCAGCTCTCTGCTGTGGCCAGGGAGTGCAGTGGAGGATGGCCCGAGTACTTGGGCCCTGCACCCGATGGGAGACCAGGATAAGTACCTGGCTCCTGCCTTCGGATCAGCGCATGCGCCAGCCGCAGCGCGCCAGCTGTGGTGGCCATTGGAGGGTGAACCAACGGCAAAGGAAGACCTTTCTCTCTGTCTCTCTCACTGTCTAACTCTGCCTGTCAAAAAAAAAAAAAAAAAAAAAAAAGAAAGAAAGAAAGAAAGAAAGAAAAAGAAAAATTGCATGGATTTCAAAATGTTTTTGCACCTAAATGAACTTATTTTTAAATTCCATTTCCCATAAACTTTTTTTATTTGACAGCAACAGAAAGAGAGAGAGACAAAGTAAGAGAGATCCTTCATCTGCTAGTTCACTCCCCAAACGGCTACAACAGCCAAGACTGAGCCAGGTTAAAGCCAAGAGCCAGGAACTCCATTTGGGTCTCCCACATGGGTGTGAGGGCCCAAGCACGTGAGTAATCTGCTGTTGCTTTCCCAGGTGCATTAGCAGAGAGCTTGATGGAAAGCAGACCAGTGGGGAGCTCATGTTAGATTCACCATAGGCGGCAGCTTAACCTGCTAAGCCACAACACTGTCCCCACCACAAACTTCTTGAAGTCCCCTCATACTGTATGAATCCATTTATATGCAATGTCACAGTTGACAAATCTATACAAAAAGTAGATTAGTGATTGTCAGGGAGTGAAAGATTAGGTGGAATGGGAAATGGCCACTAATGGGCATGAGATTCTTCTGGGGATGAAGAAAATGTTCTCAAATTGACTGAGGTGATAGCAGCACAACTTTATCAATGAACCTAAAAACACTGAATTGTACATTTTACAAGAGGTTAAATGTATGTGAATTATGTCTCAAAGTTGTAATTAAAAAGAAAAGTAAAAAATTAACAAAAACGTATCACAAAAGTTTCATTTCAATCTTACTGAGAGCACTCTGAGGTCTTTCCTTTATTCTGATAGTCCATTATACACTGAATAAGATGGTTATTTTCGTCCAACATCTGAAACAAAATTAGAGAGTTTATCATAAATCTAGTGCATCAGACAAAAACAAGCCATAAAATTCAGAAAAGGCATCAATACATACTGCTTGAAGAACTCTAAAGTAGATCTCCTACCAAAATACTTTTATCCCAAAAACATTTGCCGTGTGTTATATAAAAACACTTAAGGAAACGGAAATTTTAAAGAAAAATCCCTTAAAACTATTTTTTGTTAATGCTGCTACATGCTACTATAAAAAAAAATTCCAATTAATTTTAATAACAAATAGAATTCTACAGGTCTTTCTCACTTAAAATTTCATCGTAATTTTGTAAAAATTTACAACATGCAGTTCATATGGGTAAGTCCTTTACTGATTTTTTCTTCAGATTTGTAAAAAATGTTTTATCAGAAAACATACAGGATGTTTTTATACAACTATAGCTCACCACAGAAAATCTTATTTTGGGGCCGGCACTGAGGCATAATTGGCTGAGCCTTAGCCTGTGGTGTCCGCATCCCATGAGAGCACTGGCTCAAGTCCTGGCTGCTACTCTTCCGGTCCAGCATCTCTGCTTACGGCCTGGGGAAGCAGTAAAGGATGGCTCAAGTGCTTGGGCCCCTGCCCCTGCACGGGAGACCTGGAAGAAGTTCCTGGCTCCTGGTTTCAGATTGGCCCAGCTCCAGCTATCGCAGCCACTTGGGGAGTGAACCACCAGATGAAGATCTTTCTCTTTGTCTCTGTTTGTCTGTAATTCTACCTCTCAAATAAGTAGAAATAAATAAAATCTCAAAAAAAAAAAGGAAAATCTTACTTCACATCTTTGGAGTGGTATTATGTTTAATCAACAATGTTTTAATATTTCTGTTCCAATTTTTCTCCTTCTGAATTAACTGAAGGCTAGAAGAAGAATGTGAATTTGTTTTATATTTGAACATTTAATTACCTGTTACCTGTAATAACTTTAGCAGTTAGGACTAAAAATTATGAGTTCAAGTTGTCTTCCTATCATTCTAATTCTTTGTAACAGTAAAGAAAAAGCCTATCCTTATCCAGAATGAAGTAAATATATGAAACTGCAGCCTAGGAGACAGCTAGCTAGTGTTCAAGTTTTGTAAAAGTATAGTTTTGTGATTCTCCAAATCAGAATAATCAAATACAATAAAATCAATGCATGTATAAAATACTTATTATTAGACTGAATTTGCCTTATACTTCAATTTTCTTAAACGTTTATAAACAAAAAATTGGTTTATAAATCTATCCTAACAATCTAAATCAATCTTGCCTTCAAGAGGTAAATAATTTATCTAAGCAAAGTGGCACTGAGGAAACAGAGCAATTAAAAGCCCCGTTAGTTTTAGTGCCAACTTTGTTATTCCAAAAATATTCAACGAAAACTCCTAAATTTTCAGGGGCCCTGAATATCAAGGAACAGGACATGTTCCTTTGGAACACAATCAACCCTTCTAGGATTCAATGAAAGAAATGAGGCACAATACCATAAATCACTCTCAATTTAGTTAATTTAACTTCTTAAATTAAAAGCAAAGATCTATTTAACACTTTGATTTTTCTGAGCATGAATCATAATCTTCAACTGCAAGGGAAAAAATACCAACATGCCCTTCTGATAAATCCAACTCTGCCTTTAACAGAATCACTGGATGTGCAAAAAAAAAAAAAAATCCTTAAAAATGCAGTAATTCAATCTCGAACCATTCCTAAACCTAACAAACATCAACATTAGAGGATCTCTCATTTCTCCACACTCTCTCACACTATAGAATAAGGCAGTTAGTTTGGAATTCATTTTTCTCTTATCTGATGATGAAAAATAACTGATCAGCATCACACCGGAATTAATCACTCCTGATGAGTATCGTTAAGATTTACAAAAAATTTTTAATAAAAATAAAAGCTAAGGACCTTCCTAAGGCAAACATAAAAAGCGTGAACCCCTCCAGAACATGCTTTACAAATGTGTACATGGAGCTGTTCCCCAGGCTGCAGGCTCAGCCCAGTGCACTATAGGAAAGCAATGCATTTCCAGTTACTGCCAAGCCGGTTGGTTCAAAAAATAAAGCAACAGTTGGGCAAATGTCAAATGCCACACTACAAAGAAGCTGACAGTAAACAGAAACCGATTAACATAATCTATAGGAGCACAATACTAAAAGCTGACGTTTCCTCTGTTTTCATCGTTGTTCTAGTGCATTAAACAAACAGATTTAAACTGCTAAATTCAGCGAGTTAACTTCTGAAAGTCTAGCTCCCGAAAATTCAGAATGCAGCCTCGCTCCTAGGCAACCAAGGTAGAGGACCATAAAGAACCTTTGTGTCCCCAATTGGAGCAGCACGGCAGCGGCGGCGGTAGCACTTATCCTCTAAAAAGGACGCGGCTCCTGTGCATTTACCACGACTTCAATAATTGGTCGCAACTGTCTCCGCCACTGTAAGCCCCAGCAAGGCAAGGGACCATGGCTCAACACACAGCCTCAGCGCCTACAACAGCGCTTAACAGATATTTGCAGGACACGTAAAGAACCAGGGGTGATCCCGAAGGGAAAACGGGGTTCCGGGTGTAGCCCCAAAGTCCATGAGGTCCTTCCTCGGCCGCCCCGTCAGGCTCTACTAGGGTTCCCTGCAGGGTCCGCCAAGTTCTCCAGAGAGCTCCGCAACTCGGCCGGAGTTCACAGGGCGGCGACCCGCACTCAGACTTCCCCTGGCCTGCCGCGGGACCCGAGGTCGGGTCTGCACCGAGCCGCCGCGGCGCGCGGGGCGGGGCGACGCCAAAGTAACTCCGGAGCCGCGCGGGGCCGCGGGAGGCTCCGCGGCCGCCCTTCCCCGCGCGGCCGCAGCCGCCGCCACCGGGCGCACGCGCCCCGCCGCCCAAACGCCGCCCGCCCCATCCCCAGAGAAATCGGGCGGCGGTTGCTCGGGCTTTTGTGCCTGCAAGAGCTAGCTTAAAAGCGCGAAGAACTCGGTGAAAAAACCGGTTCGCCCTCTTCCGCCACCCACTCAGGCAGAGCCCGCGGCTCGGGTTCCCACACACGGCTGCTTCCCAGCAGGCCCGCCTCCGCCTCCGCCCCCGGCCCGGCCGACTCCCGGCCCGGCCCTGCCCCCGGTGTCTCTCCCAGAGGCGGGGTGGGCCTGGCATCCCCGACCCGCGAGGTTTCACCTTCTGGATTGCAGCGGGAGTGATCTCCCCCTTGCCTCGCTGCCTCGGGGCTGCGAACGCCACAGACATGTTGCCGCCGTCACCACTATCGGCAAGTCCCGAGCGCTCAGGGTGAACGGCAAACTGGGGGAAAGACGCCGGCCTCTCGGGCTGAACCACCTCGGGAATGCGGAGAGGGGGGATGCTCCGGTGCCAGGCAAACAGCCGGCCGTCCCGGCAGACAAGGGCGACTCCCGCTTCATGCACGTCGTGTGTCTGCGTGTGTCTGAAGAAATGGAGACCAACAGAACTTCTCCGTCCCTAACCATCCGCAGTCCATTAACCTTTCCCTCTCAGCACACCCCCGTTCCTCTGCGCTAATGGTAGGGCCGCGCCCCAGTCCTCCCTCCGCTTCAGCGATTCAGGAAATGGTCCCGCCGCCGCGGGAGAGGGAGAGGCTGGGGCCACCCCTGTCACAGGAAATGCGAGCGGCCCGAGCCGGCCCGCCCCTTTCGCGCGGGTGCAACTTGCCTCCCTCTCCGACACTCGGAAGCCTCCCGCGAGCTGCGTTTCGGCGCTGAGCTTTAGAACAAGTTTAGTTTTTCCAACTTCATCCTTACCCCCTCCTGGGAGCAAGCGGCCGCCGCAAGTTGTCCGCAGAGCCCGGAGACAGGAGGAGGACGGTCAGCGGACTCGGGAGTCCGTGCAAACCCGTGGAGCATCTGCGGAGATAAGGCAGAGGTGGAAGGCGAGGTGAACGCGGATTCGCTGGTTTAAACGGCCCGGCTACGCCCCAACGCGCACCTCACCGTCCACGGTCTCGCTTCGTACTCCCAGTCGTGCCTAACAATTGGAAAGTCACCCTGACCCCAAATCGGGACACCAGGGCGGTGTTCAGCACTCAGGGACAGTCGGCCAACGAGACTGGACGACCGCAGAAGAACTCGCTTCTCTGGGCCAACCCTTTGGTAGAAATGTGGGTCGATTTCGTTCGACTTGGGTCTTCAGAATTAATCTTTGAAATAGGTCCCTCCTCATGTTTCTAGTTACACACTTAGTGACTAGTAAATAAAGACCAGGCTGTCAGGCTTCAGGTCAGCGTGAGGGGGGAAAAAAGTTTTCAAATTACGTAAAGAACAAGGGCAAATGTGCATAATGTATTGCTGTGAATACTTAACCTGGGAATATATACTCCTACATTAACACACAGGGAAAGTTTATATAAAATGTTACCCAACATGAATAAAGCTCAAAAAGCAATATTTGCCCTAAGAAAAACTAGCAAACAAGAGACTGAGAATGACAGTGCACTCAAGGTAGAACGGGAAGTCTGGATTGTGCTTTAAAAAGACCTAAAACATGAAAACTCAAGCTAACTTAAGAATGAAGGGAAGAAAGTTCATACCCTTACTAATAGTAATTATTCGGAGGAATTTAACCGTTGTCTTTCACTGTCCGAATCCTTGAAGAAAACTCTCTGCTTTATTTGGACTTAACTGTAATCACACCAAATTGGGGAAATTTGTTTTGAATTCAGAGCAGAATTCAAATCTTTCTACCACAGTGGTTGTACAACGCCTGGCATTGCATTGTCATGTCTTGATGTTTACATAAAAGTACCTTGGTAGTTAACTATTCAGTAGGAAAAATGAATAGTTCTTAAATAGCCCTACTGCTCCAGTTCTGTCCACTTGACAGATAGCACTGAAATCTCATAAAACAGCATCCAGTAGGAACAACTGAATTTCTGTATCTCAGTTTAAAAAGACTCCTGTTCCAGGGAGGCACCCAGAGATAGTTATCTTCTTTTTTTAAATTACATTTCTAACAGTGGTCAGTGTAGATCAATCATTTGCCTTTTGAAGCAATCAAGAGACTGGATAAACACGATTGAATGATGCTATAGACAAGGCAATGCCAGCATACTCTTTTACAGTAAAACTCAAAAGTAGTACACTATAATAATTTAAAGGGTAGTATAGTAAATGGGTACTGAGAATCAGTTATGAGTGTCTGAGGTAGGTAGAAGGGTAGGGGCAAAGGCGCCCAAATCCCCCATGCATAAAAACTACACCCTTTTCTATGATTGTATGTTTGCCATAAAAATGTGTGTATATGTGACCATGATATAAGATGGGTTGGGAAGCATTGGGTCTAGTCAGAAATTATTTACTTGAGAGAAAACACTTTTAAAGGACCCTACCTCACTCCCAAACTGCTGTGATACAACCCAATCAATTGGCCTGAACTTCCTTTATTTTATTTATTTGAAAGAAAATGTTACAGAGAGAAGTAGAGGCAGAGAGGTCTTTGATCTGCTGGTTCACTCCCCAAATGACCACAACAGCCAGACCTGGGTCCATCTGAAGCCAGGAGTTAGGAGTTTCCTCAGGGTCTCCCATGTGGGTGCAGGGCCCAAGGACTTGGGCCATATTCTGCTGCTTTTCCAGGCCATAGCAGAGAACTGGATCAGAAGTGGAATAGCCAGGACATGAACCAGTGCCCATATGGGATGCCAGCGCTGTAGGCCAGTGCTTTATCCTGTCACTTTTAAGAGATCTGAGCTAGGAGATATAGTAAGGCATTCATTCGTGCATGTGCGCGGTGGGGCTACATTCTGAGAAGTGCATCCTTAGGCGATTTCCTCACTGTGCAAACAAAGAGTGCCCCTACACAAACCTAGATGTTATAGGTCAATCATTGGATGTGACCTCTTGATGTAATCAAAAGACTGGGTAAACACAAGATGTCTGAGGTTGTTGCCAAATGCAACCTGGCATACTATTTAAACTTTTTTTTAAGTAGAAATATACTCCAAACAATAGTATGGTAAACACATAATCCAGTAACATGACCATTTGCTATCAAGTATTATGTACTGTACATAAGACTATATGCTGTACTTTTCTGACTGGCAGAGCAGATTTGTTTACACTAGCATCACTACTAACACATGAGTAATGCCAGCACTGTGACATTACAACTAAGACATCAGTGGGCCACAGAAATATTTTGGCTCCATCATAATTTCATAGGACCACCATCACATATGTGGTTCATTGTTGACAGGAACATGGTACTTAGGAGAACACAGTAAAACCTGTTTCATTTCACCAGTAGTTTTGAGTGGAATACTGAGGTAGATTGAGTGGTAGCAGAGTTGGGAGGAAAGGAAGAATAAAGAGGCCTCACCATTTAGTAAAAGAAGAAAGGTAAAATGGATGTGGGAAGTTAGCTGAAGCCTGAGAAATTACTCAGGGGACTTAAAAATAAGCTACCCAGCAACCATTTTCCCAACCAGATAAAATCAGTCATGTTGTTTACACTGATCTTGGATTGAAACATCTGAAGAAAACATAGAGGTCACATAGATGGAAAATTTCTTGGATTAATCCTAATGGAGAACATACTGAAGGTCAGAGTAAGTAAAATAATCTGCGTGAACAGTTAATCCTCAGTTATTCACACTAATGAATGTAAAGTCAGCAGATTTAAATAAAAGTAATGAGAAAATTGTCCACGTTTGATTTTTAAATAGGTTTCAACAATTAATGTTTTAGATGAATGTGTTTATATTCCTTAAATATATTCCAGTGAACTGATGAAGTACTTCTGAAATATTTTCAGTATTCAGTGGAACTATATAATCATGGCATTAAAATTGCCCTCGCACTAAAATATAAATGTGCAGATAACTGAGAAAACCCTGCTTTCGTAGAAGCATTTCTCTAATCCGTGTTGTTTTATAATTAATAGAACATCTGTACTACCAAATTTGCTGATATTTTAAGTCCCTGTGCTACCATAAATTCTAAGAATACATTGGGAAGGCACAGACAAAGCCCGTCTACTCATAATTGGGCTCAGAGCAAAACCCCTAAGGTAGTATCTTTCAAAATATTTCTGCTCACAGTCTCAGTGGCATTTGATGAGTCAATTTGAGTTGTGGCTTCCACAGATTTCAAGACTATAAGGAGAACCACACACATCTATATATTTATATAATTATTATTTCAGAAAAGAACAAATCACCTTTCTCAATTCTCCATAAATGACTTTTATTTTTGAAATTCCAGAAGATTTCATTCAAGATAGTCTATAAGAAAACCTATGTGGGGAGGAGGAGGGGACTAGCCTTGTGGCACAGAATGTAAAAGCTGCTACCTGCAATGCCAGCATCTCATAAGGGCACAGGTTCCTGTCTCGGCTACTCTGCTTCTAATCCAGCTCTGCTAATGGCTTGGGAAAAGCAGCAGAAAATGGCCTAAGTACTTGGGTCCTGCCACCCATTTGAGAGACCCACATGAAGCTCCTGGATCCTGGCTTTGGCCCGGTCCAGCCCCTGCTGTTACAGCCATCTAGGGAGTGAACTAGCAGAGAGATTGATCTCTCTCTCCCCTCCTCGCGCCTCTCTTTCTGTAACTCTGCCTTTCAAATCAACAACAAAATATCTTTTTTAAAAATAAAAAAAGAAACTATCTGCAGCACTGTCATCTCTCCTTACAGTATCCAACACTGGATGAATTAAGGCTGAATTGAAACAGTTGTATTTTGGAGGGTGATACATAAAAGTATTGCTTTTCTTATGTCTTTAAAAGATTATTTATTTGAAAAAGTTACAGAAAGAGAGGGAGTGAAAGAGATCTTCCATTCATCGGTTCACTCCCCAAATGGCTGCAACGGCTAGGGCTGGGCCAAGTGGAAGCAAGGAGCCAGGAGCTTCATCCAGGTCTCCCATTAGGTGGCAGGGGCCCAAGCACTTGGGCCCTCTTCTTCTGCTACTTTCCTAGTCATATTAGCAGGGAGCTGGATTAGAAGTGAAGCAGCCAGGACTCAAACCATCATCCATATAGCATACTGGCATCATAAGTGGTAGCTTTAGCTGCTACACCACAATGCCAGCCTCAAGTGTTACTTTTGTAATAGAAATAGTTTCTAAGTGAAGCTCTATCCAAATTTAACTCACCATGAACAGTACATATATATATATATATTTGGAATTTCTACTTCTACTTAGGGTGAAACACTGTACAGGTCATTTTCATACCTCACTTGCCCTCCTGAAAAACAGGTCCCTTAATAAAAAACCACTGAAAACAATAAAGTTTATTTAGCATTTATTATACACTAGCCGCTGTACTAGTTATTACCTTACATTAGATTATTTAGGATTGTCTCAATTTTAACAGGCAAAATGTGTAAAAACACATAGGATATTGTAAGTTACAAGTTAAAGTTTTATACATAATAATGTAATGAGGAAAATGTACATTTTAAAACTAAAAATCATCTAAAGTACTTGATAGTGCAGTCCACCTATGAGAAATTTCCTGGCCATAATTTAGTGACAAAATGTTCTTTCTTCCCATTTAGCATGCCCTGTGCCCTTGTGCATGATATACTGTTGCCATGCCCTCAGTAGAATATAACTATTCGTAAAATACTTCACAAATAATGGACAGAACTATAATATATGTTAACTAATTTCCCTATGAATGAGTGTGGTAAGTAGAAGATGACCAGGTTCTAATCCTATCCTGGAATTTGTGATAACATTAGATTACATGGCAAAGTGGGATTAAGGTTCTAAACTATGATATGGAGATTACACTGAATTATCCAGGTGGGCCCAATGACAACTCTTAAATGAGAACAGTGAGGCTTAAGAGTTAGAATCGGGGCCAGTGTTGTGGCGGACTGGGTTACATATCCCACATTAGAGCTCCAGTTCAAGTCCCGGCTGTTCTCATATGAATAAAAGAAAACAGTATGTAAAGGGTTCAAAATTATCTGAGTTTTCAGGCATTCATTGGAGCTGTTGGAATATATCCCTAGTGGGTAAGAGTGGACTGACATAAATATGTTGCTTTAAACTAGTTAATTTGTTGGAAAAGCAACAGGAAACTAATTACTTGTTTTCTAATACTGATTGAGGATCCCTAACCCAAAATCAAAAATGCTTTAAAGCCCAAAATTTTTTGAACAAAGACATGATGTCACAAGTGGAAAATTATGCACCTGGCCTTACGTGATATATTGCAATCAAAATGCAGGTGTACTAAAAACAATATATGAAATTATATTCCTTGGGGCTGGCATTGTGGCACAACGAGTTAATGCCCTGGCCTGAAGCTCCAGCATCCCATATGGGTGATGGATGAAGACCTGGCTGCTCCACTTATGATCCAGCTCTCTGCTGTGGCCTGGGAAAGCAGTACAAGATGGCCCAAGTCCTTGGGCCCCTGCACCCGCATGGGAGACCCAGAGGAAGCTCCTGGCTCCTGGCTTCAGATCGGCACGGTTCCGGCTGTTGCAGCCAATTGGGAAGTGAACCAGCGGATGGAAGACCTCTCTCTCTCTCTGCCTCTCCTCTCTCTGTAACTCTGCCTTTCAAATAAATAAATAAATCTTTAAAAAAATTATATTCCGAGGGGGCTGCCACTGTGGCATAGCGATTGAAGCCACAGCCTGCAGTGCCAGCATCCCATATGGGCACCAATTCAAGACCTGGATATTCTACTTCTGGTCCAGCTCTCTGCTATGGCCTGGGAAAGCAATAGAAAATGGTCCAAGTGCTTGGGCCCCTGCACCCACATGAGAGACCCAGAAGAAACTCCTGGCCCCACCCATTGCAGCCATTGGAGGAGAGAACCAGCAGATGGAAGATATTCCCTCCCCCACCTCCTCTCTCTCTGACTCTGTAACTCTGCCTTTCAAATAAATAAATACATCTTTAAAAATTTTTATTCAGGCTGTACATTTAAGAAATATAGAGACATAAATGGATTCTGAGTTTAGACTTGGGAACCACCCCCGAGATATCTCATTAGGTATATACAAATACTCCAAAATCCAAAAAAAAAAAAAAATTAAAGATTTATTTATTTGAGAGGCAGAGTTACAGACAGAGAGAGGGAGAGACAGAGAGAAATGTCTTCCATCCACTGGTTCACTCTCCAAATCACTGCAACAGCCAGAGATGGGCGATCTGAAGCCAGGAGTCAGGAGCCTCTTCCGTGTCTTCCATGTGGGTGCAGGTGCCATCCTGCACTGCTTTCCTGGGCCATTAGCAGGGCACTGGATCAGAAGTGGAACAGCTGGGACTCAATACAGTACCAGTCCCAAAATCCAAATCCAAAACTTTTATGGGCCCAAAAAATTTGGATAAAGAGTATTCAACCTGTGTAGCATTTATGTGACAATTTGATAATATGCAGTAAAATACTGACATTTTTTAGTGCATAACAAATTATCAGGCCAGCACTGTGGCATAGTGGGTAAAGCTGTCACCTGCAATGCTGGCATCCTATATGGGTGCCGGTTCGAGTTCCAGCTGCTCTGCTTCTGATCGAGATCTCTGCTATGGCCTAGGAAAGCAATGGAAGATGGCCTAAGTCTTTGGGCCCCTGCACCCTCATGGGAGACCTGGAGGAAATTCCAAGCTCCTGGCTTTGGATCGGTGCAGTTCCAGCCACTGTGGCCATCTGGAGAATGAACCAGTGGATGGAAGATCTCCCTCTCCCTCTGTCTCTCTCTCTCTGTCTCTCTCTCTCTCTCTTTTTGCCTCTGCCTCATCTGTAACTCTGCCTTTCCAATAAATCAATAAATAACTCTTTAAAAAAAATTATTGTCCTTCTATATTAAGCTAAACCAGTCATATAATTAATAAGAAAAGTAACAGTATAATATTATTGGGATGATAACATAAAGATATAAAAATCCATGATTTAAAAAAGAAAAAAAATTGGCTGGCACCATGGCTCACTTGGCTAATCCTCCGCCTGCAGCGCCAGTACACCGGGTTCTAGTCCCTGTTGGGGCGCTGGATTCTGTCCTGGTTGCTCCTCTTCCAGTCCAGCTCTCTGCTGTGGCCTGGGAGTGCAGTGGAGGATGGCCCAAGTGCTTGGGCCCTGCACCCGCATGGGAGACCAGGAGGAAGCACCTGACTGTAGCGGCCATTTTGGGGGGGGTGAACCAACAGAAAAGGAAGACTTTTCTCTCTGTCTCTCTCTCTGTCTAACTCTGCCTGTCAAAAAGAAAAAAAAAAAAAGAAAAAGAAAAAGAAAAAAATCCATGAAAAACACAGCACAAAGAGTAGATGAAATTAAAACTGTGTTGTTCTTATACTTTACATGAAATGGTAGAATGCTATTTGTAAATATACTATAGGAAGTTATATATTCAGATTTCTATTTTTTTAAGATTTGCCTTTTTTTGTTTATTTATTTATTCGAAAGAGTTACACAGTGCAGAGAGAGGTAAAGACAGAGATATGTTCCATCCGCTAGTTCACTCCCCAACTAGCTATGATAGACAGAACAAAGCTAGGAGCCAAGAGCATCTTCTGGGTCTCTCACTTGGATAGCAGGGGTCTAAACACTTGGGCCATCTCCTGCTGCTTTGCCAGGCCATTAGCAAGGAGCTGGATGGGAAGTGGAACAGCCAGGACACAAACTGACGCCATAATGGAAATGCCATTATCTCAAGGGGTAGCTTAACCCGCTACCCCACATATGCATATTTCAACACCATGAGTAGTGGGTCTCAAACTTTTGGGTTTCAGAAACCCTTTGCGTTCTGCAAAATTGTGTGCCTCAAAGACCCTTGGTTTAACTAGGTTACAGCTCTCAATTTTTACCTAATTAAAAATGAAAACCTGGAAACTTTTAAATATAAGCAGGCACTCCATTAGCTGTCAAAGCAATGATATCTTCACACATCATGTAGCCTCTGGAAAACACCATTGTTTACTCATTAAAGAAAAATGAATTTAAGTAGGAAAAAACAACTAATTCACTGCAAAAAATATTTAACATCTAAAGCTTCTAGAAGATACCAGAAAACCACCAGGGACCCCAAGATAATACTCCTTAAGACCAACAAGATTATAAAATAAAATAAAGAAATATTATCTTTTAAAAATTGATATACCTCTTAAGTCAATAGAGAAAACAAAACAGAATACAGTTAGCCCTCCTTAGCCACAATTTCTACAAAAGCAAATTCAACTACGTTTGGATCAAATATTCAACAAAAATTATGTGTACCAAACATAAACAGCTTTTTTCCCATGTCATTATTTCCTAAATATAGTGTAACAACTCCTTATACAGCATTTACATTGTATTAGGGAGTGTAGATAATCTAGATATGATGTAAAGTATATAGAAGAATGTGCACAGGTTAGATGCAAGTACTATACCATTTTATATAAGGGACTTGAGGATTTATGGATTTTTATATTCTCAGGGGTTCATGCAACCGATCCCCCAAATACTAAGGAACAACTGTACTAAAAATATTTAAGAAATTGAAGAGAAGTCAGAAAAGTAAAGGAAAAATGTAAGGAATAAGTGTGATAAATACAAAACAATAAGATGAAAGATTTCAACCATGGAAACTGATAATTGCATTAAATATAAGTGGTTTAAACACTCCAATTAAATGGCAGATTCACAGAAGCACTTTATTCAGAATTTTACCTCAGAAATCCCAACCCTCCATAAAAGCAACAAAAAAAATGAAAAAAATTTAACCAACTTTTGCAGAAATTCAAAATTAACCAAAGCTCACAAAGGCTAGTGTTTATTCAAGAAAACTATTGGATATCAGTAAGAATGGCAAGCTTTGTGCCCTAAGTTGGCCTATATACACCTACCTCTCTCAGGATCCATGGTATGTTTAAAAACTAGCAGACTCAAAATCATGGTCAATATAAAAATAAGCAGTATACTGGAGTTGCATTGTAGCACAGTGGGTAAAGCCACTGCCTCCAAGGCCAGCATCCCATATGGGCGCACTGGTTCATGTTCTAGCTGCTACACTTCCAATCTAGTTCCCTGCTATTGTGCCTGAGAAAAGCAGCAGAAGATGACTCAAGTGCTTGAGCCCTTGCCACCCACAAGGGAGACCCAGAGGATGCTCCTGGCTTCAGCGTGGTTCAGCCCTAGCTATTGTGGTCACTTAGGGAGTGAATCAGCAGATGGAAGATCTCTCTTTCTGTCTCTTCTTCTCTATATATAACTCCAAATTTCAAATAAATAAATCTTAAAAAAAAAATGCAGTATACCAGTCATTGGCAGGACAGAACAAATATGAAATTTTTAAAAAAAGCAAACAAAAAATACTGCATTCTCAGAGATTTGTAACACTTATTTAAATCTATTTATTTATTTACTTTGAAAGGCAGACAGACCAACAGAGAAAGAGAGACAGAGGTTTCCCATCCACTGATTCATTCCTCATAGGCCTGCAACAGCCAAGCCAAGACAAAGCCAATCCAAGGACTTAATCCAGGTCACTCACATGGATAGCACCAACCCAACTACTTGAGCTATCTCCTGCTGTCTACCAGGATGCACATTAGCAGGAAGTTGGAATTGGAAGCAGAGCCAAGACTTGAACCCAGGTACTCTTTTATAGGATAGGGGCAACCCAAGCAGCATCTTAACCACTATGCCAAACACCTTTCCCGATTTATAACTATTTGACTTGTCAGGCAGTTTTCTTCAAAAGCTAGAATCACAAGGCATATACTTATTTGGCCTATGAGGCAGTACGAGTTATTTAACATTCATGCTACTTGAAACAGGTATATCATTTGGGATAAACCAGAGGCTGCTCCAGAAACTTAAAAACTAAAGGCGTAAGATGTACATGGGTGACTTATTTTCAAAAGCTCTATCATATTACTAGAGATCTAGAAGGCTATGAGCATATGTAGAGATATGCATTTACCCTGAAGACTTGCAAAGGCCCTGATCTCATTTTTGTTTGACTTGAGGCTCTGAGAAAGCAGGAAATTAAATTACTAACTTCATAGGGCATTGAAATTATCTCCCCAGCACATAGGTAGAGTCCTTGACAAAGGTAGACAGACTTATTGTTTCAAGGCATCTTTTTAGTCTTCAACCATGCATCAGATGACCACTAAGCAGAGACCTTCAACAGAAAGCTACCCCAGGAAAATCATAAGCAAAGAGAAACAACAATAAACTTTGGAACAGAAGTTTCTGACTTCCATAATTACTATAACACTTAAAATGTAAACTTCTCAAAAAAATTATCCAACATATAAAGAAACAGGAAAATGTGGTCAATACGCAGGGCAGGAAATATATCGATAGAAATTGTTCCTGAGGAAATCCAGATTTTAGAATTCTGCTAAGGTGTGCCTTGGGAAGCAACAGTGATGGCTCAAGTACTTGGATCTCTGCCACCTATATGGGAGCCCAAATTGAGTTCCCAGCTCCTGGCTTTGGCCCAACCCAGCCCTGGATATTGTGGATATTTGGGGAGTAAACCAGCAGAAGGAAGATGTCTGGCTGTCTGCCTTTCAAATTAAAAAATAACAATAATTAACAGAATGTATAAATATTTTTGATAAAACAGTCTATATTTTAAAAATATTATAACACTAAAGCTGTACCTCAAAAGTCTCAAAAATAATTTGATCAAATACTTTTGACAACTCAAAAAAAATAACAATAATTAGAAAAAAGTATGAAAGCAACATCTTACCCAAAGGAGAATAGGACATTTTTTTTTTTTTTGAGCTAGCAGTACAGGAAATCACACACATATATTTTGTTTAATTTTTTTTATTTGACAGGTAGAGTTACAGACAGTGAGAGAGATAGAGAGACAGACAGAGAGAAAGGTCTTCCTTCCGTTGGTTCACCCCCTAAATGGCCACTATGGATAGAGCTACACCGATCTGAAGCCAGGAGCCAGGTGCTTCCTCCTGGTCTCCTATGCAGATGCAGGGGCCCAAGCACTTGGACCATCCTCCACTGCCCTCCCGGGCCACAACAGAGAGCTGGACTGGGAGAGGAACAACCAGGACTAGAACCCAGTGCCCATATAGGATGCCGGTGCCACAGGCGGAGGATGAACCAAGTGAGCCATGGCGCCAGTCCCTAAATTTTTTTTTTTTTTTTTTTTTTTGAGGGACAGAGAGACAGTGCTCCTATCCTTTAGTACACTTCCCAAATGCTACAATGGCTGCAGTTGGAGCCAAGAGCTGGAAAGGCAATCCATGTCTCCCACAAAGGTGGAAGGAACTCAATTACTTGAGTCATTACTTTTGCCTCCCAGGGTCTGCACTGGTAAGAAGCTGCAAACAGGAGCTAGATCTGGGAATCAAACCCAGGCAGTCTGATACAGAACATGGATGTCAACTGCTGGGCTAAACATCTGTTCCATCTCTTTCTTGAACTATATTGACCTTAATGTAAGGTCTAGAGTGTGCTTGCCTCAACATGAGGTCCATTTAGAGTATTAAGGTACTTCAAAAACAAGAAGTTTGTGAATAAGAGAATTAAAAAGGAAGTTTATTCTGGTTCAAAAAAATTTAAATTCATGGATAGTATTTTCATAATACACCCCCTCATATGCATAGCTTGAATTTTTTTTCCAGCAAAATAAACTAACCTTTTGAAGTACCTCATGTTTTACACAATGATAATATTAGCAAGGATAATGTCATCCTCACATCCAGGGCTAGTATTTCCACAAACCGAAGGCAGCATCACTCTTAAATAAATTCTTCCCAGTTGCTTCAACAGAATGCTTAGGGAAGATCAGGAAATGATGGGCTGTTCCAAGCTGCCATATGTGATTTAGACAAGTACAGCTTTTCAGTATCTCCCTCCACCCCATGCGCGGAACGTGAAGGAGGAAATTAGCTAAGACCAACTTCTCCAAATGATAAAATGCACCCCAAGTCCTTGCTCACCCACATATCCCCAGATAGAAGTTATGACACCTTAATTATCCATACATTTTATCAACCCATAAAGTGACAGCAGGAACACAAGTAAATTCACCTAAAAGATAGCAGTGAAAAAACTGAATAAAAGCTCAAGCCTTCCTCTGGAGAATTTAAATTAATTTTTTATTTCACAAGAAGCTGTTTTTAGGGGTACAGAAGCCCTAAGAGCATTTGGGAGATGCTGTTTTACTGGGTTTTTAATACCCTTTATTCTCCTTACTGGTATTACTGGTGGTAGTTTATAGAACAAGAAACAACTCTGTTAAGTTTTGGGTAAGGAGGGTTATACACATTTTGAAAAAAAATCTCAGATTTCTATTTTTATGCTTAACATTTTCATACAACAGGCTTTTTTAAATAACTGGAATTTATCCCGAATAGGGAAAAACTACTTTGCTAAATTTAGGCTGGAAGATGATAGAGTTTCTATTCTTGTGTTTAATTAAAAGCAAGTATTTCTAAAAAAAAAAAAAAAAGGAAGGCAGTGGAAGACAACCAAGTACTAGAACATCTGTCACCCAAATAGCACACTGGGATGGAATCCCTAGTTCCTGCCTTTGGCCTGGTCCAGCCCTGACTGTTGTGGCCATTTGGAGAAAGAATCAATGGATGGAAGATCTCTTTCTGTCTCTCCCTTTCTCTCTGACACTCTGCCTTTCAAATAAATAGATTAAAAAAAAAAAAAAAAGCAGAGCTAGCACTCTGCTAAAGTGGATAATGCCATAATGCCACCACCTGTGGTGCTTGCATATGGGCACCGGTTGGAGTCCCCGCTGCTCCACTTCTAACTCACTTTCCAATGCACCTGGGAAAGCAGCAGAGGCCGAGAGCCCCAGCACCAGCTTTGTAGAGGGAGGTGAGACCAGAATGCAGCAGCCCAAGCCACTGGCAATAAAGCTTCAGGAAGAGCCTGATGTGACTCTGGCTTGGAGCCCTGTAGGGGACAATGTACCTGCCAACCTAGAGAGAAAAAAATGGGTGCACATTTCTCTCTCGCTGACCACCTGGCACCAGCATCCTGTAACTAGCTGAGAGGGGGCAGGTGCCATTTTGGACATACCTAACAGCTGTGCCAGCTTCTATCAACACATCCAGCAACCAGCAGAGAGGAAACACCTGATTTTGGTTGGGAAAACTAAGAGGGGCTGGCTGCTCGTAGAAAACCTAAAGAGACCCATAACCAAGATAGAAATTGAATCAGTGATAAAGACCCTCCTAACAAACAAAAGTCCAGGACCAGATGGCTTCATTCCTGAATTCTACCTGACATTTAAAAACTAACTCCAATTCTTCTCAAGTTACTCAAAACAATTTAAAGAGAGGGAATTCTCCCAAATTCTTTCTTGAGAGCTTGTTTGGAGGTTCTAGCAGGGGAGCGCAGCTACTCGTATACCCTTGACCGAAGACCGGTCCTCCTCTAGCGGGGATGGTCGTCCTCTTCGACCGAGCACGCAGCTTCAGGAGGGACGCACATGGAGCGGTGAGGGAGGAAGGGGACACCCGCCTAGCCAGCCAGATCAGCCGAATCAACCCTGGCGATCAATGGGGTGACAGATGTCGCAGCCAGATCGCCCTCACATCCCCAAATTCTTTCTACGAAGCCAGCATCACTTTAATTCCTAAACCTGAAAAAGATGCAACAGAGAAAGAGAATTACAGACCAATTTCCCTGATGAACACAGACACAAAAATCTTCAACAAAATTCTAGGAAATCAAATCCAACAACATATCAGAAAGATAATTCACCCAGACTAAGTAGGATTTATCCCTGGCATGTAGGGATGGTTCAACATTTGCAAATCAATCAATGCGATACATCACATTAACAAAATGCAGAACAAAAACCATATGATTATCTCAATAGATGCAGAGAAAGCATTTGAAAAAATACAACACTCTTAGAGATGAAAACTCTAAGCAAATTGGGTATAGAAGAACATTCCTCAACACAACCAACAGCCTTTGTGTACACAGAAAATGCCACAGCTGAGAAAGAACTTCTAAGATCAATCCCAATCACAATACATACCAAAAAAAAAAAAAAAATCAAATACCTTGGAATAAATTTAACTAAGACGTCAAAGATCTCTACAATGAGAATTATAAAACATTAAAGAAATAGAAGATACCAAAAAAAAAAAAAATGGGAAAAACTTCCATGTTCAAGGATCGGAAGGATCAATATCATCAAAATTTCCATTCTTCCAAAGCAACTTACAGATTCAATGCAATACCAATCAAAATATCAAGGACATTCTTTCAGATCTAGAAAAAATAATTTTGACATTCATATGGAAACACAGGAGACCCATATAGCTAAAGCAATCTTATACAACAAAAACAAAGGCATTTTTCAAAAGAAGAAATCCAAATGGCAACAGACACATGAAAAAATGCTCAGGATCACTAGCCAACAGGGAAATCCAAATCAAAACCACAGTGAGGTTTCATGCACCCCAGTTAGAATGGCTTTCATACAGAAATTAACAAACAAATTCTGCCAAGGATGTGGGGAAAAGGATACCCTAATCCACCATTGGTGGGAATATAAACTGGTAAAGCCACTGTGGAAGACAGTATGGAGATACCTCAAAAATCTGAATATAGACCTACCATATGACTCAGCTATCCCACTCCTAGGAATTTACCCAAGGAAAATGAAATCAGCACATGAAAAAATTATCTGTACTCCCATATTTATTATAGCTCAATTTGCGATAGCTAAGATACAGAGTTAACCCAAATGTCCATCACCTGAAGACTGGATAAAGAAATTTTGGGATAAGTACATCATGGAATATTATGCAGCAGTAAAAAAAAATGAAATTTTGTCATTTGCAACAAAATGGATGAAACTGGAAAACATGATACTTAGTGAAATAAGCCAGTCCCAGAAGGACAAATATCATATATTCCCCCCGATATGTGGTAACCAATAGAGCACCTAAAGAGTAATCTATAGAAGTGAAATTGACACTTTGAGATGCAATGACTTTGAATAGCCCTTGTCTCGATTGTTGAGGCACAGTTTTTTTATACTATTTCTTGAACCCTTTACTTACTATAGAGTTAATCTTCTATGTACAAAGTTAATTGAAAATAGATCTTAGTAAAAAATAAAAATGGGGGGGGGGGAGTGCTGTGGCACAGAGGGTTAAAGTCCTGGCCTGAAGCACTGGCATTCCATATGGGCACCGGTTCTAGTCCCTGCTGCTCCTCTTCCTATCCATCTCTCTGCTATGGTCTGGGAAAGCAGTGAAAGATGGCCCAAGTCCTTGGGCCCTTGCACCCACGTGGGAGACCCAGAAGAAGCTCCTTGCTCCTGGCTTTGGATCGGCGCAGCCATTGCGGCCATCTGGGGAGTGAACCAGCAGATGGAAGACCTCTCTGTCTCTACCTCTTTCTGACTCTTTCAAATAAATAAAATAAATCTTCTAAAAAAATAAGAATAGGAATAGGAGAGGAAGGAGGAAGAAGGGTGGGAGTCTGGCTGGGAGGGTAGGTACAGTGGGATATTGTATTTATGAAATGCATTAAGTTTGCGTAAGTTAGATAAAAGAGTTCAGGGGGGAAAAGCCACATGATCATCTCATTTGACACGGGAAGAAAAGCCTTTGAAAAAAATTCAACAGCTTTCCATGACAAAAATATTCAACAAACTAGGAATACAAAGGAACTTCCTCAACCTAATAAAAAGTATCTATGGACAATCTACCTCCTTAATGGTGACTGTTTTTTTTCTTTAGATCAGAATGAAACAAGAATTTCTACTCTTGTAATTTCTGTTCAACTCTGCAGGAAGCTATACACATGGTAATAAAAAATATAAATAAAAAACATGTAAATGCATTCAGATTGGAAAGGAAGAAGTCAAATCAACTTCCCAGAAAACCCAGTCATATGTATAGAAAGTATCCTGTTTTTATGAGGCAGAATTTTCTTCCTAAACCTTAACCAAAATAACATATTGCAACAGATTAAATGCAGAAACACATCACTGAATCTAGTTATCTCCTGTTAAGCCAGACATTAAAGAAAGTTGCAAATATGCACACCTGATTACTTGAGTCATCATGTATTGCTTCCCAGCATCTGCACAGATGGGAACTGGAAACAGGAGCTAATGCTGGGGATCAAATACAGGTCCTTCAGGGTGGGACACAGGTACCTAAACTTGTAACTTAAGCATTTAACCAAACACTTTCCCCCATTTATGCTTTTTTTAAAATGTCTGTTTGTATAGATACATGTTTTCAAATGTAGAAAGAGTAAAAGCACATACACTAAGTTAATGTAAGTGGTTTTCTATACAGGAGGCCAGAGATTGGAAAGAGAATAGGAATAAACAATAAGGAGAGAGATGTTTCCATTTTAAACTGTATATTTGTATTATTTACGCTTAAATTTATTTCAAATGAATAAGATAGCAGGCATTAACATAAATATAGTTATGGGGGCCAGCCTGCGGCATCAGCATCCCATTCAGGTACCAGTTCAAGTCCCTGTTGCTCCTCTTCGAATTGAGTTCTCTGCTATGTCCCGGGAAAGTAGTAGACGATGGCCCAAATTCTTGGGCCCCTGCACCCATATGGGAGACCAGGAAGAAACTCCTGGCTTCTGGCTTTGGATTGGCCCAGCTTCAGCCGTTGCAGCCATTTGGAGAGTGAACCAGCTGATGGAAGACCTTTCTCCCCGTCTGTCCCTCTCACTGTCTGTAATTCTACCTGTCAAATAAATAAATTTTTAAAAATATTTAAGGGGGCCAGCGCTGTGGTGCAGTGGGTTAATGCCCTGGCCTGAAGCACCGGCATCCCACAGTGGTGCCGGTTTGAGACCCAACTGCTCCACTTCTGATCCAGCTCTCTGCTGGCCTGGGAAAGCAGTAGAAAATGGCCCAAGACTTTGGGTCCCTGCACCCGCGTGGGAGGCCCCGGGGGAAGCTCCTGGCTTCAGATGGGTGCAACTCCAACCGTTGCGGCCAACTGAGGAGTGAACCAGCGGATGGAACCCCCGCCCCCTCCCTCCTCTCTCTGTGTAACTCTGAATTTCAAATAAATAAATAAATCTAAAAAATTTAAAAATAATACATGGTTATGAAAAATTGCTTTTCTAAAACTGAAAATAACTTAGTGGATTGTACCTATAGCAGTTTCCTGAGACAGAATGTAAGATACTATTATTGGATGAAACTAGGTGAGGGATACAGCAGATTTCTTGGTGTCCTATTTTGAGACTTCATGTAAATCTCTAATTATTTGAAGGTAAAAAAATTATTACTTGAACACTAAAATACTTCTTAAAAAACAGTTTCTGGGGGCCAGCACTGTGGTGCAGTAGGTTAATCTTCTGCCTGCAGTGCTGGCATTCCATATGGGTGCCAATTCTAGTCCTGGCTGATCTACTTCCAATCCAGCTTTCTGTTATGGCCTGGGAGGGCAGTGGAGGAAGGCCCAAGTGCTTGGGCCCTTGTACCTGCATGGGAGACCAGGAAGAAGCACCTGGCTCCTGGTTTCAGATCCACACAGCTCCAACCATTGTGGCCATTTGGGGAGTGAACCAGTGGAGGGAAGACCTTTCTGTCTTTGTCTCTCACTGTCTGTAACTCTACCTCTCAAATAAATAAAATCTTAAAAAAAAAAAAAAAGAGCTTCTGGAAAATGTTGGTTTACCAATATTGTAAAGTAACCACTTATGGTGAATTGTTTTGATTCAGAATTATTGTTTTTCTCAGTAGAACCAAACTTTTCAAGAGTTTCTAATACTGAAGAAAACAGATGAGGAGGAATACATACAAATTGCTTTCAGGAGTCAAATAAAATTCTCAATTAAGTATTTGGAATCAAGGGAGATGACTTTTATCTTTCCTCTTTTGTGGATAATTATTTTTTTATTTTATTTTTATTGTTTGGTTTTCGGTTTTTAGTTAAGGTTGAGTTCACCACCTTGAAGATCCTCGCCAGTTGAAAACAGCATTTTTGAGTATTAAACGATACATGGAAAGTAATAAGAGCCAAACTTCCCTAGCTATTACAACCCACCAGGTCCCATTTTAAGTTATTATGCCTATAAACACATTTTAACTTCTGAACACTTTGCTGCAGATTGTTAATATTCCCATCTTATTGATGAGAACAGAGACTGCTCTACCACAATAGACAAACATTCTGCTATAGATAACATTCTTTTTTTAAAAGATTTATTTCTTCATTATTATTATTATTATTTTTTTGACAGGCAGAGTGGACAGTGAGAGAGACAGAGAGAAAGGGCTTCCTTTACTGTTGTTTCACCCTCCAATGGGCGCCGCGGCTGGTGCACTGCGGCCAGCAGGAGCCAGGTACTTATCCTGGTCTCCCATGGGGTGCAGGGCCCAAGCACTTGGGCCATCCTCCACTGCACTCCCTGGCCACAGCAGAGAGCTGGCCTGGAAGAGGGGCAACCAGGACAGAATCCGGCGCCCCGACCGGGACTAGAACCGGGTGTGCGGGTGCCGCAAGGCGGAGGATTTACCTAGTGAGCCGTGGCGCCAGCCGAAAGATTTATTTATTTGAAAGAGTTACAGAGAGAGGTAGAGACAGAGAGAGAGAGAGAGAGACAGAGAGAGACAGAGAGAGAGGTCTTCCACCCGCTGGTTCACTCACCAGATGGCTGCAACGGATGGAGTTGTGCTGTTCCAAGCCAGGAGCTTCTTCCAGGTCTCCCACGCAGGTACATAGGCTCAAGGACTTGGGCCATCGTCTACCGCTTTCCCAGACCATAGCAGAGAGCTGGATTGGAAGAGGAGCAGCCAGGACTAGAACCCGTGCCCCTATGGGATGCCAGCGCTTCAGGCCAGGGCGTTAACCTGCTGCGCCACAGTGCCGGCCCCAGATGACATTCTTAAAATATGTTTTTGGGTTTCTACAAAATGTCTTCAATTAAAACAGCATGATCGCAGCAAGCATGGCAGAGTAGCAAGTAAAACCACCACCTGCAACATCGGCATCCAGCTCCCCGCTATGGCCTGGGAAAACTAGCGGAAGACGGTTCAAGTGCTTGAGCCCCGGCCACCCATATGCGAGACCTGGATGAAGCTCTTGGCATCCAGCTTCTGCTTGGCCCAGTGTGGCCGTTGTGATCATGTGGGGAGTGAACCATTGGATTGAAGATCTCTTTCTCTCCCTCTATCCCTGTAACTCTTTCAAAGTAAATAAGTAAATTTTTTTTTAAAGTTTTAATTCTCATCATTAGATTTAGTTTCATTAACTATTCGCTCTACATAAAGGACCCCTTGCTCAGACTATATTTTGTTAACAAGGCAAAAGAATGAAAGAGGCATTACCACTTTGAAACACGTTTCTTTTTCTGTTTTGAAAGGCTCAGACACACACAGAGATGTTCCTTCCGCAGGTTCACTCTCCAAATACAAGTCAGGGTTGAGCCAGGTCTAAGACTGGAACATCTACCTCTCCACCCAGGTCTCTGAAGTTGGAGGCAGCAATCCAAGTACTGAAGCCATCACCTGCTGCCTCCAGGGGTGCGCATTAGCAGGATGCTGGAATGGGGACTGGAGCCGGCACTCCAATATGGGTGAGGGCGTCCCAAACCGTGGCTAAACCACAGACCAAACACCCATCCCTGAAGAACTCATCTGTAAGCCTTAATGTCACATTACAAGCCAAGAGACCTAACACTACCCTGGGCCACACTGGGGGAAAGTGGGAGACTGTGCTATGTACCAAGCACTGCAGGAAAACACCGCCATTACACACGGAAACCTCAGGCGGAACAGCTGGGTAGCCACAGAGGACTTCCGGGGACACCAAAGGCGTCGGCGCAAGGATTGCTGGGAGGCGACGCGAGGCGCGTGCGTGAGCACTTCCGGGTGGGCGCCAGCAGCTACTCACCACCGTTTGCGTCGGTATCGCGTGTTTCTGGGTGGGCGTCCTTGTCCGCTCCAATGGCATCTCGGTACGACAGGGCAATCACTGTCTTCTCCCCGGACGGACACCTTTTCCAAGTGGAATATGCTCAAGAAGCGGTGAAGAAAGGATCCACAGCGGTGAGCAAGCTGTCGGGCCTTCCTTACCCCATGGCCGCGGCCCAGCCTCCCGCCGTGGCGGGGGAAATGTCCCTGTTTGTTCCCTGTTATGGAGGGAGACCTCTGAGGTTGGGACTGGAAGTGGTGGAAAGGAGTTGGGAGTTGTCACTTTTCACTCGTCAGCTGCCTTTGTTTTAAAGCTAGTTACAAACCCAACACCAGAGAGAGAGTGAGGGTACTGTATCCTCGACTCTGGAAGAGGAGTGCTAGTGCTGTGTCTGCCAAAAAGGAAGGAAAAGAATTGTCGCTTGGAACCACCTGCCTGCAGGCTCATGCCCCACTCCTTTAGAAATTCACAGACCCCTGGAGCACTAACCAGCCCCTTCACATTGGAAAGTGTTTAAGAATAATTATGGTGCGGGGCCGGCACTGTGGCAGGTAAAGCCACCGCCTACAGTGCTGACATCCCATATGGGTACCGTTTGGAGACCCGCTGCTCCATTTCTGATTCAGCTCTCTGCTATGGCCTGGGAAAGCAGAAGATGGTCCAAGTCCTTGGGCCTCTGCACCCACATGGGAGACCCAGAGGAAGCTCCAGGCTCCCGGCTTTGGATTGGCGCAGCTGTGACCAATGCCGCCATCTGGGTGGGGAGGGAACCAATGGATGGAAGACCTCTCTCTGCTTCTCGTTCTCTATCTGTGCAACTCTTTCAAATAAAATAAATGAATCTTTGGCTTTTTTTTTTTTTTTTTTTTTTTTGACAGGCAGAGTGGACAGTGAGAGAGAGACAGAGAGAAAGGTCTTCCTTTGCTGTTGGTTCACCCTCCAATGGCCGCCGCGGCCGGCGCGCTGCGGCCGGTGCACCGCGCTGATCCGATGGCAGGAGCCAGGAGCCAGGTGCTTTTCCTGGTCTCCCATGGGGTGCAGGGCCCAAGCACCTGGGCCATCCTCCACTGCACTCCCTGGCCACAGCAGAGAGCTGGCCTGGAAGAGGGGCAACCGGGACAGAATCCGGTGCCCCAACCGGGACTAGAACCCGGTGTGCCGGCACCGCTAGGCGGAGGATTAGCCTAGTGAGCCGAGGCGCCGGCCTAATAAATGAATCTTTAAAAAAAAATATGGTTCAAACTAAAAATTGTCCGTGCCTGACCCTAAAACATGGACCAGATCAATGCAAAATAAAATCCTTGTTGATAACAAAATGGTTAAGAACGCTGATCCAGACACACTTGTTAAGTCCCAGTATTTGATATCACAATATTTGACCTTTCTGATGTTCCAAACTCTAAGAAATTGCCACTTTAAAAAAAATGATTGATTGATTGATTGATTGATTGATTTTGAAAGGCCGAGTTGGAGAGAGGCAGAGGCAGAGAAAGAGATATTCCATCCGCTGGTTCGCTCCTCAAATGGCCCTATCCTGAGCCAGGAGCTTCTTCCATGTCTCAGCAGGCCCAGAGGCCCAAGCACATGGGCCATCTTCTATTGCTTTCCCAGGCCAAAGCAGAGAGCTGGATCCGAAGTGGAGCAGCTGGGCCTGGAACTGGAACCCATATGGGATGCCAGCATTGCAGGTCCTACCCCTTCTTGTTGTTTTTAAATGATGCTGTAAGTTCCTGAGATTATACTCTACTTTAGACTTATCTATCCACATTACTGAGAAACTTTTAAATACTCAGGGTAGCAGTAATACTGCTGCCAAATTTTTACTATATTCAATAACCTTAGTGATTTATAAAAATTGAAAAGGACAAAAGTGCCCTAGTGACCAATGATCTATTTATTACCCCTAAAACTTCCAGGTCCTAGACAGACTATGAATTCAAAAAGATCCAATTTTTTGTTAAGTGTCTCAGATTTCATGAGTATTTGTTGTGTGTGTTGGAATTTCAGGCAGTAGGTATGAGAATACACAGAGCATTTCTAAATCTAGCAGTTGTATTTCTCTTACTTTCCATACCAACTTAGTTATGGAAGAAAATAATTTTCACTTTCAATATAAATCTATCAGTAAAGTGGTTTTAGAAAAACACTAGAAAGAAAAATCTTTTAGAAGTATTCCTCTATTTAATTGCGCCCAATAGTTTTGCTTCTGTTTTATAAGGTTTTTTTTTAGAATTGTAAATTTAGGAAAAGCCTGATGTAGCTTAAACCAAAAGGGTACCGTTTTGATAAAAACAAAAAGTTATATAATCCCCAGCATGGCATGTAGCATATGGTTAGAAAATAATGCCCAAGTTTTAGAGCCTGAAATAAAGGGAGTAATGGGAGAAGACTGGAGTGTAATAAGAAACCACATTGGCTCATTTAAAATGTTTTAAGAATGCTATAGAACTGATTGATAGTTCCTTTGTAATGAGCTGTAAAAGGGTAAGGATATAAAAATACCTATAGTGGGCATTTTTAAAGATACGTTGCAAGGATGAGACACTCTTGTCTGAGGATTGTGAAATTATAATTTGCATCTTTGTATGGAGTCGTTCATTGTGTTTCCTTAAGGGTGCTATGACCTTTTACATAGAGTAAAGTTTATAATGGCAACTGGTTATTAAAATAGATTGCAAAATTTCCTGTCTATAAACACCAGTTGACTTGATAAGTTATAAATAACCAAAAGTTGACCAGTTTTGACCAATATGTAGAAGTACTATTAGTCGGTAACATAAAAAGTTATATGGGCAACAATTAGAGGCCTTGGGCTCTATTTCCTTTCTTGATGATTATTTTACAGCATGAAGTGAGGCAAGAGGCTTGTTTTCTTTTTGCTTTAGTTCCTTTTCTATAAATGCAAAATATGTTCAAATAACATTTTGGAGAAATAATACATTTCTTAGGGGAAAAAAATGAATCCTTCATAATATTCCCATGAAAAAGATAAGATTTATTATCATTACTTGTTCTGTCCTTTCTCTGACCCCAAAATGTTATTAGCTCTATATTTCCTACTTTATCAAGTCTCAGCTCCACAATGTGGCCATCAAAGTCTTCCATAATCCTTTCCCACCCTCTTTACTCTTTAATTCAGGGGTAGCTCCTTCTTTGTTTGTCTGTATGCTTCCTTCCGTGGAGCTCAGAGAGGGGGAAAACACCTTTTTTGCTGCTCTACACCTTGACGTATCCTTGAAGAATCTCTGCATCTTTATCCTTCCTGAAACTTTCTCTTGTCCTCTCCCCTCCAATCATCATGAATCTTTTTTTGCTTCTGAATTTATAACCTGTACAGAGCGCAGAGTATGTTACAATATTTACTGTTTGGTCTTATTCTCATATTTTCTTTAGTGGCAGGTTTATTTAATAATCTTCTCGCGGCAACTGGACAGTAAGATCTGGTAGATCTGGTAGGACCTAACAGTTACTTTGTGGGGTGGCATTGTGGTGTGGCTGGGTAAACCACAATAGCTTGCAACACCTGCAACCATATTGGAATGCCTGGTTTGAGTCCTGGCTACTCAGTTTCCAGTCTAGTTTCCTGCTGATGCATCCTGGAAAGCAACAGATGGATACTGGCTCAAGTGCCTGGGCTCCTGAAATGTATTTGGGAGACTCAGATGGAGTTCCTGGCTCTTGGCTTCAGCCTGGGTCAACCCTGGCTGTTACTGACATTTGAGGAGTTAACCAGTAGATGAAAATGCACTCTCTGTCTTGCTCTCCCTGTCTCTGAATCTCTCTCTCTTCCCCTCTCTTCCTCCATTCCCTCCACACTGAAACAAAATATAAGTAATACTTTATACACCAGGCATTTTAGGTACATTATTTAACATTAAGGATGATATTTAATCACCTTTTTATTACCCAGCCAGAAAATGATGGAGTCTATATTCATACTTAAAATTTTTCTACTTTCAAAGCCTGTGTTTTTTGCATTGCATCATAGTTCAACAAATATTTGTATGTTAATTAGCTGCCATTATCACAAATGTGGAAACTACATATGTCAATTAAGTAAATTAATCTTTCTAAGTTTTAGTTTCTTTAGTAGCAGACATTAGAATATCTGCTTAACAGGGTGATATGAGTTGAATGCAGTAATAGTATATGTTAAACATCGTGCATAGAATCTGGTTCACATGAAGTACTTAATAAATTGTAGGTATTATTGTCTGCTATTTGATTACTCTTTTCCTTCAATTTTAATGTGAGTCTTACATCACCTTCATTTATTATTTCAAGATATCTTTGTTTATTTAGTTATTTTAAAGAGAGAGAAATTGAGATAGTTCTTCTATCCAGGCCACTAAATCTTTCTCCATATCAGCAGTGAGATTGTTTCATTTTCCTTATCTTTGGTGTATTCTTTGGACTAACACATTTAATTTCCTTCAAGAACTTTTTCTCTGTGTTCACAGTTTAGCTAACTGTTTGGCACAAGAGACTTCACTTCAACTATGGCTGCTTTTGACATACCTTCTTCATTAAGCTTAATCATTTCTAGCTTTTGATTTAAAGTGAGAGACATG
The DNA here is from genome assembly GCF_964237555.1 of Oryctolagus cuniculus. Taxonomy (NCBI): domain Eukaryota; kingdom Metazoa; phylum Chordata; class Mammalia; order Lagomorpha; family Leporidae; genus Oryctolagus; species Oryctolagus cuniculus. Next base: position 51,604,189 of record NC_091441.1, on the reverse strand, counting down.
TAATACCTCATTTCACTTGAACACTTAGAGTCCATTGCAGGGTTACTAATTAGTCTGATTTCAGTATTGTTGTGCTTAGGGAATAGAAAAGCCTGTGGGGAGGGAGAAAGATGGAGGACAGCTGATTGATGGAGCAGTCCAAACACACACAGTATTTAACCATTCTCTGTCTTAAATGAGCATGGCTTTTGGTGTTCCCAAACAAATCCAAAATACTAATATCAAAGATCATTGATCACAGAACATCCTAACCCAAAAAATAATATTTAAAACTTTTGAAATATTGACAGAATTACTGAAATGCAACAGAGGCATGAAATGAACACAGGCTGTTGGAAAAATGGGGCCAATAGACTTGATTGACATAGGGTTGCCACAAATCATTAATTTCTAAAAACCACACACACATATACCCCTGTGAAGTCCAATAAAGTGAAACACAATAACATAAGGTATTCTTGTAGTCCTATAACAGACATGGGAGTGTGGATAAAACTTCAAGATCCTGATTCCATTTCCTTTGGACGTGTACCCCAAATGACATTGTTAGATCACTTAGTGTCCTATTTTTAACTGTTTGAGGACTTTAATACTGTTTTCCATAATGGCTATACCAGTTTATATTCCCACCAACAGTATGCGAGGATTTTCTTTTCTCTACCTCCTTCCCAATGCGTTTTTATTTTTGATAATAGCTGTTCAGGTAGGTGTGCTATAATATCTCACTGTAGTTTTGATTTGTGTTTCTATGATGACTAGAGATGTTGAGTATTTTTTCATTTTCCTGTTGTTGCCATTTGTAAGTCTTCTTTGGAGAAATGTCTATTTAAGACTTTGGCCCATTTTTGAAGTGGATTCTTTTCTTCCTATTGAGTCCTCGGAGTTACTTATATATTTTGGATATAACTCCTTATTAGATAGATGGTTTGCAAATATTTTCTCCCAACAAAACTTTGTCTCTTTTCTCTTTCATTTCCTTTGCTGTATTTTTTTTTAGCCTGTTGCGATCTCATTGTCCATTTTTGCTTTTGTTACCTGTCCTTTTGGGGTGATATCCAAAAAAGCATTGTGTGGGGAGCAGCCCGGACTGGACTGAGTTACTGGAATTAAGACTTATTCTATGCATCTGCTCTCCCACAATATGGCGCTGGGAGAGAAGTAAACAGCTTCTACACAGCTGCCTCCAGTTCAGCTAATAAACTGTAGGACTTGCTCCTGATTGGAGGAGAGCAGCGTACTCGGCGTGTGGGCAGCCGAGTTAGGATTGGCGGAGGAGGACTATAAAGGAGGAGAGAGACGGCATGCACCAGGAACATCTAAGGGGAACATCTAAGGGGAACATCTAGCTGAAGGAACACCCGTGCAGCCCCCGAGAAAGCCGGCCGGCGGTGTGCCGCTCCCCTGCGGAAGTGGGGAATGTGGCCAGGGGGAACTGCCCTTCCACGGAGGTGGAAGGGATAGTAGCCAACCCGGGAAGAACCAGCAGCAAACCCGGGGAGGGCCGAGCAGACGAAAGAACAGCGCAGGGTCCTGTGTCGTTCCTCCACGAAGACGGGGAGCGACATAATGGTGCCGTGACTCGGATATGAAGCCTAGGCAGGGTTCAGTGTCGCTCCTCCATGAAGAGGGGGAGCGACATAATGGTGCCGTGACTCGGATATGAAGCCTAGGCAGGGTTTAGTGTCGCTCCTCCACGAAGAGGGGGAGCGACAGCATTGTCCAAACTAATGGCAAGAAGGGTTCTTCCTATGTTTTCTTCTTGTAGTTTTACAATTTCAGATCTTATTTTTAAGTCTTTTCATCCATTTTGCATTGCATTTTGTATACTATATGAGGTAAGGACCCAGTTCTTCTGCACATAGATATCTGATTTCCTCAGTACCATTAATTGAAGAGATTTTCCTTTCTCCACTCTGTGTTCCTGGCATCTTTGGTGAAGATCAATTGACCCTAAATATCTGTTTTTATTTCTGGGATTCCATTCTGTTCCATTTGTCAATATATCTGTTTGTAGGCCAGTACTATGCTGTCTTGATTACATTAGCTTTGTAGAATATTTTTGTGTCAAGTATTGTGCTTCTTCCAGTTTTTTTTGTTCTTCCTCAAATTGCTTTAAATATTTGAGGTCTTTTGTGACTCCATGTGAGTTTTAGGGTTTTTCTTTTTTCTATTTCTGTGAAAAATATAATTGTAATTATGATAGGGATTGCATTGGATTTATAGTTTATTTTGTGTGGTATGAGCCTTTTTAAATACACACACACACACACACACACACATACACATATATATATGTATTACTTATTTGAAACAGATTTTTCTGTCCTCTGGTTCACTCTCCAGAAGACCACACAGCCAGTGTTGTGCCAATCCAGAGCCAGGGGCTTCTTTTGGTTCTCCCATGCTGATACAGGGACGCAAGCACTTGGGTCACCTTCTACTGCTTTCCTAAGGCCATTAGCAGGGATTTGGACCAGAAGTGGAGCATCCGAGAATTGAACCGGTGCATATATGGGATACTGACATTGCAGACAGCAGCTTTAACTGCTATGCCACAGCACCAGCCCCAGTTTGGACCTTATAACATACTAATTGTTCCAATCCATGAACAGGGAATATTGTTCCATTTATTTTTCCTGTCTTCAATTTCTTTTATCAATTGTTACAGTATACAGATCTTTCACCTCCTTGGTTAAATTCACTCCTAAGTATCTTATTTTTTGAGGCTAGTATAAGTGGGATTTTTTTCTTAGTTTCATTTTTGGACACAATTATTAGTTATTATACAAAGGTACCTGATTTTTGTTTGTTTTTTTAAGATTTTATTTATTTGAGATGTAGAATTATGGGGAGAGGGAGAGACAGAAAGGTTTTCCATCTGCTGGTTTACTCCCCAGGTGGCCATAACAGCTGGAACTGGGCTGATCCAAAGCAGGAGCCAGGAGCTTCTTCTGGGTCTCCCATACAGTTTCAGGGGCCCAAGCACTTGGGCCATCTTCCACTGCTTTCCCAAGCCATAACCAGAGAGCTGTTTCAGAAGAGCAGCCAGGACATGAACTGGCATCCACATGGGATGCTGACATGGCAGGCAGAGGTTTAGCCCACTAATCCACAGAACCAGCCCCAGCAACTGTTTTTTACATGTTGATTTTGTAGCCTGAAGCCTCACTTAATTCTTTATTAGTTCTAAATTTAGTAGTTCTAAAAAAATCTTAGAGTGTTTTACATATATATATATAGAGAGAGAGAGAGAGAGCAAAAGAGAGAGAGAGAGTTTTATATATATAATATCATACCATCTGTTAAAAAAAAAAAAAAAAAAAGACCATTTTAGTTTTGCCTTCCTGGGTTGGAAGCCTTTTATTCTTTTTTTTTCCTCTGGCTGGGATTTCTAGTACCGTATTGAATAGAAACAGTGACAGTGAGAATCTTTATCTTCTTCCTGATTTTAAAGGAAAAGCTTTGAGCTTTTCACCATCAAGTGTGATAATAGTTGTGGGCTTGTCATGTATTGCCTTTATTAAGATACACTCTTTCCATGAATAATTTGTGAAAAATTTTTAACGTGAATCTTAACTGGTGTTTTTGGTAATAAATGAAATGATTGTATGATTCTTACTCTTTATTTTAGTGATGTGATATATCATGTTTATTGATTTCTGTGTATTGAAACATCCTGGCATCCCAGGGATAAATTCCACTATGTTGTAATGTATGATTCTTATCATGTATTTTCAATTTGGTTTGATAGTATTTTGTTAAGGATTTTTTTTTAATCTATGTTAAGATAGGCTTTTTACTTTCAATTTTCTTTTCTTGTAGTACCCTTGTCTGGTTTGAGATTAAAATGACCCCTCCTCTTCACTTTTTTAGTAGAATTTGACAGATGCTCAGCATTAATTATTTTTCAAATGTTTAGTAGAATTCACCAGTGAAGCTAGTAGATTCTAGGCTTCCCTCCCCAACCCTTGGAAGGTTGGATTACTGATTCATTTTCTTACTCACTATTGGTCTATTTAGATTTCCTATTTCTTCATGATTTCATGTTGGTAGGTTGTGTGTTTCCAGGAATTTGTCTACTTTTTTGACATCATTTAATTTAGTGGCACACAGTTGCTCCTGGTAGTTTCTTTGATCCTTTGTGTTTCTGCAGTATCAGTTTTAATGTATAACTGTTTCATTTATAATTTTGAGTCTTATTTCTTTTTCTGTTCGTGTAGTTCAAGGTTTTTTTTTTATTTTACCTTTGTTTCTATTTTATCTTTTCAGAAAATCACTCAGTTTTATTAATCTTTTGTTTTTCTAGTATCTATTTCATGTGTTTCTGCTTAGACCTTTAACTCTTCCTTCTAACTTGCATTTAATTTGGTCTTTTTCTATTTTTTTAATCTTTTTTTTTTTAAGATTTATTTATTTATTTGAAAGGCAGAATTACAGAGAGGCGGAGAGAAAGAGTGAGAGAAGTTTTCCATCTGCTGGTTCATTCCCCAGATGGCTGCAATGGCTGGAGCTGCACCAAAACGAAGCCAGGAGCCACGAGCCTCCTCCAGGTCTCCCACACAGGTGCAGGGGCCCATGTACTTGGGCTATCTTATGCTGCTTTCCCAGGCCATAGCAAAGAGCTTGATCAGAAGTGGAGCAGCCAGGCCTCCAACTGGCACCCATATGGGATGCCGACACTGCAGGCGGCAGCTTTACCTGCTATGCCACAGCACCGACCCTAAATCTTTTTTCTTAATTTAGGCATTCATTGTTACAAACTTTGTTCTTAGAACTACTCTGACTGCATCCTAAAGGTTTTGGCTTTTTGTGCTTCCATTTTATTTGTCTCAAGGTGTATTTTTATATTCCTTTTGATTTCTTCTTTGGCATATTGGTTGTTCAGGAATATGTTTAATTCTACATGCTTATGAATTTTCCAATTTTATTCCTGCTACTGATTTCTATTTTCATAGGCTTGTAGTCAGAAAAGATGGATGATATGATTTCAATCTTAAATTTAAGATTTGTTTTGTGTCCTAACCTGTCTTGGAGAATGTTCCATGTGTGTCTGAAAAGAATGTGTATTCTGCTGATGGATAGAGTGTTTTCTGTATGACTGTTAGATCCATTTGGTCTATAGAGTTATTCAGGTCCACTCGTTTCCTTATTGATTTTCTGTTTGAATGGCCTATTATTATGGAAAGAAGAGTGTTGAAGTCTTTTATTATTATTGCAGTGCAATCTGTTTCTCCCTTCAGCTCTGCTAATATTTGATTTATATATGTAAGTGATTTAATGTTGGGTGTACACACATTTATAACTGTTTTCTCTTCACTAATTAACCTGATTATCACTTCCTACCACCACCAGGATCAACCATTAGCATGAAGACATTAGAGTTAAGCCTCTCCCTGGGGGCCCGTGTTGTGGCGCAGTTAAACCCCCACTTAACACACCGGTATCCCATATACAGAGTGTAGGTTCAAGTCCTGCTGCTCCACTTTCCATCCACCTTCCTGCATTGGGAAGGCAATAGAAAAATGACCAAAATCAATTAATTAATCAATCAATCTCTCTCCCTCTCTCCCTCCCTCCTCCCCATGCCTTTCAAATGCAATAAGAATATTTTTTAAAAGATAAATTATGCACCACTGTTATAGTGCTAGAATATTCTTACCTTGACAGTGAGTTTTATATTTCCATGTTTTCATGATGCTACTTTTTTATTTCAACTTGAAGAACTCCTTTATTACTTCTCGTATGTCAGATATAGTAGAAATGAGTTCCCACTGCTTTTGTTTATTGAGGGGGATCTTTACTCCTTTTTTTTTTTTTTTTTTTTTTTGACAGGCAGAGTGGACAGTGAGAGAGAGAGACAGAGAGAGAAAGGTCTTCCTTTTCCATTGGTTCACCCCCCCAGTGGCCGCTGCGGCAGCTGATCCAAAGCCAGGAGCCAGGTGCTTCTCCTGGTCTCCCATGCGGGTGCAGGGCCCAAGGACTTGGGCCATCCTCCACTGCACTCCCAGGCCACAGCAGAGAGCTGGACTGGAAGAGGAGCGACCGGGACAGAATCTGGCGCCCCGACTGGGACTAGGACCTAGCGTGCCAGCGCTGCAGGTGGAGGATTAGCCTATTGAGCTGCGGTGCCTGCCATCTTTACTCCATTTCTAAAGATATAGTATTCTTTTCTTTAAAAGATGTATTTTATTTATTTGAAAGACAGAGTTGCAGAAAGACAAAGACAGACAGACAGAAAGTGGTCTTCCATCTGCTGGTTCACTCCTCAAATGGCCACACTGGCTGGGGCTGTGCCAGATTGGAACCAGGAGCTTCTTCCTGGTCTCCCATGTGGGTGCAAGGGCTCAAGCACTTGGGTCATCCTCTGCTACTTTCCCAGGCACTTCTGCAGAGAGTTGGATCAGAAGTGGAACAGATGGGTCTTGAACTAGCACCCATATGGGATTTGGGCATTGCAGATGGTAACTTAATCTGCTATGCCACAATGCCAGCCCTAAACTATAGTATTCTTGATTTGCAGTTTTTTGTCTTCAAAAGTTTCCTTATGTCAGCCCATCCTCTTCTGACCTGAAAGGTTTCTACTGAAAAATCCACTAACAGTCTTAATGAGAGTTCTGTTGTATATGATGTGTCATTTTTCTTCTGCCATTTAAAAAAAAATCTCTTTGGCCTTTGAGAACATGATCATAATGTGTCTGGGTGAAGATTTCATTTTTAATATATTTCAGGTTCTGTGGCATTCACGAATGTAGTTGTTCATTTCCTTCTCTCAATTTAGAAATTTTTGTCATTATTTATTTAAATAAGCTTTCTGCCTGTTTCTTTTTCACTGCTCATTATAGGACTGGCACAATGTTAAAAATTAGTTCTTTAGAAGTGTCCCATAAGTCTCATAGGCCTTCACTATTTTTCATTCTTTTTTTCTTTTTATTTCTCTAACTCATCTTCCAATAACCTGTCTGAACCTGCCAATTCTTCTGATTTTGTCAAGAAACTGTTGATGCTCTCTATGGCATTTTTCACTCAGTCATTTTGTTCTTCAGCTCTAGAATTTCTGTTTGCCTCATTTTCATGGTTTCTGTCTTTTTGTTGGCTCACTTCATTCATATATTGTTTTCCTGATATCGTTTAGTTGTCTGTTTTCTCTTGTAACTTTTTTTTGGGGGGAGGGGCAGACAGAGTAGACAGTGAGAGAGAGAGAGACAGAGAGAAAGGTCTTCCTTTGCTGTTGGTTCACTCCCCAATGGCCGCTGCGGCCGGCATGCTGCAGCCGGTGCATTATGCCGATCCGAAGCCAGGAGCCAGGTGTTTCTCCTGGTCTCCCATGCGGGTGCAGGGCCCAAGAACTTGGGCCATCCTCCACTGCACTCCCTGGCCACGGCAGAGAGCTGGCCTGGAGGAGGGGCAACCGAGACAGAATCCAGCACCCCGACCAGGACTAGAACCCAGGGTGCCGGCGCCGCAGGTGGAGGATTAGCCTATTGAGCCGTGGCGCCAGCTCTTCTCTTGTAACTTTTAAAAAAGATTTATTTTATCTATTTGAAAAGCAGAGTTACAGAGAAAGAAGAAGAGACAGAGAGGTCTTTCATCTGCTGTTTCACTCCCCAGATGACTGCAGCTGCCAAGATTGGGCTAGACCAAAGCCAAGAGCCAGGAGACTCTTCTAGATCTCCCACATGGGTGCAGGGGTCCAAGCACCTAGGCCAACCTCTACTGCTTTCCCAGGCATATTAGCAGGGAGCTGGATCAGAAGTGGAGCAGCTGGTGCTTGAACCGGTGCCCATATGGGATACTAGCACTGCAGGTAGCAGCTCTGCTACCTAAACCACAGCATGGGCCCCAGTAGTAACATTTATCTATTGAATTTTTTTCAATAATACTACTTTTAACTCTTTTTCCAGATTATAGACCTTCATTTCTTTCTATTCAATTACTGGTACTTTATTTTGTATTAGTGATATTATATTTCCCTGATTATTCATGAACTTTGTGAACTTGCATTGGTATCTACACATTTAAAAGTAGGCACATCTTCCAGCCCTTACAAATTTGCTTTACCAGGGAAAGTCTTTCACCAGTCAGCCCATCTGAAGATTCTGAGTGGGCATACTGCCATAGTCTTTAGATGTGCTAGCTTGGTGCCTGGGTTAGCAGTTAAATAGCCTTAGCATGTAAGTCCACAAGGACTGTAGCTCACAGAGTTGCAGTCTATGATGAAGTCACTTCACTCTGCTTCTATCACATGGAGTGTATCTGTCTCTTTGAACTGTAATGTTTTGGCTTGGGAGAAAGGTGACAATTTCATGAGAAACTATCTTTCCTAACCTCACCAATGCTTCTTATTTCTGTGGTCAGTCCTAGTGCTAGAGTTTCTCACCTGTGTTCCTTTGTTCTTATGAAGCTGTTTTCCTGCATGGTTGTTCAAATTGACATTTCTCCTGGCAGATGAGTACTAGAAACTACTAGTCTGCCATCTTGCTGAGGTGACCAATAATGTTTTCTGTGAATAATCTCTTGTTTTGAATTTTTAATCAGCTTTCCTACGTAAGAATTATTGGTCCTTTCCATGATTTAGAAAGTGTTATATTTGTACATTTAAGATTGTTATGTAGTATCCAAAATTTCATAAAAAAAAGAGTTAGGAACATTTCCACTTTTATCTGTATTATAGACTAGCATAGGAATTACCCTAACAGAATGTATGTATGAACCTCCTGGGCCTATTACTTGTTTTTGAAGGACAGTTCTCTTCTGAAATAATTACTGAGAATATGGCAGTATTTCCCCGCAAGTCCCTATTTCAGAACTACTACTTTGTACATTGGTTACAATCTAATTTACAAAATTAGATTTTCTACCCATTTTCTTCAGAAAATGGCTAGCAAGGAAAGAGCCATAGTTCTTCCACTTGTTTCCTTCTTGTTTAAATGAAACTTTCTTTATAAGTGATACAGGGTAAGGACATTTAGTGTTCTCTTGGCTGCTTATGGCCCTGTCTTGATTCATTTGGGCTACTATAACTCAGTGCCATATAGTGGGCAGGTTAAAAATAACAGAAACATTTCTCACAGTTCTAGCAGCTTGGAAATCCAAAAATCAAGGCCAATTCAGCACGTGATGGGAACCACTTCCTGCTTTATAGATGACCCCTTCTTGCTGTATCCTCATGTGACTGAGGCGCAGACAAGTTCTCTTGTACCTCTTTTACAAGGTCTAATTCTATTAATAGCATTCCATCCTCCCTACCATACCACTTCTCCAAAGTCCTACCTTCTATTGATATCACTTTGGGGGTTAAGTTTTCAACATATGAATTTTGGGGGATAATAAAACAGCCTCCAATTCCTATCCTTCCAAATTGCAAGATGCATGAGAGAGTTTTGCAGAAGTTTTTCTACTTTTGTTTCCTGTTTTTACTGCCATATCTGGTACTACTTACTCGATAAGGAATCCGTATGGATTACCCTCGTTTCCTTGCATTTTGGTTGAAAATCATACTATATTTTGATAGTGCTTTTTCAGGTTCTTTTTTTTTAATGAGATTAGGACACTCTTTTAGTTTTAACATTGGTTGAATTTTCGTTTGCTATTTCTACCTAGTTGTATTCTTTACCTTGAGTTTGAGGAATGAACAATAAGCCTGTACCTGTGCAACTGCTTCACTAACAGTATACTTTTATCATTTTTATTATATGTTCGAACAAAAACCTTTACCTCTAAGTCATGTGTAAGGATGACTTAAGTTTAAACTTCAAACTTAAAAACAATCTTTATTGACAGGTTGGAATTCGGGGTACCAATATTGTTGTGCTTGGAGTAGAAAAAAAATCTGTTGCCAAACTTCAAGATGAAAGAACTGTGAGGAAAATTTGTGCCCTTGATGACCACGTCTGCATGGCTTTTGCAGGTACTTATGGATCTACAGTAATGATGCATAGTTCTTTAGTGCAGTAGAGCAATACAGTTGGCCCCACTACCATAGTTGTGCTGTATTTATACAACATATGGACTCTGTTAGTAAAAAGAAATGGTATACTGTATTTAATTAAAGAAAGAAACCCACAACTTTTGAAGCCAAGATTTCTGATAATGAACTGTGATAAAGCATAAATGGTAAAACAATGCATATTATTTTCATCATTTTATGTTGCTATTATGAAGCTCAGAGTTCTAGTGGTTCAGAAGCATGGTGCCTGCATCCTGCTGACCCCCTATTCCCAATCCCAGCTGTGACACAACATGACAACATGTCACAACATGATAGTAGTTAATGCAAGAGAAAGAAAGCATATGGTAAAACAGGATGGCAGGGGCTGGCTCTGTGGTGTAGTAGGTTAAGCCGCTGTCTGCAGCAGTGGCATCCCATATGGGCACCAATTTGAGTTCCGGCTGCTCTACATCTGATCCAGGTTCCTGCTACTGCGCCTGGGAAAAGCAGTGGAAGAAGGCCCAAGTGCTTGAATCCCTGCCACCCATGTGGGAGACCCAGAAGAAGCACCTGTCCTCTGGCTTTGGATCAACCCACCTCTGGCTCTTTCAGCCATTTGGGGAGTGAACCAGTGGATGGAAGGGGTGTGTGTGTGTGTGTGTGTGAGTGTGTAACTCTGCCTTTAAAATAAATAAATCTTAAAAAAAAGAAAAGAAAAGAAAAGAAAAAACAGGATGACAGAAAGATTCAGGGGCCAGGCTTGCTCTTATTAGAATAGTGTACTCTCATGGAAATTATGATCTCACCAAAACCACGTTAATCCCTTATAAGAGTGGCACTCCCAAAAGCCTAACCACCTTCCACCAGGCAACACTTAAAGGTTCCACCACATTGAAATCCAAGCTACTAGCACATGAGACTTTGGCAGAAGACACACTCAAAACAATCTACACCATAGCGCCTCGCTTAGAACTTTTAGTAGCTGTTTCCTTTTTAAGCTTTTTATTTTGTTTGAGAGACAAAGTGATAGAAAAAAGACAGACAGAGCTCTTCCATCTGCTGGTTCACTCCCTTGATAGCCACAAGAAGCCAGGAGCCTGAAACTCCATTCAGATCTCCCACATGGATCTTGCACCATCTTCCACTGCTTTCCCAGGCACATTAGCAGGGAGCTAGGTTGGAAGCAAAGAAGCCATAATCAAACCTGTGCTGCGATCTGGGATGCCAGTGTTAGGACAGCTTAACGCACTGTGCCAAAATGCTGGCCCCAAAGCTTTCTATTTTGAAATAATTATACATTTACATGAAAAATCGGGGAAAAGCAGATTGCCCAGTTTCCTTCAATGGTAACATCTTGAAAATCAGTAAATTCACATTCATACAATCCAAAGAGCTTATTCAGATTTGACCAATTTTATGTGCATTCATTTGTGTGTGTGTATAATTTTATTATACTTCTTACTTGTGTAGATTCAAATATTTATCACCATAGTCAAAATCTACAATTTGTCCATCACCACAAAGCTACCTCATGCTGTTTCTTCCTCCCATCTTTAAGCTCTGATAACCACTGATATATTTTCCATCTATATAATTTTGTCATTTTGAGATTGTTAAATGAATAAAATATATATAAAACCTTTTTTCTCATCTAGTATAATCCCCTTGTAATTCATCCAAGTTGTTGCATATATCAGTAGTTCATCCCATTTTATTACTGATTAGTATTCCATGATAGAAACAGTAACTCACTAGTAAAGGATACCTTTTGCCTATTACAAATGAAGTTTCAGTGAAAATTTCTGTGCAGGTTTTTGTGTGAACATGTATTTTCATTTCTCTGGGATAAAACCCTAAGAATGCAATTGCTAGATTATATGGTAATGCATGCTTAATTTTAGCAATTACTGCATAATTATGTTCCAGATTAACTGTGCTGGTTTACATTCCAACTAGTGGTGTATGAGTGATTATTTTGTTAAAAAGATTTATGTATGTATGTATGTCTTTAATTCTTTATTTGAAAGGCAGAGTTAGAGAGAACAAGAGAGAGAGAGAGAGAGAAAATCTCCTATCCGCTGGTTCAATTCCCAAATGGCTGCAGCAGCCAGAGATGGTCCAGGCCAAAACCACAAACCAAGAGCCTCATCTGGGTCTCCTGTATAATTGGCAGAGGCCCAAATACTTGGGCCATCTTCTGCTGCTTTCCTGAGTACATTAGCAGGGAGCTGGATTGGAAGTGGAGCAACCGGATCTCAAACCAGTGGCCATGCACTGCATGCAGTGGCCAAGCACTGGATGCAGCACTGCAGGCAGCTGTGTCACAGCACTGGCCCCCAAGGAATTCATTGTCCTCTGCGTCTTCAACAGCATTTGGTGTTGTTACTTTTTTTTTTTTTTAACATCTTACCAGGTGTGTAGTTGTCTCTAATTGTGAATTTAATTTGTATTTCCCCTGTGACTTATGAGATTATACCTATTTTCAACTGTTTATTTGCTTTTGTACAGTGAATATGATGTGTCTCATCATTTTTTTGCTCACTGTTTTTTTGCAACTAGAAATTCATATTGATGTTTAAAAGCTTCATCCAGGAGCCAGCGCCAAGGCTCACTTGGTTCATCCTCCGCCTGCGGCACCAGCATCCCATATAAGCGCCGGGTTCTATCTCGGTTGCTCCTCTTCCAGTCCAGCTCTCTGCTGTGGCCCAGGAAAGCAGTGGAGGATGGCCCAAGTGCTTGGACCCCTGCACCCGCATGGGAGACCAGGAAGAAGCACCTGGCTCCTGGCTTTGGATCAGCTCAGCGCCAGCCATGGTAGCCATTTGGGGGGTGAACCAACAGAAGGAAGACCTTTCTCTCTGTCTCTCTCTCTCACTATCTATATCTCTACCTGTCAAATAAAAAAAAAAAAAAGCTTCATCCAACAAAATATATTTTATTTGCTGTCTTACAAAAGGAGTCATCTTGCCACAAAACAAGTCTTAAAGAATATAAAAATGTTGAAATCATAAAATCATGCAAAGTATCTTTTCTGATCAAAATGGAAATAAAAATCAATAGCAGAAGGAAAACTTAAATATTCAAAAATATATAGAAATTAAACAATTTATTATTTAGCTTTCCATGTTTCAAAGAAGAGTATCATAGGGGAAATTAGCAAATATCTTGAGGAAAACGAAAATGAAAACACACAGATGGTATTTGCACAGCAGTTAAGCTGCCTGCCTCCCATAGTATATTCAAGTTCCAGCTCTGCTTCTAATTCTAGCTTCCTGCTAATGCACACCCTAAGGGGCATCAGGTACTGAAGTGTGTGCCACCCACATGGGATACCCAGATTGACTTCTGAGCTTCACTTCAGCCTGGCTCAGCCCCAGCTATTGTGGGCATTTGGGACGTGAACCAGTAGAAGAAAGATTACCTCTCTCTACCTACCTTTCAAGTAAAAATTAATAAATTTTACCAATAAAATGGAAAGATGGCATTTCAAAACCTGTGGTATATAATGAAAGAAGTGCTATGTGGCATATTCATGGCTATAAATATTTGCATTAAGAAAATCTCAATTCAACAGCCTAACTTTATTCCTTTAAACTAGAAAAAAAAAAGAATCTAAAACAACAGAAGGAAGTAATAAAGATAGTCAGACGTTAAGAGAGAGAGAGAGGAAAGTGAGAGAGCACAGCAAGTGTCTAATAGAAAAACAATAGAGAAAAGAAAATTCAGAGTTAGTTTTTTGAAATCAATAAAATTTATAAACTTTTAGCTGTACTAACTAAGAGAAATGAGGAAAAATTCAAAATGAGAAAAGAAAATGGGGACATTACTGCAGTTTTACAGAAATAAAAAATTTTGATGGAAAGCTACAGTATAACATCTCCAAATCTGAAAATCTAAAATTTAGAAAGCTACAAAATCTTTTTTGTGCTCAACTGGTAAAGTCTGTGCAAATATTCAAAAATCTGGAAAAAGCCCAAATCTGAAGCAGTTATAGTCCTAAACACTTTGAATAAGGGATACTTAAGGGGCCGGCACCATGGCTCATTTGGTTAATCCTCTGCTTACGGCGCTGGCATCGTATTTGGGCTCCAGGTTCTGTCCCAGTTGCTCCTCTTCCAGTCCAGCTCTCTGCTGTGGCCTGGGAGGGCAGGGGAGGATGGCCCAATTGCTTGGGCCCCTGCACCTGTTGGGAGACCAAGAAGAGGCACCTGGCTCCTGGCTTCAGATCGGCGCAGTGCCGGCCATAGCGGCCATTTGGAGAGAGAACCAGCGGAAGGAAGACTTTTCTCTCTGTCTCTCTCTCTCACTCTCTATAACTCTACCTGTCAAATTTAAAAAAAAAAAATACTCAAGTTTTATGAACAGTTGTATACCAAAAAAATTCTTTGAAAAATGCAAATTATGTAGTTATTCAATAGTATGTAGAAAATATTGACATATCAAAAACATTTAATCAGTTATCACATGCCAATTAAGAAAATCAAATACCTAATGGCTTCACTGGTGAATTCTCCCAAACATTTAAATAGATTAGCACCAGCCTTAAACTTTTCCCAAGAATTGAAGAGGATCTAACACTTTCAGACTCATTCGAGGCTAGCTTTACTATGAATATAAGAATAGAAGACTTCAGACCAATGTCCCTTTGTGAACACTGTGGGACAAGGTACTTAGAAAGTAGCGATTTATTTTGGCTTATGGTTCTGGAAGGTCACAGTCCAAGATTGGGCAGGCCCCATTGGTTCAGACTCTGGTGATCATAGAGCATCACATAGTGAGAGACGGGGCGCTTAAGTATCATATAAATATGGCTTCTCTCTTTGAAAGGCACATTAAGTTAATTACTACCTATAATCCTCACCAATATCCCATATCAGAGCACCATTTCTAATCGCAGCTGCTCTGCTACCAGTCCAGCTCTCTGCTAATGCTCCTGGGAAGGCAGCAGACTATGGCCCAAGTATTTGGGACCCTGCCACCTATTGGGGAGACCTGAATAGAGTTCCAGACTCCTGGCTTCAGGTTGGCCCAGCCCTAGCCATGGCAGCCTTTTACATAGTAAACCAGAAGATGGAAGTATTTTTTTATTTCTCTATTTCTCACTCTGCCTTTCAGATAAATAATAAAGTAAATATTTTTAAAAATTGGAAGGACTTTCCTATTTATAGATGGGAAGATTAAATATTGTTAATAGGTTAGTACTACCCAAAGCAATCTAAAGATTCAATACCATTCCTATCAAAATCCCAATGACTTTTTCATAGGGGAATAGAAAAAAAACTATCCTAAAATTCATGTAGAATCTCAAGAGTCCCTTAGTAGCCAAACAATCTTGAAAACGAACAAAATTGGGACCAGTTTCTGGCATAGCAGGCTAAGCCTCCACCTGTGTGCGACTCTGGCATCCCATGTGGGCACTGGTTCAAAACCCAGCCACTCTATTTCTCATCCAGCTCCCTGCTGATGCACTTGGGAAAGCAGTGGAAGATGGTCGAAGTGCTTGGGCCCCTGTCCCTATGTGGGAGACCCGGAAGAAGCTGTGGGCTCCTGGCTTCAGACTGGCCCATCCCCAGCCATTGGCGACCATTTGGAGAGTGAACCAGTGGATAGAAGATCTCTCTCTAATTCTCCTCCTCTCTCTATAACTCTGCCTTTCAAATAAATAAAATATATAACTCTTTGAAAAAAAATTAGAGATCTCATAGTTCTTGATTTAAAAATTAACTACAAACTCATGATAATCAAAATAGTATCATCCTAGCCTAATATAAACATTTAAACCAATGGTATTGACTAGAGAACCCTGAAACTCTTGCGTATGTGGTCAAATGATTTTCAACAAGGGTGCCAAGAGCATTCAGTGGAAAAGGGCAATCTTTTCAACAAATGCAAAAGAACAAAGTAAGACACTTATCTAACACTATGTATAAAAATGAATGTAAGAACTAAAATTACAAAACATATAGGAAAGTTTCTTGAGATTGGATTTGGCAGCGATCATTGCATCTAACAACAAAGCACAGACAAAAAAAAAATCTGCACTATAAAATTTAAAACTATGCCAAAATCAGCACAGTGAAAAGACAACCTACAGAATGGAGGGAGATATTTGCAAGTCATATATTTGATAAGGGATTAATAGCTATAATATGAAGAGAATGCCCAAAATATGCAAAACACAAACAGCCCAATACACAAATGTGCAAAGAACTTTAATAAATATTTCTCTGAACAAAACAAAAATTTCTCCAAAGAAGATATACAAATGACTGATATTTGAAAAGATGATCAACAGCACAAATTGTTAGTGAAATGCAAATCAAAAATCACAAGGTGACACTACTTCATACCAGTTAGGATGGCTGTTATCAAACACCAACAAAAAACAGAAGATACAAAGTGTTGGCAAAGATAGAGAGAAATGGAAATCCTCATATACAGTTGATAAGGATATAAAATTGTATAGCCAGTATGAAAAACAGTATGAAAGTTCATCAAAAATTAAACATAGAGGGCCGGCGCCGTAGCTCACTAGGCTAATCCTCCGCCTTGCGGCGCCGGCACACCGGGTTCTAGTCCCGGTCGGGGCGCCGGATTCTGTCCCGGTTGCCCCTCTTCCAGGCCAGCTCGCTGCCGTGGCCAGGGAGTGCAGTGGAGGATGGCCCAAGTGCTTGGGCCCTGCACCCCATGGGAGACCAGGAGAAGCACCTGGCTCCTGCCATCGGATCAGCGCGATGCGCCGGCCGCAGCGTGCCGGCTGTGGCAGCCATTGGAGGGTGAACCAATGGCAAAGGAAGACCTTCCTCTCTGTCTCTCTCTCTCACTGTCCACTCTGCCTGTCAAAAAAAAAAAAAAAATTAAACATAGAATTACATGATCCAGCATTTACACTTCATTAAAAAATTGAAAGTATGGATTTAAACAGGTATTTCTACAACTCTGTTCTTAGTATTATTCACAATAGCCAAAACATGAAAGCAGCCCAATGTCTATTGAGAAATGAACAAAGAAATAAAATATGGCACATACAAGAGTACTTCAGAAAGTTCACGGAAAGTGTAAGTTTTGGGACTGGAAATGTGGTACACTGCTAGTTCAAATCCCAACTACTCTGCTTCTGATCCAGCTTCCTACTGTTGTGCCTGAGAAGGCAGGAGAAGATGACCCAATGCTTGGGTCCCTGCTACCCATATGGGAGACTAGGATGGAGCTCCTGGTAGGAGCTCAGCCTGGCTCAAACCTGACTGTTGCAGCCATTTTGGGAGTGAACCAGCAGATGGAAAATCTCTGTTTCTCTGTCTCTTGCTAGATATGTCTCTCTCTCACTCTGCCTTTCAAATAAGTAAATAAATATTTTGCAAATAAAATATAAGTTTATTTTGGTGCAACAAACTTTGAAATCCACAGTTTTTTAGTATGCACATTTTCCCTGAACTTTTTGAGGATCACTTATGCACATAACACACTGTAATTAAGCATTTTAAAAAAAGGAAATTCTGATATGTGCTATAACATGTACGAACACTGAAGACATGGTAAATGAAATAAGCCAGTGATGATAGTACAAATACTGTGATTCTGCTTACCTAGGCTACCTAGAGTAGTGAAATTCACGGAGACTGAAAGTAGAATGGCACCTGTCAGGTCTTGGGGTATGAAGAGAATAGAGTTGATGGGTACAAAGTTTCAGTTTAGTAGGATAAACAGTTCAAGAGGTAGGTGACGGTGATGTTTGCACTTTGTGAATGGGACAGTGTCACTGAGCTGTACAGTTAAAATGGTAAGTCATGGTTAGCGCCGTGGCACAGCATGTTAATCCTCTGCCTGCGGCGCCAGCATCCCATATGGGCACCGGTTCTAGTCCCAGCTACACCTCTTCCAATCCTGCTCTCTGCTACAGCCTTGGAAGGCAGTGGAAGATGGCTCGAGGGCTAGCTTGGGCCCCTGCATTTACATGGGAGACCAGAAAGGAAAACCTGGCCCTTGGCTTTGCATCGGCACAGCTCCGGCAGTTGCGGCCATTTGGGGAGTGAACCAACAGAAGAAAGACCTTTTTCTCTGTCTCTCCCTATCTCTGTAACTCTAGCTCTCAAATAAATAAAATCTTTTTGTAAAAAGTGCTAAGTTGTGTATTTTATCACAATAAAAAAATAAGAATTAGAAATCATTTTAATATAAATGATGTATAGTACTTTAATTTCTGATAGGGATACATTTCTTTTTTTTTTTTCTTAAAGATTTTATTTATTTATTTGAGAGGTAGAGTTACAGACAATAGAGGAAGAGACAAAGATTTTCATTCCGTTGGTTCACTCCTCAAATGGCTGCAACGGCCGGAGCTATGCCAATCCAAAGCCAGGAGCCAGGTGCTTTTTCCAGGTCTCCCATGCAGGTACAGAGGCCCAAGCACTTGGGCCATCTTCTACTGCTTTCCCAGGCCATAGCAAAGAACTGGATTGGAAGAGGAGCAGTGGGACTAGAACCAGCACCTATATGGAATACTGGCACCGCAGATAGAGGATTAACCTACTTTGCCACAGCACCAGCCCAAGGGATACATTTCTTTAAGATGAAAATAATATGTGGGGGCCAGTGCTGTGGAACAGTGGGTTAATGCCCTGGCCTGAAGTGCCAGCATCCCTTATGGGCACCAGTTCTAGTCCTGGCTGCTCCACTTGCAATCCAGCTCTCTGCTATGGCCTGGGAAAGCAGTGGAAGATGGCCCAAGTCCTTGGGCCTCTGCACCCACGTGGGAGACTTGGAGGAGGCTCCTGGCTCCTGGCTTTGGATCGGCACAGCTCCAGCCATTGCGGCTAATTGTGGAGTGAACCAGCAGATGAAAGACTCTCTCTTTCTCTCATTCTCTCTCTCTCTCTCTCTCTCTCTCTCTCTCTCTCTCTGTGTGTGTGTGTGTGTGTAACTCTTTCAAATAAATAAATCTTTTAAAAACATAATATGTGTATCTGGTTTTTTTTGAAGTTTCAATCTTGTGTTTATAAACTTTATTTCCTAACTCAACAAATGAGAATACTTTCATGATACAAAAAGCAAGAACATCTTTTTATCAATAGCTTCTCTGAAAGGAAAAAAAAATAATAAAGCAAACTATGAAGTGAAGAGGGACCACAGTGCTCTCAAAGTAGAAATGTGTGATTTGTGTATAAACTTTAAAATAGCAGGCTACCTAATTATTCCAGACAGTAGAAAAAGCAGTATGAGGCAGGATATAACAGGTGAGACTAAACAGACCAAAGTGCTCATCAGATAATTCACTATGGCTTCTCTTTCTCTTTTGACTTCTCATCAAGTATGAGGTAAAGAAGGACTGCTCCTTCCCTGTGCAGGAACAATAGAGAATAAAAAAGGGAAAACTTACTTTACACCATGTTCCTGTAATAGTTCATATATGGTAAGCAATTTAGGAAAAATGGCCGGTGCCACGGCTCACTTGGCTAATCCTCCGCCTGCAGCGCTGGCACCCCTGGTTCTAGTCCCGGTTGGGGTGCCGAGTTCTGTCTCGGTTGCTCCTCTTCCAGTCCAGCTCTCTGCTGTGGCCCGGGAGTGCAGTGGAGGATAGCCCAAGTGCTTGGGCCCTGCACCTGCATGGGAGACCAGGAGGAAGCACCTGGCTCCTGCCTTCGGATCGGCGTAGTGCGCTGGCTGTAGCAGCCATTTGGGGGGTGAACCAATGGAAAAGGAAGACCTTTCTCTCTGTCTCTCGCTCTCTCGCTCGCTGTCTAACTCTGCCTGTTAAAAAAATATTTAGGAAAAACTATACTTCCAACTCAAATGATTTAAGGACAATTATAGATTAAACATATCTTTTAACTATAGTAATTTTCCATTCAAAAAGAATGTGTCCTGGGTGCTCAACTCCTGATACAGCTCCCTGCTAATGTCTTGGGAAAAGCAGCAGAAGATGGCCCAAATGCAGAGCCATGCAGAGCCTCTGCAACCATGTGGGAGACATGGAAGAAGCTCCTGGCTCCTGGCTTTGGACTGGCCCAGCTCTAGCCATTGGGGCCATTTGGGGAATGAACCAGCACATTTAAGATCTCTCTCTCACTTGGTCTCTCTCTACCCCCCCCCCCCACACCTCTAATAAGCCTTTAAAAAAGAAGTGAAGTAGCCAGGACTTGAACCACCACTCCAATATGGGATGCCAGTGGCACGATCAGCAGCTTAACCTGCTGTGCCATAACAATGGCCCCTGTTTGAAATATTTTACAAAAAAAAATCAGAAAAATATATATAATTCCATTATGAAAAACATTAACTTTTTTTTTTTAGACATTTTTTTTTTTTTTGACAGGCAGAGTGGACAGTGCGCTGTGGCTGGCGCACCATGCTGATCCGAAGCCAGGAGCCAGGTGCTTCTCCTGGTCTCCCATGTGGGTGCAGGGCCCAAGGGCATTAACTTTTTAATTGATAGTTATTTTATACTTTTAATGTTTAGAAAGCAAGCCTTAAGAAAAAAGTGGAAGAATTGGAAAAAAAACTTCATGTAGCATGTGGAATTCTGTTTAATAGTTGGAATTTTATATTATAATCTTCAAGGTAAATTTATCACATCAATTTAAAAGCAGAGGTGGGTGCTTGGTACAGTGATTAAGATGCCACTTAAGATGAGACACCTGCATCCCATATCAGAGTGCCTAGGTTAGAGTAGTAGCTCTGCTTCCAACTCCAGCTTCCTGCTGGTTTACACCCTGGAAGGCAGTGATGATGCTTAGCTGCTTGGCTCCCTGTCACCTATGTAGGAGACCTGGATTGAAATCCTGGCTTCTGGTTTCATCTTGGCCTAGCCCTGGCTGCTGTGGGCAATTGAGTAGTGAACCATTGGATGGAATAGATAGCTATCTGTCTCTGTCCCTCCTTCCCTCTCTCCTTCTCTTTCAAGTACATTTTTAAAAAAATTAAAGCACTATATTGAGAGCTCATTTCTTCTATTGATTGCTTATTTATGAATTAAAAAGAATTATAATTTGAAATGTTTTCTCTAGAATTTTTACTTTTTTGCCTGTCCAATTATTGATTAGTGCGATTGGCATGTTTATTAAAAAAATTATTTGAAAAGCAGAGTTACAGAGAGGCAGAGAGAGAGCGAGAGAGAGAGCGAGCATCTTCCATCCACTGGTTCACTCCCCGAATAGCCACAACAGCTAGAGCTAAGCTGATCTGAAGCCAGGAGCCAGGAACTTCTGGGTCTCCCACGTGGGTACAGGTACCCAAGCACTTCAGCCATGTTCCACTGCTTTCCCAGGCACATTAGCAGGGAGCTGGATCAGAAGTGGAGCAGCCAGGACTTGAACTGGTGCTAATATGGGATGCTGGCACTGCAAGCGGAGGCTTTACTGGCTACACCACAGTGCCAGCCCCACATTCATATTTTTATAAGTATGCTTAATGTTTCTTCAGTTTTGGTTTACATTCACATTGTGAAGGGGAAAGACTTAGAAATATTCTTTTTTTAAGGTTTATTTATTTATTTGAAAGTCAGAGAGAAAGTTATACAGAGAGAGGAGCGGCCGAGAGAGAGGTCGTCCATCCACCAGTTTACTCCCCAATTGACCGCAACAGCTGGAGCTGGGCTGATCCAAAGCCAAGAGCCAGGAGCTTCTTCTGGGTCTTCCACTAGGGTGCAGGGGCCCAAGGACTTGACCATCTTCCACTGCTTCCCCAAGCCATAGCAGAGAGCTGGATCGGAAGTGGAGCAGCTGGGTCTCTAACTGGTTCCCATATGGGATGCTGGTGCTTCAGGCCAGGGTGTTAACCCACTGTGCCACAATGCTGGCCCCAGAAATATTCTGATCATATTTCTAACTGAGTGAAGCTTTAATCCATAGCAAAAAATAATCAGTCTCTTGCCATTTCTCTCTCAGATAACATTTACAAAGAGAAAAGAATCAGTTTCTCTCCCTATAACTGAGTATCTGATTATAATTTTTTTAAAGATTTATTTTAGTTATTTGAGGGACAGAGTTAGAGGGAAAGACAGAGAGGTCTTTGATCTGCTGGTTCACTCCTCAAATGGCCACAATGGCCAGAGCTGAGCCAATCTGAAGCCAGGAGCCAGGAGTTTCTTCCAGGTCTCCCACGTGAGTTCAGGAGCCCGAGCATTTGGGCCGTCTTCACTGATTGTTGAGGCACATTAGCAGGGAACTACATCAGAAGTGGAACAGCCATGACTCCAAAGTGGAGCAACCTAGAGCCAGTATGGGATGCCGGCACCACAGGCAGAGGCTTAACCTACTACACCACAGCTACGGTCCCTCTGATTATAATTTATACCTCCCTGAGTGTTGGATAATTGTGAAAAGTGGATTATTCTGAGAACTTTGTCATTATTGACTAATGCTGACTGTCTCAGCAACTGAAGGTTCTTCCAGGTTTGTAGACAAAAGATTTGAAATAATGAGAAACGAGTTTGTGAATGCAAAAAGCTAATGATTACATGAGAAATCGCCAAGTTTCCAAGATTTTGTATATGAATTCTTTTTGCCATTTAGTGAATAGTAAGAGAGTGGGCAGAGAAACAAAATGGTCATGGAAAAATCAAATGCCAAAGTCTTTAATTGCAGTGTTTGCAGCCATTGCATCATTTAAAGTTTATGGTCAATTTATCAGTCTTTTGATAGTGCTGTGGTCTAGATATGGTCTGAGAATCCAAGGATTCATGTGTTGGAAACTTGATCCATAGGGTACACATTAGCAGGAAGCTGGATTAGAAGCAGAGCTAGGGCACAAATCCAGGGATTCTGATGTTGGATGCTGATACCTCAAGTCACCACTTGAGCAAGCACACTTGTGGCAAACACAGTCCTCAAAAATTAATTTCTGGGGCCAACAGTGTGGCACAGTAGATTTAGCCACAACCTGGCACACCAGTATCACATACAGGCACAGGTTCGAGTCCCAGCTGCTCCACTTAGAATCCATCACCCTGCTAATGCATCTGTGAAAGCAGTAGAAGATGGCCCAAGTGCTTGGACTCCTGGCACCCACATGGGAGCACCAGATGGATTTCCAGGCTCCTGCCATCAGCCTGATCTCTCATTACTGAAGTAGTCCCTCAATTTAAATTCCTTGAGTATATGTTTGATAATAAAGTAGTACTCTTGTGTCATAAGAAGCAGTGTAGTTTATGATAAGTGTTTAAACCATTACTTTTTAAAACCATCTTTATAAACTAAATAAGGATCATCCAATTAAGTCTTGAAATAAATCAGAATGTATGACAAGTGTCACTTCATTATGCATTAATGAATTTACTATTTTTGTAGGACTGACTGCTGATGCTAGAGTGGTAATAAACAGAGCTCGTGTGGAGTGCCAGAGCCATAAGCTTACAGTTGAGGACCCGGTCACTGTGGAATATATAACTCGCTTCATAGCAACTTTAAAGCAGGTAAGCTTTTTTACCTATTCTAACATTTCTTTTTTTCCATCATTATAGGTCATGTCCTAGAAATACTATAATCACTTCAATTAGTTATTCTATTAAATTCCTTATTCTTTCACATGCTTATTTATATCTACCCTCTCATTCCAGTAGAATGGGCTCGATTTCATCACTGCCAATGTAATCCATGTCAATTCTGCTAAAATTTTAAAAGACAAGGAATTGGGGCCGGTGCTGTGGTATACAGGTTAAGGCCACCGCCTGTAGTGCCGTATTCCATATGGGCACTGGTTCAATTCCTGGCTGCTCCACTTCTGATCTAGCTCTCTGCAATGGCCTGGGAAAGTAGTGGAAGGTGATCTATGTACTTGGGCCCCTACACCCTCATGGGAGACCTGGAAGAAGCTCCTGGCTCCCGGCTTCGGTTTGGCGCAGCTCCAGCCATTGTGCCCATCTGGAGAGTGAACCAGCAGATGAAGATTCTCACTCTCTCTCTTTCTCTCTCTCTCTGCCTCTGCCTCACCTCTCTGTAACTCTTTCAAATAAATAAATAAATCTTTTTAAAAATTTTTAAAAGAACAGTCTGATCTTTCAAGATAATTTTTTAACTTCTAGAGATATTAATAATAATAACAATAATTCTTTCAGGTTTTCCAAATTAATATATATTATCCTTAATTCTATAAACTTAAGTGCAGCTGATCAAGCTTAGATATGACTTGTTTTGAATCCGTGGGTAGAAGCGTGGCTTCATATTAAGTATGATCATGATGTACACATGTATTTTTTTTCATTTTTGTTATATGTACTTTATATATAGCAACATTGTCCATGCAATTATTTTTACTGTTTTCATTTAATACTGCTTCTAGTTCCTTTTTGATGATTTAGTTATACCGTTTTCCATTTCTTTTATAAACTGCCCCACCCTACTCCACTACTATAATAACATCACTCTATCTTGGTCACAGCATTTTTTTTTGCTCTTTGAATATTATATTGTTAAATTAATTTTTAGTATGGGATTACTAGATTTGAGATTGTAATTGATTCTAATACTCTTGTTATATGTGGCTAAATTGCTTCCTAGGAAAATTGAACCAATTTTTATTGTGCAACTAGCAATGTGTAAATGTATCCCTGAAGAATCATCAGCATTGGGTTTTTCATTTTTCTTTTATTTTGCAAATAACTATCACATTGTACTGCAATAGTTGTTTTAATTTGTGTTTTATAATTAGCAGTAGGGCTGAAATTTTTCACATCGGTTCGCTATTTTCATTTTTGCGAGTGTAAACTGTCTTTCTTTTAAGAGACACTTGAGTGGTTAAGTGTGGTGCAAGAGCCAAAATATGGGGCATTGAATTCTTAGTACCTTGGGGGAATCTATTTAGCTTCCTTTTGTTTCAGTTCTCTTATTTGTAATTTTTTTTTTGACAGAGTAACACAGTGTGAGAGAGAGACAGAGAGAAAGGTCTCCCCTCCATTGGTTCATCCCCAAAATGGCTACTACGGCCAGTACACTGTGCCAATCCGAAGCCAGGAGCCAGGTGCTTCCTCCTGGTCTCCCATGCGGGTGCAGGGCCCAAGCACTTGGGCCATCCTCCACTGCCTTCCCGGGCCACAGCAGAGAGCTGGCCTGGAAGAGGAGCAACCGGGACAGAATCCGGCGCCTCAACCGGGACTAGAACCTGGAATGTCGGCACTGCAGGCTAAGGATTAGCTTAGTGACCCACGGCGCTGGCCTTATAAAATGGTTATTATTATTTTTTTTTTTTTTTTGACAGGTAGAGTGGACAGTGAGAGAGAGAGACAGAGAGAAAGGTCCTCCTTTTGCCGTTGGTTCACCCTCCAATGTCCGCCGCGGCCGGTGCACCACACTGATCCGGTGGCAGGAGCCAGGTACTTATCCTGGTCTCCCATGGGGTGCCGGGCCCAAGCACTTGGGCCATCCTCCACTGCACTTCCTGGCCACAGCAGAGAGCTGGCCTGGAAGAGGGGCAACCGGGACAGAATCCGGCGCCCCGACCGGGACTAGAACCCGGTGTGCCAGCGCCGCAAGGTGGAGGATTAGCTTAGTGAGCCACGGCGCCGGCCATAAAATGGTTCTTATAATAACAGATTATGTTGAGTTGTAGTCAGTCATTTAATACATAATACATTTCAAGCTTTTAGAGCACATTTTGGTGTGGATTATACCATGTGTCTCTGTAGACTTTTAAATAAACCCTGTACTTTTTATATATTGAAGTTTTAACAAAATTGCCCTATTTGGGATTTTTAAATTTATTAATTCATGTTATAAGAAAGTCCAACATTTTTTTATTATTCTACTTTTCTATTTTATTTGCTTTGATTTTTCCAGTTTTTAAAAAGGCATTCATCAGGAAAAGGTGGAGACAGAACATTGTATACATAGGATTCCCCATTGTAGCTTTTAGATTTCCTTCTAGAATATCAGAGCTATACATAGAATATTTATGTAAACATAGTCATAAGTCTCTAAGCAAAGGTATTGCTGCTGGGAAGGCCTGGGGCTCTGGGTCAGAAGATAGATATCTCATGTGTACCTTTGTACTTTCAGATTATTTTAACCCTATGCATATATTAGTTTTTCATTAAAAATTCATTAAGCAAATAAAGTAAATAAGTCTCTCCTCTAAGAGTGTTTATAAAACATTTTCTTCATACCTAGATGTGAAATGGAAACATTAGAAAGTAAGAAGAATTCAGACAAATTCTGTTCCTTAAGAGTTTACTTACGTTCATAGTCAGCTATTTACATTCAAACATTGAAGTGGCTTATAAAAATATATAAAATTTAAAAATTAGAGTGTAGATACGATACACGTATAAGACAAGGGAGAATGGTAGCATAAAGCTGTTTCCAGCCCCTGACTTATATATGGGCATAGTTAAATTCTCAGAGTTATCTGAAGTTGTCTGTAGATTCAGTCCTTGGCTTTTTGTCAGTACCACCTGTTTGCAAGCCTTCAAGGAGTACCAGTCTCAGTGTTAATTCCACCCTTTGGAGCACAAATCCCAGAAGTTCCCTGGCACTAATATAAAAAGAAATTTTCCAGCACCCTGTTGTTTTTTGAGAACAAAGTAGGGTTCCCCACTCCAACCCTGTCTCCTCCAACAGAAACAGAGATTTTCTTGTCCTGGAACTGAAAAATATTGTAGTTGGATTTTTAAGTAGAGATAGGATAGTACATAGTGAACAGAATATACCTGATAATATTAAGATCAAGCCAGAATACTTGATAATAATAATAACAATAATTTTAGTGTCTTCAAGGTAAACAGAGGAAGTACTTCCAAAGCACAACCCCTGGAAATCAGCTTTACTGAGAACGAAGAAGCTGTGTCAAAAATACACAGTTCTCTGGTATATTTAAGAGATTGCAATATAGTTAATTATGTTACCAAAATGAATACATAGAACAAGAAACCAATTCTAAGCAAACTTGGGATTTTATTTTACAAATTGTATGCTTTAATGATTTTAAAATTTTATCTTGAGTTGAGCATTAACAGTATCTAAAAATATGTAGCATAAGAATCAGGAAGGTCGATAATTTCTCAGCAATACTTTATTACTAGGATTTTAAATTTATAAAGAATAGTGTTATCCTAAAAATACTTTTTATCTTTCAGAAATATACTCAGAGCAATGGACGAAGACCTTTTGGTATTTCTGCCTTAATTGTAGGTTTTGATGATGATGGTATCCCAAGATTGTATCAGACAGATCCCTCTGGTACCTACCATGCTTGGAAGGTGAGTCATGAGTTTACTAATTTGTTCTGGAAGTTGAGTAACTACTCACTCTGAATGCCTTATAGCTTTCAGGGACATGACAGAATTATGTTGCATTAAAATATTGATGGTAACACAAACTTCATAAATGTATCCATTTAACTAGTCAGAAATAATGATGGTTTTGGATAGGTAACATCTTGGCTTATTGATCACAGGTTCTTTTCTTATCTCTTGAAAAGATGTGACAAACTCAAGAGTCTGTAAATGGCCAAATGAAATACTGTATATAATTCCTATTCATTGTACATTCTTTCAAATTAGTGTTGCACTATATAGATGCCTGCTTTAGAAATACTCTCCAGGAAGCCGGCTTTGTGGATTATTAAGTAAAGCTGCGGCCTGCAATGACGATATCCCATATGGGTGCTGGTTCAAGTCCCGGCTGCTCCACTTTCAATTCAGTTCCCTGCTGATGCACCTGGGAAAGCACTGGTTGATGGTCCAAGTGCTTGGGCCCCTGCACCCATGTGAGAGACCCAGAAGAAGCTCCTGGCTCGTTGCTTTGGCCTGACCCAGCCCTGGCCATTACAGCCATCTGGGGCGTAAGCTCTCTCTCTAACTCTTCTTTTCAAATAAATAAAATAAATCTTTATTTTTTAAAAAAGAAGCAGTCTTCTGGCTTCAAATGAAGCATTAAATGAGCATTTAAACTCCATGCTGAAATATTTAATGTGCCTTCTCTTCTAGGATTCTGAGCACCCGAAGGTATGAATCTATACTCCTATGTTTGTATTCTAGCAATGATCTCCCACAGAATTCTTGAAATATAGTTTGTTTTCTGGATGAGTTGTTATCCTTGTTTTGGTGTCCAACTACTGACTTTTTTTTTCTTACCTTGTTCCGTTTCTTCTTCACCATAACCCAGCAGGGCTTAACCGGCAGCTTTACAAATTAGGAAGTTAAGGTTCAGAGATGTTGGGTAACCTGCTCAAAGATATGAGCCAGGAAATGGAAGGGCTAAAGCAAAATCTGGCATTCTTGACTCCGCTCTAGTTCTCTACCATATAGGAGGTTGTTTGGATTTTTTACATTTTTAATCTGGCAAGTTTCTCTGTAGAAATCAAACTGTTTTTCAGAACTTTCATAATCACAGGGTCCTTAGTCAATACATTTCTTTTAACTTACTGAATGATGTATTTTTTTATTTATTTAAGGTATACAAATTTCATGTATTTCAAATATATCAATTCAGGAACACAGTGATATTTTCTACCCTATCCTCCCTCCCACCCATGCTCCTACCCTTTTTCCTCCTTCCTCTCCTAGTCCCATCCTTATTATTTACAAAGACCTATTTTCAGTTAACTTTATACTCATAAGATTAACTCTTACACTAAGTAAAGAGTTCAAAAAATAATATGAAGAAAAACACTGTTTCTCAATAGTTGAGACAAAGGCTGTTCAAAGTCATTGCCTTTCAAACTGTTAATTTCACTCCTATAGATTACCTGTTAGGTACTCTGTTACCTCAGATCAGGGAGAACATACCATCTTTGTCTTTTTGGGACTGGCTTATTTCACAAAGTATAATGGTTTCTGGTTACATCCATTTTGTTGCAAAAGACGGGGTTTAATTTTTCTGTTCTCCTATGTAGAATTCCATAGTATATATGTACCATATTTCTTTATCCAGTCTTCAATTGATGAATATCTGGGGTGATTTCATATCTTAGCCATCACGAATTGAGCTGCAATAAACATGGGGTACAGTCACTCTTTCCTATTCTGATTTCTTTTCATTTGGGTAAATTTCCAGGAGTGGGATTTCTGGGTCATATGGTAGACCTATATTCAAATTTCTGAGGTATCTCCATATTGGGTTAACTAGTGGCTGCCCCAGTTTACATTCCCACCAACAGTGGATTAGGGTACCTTTTTCCCTACATCCTTGCCAGCATTTATTTTTTGTTGACTTCTGTGTGAGAGCCATTCTGATTGGGTTGAGGTGAAACCTCATTGTGGTTTTGATTTGCATTTCACTGATGGCTAGTGATCCTAAGAATTTTTCCATATGCCTGTTGGCCATTTGAATTTTTTCTCTTGAAGAAAAAGACTTTTCAAGTCTTTTGTCCATTTCTTAACTGGGTTTGTTTTGTTGTTGTTGAGTTTCATTAGCTCTTTATAGATTCTGGATATTAGCTGATTATCAATTTCATAGTTTGCAAATAATTTCTCCCATTGTGCTGGTTGCCTCTTCACTTTGCTGCATGTTTCTTTTGTAGTACAGAAGCTTCTCAGCTTTATGTAATCCCATTTGTCAGTTTTGCTTTGATTGCCTGTGCTTCTGGGGTCTTTTCCAAGAAGTCTTTGCCTATGCCAATGTCTTGAAGGGTTTCCCCAATGTTCTCTAGTAATTTAACAGTATCAGGTCATAGGTTTAGGTCTTTGATACATTTTGAGTGGATTTTTGTGTAAGATCTAAAGTAATGGTCTTGTTTCATACTTCAGCATGCAGAGATCAGTTTTCTCAGCACCATTTGTTGAAAAGACTGTCTTTGCTCCAGCAATTGGTTTTAGCTCCTTTGTTAAAGATAAGTTGGTTTTACATGTGTGGATTGATTTCTGGAGTTTCTGTTCTGTTCCATTGGTCTACACATCTTTTTTGCCAGTACCAGGCTGTTTTGATTATGACTGCACTATAGTATGTCTTTTGTTTTTTTTTTAGTTTTTATTTAATGAATGTATTTTTCATAGGTACAACTTCAGGAATATAGTGGTTCTTTCCCCCATACCCACCCTCCACCTTGACTCTCATCCCACCTCCTTCTCCTTCTCCCATCCCCTTCTTCATTATGGTTTATTTTTAGTTTGATTTTTATATACAGAGGACAACTCCATGTTAAGCACAGATTTCAATAGATTGTACCCCCCACACACAGACAACCTATAGAGTACAGTTTGAGAACAAGATTTGTAGTTAATTCTCATAGCACAACTCATTAAGGATGGGGGTCCTACATGGGGAGCAAGTGCAAAGTGACTTCTGTTGTTCCTTTAACAATTAACACTCTTATTTATGACATCAATGATCATCCAAGGCTCTTGCCATGGGCTGCCCAGGCTATGGAAGCCTTTTGTGACCATAGACTCCATCGGTATTTGGGCACAGCCATAAGCAAAGTGGATGTTCTCTTCTCCCTTCACAGAAAAGTACATCCTTCTTTGATGGTCTTTTCTTTCCACTGAGGTCTCACAGAGATCCTTTGTGTAGGATATATTTTGCCACAGAGTCTTGGCTTTCCATGCCTGAAATGCTCTCACAAGCCTTTTCCTTTTATCCTTTTTTACTGCTATATAGTATTCCATAGTGTACATATCCTACAATTTCTTTATCCAGTCTTCGGTTGATGGGCATTTAGGTTGATTCCATGTCTTAGCTATTGTGAATTGAGCTGCAATAAACATGGAGGTGCAGAAAGTTCTTTTGTTTACTGATTTCATTTCCCTTGTGTAAATTCCCAGGAGTGGGATTGCTGGGTTATAGGGTAGGTCTATATTCAGATTTTTGAGGTATCTCCATACTGTCCTCCATAGTGGCTTTACCAGTTCATATTCCCACCAAGAGTGGGTTAGGGTTCCATTTTCCCTACATCCTCTCCAGCATTTATTGTTTGTTGATTTCTGTATGACAGCCATTCTAACTGAAGTGAGGTAAAACCTCACTGTGGTTTTGATTTGCATTTCCCTGACAGCTAGAGATCCTGAATATTTTTTCTTGTGTCTGTTGGCCATTTGGATTTCCTTTTTTGAAAAATGTCTGTTTAAGTCCTTGGCCCATCTCTTAACAAGGTTGTTTGTTTTGTTATTTTGGAGTTTCTTGATCTCTTTGTAGATTCTGATTATTAATCTTTTTTTTTTTTTTTTTTTTTTTGGACAGGCAGAGTGGACAATGAGAAAGAGAGGCAGAGAGAAAGGTCTTCCTTTTTCTGTTGGTTCACCCCCCAATGGCCGCTGCAACCGGCATGCTGCGTCTGGTGCACTGCGCTGATCCGAAGCCAGGAGCCAGGTGCTTCTGGTCTCCCATGCGGTTGCAGGGCCCAAGCACTTGGGCCATCCTCCATTGCCCTCCCGGGCCACAGCAGAGAGCTGGACTGGAAAAGGAGCAACTGGGACAGAATCCAGTGCCCCAACCGGGACTAGAACCCAGGGTGCCGGCGCTGCAGGTGGAGAATTAGCCTATTGAGCTGAGGCACCAGCCTGGTTATTAATCTTTTATCAGTTGTATAGTTTGCAAAGAATTTCTCCCATTCTATCAGTTGCCTCTTCACTTTCCTGGTTTTTTTTTTTTTTCCCCTGTACAGAAGCTTCTCAATTTGAGGTAATCCCATTTGTTCATTTTGCTTTGACTACCTATGCCTCTGGGGTCTTTTCCAGGAATTCTTTGCCTATGCCAGTGTCTTGCTAGGTTTCCCCAATGTTCTCGATTAATTTTATGGTGTTGTGGTGTAGATTTAGATCTTTAATCCATATTGAGTGGATTTTTGTGTAAGGTGTAAGGTAGGGGTAGGGGTCTTGTTTCATACTTCTACATGTGCACATCCAGTTTTCCCAGCACCATTTGTTGAAGATTTTGTCCTTGCCCCAGGGATTGGTTTTAGCTCCTTTGTCAAAGTCAGTTGTAGATGTTTGGATTGATTTCTAGTGTTTCTGTTCTGTTTTCTTTTTTTAAAAAACGATTTATTTATTTGTGAGAAAGAGTTACAGAGAGAGTTTGAGACAGAGAGAGGTCTTCCATCCGCTGGTTCACTCCCCAGATGGCCCTAGCAGCCGGAGCTGCACTGATCCAAAGCCAGGAGCCAGGAGTTTCTTCTGGGTCTCCCACATGGGTGCAGGGGCCCAAGGACTTGGGCCATCTCCCACTGCCTTCCCAGGCCATAACAGAGAGCTGGATTAGAAGAGGAGCAGCCGGGACTAGAATCGGCATATACATTTATAATAGTCACATCTGGTGCTGTGCGGGTCTGCGGACGCCTTCCTTGGAACAGGAGCTGTCAAACCCTGCGCTCTGTTCCCTTTTGCATGGTAACCAATAAAGGCCATTTGTACTGAAAAAAAAAAAGTCACATCTTTCTGTTGAATTGATCCTTTACTCATTCCTTTAATCATTATATAGTGTCCTTCTTTGTCTCTTTTAATAGTTTTTATATTCAAGTGTATTTTGTCTGATATTAGGATGGCCACACCAGCTCTTTTTTGGTTTATGTTATCATGGAATATCTCTTTCCATCCTTTCACTTTCAGTCTGCGTGCATCTTTGTTGGTAAGGTGTGTTTCTTGTAGGCAGCAGATAGATGGGTTTTCTTTTTAATCTATTCAGCTAGTTTGTGTCTCTTAACTAGGAAGTTGAGACCATTTACATTCAGTGTGACTATTGTTAAATACTGTCTTTTCCCTGCCATGTTTAGAGCTGTTAATGTATTTCAGATTTCATTTATATTTTTGCTGGGTCATTTTCTTTTTTTTTTTTTTTAAGATTATTTACTTGAAAGTCAGTTACACAGAGAGAGATGGAGAAGCAGAGCAAGAGCAGGGTGGGGGAGGTCTTCCATCCGCTGGTTCACTCCCCAGTCGGCCGTAATGGCCAGAGCTGCACCAATCTGAAGCCAGCAGCCAGGAGCTTCTTCTGGATCTTCCCAAGCGGGTGCAGGGCCCCAAGGATTTGGGCCATTTTCTACTGCTTTCCCAGGCCACAGCAGAGAGCTGGATTGCAAGTGGAACATCCAGGACTCGAACTGGTGCCCATATGGGATGCCGGCACTGTAGGCGGTGGCTTTTCCCGCTACGCCACAGTGCCAGCCCCTGCTGGGTCATTTTCTATGTTCATCTTCTTTTGTAGTGAAGTTCCTTTTTCTTTGTTTCTGTGTGTAGCACATCCTTGAGCTAGTGTTGTAGGGCTGGGCAAGAAGATACAGATTCTTTCAATTTCTGTTTGTTGTGGAAAATCCTTATTTCTCCTTCATTCATAAATGAGAATTTTGTGGGGTACAGTATTCTGGGTTGACAATTTTTTCTTTTAGGACTTGGAGTATATCTTGCCATTGTCCCCTTGCCTATAGGGTTTACAATGAGAAGTCTGGGGTGAGTCTAATTGGATTACCTCTGAATGTGATATGTCGTTTCTCTTGGGCACATTTTAAGATTCTGTTCTTTGTGTTTCACTGAGCTGAGTGTTGCCACAATATGTCATGGTGAATTCCTTTTCTGGTCTTATCTGTTGGGAATTCTGTGTATTTCTTGTACTTGGATGTCTCTTTCAATCTGCTTATTTTGGATGTTTTCTGATATAATTTCATTAAGAAGGCCTTCTAATCTGTTCTCTTTCCATACCTTCCAGAACTCCTATGATCCGTACATTGGATCGCTTGATAGAATCTTGTAAATTTCCAACCGTGATTTTTAATTTTCTAATTTCTTCTTCTTGTTTGGTCTGACTGTATTTATTTCTGGAAATTTGTCTTCTAGCTCTGATATTCACTCTTCTGTTTCATCTGTTCTATTTCTAAGAGATTCCATGGCATTTTTTTTAATCTGGTCAACTGAATTTTTATTTTGGCTTCTCTAGAATCTCAATTTCTTGGGAGTGCTTTTTATGCAGATCTTAATCTGTTTCTGATTGCTTCTAAGTAATCTGATTATTAATTTTCTGAAATCCTTTTCTGGCATCGTCACAATTTTCTTCTTCTTTAGCCTCCATTATTGAAGATTTAGATTGCTCCATTGGCGAGTTCATAGATTCTGCCTTGTTCTTATTCAGGATTTTTCCTTTGTTCTTTGGCATTTCTCTTTGTATTCTGATTGGTTTTATTTTTAAATTGATTTCCGTCTGCTATGAGCTGCTATGTGTCTGTGCCCATTGCAAGTGGAAGCAAGGAGCTCCACCTCCTGGAGTTTTGTTTATTTCTGGTTCCTTATGGAGGCAGTTACTAGGGCTTTGGTGTACTAAGCCTTGCCTACTGGGGCTGGGCTCTCTGCTCCCTTGTTAATAAAACGAGCTTGGGTTTTCATTGTTTAGCATTATTTGTTGTACAACTTGCATGATGGTGGAGGCGGGGAGTCACTCTGAATTATGATCCTTGTTCCCTGGCTGGTTGTGTTGTGAGATGGCCCCCACAATTGATGGGTTTGTGCCCTGGAGGCAAAAGCAGCAGGCTGCTGCCTACAATCAAAAATGTAAACAATCAATATGGCTTTTCCCCACCAGGAGTAGCTCCAGTTGAGAGGAGGGGGAAGATATTGATGGATCATGGTGTGTTCAACATCTCTGCCCATCCCCCAGAATTTCTCCTTCTTCCCACTTAGAGCTCCAAGTGCTATTCACCAAATTTCCCCACTCGTTGCTGGATCTCCGTAGGCTCGCGACCTCTCACCTGGTTCGCTGAGGGAGCTGTGCCTGTCCCCTCGCTGGGTCCCTGCATCGATCCTTCTCTGCACTTCAGGCACCTCTCTGCTCCCTCCATTCTACCCCACCCCTGATGTGGACCCGCGCAGTCTCTAGTGAACTCCTGGGCCACTCTGCGTAAACTTTTTGTGATTCCACCGCCTGCTTGTATCCCCTCTACTCATTAATTATCCATTTTTCCCTGCACGAACATCCTGCTGCTATACTGCTATACTGCCATCTTGCCCCTCCTCTCTGTAATATATCTTGAAATCTGGTATTGTCATGCCTCCCGCTTTGTTTTTGTTATTTAAGATTGCTTTAGTTACTCGGAGTCTCTTGTGTTTCCATATGAATTTTAGCATCATTTTATCTAGAACTGAGAAGAATGTTGACATTTTGATTGGGATGACATTGAATTTGTAAATTTCTTTCAGTAGTATGGACATTTTGATGATATTGATTATTACGATCCATTTTTTACACTTTTTTTGTGTCTTCTGTTTCTTTCTTTAATGTGTTATAATTCTCATTGTAGAGATCTTTGACATCCTTGGTTAAATTTATCCAAGGTATTCATTTTTTTTGTAGATATTGTGAATGGGATTGATCTTAGAAGTTCTTTCTCAGCCTGATATTGTCTGTGTATACAAAGGCTATTGATTTTTTTAGTGTTAATTTTATATCATGCCCTTTTACCAAACTCTGTTATGGTTTCCAATACTGACAATTTATTGATGCACTCCAAACCAATACAAAAATCTAGGGCCTATAGAAATATCCAAGCTTTATATAATTTCATTCTAAAATTTATTTTACTATTATGAAGAGCCAGATAAATTAATGGGGAAATATTGCTGTGGTCTTTGTGCCTATGTTAAGTAAAGAATTCATAAGCTGTTTTATAAACTGCTTAACTAGGCCAGTAAAACAGTGAAATGCAATCTTGCAACAAAAACCAAATATTTCTGTCAGCTGAACATTGCTTTTTTAAAGATATTTGTTTACTTATTTGAAAGGCAGAGTTACAGAGAGGCAAAGGCAGAAAGAGAGAGAGAGGTCCTCCATCCACTGGTTCACTCTCCCAAATGGCTGCAACGCCCAGAGTTGGGCCAATCCAAAGACAGGAACCTGGAATTTCTTCTGGGTCTCCTACATGGGTGCAAGGGCCCAAGGACTTGGGCCATCTTCCAATGCTTTCCCAGGCCATAGCAGAAGGTGTATAAGAAGTGCAGCAGCAGGGACTCAAACCAACACCCATATGGGATGCCGGAGCCGC
The DNA here is from genome assembly GCF_964237555.1 of Oryctolagus cuniculus. Classification (NCBI taxonomy): domain Eukaryota; kingdom Metazoa; phylum Chordata; class Mammalia; order Lagomorpha; family Leporidae; genus Oryctolagus; species Oryctolagus cuniculus. Next base: position 51,568,377 of record NC_091441.1, on the reverse strand, counting down.
AGGCAGAGGATTAACCTACTGCACCAGAGTACTAGTCCCTGCGCATAATTTTTTAATATATTTAGGTAACCTAGTTGGTAGTCAGAAGGCATGGATGTCCTGCAGCAAATACCAGATGTTTTTTCCAACAATGAATAGTCAGCCTTCTGTATCCATCCGTGGATTCCAAATCTGTGGATTCCACCAACTGCAGATTGAAAATCCTTTTTTTTTTTTTTAAATGTGTCTTTACTGAGTATTTATGATTTTTTCTGGTCATTATCCCCTAAATATTGTTTTGAAAACTGTAACATATTGTATTATGTACTATAAGTAGCCTAGAGATGATTTAGAGTATGCAGGATGTGCTTAGGTTATATCAAAATACTATGCCATTTTATATAAGGGACTTGATCATCTATAGATTTTACTGTTAAGGGGTAGAAAGGAAGTTTCTAGAACCAATCCTCCATGGATACTAAGGGATGGCTCCTCTTGATTTCTTAATTTACCTAATCTATGCCCTAAATAATTTAGCCAAGTTATTACACTCAGCCTTCAAGTATTTTAGAATCTTTCGTGTTATGTATGTTTCATTTCAATACCATAAAACAATTTCCAAGTTTACAAAATTTTTCATTTTAATTCAGTTGCTTTATGAGCATATATATGTGTTTTATCTTTGGAAAATTACAAAATTTTTCAATTGTTGGGAATTTCTTTGATTATCTTCTGAAAATGTGTTCTACTGTGGTATGTTCAGGCCACACGAAGGGGCAAGTGGATATGAACAGTATGTGCACACACAAGCCCCCCTTCATCACTTGACTCTTTTTTTTTTTAAAGGCTTATTTATTTTGCTTGAGAGGCAGAGTTACAGACAGAGAAAGGGAGGGACAGGGGGAAAGGTCTTCCATCTGCTGGTTACTCCCCAAATGGCCACAATGGCTAGAGCTGGGCTGATCCAAAGCCATGAACCAGGATCTTCCTCTGGGTCTCCCACATGGGTACAGGGGCCCAAGCATGGAGGCATCTTCTACGGCTTTCCCAGGCCATCAGCAGGGAGCTGGATTGGAAATGGAGGACTTGAACTGGCAGCCACATGGGATGCTGGCACCACAGGCATACGCTTAACCCACTAAGCCACAGACCAGCCCTACATTTTACTATTTTCACATATTGTACTTTCTTAGGAGAGTTCTGTTGAAGGAAGTATTAGACAGCTTTAAACAACAATAACAACAACAACAAAAAACCCGACTATCAAGGGCAGATTCAGAGTTTAAGTGATTTGTTTATCTAAACTCCTCCCTTTTAGTTACTTGCAAGTAGCAATAGTGGGATTTAAAGTTAGACTCTTCTATATGTTCATCCTGTGTTCTTTCCACTACATTATGGTACCTCTCCTAAACCCAGTGACTAAATTCTGATATCTATTTTTGAAAGACAGAGTAAAATCTTCAAAGCTTATTTCTATACTTTGCTATGAGATCAAGGTTTTCTGGTTCTTGGTTTGTGATGTTTTTCTCACTGTGATGTATATTACACCAGGTAGCCTGGATAAAGCAGTGCAATTTACTGTTGAGAACACAGCTCTGGCAATTGCATGATAACACTGCAGTGCTAGATCATGGCCTTACAATGTACAGTAGTGTAAAATGAAGAAAAGTAGTAGAAATTGGAAGTTAGAAATTGTCCACATGACCTGTTACAAAACTAAGAATAGAAGTATCTGATATGAGCTCTTTGGTTTGCTGAGTTTCTTTATCTTGGCACATGGCACAGACTTATTTCTGAAATTCCTGGACCATTAACAATCACATGAGCCTTATGGTTATGAGCCTCCCGTTAACTTTTTTCACTTTATGTGGGAGTGCTTAAAAGACCCCCAGAAAAATCCTTTGAGTTCTAAATACTTCCTGCTTGGTAGCATTGTATAATAGTAGCTTTATTGCCCTCGATAGTCAGGTCAGGTCCTACCACCATTATTGCCATTTTCTTGTTGGTTCAGTGGTATGAGGAGTCCAAAATAGCCAACTGGCAGTCTCAGCTTCTAGCTCATTGAAATTATTATGACATTTGTGGAAATGTACCCCACCTCCCTGTCCCACCTTGGGCACTAAGACCAAAATAAAATAAACCTTTGGCAGTAAGACCAAAATAAAATAAATGTTGATCAGGAAAAATGACCATACTGATAAGATTGCAGTTAGATATTGACATGGCTGCTTTTGAGTTCTGCAAGTCTGAGATGTATGACCATGTGCTCAAGTGACCTAATGATACCAGCAAGTATACCACACTTGACAAGCTGGTCTACATGTGTGAGTCCTTCATCAGGGACTACCTAGTGGTATCTGTCAAAGATTTCTTTGACTATGATGACTGGGAATATGGAAGAAGTTCACAAGTAGGGCAGGCATCCAGGTAGTAAGGGATAATCTCACAAAGACCAGCCTAAAGCTAATTGCCAAAAGCATGGGAAAGAAATCATGCAATTGCCTCCCTGCTCAAAGTGGACTACATATATATATATATAGACTCAGTAATTGAGTTGCAAGCTGGCTCAGTCCACTGGTTAGGGTCTCAGTCTTGGGAGCCTGAAGAAACGTTGGTGAATGGTGGTAGAGGTGTTCACTGAGAAAGTTAAGACTGGTGCACTTTCCCTATCTTAGTACTTGGCCAGTACAACCAGCTCCTCAGGTCTGAAGAGGAATTGAATAGCAAGGCTAAGTTTGCTAGTAGAAATTTCAGAAAGCCCCAAGCTGAGTAAGCTGTGGGCAAGCTAGCTCCTGAGCCTTTCAGTCACTAGCCCGGGCTAGTTAGACCCTACCCTGATGTCAGCCAAGACACCTCATGGTCCCAAATCAGTGCTTGCTGGGGGCCTCAGGTAGATAGTCTCATTGCTTCCTTTGACCTTCTATAGAGAGCTTGACTTGGAACCCTGTTGCAAAGCCTAGCATTGTAACCATGTGATTGGCCAAAATCATTGTTTTTCTCATTTTATTTACCACAAGTAACCCCACTTGTAATGTCCCACGTGGCCACAGGTAAGATCCCCAGTGTTTTTGTGTGTAAAATGAAAAGCTTATTTATTTAACAGTATTTACTTTTCATTACTATAATGAAATAACTGAGGCAGTCTTCTTTATAAAAAAAAGGAAATTTATTTTGGCTCCTGGTCCTGGAGATGCAAAGTCCAGTAGCTTCATGTGGTGATTGCATTCTGACTGGCAGAGTCCTGAGATGTCACAGGAAGTACATGTGTCTGTCTGTATCTGTGTGGTGTCTCTTCTTGTAAAGTCACCAGGATTTAGTCACAGGGGCTCCCCCGTGATGACCTAATCCAGTCTAACCACTTTCCCAAGGTCCCATCCCCTAAACACCGTAAGTTTGCAGTCTCATAGTACTGTTCACATAAGGTTGTGGAGACTACTGCTTGAGTTTCCAAGGACAAATATTCGACTATAACAAATGCTGAGACAGTATTTCCCTTTTCACTGTGTGGACATAAGCACTAATGGTATAAAAGCAAAAGCAGATAAAATTGTTGGTGGTGGGGCCAGCACTTTGGCATAGTGGGTAAAGCCACCACCTATAGTGCTGGCATCCCATATGGGCACTGGTTCGAGTTGTGGCTGCTGCTCTTCTGATCTGGCTCTCTGCTATGGCCTGGGAAAGCGGTAGAAGAAAGCCCAAGTCCTCGGGCCCCTGCACCCGCGTGGGAAACCTAGAGGAAGCTCCTGCTCCTGACTTCAGGTCAGCACAGCTCTGGCCATTGCCAGAGTGAACGTGGGGAGTGAACCTCTCTCTGTGTCTCTGACTTTCAAATAAATAAATTAAAAAATCTTTAAAAAATAAATTTAAAAAAGATTTATTTATTTAAAAATTGTTGGTGGCTTAGCATTCAGTGATATTGGTATTTATTCTTTACAACATTATGAATTTTAGTGAATAAATTCAATTTTTATATAAATTATGTTTGATGAAACAGTGAAAATTGTTAATAGTATTAAATCTTGACTCTAGTACATACCTTTTTAACACTGGTGAAATTGAAATCATAAAGCACATCTGCTGTCAAGTATAGAAGGTTATCTTGAGGAAAAGCAGATTCGTGATTGACTTGCAAGCTGAAATACCCTTTATTTTAGTAATATAACTTCATGTTTAGTTGCTAGAACAATAAATAACTGGGTATTCAGACTTGGAGATTTGGCAAGACATAGTCCCAATAGTGGGCATGCTGAGCCTACCACTTTAAGGTAACAACTGACAGTATTTGTTGCCAGTGATAAAATTCAAGTTTTCAAGTAGAAGGTAGAATTTTAGAAAACATTTGAGAACATACTGATCCTATAATTCCTGCAAAGCATTCAAAAGAAATATCTTCTGAGACTTATCTGAGAAGTAGCCAGATAGAGCTATTAATCTTATCTATTAGGTCAATTTGACTTGGGTGATGTGCACAAAAGGTCTGTTTTTGTCCTAGCCATCTGGAGGAACCTTGAACAATCCTTTGTCCTTTATCTACACATTCCTTATCCATTCCCAGAAATGCCCTCCTTAAAATTAATCAAAAGCTTTCCTTCAATAGCTTCTTTTCAGAGACAATACCCTCCCCAGATCTGTGGGTGTTTGGGGCCAATCACATTCTAATTTCCAGCTAGTATGAAATTTGCCCCACTTACTTAAAGCTGCCTATATCCTCACTGAGTAATAGGTAAATTCTGACTAGAATTTGACCACTTTGAAACACTTCCCAAGATTCATTGGACGGGCCGGCGCCGCGGCTCACTAGGCTAAACCTCCGCCTTGCGGCGCCGGCACACCGGGTTCTAGTCCCGGTTGGGGTGCCGGATTCTGTCCCGGTTGCCCCTCTTCCAGTCCAGCTCTCTGCTGTGGCCCGGGAGTGCAGTGGAGGATGGCCCAAGTGCTTGGGCCCTGCACCCACATGGGAGACCAGGAGAAGCACCTGGCTCCTGCCTTCGGATAGGCGCAGCGCTCCGGCTGTGGCGGCCATTGGAGGGTGAACCAACGGCAAAAGAAGACCTTTCTCTCTGTCTCTCTCACTGTCCACTCTGCATGTCAAAAAAATAAAAAAAAAGATTCATTGGACGTCATTGAGCTTCTGTTTCCTGGGCCTAAGTTACTCATTTTGCTGCCCTAGATAAACCTTGTGTTGATTTTTTTTTTTTTTAAGATTTTATTGGGGTCGGTTTGGTAACGTAGCGGGTTAAGCTGCCGCCTGCAATGCCGGCATCCCATGTGGGCACCGGTTTGAGACCCAGCTGCTCCACTTCTGATCCAGCTCTCTGCTATGGCCTGGGAAAGCAGTAGAAGATGGCCAAGTCCTTGGGCCCCTGCACCCGCATGGGAGACCCAGAAGAAGCTCCTGGCTCCTGGCTTCAGATAGGCACAGCTCCAGCTGTTGCAGCCAACTCGGGAGTGAACCACCAGATGGGAGACCTCTCTCTTTCTGCTTCTCCTCTCTCTCTGTAACTCTGACTTTCAAATAAATAAATAAAACCTATTTAAAAAAAAAAACTATTTACTTATTTATTTGAGAGGTAGAGTTACAGACAGAAAGAGGGAGAGACAGAAAGGTCTTCCAGCTGCTGGCTCACTCCCCAAAAGGCTGCAACGGCCAGAGCTGAATCAATCTGAAACCAGAAGCCAGGAGCTTCTTACTGGTCTCCCACATGGGTACAGGGGCCCACGGACTTGGGCCATCTTCTACTGCTTTCTCAGGCCATAAGCAAGAGAGAGCTGCATGGGAAGAGGAGCCACCAGAATGGGAACCGCAACCCAAATGGGATACCAGCGCCACAGACAGAGGCTTTACTATGCCACAGCACTGGTCCCTGTGTTAATCATTTTACAGATCCTATTTATTTCTACCAACACATGATTTGCCACAGTGAGCATAATATTTTCCCAGTACTCACAGACTTGTAATGACATGGATGGCAAAATTAATTAACATAATTACTTGATATTTTAGAAATCAAATGAGTCAGTATTCCAAAGTTCTGCATAATTCATTTAACCAATGTTTTCCAAAAGATCAAAGCATGATATTAGAAAATCTTGTAAGGTAAAATCATATAGGTTTCACCAATTCCTGTTGACTATTAGAAATTAAAATTGAGAAATTTTAAAATATTTATTAATTTATTTAAAAAAAAGAATAAGCCAAGATACATTATTAATGGAGTGCAAAAAGTTCACTCATGTGGTTTTAAATTCCATTGCCATTAACTTTTTTTTTTTTTTTTAATTTTTTGACAGGCAGAGTGGACAGAGAGAGACAGAGAGAAAGGTCTTCCTTTGCCATTGGTTCACCCTCCAATGGCCGCCGCGGCCAGCGCACTGCGCTGATCCAATGGTAGGAGCCAGGTACTTCTCCTGGTCTCCCATGGGGTGCAGGGCCCAAGTACTTGGGCCATCCTCCACTGCATTCCCTGGCCACAGCAGAGAGCTGGCCTGGAAGAGGGGCAACTGGGACAGAATCCGGTGCCCCGACCGGGACTAGAACCCGGTGTGCTGGCGCCGCAAGGTGGAGGATTCGACTAGTGAGCCACAGTGCCAGCTAGCCATTAACTTTTAAGAAACTACTACCTTGGGGGTGGCGCTGTGGCATATTAGGCTAAGCCTTCGCCTGCAGCACTGGTTTGTGTCCTGGCTACTCCACTTCCAATCTAGCTCTTGCTATTACCCAGGAAAACAGTAGAAGATGGCCCAAGTGCTTGGGCCCCTGCACCGATGTGGGAGATCCAGAAGAAGCTACTGGATCCTGGCTTTGGCCTGGCCCACTGCAGCCATTGCAGCCATTTAGGGAGGGTACCAGCGATGGAAGCCCTTTCCTTCTCTCCCCCTCTCCCTTTCTCTATAACTCTACCCCCTAAATAAATAAATAAATCTTTAAAAAAAAAAAAAAGAAAAGAAAAGAAACCACCACTTTTTAATTTGAATAGTCATACTTTTCTGAGTAGGGCATTAAATTATTCTTCCCAAGAGCTGGTGTTATGGCATAGCAGGTTAAGCCACCATCTACAACACCAGCATCCTGTATGGTTGCAGATTCAAGTCCCGGTTGCTCCACTTCCAACCCTGCTCCCTGCTAATGTACCTGGAAAAGCAGCAGAAGATGACCCAAGCTTGGGCCCTTGCTACACACTGGGAGATCCACATGGAGTTCTAAGCTCCTGGCTTTGGCCTGGCCCAATCCCAGCTGTTGCAGCCATTTAGGAAGTGAACCAACAGATGGAAGACCTCTTTCTCTTTTTTGTCTCCCTCCACCTCCCTCTCTAAATCTGCCTTTCAAATAAACTTTAAAAACATATATATTCCTCTCTTCCCTAACAACATATGTATATAATATATTACAATAAGTGTATTGCAGAACAGAGAAGAATCTTGCTTTCTCTTAGGAAGCCAGATAATAAAGATATTTGCAAAAATATAAAATAGTAACACTCTTTTCATAAAATTGTTTTTGTTTTTGAAAATGAATTTTTTACATGCAAGCATGTTCTTTATATTAATATGTATAATGGACTAAATGATGTCCCTTACAATACCTAGGATGGAGCCCTGATCCCACTGTGACTGTATTTGAAGAAGGGCCTGCAGGGAGATAACTAAATAGTTATAAGGGAGGATCCTGTTCTGGTAGGGTCGCTTGCTTATAAGAAGAGGAAGAGACACCAGAAATGTCTGTATTTTGTGTGCACATGCACTCACACAGAAGAAAGGTCATGTGAGGATGCAGTGAGAAAGCAGCCATCTACCAACCAGGAAGAAAGACCTCACCACAAACCAAAATTGCCAGCACCTTGATCTTAGACTTCTAGCCTCTAGAAATTTTTGAGAAAATAAATTTCTACTGTTTTAAGCTACCAATCTGTGGTATTTTGTTATGGCAGACCAAACAGAATAATATTTTTAAATGAATTATGTATTAAATTTCTCAATTTTAATTTCTAATTATTGAGTCTGGATTTGATTTTGCACTGCAATTCTTACATACTAATAAATTAGCCTGCTACTAATTTCATAGATATTGCAGAAGACACAGGGCTCTCTGAGTTAAAAGCAAAGCATTTGACACAGCAAGCAGCATGAATATCAGCATATTTGCATAGATTCCCTTTGTCCCCAAGTCCCATTGGGTTGATGTTGTACAGCCTTATTGGGTGTGTTGGTTTGCTTCGCAACTGAGGATGACTAAGCAGGGAGAATCTGCTACATTCACAGCAAACAGTGAGCTAGCCTGGCTCTTTGTCCTTGGGAAAATGTTACCTTGTCTCAAGATTATCAGCTGCATAGACAGCCTGTAAAACAATTTTGCCTCAGGACCAAAGAACATGATCTCTTTGAACAATAAGGCGGGGACAAGCATTTGGCCTAGCAGTTAACATCAACAGATGGGACACTCACATCCCATATCAAGAGTGCCTGAGTTCAAGTCTTGACTCTATTCCTGATACCAACTTCTTGCTGTTTTGTACCTTGGGAAACAGAGGATTACGGCTCAGGTGATTTGATCCCTGCTGCTTGCTTGGGAGACCTGGACCAAGTTCCTGGCTCCCCACTTGGGCCTGGCCTGAGCCTGACCTGGTCCAAGCCATTGTGGGCATTCAGGGAGTGAACTGGCAGAAGGGAATATGCTCTCTTTCCCTCTCTCAAAAAAATAAAAAAATAAACAATTATTTTTAAAAAAAGAATACAATAAATATCAGTAAGTACAAATAAAAGTACTTTGAAGTTACTAATTTTTAAGAGTATAAACTGCAGGTATCAGCAAACATGTTCTTAAGGAACCAGATGATAATTTTTTAACAAAGATTTATTAATTTATTTGAAAGAGTTACACAGAGAGAGGGAGAGACAGAGAGAGAGGTCTTCCATCTGCTAGTTCACTCCCCAAGTGGCTAACGTTATGGGCTGGATTGAGCCTAAATTAATTTTCTAGACTCTTGCCTTTTACTTAGAGAAGAATTCTAAATATAGGCCCAAGCACAGCATGCAATGTGATAAACTTCATTTACAAAGTGAGAAAGATAAACAGACTCATTAAGGCTTTAGTAAAGGAGAATGGGCCAAAGAAAGGGAATTAATCTACCCTGCTCTGCTCATCCCTTTGTCCACAAGGAGGAGAGAGAGAGCTTCTGTTCTTCTTAGCTTTTTATGAGCTTTAGAAAAACAGAAGTGTTTATGTGGTACCACCCCCACATCCCGGGTAAGAAGAAGTACTTCCTGGAAAGAGATCCCCTAATTGACAGCTAGTTGAAAATGGCAACACAAAGTGAAGGAGGTGTGGCTTCTAGCTTGAACCTAATCTAACTCCTTGACCAGTCTCATTTCAGCTGCAACAGCTAGAACTGAGCCAGGCCAAAGCCAGGAGCTTTATCCAAGTCTTCCATATGAGTGGCAGGGGCCCAAGAACTTGGACCATCCTCTGCTGCTTGTCCCAGGCTATTAGCAGGAAGCTGGGACTCTGATGTGGGAGGCAGGTGTCTTACCTTTTGTGTTATTGGAATACCAGTGCTTAGAACAGAACCTTATATACAAGGTGGTCAAAAATATTTAATAAATGATAGTAAGTGAATAACTGAATGCACAGAATGCTATCTACTTGATTCTCAAAAGTACTCTCTCTTTGAGCTTCTGAACTATTAGTAATTCTTATTGCTTTTTTGTTTATTTCCTGTAAAAACTTCCTAGGGGGAGTTTGTATAGTAAACATTCAAGATCTGTTGTACAGTAAATACTAATCATATTTTAGAAGAAAAGCATTTTTATATTTATATCATGAAATTCTACTTACAGATGCATACTTTGACTATAATGGTACTTCATTGATTTTTCAAAATGATAATTCCGTAGACATTTAGTTGCAAGAATCAAAAATTTTTCACTTAGGGGGCCAGCATTGGAGTGCAGCAGATTAAACTGCCAGTTATGATGCCAGCATTCCATATTGGGATGCCAACTTAAATCCTGGCTACTCTTCTTCTTATCCAGCTCCTTACCAATGTGCCTGGGAAAACAGAGGAAAATGGTCCAACTACTTGGGCCCCTGCCATCCATGTGGGAAACCAGAATGAATTCCTGTTCCTGGCTTCAGCCTGACCCAGGCCTGGCTTGTTTAGGCCATTTGTAAAGTGAATCAAGAAATGGAAGATCTCTGTTTCTGTTTCTTCCTTTGTCTCTTTCCCTTTTGCTCTGCCTTTCAAATAAATAAATAATCTTATTTTTTTCACATAGTACTTTTGAAATCCAAATATAGGTACTTAAGATGTACCTAAGAAATTGTACACTCTTCTAAATATCTGCTTTCTTTCATTTACAGGTAGCTTTTAAATTTGTAGGGATGCAAACCTGGCCATTCAAACTCAAATTTTATATTCAAAACTTCTGTTTTGTTTACTACATATTCCTTGAAAATCTATTATTTTTAAAGTTTACATAAAGAAAATTAGTTTCTAAAGAACACTGATGAGGGCCAGCGAAGGGCATAGTAGGTTAAACATCTGCCTGCAGTGCTGGCATTCCATATTGGAGCTGGTTCGAATTCCAGCTGCTCCTCTTCCAATCCAGCTCCCTGCTAATGTACTTAGGAAAGCAGTAGAAGATGGCCCAGGTACTTGGGCCCCTGTACCCATATGGGATACCCAGAAGAAACTCCTGGCTCCTGGTTTCAGATTGGCCCATTCTGGCTGTTGCAGCCATTTGGGGAGTGAGTCAGTGGATGGAAGACCTCTCTCTCTCTGTCTCTGTCTTTCCCTCTCTGTGTAACTCTGCCTTTCAAATAAATACATAAATCTTAAAAAAAAAAAAAAATAGAGGAAAACTAGCATCTAACCAGCTGTGCATGAATTGTGTGAAGTAGTTGCTTAATTAAAAAGCTTAGCTGTACCATGTTCAGGAGACCCATATGCAGGAATTAAGATGAACTATGGGCCAGCATTGTGGCATAGCCACAGCCTGCAATGCTGGCATACCATATGGGCACCGGTTTGAATCCTGGCTGCTTGACTTCTGATCCAACTCTGCCAATGCACTTGGGAAAGCAGTGGAAGATGATCCACATACTTGGGCCCCTGCACCCACATGGGAAACCCAGAAGAAGCTCCTGGCTCCTGACTTCGGCCTGGCCCAGCCCTGGACATTTCAGCCATTTGGGGAGTGAACCAGCAAATGGAAAACTCTCTCTGTCTCTACCTCTTTCTGTAACTCTGGCTTTCAAATAAATAAAATCAATCTTTAAAAAAAAAAAAAAAAAAGACCATTGTAACTTAACCATGTGAGTCACCTTGGAGGCATGTTTTGCTTTTGTTAGTATGGATCACAAAGCTTCAAAGTGGGAACAGATGATAGATTGTGTATTTCAGAGCAGTGTTCCTCAAAGTGTATTTGTTTTGACGTTAATAGGTGTAAGGTAAGCACTTAAGTAATTTTGGGAGATGTTTATCTAAAGAAATTTAATAAATTTTGTTTCCAAAATATTTTGTTATGGTCTGAAAAGCACTGGAAATCTTCTAGAAGTAGGCAAAATGGTAGTCCCCAAGATTACTTGAATTTTAGAACTCTTTTATCATAGGTCCTCTCTCATCTTGATATTCTGTGGATTCCGCTTTGGAAAAATGCCACCATAAAGACATAGAAGCTCAGGGCTGAAAAGACTTTAAAGACTATTCATAACCATCTAGTTTGTTTTTCCTGGAAAATCTTGGACAGTTTTGCTTTCTATTAATATTTCAGAGATAATGGAAACAGTGATTTATTTAATTTATTATGAGTAGAATTTATTATTCATTACCACATCTCTCTCTTATGAGTATAAGCAAGCCTTTACTTACTTACTCTGAAAGTTCACAGCCTTCAGATGAGAAAGGCTGCCTAATACATGGCATCCCGGGTTCACCTAGCCACAAGGGAAGTCAGCCAGGAAACCAGGGAATCTTACCTTGATTTTCTTAATGTATCTTATAAGGGGCATGATCAATACAGACTTTAAAGGGCATGATAAAGAAGTAGTCTTTAGACTTTGAAAGATAATTGTAAGTTAAGTTTCATAAAAAACCAACTCTGAGACAGAGATTATTGTTCCTAGGAAATGTAATAGGAAGTGCTGTTGGGATCAGCGTTTGTTGAAGGGAAGTGTTCAGCACTGGGCAGAGGGACAGATTAGGCTGCAGTGCAGTCTCAATCGACGCCTCAGTGGAGCCCATGGGAAGTGCCAGGTCTGTACTGGCTCTTCAGAGTTCTTACAAGTTGGGTTGAGGAACTGGACATTAATCGCTCCTCTTCCCATGAAAGAGCACATGACTTTATATGAGGTGGCTCTTGCTAACCAAGGAGCTCCCTAAAGAGGGTTGAGAACTGCTGGCTACCTGCCTTCAATCCAGCAACTGCAGGAATAGGCTTTTATGTTTTCCAAGTTGGAGATAGACCTTCAGCCAACATATCTGTTTCCTTGGCAGCAAACATTCCTAGAAGCTCTGCCCAATGACTGACTGCTTGTATGATAGGGTCTTCAGGCAGCTCATAGAAAATGAGTATTAAGACAAAACTCTGCATGGATTTCAGAATTTTTTGCACCAAAATAAACCTTTTAGTTCCATTTTTTTTTTTTATGAAATGTACCTATGTATATGTACCTAATTTGTAACAGAGGCTAGGAAATGACACTTTTTTAGTAGTCACATTGCCTGGAGTTGTATCCAAAGGAAGAATCTATGTTGGGGTTGACAGCTAATAGTCTTTGCCACAGAAAATTGTCATTAACCTTGGTAAGCAATTAGGAAAAACATTGCAAAATCGTCACACTTTGTTGAAGTGGGCTGGAGAAAGTGTTGGGGTGGGTGAGGGTAGGGATATGAATGGCGAGAATAGACATGATTTTTAGGAAACTATTCAGATACTTAGAGAACTTTGACATCAGCAATTACAAGAAGTGGGCTAAAAAAACCCAGGAATTTACAGGTATACCCTAAGGGCCCTGTAAAGTGAGACTTTTGAATAAACTATCGTGACTTCCTCTCTGGGCAGCAACCAGTTACCAAAAATACTAGTAGCAAACACTCAAGGTCATACAATCTTTGATCTTAGGGAAATTTTAAGGCCATAAAAATTTCATTTGAATGTTTCACAGCTATTTGTTTTTATCCTCTGAAATATAATGACATACAATTAGTTTATATAAAGTAAAAAGAATATTCTGTTAACCAGAGCAGTATACTCTCATGTAGTACAAAAGATGTGTTTTCATGTTCTTTTCCTAAAATCTCCTTTGAGATCCCTTTTCTGTAATCATAATGCTAAGGAACGAGGCTAGCTCTGTGGCTCAGTGGGTTAATCCTCTGCCTGTGGTACTAGCATCCCAGATGGGTGCAGCTTCTAGTCCTAGCTGCTGCTCTCTGTTCTCTGCTGTGGCCTTGTAGGGCAGGAGGATAGCCCAAATGCTTGGGCCCCTCCACCCATATGGGAGACCCTGAGGGGCTCCTGGCTTCAGATCAGCCTTGCTCCAGCCATTTGGGCCATTTAGGGAGTGAACCAGCAGATGGAAGACCTTATGTCTCTCTCTCTCTCTCACTGTCTGTAGCTCTACCTCTTAAATGAATAATAAATAAGATCTTTAAAAAAAAAAGAACAGTCAGTAAGTATGTGGTAAAAGTAAAAAATAAACTAAAGAATTACACATGACACATTCACCCATTGAATGACAGTTAAAGCTAGGCCTTTCTGCTGGTTCTTCTCATGTTCCAGATGATCATAGCATGTGGCATGTGGCAGCATTTTTATAGAGCTCATATTTCAAAGCTCAGCTCTTCTCCTTGCTCCCATGTATTCTGGGGCAAGATTACTTGAGCCAATAGTTCACACAAACAATGGTTTTGTCCTCCGTTCGGGATGTTTGGCAACGTCTGGAAACGTTTGTTGTCACAACTGGGGTGGGGTAGATGTCGCTACTAATGTCTAATGGGAAAGGGCTTCCAAGCGTCACACAGAGCACAGGACAGCCCACATTATCGGACCCAAAGTGCTAACAGTACTGAGATGGAGAAACCCCATTTTAACCTTTCTAAGTTTCTTATTTTTTCATCTGAAAATTGAGTTAGTAATAGTCTCTATTTAATCATTTCCATCATACTTAAATAAGGTAACCCATGTAAAATGCCTAGCATAGTGTTTGGCATAAAAGTGCTCTTTTAATATAAATTATTATCATCATTAGTACTCATCTGGATATTTAGGTTTAATTAAGCTTACATGTGGTCTAGTAACTATTGCCATGCAGCTGGGGAAATTCATTGATTCTTTTCTTCATCTGAGGAAAATTTCTAAAGAATAAAAATAATGGGGAATGGAATTAAAGCCCATCTGGCATATGAAGTCAAAAGAAATAATGAATCAGCAATCAGGTGACTACTATACTTTATTCTAAAACATGTCCAGTGTCATTCATGTTAACACCTTTCCTCTTCTCGTTGACATCTCTTTTTTCCTCTTTCTTTTTGTGCCATTTGTAAAATTAAAGTTTTTTTCTTCTCCACAACTTTTGTAGTATCAACCCTTTAGATCTTCTCTGGTTACTGGGAGCATGGGAGACATTAAACTAACAGAAAACATTGGCCAAGATAAAGCATTAGTATATTTTAAAATATAGATTTCTAATGAAGTAACCAAATGAGCTACTGAAATGTTTGCTAATTTTCACATCTAAAATTTTCATTTTATAATTTGATTAAGTAATGCTGGAATAAACTCCAAACCCCTAACATTTACTTAGCAACCATTAATTTATCCATATTACAATATTAGTAATTATCTTTTTATTTTTTAAGGCAAATGCAATAGGCCGAAGTGCTAAAACTGTTCGAGAATTTCTAGAAAAAAATTACACAGAAGATGCTATAGCAAACGACAATGAAGCTATTAAATTGGCAATAAGAGCTTTGCTAGAAGTAAGTGATCTAATAGAATATATTCAGAAAAGTGTACGTTCCTTTTCTCATCCATTGATATTTATTAAATACAAAATTTGCTGACATAATTCTAATATTGTCTTTGTTCTAAATTAGGTTGTCCAGTCTGGTGGAAAAAATATTGAACTTGCCATAATAAGAAGAAATCAACCTTTGAAGGTAAGTCATTTATGAAAGAGGGAAAAATATCTGTAGTTTAAAGTATTTTGATGAAATTTAAAATATTATTGATCCCTGTAAATCTGCATTATAATGATGGGACATCCATTAGCATCCATTGACACCATGGTGATTTCTGTTTTCTTTCTTTAGTCTAATATTCACTAATTTCTATGTTTGTCACAAGATTGTCTCTCCCATTGTGATAACTTGCAATTGCTGAGATCTCTGTATAGGCCTACCCATTTAGTATATGTTCCTGTGAGTCAGATACTTCCTGAATCAGTCTCGTATGAGGTCAATATGGCATCTTTCCCATGGAAATTCATTTCTGGCACCACATAGAAAGCAGTTACTCTATCATTTTAGATCTTCTAAAATCAGTTGTTCAACTGCCTTTCTTATATAACTGTTGGCCCTTTAGACTTCTGGCATATTATTATTCATTATATCAAAGAACATCCACCCATTTCTGATTGGCCTACTGGTTTTTAATCTTTTTTCTCTACTTTTTACTTGAAAGTGACTTGAGCTTCTTTAAAACTTAAATTTTATTACCTAGCATGAAAACTGTTTCCTATTTCTTTATGGCAAGTCTAGCATTACTACTCATCTGCCTTTTGTCAGTGTTTATGAATTAAAACTCCTGAACTAAAATAAATTGTGCTGAATATTATGAAAGAAGACTTATCAACCAAAGAGCATTGGAAATGCGGTTTACTAGTGTCCATTAGGTAGAACTGTACGGTGCAACTTGCCAACTAGTTCTCCTTAGCTGAAAGTATATAAAAGCACTCAAAATATGGGAACTATATTTAAAAAACACTTAAAGGATTATTTTATGTACATTTTTCATTGGCTTTAAGGAAAGTGTATCAAAGAGAAATACTGTTAAAATCAGTGCTGGATGGACCAATGGGGAATTTGGTTGGGTTTTTTCATCGTTGTTTTGGCACCATTTTCCTATCTTTGATTATATAACCAACAGATAGGATAGGAAGGTAGAGCAGCAGCAAAGTTTCAATAAATACAAGGAAAGGGAACATACAGTGGAGTCTGTCTCTGCACAGCACCACACACAGAGTAGAGAGACAGGTACTTAAACCAATTATCATTGAGCCCAGATACACCATCACTACAGATGTACAGAAACTACTGAATACAAAGGTTCCTATTCAGCCCCATCACACACATATATCCACTCATGGATATACATACACACACAAAATTATAAATATATTTACTTACAAATAGTGGAATGGTTTGTGTACTGGTAGCAAAGTTAGACTGCCATTCCACATGTTACTTCAGCATAGACAGTGTAGTGAGTAGAGCACACATACTTTGGAGCACAGAGTTTAGAATTGCATAGAACTGGATTTCAGTTCCAGAAGATCTTGCTTAATAGTACAACCATGAACTCTCTGGATCAAAGACCTAAATCTACAACCTTATACCATAAAATTACTAGAGAACATCAGGGAAACTCTGCAAGACATTGGCAAAAGCAAAGACTTCTTGGAAAAGACTCCAGAAGTACAGACAATCAAAGCCAAAATTGACAAATGGGATTACATAAAGCTGAGAAGCTTCTGCACTGCAAAAGAATCACTCAGTAAAGAGGCAACCGACAAAAAAATATTTTCAAACTATGTGGCTGATGAAGGATTAACATCCAGAATCTATAAAGAGCTCAGGAAATTCAACAACAATAAAACAGTCAAGTTAGGGAAATAGGTAAAGAGTGGCTGGCACTGTGGCACAATGAGTTAAAGCCCCGACCTGTAGTGCTGGCATTCTATATGGGAGCCAGTTTGAGTCCTGGCTGCTCCAATTCCAGTCCAGCTCTCTGCTAATGCGCTTGGGAAAGCATTTGACGGTGGCCGAAGTCCTTTGGCCCCTGTACCCACGTTGGAGACCAGGAAGAAGCTCCTGGCTCTGAGCTTCGGATTGGCCCAGCTCTAGCTGTTGGGGCCATTTGGGGAATAAGTCAGCAGATATAAAACCTCTCTCTTTCTCTGTCTCTATCTTTCTCTGTATTTTTTAAAAAAAAAAGAAATGGGAAAATTACTTGAACAGGCATTTTTCAAGAGAAGGAATTCAAATGGTCAACAGGCATATAGAAAATTCTCAAGATCACTAGCCATCAGGGAAATGCAAGTGAGGCTTCACCTCCCTCCAATCAGAATGGCTCTCATATAGAAACCAACAGACAACAAATGTTGGCCAGGATGTAGGGAAAAAGTACCCTAATCCACTGTTGGTGGGAAGGTAAACTGGTGCAACCACTATGGAAGACAGTATGGAAATACCTCAGAAATCTAAATATAGACCTACCATTTGATCCAGCCATCCTACTTCTGGGAATTTACTCAAACCAGAAGAAATCAGCAAATGAAAGAGTCAATCTGTAACCCCATATTCATTGCAGCACAATTCACAATACTTAAGATATAGAATCAAGGCCGGCGCTGCGGCTCAATAGGCTAATCCTCCACCTTGCGGCGCCGGCACACCGGGTTCTAGTCCCGGTCGGGGCGCCGGATTCTGTCCTGGTTGCCCCTCTTCCAGGCCAGCTCTCTGCTATGGCCAGGGAGTGCAGTGGAGGATGGCCCAGGTGCTTGGGCCCTGCACCCCATGGGAGACCAGGAAAAGCACCTGGATCCTGGCTCCTGCCATTGGATCAGCGCAGTGCGCCGGCTGCAGCGGTGGCCATTGGAGGGTGAACCAACGGCAAAGGAAGACCTTTCTCTCTGTCTCTCTCTCTCACTGTCCACTCTGCCTGTCAAAAATTTAAAAAAAAAAAAAAAAAAAAAAGATATAGAATCAACCCAGATGTCTGTCAATTTCACTGGATAAAGAAATTACGATATAGGGCCGGTGCCGTGGCTCACTAGGCTAATCCTCTGCCTGTGGCGATGGTACTCCGGGTTTTAGTCCCGGTTAGGGTGCCAGTTCTGTCCTGGTTGCTCCTTTTCCAGTCTAGCTCTCTGCTGTGGCCCGGGAGTGCAGTGGAGGATGGCCCAAGTGCTTGGGCCCTGCACCCGCATGGGAGACCAAGAGGAAGCACCTGGCTCCTGGCTTCAGATCAGTGCAGCGCACTGGCCATAGCGGCCATTTGGGGGGTGAACTAACAGTAGGAAGACCTTTTTCTCTGTCTCTCTCTCTCTCACTGTCTAACTCTGCCTGTCAAAAAAAAAAAGAAAAAAGAAAAAGAAATTATGGTATAGATACACTATGGAATACTACTCAGCCGTAAAAAAAAATAAAATAAAATCCTGTCTTTTGCAACAAGGTGGATGCAACTAGAAACCATTATACTTAGTGAAATAAGCCAGTCTCAAAAAGCAGATATCATATGTTTTCCCAGATCCAAGGTAACTAATAGAATACCTAAAATGTAATGTATTGGAGTGAAATGGACATTTTGAGATTTGATGATTGTTTATAGCCCTCAACTCCTCCATTGAGGTACAGTGCTTTTTCTTCACACTATTTGTTAAACTTTTTTACTTAGTATATAGTTAAATGTAAAATCATTTAGTAAACTGAAAATAGATCTTTGTAAAAATTAAGAGTGGGAATGGGAGAGGGAGGAAGAAGAAGGGTTGGAACACTGGCAGGAAGGACAGTAGGGTGGGAAATACTACTATATTCATAAACATATATGTACGTGAAACTTGTATAACTTAAAAAAATTTATTTAAAAAAGTGTTCATTAGCAAGAAGCTGGAATTGGAAATGGAGTTAGAACTCAAATACATATATATTCAAATACACATTATTTTCTGACTACTTTATGAGGTGATAAAATAGTTAAACCCTGTCAGAATTACACAGTGGAATAGGGAGAATTCAATAATGCTATTTGTTCATGAATAGAAATAAGCCTTGAGGCCGGCACCGCGGCTCACTAGGCTAATCCTCCACCTAGCGGCGCCGGCACACCGGGTTCTAGTCCCGGTTGGGGTGCCGGATTCTGTCCCGGTTGCCCCTCTTCCAGGCCAGCTCTCTGCTGTGGCCAGGGAGTGCAGTGGAGGATCGCCCAAGTACTTGGGCCCTGCACCCCATGGGAGATCAGGATAAGTACCTGGCTCCTGCCATTGGATCAGCGCTGTTTCACCGGCCGCAGCACGCCAGCCGCGGCGGCCATTGGAGGGTGAACCAATGGCAAAGGAAGACCTTTCTCTCTTTCTCTCTCACTGTCCACTCTGCCTGTCAAAAAAATTAAAAAAAAAAAAAAAAGAAATAAGCCTTGAACTAAAACATGTTGAGAGTAATTTGAATATATGGGAGATAGATATACACATATTTACACATAGTATCGCATTTTTGCCTATTTTTAAAGAGAAAGCTTTATTTATTTATTTATTTGAAAGGCAGAGTTACAGAGAGGCAGAGGTAGAGGTCTTCCATCCGATAGTTCACTCCCCAGATAGCCACAACAGCCAGAGTTGGCACCGATCCTAAGTCAGGAGCCAGGAGCTTCTTCCAGGTCTCCCACACGACTTCCATCTTCTACTGCTTTCCTAGGCCATAGAAGAGAGCCAGATCGAAAGTGGAGGAGCCAGGATTCGAACCAATGTCCATATGGGATGCTGGCACTGCAGGCAGCGGCTTTACCTGCTATGCCGCAGTGCCGGCCCCACATTTTTGCCTTCTTAAAAAAGTGTATTTATCGAGGAAGCCCCTTGCTCTGGCCCGGCCCAGCCCTGGCTGTTGTGGCCGTTTGGGGAGTGACCCAGCAGATGAAACCTTGTTTCCCTGTCACTCTGCTTTTGAAATAAATACTTAAAAAGGAAAAAAAAAAAAGTGTGTTTATTTGAAAGGCAAATTTACAGAGAGGGAGAGTCAGTGAGTGAGAGAGCAAGCTTCCATCTCCTGATTTTATTTCCTCAATGACTGCACCAGGCAGGCCAAAGCTAGGAGTCTGGAGCTAGATCAGAAGTGGAACAGTAGGAACTCAAACCAGTGCCCATATAAATGCTGGCATAGCAGCTGGCAGCTTAACCTGCTGCACCACAGTTCCGGCTGCTGCCTTACTTTATTGGCACATGATGGCGGAAATATCAGAGATCTAGTTTGGTCCATAATTGCTACAAACTGTTGCTTTCAAACCTTTTGAAACATTTTATTACATATTGAAAGTTATAAAATTATAAAGAAAAATAGAAATGTACAAATACTGAATATCTAAATTTAAAAGAGAAAATGTATATATTGAAATTGGTTTTTTAAAATTTTTTATCTTTTCAGATGTTTAATGCCAAAGAAATTGAATTACAAGTAACCGAAATAGAAAAGGAAAAGGAAGAAGCAGAGAAGAGAAAATCAAAGAAGACTACCTAATTCATAGGATGGCCACTCGGAGCATTTAACATTTTGTTGAATTTTTAGAATTACCTAGTGAAGTTTTAGAGGAAATAAGTTACTTTGAAGCATTACATTACATGCTGTTTTGAGAATTCCATGTTTGTAGCTATTCCCAGTCTATTCACACAGATTAGTGTGAAGATATTTGAAAGGTCACTCCAGTAATTGTTGAAAGTAACCATAATTCCACATAAGCCTGTGACTATATAAGTTGTCCAGTTTGTTACTTTTCTCTGTTATCTGCAAACTTAATTAAGAAAAAATTTAATTCCAAAAAAATTCATGATTTGGTAAAAAAAAGTATTGACTGTCAGTTAAAGATGTTAAAGTTAAAGATTTATTTATTTAAATAAATTAAATAAAATATTGACTTGCATTTCTTGTTAAAAAACAAAAACAAAAAAGAACCCTTGGGGCTGGTGCTGTGGGCAGGTAAAGCTGCTGCCTCCAGTGCTGGCATCCCATATAGGGCTCCAGTTCGAGTCCCAGCTGCTCCACTTCCTATCCAGCTCTCTGCTATGGCCTGGGAAAGCAGAATGTGGCCCAAGTGTCTGTGCCCTGTACCCACATGGGAGACCTGGAAGAAGCTTCTGGCTCCTGGCTTTGGATCAGCCCAGCTCCTGCCATTGTGGCCATTTTGGAAATGAACCAGTGGATGGAAGACTTCTCTCTCTCTCTCTCTCTCTCTCTCTCTCTCTCTCTGTCTCTCTCTCTCCCCCCACCCCCCTGCCTCTCTGTAACTCCACCTTTCAAATAAATAAATAAATCTTTAAAAAAAAAACCTTGTGTTGATGAATTGTCAAATTATTTATTTTTAACTCTTTTATCATATTTAATACCATTTTCACTTTTTCAGTTGCAATATATTGTTTTGTTTATGGAACAAACGTTAAAGACCTAATCCAAATAGGAAGTTAAAGTATTAGTAAGAGCTTATAAGGGCATTTTAGCAGAAATCTAGGAAAATAAGGAGATAAATTTTGATTTTTACTTTATCTCAAGTATGTCTAGTATGTTAGGCTTGTTATATGTTACATCAAATATTTGAGTGCTTAATTTTAAGCTCGGCGTTGTGATAAGCTTATTGGGAGGAATAAGAAAAATCTAAATAGGGTTCCTAGGGGAATGTCTGGCCTAGTGGTCAGATCCCAAATCATAGTACCTAGGTTCAATACCTGGCTCTGGCTACTAACCTCAGTTTCTTGCTAATACATATCCTGGAAGGCAGTGGTAATGGCCCAAATAGTTGGATTCCTGCCATTCACATAGGAGACCTGGATTGAGTTCTCTGCTCCCAGCTTTGGTCTTGGCTAGGGAACATAGTGGGCATTTGAGGAGTAAACTAGAAAGATGAAGGCTTTCTTTTTCTTAGCCTTTCTCAATTTTTAAAAAAAGTTTAAAAAAACTGCCCACAGAGAGTTTTTTTTATTATTATTTTTATTTATTTGACAGGTAGAGTTACAGACAGTGAGAGAAACAGAGAGAAAGGTCCTCCTTCCGTTGGTTCACTCCCCAAATGGCCACTACGGTCGGCACTGCACCAATCTGAAGCCAGGAGCCAGGTGCTTCTTCCTGGTCTCCTGGGTGCAGGGGCCCAAGCACTTGGGCCATCCTCCACTGCCCTCCTGGGCCACAGCAGAGAACTGGACTGGAAGAGGAGCAACCGGGACTAGAACCCGGCGCCCATATGGGATGCCGGCGCCGCAGGCAGAGGATTAACCAAGTGAATCATGGCGCCGGCCCCCCCACAGAGGTTTAATCCAAATATCCCACCAAAAGAATCTGCTTGGGGCTGGCATGGTGGCCCAGTTGGTCAACCCACTGCCTGTAGTGCTAGCATCCCATAATCCCATATCAGAGTGCTAGTATGAGTCCCAGCTGCTCTGCTTCCAATCCAGCTTCCTGTTAATGCACCTGAGAAAGCAGCTAAGATGGTCCAAGTGCTTGGACCCCTGCCAACCATGTGGGAGGCACAAACGGGAATTCCTGGCTTCTGTCTTCAACCTGGAGCAGCGCAGCCATTGCGACCATTTGGGGAGTGAACCAGTGGATGGAAGACTTCTTTCACTCTGTCTGTCTGTCTCTCTCTCTCTCTCTCTCTCTCTCTGCCTTTCAGATAAATAAATCTTTTTTTAAGTATACTTAATTTGAGTTTATAGTTTTCAAGACAAAGGGTCTTAATTAGTATAAAAATAAAAGTTCATGTTATTATTTTAGAGTTTATCTGTTTGTTTATTCTTTTTTCCTTCATGTTCATTTTGAAAACAGAATCAAGGGGTTGAGTTTTTTGCAGAGGAATTAAACATTCTGGGGAGATAGTAAACAATCAGCTTGGACCAGCACCTATCATAAGATCTAAAGCACTCTGTATAACCTTAAATAACATTTTTTAAAAAATGATCTAAAACACCGATGATTGTGCTCACGTGTCAGTGGTGCTGGGGCAAGGTAAGAGCAAAATCAGAAGTTTAAGAAGTATGAGACCTGGCCGGCACCGTGGCTCACTAGGCTAATCCTCCGCCTGCGGCACCGGCACACTGGGTTCTAGTCCTGGTCGGGGCGCCGGATTCTGTCCCGGTTGCCCCTCTTCCAGTCCAGCTCTCTGCTATGGCCCGGGAGAGCAGTGGAGGATGGCCCAGGTGCTTGGTTCCTGCACCCGCATGGGAGACCAGGAGGAAGCACCTGGCTCCTGTCTTCGGATCAGCGCGGTGCACCGGCCACAGCGGCCATTTGTGGGTGAAGCAACGGAAAAGGAAGACCTTTCTCTCTCTCTCTCTCTCTCACTGTCCACTCTGCCTGTCAAAAAAAAAAAAAAAAAAAAAAAAAAAAGACGTATAAGACCTTACAGAGCTGCCTCATTGGTGTTTGTGTTGAACCAAATTCCTTTGGTTTCTAGCTGCTGCACTGCAGATTGTCAGACATAAAGATTATTGGACATTTTCCAGGGCTCAATATATATCCTATATTCCTTTTTTGTTTGTTTGTTTAAAGATTTATTTATTTATTTGAAAGAGTTACACAGAAAGAGAAGAAGAGGCGGAGAGAGAAAGGGAGAGAGAGGTCTTTCATCCGCTGGTTCACTCCCAAATTGGCTGCTACGCTGATCCAAAGCCAGGAGCCAGGAGGTTCCTCCAGGCCTCCCATGCGGGTGCAGGGACCCACGGACTTGAGCCATCCTCTACTGCTTTCCCAGGCCATAGCAGAGAGCTGGATTAGAAGTGGAGCAGCCAAAACTTGAACTGGTGCCCATAATGGGATGCTGGCACTGCAGGCAGCAGCTTTACCCGCTATGTCACTGGGCCAGCTCCTTGATTGCCTTTATAATTTCAATGCAATCATGAAATTTTGTGTCTCCAAATTCTCCTCTTTTTAATTTTTATTTATTTTATTTGAAACATAGAGAAAGAGAGTTTCCATCTACTCCCTAGATGCCAACAATAACCAGCACTGGGTCAGGCCAAATCAGGAACCAAGGACTCAGGTACTTGAACCATCACCAAATGGCTCCCAGGATGTGTATTAGCAAGAAGCTGCATCAGAAGTAGATTAGCCTTAAAGAAAAAAAAAAAAAAGCCAATGTAGTGGCATAGTGGGTAAAGCCAACCCTGGCATCCTAAATGGGCATCAATTCATGTCCTGGCTGCTCCACTTCCAATCTGGCTCCCTGCTGATGACCTGGGAAAAGCAGCGGAAGGTGGTCCAAGTGTTGGAGATCCAGAAGAAGCTCCTGGCTTCAGTCTAGCCCACCCTTGGCTATTGCAGCCATCTGGAGAGTGAACCAGTGATTGGAAGGTCTTTTCCTCTCTATAGCTCTGACTTACAAATAAATAGATCTTAAAAAAAAAAAAAAAAAAAAAAAAAAGAAGAAGACAGAGTAGCCTGGACCCAACCAGGCATTCTAAGCACTGTAAAGAGTCTGGGCATCTCAAGTGACAGCTTCAGACACTGGGCCAAACAGCTATGCTACTCCTCTCTTTGAAAGCTTAAAAGTCACAGCCAAATACCCATTCCTGATCCCTACTTGGCCCTGCTTAGCTTTCCACAAACAAAGGTACTTGCTGAGTGCAAGGCCTACTAAGCAGAATTTTACCACGTTTGAAAAAGTAATTGGCTCCCACCTCACTACAGATAACCCACTTAACACACATGCACCTGCAGCAGGGGCTGGATATTCCCTGTGTCCTGCAATACTGCAGGGAACCCACTGTGAAGCATCACTATCCTTGAAGAACATATTGTGGCACCTCTCATATGCCCTTTTTTTTTTTTTTTTTAATTTGACAGAGTTAGACAGTGAGAGAGACAGAAAGATCTTCTTTCCGGCCGGCATTGCGCCAATCCAAAGCCAGGAACCAGGTGCTTCCTCCTGGTCTCCCATGCGGGTGCAGGGGCCCAAGCACTTGGGCCATCCTTCACTGCCTTTCCGGGCCACAGCAGAGAGCTGGACTGGAAGAGGAGCAACCGGGACTGGAACCCGGCGCCCATATGGGATGCTGGTGCTGCAGGCAGAGGATTAACCAAGTGAGCCACGGCACCAGCCCCAACATATGCCTCTTAGCATTCATCATATTATATTGGAATTACCTGTGTGATCAACTTTATGTTATTTTTTACATTTTATTTATTTATTTGAAAGAGTTACAGAGAAAGAAATGAAGAGATCTTCAATCCAGCTCTCTGCTATGGCTTGGGAAGGCAGCAGAGGATGGCCCAAGACCTTGGATCCCTGCACCCACATGGGAGACCCAGAAGAAGCTCCTCATTCCTGGCTTTGGATTTGCTCAACTCCAGCTGTTGTGGCCATTTGGGGAGTGAGCCAATGGATGGAAGACCTCTCTCTCTCTATGTACCTCTCTCTGTAATCCTTTTAAATAAATGAAGTAAATCTTTTTTTAAAAAAAAAATATCCCATATTAGGAAAAAGGAGGAAACCAATCACCTATCTAATCGCTCACTTCAAGTAGAAGTCAATTTCTTAATGTCTTTGGCACTGACTGAATGTTACAGTGACAAGAAGACAAAGTCAATGAATGTATGTTGCAATCAGGCTCTGAAAATGGATTCAGATCCTGGCTGAATAAAAGCAGAAGGACTTCCCAAAATGCAAGCCATATTATTCTGTGACATGGCCCTGGGAAACCTGTTAAAGGTGTAATTTGAAGTGGCATTCCCATACTACTCATCTCTGATTAACATTCTCTATGGGGCCGGCACTGTGGTGTAGTGGGCTGGGCCTCCGCGTGAAGCACTGGCATCCCATATGGGCACTGGTTCTAGTCCTGGCTGCTCCACTTCTGATCCAGCTCTCTGCTATGGCCTGGGAAAGCAGTGGAAGATGGTTCAAGTGCTTGGGCCCCTGCACCCATGTGGGAGACCCAGAAGAAGCTCCTGGCTCCTGGCTTTGGATTGGTCCAGCGCCAGCCATTACAGCCATTTGGGGAGTGAACCAGTGGATGGGAGACCTTTCTCTCTGTCTCTTTCTTTCTCTCTTTGACTCTACCTCTCAAATAAATATATAAAATCTTAAAAAAAAAAGAATTATCTTTGTTTAGGTACCAGAAATGAACAAGATATGGTCCTTGTCTTCAAGAAATCATACATCAAATAGGTAAGCCCATTCTTATGAGTTAATACAAATGCTGAAAAGTGTGTTTCCTTTGTAGCCTATGAATTTAATATGGTTTGTGTTGCTAATGATTTCTGGTATAACTTATTTGAATCTTCTGTAGTTAATGTAGCACACCATACCAAATCTCTTTTTAAAAAGTAATGAGACTGATTTTATTTATGAGACTTCCCTGTCTCCCAGTTTCCATCTCAGTCCAAGGATAGGACATTCACATATCTTGGATTTGACTGTAAGTAGATATAATGTTAATGATGCTCTTCTGAACCACAGCTCTACTCTCTGAATCGCCATGGTTTTTATTAGGAAAATAGGGACACATCATATAGAGAGTATGATTGTAATTCCATCCTTTGTTTTTACTTGGTAAGTACTCATATGATGCTCTCTACATGTCAGACACTGTCTTGAGTTCTTTATAAATCTTAACTCACTTAATTCTCAGTGATTCCTGTGAGACAAGACACATGGCTTATACCCATGGTGCTGTTACTTAATAGTACTTTGGAGGCCAGTGTTGTGGTACAGGGAGTTAAGCCACCACTTGTGACATTGGCATCCCATATCAAGTCCCAGCTGCTCTGCTTCCCATTTGATTCCCTGCTAATGAACCTGAGAAAGCAGTGGAAGATCACCCAAGTACTAGGACCACTACCACCCATGTAAGAGACCCAGATGGAGTTCCTGGCTCCTGGCTTCCGTCTGGCCCAGTTTGGGCCATAGCAGACATTTGGGTAGTGGACCAGCAGATGGAAGATCTTGATGCTCGCTCTCTCTCTCTCTCTCGCTCTCTCTCTCTCTGCTTTTCTGTCTCTGTCACTTTGCCTTTCAAATAAATAATCATAAAAAAGAACTTTGCCACTATAGCTGTCCATCAAAATGGGGAAATTTCTTTTTTTTTTTTCATGGTAAAGACTGCTTTATTGGTGGCAGTTAGTACAAGTCAATAAATATTGATCCCCAGAGAAGAGCTCAGCTATTTATCAAGCTACTGGTTCATAGAGAGCTGAATGGAACTGAACCAAGTAATTACTGGGATGACGCAGGTCAATCCTGCTTCTTGGGAAATGAAGCCATGGCCAGCTGATATATGGCATATGCTGTTCCACCAACTGTAAGAATCATGGTGGCTCTATACAGGAGAGCATCAACTACCCCACCTTCTAGATGCACTGGAATTCCATTATCCTCCTGAAATAGCTTTTGTTTCTCTGGAACTTTATTTTCAAAATGCCTGCGTGAAGCAGTGCTTATGGTTCTCTGGGCAGTCTGACGAAGAGCCAGCAGATTTCGCAGCATCTTGGCTCCTTTACTGTCCACCAACCGCCTAAAATGGGGACATTTCTCACCAGTCTCCCTCACAAAGATGTGTCATGAGAGGTGAGAACTTAATCTCATTGGCTTTATTCCTTCTGTGACTCAATTATACTCAGGTATCAGAGTTTGATTATTTTGCACTGAGCTGCTTGGTTTGTCTTTGGAAATCTTAAGTATTGTTTGGGCCAAGTTTCACTGATATGTACAAAGCAATTTTTAAATTTAATGTGAAGTTTTAACCAAAAAATAAGCATTGTTGCTATTTAAAATGCCCAGTATATTTTAAAACTGAAAAATGCAAGGGAATAGTTGTTTAAGAATTCAGGATGGGGTGGCGTTGTGGAACAGCAGGTTAACCTGCCATCTGTAACACCTGTATCCCATACGAGGGCCAGTTTGAGTCGTAGCTGTTCCACTTCTGAGCCAGCTCCCTGATAACATACCTGGGAGAGCAGCGCATGTTGGCTCAAGTGCTTGGGTCCCTGAACCCATCTGAGAGACTCAGATGGAGTTCCTCTCTCCTGGCTTCGGCTTGGCCCAGCTGCAGTCATTGTGGCCATTTGGGGAGTGAACCAGCAAATGGAAGCTCGCTTGCTCACTCGCGCTCTCTCTCTCTCTTTCTTGCTCTCTCATCCTCTGTAACTGCCTTTCCAGTAAATAAACCTTTTATTTAAAAAAAAAAAGGAAAATAAAATTCAGGATAGTGAGTTCTGTTGGGATCCAGGAAGAGGAGTGCTCAAGAACTGGTAGGACTTTTCCAAAGCTGGGCGGTGCTTGGTGCTTGGTGTTTGGTGTTTGGTGTTCATGTCATCATTACCTGAATTGTACTATAAGTTATCTGCAATTATTAAGTGTTTTATGTATTTCACAATTACAAATCTAAAAAGTATTCAATGCAGAAAAAATGATGCATATCCACAAAACACACTATTTAATAAAATTTAAAAGCATGCATAACTATGTTACATAATGTCTATGAATGTGTCCATGTGTGAAAATAAAGAGCAAAGTCAGGAATGGTTGAAAGAAAACAGAACACAAAGGACTTCAGTGCATTTGACGCCACTCATCAATAGTGGATGCTGTATATATTCTCATTATAATATGCTCTATTATTTCTGTGTATCTTCAAGATGTTTAAATTAATGTCGGATAGACATCCATATGGGCACTGGTTTGAGTCCAGGCTGCTCCACTTCTGATCTAGCTCCCTGCTAATGGCCTGGCAAAAGCAGCAGAAGAGACCCAAGTACTTGGGCCCCTGCACCCACGTGGGAGTTCTGGATGAAGTTCCTGGCTCCTGAGGCTATTTGAGGAGTGAACCAGCGAATGGAAGACCTCTCTGTAACTCTGCCTTCCAAATAAAATAAATCTTCAGGAAAGAAAGGAAAAGGAAAAGAAAAAAAGGAAGGAAGGAAGGAAGGCCGGCCGGCGCCGCGGCTCACTAGGCTAATCCTCCACCTAGCGGCACCGG
Source organism: Oryctolagus cuniculus (assembly GCF_964237555.1). Classification (NCBI taxonomy): domain Eukaryota; kingdom Metazoa; phylum Chordata; class Mammalia; order Lagomorpha; family Leporidae; genus Oryctolagus; species Oryctolagus cuniculus. Next base: position 51,539,453 of record NC_091441.1, on the reverse strand, counting down.
CACACCAGGTTCTAGTCCCGGTCGGGGCGCTGGATCCTTTCCCGGTTGCCCCTCTTCCAGGCCAGTTCTCTGCTGTGGCCAGGGAGTGCAGTGGAGGATGGCCCAAGTCCTTGGGCCCTGCACCCCATGGGAGACCAGGAGAAGCACCTGGCTCCTGCCATTGGATCAGCGCGGTGCACCGGCTGCAGCGCGCCAGCTGTGGCGGCCATTGGAGGGTGAACCAATGGCAAAAGGAAGACCTTTCTCTCTGTCTCTCTCACTGTCCACTCTGCCTGTCAAAAAAAAAAAAAAAAAAAAAAAAAAGGAAGGAAGGAAGGAGGATAGGAAGGGAGAAAAGCAGAGGCCAGCACTGTGGCTCGGCAGGATAAGCAACCATTTGGGATGCCCACATCTCGTATCAGAATGCCACTTTAAGTCTCAGCTACACCATTTCCAATCCAGCTCCCTGCTAATATGCCCTGAAAGCAACAGATGATGGCTTGAATACTTGAGTTCTTACCTCCATGTGGGAGACCCAGATGGAGTTCCAGGATCTTGGTTTCAGCCTGGTCCAGCCTTGTTTGTTGTAGCCATTTAAAAACTCTTAACACCCTCTCTCTCTCTCTCTTTCTCTATTATTTGCCCATCAAACAAAATAAAATAAAGCCGTTTTCTTTCCTTCACTGGTTATCAAAATGTACTCTGTGTACTCATAGATATCTGAGACTATTTCATGAGGCATACAGGGGGTTTTAGTTTCCTTTTAAACTAAAGTGTTTGCTGTTGTCACTGTGTGCACTTTTCCACTGACAGTACAAAATAATGGTGGGTAATTCTGCTGGTGCTTTGGAACACATGAGGGCAGTGATACTGTGATGGATGATTTTAGGAGTCAACTTGACAGATTAAGGAATCCCAGACAGTTGGGAGAGCATTTCTGCAGAGGTCAGGAAGCGCCTTTACCAGAGATTGGTACTAGAATCAATGGACTGAGGAAGATGCCCCTCACACAATATAGGTGGGCACCTTTCAACCGGCTGAGGCCTGGATAGAGCAAAAGGCCAAAGAAAAGCAGTCTCCCCGCTGCTCCTCTGTCTCCCGGAGCTGGGACAGTCTGCTGCCGCTGCCCTGGGACATCAGCCCTCCAGGGTCTCCAGTGAATGGATGAAGACTTGGCATAAGCAGCACCCTGGCGATTTTCTTCTGTCCACCTCAGCTTGAGAGAATACAGGCGTGCTGGTTCGGGGACTTCCTTCCTGGACTGAACCGAGCTTCTCAGTCTGCAGGCGCCTATCATGGGAATTCTTGGTATCCTGCACTTCATGAGCCAATTCCCCTAATAAATCTCCTCTCATTTATCTCAATTATGTTGTCTCTCTGGAGAACCCTGACTCATACTGCACTGTGGTCTTTATATTATATTTCTACAGTAGTCACTCTTGTCTACTGCCACACACGATTTTTAAGTCAGTTTTATTTAAGAATGTTCTTAATGAAACCATAAAATTTACGTTTTTTTAGACTTAACAGGTAACTATTTTAGTACAAAATTTTGTTGAAATCTCTACATATTTTTTCATAATATGAGATTTTCATGAATTTTGAAAACTCACATATGCATGAATTTCAGAATACTTTTTCAACAAAATAACCTTTTTGTTTTCCCAAAGAATCCTTTTATTTAAGGAGTACAAATTTCATAAGTATAACTTTAGAAATACAGTGATTCTTCCCACCATACCCACCCTCCCATCCCACTTCCTCCTCTCTCTCCCATTCCCAGTCCCATTCTCCATTAAGATTCATTTTCAATTAACTTTATACATAGAAGACCAACTCTATACTAAGTAAATATTTCAATGATTTGCACACACGTATATACACACACACAAAAACTGAGAACAAGTTAATTCTCATAATGCAACTCATTGAGGACAAAGGTCCTACATGGGAAGTAAGTGCACAGTGACTCCTGTTGTTAATTTAACAATTAACACTCTTATGTATGACATCAGTGATCACCCAAGGTTCTTGATATGAGTTACCAAGGCTATGGAAGCCTTTTGAATCCACAAACTCTCTCAGTATTTAGACAAGGCCATAAGCAAAGTGGAAGTTCTCCTTTCAGAGAAAAGTACGTCCTTCTTTGATGGCCACTTCTTTCCACTGTGGTCTCACTCAGAGACATCTTTCATATAGGACATTTCTTTGCCACAGTGTCTTGGCTTTCCATTACATTTTTTTAAATATTCTGTGTAATAAAGTGAGAAATACACATAAAACTCTTCTACTATTTACCATATTAAGAAGCTTGATTTGGGGCCGGCACTGCGGCTCAATAGGCTAATCCTCAGCCTGCGGCGTTGGCACACCAGGTTCTAGTCCCGGTCGGAGTGCCAGATTCTGTCCCAGTTGCTCCTCTTCCAGTCCAGCTCTCTGCTGTGGCCCGGGAGTACAGTGGAGGATGGCCCAAGTGCTTGGGCCCTGCACCTGCATGGGAGACCAGGAGAAGCACCTGGCTCCTGGCTTCGGATCAGTGTGGTGCACCGGCCACAGTGGCCATTTTGCGGGGTGAACCAACTGCAAAAGGAAGACCTTTCTCTCTGTCTCTCTCTCTCGCTGTCCACTCTGCCTGTCAAAAAAAAAAAAAAAAAAAAAAAAAAAAAAAAAAAAAAAAAGAAAGAAAGAAAGAAAGAAACTTGATTTGAGAAAAAGCGCTTCTATGAATCACCAGATGAACTAAACCATTTTTCATGAACCAGTATTTATTACTGAGATAATTCACATAGTGTGTGTTTTTTTTTTTCAGATTTGGGTATATTGTCAAAAATGAAAATTGTAAATCTGTCACCTTAAGGAAAAGCATTAATTACTAACAATAAAATTCAGAATTTCAAGGAAAAACATTAATTGCTAACAAGATTCAGAATTTCAAGCAAGAATAAAAATTTCAGAAGATTTGTATGTGCTATTGTGAAATTGACAGCTTCCCATTCTACGGAGCTAACAAGATTAATAGTGATATGGGGAAATACTGTAGTCCTTTCTTTTTTATATATTTATACCCTCTACTAAGTTTATATTGAAGATGAGTTCTTTTTTTTTTTTAAAAAGATTTATTTAATTTATTTGAAAGACAGAGCCACAGAGAAAGACAGAGAGAGAGAGAGAGGTCTTCCATCCCCTGGTTCACTCCCCAGATGGCCGCAATGGCCGGAGCTGCACCGATCCGTAGCCAGGAGCTTCCTCCAGGTCTCCCACATGGGTGCTGGGGCCCAAGGACTTGAGCCATCTTCCGCTGCTTTCCCAGACCATAGCAGAGAGCTGGATTGGAAGAGGAGCATCCAGGACTAGAACCAGTGCCCATATGGGATGCTGGCGCTTCAGGCTTTAACCTGCTGCGCCAACAGTGCTGGCCCCTATAGTCGTTTCTTATCCATAGATGTTATATTCCAAGTCCCCCTTGGATACTGAAACCACAGGTAGTACTGAACCTTGTATTATATTTTTCTCATGTATATATGTAACTATGATAAAATTTAATCTACATATTAGGCACACAGTAAGAGAGTAACTAAAATAATAAAATGAACAATTGTAACAATATTCTGTAATGAAAGTTATATGACTATGATCTCTGTCAAGATATTCAAGATACCTTATTGTACTGTACTCACTCATCTCTTTTTTTTTTTTAAGATTGATTTATTTATTTGAAAAACAGAGTTACAGAGAGGCAGAGAGAGAGAGAGACAGAGAGAGGGAGGTCTTCTATCTGCTGGTTCACTCCCCAGATGGCCCCAATGGCCAGAACTGCACCGATCCGAAGCCAGGAGCTTCTTCCGGGTCTCCCACATGGGTGCAGGGGCCCAAGGCCTTGGACCATTTTCTACTGCTTTCCCAGGCCATAGCAGAGAGCTGGATTGGAAGTGGAACAGCTGGGACTCCAACTGGCACCCATATGGGATGCCAGCACTGCAGGCAGCGGTTTTACTACTACACCACAAGACCAGCCCCTCGTATCCTTTTTTTAAAAGATTTATTTATTTATTTGAAAGAACTACACAGCAAGAGTGTAAGAGAGAGAGAACAAGATCTTCTGTCTGCTGTTTCACTCTCCAGATGGCTACAATGGCCAGGACTGAATCAGGCTGAAACAGGGAACTTCATCAAGGTCTCCCAGGTGGGTGGCAAGGACCCAAACACTTGGGCTATTTTCTGCTGCTTTTTCCAGGCCATTGGGAAGGAGCTGGGTTGGAAGTGGAGCTGCTGGGACACGAACTAGTTTCCATATGGGATGCCAGTGTTACAGGTGATAGCTTCACCCTTACGCCACAATGCTGGCCCCCTCCCCCATCTTCTTGTGGTCATGTGAGTTACAATGCCTATGTGATGAGATAAAGGGAAGTGAATGATGAAGGCATTGTGGTGTAGCATTAGGTTACTATATAACAGTCATATGCTATGGTTCCAATAGTTTGTACCCTCCAAAACTCATGTTGAAATTTGATTGCCATTGTGGTGTTATGAGGGGTGGGCCTTTAAAAAGAGATTAGGTTAACATGATTAATGTCTTTCTTGCAGGAATATGATAATATTTTTGGTAATGCATTCTCGTTCTAGTGACTGGATTAGTTACCATGCAAGCAGGTTGTTTTAATGTGTGGCCACCTATCTTCCGTATATGCCCTCTGCCCTTCTGCTTTTTGCCATGAATTTAACAAGCACAAAGCCCTCACTAGAGTCTAAGCAGTAGCTGGTACCATGCCCTTGGACTTCCCATTCCCCAGAACTGTGAGCCAAAATAAACCTCTATCTTTACAACACATCCAGTGCTAGATACTCTGGTATAGCAACAGAAGACAGACCAAGATAATCTGATAAAGAGATAGTCACGGGGGCCGGCGCTGTGCTGCAGCAGGTTAAAGCCCCAGCCTGCAGTGCCAGCATCCCATACAGCACCAGTTCAAGTCCCGGCTGCTCCACTTCCAATCCAGCTCTCTGCTCTGGCCAGGGAGAGCAGTGGGAGATGGCCCAAGTCCTTGGACCCCTGCACTTGCATGGGAGATCCAGAGGAGGCTCCTGGCTCCTGGCTCCTGGCACCTGGCTTCAGATCAGCTCAGCTCCAGCTGTTGCAGTCATCTGGGGAGTGAACCAGTGGATGGAAGACCTCTCTCTCAAGCTCTACCCTCCACCTCTAGCTCTTTCAAAAAAAAAAAAAAATCTTTAAAAAAGAGAGAGTGATAGTCACTCACAGGTGAATAGCACTCACAGCATTGATATGCTGGACAAAGGAATGGTTCCTATCCCAGACAGGATTGAGCAAGAAGATGTAAGATTTCATAATGCTACTCAGAATGGTGCAACTGAAAATTGATGAATTGCTTTTTCTGGAATTCTCCACTTAATATTTTTCTTGGACGACTGCTAACTGAAGTTGTAGAAATTTTTTGATGTTGTACAATGAAATTGTAACTCTGCTCTTCAAGAAATTAAAGCTATCTTTAAAAAGAAAAAAGTTTCTAACACATGAACTTTGGGAGACACATTCAAACCATAGCAATGATTTCTTTTTTGTACCTGCTACTTTTTCTGGATGCTTAGAGTCCTTTTATTTTTACCTTTTAGAGTAGTTAACCACCTTCCATTAGCCAATAAATTTTATATTAAAATTTCCCTACTCAAATAACTAGTGGGATATCCGTCTCCTGACTGGACCCTGGCTAATATACCATGTAATGGGAACTGCACTGCTATTTTTAAATGGAGAAGGAATGTAAAATTTTCTCAATTTTAAGTTCTAGTATGAGAGCCGGTACTGTGGCTTATCAGGTAAAGCCGCTCTCTGCAGTGCCGGCATTGCATATGGGTGCCAGTTGGAGTCCCAACTGCTTCACTTCTGATCCAGCTCCCTGCTAATGCATCTGGAAAAGCAGTGAAAGATGGCCCAAGACTTTGGGCCCCTGCACCCATGTGGGAGACCTGGAGAAAACTCCTAGCTCCTTGCTTCAGCCTGGCTCAGCCTTGGCCATTGCAGCTATTTAGGGAGTGAAACAGCAGATGGAAGATTTCCCACCCCCCTCTCTCTCTCCCTTTGCATCTCCCTTTCTGTAACTCTGACTTTCAAATAAAATAAATACATCATTTTAAAAAAAGTTATAGCAAGGTACATATTGATAGATACAATCCATATAAACAAAGAATCTTGGGAGTCCTCAATAATTTTGAGTGTAAAATTTTCTTGAGATTAAACCATTTGAGAAGAGCTGCTTCACTATACGACTTCTGCGTTTTTGATTTTTGGAGGCAGATTGCAATTTGAATTCAAATCCAGATCTCGTACACATACAGCTGTAAGAGGCAGTGAAGTTGACAAATTTTTTTTAAAAATTTTTTTTTTTTGACAGGCAGAGTGGACAGTGAGAGAGAGAGACAGAGAGAAAGGTCTTCCTTTGCTGTTGGTTCACCCTCCAATGGCCGCCACGGCTGGCGCACCACGCTGATTCGATGGCAGGAGCCAGGTACTTCTCCTGGTCTCCCATGGGGTGCAGGGCCCAAGCACTTGGGCCATCCTCCACTGCACTCCCTGGCCACAGCAGAGAGCTGGCCTGGAAGAGGGGCAACCGGGACAGAATCCAGCGCCCTGACTGGGACTAGAACCCCATGTGCCGGCGCCGCAAGGCGGAGGATTAGCCTAGTGAGCCACGGCGCCGGCCAGTTGACAATTTTTAAGACTGGAAAACTGAAAACTTTTTTCTCATTTAGATGTTATTTTTGGAAAAAAAAATAAATAAAGAGATCACACCATCTTACCTAAAACTGTAATTGAAATGTAATGCCTTAAGGGCTGATTCTGATAAGGCATTTGGATCTGGCTAAAAAGTCCATGAGAGTTTCTCGGGCATGGAAAGCCAAGACACTGTGGCAAAAAATTACCTAAATGTAAGATCTCTGTGAGTGAGATCCCAGCTGAAAGAATAGGCCATCAAAGAAGGAGGTACCTTTCTCTGAAGGGAGGAGAGAACTTCCACTTTGACTATGGCCTTGTCTAAATAAGGTCCGAGTTGGTGAACTCAAGAGGCTTCCATAGCCTTGGCAGCTCATGACAAGAGCCTCGGGTGATTATTGACGTCATAAATAAGAGTGTCAATTGTTAAATCAACAACGCGAGTCACTGTGCACCTGCTCCCCATGTAGGATCTCTGTCCTGAATGTGTTGTACTTTGAGAATTAATGGTAAAAATAGTTTTCAGACAGTACTTTATACTTTGTGTGTCTGTGTGGGTGCAAACTGAAGAAATCTTTACTTAGTATATGCTAAGTTGATCTTCTGTATATAAAGATAATTAAAAATGAATCTTAGTAAAGAATAGGATGGGAGAGGGAGTAGAAGATGGGATGGTTGTGGGTGGGAGGGTGGTTATGGGGGAAAAAACACTATAATCCAAAAGTTGTACTTTCAAAATTTATATCTATTAAGTAAAAGTTTTCTAAAAAAACAGAAATGTGATGCATTATTAGCTGGAGTAACTTCATAAAGAGAAGATGAAACAGAAAATGTATTGATACTTGATGACAGGGAAGAATCTCTGGTGAGAAATACGAGCGAGAAAAACAAGAGTTGCAGGCAACTAAGAAGTTTTAGCCCAGCTACCACCAAGAAACCATGAGTTAGTACAAAAATACAGACCGTATGTCAAAGCACTCAGAGTCTGGGAAGATCGTGAAGCCATGAATATATCAGGAGGGAAACAAATGCAATGAAGGGTGTTTTTAGGAAGAGAATCAAGGAAGACTTCCTGGGAAAAGCTCTTCCCCTACTTGTTAGTCTGGCACAAAGTCACAAGGAGGATCACAGTGTCCTAGGAGGTCAGTATATGAAGAGAGTGTAGCTGGGAAGTGATCCCAAGCAGTAAACATATGGGACTTGTGTTCTACATCAGGGTTTTACCCTTGAGGCATTAGAGGCAGGAGGGAGGGGTGCCACAGGAAGTGTTTACCAATGGAAGAACCATGAGATTTTTGTTTTAGTAGAGGAAATGTCAAACAGTTCCACTTGACAAACTTTTATGTCAAGAACATCACTAGGAAGGATTTCATTATATTTCAACATTTTCCTGGAGTTATATTTAGTCAATGCAATAACATTACAAAACATATTATCAAAAAACTCATTCATTCTGCTAACAAATGTTTATTAAGCACCAACTATGGGCTGGAAACTGTTCAAAGTTATAGGGAGACTGCAATGAACACCAGTCTTCAAAAAGAATCATTCTAGGAGAGACAACATTGAACTCTTACTGATCTGTCAGCATTTCATGCAGTTGAAATTAAACCCTTTTGTCTAGGTTTCCTGACTTTACTTCTCTTGGTTGTTTTCAGCTACCTCTGCAGGCTCTCCTACTACCTGAAACCCTTCTGTTAGCTTGTCTGTACTACACCTAAATGCTGAGGTTAGATAAAGGATTTTGTCTTTTTATAGCACCTGTTCTTCCTCAGTGATAACATCAAGTCTCATTATTTCAAGTATAAACTATACCATGCAGGAAGTGTAGACATAAAGGTAATGTAAAACCTAGACTGCATTTCACTTCCAAGTTCTAATTGATCTTTCTTCTATTTGAACTCTTGATCTTTTCACATGCATCTGTTCCATCTCCAATCTTACATCACCATGAATAAAATCACCATCCACCCAACTTCTTACACTAGAAATATGACATTCTTAAAACACTTAACTCAGTCAGGTACTTTATTTAATCTACTGCTAAGAACCATAGACTTTACCTCCAAAATATATTCAGTATGCTCATTTTTTTTCCCACTCTACTTGAAGCCATTCTCATCTGGCCTCAGCAAGAGTCATCTAACTAGTTCCTTGGTTTCCCTTTTTGCTCTCTCCAAGTAGTTCTCCATCTAATAATTACAGCTACAGAGATCTTTTCAGGATGTTACTCAGAAAATGATGAGGTTACATGACAAGGACACAGGAGACAACTGGGGTTTTTTGTTTTTTGTTTTGTTTTTGGCTGAGGTGAATAGAAGAGCAGAATTTATTGAAAGGCAAAGGATATGCACATTCAAATGTGAGCATGGGCAGCCTCAAGAGAGACACTTGCCAAAAGGCAACTTAAGGAAGATGCCACTGTCTAAGTTGCAGAATAAAAATAAATCATGATAATTAATAATTGATCCTAGCCCATTGACTAAAAAAAATACATGAATCTACACTAATACAAAAAGAAGAGAGAAGGGAAGCTATTTCAGTAGAATTTCAAACAATAACATAGAAGGAATGCATTAGAAAAATCACCATTTTGTAGTCATTTTAGTAACTGATTCAATCAAGAGTCATGGATGGATGCTAAAATCAATGGAGCAAAGCTTGATGAAGGACAGGATATTTACATAGTCTCCAATTATGTCCTATGTGTTGCTTATTAATTACAAAAGGAGAGAAGAAATTACTATCACATTAACATGAGAGTTGATGAGCATTGTATTATAGTAATTATCATGCATTTGCTGTGACCCTGATGTATCAATAAATTCCTTTAAATAAAAAGAGATGAACCAAGATGGTGTCTGAGTAAGAGATTCCAGTTACCACCCCACGGAGATAGCAATTTGTGCAACCAATCAAGCACCAAGTCACCTTCACAAGAGCTACAGCAGCCAGGTGACAGACCAGAATGTCTCATTTTAGCATAATAATAAGAAAAGTTGCATTGAAGAAAACAGGAAGTGTTGCCCATGTCACCCTTCCCCCAGCTCCAAGGAGCACAGTGTGAAGAGAGACACCTTCTGCTTTGGGGAGGAAGAGTGAATTAAATCCCAGTACAGATTCACCACGATAAAATTCAGAATCAGACAGAGCCACACAACTTCTATATGCGGACCCAATCCTTCAGGCTGAGTATATGGGGTCTCCATAGGCAGGTAGCCACTGCCACCCCTCCCTCAACCACCTGCACAAAGTGAAGCAAGACCCCAGCATTGCAGAGAGGGCAGGAGAAGGGGCTTAGGACCTTGCCTTGGAGCTCAGAGGTAGGCTGCTGTCCTGACATCCAGCAACTAATAAAGACCTTTGGGAGTCGGTGCTCTTGGACAGAGCCTCTGGACTTGCCTGGCATCAGGTAGAAACCTGCACTCCAATGACAAGATGCATTTCAGAGTGTATCACCGCTGGTCTCAGGCAGGCCTGACATGAACTCTAGGACTCTGTGGGGTCAAGTGATGGTGCAAACCAGTTGTGATCCAACCTAGTGCCAGTCTGGACAGTTGGGAGCTGTAGGACTGTGTTTTGGGGCTCAGTGATGGGCTGGTAAAAGCCAACATTTGGAAGATCCTGACGGTTGCTGTCCCTAAGCAAATGCCTGTGAATGGAATCTCTGGATTTGTCCCCCACGTCAGGCGAAAGCTTGTAACCTGGGGGAATGAATTGGTTTCATTGTTTATCACCACCAACTTCATATGAAACTGATGTATAGCCCCAAGACTTCATAGGGCCTGATGACTATAAGACCTTAGGTGCCGGGGCTGGCACTGTTGTGTAGCAGGTAAAGCTGCCACCTGCAGTGCTGGCATCCATATGGGTGCTGATTTGAGACCCGGCTGCTCCATTTCTGATCCACCTCTCTGCTATGGCCTGGGAAAGCAGTACAAGATGACCCAAGTCCTTGGGCCCCTGCACCAGCATGGGAGACCCAGAAGAAGCTCCTGGCTCCTGGCTTTGGATCGGCACAGCTCCAGCCATTGCAGCCAACTGGGGAGTGATCCAGCGGATGGAAGACCTCTCTCTCTCTCTCTCTCTCTCTCTGCCTCTCCTTTTCTCTCTCTGTAACTCTGACTTTCAAATAAATAAATAAATCTAAAAAAAAAAAAAAAAGACCTAGGTTTGACCCATCTAGACTCTACCTGTGTAGCTTGGAGGCTGCCTGTATTGTCCCTCCTACAATTGTGAGCTGACAGCAGGGAACAACTGAACCTCTTTGGGACTCAGTACCATGCTGGAAGCCCTACATTGAGCAGATTCTAATGGTCCCTGCCCATAGGTCAGTGCCTGAAGACAGAGCCTCGGGACATGTTTCAGTGCCAAATAGAGTTCCATGGTTCCAGTTGATGAGTCAAACATCCCAGCCAGTATCCCTACTAGCTGATAGGAGCAGCACTGGGCAATGAACGCACCTTAGCAGCTGACAAACCAGAGCAGCTTAGGTCCTACCCCCAGGCTGTACTGTACTTAGTGGGGCACAGACTCCAGGTGTGATTTAACATGTGGCATTGTTGGACACAGGACATTCTAAACAACACACCAATGGTGGGTTTAGAAAAAATTTGAGCTTGAGGGGTACTGTGGGACTGAAAGAGTACAAAAGAAAATTCAATCATGGAATTGAAGCAAACCTCGATTTAAGGAGCTATCTTGTGCTGAAAGAGCAGTATTCTTAAGCTCAGAGAAAATAAGCAAACTGCTTAGAATTTCTAGGACAGCCACAAATGAAGCCAGATTACTATAATTAATCCTTTAATGGGCAGACAACATTCTATACCAGGAAGCTTCAAGAATTTCCAGGAAAGCATGACCTCATCTAAAAACTAAAATAAGGTGCCAGAAGCCAACCATCTAAGAACTGAAATTTTCAAATGCTCAGATAAAGATTTCAAGAGTTGTTTTAAGATGGCCAGCGCCGCGGCTCACTAGGCTAATCCTCCGCCTGTAGCGCCGGCACACCGGGTTCTAGTCCCGGTCAGGGCGTCGGATTCTGTGCCAGTTGCTCCTTTTCCAGTTCAGCTCTCTGCTGTGGCCCGGAAAGGCAGTGGAGGATGGCCCAAGTGCTTGGGCCCTGCACCCGCATGGGAGACCAGGAGAAGTACCTGGCTCCTGGCTTCGGATCGGCACAGCGTGCCAGCCGTAGCAGCCATTTGGGGGTGAACCAACGGAAAAAGACCTTTCTGTCTCTCTCTCTCTCTCTCTCTCACTGTCTAACTCTGCCTGTCAAGAAAACTGTTAAGAAAACTCAATGGAAGTCAAGAAAACAGAAAAACAATTTAATATTCTAACAATTAATAGAGAGATGGAAGTAATTAAACAAAATCAGACAGAAATCTTTCAGCTGAAAAGTATACTCAATGAAAATGAAAACACAGTAGAAGGCATCAACAGCAGAAGAGATCAAGTGGGCTGGCACTGTGCTGCTTGTAGTGCCAGCATTACATATCAGAGCACCAGTGCAAGTCCCAGTTGCTCCACTTCTAATCCAACTCCCTGCTAATGTGCCTGGGAAAGCATCAGAAGATGGCGCCGGTGTGTAGACCCCTGCTACCTACATAGGAGACCAGGATGGTGTTCCAGGCTCCTGGCTTCAGTTTGACTCAACTCTAGCCATTGCAGTCATTTGGAGAATGAACCAGAAGATGGAAGATATCTCCCTCTCTCTCTTTCCCTCTCTCCCTATAACTCTGCCTTTCAAATGAATAAAATAAAAAAATTCTTAAAGAGCAGATCAAATGAAAGAACCAGTGAGCTTGAAGATAGGCTATTTTTAAATATAAAATTGGAAAATAAAAGAGTTAAGAGGATGAAGATTATGGGAACTTTGAATGGCATTAAGAGTAAATATCTGAGTTATTGGGGTTCAAGATGGTCTTGCAAGTGCCAAAGGAGTAGAAAGCTTATTCAAAGAGAAAATGACAAAAAAAATCCCAACCTACAGAAAGGTACAACTATCCAAGATTAGGAAGATCAAAGGTCACCACATTCAACCCAACCAGATCTACCCCAAAGCATATTATTAGCAAGCATTCCAAGGTTAAAGAGAGGGGGAAACCATGGTGTAGAAAGTTAAGCTGCCACTTGGGATGCCCACAGCCTATATTGGAGTGCCAGTTTGTGTGCCAGCTACTACACTTCCAATTCAGCTTCACTTGAATGTGCCTGGGAAGGCACCAGATGATGACTCAAGGGCTTGAGTCTCTGCCAATCACGTGGGAGCCCACATGGAGTTCAGGTTCCTGGCTTTGATCTAACCCAGCCTCTGTTGTTGCGGGCATTTGAGAGGTGAACCAGCAGAAGAAAGATATCTCTGTCTTTTAAGTAAGTAAACATTTTTTAAGGAGAGAAATAAAGGACTCCCAAAGCTTCAAAACAAAGGAAGCAAATAATAATAAAGGAGTCCCGATTTGCCTAACCACAGACTTCTTGGCAGAAACCACACAGGCCAGGAGGGAGTGAGATGAGACTTTCACAATAATGAAGGGAAAAAATGCCGGCCAAGAATACTGTACCCTGCAAAGTTATCCTTCAGATACAAGGGCGAGACAAAGACATTCCCAGAAAAACAAAAGCTGATATAATTTTTTAAGAGTCCTCATGTAGCTGGCGCTGCGGCTCGCTAGGCTAATACTCCACCTTGCCGGCGCCGGCACACTGGGTTCTAGTCCCAGTCAGGGCGCTGGATTCTGTCCCAGTTGCTCCTCTTCCAGGCCAGCTCTCTGCTGTGGCCAGGGAGTGCAGTGGAGGATGGCCCAAGTGCTTGGGCCCTGCACCTGCACGGGAGACCAGGAGGAAGCACCTGGCTCCTGCCATCAGATCAGCGCGGTGCGCCAGCGCAGCGCACCAGCCGCGGCAGCCATTGGAGGGTGAACCAACAGCAAAGGAAGACCTTTCTCTCTGTCTCTCTCTCTCACTGTCCACTCTGCCTGTCAAAAAAAAAAAAAAAAAAAAAAAGGAAGGAGTATAGGAAGGGAGAAAAGCAGAGGCCAGCACTGTGGCTCGGCAGGATAAGCCACCATTCGGGATGTACTTTAATAATTGATAACATACCTTAACCAATTATATCAACAAATAACAACTATAGAATTATAGGCCAACAAATATAACTAAAAATCACAGTCACACGTAAGTGTGAAAATTTTGATGTCTAAAACTGTATTTTTTTTAACTATTGGGGGCAAATATTACCCTAGATAATTGCAGTCAGGTTATTTAAAAAATTTTTAATTAAAAGATAAGTTTATTTTGGTGCAAAATATTTTGATGTCCATGCATACTTTTTTCTCATACTGTGCATTTTCTTTTTTTTTTTTAACCTAGAAACCTTTTATTTAGGGTATACAAACTTCATGCATTTCATATATACAAATTTAGGAATATAGTGATTCTTCCCTCCCTACCCTCCCTCCTGCCGCCCTCCCACCCTTCTTCCTCCTCCCTCTCCTATTCCCATTCTTCTTCTTATTATTTTTTTTTTTTTTATAGGCAGAGTGGACAGTGAGAGAGAGAGAGAGAAAGGTCTTCCTTTTGCAGTTGGTTCACCCTCCAATGGCCGCCGCAGCCGGCGCGCTGCGGCCGGCACACCGCGCTGATCCAAAGGCAGGAGCCAGGTGCTTCTCCTGGTCTCCCATGGGGTGCAGGGCCCAAGCACTTGGGCCATTCTCCACTGCACTCCCTGGCCACAGCAGAGAGCTGGCCTGGAAGAGGGGCAACCGGGACAGAATCCGGCGCCCCGACCGAGACTAGAACCCGGTGTGCCGGCGCCACTAGGCGGAGAATTAGCCCATTGAGCCACGGCGCCGGCCCCCATTCTTAGTTTTTACAAATATCTATTTTCTTTTTTTTTTTTTTTAAGATTTGTTTATTTTTTTGAAAGTCAGAGTTACACAGAGAGAGGAGAGGCAGAGAGAGAGAAAGAGGTCTTTCCATTTGCTGGTTCACTCCCCAAATGGCCGCAACGGCTGGAGCTGCGCTGATCCGAAGCCAAGAGCCAGGAGCTTCTTCTGGGTCTCCCATGCTGGTACAGGGGCCCAAGGATTTGAACATCTTTTACTGCTTTCCCAGGCCATAGCAAAGAGCTGGATTGGAAGTGGAGCAGCCAGGTCTCAAACCAATGCCCATATGAGATGCCGGTACTGCAGGTGGCAGCTTCACCCACAGCACCAGCCCCACAAGATTTATTTTCAATTAACGTATACACATAAGATTAATCCTACACTAAATAAAGAGTTCAACAAATGGTATTAAAAAAAAAAAACTGCTCCTCAACAGTCAAGACAAGGGCAATTCAAAATCATTGCATCTCAAAGTGTCAATTTCACTTCTACAGATTACTTTTTAGGTACTCTATTAGTTACCACAAATCAGGGATAACATGTGGCATTTGTCTTTGTGGGACTGGCCTATTTCACTAAGTACAATGGTTTCCAGTTGCATCCATTTTTGCTGCAAACAATAGGATTTTTTTTTTACCACTGTGTAGTATTCCATGATGTACATATCCCATAATTTCTTTTTTTTTTATTTGACAGGTAGAGTTATAGACAGTGAGAGAGACAGAGAGAAAGGTCTTTTCTCCGTTGGTTCACCCCCAAATGGCCACCACGGCCTCACGGTGCTAATCTGAAGCCAGGAGCCAGGTACTTCCTCCTGGTCTCCCATGCAGGTGCAGGGGCCCAAGCACTTGGACCATCTTCTGCTGCCCTCCCAGGCCACAGCAGAGAGCTGGACTGGAAGAGGAGCAACCAGGACCAGAACCCGGCACCCATATGAGATGCCTGCGCCACAGGTGGAAGATCAACCAAGTGAGCCATGGTGTTGGCCCCATATCCCATAATTTCTTTACCCAGTCTTCAGTTGACAGACATCTGGGTTGATTCCATATCTTTACAGCTGATAAATTTATCACCTTTAAACCTGTGATATAAGAAATGCTAACGGGAGTTCTTCAAACCAGCTACTTCACTTCCAATCCAACTCCCTGCTAATGGCCTGAGAAAAGCAGTGGAAGATGGCCCAAGCACTTGGGTCCCTGCACCCATGTGCGAGACCCGAAGAAGTTCCTGGATCCTGGCTTCAGATCAGCCCAGCGCTGGCTGTCAAGGCCATCCAGGGAGTGAAATAACAGATAGAAGACCTCTCTCTCTGTCTCTGCCTTTCTCTGTAACTCTTCCTCTCAAATACATAAATAACTCTTTAAAAGAAAAGTTAAAAAAAATTAGGGGCTGGCGCTGCAGCACAGTGGTTTAAGCCATGGCCTGCAGCACACTTATCTCCTATGGGCAGTAGAGCAGTTGGGACTCAGTTTGAGTACTGGGTGCTCTGCTTCCAATCCAGCTCCCTACTAATGCACCTGGGAAAGCAGCAGAGGATGGCTCAAGTCTTTGGGCCCCTGTACCCACATGGGAGATCTGAAAGAAGCTCCTGGCTTCTGGCATTGACCTGGCCCCACCCTGGCCATTGTGGCCATTTAGGGAGTGAATTAGTGGATGGAAGATCTCTATCTCTCCTTCTCTCTCTCTGCCTTTCAAATGAGCAAATAAATCTAAAAAATTGATATCTTCTTATTTCTTGAGGCAAAAAACTTTTTTTTAAAGATTTATTTATTTATTTGAAAGTCAGAGTTTCACAGAGAGAGTAGAGGCAGAGAGAGAGAGAGGTCTTCCAACCTGCTGGTTCATTCCCCAGATGGTCGCAACGGCCGGAACTGTACCAATCCAAAGCCAGGAGCCAGGAGCTTCTTCTGGGTCTCCCACGAGGGTGCAGGGGCCCAAGGACTTGGACCATCTTCTGCTGCTTTCCCAGGCCATAGCAGAGAGCTGGATTGCAAGTAGAACAGCCGGAACTCGAACCGGCGCCCATATGGGATGCTGGCGCTTCAGGCCAAGGCGTTAACCCGCTGCACCACAGTGCCAGCCCCAAGGAAAAAGCTTTTTTTTTTTTTATAAGATTTATTTATTTACTTGAAAGCAGAGTTATAGAAAGAGAGAGAGAAAGAGAGATCTTAACATCCACTAGTTCCGTCCCTAAATGGCTGCAACGGTCATGTCTGGGCCAGGCCTGGAACTCTATCCAGTTTTCCAACATGAGTGGCAGGAGTTCAAGTACTCAGGCCACCCTCTGCTGCTTTCCCAGGTGCACTAACAGGGAGCTAGATCAGAAGTGGAGCAGTTGGGACTCAAACTGGTGCTCATATGGAATGCTATTGTTACAGGTAATGGTTAAATTTGCTGGGCCACAACACTGGCCCACATCAATATTTCTCTTTTTGTGTGTGGTGGTTCTTTTTTTTTTTTTTTTATAGATTTATTTATTATTTACTTGAAATCAGACTTACAGAGAGAGGAGGAGACAGAGAGAGATCCTGTCTCACTTGCCAAATGGCCACAACAGCAGAGGCTGGGCCAGGCTGAAGCTGGGAACTCAGAGCCTCCCTCAGATCTCCCACATGGTTCAGAGTCATCCTCTGCTGCTTTTCCCAGGCCAATGGCAGGGAGCTGGAATGGAAGTGAGCAGGCAGGTCTTGATTAAGTTCCCATATGGGATACTGGCTTCGCCTGTGGCAGCTTAACCCACTAAGCCACAGGCCCCACTAATATTTCTTAAACTATTTTACAAAGTTAGAACAGAAAGGAAGCCTTCTAAGCTCACTCTACAAGGCCAATATTACCTTGATACCAAATACATACATACACACACACAGTGAGAAAGAGAGAGAGAGAGAGAGAAAAAATAAGACAAAGTTATAGGCCAACGTTGAAGAATATAAATGCAAAATCCTCAACAAAATACTAGTAAACCAAACCCGAAAACATATCACAAGTGTTATTTGTCATGGTCAAGAGGAATCCATTCTAGGATGCAAGGATGGTTAGACATATGCAATCAATAAATATATACATCACATCGACAAAATGAAAGGCAAAAATCACATAAGTGGGGTGGCCATGCAGTATAGTGATTAGGTTGCCTCTTGGGATGCTTGTGTCCCATATCAGAATAAATGGGTTCAAGTCCCAGCTCAACTTCCCATCCAGCTTCCTACTAGTGCACAGTCTCAGAGGCAGCAAGTGATGGTTCGAGTATTTGAGTCCCTGCCATCCACAGAGACCCTGGATTGAGTTCCAGACTCCTGGCTTCATCTTGGACAATCTCTGTCTGTTGTGGGGACTTGGGGTGTGAACCAGCAGGTGTAATATCTCTATCTCTGTCTGTCTGTCTCTCTCTGCCTTTCAAATGAATAAGTAAAAATTTTTAAAAATCATATGATACAGAAAGGCATATGATAAAATTCAATATCCCTGTTATGATAAAAACTGAAGAAATTAGATTTAAAGGAAATGTACTGCAACATAACAAAGGCCATATATAATAAGCCAGTATCTTACATCATCCTGAATGGAGATAAGCAAGAGGCTTGCTTTCTAAGATTTGAAGCAAAACAAGGATACTTACTTTTACCACGTTTATTCAACATAGCACTGGAGCTCTTAGCCAGTGCAATTAGGTAAGAGAAAGAAATCAAGGACATCAAAATCAGAAAGGAGGAAGTCAAATTGTCACTGTTTGCAGAAAACATAATTTTATATATAGAAAATCTCAGAGATTCCATCAAAAAGCAGATAGAACTAATAAAAAAATTGAGCAACATTGCAGTTACAAATTCAGTGTGCACAAATCAGCAGTACTGGGGCTGGCGTTGTGGCATAATGGGTTAAGCTACCACCTGTGATGCCAGTACCCCATATAGGTACTAGTTTGAGTCCTGGATACTCCACTTCTGATCCAGCTCCCTGCTAATGCACCTGGGAAAGCATCAGAAGGTGGCTCAAATCCTTGAGCCCCTGCACCCTAGTGGAAGACCCAGATGAAGCTCCTGGCTCCTAACTTTGGCCTAGCCCAGCCCTGGCTGTTGCAGCCATTTGAGGACTGAGCCAATGATGGAAGATCTCTCTCCCTCTCTCTGTAACTCTTTCAAATAAATAAAATGAATCTTTTAAAAATCAGTAATACTGTTACATACCAATAATGAATCATCTAAAAGAGGAACCAAGAAGGCAATCCAATTTCCAATAATTACCAAAATACCTAGAAATAAATATAACCAAAGAGGTGAAAGATCTCTACAATACTTCCCTGATAAAGCACTTGGTAAAGCAGTGGAAGATGGCAAAGGTACCTGGGGGGTGAACCAGCAAATGGAAGATTTTTTCTCTCAGGGCCAGTGCTGTGGCTTAGTAGGCTTAGTCACAGCCTGCAGTGCTAGCATCCCATATGGGCGCCAGTTGGAATCCCAGCTGACCCACTTCTGATCCAGTTCCCTGCTAATGTGCTTGGGAGGTCAGTGGGGAGTGGCCCAAGTCTTTGAACCCCTGTACCCACTTGGGATACCAGGGACAAGCTCCTGGCTCCTGGCTTCCACGTGGCCCCACCCCAGTCATTGCATCTGTTTGAAGAGTGAACCAGCAGATGGATGATCTCTTTTTCTGTCTCTCCTTCTCTCTCTCTGCCTTTCAAATAAATAAGTAAATCTTAAAAACAACAACAACAACTTTTCCTCTCTTATCTCCTTTTCTCTCTCTCTGTAACTCTCCCTTTAAAGGAAATAAAATAAACTTTTTTTAAAAAAAGACATTGACAAGGCCGGCGCCGTGGCTCAATAGGCTAATCCTCCGCCTTGCGGCGCCGGCACACCGGGTTCTAGTCCCGGTCAGGGCGCCGGATTCTGTCCCGGTTGCCCCTCTTCCAGGCCAGCTCTCTGCTATGGCCAGGGAGTGCAGTGGAGGATGGCCCAGGTGCTTGGGCCCTGCACCCCATGGGAGACCAGGAAAAGCACCTGGATCCTGGCTCCTGCCATCGGATCAGCGCGGTGCGCCGGCTGCAGCGGCGGCCATTGGAGGGTGAACCAACGGCAAAGGAAGACCTTTCTCTCTCTGTTTCTCTCTCTCACTGTCCACTCTGCCTGTAAAAAAAAAAATAAATAAAAAAAAAAAAATAAAAAAAGACATTGACAATGTTTGTATCAATGTTAAATTTCATAATTTTGTTGATTCTACTGAGATGATATAAATGAAAGTCCTTTTTAAAGAAAATTTATGAGTACATTGAGGTATTTAGGGGTAAAAGGGCATGTTTCTGGCTTACTTTAAAATAGTCTAGGGAAAAAAGTGTATATAGCATAAACTCTTGTTATTTAAGGTAGTTATGTTCTATAAAGTCACTGCAAGAGCTGAATTAGGAAACACTCAACTATTGCTCCTAGGGAAAATACAGGTTCCTGTGAACCTCTAGTCAGAAGCTTTGGCTCTGCACCAATCAACCTTATTTTGTGTGTGTTTCTGGCTTTTTTTTGTTTTTGTTTTTTTTGTTATAGACAGTGAGAGAGAGACAGAGAGAAAGGTCCCCCCTCTGCCTGTTCACTCCCCAAATGGCTGACACGCCGGCGCCATGCCGATCTGAAGCCAGGAGCCAGGTGCCTCCCCCTGGTCTCCCACACAGGTGCAGGGGACCAAGCACCTGGACCATCCTCCCCTGCCCTCCCAGGCCACAGCAGAGAGCTGGACTGGAAGAGGAGCAACTGGGACTAGAACCTGGCGCCCACATGGGATGTTGGCGCCGCAGGCGGAGGATTAACCTAGTGCACCATGGTGCTGGGCCCCAGTGTGTTTCTGGCTTTTAAAAAACAAAAGATTTATTTATTTATTTGAGTGACAGAGAGAGAAAGAAAATACAGAGAGAGATATTCAATCCACTGGTTCACTTCCCAAATGGCTGCAACATCTAGGTCTGTGCCAGGCTGAAGCCAGGAACCAGGAACTCCATTTGGGTCTCCCACATGGGTGACACCAGCCCCAGCACTTGGGCCATTTTCTGCTGCCTTCTCTGACACATTAGCAGGAAGCTAAATGGGAAGTGAAGTAGCTGGGATTTGATCTGGAACTCTGATAGGGGATGCTGCATGCCACAACCCCAGGCCCTGTGTGTTTCTGTTAAAGATATCTAATCAACATGTTGTTGATCCCTTAACATGGGATTCACAGACAACAGCAGCATAATTCACGCCTGAAGGATGCTTTTCTTTCTTTCTTTCTTTCTTTCTTTCTTTCTTTCTTTCTTTCTTTCTTTCTTTTTTTTTTTTTTTTTGACAGGCAGAGTGGACAGTGAGAGAGAGAGACAGAGAGAAAGGTCTTCCTTTGCCGTTGGTTCACCCTCCAATGGCCGCTGCGGCTGGTGCGCTGCGGCTGGCGCACCGCGCTGATCCAATGGCAGGAGCCAGGAGCCAGGTGCTTTTCCTGGTCTCCCATGGGGTGCAGGGCCCAAGCACTTGGGCCATCCTCCACTGCACTCCTTGGCCACAGCAGAGGGCTGGCCTGGAAGAGGGGCAACCGGGACAGAATCCAGTGCCCCGACCGGGACTAGAACCCGGTGTGCTGGCGCCGCAAGGCGGAGGATTAGCCTAGTGAGCCGCGGCGCCAGCCAGGATGCTTTTCTAACGTGCACTTTCTCTGTAAGCACGGCCTTCTTGCACTTAGGAACACTGGACATCCTTCAGCACTATGTTTGGGAGCCATTTGAACACTAACAAAAGCACAAAAATATGAAGATGGAGGCACTTTGCAAAAAGTATGCTTGTTTTACAATAGGAGAGTTGAAATAAGAGGCACAGTTTCAGCTTATTTTCAGTGGGGATTAACGTGCAGGTTGGGCAACTCAAATTTTTATTGCTCTGAGCATGCCTGTAAAAGATTGCAAAAGTGCTTTGAGCACTAATTCCTGGGTTACAAGTAGATTTTATTAAGCAGGTGAACTCTCAACTACAGACTCTTTTTTAAAAAAACTTTTATTTAATAAGTATAAATTTCAAAAGTACAACTTTTGGATTACAGTGGCTTTTCCCCCCATAACCTCCCTCCCACCCGCAAGCCATCCCATCTCCCACTCCCCCTCCCATCCCATTTTTCATCAAGATTCATTTTAAATTATCTTTATATATGGAAGATCAACTTGGTATATACTAAGTAAAGATTTCTTCAGTTTGCACCTACACAGACACACAGAGTATAGAGTACTGTTTGAGTAGTAGTTTTACCGTTAATTCACATAGTACAACACATTAAGGACAGAGATCCTACACGGGGAGCAAGTATACAGTGACTCCCATAGTTGATTTAATAATTGACACTCTTATTTATGACGTCAGTAATCACCCGAGGCTCTTGTCATGAGCTGCCAAGGCTATGGAAGCCTCTTGAGTTCACCAACTTGGACCTTATTTAGACAAGGCCATAATCAAAGTGGAAGTTCTCTCCTCTCTTCAGTGAAAGGCACAGCCTTCTTTGATGGCCCATTCTTTCCACTGGGATCTTACTCACAGAGATCTTTCATTTAGGTCATATATTTTTTTTTACCACCTTGTCTTGAATTTCCATGCCCGAAATTTAGCTGGATCCAAATGCCTTTAGGGCTGATTCTGAGGCCAGAGTGCTGTTTAGGGCATCTGCCATTCTATAAGTCTGTTGTGTATCCCACTTCCCATGTTGGATTGTTCTCTTCCTTTGAATTCTATCAGTTAGTACTAGCAGACACTATTCTTGTTTATGTGATCCCTTTGACACTTAATCCTGTCACTATAATCAATTATGAACTGAAACGATCACTTTGACTAGTAAGATGGCATTGGTACATGCCACCTTGATGGGATTGATTTGGAATCCCCTGGCACGTTTCTAGCTCTACCATTAGGGGTAATTCCGAATGAGTATTTGTCAAACTATACATCTCCTCCCTCTCTTATTCCCACTACAGACTCTTGAAATAATGAAGATCATATGTGTGTGCTCATACACATCCATACACATGCACTTATACATAGAGAGTGACAGCGAATGATAAAAAGCCAATCAAAGAGTCAAATAGTGGTGAGTGTGGAGGGTATTTGGGACTTATAAATATTGCCAGCTACTCTTCTGTAAGTTTGAAATAATTTCAAAATGAAGTTGAACAATGTAAAAATTTGTAGTATTCCTCTTAAAATACTTGTTACTTTTTAATATTTATTTATATTTATTTGAAAGGCAGAGTTACAGAGAGTCAGAGGCAGAGAGAGAGAGAGATCCTCCATCCTCTGATTCACTCCCTAAATGGCTGCAATGGCCAGAGCTGGGCTGGTACGAAGTCAGGAGCCAGGAGCTTCCTCCAGGTCTCCAACGTGGGTGCAAGGGCCCAAGACTTGGGCCATCTTCTACTGCTTTCCCAGGCCACAGCAGAGAGCTGGATTGGAAGTGGAGCAGCCAGGACTCAAACATATGGATTCCAGCACTGCAGATGGTGGCTTTACCAGCTGCACCACAGCGCCAGCCCCTCCGTTACTTTGAGTTGTATTCCACATGACCTTTAAAGTCCTTCAAAGTCTGGCTCCTCTGTCTACCCAACATCATTTGGGCCTCTGTCGCTCCCCGTCTTCGTGGAGGAACAACACAGGACCCTGCGCTGTTCTTTCGTCTGCTCGGCCCTCCCTGGGTTTGCTGCTGGTTCTTCCCAGGTTGGCTGCCGACCCTTCCACCTCCGTGGAAGGGCGGTTCCCCCTGCCACTTTCCCCACTTCCGCAGGGGAGCGGCACACCACCGGCCGGCTCTCTCGGGGGCTGCACAGGTGTTCCCTCAGATGTTCCTGGTGCATGTTGTCTCTCTCCTCCTTTATAGTCCTCTTCCGCCAATCCCAACTCGGCTGCCCACACGCCGAGTACGCTGCTCTCCTCCAATCAGGAGCAGGATCAGCTCCTGGAGGTCATCACTCAAGTTGGCAAGAGGCAGCTGCGTAGAAGCTGTTTTCTCCTCTCCCAGCGCCATATTGTGGGAGAGCAGATGCATAGAATAAGTCTTAATTCCAGTAACTTAGTCTAGTCCGAGTTGCTCCCAGTTGCTCCCCACAGTCCTCTCACACCCCGACAGCCCAGCTTACTCGGACCAGTCTCAGTGGGCTCCTTTCAATTTCTGGAACACTTCCCTAGCTCCCAAACTAAATTAGAGACTGTCTATTATTCCTGTTCAAAGAATCCTGTTCTTTTCTTTCACAGAGTTTATCAGGAGTTGCCACTATGTATGCAAACAATGTGTTTTTGTTCAAAACATGTCACAAATAAATGATAATTATGAAGACATTTTAGAAATAGAATTATAAAGTGACCTGATTTAAACATCTAGGCTTGGGGCAGGCACTGTGGCATAGCGTGTAAAGCCGCTGCCTGCAGTACCGGCATCCCATATGGGGGCCAGTTCGAGTCCTGGCTGCTCTACTTCCAATCCAGCTCTCTGCTGTGGCCTGGGAAAGCAGTAGAAGATGACCCAAGTCCTTGGGCCCCTGCACCCACATGGGAGACCCGGAATGAGCTCCTGGCTCCTAGCTTCGGATGGGCGGAGCTCTGGCCATTGCGGCTAACTGGGGAGTGAACCAGCAGATGGAAGACCTTTCTCTCTGCCTTTCCTTCTCTCTGTGTGTAACTCTCTGACTTTCAAACAAATAAATAAATCTTTAAAAATAAAAAAAAATTAGGGCCAGCGACGCGGCTCACTAGGCTAATCCTCTGCCTTGCAGCGCCAGCACACCGGGTTCTAGTCCCGGTCGGGGCGCCGGATTCTGTCCTGGTTGCCCCTCTTCCAGGCCAGAGCTCTGCTGTGGCCAGGGAGTGCAGAGGAGGATGGCCCGAGTGCTTGGGCCCTGCACCCTACAGGAGACCAGGAGAAGTACCTGGCTCCTGCCATCGGATCAGCGCGGTGTGCTGGCCGCAGCACGCTGGCCGCGGCGGCCATTGGTGGGTGAACCAACGGCAAAAGGAAGACCTTTCTCTCTGTCTCTCTCACTGTCCACTCTGCCTGTCAAAAAAATACATAAATAAAAAAAATATAGGCTTGGGAAATTATTTAGGTAAAGTTAAGTTCTAAATTTTATACAAATTATTCATATATTTCACATAGTAGAAAGCATTTAATGGACAGGGACTAGAAAATAATATGCAAAAATGAGAATTCAACCAGAATGATGGAGTTATCAATAAATTACAAATTAGAAAATTTTTTTAATACTGCTTTTTTTAAATGTTTACGTCTTACTGTTATTTTTTTTTTAAGATTTATTTTTATTTATTTGAAAGAGTCACAGAGAGAGGTAGAGCCAGAGAGGGAGAGGTCTTCCATCCACTGGCCAACTCCCCAAATGGCTGTAATGGTCAGAGCTGAGCTGAGCTGATCCGAAGCCAGGAGCCAGGAGCTTCCTCTTGGTCTCCCACCTGGGCACAGGGGCCCAAGGACTTGGGCCATCCTCTGCCGCTTTCCCAGGCCACAGCGCAGAGGCAGACCGGAAGTGGAGCAGCCAGGTCCCAAACCGGCACCCATATGGGATGCCGGCGCCTCAAGCCAGGGCATTAACCTGCTGCGCCACAGCACCGGCCACAAGACTGCTTTCAATTAGGAAAAAAAAAATCCCAGGTGGGGATCATGTGGTACACTGGGGTAAGCTGCTACTCTTGATGCCACATCCCATACTGGAGTGCCAGGTGGTGTCCTGCTGCTCTGCTTCTGATCCAGCTTCCTGCTAAAACCTGAGAAGCCAGTAGATGATGATCCAAGTACTTGGTCCCCTACCACCCTCATGGAAGACCAAGATGGAATTCTGGGCTCCTGGCTTTGGACTGGCTCAGACCTGGCTGTTGTGGCCATTGGTGGAGTGAACCAGCAGATGAAGATTTCTCTCTCTCTGTCTCTCCCTCTGTCGTTCTGTCTTTCAAATAAATAAATTTTTAAAAACCCAATCTCAGGTAAAAGAATGATGGTAATGATTACAATTAGTATGTTAGAGCTTAGAGTATAAAAATCTCCCTGATCACAGACTAGAATCAGGGAAGAGTAAGGCTGAAGACATGGAGCCAGCTCAGGGTAATTTAAGTGAGAACTTTTGGGTTTTTGCTGAGAGACAGAGGGAATGAAGATTCTATGATATTACAGATTTGATGACAGGACTGGCAGGATTTAATGACTCATTGACATGGCTGAAGAAGAGAGAAAGCTGGAGGTCAATTCCTAATTTTACATCTGGAGTGACTGGAAGGAATGGATCTAGCTCACTGATATAATGATTATAGGTAAAAGCAGGCTTGAAGATGAGTAACAAGGTTAGTTTCGAAGTAGTGGATCACCCAAGTAGAGATTGGAGGCAGATATCTATATAGATCTGGAGGCCAGGAGAGAAATCTGGGTCAAAGACATAAGAAGTCAGAAACATATAGGTAGAAATTAAGACATGAAAGTGAATTTTATCACCTCAAAAATAATATACTGAGAAAAGAAAACTGAAGTATTTGTTAAACTCTTTTACTGTATGAAGAATGGTAGTAGGCACCAGGGATATCCAGACAAGACAAAATCCCTGCCCCTGGGGGACTAGTCCACAAATTGGGAGTAGAATAGGTAAAAGAGAAATATTCTTTGTCAAGTATCTACTATGTATTTATGTTCTCTCTTTGAGTCCTGAGATGAACGTGACACAGTTTCAGTAATCAGGAAGTTCAGTTTGGTGGAAGATGACAGGCATGAAAAGCAGCTTGAACACTAAAATACAGTAAGTGCAATGGTAAAGTGCTATGGGAGAAGAAAGAGTGACAATGAATTCACCCAGAGGGGCCATGGTAGACTGTTGACTTTTCAAGGCCAAAAATGAATTGGTGTGGTGGAACATGGATTTCAAAAGGGGCAGGTCTTTGAAGGGAGATAAAACAATGTGTGCAAAGACATGAAGTTGAGAGACATCTGTGAAATTCCTGTAGTTCTTTATGATGTTAGTGGAAGGCATGCATGGGAATGTCACAGATGAGAGCACTTGGACAGTTTAATAGGTGTCAGATCATAAGCCTTGTTTGCCATGCTAACCACTTGAGATCCTAATCCTGTGGGTAATGACAGTATGTTAAAATTGATATGTGGGAGATTTTCATTTTAGTAAAATCATCCTAGAAACAGTGAGGGGTATGGATTGGATTGGAGAAAGGGGAAAATGATTAGAAGGGAATTTACATCAAAAATATCCACCTATGGGGCTGGCACTGTGGTGTAGTAGGTTAAATCTCTGCCTGTAGCACCAGCAACCCAGATGGGTGCTGGTTTAAGCCAGCTTCTCCACTTCCGATCCAGCTTCCTGCTGATGTGCCTAGGAAGACAGAGGAAGATGGTCCAAGTCCTTAGGCCCCTTCACCCATATGGGAGACCTGGAAGAAGCTCCTGGCTCCTTGCCTTGGATTGGCTTAGCTCTGGCCATTGTGGCCATTTGGTGAGTGAACCAGTGGATTGAAGATCTCTCTCCCCACCTCTTTCCCCTCCTCCCCCCCAACTCCTCTCTATCTCAGCCTTTCAAATAAATAAATACATTTTAAAAAACAAAAGTTTTTTTTTTTAATCCACCTATAAGAGTTTGTGGCCAAGAACTCTGCCTTATCTTTTGCTGTCATAGATAAATGGTCTATTGCATGTAACAAAGCCCAAAGCCTCCACTTGGGTGCTACAATCCATTCCTTTTTGTCTTCAAGGAAATGGCTTCAACAACAAATCTCCCCCTCTTCATTCTTCGAATATCAGCAGTTTTATCTCCTGAATGAATCTTTTCATCAGTATACAAGCATTGTATTATCACAAAGAAAAATTCTTTCCTGACTGCATCCCCTACTACTATTCTACACTACTTCTCTCCCATTTTTTTCAAACAATAAACTGTACTACAGTTAACTGAGGCTGGTTTGTTTGTTTTGAGGTGTAGAGAGGGAAAGAAAGAAAGAAAGCTCATATCTGCTGGCTTGCTCCATCCCCAAAATGCCTGCCATGGTGGTTCTCCCACATAGGTGGTGAGGACTCAATTAAGCCATCACCTGATGCCTCCCATGCTTTGCATTAGTAGGAAGTTGGAAAGGAGACCAGAGCTGGGACTCGAAGCCAAGCTCTCCAATATAGGATGTTGGTATCTTACCGAACATCTGCCCTTCCTGTTGTTGCTGGAACATATCCTAACCAGGCTTTCATGGTCACACTCCACAGAGACTTCTCTTGTAAAGGTTACCAGTGACTTCCGCACTGTGTTTCTGTATCTAATGGCTACTCAACAGTTCTCATTTTACTTGACCTATCAGCTGCATTTGACACATTTGATTACTCTCTTCATCTGAATCTCAGCCACTTCTGCAGTTCCAGGACTCTACACTCTCTTGATTTTCTCAGTGGAAATTCTATCTCCATATTTTGAGTCCTCTTCAATCTCACCATTTTTTTCATTTAAAATTTTTAAATATTTATTTTGAAAGAGAGAGAGCTTCCATTTGCTTGTTCGCAACAGTGAACCAGTGATGAAAATGTCAACAGTAGAGTCTGGGTGGGGCTGAAACCAGAAGCCTGGAACTCAATCTGGGTTTTCCAGGTGGGTGGCAGAGATCCAAGTACTTAGGCCAACACTTCCTGCCTCCCACGGTCTCTATTAGCAGGAAGCTGGAGTCAGGAGCCAGAACTGAGTATGGAACCCAAGCATTCTCATATGGGATGCAGGTCTCTTAACTGGTGTCTTAATCAGCAGTTACGCACTTGCCCCAGCCTGACATTTAGAATTAGAGTAGTTGGGACTTGGGCCTCTTCTGGTCTCCATTTATATTCCCTTCCTTCATGATCTTACTGAGTCCAGTGGGTTTAGAAATAATGTACCTATACCTATGTCTATCTAGCTACACCTTTTCCTTGAATTCTGGATTGAATATCCAGCTACTTATTCGATACATTCCCTTAGTACATTTTGTGTGCTATAAAAAAATACCTGAGCTTGGGTACTTTATAAAGAAAAAAGGTTTTTTTGGCTCACAGTTCCTGAGGCCCAGTGGGGCAACCACAACTGGTGAGGACCTCTGCTGCATCACAGCATGGCAGATGGCATCGCTTGGTGGGAGCTCATGAGAGAGTTTGTGGCCCTGGGTAAGAATTCTGCTTCTTACCAGGAGTTAGATTGGAAGATGCTGGGAGAGTTTGCGCAGCTATGTGGCATTATGTGATTTATACTTTAAAGCCTCACTCTGGCTGCTGTGTGTGAATAAACCAAGAGTACGAAGACAACAGTAGAGAGACCACATAAGGAGGCTATTGGTGAATCCAAGTGAGAGACCAGAGTGTTGTACACCAAGGTGATAGTGGAGGAAGTAGTAAACCATGGTCTAATTCTGGGGATATTTTGAAAGGCAGGTCAACAGTTTTCCTGATAGACCAAGTATTAAATATGAGAGAGAAGTTTTTAAAAGTGGCCCAAAGGTTTTGGCCAGAGCAAATTGAAAGTCTGAGTTGCCATTAATTGGAATAGGTAAGACTGCTGTGGTGGTTGGAAAATCAAGGATATTTTTATTTAATTCCTCAATGCAACAGTGTTAGGACCTAATTAAGAGATAATTAGGTCACGGGAAGCTCTACCCTCCTGAATGGATTAATCATATCTTGAGGGAATTCTAGCTCTTATGGGACTAGATTAGTACTCCTGATGGTGAGTTGTTATAAGCAAGCTAGCCCCTGCTCTGAATCTTTCTTGCTTCCTTTCTTTCCATGTGATATGTGTGTGTGTGTGTGTGTGTGTGTGTGTCTTTCAGCCTTTCTCTGCTTCTCTCTCTCTTTTTTTTTTTAAGGTGTATTTATTTAGTTGAAAGGCAGAGTTAAAGAAAGAGAGAGAGAGAGAGAGAGAGAGAGAGAATCTTTCATCTGCTGTTTTACTCCCCAAACAGCCACAATGGCCAGAGCTGGTCCAATCTGAAGCCAGGAGCCAGGAACTTCTTCCAGGTCTCCCATGTGGGTGCTGGGGCCTAGGCACTTGAGCCATATTCCGCTGCTTTCCCAGGCACATTAGTGGAGAGATAGATCAAAAGTAGAACAGTCAGGACACAAACTGATGCCCATATGGGATGCCTGTGTTACAGGCAGTAGCTTTACCCACTATACCACAACGCCAGCCCCTTCTCTGTCTTTCAAATAAATAAAAATAATTAATTAAAAATTTGAAAAAGATTTGGGGCTGATGCTGTGGTGTAATAGGTTAAGCATCAACCTGTGGTGCTAAAATCCCATATAGGTGAAGGTTCAAGTCTGGGCTGCTCCACTTCTGATCCAGCTCCTTGCTGATGGCCTGGGAAATGTCCAAGTGCTTGAGACCCTGCACCTGCATGGGAGACATGGAAGAAACTCCTGGTTCCTGGCTTCAGATCAGCCCAGCTGTTGTGGCCATTTGGGGAGTGAACCAGCGGATTGAAGACCTCTCTCTCTCTGTCTCTCCCTTTCTGTCTGTAACTATGCCTCTCAAATAAATAAATAAATCTTTAAAAATAATTCCTGGGGCTGTGGCATAGTGGGTAAAGCTGCCGCTTGCAGTGCCGGCATCCCATATGGGTGCCAGTTTGAGACCTGGCTGCTCCACTTCTGATCTAGCTCTCTGCTATGGCCTCTCTTCTGATCTAGCTCTCTGCTATGGAAGGCAGTGGAAGATGGCCCAAGTGCTTGGGCCCCTGCACTGCCGTGGGAGACCCATAAGAAGCTCCTGGCTTCGGATTGGTGCAGCTCTGGCGTTGCAGCCATTTGGGGAGTGAACCAACAGATGGAAAATCTCCCTCTCCCTCTCCCCTTCTCCTTTTCCCTCTCCCTCTCCCTCCACCTCACTGACTCTGCCTTTCAAAGAATAGGTCCAATTCCTTCATGCTTTTGTTTTAAAAAATTTTAAAGAGATTTATACTTGTACAGATACTTTTACTGACATGGAAAAAAATTATCATGGTGTATTGTCAGATGACAAAAGGATGTTATAAAATGGTATGTAAAGTATGGTCCACATGCCTGCCCCCTACAAGGGTATATGTTAATTACTGATTAGTATGAGGATTCCATCATATGAATGGGTTTCTCAAGTTTAGATCTTTCTACTGTATACAATTTTTTAGCAATATTATTTTAAATAGTAAAAACTTTTAAACGTGTCCCAGAATTTATTAAACCCTTAATGGAGGCATAAAAAATGGAAGGGGTAGGTGTTTGGCCTGTTAAGAAGCTGATGGGACCATCCACGCCCATGTTGGAGTGCCTGGGTTAGAGTCAGTTCCTCTCTAGATCCTGCTAATGTGCACCCTGAGAGGCAGCAGTTGATGGCTCAAGTGGTTGAGTCCCTGCTATACATGTGTGAGACCCAGATTCAGTTAATAGCTCCTAGCCTTAGCCTTAGCCTCAGCTGTTGCAGGAGTTGGGAGACTGAACCAGATGAAAAATCTACCCCCAACTCCCTTACCCTGGTCTGAGTCTCCCACCTGGGCAGCAGGGACCCAACTTCTTGAGCCGTCATCTGCTGCCTCCCATGGTGCATAATAGAAGGAAATTGGAATCAAAAGGGAGGCTTTTGATTTTGATGTGGGACATTGACATCCCTTGTGACAACTTAACCACTGTGCCAACCGTCTGCTCCCGAAGTTAAAACTTTTTAAGAGCTTCAGCCACATTCTTTTAAGAGGAAAGGAATGACAGAGTGAATCATGTTGTAAGAGTATGTTTTGTTGCAGAAATTATCAAAATGTTCTAATGAAAAAGCACACAGTGGACCAGGTTCAAGAGTACAGAACTTGAAGGTATTTGTTACTTTGGATTTTCTCAGGCAGATCATTTTTCAGCTGGTTTCATCCCACAGTCTTCTTCCTCTAAATTCTCCATGATAGGGGTCAGATTGTGGCACAGTGAGCTGAGCTGCCACCTATAATGCTGATATCCCATACTGGAGCACAGGTTTGAGTCCTGGTGGCTCCACTTCTGATCCAGCTTACTCTGAATGCACCTGGGAAAGCAGCAGAAGATGGCCCAGGTACTTGGGTTTCTGCCGCCCAAGTGGGAGACCAGGATGTGATATCGGAGACATACTCCCTTAATGAGCCAGTGGGTTCTTGCCTAATATTCAGAGAAGAATTCTGAATGCTAGCATAAATAAATGAGGCAGTATGATAAGTTTTAAGCTTTTATTTAGTGAGAGAAATACACAGGAGAGTGAGGGCCCTAACAGAGAGAGAAATCTGAATTCATACTGCATACCAGGAGCCAGCCACATGGAAGGGCATGCAGACCAGAAAGCATGGGGCGGGTAGCCTGAAGGCCATGTGCCTGAAGGTGCAGGGCAGCAAGGGCCTACAATGGTGAAAGAAGCAAAAGGTCAAAAAAAAAAAAAAAAAAAAAAAAAGGAACGGCTGGGCCCATGGTGTGCCAGGCCTTTAATCCACTTCCAAAGTGGAGTGGTTAATTACCCTGATTGACAGGTGAGTGCACAGATGTGGCCAGGTAAGGACATGAGGTCACACAGGAGCGTGATGAAGGTATGGTCTTCCAGTTCACAAACCTGATCAATTTTATCCTATATGCCTGCCTATAACAGATGGAGATCTGGGCTCCTGGCTTCTGCCTGGACCAGCCCTGGTCCAGATAGAAGACCTCTCTTTGTTTCTATTACTCTGTTTTTCATATAAATAAATACAAAAAAAATTCTACAGAGTAGCAAACTTTGGTTCATTTTCTGAAGAGACCTTAGGTACTTGAAAAGTCAAAAGGACAATGTGAATAATTTATATTGTCCACTCAATAACCATATCTATAGCCTTTGGTTTTGCCCAAGTTAAATTGTGTTATTCTTGTACATGCAAAATAGTGAAATATTGGAAGTATGAATATTATACATGTTCAGTTTTCTTTCACTACCTGATTTGATGAATATAAATATACATTTAATAACATAGTTCTTTTTTTTTAAAGATTTAATTTATTTATTTTAAAGAGTGAAATGACAGAGAGAAAGGGAAAGACAGAAAAAGTGAGATCTTCCATCTGCTGGCTCACTCCCCAAATGATTGCAACAGCTGGGGCTGGGCCAGGCCTAAGGCAGGAGCTTGGACTCCATCCTGCTCTCTTACATGTGTGGCAGGGGCCAAAGCACTTGGCCATCTTCTGCTGTTTTCCCAGGAGCATTAGCAGGAAGTTGAGCCAGAAGTGGAGCAACTGGGACTCAAGCACTCTGATATGGGATTCAGGCAGTATAAGCCTTGGCTTAACCTGCTGAGTCACAATGCTGGTCCCCATAGGTTCACTATTTAAAAGATAAATGAATACATATTTTTTCAACTTTTCTAATTTTACAAATAGTTTAACAGATCAACATAATAAAATCAAAATATTATCTTCCTCTTTCATTTTTTTAAAAGATTTTATTTATTTATTTGACAGGTAGAGTTACAGACAGTGAAAGAGGGAGAAAGGTCCTCCTTTCATTGGTTCACTCCCCAAATGGCTGTAACGGCCAGTCCGAAGCCAGGAGCCAGGTGCTTCTCCTGGTCTTCCATGTGGGTGCAGGGGCCCAAGCACTTGGGCCATCCTCCACTGTTCTCCCAGGCCACACCAGAGAGCTGGACTGGAAAAGGAGCAACCAGGACTAGAACCCGGCGCCCATATGGGATGCCAGCGCCGCAGGTGGAGGATTAACCTAGTGTGCCATGGCACCGTCCCCTCCCCTTTCATTTTTTACATGGAGATAAAATGCTGTATTTTGCCCTCCTCTGAGTATTGTTTTATTAAATTTTTATAGGAAGAAAATGTAAACAATGTTTTTAAACTCCAAATTCAGGACAGGGGTTATCAGTGCTGGGTAAGGAAGAGCAAAATCTTTGGAATTAGAAAGTTAAAGTTCCCATCAGCGAGACAGATGATAAAACAAGGATAAAGAATTAGAAGAAACCTTTTGCCTCGTTGCGCTCGTGAAAGCAAGATGGGCCACCAGCAGCTCTACTGGAGCCACCCTCGAAAATTCGGCCAGGGTTCCCGCTCTTGTCGCGTCTGCTCAAACCGGCCCGGCCTGATCCGGAAATACGGGCTGAACATGTGCCGCAGTGTTTCCGTCAGTACGTGAAGGACATCGGCTTCATTAAGTTGGACTAAGTCATTTCCTTGAATGGATCCTCCAAGACATTAGTGCTATGGGCAGTCATACCAGCTCTCTGTACATAAAATAAAGAACTTCAGTTCCTGACTGCTAAAAAAAAAAAAAAAAAAAAAAAAAAGAATTAGAAGAAAAACATGGGTGATCAATTTGAAGAGAAAGTATGCAGTGGTTCCTCAGCCAAGCCTCTTTGTAACTTGATTGAGGTTAATTGCATATCTAAACAAAGTATGAGGGTTGAGGGTGGATCTAATGGAAGTTTAGAAAGGAAGAATTTTCAAAGCATACTTTGAGTTTTCCTTCCACAAGTATTTATTGAACTATTTAGTTACTACACAGAAAGAGGAAAATCAAGGCTAAACCATCTGCCCAATGGGTGAGGCACAGAGCTAAGATTCAATTCCACTACACTACACGGAAAACATTTCACTGAAAATGTTGTGTGGCTCCACTCAATTCATTTACTTAGCAAATATTTATCAACTACTTTGTATGTTCAGAGTAGTTTGCCAGGACAGTGTGGGATATATGATGAATCAGACATTTGTGTAGTAGTGGAAAGAGATGTACTTTGGCATCTTACAGACTGGTTTGAGTTCAGCTTCTTGGATAAATTACTCTTTTAATTTGTTGTTAAGACATTAAAATGAGGCAGTTGTTTAAAAAAAAAAAGCCGTGTGTGTGTGTGTGTGTGTGTGTGTGTGTGTGTTTATTTGTGTGTAGATTTTCATAGAGACCAGCACTTGGGACACAAGAGAAGCTTAAAAGATTTTGCTTTCTTCTCCTCAACTCTACACTGAGGCAATTGCTAAGGTAAGTGCTCAGGTTGGGACGATTTAGATAAGGAGATGGGTTCTTGATTTGGACTGGTTGATGTGGGAGGCAGCAAAAGGAGTGAAAATGTGGAGATCTTGTGGGTAGGTCCTATTTATTCATGGGTGTTTATAGAAAGAGAGAAAATGAACTTAGATTGTCAGGTTGCTTCCTGTCTTAAGTCAGTTTGGGTCACTAAAACAGAAAAACCACAAACAGTGTGTATTTAAGCACAGACATTTATTTCCCACACTTCTGAAGGCTGGGAAGTCCACTATAAAGGCAGGTTGGGTATTTGGTGAAGGCTTCCTACACAGCAGTCTCTTCTTTTACTATAAACTCACAGGGAGTAAGAGGTTTCTCCTGGTTCTTTTAAAAAATATACTTAGTTTTGACAAATAAAAATTACCTATATTTATGGGGTACATGTGATGTTTTGATTTATATGCATTGTTGCATGACTAATGCAAATTAATTAAATCACTTCACATGCTTAACATTTTTGTGGTGGGTGGGGCCTCACAATTTAATCGCTACCTAGAGGGCCCACCTTCTAATACCATTAAGATTCCAACATATTAATTCTGAGGGAACACAAACATCAGACTACAACACCTATTTGCAAAATCTTCACTACAGTGTTATTTTCCACAGATGGACAATATCATGACAATAGCCTGAAATCCATGTTATGTTTTCTGACTAGATTATGGCCCGGGAAGTTTTTTCATGTTGGACGGTATTATTCATTCAACGAAATCCTTTCACTTAATCAGAGATTGCCTAGAGTTGAACTTCATATCGAAAGGAGCTGAAATCTAAGGAGATAGGACGCGAGACACAGTCCCAGTTTCCAAGAAGATGGACACCAAGACAACTGAAGTAAGTTTACAGGTACTACAGACATCAAAACACCAAGAAAAGATTTTCCATTTTAGGTTTCAGTCAGCTCAATCCTAAAACGACCTGAAAACAGGCACATTTTACAGACTCTAAAATAACGCGCCATTCTTATTTTCACCACGTCAATCGGCGTGTTAATTTTAGCAACGCTGAAGCGTGACTGAGTTCTCATTGACTTAACCTCCAAAATCAGCCCGCCACGTTTCCCACTGAGAAACAGAAGCCCGACGAACGGCTTCTTCAGGCTTCCCGAGAACCACGCAACTGGAGGCGCCAAGGACCGGAACGCTGTTGCCGCAGTTCTCCGGGAGCCGTCCGCACCTCCCACGTGACGAGCCTTTGCCCATCTTCCCCCCCTTCCCCCATTCCGGGCTAGATTCTAACGCCCTCCAGAGCCGTACCTAGTGACGTCACGAGCGCGATTCCGCCCCGTGGCCAATCAGGCGGCCGCATTCCGGGGAAGCCCGGGGTGGCGCTGGCGGCTTGGCGCGTGCGCGAGGGCTCCGCGTGGCTATATAAACATGGCTGGCGTGGCCGCGCAGCCTGGCTGAGCCTAGTGTGTGTAAGGGGGCTTTGGGGGCGCTCTGGGTCTGTAGTTTTGAAGTTTCTGGCGGGGGAACAGAAGCGAAGAGTTAGGTCCGGAGGTGGGAGCCTTTAGTGACGCCCTTCCGGAAGCCGCGGGCTCTGCTGCTGCGGGACCCGAGGCTGAGGTGCCCGGCTGAGCCGGCGCACGTGTGAACACCGGTGAGGGACCGGCAAGCGGCGGAACCGGTGGTGCTGTCCAGGGCCGCCCCAGCTCACGCGGACGCGGGGGGAAGGTCCGGGACGCGCGGGTCCTGCTGCCCAGTCGGCGTCCGCTACTTTCTGCCGCGGCCCCTGCGCCTGTCGCCCGCGATGCTGTGGAGCCCGAGCTGCACTGGAGTCGGCTGCCGCTTGCCAAGCCTCTCCTCTCCTCAGCTCCCGGAACGGCAGCGCCGCAGCTGCCGCTGATCCCCCAAGGGGATGCCCGCGGGCCTCACTGAACCGGCGGGCGCCGCTCCCCCAGCTGCTGTGAGCGCATCGGGGGCCGTGACCATGGCCCCTGCTGGGGCTCTCCCGGTTCGGGTGGAGAGCGCTCCCCTGGGCGCCGTGACTAAGGCGCCTGTTAGTGTCTGCGTGGAGCCCTCGGCGTCCCAGCCCCTGCGGTCCCCCGTGGGGACCCTGGTGACCAAAGTGGCTCCTGTCAGTGCTCTTCCTAAACTTAGCGGCGGCCCTAGGCTGCCTGCGCCTCAGATAGTGACCGTGAAAGCCCCCAACACCACGACCATCCAATTGCCGGCTAATTTGCAGCTTCCTCCAGGTAGGTGGATCGCCTTTTCCAGCCTCTTCAGTGGGTCCCCTCGCGGTGCCCCGGGAAGCCTCGCAGCTCTAGATGGCTGCTCCTAGCTGGTAGCGCTTAGAAACTCCGAGCCTAGAGGATCGATGCTAATCCTGACTTTGCTGGCTGCACCCGGGAAGCAGCCCGTGGGCAGTGATTTAGCTTTCGTCTTCGCTCGGTTCATATTTTAAGGAATCTTTTCACCTAAGTGACACTCAGCGCTGGAGCAGCATCTTTAGGAAGGTCCTGGAGGCACTGGCCCCTGGGTCGGGAAGTTGGACAGGAGATAGCCAAAGTTATTTTCTACGGGGAGAAAGAAGCGGTTGATATTTCCACACGCATGGATATTGTGATATCAAAAGTGCAATTTAAAATTTCTGTGTGTTAAGACTGAAAGGCAGTTTTCCATGTATGCCAGCCAGAGTGAGAGAACTGCTGTCTAGTACCAGAAACAAATGCTGCTTCCTGTACAAGTATGTGATGTGTTCCGAGTGTAACTTGCATTCAGGGAATCCCTCTCACAGGGAACAAGTGTCAGAGGTGACAGACACGGCAGAGAGGTGCAGTTGTTGGACTTGAAGGGATGTGTGACCACTGCTGTTCCTGAGTCTTTGCTTCTTTCTGGGGCTGTTTATTCATGATCCACACGGAGATTTTGCGTCGTGATAATTCTCATATTATGAATACGCTGAATGAAACCTGAGGGTTCGACCTTCTGTCTTTCCTCAACTGTGAAAGTCTCTTGGAATTTGTTTTCTGTTGATTTTGCTAAGCAGTCATTGGAACTCTGACCAGCAAAAATAGTAAAGCAGTGGAGACATTGATTCAAAAAGATTTTGGAAGCCCCTAGCAAAATGGCAGGGGCTCTTTCTTGTAGCTACTGGTGTACTTGGTCAGGAACATTTGGAATAGATTATGTTCTTTACTTTTGATGAAGTTCTGTCTCAGTTTATGGCCCACAAGGTGCACACAGTTGTTCAGGCTCTCTGCAGCACTGTGTACATTGCTTGCTGATTCTGAGTTGTCCTGTTGCATACAGACTCATACAATAAATTTCTGCCTGGTTACTGATTTGTTTAGAAATACTCAAAAGGAAGGAAGATAGGGAGGGAGGAAGGGAATATCATTATATTCTTAGAATTGTATCTATGAACTATATTGAATTTGTTTAAACTGAAAAAAGTTCACACACAAAAAAGTATTAGTATTAAGACAGAACTGTCAAGAGTGAAAATATTCCAATAAATTGGAACAGATTACTTATTGAGGGTTTACTGTTTACTATGCTAGATTCTTTTCCTATGTTATTTATATTTTATTTGTTGGACATAAAAGGCAGGTAGCAAACATGGAAAGAGGTCTCCATGGATAAATAATTTGCCCAGTGCCAGGCAACTCATAGGTATGTCAGAGGGAATTTGAATCTGGATCTGTTTAACTGTTTCCACAACACTGTGGTTACCGCTTGCTTGTATACTAAATAGCTCATTGTGTGTCATTGCTGAAAGGCAATTTAGAGAATTAGAGAGCCTAATGTTTGATTTTATATGCCAAGAAACCAAAACTGAAACTTGGCCTGGGCTAAATAGCAGGACTAAGAGAACAGCCTGATTATGTCCATTATATGACACTGAAATATTTTCTGTGGGGCCAACTTTTGGTTTAGTGGTTAAGACACTGGTGGGATACCTGCATTCCAAGTCAGAGTTCCTGAGTTCCAGTCCCAGCTCCTCTCCTGACTCCAGCTTCCTGCCAGTGTGAACATTGGGAGGCAACACGTATCTCAAGTACTTGGGTCCCTGCTACCCACCTAGGAAACATGGATGGGGTTCCCAGCTCCTGGCTTCAGTCCCTTGGTCATTGTGGGTATTTGGGGAGTGAACATGTAGATGGGTACTCTCTGACTCTCTGCCCCTCAAATAAAAGAAATTTGAAAAGATAATTTTTATGCTATTGACCATGGAAAACCCCCCTCACAAAAGAAAGGAGATAATTTGTCTTTAGGAATTGTTGATGGGGCCAGCACCATGGTGTGGCCAGTGGGGCTGCTGCCTGTTGCACTGGCATCCGTATGGGATCTGGTTCCTGTCCCCAGCTGTTCCATTTCTGATCCAGCTCCCTGTTGATGTCCTGAAAGGGCAGCAGAGTGCTTGGGCCCTTGCCCCTATGTGGGATACTGAAAGAAGCTCCTGGCTCCTACCTTCGGATTGACCCAGCTCTGGCCGTTGTGGCCATTTAGAGGGTGAACCAGTGGATGGAAGATCTTGCTCCCTTTCTGTCTCTCTCTAACTCTGCACTTCAAATAAATAAATAGATCTTAAAAAGCAAAGAAAAGTTCGTGGGAAAAGGATTTAAAAGATAAGTTCATTTAAAAAAAAGGAATTTTAACAGAAGAGGTGGAGAGGTGCTTTGTCAAGCTACTTTTGGGAATCTGCTGGTGTGTAGGTGAAAAGCACACTAATACATTTGTGCACTTATTGGCACAGAATAGGATAATCAACAGCTGAAGAATGATTTGAAAACACCAATAAAAGTAATTTATAAAAAAGGTTATAAATCTTGTGCTATTCCTTGTGTAGTGAGGATTAAAAGTTGATTTCTCAGGGATGCTTAAATAATACATATCAATTCTTCATTTTCTAATGCAATGAATAGTTCAATTTCTTTTTATTTCAGAGTTCTCTATGAACAGAATTGATCTTAAAAAATATACATATGTTGGGACCAGCACTGTAGTATAGAGGCCTAAGCCTTCATCTGCAGTGCCATCATCCCTTATGGGTACCGATTCGAGTACCGGCTGCTCCACTTCTGATCCAGCCCCCTGCTAATGTGCCTGGGAGAATAGCAGAGGATGGTCCAAGTACTTGGGCCCTGCGTCCATGTGGGAGACCTGAAAGAAGCTCCTGGCTCCTGGCTTTGGCCTTGGTCATTGGGACCATTTGGGGAGCAAACCAGCAGATGGAAGATCGATCTCTCTCTCTCTCTGTCTCTCTCTCTTTCTCCTTCTATCTCTGACTTTCAAATAAATCTTTTAAAATATATGTATGCAAGACAGATTTTTCTAGGGAATAGAGACTAGAAATAAAAAGTATATGTAGGGGACATTTTGAGGAATTGTAAGGTCTTTGGTAATCCTTTTAGTCTTCTCATTTGTGAACATTCTATTTTTAGGCCAAACTGTTGCCCTTTACCTTTTGGGTATTCTGCATCTCTTCTATCACTTATTTGAGAGTGATGAGCAAGGACTTGGTGATGTCTTCCATGTCATTAGCTGTGACAGATTGTTTATGACAGTCATGTTGTACAAAAGTTTATGAAAGTTACTTGGGAAGCAGTTGAGGTCTTTGTTCATCAACCTTTTTCCTTACTGAAGCACAGCATAGAATTTGCATGTTCTTTCTCCAGTTCTTGCAC
Organism: Oryctolagus cuniculus; assembly: GCF_964237555.1. Lineage (NCBI taxonomy): Eukaryota > Metazoa > Chordata > Mammalia > Lagomorpha > Leporidae > Oryctolagus > Oryctolagus cuniculus. The sequence continues at coordinate 51,499,203 of NC_091441.1, read as the reverse complement.
TGGTCTCTGGATAAGATAGTGTTTTTTTTTTTTTTTTCCTGTCTACTCTGGCTTTATCAAAGGGATGGAGCCTACATGATCATCAGCTGCACTGTTCTCAAAGTGCTGCTGGATTTCAAGAAATGAGGCTGTTTTCTTCAGTGTTCACCATACTCCATCTACTGTTTGGATTGCAAAGGCTGTGGGGTCAGCTTAACACATAAGTGTTAGTGGCATTTTTTTTTTCTTTTTAAAAGATTTAATTTGTTGACAGAGAGGGAGACAGAGGGACAGAGAGGGAAAGACAGATCCTTCCATCTGCTGGTTCGTTTCCCAAATGACTGAAACAACCAAGGTTGGGCCATACTGAAACCAGGAGCCGGGAACTCCATCCAGGTCTCCCAAATGAGTGGCAGAGACCCAAGCACTTTGGCCATCTTCTACCGCTTTCCTAGGTGCGTTAAGCATGGAGCTGAATTGGAAGTGGAGCAGCAGGGACTCAAACCAGTGCTCACATGGGATGCCAGCATCTCAGGCAGTGGCTTAAACTGCTGTGCCACAACACCAGCCTCTGCTTTCCTTTTTGATTAAAAGTCCTGAAGAGGCAGGGATTGTATGTCACTTTAGTTGTTCTTCCCAGGGCCTAGGAAGTTGCTTGACTGAAAGCAGACACGTGTAGACAGAGTAGGGGGCAATAGAATTGAAGCCCTTGGGGCTGGCGCTGTGGTGCAGTGGGTTAATGCCCTGGCCTGAAGTGCTGGCATCCCATATGGGCGCCAGTTCGAGATCTAGCTGCTTCACTTCCGATCCACCTCTCTGCTATGGCCTGGGAAAGCAGTAGAAGATGGCCCAAGTCCTTGGGCCCCTGCACCCACGTGGGAGACCTGGAAGAAGCTCCTGGCTCCTGGCTTCGGATTGGCGCAGCTCCGGCTATTGCAGCCAGTTGGGGAGTGAACCAGCGGATGGAAGACCTCTCTCTGCCTCTTCTCTCTCTCTGTAACTCTGACTTTCAAACAAATAAATAAATCTTAAAAAAAAAAACCTGAAGCTCTTAAAGGATTCTGAAGGTCATCACACATATCATTTCTTTACTTATCCTTTTAAAAAAAAAAAATTATTTATTTATTTGAAAGGCAGAGTTACAGAGAGGCAGAGGCAGAGATAGAGAGGTCTTCCATCCACTGGTTCACTCCCAAAATGGCCGCAATGGCCAGAGCTGGGCCAATCCAAAGCCAGGAGCCAGGAGCTTCCTCTGGGTCCCTTACATGGGTGCAGGGGCCCAAGAACTTGGGCCATCTTCCACTGCCTTCCCAGTCCATAGCAGAGAGCTGGATCAGAAGTAGAGCAGCTGGGACTTGAATTGGCGCCCACATGGGATGCCGGCACTACAGGCAGCAGCCTTACCTGCCACACTTTTTTTTTTTTTTTTTTAAGATTTACTTATTTATTTGAAAGAGACAGAGATTGATTGATCGTGAGTCTATTGGTTCACGCCCCAAATAGTTGGAATGTTCAAGGCTGGGACAGGCTGAAACCAGGAGCTAGGAACTGCCATCCTACATGGATGGCAGGGGTCCAAACACTTGGGCCATCATCTGTTGTCTTCCCAGGCCCATTACCAGGAATGGCATTAGCAGGAGTGCTGGATTGGAAGCAGAACAACCAAGACTCAAACTGACACTGCAATATGGGATAATAGCGTTGCAAGTGGCAGCTTAATCTGCGCTGCAACGTCAGCAGCCATTTCCCCTTCTTTGATATTACTTTATGATTGGAGGTTTGGAGTTTCTTCTATTTGTTCATACCACTTATACTAAGTTAATGTGAACTATAGTATGCCCATTATGGTTTATGACACTAGGAACTTAGTCCTTCCATCTAACTCTGACTTGGTACCCATTATCTCAACTCCCTCTATTCCTTCACTCACCATTCTGTGATTTTTTTTTTCAAGCTTCCACATATGAGGGAGAACATACTGTATTTGTTTTTCTGTGCCTGGCTTCTTTAACTTCACATGTTCTGCAGTTCCATTCATTTTGTTGTAAATGAGAAGATTTCATATTTTTAAATGGCTGACTGGTATTCCATTGTATGTATGTATGTATCACATTTTCTTCATTCATCTGATGATGGACACTTTGGTTGATTCTGTATTTTGGCTATTATGAACAGTATTTGAATAACATGCAGGTATCTTTTTTTAAATATATTATTTATTTTTTATTTATTTTTTATTTTTTATTTTTTTGACAGGCAGAGTGGACAGTGAGAGAGAGAGACAGAGAGAAAGGTCTTCCTTTGCCGTTGGTTCACCCTCCAATGGCCGGCGCGCTGCAGCCGGCGCGCTGCAGCCGGCGCACCGCGCTGATCCGATGGCAGGAGCCAGGAGCCAGGTGCTTTTCCTGGTCTCCCATGGGGTGCAGGGCCCAAGCACCTGGGCCATCCTCCACTGCACTCCCTGGCCACAGCAGAGAGCTGGCCTGGAAGAGGGGCAACCGGGACAGAATCCGGCGCCCCGACCGGGACTAGAACCCGGTGTGCCGGCGCCGCAAGGCGGAGGATTAGCCTAGTGAGCCGCGGCGCCGGCCCTTAAATATATTATTTTAAAGATTTATTTTATTTGAGAGGCAGAGGCTGAGAGAGAAAGGTCTTTCACTTGCTGGTTCACTCCTCAAATGGCCTCAATAGCCGGGGCTGGGCCGATCTGAAGCCAAAAGCCAGGAGCCAGGATCATCTTCTGAGTCTCCCATGTGGGTGCAGGGTGCCAAAGACTTGGGCCATCTTTTGCTGCTTTCCCAGGAAAATTAGCAGATAGCTAGATTGGAAGTGGGGCAGCTGAGACTCAAACTGGTGCCCATGTGGGATGCTGGCACTGCAGCCAGCGGCTTTACCCTTTATGCCACAGCACTGGCCCCACAGGTATCTCTGATAATAATTATTCCATGTCTTTTGGGTATATGCCCAATAGTGGGTTTGCTGCGCCATATAGCAGTTCTAGTTTTTAAAGAAATCTCCATACTGTTTTCCCATAATGGCTGCACTAATTAACACTGCCATCCACTGTGCATAAGAGCTTCCTTTTCCTCCTCCCCTCCTCCCTCCTTTCCCCCTCCTCTTTCCCCTCCTCCCCCTTCCCCCTCCTCCTCTTCCCCTCCTCCCTCTCCTCCCCCTCCTTCTCTCCCCCTCCTCCCACTCCTCCCCCCTCCTCCCTTCCCTCTCCCTCCTCCCTCCCTCCAAGGGACAGAAACAGCATCTGGTCCTAGAGGAGACCAGGCTGAGTGCCCAAGTGGGACCCTGGCTTTGAGGAAGTGCCCAGGGTTTTTTAAGGCATTCTATGGGTGTGCCCATTGGAAAGAGGGTTTCACATACTGTATGTTGATTGCCATGGGGCTCATGGAGGTAGTGGGGGTCTCCTGGAAAAAAGCCTGACTCTCCCCAGGGGCTCAGCCCCTTCCTCTACCAGCTCTGGGTGAAAGATTGGAATCACCTTGATGGTGTGATTTAAAACCGCAAGGTCACACATGCATCACAGAAGCTATTAGTGGGGTAGATGCTGTTTGGTCTGGAGACAAGCTTTCCAGCCACTGCTGGCAACCTGCTTGTGAAGGACTTTCTGCCTATGTCTGAGGAGCCACTGGATGGCCTCAAAAGTGCTACAATTTTTTGTGTATTGATTTTTTAAAAAATATTTGTTTTATTTATTTGAAAGAGTTACAGAGAGAGATAGAGACAGAGAGAGAGGTCTTCCATCCACTGGTTCTTTCCCCAGATGGTTGAAACGGCCAGAGCTGCGCCGATCCGAAGCCAGGAGCTTCTTCCAGGTCTCCCATGTGGGTGTAGGGGCCCAAGGACTTGGGCCATCTTCTATTGCTTTCCCAGGCCATAGCAGAGAGCTCGATTGGAAGAGGAGCAGCTGGGACTAGAACTGGTGCCCAGATGGGATGCCGGCGCTTCAGGCCAGGGCTTTATCCTGCTATACCACAGCACCAGCCCCGATTTTCTTTTTTTTTTTTTAAGATTTATTTTTTATTTCTGTGAAATGCAGAGTTACACACACACATACACACACACATACGGAGCGGGAGAGAGAGAGAGAGATTGATCCATCCATCCATCCTCCATTCGCTGGTTCATTCCCCAAATGGCTGCAACAACTGAACAACTGGTACTGGGCCAGGCTACAGCCAGAAGCCACAAGCTTCTTCTGGGTTTCCTACGTGGGTGCAGGGGCCCAAGCACTTGGGCTATTTTCCTGCTGTTTTCCCAGGTGCACTAGCAGGGAGCTGGATCTGAAATAGAGTACCCGAGTTTCAAACCAGTGACAATATGTGATATTTGCATCACAGGTGGAGGCTTACCCTGCTATACCACAATACTGGCCTCTTGTGTAGATTTAATATCTTGTGACTTTCCTGAATTAGTTTATCAGTTCATATAGCTTTCTGCTGGAGTGTTTAAGGTTTTCCATACACAGAATCATGCCATCTGAAAATGTACCTAATTTGACTTCTTCCTTTCTAATTTTCACTATCTTTTTCTGAATTGCTCTTGCTAACACTTCTAATACTATATTAAATAAGAGTGGTGGAAATGGATGTCTTTGTCTTATTTAAAATTTTAGGGAAAATATTTTCAGCTTTTCCTTGTTCGGTGTGATATTTTCTGTTGTATTGTCATATATGGCCTTTATCACTTTGAGGTATGTTCCTTCTGTGCCCAGTGTGTTAAGAGTTTTTATAATGAAGGGTTGTTGAATTTTAACAAATGTTTTTCTTTCCATCTATTGAAATGATCATATGGTTTTTGTTCTCCATTCTGTTGACATGATTCATGATATTTATTCATTTGTGAATATTTTGTTGAAGTTTTGCAACTATGGTCATCAAGGATATTGGTATGTAGTTTTCTAAAAAAAAAAAGATTTTACTTATTTGAGAGGCAGAGTTAGAGAAAGATCTTCCATCCACTTGTTCACTCCCCAAATGGCCCCAACAACCAGGGCTGGGCCAGGCTGAAGCCAGGAGCTTATTCCCAGTTTCCCACATTGGTGCAGGGGCCCAAGCACTTGGGCCATATTCCACTGCTTTTCCAGGCCGTTAGCAGAGAACTGGATTGGAAGAGGAGCAGCCAGGACAAGAACTGGTGCTCATATAGGATGCTGGTGCCACAGGCAAAAACTTAGCCTACTATATCACACTGCTGGCACTGATGAGAGACTTTTAATTACTGCTTCAATATCATTACTTCCTGATCTGCCTAGATTTTCTGCATCTTGATTTAATCTTGGTGGGTTGTATGTATCCAGGAATTTTCCATTTCTTTGAGGTTTTTCAACTTGTCAGCACATAGTTGTTTATTGTAGTTTCTTGTATGCTGTATATTTCTTTTTCTTTTCTTTTCTTTTTTTTTTTTGACAGAGTTAGAGAGAGAGAGAGAGAGAGAGAGAGAGAGAAAGAAAGGTCTTCCTTTTTCCATTGGTTCATCCCCCAAGTGGCTGCTATGGCTGGCGCGTTGTGGCCAGCGCACTGCGCCGATCCAAAGCTAGGAGCCAGGTGCTTCTCCTGGTCTCCCATGCAGGTGCAGGGCCCAAGCACTTGGGCCATCCTCCACTGCACTCCCGGGCCACAGCAGAGACCTGGGCTGGAAGAGGAGCAACTGGGACAGAATCCGGTGCCCCGACTGGGACTAGAACCCCGAGTTCCAGCACCGCAGGCGGAGGATTAGCCTAGTGAGCCGTGGCACCGGCATCTTTTTTTTTTTTTAAGATTTATTTATTTATTTGAAAGTCAGAATTACATAGAGAGAGGAGAGAGATCTCCCATCCACTGGTTCACTCCTCAAATGGCTGCAATGACCAGGGCTGAGCCAAGCTGAAGCCAGGAGCCAGGAACTTCTTCTGGGTCTTCCACATGGGTGGCAGGGGCCCAAGCATTTGGGTCATCTTCCTCTGCTTTCCCAGGTGCATTAGCTGGGAGTTGGATCGGAAGTAGAGCAACAGCACTGGCTCATGCTTCATATTTCTGTGGTAGCAGTTATAATTTTTTTGACAGAGTTAGAGAGAGAGAGGAGAGAAAGGTCTTCCTTCCGTTGGTTCACCCCCCAAGTGGCTGCAACGGCCAATCTGAAGCCAGGAGCTTCTTCCCGGTCTCCCAGGCAGTGCAGGGGCCCAAGCACTCGGGCCATCCTCCACTGCACTCCTGGGCCACAGGAGAGAGCTGGACTGGAAGAAGAGCAACTGGGATTAGAACCTGGTGCCCATATGGGACGCCGGTGCTGCAGGTGGAGGATTAACCAAGTGAGCCAAGGCACCAGCCCTAATGTCTCTTTTTTCAATTCTAATTTTATTTGAGTTTTTTTTTTTTTTTCTGTTAGTCTGGCTAAAGCTTTGTCTATTTTGTTTATCTTTTCAACAGTATCAATCTTTCATTTTGTTGATATTTTTGTGTTTTTTTTTAGATTCAATACTATTTATTTTTGCTTTGATGTTTATCATTTCTCGCCTCCTCTTGATTTTGAGGTTTTTTTGTTCTCCCTTTTCTAAGTTCATTCTTTTTTTTTTTTTAAGATTTTATTTATTTGTTTGAGAGGTAGAGTTGCAGACAGACAGAGGGAGAGACAGAAAGAAAGGTCTTCCATCTACTGGTTCACTCCCAAAATGGTTGCAGCGGCTGGAGCTGGGCTGATCCGAAGCTAGAAGCTTCCTCTGGGTCTCCCACTCAGGTGCAGGGGCTCAAGCACTTGGGCCATCTTGTGCTTTCCCAGGCCATTAGCAGAGAGCTGGATCAGAAGAAGAGCAGCTGGGACATGAACTGGTGCCCATATGGGATGCCAGCACCATAGGTGGAAGCTTAGCCCACTATGCCACAGCGCCAGCCTCCAGCTTTTCTGTTCTTGTGATGGCATCATAATATTGTCAGTATTTCTGCTTTTTAATGTATGCACTTACTGCTATACTTTCCCTCCTGATAGTTTACTCTTGATCTTTCCCACATATTATGTTATGTTTTCATTTTCATGAAATTTTTTTACTTTCTTTTTAATTTCTTCAGGGAAATGAATTGGCCATTCAGGAGCATGCAGCTTCCATGTATTTGTAAATTTTCTATTCTTGTTGATACCTAGTTTTATTCCTTTGTGGTCTGAGAAGATATTTGTTATCATTTCAGTGTTTTTTTTTTTTTCTTTAACTTACTGAAACTTGATCAGTAGATTATATGGTCTATCCTAGAAAATGTTCCATGTGCTGCTGAGGAGAGTATATTTTCTGTAGCTGTTGTGTGAAATGTTGTGTAAGCATCTGCTAGGTCTATTTGCTGTATAGGAGGCTTCAACTCTGATATCCCTTTGTTGACTTTCTGTCTGGATGATCCGTCCATTGATGACAGTTGGGTATTTTTTTTTTTTTTTTTTGACAGGCAGAGTGGACAGTGAGAGAGAGAGACAGAGAGAAAGGTCTTCCTTTGCTGTTGGTTCACCCTCCAATGGCCGCCGCGGCTAGCGCGCTGCAGCCGGCGCACTGCGCTGATCCGATGGCAGGAGCCAGGTACTTCTCCTGGTCTCCCATGGGGTGCAGGGCCCAAGCACTTGGGCCATCCTCCACTGCACTCCCTGGCCACAGCAGAGAGCTGGCCTGGAAGAAGGGCAACCGGGACAGAATCCAGCGCCCCAACTGGGACTAGAACCCGGTGTGCCAGCGCCGCAAGGCGGAGGATTAGCCTAGTGAGCCGCGGCGCCGGCCAACAGTTGGGTATTGAAATCCCCAACTTGGGGCCTGTGTGGTGATGTAGTGGTTAAGCTATCACCTATGATGCAGGCATCCCATGTGGGTCCTGTTTGAGTCCCTGATGCTCTAGTTCTGATCCAGCTCCCTGCTAATGTGCCTGGAAAAGCAGCAGAAAATGGCTCAAGTGCTTGGACCCCTGCCACCCACGTGGAAGACCTAGAAGAAGCTCCGGGCTCCTGGCTTCCACCTGGCCTATTCCCAGCTGTTACAGCCATTTGGGGAGTAAGCCAGTGGATGGAAGATTCTCGCGCTCGCTCTCTCTCTCTCTCTCTCTTTCTCTCTCTTTCTGTGTGTGTCTCCCTTTTGCTCTCTGTAACTCTGCCTTTCAAATAAATAAAATATATCTTAAAAAAAGGAAAAAAGAAATCTCTCTCTTCTGGTATTGGCATCTATCTCTCCTTTTAGGTCTAATAATATTTGCTTTACATAGTTGTATGATCTTGTGTTTGGTGCATATATATTTATGATTGTTATATCTTCTTGCTGCATTGATCCTCGTAACAATATATAATGTCCTTTTTTGTCTTTTTTAACAGTTTTTAAAAATGATCTTTTTAAAATATTTATTTATTTTGAAAGGTAGTTACAGAGAGAGAGAGGTCTTCCATCTGCTGGTTCACTCCCGAAATGGCCACATTAATCGGGGCTGGGCTGATCTGAAGCCAGGAGTCAGGATCTTCTTCTGGGTTTCCCACATGGATGCAGAGGCCCAAGCACTTGGGCTATTCTTTGCTGCTTTCCCAGGTGCATTAGCAGGGAGTGGGATTGGAAGTGAGGCAACTGGACTCGAATCGGCACCCATATGGATGCCAGCATTGCAGGCGGCGGTTTTACCTGATAAACCACAGCTCCAGCTATTCTTTTTATGGTTTTTGGTTTGAAGTCTTTTTTTTTTTTTTTGACAGGCAGCGTGGACAGTGAGAGAGAGAGAGACAGAGAGAAAGGTCTTCCTTTGCCGTTGGTTCACCCTCCAATGGCCGCCGCGGCCGGCGCACTGTGGCGGGCGCACCGTGCTGATCCGAGGGCAGGAGCCAGGTACTTATCCTGGTCTCCCATGGGGTGCAGGGCGCAAGGACTTGGGCCATCCTCCACTGCACTCCCTGGCCACAGCAGAGAGCTGGCCTGGAAGAGGGGTAACCTGGACAGAATCCGGCGCCCCGACTGGGACTAGAACCCGGTGTGCTGGCGCCGCAAGGCGGAGGATTAGCCTAGTGAGCCGCGGCGCCAGCACTTAAGTCCGTTTTATCTGATATGATACTTAAGTTCATTTTTGGTTTCCATAAGTTTTTTCCAAAAATTTTTTTCCAACTCTTGCTTGTCTATGTGTATCTTGACGTGAAATGTAAGTTTCTTGTAGGTGGCATGTAGCTGGGTCATCGTCTCTTTTTTTTTCCCCATTCTACCAACTTATGACTGGGGTATTTTCTTTTAAGATAGATTTATCTATCTATCTGTATGAAAGGCAAAGCAACAGAGAGAGATGAGAGACAGCGAGAGCTATTTCTTGTGCTGGTTCATTCCCCTAAGTGACCATAACAGCCAGGGCTGGGCCAGGCAAAATCTAGGAACTAGGAATTCCATTTTGGTCTCCCACATGGGATGCATTTGCAGGAAGCTGGATGGGAAGTGAAGTAGCTGGGACTTTAACTAGCATTCCAGTGTGGGGTGCCAGTATTACAAGTAGTGTCTTAACCCTCTGTGCCACTTGACTAGGGAATCTAATCTATTTACATTGAAGGTTATATTGATAGATAAGAACTAAGTACTGTTATTTTGTAAATTGCTTACTGATTGTTTTATATATTCTTTGTTTTTGTTTTCTGCCTTTCATTATGTGTCTGTGTTTTGTAGCTTTCTGTCATGGAAGAATAGATTCTCTTTTGTGTATCTTCTGTGTTATTGTATTTTGTATGGTGGGGTGTTTTCTTGATGATTACGTTTAATGTAGTACTCCCTTCAGGATTTCTTGTAGGGCTGAACTAGGTATGTTGGATTTTCTCATTCTTTATTTGGGACATACTTTATTTGTCCTTCCCTTCTAAAGGTTAACTTCCATGGATATGGTAGTATTTTTTTTTCAAGGCCTTGTATATATCATCCTAATTTTTTCTTGCTTGTAGGCTTTCTTCTGAGAAGCTAAGAAGTCTGCTATTAGTTGAACTGATTTTCTTTAGTCGTACCTTGATGTTTTTCTCTTACTGTCTTTAGGATTATTTCCTTTTGAAAATTTGCCTATAATATGCCTTGGAGAAGGTGTGTGTGTGTGTGTGTGTGTGTGTGTGTGTGTGTGTTTTCCTCCCTTTTTGAGTTGAATCTGCTTGGGTCCTTTGAGCTTCCTGTGTCTGAATGGCCATATTTGTTTCAAGACTTGGGAAGTTTTCAACTGTTATCTCATTAAATAGGGTTTTAATGCCTTTTTCCTTTTCTTTTTCTTTAGGAATCCCTATAATATGAATATTTGTTCACATAATGGTATCCCACATGTCTTGTAGGCTTTCTTCATTCTTTTAAATTCTTTTCACTTTATTTTTGTCTGACTGGGTTATCTCAAAGTCTTGTCCTCCAGATCAGAATTTTTTTCTTCTGCCTAGTGTATTCTGTTACTAATGCTCTTGATTGTGTTTTTATTTCATTGGTTGAAATTTTTACCTCCAGAATTTCCAATTCTTTTTGATGATTCTCTTGAATTTCTCATTCATGTTCTGCATTGTTTTTCACATTTCTTTGAATTGTCTATCTGTATTCTCTTGCATCTCATTGAGTTTCCTTAGGATCATTATTTTGAATTCTTTTTCAGGCAGTTCATAGAGTTCCTTGAAGTCTAAGGATCTATTTCTGGAGAACTGTTATGATCCTTTGGAGGTGTCATGCTTCCTTCATGTTTACTGTTTCCCTGTGTTGGTATCTGTACATCTGGTGTAACAATTCCTCTTTCCTTATGGAAGAGCATTGGTTGGAAAAATTTTTTGTTTAGATGGGATGCAAGGTATCACTTGGGTTGTTGCTTTGGGTTTGGTGCTAGGTGAACCCAGAAGTGTAACCTCTGAATGATTTCTTCAGCTGTAATCAGCATCAGTGGTGTCTGTGAGAGCTACAGGTATCTAATCTGCAACAGTTTGTGGAGTATGACTTTAAAGTGGATGTGAGCTTTCAAAGGGGTGTGTCTTCAGGCCCCAAAGAGTTGGGTGTCAGTCATACTAGGGTTTGTGATGACAGTAGCCACATTCCTCATGCTGTGGGACTCAGGGGAGGCTGTCCACTTGTCCCACCAGGCAAGCATGAGTGATACCAGTGTTTGTGGCACCAATAACTGTGGCTCTGTAACTGTGTTTTGTGGATGAGACCTTCAGTTCTGCTGGGTGGGCAAAGGTGATCCTGTGGCTTATAGTACCAAAAGCTCCAACCCCAGCTCTAGAGGATTTGAAGAGGATTTTGCTCCGTTCCCTTGGAATATGATAGGTGTGGACCTGGAGCAGTGGAATGCAGGTAAAGTCTTCCCTAGGTTCTGCAGGTGGGTCCTGATGACTCTGAGAAATAAAATGCTAGTAGTCACAGTCTTGGAGCTGCATGTGTCCCATGGGAAAAATATAGTTTTTGCTGGGGATTATACACTAACTGACACAAGCCTGGATCAATGGGATGCAGATAGGGCCTCCCCCAGACACCACAGAACAAGCACGGATGTTCCTGGAACTTAAAGAGCCAGCAGTCGCAGTCCCAGAGCTGCAGGATACAGTGGAAACCTTATGTTGGTCCCTTGGGGTAAACTCAAGTGATTGTGGAATATAGCTCCAACAGTCACAGACACAGAGCTATAGGACCCAGATGGTACCTTATTCAGGTCCCACAAGTGATCTCATGTAATAATGGGGAATGTGTACCGACAGGTGCAGACCTGGAACAAAGGAATGCAGATAAGGCCTTCCCTAGATCCCACAGGGAGCACACGTGTACCTGGGACTTTCAGAACCAATAGTCATAGTCCCAGAGCTGCAGGATACAGTGGGGCTCTTATCCAGTTTTCACAATTTGAGCACAGGTTATGCTGGGGAGTATGAACTGGCAGCTGCCAGTCTGAAGTGGAGGAATGTAGATAGGGCCCTCCAGGTCCCACCACTGAGTGCCAGTTACTCCAGTGATTGTAGCACCAACAGCTACAATCTCAGAGCTTCAGGAAGCAGAAGGGACTGCCTTCAGTTCCCAAGTGCAAGAGTAACTCTAGGGCTTGTACACTGGCTACCCAGATCCTGTGCTAAGAGATGCAGAAGGGCAGTTCCTCAAGTCTGTTCCTCTTGGCTTGTATATTGACTGCTGCTGGCCCTGAGTCCCAATAAGCAAAGGGGGATTTCTGAGATTGTGAAGACTGAGCAAATGTGGCTTCACAGCTTGTGCCCAGCAATTCTGCAGCTGCAGCAGAGGGGCCTGCTCTTAGCCCTGTGAAACACCCTGCCACTGGCTCTGGAGGCTTCTAGTAGTGATGAAGCTGCTTGCTTTCCCCGAAGACAGAATGAAGTTTAACACTGTCTACTGCAGCAGCTTGGTTCTAGGGCTTAGAGATAGAGGATTCAATCCTCTGTTGGAGCAAAGCAGTCACATGGCCCCAGCCAGCTTTCTAGACTGGATCTAAAGCCGGTATGGACTGTGGAATTCTCTTGTAGTTATGGTTGCTGGTGTGCAGTGATGGTAGGAGTTGCAGAAATTTGTTGTGTTTTCTCAACAAGATGGAGTCCCTCAGCTGGGGAACCAAGGTAGGAACTGCGGTGTGGTTTTTAACTCTCTAGGCTGATTTGTGGAGTCTCTGCTGTTTAGAGTTCCCATCACCCTTCCTCCCTCTCCCCCTCCCTCTCCCCCTCCCTCCCTTCCCAGAGTGACAGAAAAGAAGGAGAGGGAGGGAGGGAGAAAAACAATGTCTTCCATCCACCAGTTCGCTCTGCAAATGGCCACCTGCCCCCTAAGAACTTTAAAATTAAAACAGATTATCTCATGTGTGAGTATATTGTCTCATTTAACTCCTTTAACAATCCTGCAAGGTAGCTGTTTCCTAGTCTTTGAACATAAATTGTTTTTCTGTTTGTTTAGATCTTTAATTTTTGCAACAATATTTTATAGTTTTCAGAGAATTAATTTTATACTTATTTTACTAAATTTGCTCTTAAGGTATATTATCCTTTTTGACTATTGTAAATGGAATTTTCTTTATGACTTATAAGTATTCATTTCAAGAGTATAAAAGTAGTTGGTTTTGTATGTTGATCTTGTGTCCTGCTACCTGGCTAGTTCTAATAGTTAAGGGTTTGTTAGAATTTTCTATATACAAGATCATGTCATCCATATGTAAATAGTTTTGTTCCTTTTAATTTTTGAGAGGCAGAGAGAGAGAGAAAGAAAGCTAAAGCTCCCATTTGCTGGTTCATTCCTAAAATGCCTGCAACAGGCCCATCTCCTACGTGGGGCACAGGAACCAATTACTTGAACCATCTCTGCTGCTTCTCAGGGTGCACACAAGCAGAAAGCTGACATTGGGAGCCGAGCTCCCAGGCATTCTGATTTGGGACATTGACATCTTAAATCTTAAATGGAATTTTAGCCATCAGACTAGACACCTACCCCTATTTCATCCTCTCTGATCCAGATGCCTTTTATTTCATTTTCTTGTCTAATTGTCTGGGTTAGAACTATCAGTATAGTATAAGACAGAATTAGTGATTATAGGCATTCTTGTCTCATTCCTCATCTATCCTTGTCTTGTTCCTGATCTTAGGGGGAAAGGATTTAGTCTTTTTTTATTATTAAGATTTATTTACTTGAAAGGAAGAGTTGGGGGTGGGGGAGAGATATCTCTTCCATCTTCTGGTTCATTCCCCAAATAGCCAAAATGGCCAAGGCTGGGCCAGGCCAAAGCCAGAAGCCTAGAACTCCACCCAGGTCTCCCACATGGGTGGGTGGCAGGGCCCAAACACTGGGGCCATTATCTACTGCTTGCCTAGGTGCGTTAGTAGGGAGCTAGTTCGGAAGTGGAACAGCCAGGACTTGAGCTGGTGCTTTTATGGGATGCTGGTGTTGCAGGTGGCAGCTTAACCCACTGCACCACAGTGCCAGCCCTAGCATTTAGTCTTTTACCATAAATATGATGTTAGATGTCTCTCTTTTTAAAAAAAATTAAGCTAATTAATTTGAAAGGCAGAATGGCAGAGGGTGAGATGAGAGAGATCTTACATCCTCTGTTTCACTCCCCAAATATCCTTTTTTTTTTTTTCTTTTTTAAAGATTTATTTATTTATTTGAAAGTCAGAGTTACACAGAGGAGAAGCAGAGAGAGAGAGGTCTTCCATCTGTTGGTTCACTCCCCAGTTGGCCTCAAAGGCCAGAGCTGTGCCAATCCAAAGCCAGGAGCCAGGAGCTGCTTCTGGGTCTTCCCATGTGGGTGCAGGGGCCCAAGGACTGGGCCATCTCCTACTGCCTTCCCAGGCCATAGCAGAGAGCTGGATCAGAAGTGGTGCAGCTGGGACCTGAACCAGCACCCATATAAGATGCCAGCACTGCAGCTGCTTTACCCCCTACTCCACAGCGCCAGCCCCCCCCCCGCCTTTTTAAGTAATAATATATGTGTATGTGTGTGTATATGTATTTCAAATAATTACTTATTTGAAAGGCAAAGTGACAGAGAGAAAGGACAAGACAGAGATCTTCATCCATTGGTTTAGTCCCCAAATGACTGCAACAGCTGGGGGCTGGGATAGGCCAAGGCCAGGAGCCAGGCACCCCATTGGAGTTTACAACATGGGTTACAGTGCTTGAGACCTCATCTGCTGTTTCCCTGGTGCATTAGCAGAGAGCTGGATTGGAAGCAGAGCAACTGGGACTTGAACCAGTATTCTGATAAGGGATGCAGGTGTCCCAAGCAGCTAGTGACAATACCTGTCCTGGAAATATTCTTTTATTGCTATTTTATTGACCACTTTTTTTATCTGAAAGAAAAGGGTGTTAAGTTTTGTTGAACGCTGTTTTGCATTTGTTGAGATGATCTTGTGGTTTTTGTCCTTTATTGATCTGTCATTTTATACTAATTAATGTTTTTTTAACTTTAATAAATATAAATTTCCAAAGTACAGCTTATGGGTTACAGTGGCTTTTCCGCCCCCATAACTTCCCTCCACCCGCCACCTGCCCATCTCCTGCTCCCTCTCCCATTCCTTATACTAATTAATGTTTGAATGCACCTCAAATTCCTGAGAGAAATATTCCTTGGTCGTGATGTATAATGCCTTTCGTATGTTAGTGGATTCTGTTTACTAGTGTTTGATTTAGAATTCTTGCATCTGTATTTATTCATAAGGGCTATTGGTCTGTAGTTTTCTTGTGATGTTTTTGTCTGTTTAGGTATCAGTAATACTTTACAGAATGAATTACAAATTCTCTCATTTATATTTTAGAAGAGTTTTTAAGGATTAACATTATTTTTCATTAAATGTTAGGGTGGTTTGACCAGTGAAGTCCAATGAAGTCATCTGGATCTGGAATCTTCTTATGGATATATTTTTTAGTTCATATCTTCATTTGTTAGAGCTCTATTAAGGTTGTTAATTCTTCCTCAGTTTTTTTTTTGTTTGTTTCAAGGAATTATTTGTTTTATCTAAATTACCTAAATTTTTGATTTGCAATTGTTTATAGTTTTATACTCTATTTCTGTGACGTTAAATAGTAATGTCTCATCTTGATTCCTGATTTTTTAGTTTTTTTGGTTACTCTAAGTAAAGGTGTGTCAACTTTGATTTCATTGTTTTTTTTTTCTCAATTTTTTTTTTTTTAATTTAAAAGCATTTCTTTAAAGATTGATTTGAGAGAGTTAGAGGGAGAGAAAGAGATCTCATTCACTGGTTCACTCGCTAAATGGCTGCAATGACTGCAGCTGGTTCAGGCTAATGCCAGAAGTCCATAGCTCCATCTGGATCTCCCAAGTAAGTGGCAGGAGCCCAAGCACCTAGGCTATCTGCTATCTTCTCAGCACACTAGTAGGGAGCTGGATTGGTAGCAGGGGAGCTGGAAGACTTGCAGGCAGCAGTTTAGCTCACTGCACCACCATGCTGGCCCTCGATTGTCTTTCTTTCCTTCCTTTTAAGATTCACTTTACTTTTGAAAGACACAGTTACAGAGACAGGGTGAAGGAAAGAGAGGGTGAGTAGGGAAAGAGAGTTTGAGAGATTGAGATCTTCTATTTTATATCCTCAAATGCCTACGATAGCTGGAGCTGGGCCAACCTGAAACCAGAAGCCAGGAACTCCATCTGGGTTTCTTCGTGGGTTGCAGAAACTCAAGTATTTGAGCCATCATCTCCTGCTTCCCAGGTGCATTAGCAGGGAACTGGGACTTGAACCTATACTCTGATATGGGATGCAGACTTCCCAAGCAACTTAACCTGCTGTTTCACAGTGCCTCCCCTTACCCTTTTCTTGTTTAAGTCAGACATTTACAGCTATAAGTTGCCTCCAAACACTGCTTTAGTTGAACGCCATAGATTTTGGTATGTTGTGTCTCCATATTAATTCATCTCAAAGTATTTTTGAATTAGCTTTGTGATTTTTTTTTTCATTGATTCATTGGTTGGTTAGGAGTGTGATATTTAACTTTTGTTTTTCCACCTTTGTTCTGTTACTGACTTCTAACTTCATTCTATTGTAGATCAAATCTTTTAACTTTATTGTTTTTTTTTTTTTTTAACATTTATTTATTTGAAAGGCAGAAATACAGAGAAAGAAGGGGCGGGGAGATATCCTCTGTCTTCTGGTTCATTCCCCAGTAGCCACCACAGCCTAGGCTGGGCCAGGCTGAAGCCAGGAGCCAGGAGCTTCTTCTGTGTCTCCCACATTGGTACAGAGGCCCAAGGACATAGGCCATCTTCCACTGCTTTTCCCAGGCCATTAGCAGGGAGCTGGATTGGAAGTGGAGCATCTGGGACTCAAACCAGTACCCATACGGATGCCAGCACTGCAGGCAGAGACTTAATCTTCTATATCACAGTGCTGACCTTCCTGTATTGAGTCTTTTTAAGTCTCCTAGTTTGTGTGTGTGTGTGTGTGTGTGTGTGTGTGTGTGTGTGTTTTGACAGGCAGAGTGGATAGTGAGAGAGAAAGGTCTTCCTTTTGCCATTGGTTCACCCTTCAATGGCTGCCGCGGCTGGCGCATCGTGCTGATCCGAAGCCAGGAGCCAGTTGCTTCTCCTGGTCTCCCATGTGGGTGCAGGGCCCAAGCACTTGGGCCATCCTCCACTGCACTCCCTGGCCACAGCAGAGAGCTGGCCTGGAAGAGGGGCAACCGGGACAGAATCCGGCGCCCCGACCGGGACTAGAACTCGGGGTGCTGGTGCCGCAGGTGGAAGATTAGCCTATTGAGCCGTGGCGCTGGCCTTGTGTTCTGTCTTGAAGAATGTTCCATGTACACTTAAGAATGCTGTTGCTAGGTGAAATATTCTTTAGATGTATGTTAAATCTAGTTGGTTAATTGTGTTTTACAGATCTTGCATTTTCTAATTTTGTGTCTAGTTCTTTACTGAAAGTGGTATTGAAGTCTCCCAGTAGTGTTGAACTTTTTGTTTTTCCCTTCTCTTATCTCAGTTTTTACTTTTAATTGTAGACTCCATAGTTTGGTGCATATATGTTTAAAATGTTATAGCTTCCTGGGCTGGTATTGTGGTACAGTGGATTAAAGTCATTTCTTGTGATACTCATGTCAGAGTGCCGATTTGAGTCTTGGTTACTCTGCTGCCAATCCAGCTTCCTGCTGATAATTAGGCTGGCAAAGCCTTTGTCACCCATGTTTCTGGCTCCTGCCTTTTTTTTTTTTTTTTTAAAGATTTATTATTATTTGAAAGTCAGAGTTACAGAGAGAGAGAGACACCTTCCATCTGCTGGTTCACCCCCAAGCTGGCTACAACGGTAAAGGCTGGGCCAGCCTGCAGCCAGGAGCCAGCAGCTTCTTCCAGTCTCCCATATGGATAGCAGGGGCCCAAGCATGAGTGCCATCTTGCACTGCTTTTCTCAAGCCATTAGCAGGGAGCTTTATTGGAAGTGGAGCAGCCAGGACACGAACTGGTGCCCATAGGAGATGCCAGCATTGTAGGCTGGCACACTAAACCACAAGACTGGCCCATATTGTGGCCATCTGGGGAGTGAACCAGTAGATGGAAGATCTCTCCTTCCCTCCTTCCCTCCTTCCCTCCTTCCCTCCTCTGTCCTCTCTCTGTCACTCTGCCTTTCAAATAAATAAATAGATAAATCTTTTTAAAGAAGTTATAGCTTCCTAATTTATTGGGCTTTTTATCTTTAGTAACGTTTTCTGTTTGAAAGTCTATTTTGTTTGATATTATTGTGACCACTTCAGCTTTCTTATGGTTGCTGTTGGATGAGATTTTTTTCTATCTTTTTTAGTTTCAGTTCTTTTGTATCTTTAAGGTAATGTGCATCTCCTGTAGACAGCACATCATTGGATTTCATTTTTTAAAATCTGATTGGACACTTTTTGCCTTTTGATTTTTGAATTTTTTCCTTAGAGATTGCTCTAGAACATACAATATAAAGCTTTTGGAATCTATTTCACATTTATATTTGCTTATTCAGTGAGATAAAGAAACCTTTGTGGGGTCGGTGCTGTGGCGTAGCGGGTAAACCACCGCCTGCAGTGCCGGTATCCCATATGGGTTTGAGTCCTGGCTGCTCCACTTCTGATCCAGCTCTCTGCTATGGCCTGGGAAAGCAGCAGAAGATGGCCCAAGTCCTTGGGCCCCTGCACCCTCGTGGGAGACCCAGAGGAAGCTCCTGGCTCCTGGCTCCTGGCTTCAGATCGGCATAGCTCCGGCCATTGCGGCCAACTAGGCAGCGAATCAGCGGATGGAAGACCTCTCTCTCTCTCTCTGCCTCTCCTCTCTGTGTAACTCTGACTTTCAAATAAAATAAAATAAATCTAAAAAAAAAAAACAAAAACAAACCTTTGTTTAGCTCATTTCCTTCTTACCTCTTTGTGGATGTGTGCTATTATTTCTCTACACATTGCATCTGGATATATTATAAATACATTATCTTATTATAATTATCTTATGTAATTTATGTCTTATAAAGCAATGAAGGGAAGGTATTTGACCCAGAGATTAGAATGCCATTTCAGATGCCAGCATACCATACCAGAGTAAATGGGTTTGAGTCCTGGCTCAGCTTTCCATTTTCCTGCTAATATGCTGGGAGGCAACAGTGATAGCTCAAACACTTGGGTCCCTACCATCCATATGGGACACTCAAATTGAGTTCTAGGCTCCTGGCTTTGGCTCAGCCCCAGCTATTGCCAACTTTTGGTGAGTGAACCAGTGAGTGGAATATTTGTTTGTGTGTCTTTGTCTCTTCGCCTTTCAAATGAAAAAAAAATCAAAATAAATGATATCTTACTGTTTTAAATTTTACCTTTTCCTGTCATTGACTCTGCTTTTTCTCTTTAAAACTATTTTATTTTATTTATTTGAAATCCAGAGTCTGAGTCAGACATTGAATCCAAATACTCTGATGTGCAGTGTGGGTGTCCTAAATGACATCATTACTACTAGTCCAAATGCCCACTCCATGAAATAAAATTTTATCCCCTTTTGTAGTTTACCTTTTTATCTGATGCTGTCTTTTGTTCATCAAAAATTTTAAAATATAGTTTAATCTGTCAGATTTCACCTATTTTAACAAATCTTTTTCTATCCCAATTTCAAAAGATAATTTTCTGTGTTGTCTAAAAGTTTGAAATATTCTTTTACTTTTATATTTTTGTATCCTTAATGCACCTGGGTTTTTGTGAGTGTGTATGCAACAGGCATCCAATTTTCTTTTCTGTATAGATGAATAATTAGGCCAGCCTTAGCTATTGAATGGTCCTTCCTTCTCTCGGGAATCTGTAGACCTCTTAGGAAACCTGATATAGGCTGAGCTTCCCTAATCCTGAAATCTGAAGTACTTGAAATACAAAATGCTGTGAAATCTGGACTTTCTATGCACCAACAGGAAAGTTTTGGACTTCAGAGCATTTCAGTTTTTGGGTTTTCAGATTAGAGAGGTTCAACTAGTAAAGTTTATTCAAATACTCTAAAACCCAAAAAATTCAATCTGAAACACTTCTGGTCATCAGTGCTTCAGATAAGAGATATTCAACATGTACAACATACCAGTATGAGTCTATTTTGGGGTTCTTTTTTTAATTTTTTTGCTTATTTGAAAAAGAAGGGGTGGTAGAGAGAGAGAGGGGTAGAGAGAGAGAGAGAGATTTAGCCAGGCCAAAACCAGGAACCTGGAACTCAATCCAAGTCTCCCATATGAATGGCTGGGACACAAGTACTTGGGCCATCACCTGCTTCCTTCCAAGGTGCACGTTGCAGGAAGCTGGGATTGGAAGCAGACCTAGGACTCTTAATATGGGATATGGGTATCCCAAGTACTATCTTAGTCCCTATGCCTAAAGCCCACTCCTGGGGTTCTCTATTCTGTTCTATCTTGTACTGTTACCATACCATCTTAATTACTTCATAAATAGTTTTGATTTTTATAAAGGGAAGATATTTTGCTTTCTTCAGGGTTATCTTGCCATATTAAAGCTTAGACATAATATTTTAAATAGTTTTGAATGAAAACACTTTTCTGTTTTATGTGATCATTAGCACACCTGGAATTCAGTATGTAGTAATCATTTATTCAAAAAGAATGTAAGACAATATGTGATGTTTATGTTTGATTAGTTCAGAAGTCACTTTTTTTTTTTTTTAACCTATAGGAACAGTTTTGATCAAAAGTAACAGTGGTCAGTTAATGTTGGTATCTCCTCAGCAAGCCGTGACAAGAGCTGAGACCACAAGTAATGTAACTTCAAGGCCAGCAATACCCACGAATACTCAAACAGTCAAAATCTGTACCGTGCCGGTAATGTACCATCATATTTTTTCATTTTCTTTAGTTTTTTTTAGTGTACACTTTTGCTTTTTAAAAAAATTTGAGTGATGATTCTATTCAAGTTTCTAAATAAAGTGTCTGAATATGTTAATTTAACAAGTTTTTTTGGTATTGTCATTTGATAATTAGCAAAATAATGAAAGTTCAGTCTTCATATTTAAACATTTTATAGTCCTCAAAGGAATGTTCAAAGGAAAAGGTACATCTTAAATGGGAAGAAAATAAGCATTTTGTTTGTTTTAATTTGTGACAAAAAACTGATGCCCCTTTGTAGTACTCATTTTTATCTATACCTTATAATAATTATCAAGAAATACAAAAATCTGATGTACTATTTCATTATTTTGGCATTGTTAGAAAATGGCTTATTTCACATACATGATAATCTTTCTAGATAACAGCTTCCTCATGTGACAGAATTATGGGAATCTTTATTTAAACAAAATGCTGAATTACATTCAGCATGGTGACTCAGGCTCAACCTAAGGAAAGACTGCATTGGTTTTTTATGGGAATATCGTTTTCTGCCAGTGTTGTGTTCTTCTAATTTAACAGTAGGTGCTCAGCTTGTTATTTTCTGTCAATAATAGCTGCTGCTGCTTTTTCTAGTTGGTTTATCTAACTGCTGTGGGTTGAGATCATAAGTTAGCCAAGTTTTGTTTGTAATTAATTTTTTTTTTGACAGGCAGAGTTAGACAGTGAAAGAGAGAGACAGAGAGAAAGGTCTTCCTTTCCGTTGGTTCACCCCGCAAATGGCCACTGCGGCTGGCGCGCTGCACCGATCTGAAGCCAGGAGCCAAGTGCTTCCTCCTGGTCTCCCAAGCGGGTGCAGGGCCCAAGCACTTGGGCCATCCTCCACTGCACTCCTTGGCCACTAGCAACCGGGACTAGAACCCTGGGTGCAGGCTCCACAGGCAGAGGATTAGCCAAGTGAGCCGCGGCGCCGGCCAGTAATTAAATATTAAATAAGAACTTAATGTTAAATACCATAATACTTATTTAGTTGGAGATTTCAGATAAATGGCGTATTTATTCAATCAATTGCCTCCTGGGAAACCTGCAGTGAATTTAAACTGGTCAGTTGATGAGTTAGGTTTATGGTATAAAATGTGCATAAAACCATTAGGTTATAAAGCCAATTATAAAAAGTAAATTTGCTATGGTAAAGTATTCTAATGTTCACCATAGTACTGATTTTTAACTACTAATGATGATGACTTGTGTTATCTTGCCTCCCCTCCCAAGAATTCTAGCTCACAATTAATCAAGAAAGTAGCAGTGGCACCTGTTAAAAAACTGGCACAAACAGGAACTACTGTGGTAACCACTGTTCCGAAGTCTTCCTCAGTACAAGTAAGTTGTGACTTACTTGTGGCCATGTGTACACTGGTTATTTTCTCATCTTTCTTTATTATTTAATTATTTCCTGCCAGATGGATAGGTTGCTGACTGCATGACCTTGAAAGAGCAATTCAGTGATAGATGATGATAATTTGAAGCAGGGAATACATTTATTTGTTGGAGGTATGAGAAACAGGAAAACATAGAGTATATTCTTGATATATTCTAACTAAATGTATTACATTTATACAAATATATCTAGTAACCATGTGTCACACTCTGGAAGCAGATGCTGAGACAGAATTTGGTATATGAGATATTTATTAGTGATAAATACCAGTAAAGGACAGTAGGTAAATAAGAGTGTGAACTAAATGCAAGTCCAATAAATCCTCAGCCAACCTGGTGGGGGACTTTGGAGCATGTGTAGCCAGTTAGCACTGTCCCACTGTGGACCAGCATGATCCCCCAGTTCTTAATTCCTGCCCTGTGATCAATCCTCTGGCTTTGGACTCTCCTGGGGAAGTTGTGCTCTGCAGCTGAGGCAAACTTGATGAACAACTAGAGGCTGTCTAATAGTATTCCCAGCAGCTAGGAGAGCTCAGATCCCTGACTCATCACAGTCTGCTTCTTCTGTCACTTGGCTCTACTTCTTCATACATGTTGGAGACCAGCTGTTATGGGATTTTGATTTTCTTTTTTCTTTGGGGAAGCAAAGGAGAGCAGATTAATAGGATGAAGTTCAGGCCCCAATAGCTAGTCTCTGGCTGTAGCTGATAGAAATTAACTACCTCTTCCTTTATCCAATTGAGATTCCACATACCATCAGCTATCAATTGTAATGATGGTTTTGATGGGTTAAGTTGTAGCATGACCAGACCCTCGTCCCTGGGGGATCCAAGGTCCTGATCACTGTGCTTTATTTGAGGCCAGGGTTGCTACACTTGCCCACTTTTTAAAATATTTATTTATTTATTTGAAAGGCAGAAAAACAGAGAGAGGGAGAGACAGAGAAAGAGAGATCTTTCATCTGCTGGTTCGTTCCCCAAATAGCTGTAACATATGGGGCAAAGCCAAGGCAAAGCCAGGAGCTTCTTCTGGGTCTCACACATGGGTGCAGGGGACCACACACTTGGGCTGTCTTCCACTGCTTTCTCAGGTGCATTGGCAGGGAGCTGGATCAGCCAGGACTCAAATTGGCGGCCATATGGGATACTGACACTGCAGGTGGTGGCTTAACCTGCTACACCACAGTGCCAGCCCCTGTACTTGCCCATTAATCTTCATAATTGGTGCAGGAAATATTAGTAGATATTCAAGTGAATCACCTATGTGTTCCTTTTTGCCTCTTATTTCATTTTCTGCCACTATACAAAATACTGAGGACAAAAAACCATACTTACAACATGGTCTTCGATGCTTAGGATTGCCATTTGTACATGGTGAGTTTTCAGGACACAGAACAAATTATGTTGTGTTGGGATAACTGAAGGAACTTCACTATGCTCATTATTTTTCTGGGAGCCAGTTTAGGGATAAAGTGAATTTCTTAGATATTACTTCCTAGAGTTTATCAGAGATTCTCCACATCCATTGACTTTAGTACCCCCACCTTGCCAACTGCAGCCGCAGTTTTTTTTTTTTTTTTTTTTTTTTTAAGATTGATTTATTTTATTTGAAAGGCGGAGTTGTAGAGAGGCAGAGACAGAGAGAGAAAGGAGGGTATTCTATCCGCTGGTTCACTCTCCAGATGTCCACAATGGCCGGAGCTAAGTTGATCCTAAGCTAGGATCTTCCTCTGGAAGCTTCCTCTGGGTCTTGAATGTGGGTACAGGGGCTCAAGGACTTGGGCCATCCTCCACTGCTTTCCCAGGCACATCAGTAAGGAGCTAGATCAGAAGTGGACTGGAATTGGCACCCATATGGATTGCTGGCACTGCAGGCAGTGTCTTTACCCACTGTGCCACAGTGCCAGCTCCTGTAGCCACAGTTTTAGTTCTGTATTCTCTGAATATCCATGGAAGTCTTAATAGGAATAAAAAGTGAAAGCTTGGGTTAATTTAGTGATCACAACTGGTGGCCAGTAACTATGTTTGTAATTTTTATAGAGAGGCAACCAGGAGTTCATAAACTGGGATTTCTGAATTCAGATGGTGAGAAAAGTATAATAAACTCAAACTGAAATTTAGAATTTCTTTTAGCTATGAATGTGGGCTTCAATCCATTGAGCCATAGAGTGCTACAGTGTATTAATGTATACCTGTAACTCTCACAATAGAAACCACTATTTTTGTATTTCTTCAGATATCATAGTTATTTTGAAATGTTATTCATGCTCATTGCCATATTAAAATTAATAATATTTATTAGCTTCACTATCAGTCTTATTTTTAATATATTAATTTAAAAATTGTGTATCAAAGAAAGATTTAGTCTTTACTTAATGTATACTAAACTGATCTTCTGTATATATAGAAAATTGAAAATGAATCTTGACATGAATGGAAGGGGAGAGAGAGCGGGAAAGGGGAAGTGTCGCTCCCCCTCTTCGTGGAGGAGCAACACTGAACCCTGCCTAGGCTTCATATCCGAGTCACGGCACCATTATGTCGCTCCCCGTCTTCGTGGAGGAACGACACAGGACCCTGCGCTGTTCCTTTGTCTGCTCGGCCCTCCCCGGGTTTGCTGCTGGTTCTTCCCGGGTTGGCTACTGTCCCTTCCACCTCTGTGGAAGGGCAGTTCCCCCTGGCCACATTCCCCACTTACGCAGGGGAGCGGCACACCGCCGGCCGGCTCTCTCGGGGGCTGCACAGGTGTTCCTTCAGGTAGATGTTCCTCTTAGATGTTCCTGGTGCATGCCGTCTCTCTCCTCCTTTATAGTCCTCCTCCGCCAATCCCAACTCGGCTGCCCACACGCCTAGTACGCTGCTCTCCAATCAGGAGCAAGTCCTACAGTTTATTGGTTGAACTGGAGGCAGCTGTGTAAAAGCTGTTTTCTTCTCTCCCAGCGCCATACTGTGGGAGAGCAGATGCACAGAACAAGTCTTAATTCCAGTAACTTAGTCTAGTCCGGATTGCTCCCCACAGGGAAGGTTGCAGGTGGGAGGGGGGAAGTCATGGTGGGGGGGGGGAGCCAATGTAGTCCATAAGCTGTACTTTGGAAATCTATATTCATTAAATAAAAGTTAAAAAAAAAAAAGAAAGATTTAGTACATATAGCTCTAATGTGGTATATCTAGGTTGCTTAGTTTTTTCCTTGGATTATTTTTCCATATGTATTTATTTCTCTGTGGCCATTTATTTTTCCTAATTTAAATTGGCATATATTTTAAGCTGGTTTGCTCCTCAGGGATAGTCTAGGGCAGTAGAAATTATCAAAGAATAAAGTTAGGCCGGCACCGTGGCTCAATAGGCTAGTCCTCCGCCTTGCGGCGCCAGCACACCGGGTTCTAGTCCCGGTTGGGGCGCCGGATTCTGTTCCGGTTGCCCCTCTTCCAGGCCAGCTCTGCTGTGGCCTGGGAAGGCAGTGGAGGATGGCCCAAGTGCTTGGGCCCTGCACCCCATGGGAGACCAGGATAAGCACCTGGCTCCTGGCTTCAGATCAGCGTGGTGCGCCAGCCGCGGCGGCTGGCCGCGGTGGCCATTGGAGGGTGAACCAACGGCAAAAGGAAGACCTTTCTCTCTGTCTCTCTCTCTCACTGTCCACTCTGCCTGTCCTCCCCCCCCCCCCAAAAAAAGATAAAGTTAGTATTTTGTCTATTTTGAGGGATAAAATTTCTCATTTTTAGATACTTCTTGGAAATAATTCCTAGAACTTGGAAATAAGACAAGACTCTGTGTACGTGACTATTTGAATATAAAGTACAAATTTTCATCTCAGTATTTAAAATGGCTTAAAACATGGCCTGGTCTGGTAAATACAAGTACTAGTTAAAAATCTTAGTGTTCACTTTTATGTTGTATTTGAAGCAGATGTAGGTTGGCCCATTGTTAGATTACAATCTAAATGTGGGAATTATCTGATTTACAAATAGTATTTTGAATTCAGTATCATTAAACCTAAAGTGATTATTCTTTCATACAAGTTACATAAAATGACCCTCTTTGTAATGTAGTTTGGTCTGCTATTTTTACATACAGTTCATTTTAGCAGCTCTGTGTATATTTGTTTCACATATGCGCCCCTATCCTCCACCCCCTGCTTTCTTTCCTGTTCCCAAGAAATGGATAATTAGCACAGTGCAGTCTTGGAAAGTATGGAAATACCATTGGCTGGTCTAGAATATCAGGTCTAAGGCAGAGTTATTATTGAGTTTAAGAGGATCCATCCAGCCCTGCAATGAAATTAAAAAGAGATATATACAAGAGTATGTACCTCTCTGGGCCTCTTCAAAGGTGAAATTTACATGGAAGGTACATATATCTGGTACAGGTGGTAGCTGTATCAGAAAATGTTATGAAAGACAGGTTTTGTACTGGAGACGGGAAAGTAGAATGTTATAAAGGCCTCCTCTGTTCACAAGCAATAGGGCAGTTTTCATGAATGCACATTTCACTGGGTCTTACTTTGCTTATAAAGGATGAGGCCAGAGTACCCCTGAGAAACCCCTCCCTCAATCCTCAAAGAAAATTATAATTACTGGCTACAATTCCAGATAATACTTTCTTAAATTTGGTAGTACAGAGAGTTAATGGCTGATTATAAAATAGTCACCAAAGAAAAACTCATAATTAATGTATGTAAATCTGAAAGTTTATTAGAAATTTTCCAGAGGGATTTAGAAGAAACTGCACAATAGTTATCTCTGAAGAGCAGAACTGAGGATATGAACAGGAAGGACACTCTCTTTTTAATGTTGCCTTTGAGGCTCTTGCTCTGGTTAATAAAATTGTACTAATTTGGGTAAAATTTCTAATTTTACCTCTTTTGTTTAACATGGCATCATTGGTCCTAGTCTCATCATTAATCAGTGTTCTTAATTTCCTTCTCATTTTTACCCTCAAAACATTCTTGTATAATATATGCTTCAGCTTTTCTAAAGTGGAAAATTTTGGTGTATATTCAAATTCACCTGTCTTGACTATTAAGGAAGGAATTTTTTAAAAAAGATTTTATTTATTTATTTGAGAGGTAGGGTCACAGACAGAGAGAGGGAAAGACAGAGAGAGGTCTTCCTTCTGCTGGTTTATTCCCCGGATGGCCACAAAGCTGGAGCTGAGCCTATCCGGAGCCAAGAGCTTTTTCTGGGTCTCCCACGAAGGTGCAGGGGCCCAAGCACTTAGGCCATCTTCTGCTGCTTTCTCAGGCCACAGCAGAGAGCTGGATGGGAAGAGAAGCAGCCAGACATGAACCAGCACTGCAGGTGGAGGCTTAGCCCACTACACCACAGTGCTGGCCGCAGGAAATTTTCTCTAAATTGGTAGCAAACTGACCTTTCTCTGTATACGATACAAACCTGACCTTTCTATATTGTATAATTAAATGCTGGTGCAGTATTAAGTTTTCTGTATGAATTATAAATACTATTCTTTCCTACCTCCTCCACTCTTTTCTTATGCCCTTTAACTTTTAGTGATTGTCTTTAAATAAGAATTTTTTTTGTCTCAATTGTGTTTTCTGTTATTGAACTTGTGATTTCTTGTGTTAAACTTTTGGTCCTGCAGGTGGTGCTAGAGCCACATCTCATTTCAATAGAAGGTAGAAGAAATAATTTAACTTCTTTTCAGTATGAAAATATCACATTTTGTAATCTTTTTGCTTACTCTAGTGATCTGCTTAAAAACAGCTTATCTGAATATAAGATAATCAGCTCATTTTGCTTTATACTTAAGAAAAAGAAAATTAAAGGATAGGAAATTTCAATTACTTTTTAGAGAAGTATTAATATTTTTTGAGGTCTTATATGCTTGGCATTGTTTTTCACAAACCCTAGAACAGTAGGTACTATTGCTGTCCTTCCTTGTTTTTTTTTTTTTTTTCTTTTCTCAGACAAGAATCAGAATTAGCAGGATTAAGTAACTTGGATCAAGTCAATACTGTATTAGGTGGCAGTGGAATGTAGGAAGCTAGATGAGAATGAAGCCCATATCTTCTATTTTTTTTCTTTAATTCATTATTTTTTTAATTTTTTATTTTATTTTATTTAATGAACATAAATTTCCAAAGTACAGCTTATGGATTACAATAGCTTCCCCCGCCCATAACTTCCCTCCTACCCACAACACTCCCCTCTCCCACACCCTCTCCCCTTCCATTCACATCAAGATTAATTTTCCATTATCTTTATATACCTTTATATACAGGCCCATATCTTCTACAGTCTAGTGTTCTTACAACTTTACTGTGTTACCTTAGACTAGTAGAATATAACATAAAAGCAAATCTGTAGTCTGGTAAGTTTGGAAGGAGGCACCCACTAATTTTTCATTGTAATACATCTCTAAATATGTACTATTTTTAATTTCAGTCTGTGGCTGCGCCAACCAGTGTTGTCACAGGTACTCCTGTAAAGCCGTTGAACACAGTAACTACTCTGAAACCTTCAAGTTTGGGAGCATCATCCACTTCCTCAAATGAGCACAATCTCAAAGCAGAGAGTCCAGCAGCTGCTCAGACCAATCTTTCTCCAGTAAGCTCTCATCTGCACCTTATATAAATATAATTCCTTACACATTTTCTTGAATCTGTTTGTAGCCAACACTTCTGATTTTTTGTTTACATTTCCATATTTAGACAATGCTAGAAAATGTGAAGAAATGTAAGAACTTCCTTGCAATGTTAATAAAACTAGCATGTAGCGGATCACAATCCCCAGAAATGGGGCAGAATGTGCAGAAGCTGGTGGAACAACTTTTGGTAAGTGAAGACTATAAAATCTTGCAAACTCTTTGAGAATCCTTAGAGTATGTTTTAAATGGAAAATATGTTTTAAATGAGGTTTATTTTAATGTACTTCTTGATAAACTTTGTTTTTGCTTCTTTAAAGGTTTGTAATGATTATAAATCTTAGATGAGTAAATCTATTATGTATTACTTTAAAAAAACTTATTTGAGAAGCAGAGAGATAAGAGAGAGTGCAAGCAGTATTGCCACCTCTTCTGTCTGCTGATTCACTCCCCAAATGCCGACAGTAGCTAGGGGTTGAAGCTAGGAACCAGGAACACAATTCAGTCTCCTACATGGGTGTGAGGAACCCAGTCACTTGAGTCATCACTGATACCTCCCAGAATCTACATCAGCAGGAAGCTGGATTCAGGAGTTGGAGCTAGAAATTGAGTTTAGGTACTCTTAATATGAGATGCAGGCATCTTACCCATTAGGCCAAATAACTACCCCCTACTTTCTTTTTAAAATTTTTATTGTATATATTTTATACAACATGATTTATATATATATATAATTATAAATATAAATTATAAATATAATTATATATGCAATTATGATTTTTTTCTCTATACCTGTGTTTATTCCCATAGCCTAAAAAAAAGTGTTGGAGAGAAGGCCAACTATTTGAACAAGTAGGAAATTGTTATTAAAGTTACAAAATACCAAAAAAGGCAGCCTATCAATAATAGATAGTGAAATTCAAGTTCTCATATATCCAGACACCAAGCCTTGGGACTTAGAGGACTTAGGACTCAGATTTCTTATCTATAAGATGAGAAGAATAAATGTTTCTGCAAGTACCACCATGCTATGTCTTTTAGCTGCCAAATTATACATCCTTGGTTTTTTATATTCTCCTTCAGGTAAAGTATTTAGATATACTAAAGAGGAGGAAAGTGGAAGTTAGCAAAGCAAATTTGTCGTATTAGGTACTTAAGACATATGCTGAGGATGTAACAGACAAATGTAATTTTGGATTTTTTGAGCTACTATAGTCTAGAGATTTCTCTAGCTGTATAATTAGAATTTTTGTATATTTTTTCTTTTTCTTTAGATTTATTTTATAAAGGCAGAGTTAGAGAGAGAGAGAGAGATTCTTCATCTGCTGGTTCTCTCCCCAGATGGTTGCATGTGTACAGGGGCCCAAGCACGTGGGCTGTATGAAAGCAGTATGCTTCTGCTGCTTTCCCAGGCATACCAGCAGGGTGTTGGATCAGAAATGGAATGGCCAGGACTGGAATTAGCACCCATATGGGACGCTGGCATTGCAGGCAGTAGCTTAACTTGCTATGCCACAATGTTAGCCCCAGAATTTTTATATATTTTTCATATAGAAATTGGTCATTTTTTCTCAGTGGAGAACAACTATATTCAGATATCGTATAGGAAAAACAAGCATGGTTTATAAACATTAAAACACTTTTCATATAGCTATTTTTTATGCTGCCTGTAAGATGTTATAAATAGAACACATTTGCAGTGGTTAGTTTTCCTTTTGAGATGATCTTTATTTTATATATTTATAATTATTATAAAATTAAAAGTCATATAACTAAGGTTTTAATTTACTTTTTGAATATCTTTCAAATTTTTTGTTTATTTTTATTTGATTTGAAAGGTGGAGAGAGAGCTTCTGTCCACTGGCTTACTTCCCAGATGCCCACAATAGCCAGCCTAGACAAGTCAAAGTAATCAGGATCTTGAGGGTGGCAGAGACTCAAATACTTGAGCCATCATCTGCTACTTCCTGGACTATACATTAGCAGGAGGCTAGATCAGAAGTAGAGTAGGTTGGAATTGGGTCAGGCACTTTGATATGGGATGCAGGCATTCCAGGCACATCCTCACTACTCACTGCCCCAAATGTCTGCCTATTCAAATATCTTTTTAAAAGTAAATGTTGAGTTTTTGATCATCTCTTTTCAAGTATGCTAGTTTCTGAGAGGATAAGATGATCTGTATATCTGACATGGATACTCTCAGTGGGAAGACATGATAGAAAGGAATACATATCACAAATATTTAAAAAATTTTAATCACAAAAGATTTGTGTGGGAATGTGTGTTTAGCCTTGTGATTATGATAGCCATGTCTCAACAAGTCTGAGTTGATTCTTGGCTCCATTTCATGGTTCCTGCCTCCTGCTAATGTAGACCCTGAGAGTCAGGATGAAGGCTTCAGTAGTTGGGTTTGTGCCATCTGAGTAAGAGATCTATATTACTTCCTGGCTCTCCTGGGTTTGGCTTCTGGTCAGGTATGAATGATGACCCAAGATAATTTCTGGCCTTTGTGTAGTGAATCAGCAAATGGAATTCTCTCAAGTCTGTTTCTCTCTGCCTCTCAAATTAAAAACAAACAAAACACAACCTACCTTAAAAAAAGAGAAAAAGAGATTTGTATGGGCCAGGTGCTTTGGTGTAGTAGGTTAAGCCTCCACCTGAGGTGCCAGCATCCCATTTGGGCACTGGTTCATGTCCTGCCTGCTCCTCTTCTGATCCAGCTCTCTGATAATGTACCTAGGAGAGCAGTGGAGGATGGCCTCAGTACTTGGGTGTCTGCACCCACATGGAGACCCAGAAGAAGCTCCTAGCTCCTGACTTTATGTTGGTCAGCTCCGGCCATTGCGGCCATTTGGGGAGTGAACCAGCAGGTAGAAGACCTTTCTCTCTGTCTTTCCCTCTCTCTGTAACTCTACCTCTCAAATAGATAAAATCTTTTTTTTTTTTAAATAAATTTGTGAATTTTGTGGACAGATAGGAGCAGTTAGTAATTAATCAAAAATCTTTTATGCCATAAGATATATTTTGTTTAGAAAACCACAAATACCTTTATACTTTTTTAAATTTAGGACTCCCAAGACATTTTATTATTTTTTGTGGGGTTTAAGACAAAAAAATTTTTAAATTTGCTTATTTAAAAATAACAATTCCGTTGCATGTTAGCTGTGCATGACACTGTTCGCCTACCACTTCCTCTGCCAAAAATTCTTTTTTTTTTTTTTTTTAAAGATTTGTTTTATTTATTTGAAAGACAGAGCTACAGAGAAAGGTAGAGATGGAGAGAGAGGTCTTCCATCCACTGCTTCACTCTCCAGATGGCCACAACGGCTGGAACTGTGCTGATCTGAAGCCAGGAGCCAGGAGCTTCCTTCAGATCTCCCACATGGGTGCAGGGGCCCAAGGGCTTGGGCCATCTTCCACTGCTATCCTAGGCCATAGCAGAGAGCTGGATCAGATGAGGAGCAGCCGGGACATGAACCAGTGCCCATATGGGATGCTG
This sequence comes from Oryctolagus cuniculus, assembly GCF_964237555.1. Lineage (NCBI taxonomy): Eukaryota > Metazoa > Chordata > Mammalia > Lagomorpha > Leporidae > Oryctolagus > Oryctolagus cuniculus. Next base: position 51,466,964 of record NC_091441.1, on the reverse strand, counting down.
GCACTGCAGGCTAGGGCTTCAACCTGCTGTGTCACAGTGCCAGCCCCCAAAATTCTCATTTTTTAAAATGACATTCTTTTCTTTTTTGAAGATTTTATTTATTTATTTGAGAGGTAGATTTACATAGAGGGAGAGGGAGAGACAGGACAAAAGGTCTTCCATCTGCTTGTTCACTCCCCAAATGGCTGCAGTGGCTAGAGCTAGGCTGATCGGAAGCCAGGAGCCAGGAGCTTCTTCTGGGTCTCCAATGTGGGTGCAGGGACCCAAGCACTTGGGCCATTTTCCACTGCTTTCCCAGGCCACAAGCAGAGAGCTGGGTTTGAAGAGGAACAGCTGGGACGTGAACTGGTGCCCATATGGGATGCCGGCGCCGCAGGCGGAGGCTTAGTCCTACTACACCACAGTGCCAGCCCCCCAAAAATTCTTTATTGAGAAACTGTCAAATCAGGGTAGAGGTTATAAATTTCTGAAATTCTAATTTTGGCTTGAGAGTTAATTTTTATCATTATCAATAGTTACTACCAGCTTTTTTCCTTACAGTTGCAGGCTTAGTGTGTTTTTGAGAAAATTTCTACTGGAAAGTCTAAATAAGCACAATTGCTTTGTCATTCTTTCCAGTAAAATTAAAAAAAAAAAAAGTGAACTCAGCAAAGTGATTCAATCACAATGTGCTATTCCTTGAACAATCACTTTGATCTGCAGCAGAAATGTTTTATGTTTGTTTTGTTTGTTACAATATTAAAAATATATCAACTGAAAAGTTGAAAGTAAAATTAATTTTTATTGTTTCATCGAGAACATAAAGTGGCTCTGTTTTTTTTTTTTTTTTAACCTGCCATTGGCTTTCTTGCCAGCAGGTTTATCTGTTGTTACTTTTATAACATCAGTGCAAAACTCAGCACAATGTAAAAGGCAGAAAACAAGGCCAAAACAAAAACTTAGTATTAATCTGAACAGTTTAGATCTCAGAGACCCTGAAATGCTTACAGTGTAACACAGTACATAAGAATTCCTCAGTGCTTTGGAGCTGTTGTCATGGACTGAAAATACAGTCTTAGCTTAATATGGTAATTTAAAAATTATAGGAACAAAACAAAATACCCTAAAGGCCCCCAAACCAAATAACTTCCTATTCTCTATCTTTTTAATTGTTCTTTGGACTTAATAATGTGGTATTATTCAGGTAGTAAGGTCTTCTCTTTTACTTTACTTACTGGAAACTTTAGAAAAAGAAAAAGGGGAAAAAATTATCTGTTCTTTGTATTTTCCATGAACTTCTGTTCCGTTTACTCATGCTACAGGTGCCATGAAGAAAAATAGCCTCCATTTAATGACGGACTTATACTTAGAAAAAGCATGCTATGTCTATAATTATGAGTTTTACAATTTGTCTTAAAATATTGGTAGACCTAAAAGTGTTTTCTTTCTTCCATTCTTCAGGATGCAAAAATTGAAGCAGAAGAATTTACCAAGAAACTGTATGTTGAACTCAAGTCTTCACCTCAGCCTCACCTAGTTCCTTTTCTTAAGGTAGTTAGTCATGTGGTACTTAGAAGTAATTGTATGGATTAGATTACTTTGAAATAATTAAACCTGATGGATTCAATATGACAGCAATTTAGTGTGAAGGCACTAACAATGGAGTAGAAATCTCTTAGTGCTTTTGTAAACTACAGATCACACACATAGTATTTTCATTTGAACACTCTGGAAAAATAGAAGTAGCATCTTATTCATGAACAAAATGATTATATTGCTTATACTATAGAAATATATGAATACTCAAAGATTTTAATGTGTGTGTGTGAAAGAGAAAAATAACAAAGAAAGAGGTAACTTGGCCTTTTGTTTTATGGCCGTGAATCATTTTTTTTTTTTTAATATTTATTATTTGAAAGGCAAAGTTACAGAGAGGAAGAAGCAGAAGGAGAGAGGTCTTCCATTCTGTGGTTCACTCCCCAAAGGCCGCAATGGCTGGAGCTTGACTGATTGGAAGCCAGGAGCCAGGAGCTTCTTCCAGGTCTCCCATGCTGGTGGACTTGGGCCATCTTCTACTGCTTTCCCAGGCCATAGCGGAGAGCTGGATCAGAAGTGGAGCACCTGGGACTTGAACTGGCGCCCATGTGGGATGCCGGCACTGCAGGCGGCAGTTTTACCCTCTCTCTACGCCACAGCACTGGCCCCAAGTCATGTTTATTTTTTTTTTAAATTTTTTTAATATTTATTTTATTTTTCTATTCTATTTTTTAATTTTATTTTAGAGTTACAGAGAGAGAGGTCTTCCATCCTCTGGTTCACAACCCTAGATGGCCAGAACCGCTGGATCTATGCCAATCCGAAGCTGGGAGCCAGGAGCTTCTTTTGGGTCTTCCACATAGGTGCAGGGGCCTAAGGGCTTGGACCATCTTCCACTGCTATCCCAGGCCATAGCAGAGAGCTGTATCGGAAGAGGGGCAGCCAGGATGCCAGCACTTTAGGCCAGGGCTTTAACCCGCTGTGCCACAGCGCTAGCCCCATGTTCTTTTATAATAATAAACCAAATGTGGGGCTGGCTCCATGGCACAGTAGGTTAATTCTCTACCTGCAGTGCCGGTATCCCATATGAGCACTGGTTCTAGTCCCAGCTGCCCCTCTTCTGATCCAGCTCGCTGCTGTGGCCTAGGAAAACAGTGGAAGATGGCCCAAGTGCTTGGGCCCCTGCACCCGCATGGGAGATCTGGAAGAAGCTCCTGGTTACTGGCTTTGGATTGGTGCAGCTCCGGCCGTTGGGGCCATCTGGGGGAGTGAACCAACGGAGGGAAGGCCTCTCTCTCTGTCTCTCCCTCTCACTGTCTGTAACTTTACCTGTCAAATAAATAAATAAAAATCTTTAAAAAAATATTAAACTGAATAGTACTGAATTTGGTGGGAAGGTGAAGACTTATTAGACAAATGCTTTTCTATGATTTATTTAATTACTTGAAGTTTTCATGGAGAACAATAACTTGAAAACAAGAGTTTTATTTTTGCAGACTGAAAAAATTTTTCTTGGGGCTGGTGTTGTGGCACAGTGGATTTATTTATTTTATTTTATTTTTTTTATTTTTTGATAGGCAGAGTGGACAGTGAGAGAGAGAGACAGAGAGAAAGGTCTTCCTTTGCCATTGGTTCACCCTCCAATGGCCGCTGTGGCTGGCGCACTGCGGCCGGCGCACCGCGCTGATCCGATGGCAGGAGCCAGGAACCAGGTGCTTTTCCTGGTCTCCCATGGGGTGCAGGGCCCAAGCACCTGGGCCATCCTCCACTGCACTCCCTGGCCACAGCAGAGAGCTGGCCTGGAAGAGGGGCAACTGGGACAGAATCCGGCGCCCCGACCGGGACTAGAACCCGGTGTGCCGGCGCCGCAAGGCGGAGGATTAGCCTATTGAGCCGCGGCACCGGCCCACAGTGGATTTTTTTAAAAATATTTATTTATTGGGGCCGGCACTGTGGTTCAGTTGGTTAATCCTCTGCCTGCAGTGCCGGCATCCCATTGGGCGCCGGGTTCTAGTCCCGGTGGCTCCTTTTCCAGTCCAGCTCTCTGTTGTGGCCGCGGAGGGCAGAGGAGGGTGGTGCAAGTGCTTGGGCCCCTGCACCTGCATGGGAGACCAGGAGGAAGCACCTGGCTCCTGGCTTCAGATAGGTACAGCGCCGGCCATGGTGGCTTTTTGGGGAATGAACCAACGGAAGGAAGATCTTTCTTTCTGTCTTTGCCTCTCACTGTCTATAACTCTGCCTGTCAAATAAAAAAAATTTTATTTATTTGAAATGTGAAGAGAGAGAGAGAGAGAGAGAGATCTTCTGTCTGCTGGTTCACTCCCCAAATGGCCGCAACAGCCAGAGCTGGGTCGATCTGAAGCCAGGAGCCAGGGACCAAGAGTCAGGAGCTTTCTCCAGGACTCCCAAGTGTGTACAGGGGCCCAAGTACTTGAGCCATTGTCCTCTGCTTTCACAGGTGCATTAGCAGGGAGTTGGATCAGAAATGGAACATCCAGGACTTGAACTGGTGCCTATATGGGATGCTGGCACTGCAGGAGGTGGCTTTCCCGCTGTGCCACAGTATGGACCCTGGTACAGTGGATGTAGCCACTGCTAATGACATAGCATCCTGTATACCAGTGCTGGTACGAGTCTCTGTTGCTTTGCTTCTGATCCAGCTTTTTGCTAATGCATCTGGAAAGGTTGTGGGTGATGGCCCAAGTGCTTGAGCCCTTGCTTCCTATATGGTAGACTCAGATGAAGTTCCTGTTCTCAGACCTCTGCCCTGCTTTGTGACCATTTAGAGGAGTGAACCAGTAGATGGAAAATCAATCTATGTTGTTTCCCCTACTTCTTCCTCCCCTCCCTATTTCCTTCCCTCCCTTTCTGACACTCTGCCTTTCATATAAATAAAATTTTTTGAAGATTTATTTATTCATTTGAAAGGCAGAGTAGAGAGTATTAGAAAACTCCTTTTTGTTGTCCCTTGAAAGTAGGAAGGGACATGTGAGCATCCTGTTTTCATGAGGATATTTAAAGCACAGAAAGTGTCCCTGAGAAGGTGATCAGGTTTATTAGGAGGATCCATGCAATATGATATGAAGTGTGACTAAAAACACTGAGAATGTTTGAGCCATAGAAGACTTGATCTGGGTCAGGGGAGGTTGAAGGATCAATACAGTACCTAATATTACATAATAAGCACATGCCCATGTAAGAGATTTGACCTTTGCAGTTACAGAACCCATAGCTAAGATTAGATAAATTTGTCTAAAAATGAGACAAACTGTTTTATAGACTTATGCTCTTTTTCTGTATCACTTTTTTTTTTTAAAGATTTTATTTATGTATTTGAAAGGTGAAGTTACAGAGAGGGAGTGGCAGAGATAGAGAGAGTGAGACCTGTTAAGCCACTGCACTGGCCCCAGGATCACTCTCTTGATTGAGAAGTTAGAGGCAGTTCTTCCTTGGGTCCCATTCAGTGAGAGGTCAGTGACCACCAGATGGGTAAGAAACAATCACAACTCTCTTGAGTTTGTTTGGCAGTTACTGGATACACTGTGAAGGAGAAGGAACATTAAAAATTAGATACTTTGCATTTAATTTGCATAGTTTGTACTTAATTTTCCTATTACTCTCTTGAGATAGGTGCTAGATAGTATGGTATTTTCCATTTTAGAAAGGCAAAACTATTTAAATTGATTTTTGACCAAACTCGCAGGCCAGGTTTTAGGCTATTTCACTCCACGTGTTAGATACTACCTTTGTTACCAGATATTACCATTCTGGATTTGCATGTTGTGTCTGTTTTCAAAGGGTCTATTAATCCTTAGCATTTTTCTTAAGAGCTTTGGGGGACTAGATGTTGCATCAGGATGAGAGATTCAGTATTTTAGCCCACCCTGGTCAGATGATCAAGAGGTGATTCGAGTGTAAATCTGTATTGTTGTCTCTTTAAATCTCAGTCCTTTCACATTTCTTTCCACTGGTGTTTTTTCTGAGAATCTCCTTTTTTTCTTCTTTTTTAAAAGATTTATTTATTTTGGCAGTCAGGGTTACAGAGAGAGAGAGAGGGGTAGAGACAGATCTTCCATCTGCTGGTTCACTCCCCAGATGCTGCAACTGCTAGGACTAGGCCAAAGCCAGGAGCCAGGAACATCAACCGGGTCTCCCAAATGGGTGTTGGGGCCCAAATGCTTGGGGTCATCTTCTGATGCTTTCCTAGGCCATTAGCAGAGAGCTGGATTGGAAGTGGAGCAATTGGGATGCAAACTAGTGCCCATATCGGCTGCCAGTGTGACAGGCAGTGGCTTTACTGCTATGCCACAGTACTGGCCCCAGAATCTCCTTCATGATTTCCAATTTAAACTTGCTGAAATAATTTGTTCATGTATTTCCAATGCTGTTTGTTTTTTGCTGTGTTTAAACTTGAAAAAATGATTGAGGGATTTTCTGCTTTTTACTTTCTTTCGTGTGTGTGTGTTTTAAAAATTTTGAATGTTCTCAACCTTTTTCTAAAGGAAAGGGAGAAGTAGTTCCGTTTACTTCTTCAGCAGGGGCTGTTTTTCTTTTCTTTTTTCTTTTTTTTCCTTTTTGAGTACTTTCACTGTTTCTAGCTTTTAGTAGGTAGCCTGAATGTGTCATACCATGACGTCTTCTGAAACAGAAAGGTAACATACCATCTATGTTCTTTGTGTCTCATTTTTTTTCTTTTTACTTTTATTTTAAAGATTTATTTTATTTATTTGAAAGGCAGAGTTACAGAGGGTGGGGGAGGGAGAGATAGAGAGCTCTTCCACCTGCTGGTTCATCGCTTCAAATGGCTGCAACAGCTAGGGCTAGGCCAGGCCAAAGCCAGGTGCCAAGAACTTCATCTGGGTGTCCCATGTTGGTGACAGGGGCCCAAGGAGTTGGGCCATCCTCTGCTGCTTTTTCAGACACATTAGCAGTGAGCTAGATTGGAAGTGGAGCAGCCAGGACTTGAATCCGTGCCCATATGGGACACCAGTGTCCCAGGCAATGGCCTACCCTGTCATGCCACAACACCGACCCTCCCCCACCTTTTTTTTAAACTTACAAACAAGAAACAAACCCCAGGTATGACAAAACTGAACATAGTAATTTTTTATTTGAATTGTGTACTCTTTTTATTAAAAAAAAAAAAAAAGATTTTATTTACTTGAGAGGTAGAGTTACAGACAGTGAGAGGGAGAGACAGAGAGAAAGGCCTTCCCTCCGTTGGTTCACTCCCCCAGATGGCCCCAACGGCCGGAGCTGCACCAATCCAAAGCCAGTAACCAGGAGCTTCTTTCAGATCTCCCATGCGGGTGCAGGGGCCCAAGAACCTGGTCCATCTTCTATTGCTTTCCCAGGCCATAGCAGAGAGCTGGATTGGAAGTGGAGCAGCCGGGACATGAACCGGTGCCCATATGGGATGCTAGTGCAGTAGGCGGAGGATTAACCTACTGTGCCACCGCGCTGGCCCCTTGAATTGTCTATTCTTTCAGCAGGATACAAAGACAAAAGGGTTGAAATCTAGCCAGAAAATATGCTAGTTCAATCAAGGAAATTGTTTTAGTCACATCTTAAAATTCACTTTGTTTGTATTAGTTTTATTAGACTCTTTTTGTCCAAGGTTTGAAAGTTATTTAACAAAAAACCTAACTTCTGTTGTGTCAGTGACTTTATAGATACTAAAATTATTAGTGATCAGTTAGGGGATTTAGACTTAGATGAATATGGAGAAGTGTGATTCTATGTTTTATTTTACCAGACTGATATTAAGTTATGTAAAATACGTTTAATACTGAGGGATTCTAATTTCATATTAAAAATGGAGCATTTGGGAGCTTTAAATTGATTGTAATGGGAGGGAGGGAGGTTTGGGGGGGAGCCACAACAATACACAAGTTGCACTTTGTAAATTCACATTTATTAAATAAAAAAAATAACTATATAACAAACAAAAAAAAAAAGAAAAAAAATTGATTGTACCCTGGATATTGACAGAGTATAAATAGGTGATAATTCGGTTCCTCAGCTGAAATACTTGATGAATTTTTGATTTGCATTACATTGTAAAGATAATAAAGTACAAAATTTTGTTTCATTACTAGCTAATCTGTTTAGTTATCACTGTTTTTTTTTCTTCTCATGTTTCTAGAAAAGTGTGGTTGCCTTACGACAGCTTCTGCCTAACTCCCAGAGCTTCATTCAGCAGTGTGTTCAGCAGACCTCTGGTGAGGTAGTCATTGCCACCAGTACCACAACAGTAACAGCTACTCCTGTAGTGACAACTACAGTTTCCTTAATTCAGCCTGAAAAGCCCATCATTGTTTCTGCAGCAGCAACACCCAGAACTGTGTCTGTGCAGACTCTAAATCCAGTCACCACTGGTCCAGTGAGAGCAAAAACTGGAGTTGTGACTCTTCACTCTGTGGGTCCAGCTGCTGTACCAGGAGGCACAACAGCTGGAACTGTTTTGCTTCAGACTTCAAAACCACTTGTGACATCTGTACCAAATACAGTTACAACAGTCTCACTTCAGCCTGAGAAACCGGTTGCCTCTGGAGCAGCAGTAACCCTGGCCCTTCCTTCGGTAACTTTTCGAGAAACTTCAGCTGCAGCTCTTTGTCTCCCATCTGTGAAGCCTGTAGTTACTACTGCTGGAACCACATCTGACAAGCCTGTCATTGCAGCTCCAGTCCAAATCAAACTTGCCCAGTCCAGTCCTGTCCTTTCACAGCCAGCCGGGATTCCACAGGCAGTCAAAGTCAAGCAAGTAGTAAGTAACATTTTGTTTCTTTCTCACTTACTTGGAAAATTTCGGACATTTAGGGAACTGGCAAAATGAGTTAAAAACAACAGCAATAACCTGGCACACTATATATGCTTTACTAACTTAATTTTCTACCTTGCTTGCTTTCCCTCTTTCTAGTCACATGCACAGACATACACATTATTTTTTGCCAAGCTGTTTGAGAGCTGGTTGCAGAAGTTGTAACGGTGCACCTCTAAGTACTGTTTATGTCTTAAAGAAAAAGATTTTTTCACATAAACACAACATACTTATTATCTATCACATATGGGAAATTTTCCCTAGTTCTAATAATAACCTTTTAGAGATTTATTTTTTCTGATCTTGTTTCTAATGAAGAATTGCATATTATATATAGTTATTATTTCCCTTCAGAATTATAAAATTTAGAGCAATTCCCTAGCTTTTTGTGGTTGTTCATTATATTTTAATGCTTTAAGTTCCAGTTTAAGCATGCTGGTTGTTTTTGTAGGATGTCCCTTTACTTTATTTGATTGTTTCATCAAGATTAGATTCAGTTTAAATATTGTTGGCAGTTATTACATAGGTGATATTAAGATAGTATTTCTTTTTTAAAAAAATATTAAGACAGTAATGTGAATAGAGGAGTAAAAAGTTCTGTGTTTTTTTCTTTCTTCTTTCTTTTGAATTTATTCATTTATTTGAGAGGCAGAGTTACAGACAGAGGGAGAGATGGGGAGAGGTCTTCCATCCACTGGTTCACTCCCGAAATGGCCACAACATCAGGAGCTGGGCCTATCTGAAGCCAGAGCCAGAAGCATTTTCCGGGTCTCCCACATGGGTAGTGGGGCCCAAGTACTTGGGCCATCATCTGCTTTCCCAGGCCATAGCAAACAGCTGGGTTGGAAGAGGAGCAGCTGGTACACCAACTGGTACCTGTGTGGGATGCCCACACCTTAGGCAGAGGCGTAACTTACTATGGCACAGTGTTGTCCCCTGTGGTTTTCAGTAAGCTTGATAGGTTGGAGGTTCTTGGATAAAATAAGGAAATTTTAGCTGTTGTTAGGTAATAGTTAGAAGTTCTACTTTATTGAAGAAAAATCAAGTTTCATCAAAAGCCTATGAAAGTATTGTTAACTCATGGGAAATAGTACATGGTGAATTAATTAAAAATTACAGAAAAGTTTTCCTTTTTTTGTACCATACAGTTCACTATTTTAATTTTTATGATTGCCTATGTTCTCTATTGTAAACCTGTGTGTTAGAGGCAGTTTTTTAAAGCTCTGCTTTAATTTATTCTGCTTCTTGGAATAGTAAATTCTCTTAAACTTCACAGGATTGGAATAAGAGTTTAAAATTTATTGATAATTATCCTTTTTTAAAAATATATTTATTTGAAAGACTGATAAGAGAGAGAGAGAGAGATCTTCCATCTTCTGGTTCCCCAAATGCATGCAAGAGCCAATACTCAGCCAGGCAGATAGGAGTCTGGAACTCAATCCAGATCTCCTATGTGGATGGCAGAAACCCAAACACTTGAGCCATCAACTGATGGAAGCTGAATTCGAAGTGGAATAGACAGGACTCAGACCAGGCAGTCTGACATGGGATGAGGAGTTCCACGTCAGGGACTTAACCTGCTGTGTCGAATGCCTACCCCCTGGATGATTATCTCCTGAAGCAGAAGGGCAGCTTTGGACATAGAAAGGGGAAAATCAGGTGGACAGAATTGGAGAGTCAAACTGTTGGGCAGATAGGAAATAGTAGTCACTTCCCAGGCACTAATCTTTTCTATCTCTTCGTATTCTGGCTGTGATTTTCAAATGGAAAAATGTGGGCTTCTTGCCTTGAAGGATTTCTGTGGGTGCCTGAATTTAATCTCTGAGATAAAAACAGAATTTTTATAAGTAGTAATTCTTAATCATTGTTTTGGGCAGCCAAACAGGAGAACAGAAGAGTTACCCCCAAGGAAAGGCCCCTTTTGATAGAACTAACTAGAATTGAAATTCTCTTAATGGGTCATAGCTGATTCTTCAAACAATGCTAATCTTTACGTACACCTAGAGTATATAGGTCCCTAAGGTAAAAAAATACTTTGTAGTTACATGAGTTTTAAAAGTGTGTCATTTATGTACTATGGATTTTTTTATTCAAAAAACTAACAATCTGGAAATTCAGAATGACCTTTTCAATGGCAGTCAACAGTAATGAATCAGACTAGATCCTAGTGACTTTTTCATTAGATTATGGTGCACCTGGCAAAACTACCTAGCTTTCTGGAATGTCCTGAAGCAGGAAATAGTTTAACAATAATATCTTGACAGCGTTTACAGGTGGTTTGACTTTTTATGTATTAGACATTTCAATAAAGAAAACATTTAACAGAAAATCTGACAAATTTTAGAGGTCTTTTATTTCCTACTTCATTCTTTTTTTTTTTTTTTTGTTTTTTTGACAGAGTGGACAGAGAGACAGAGAGAAAGGTCTTCCTTTCCTGTTGGTTCACCCCAATGGCCACTGCGGCTGGTGTGCTGCAGCCGGCACACCGTGCTGATCCGAAGCCAGGAGCCAGGTGCTTATCCTGGTCTCCCACGTGGGTGCAGGGCCCAAGCACTTGGGCCATCCTCCACTGCCTTCCCAGGCCACAGCAGAGAGCTGGACTGGAAGAGGAGCAACCGGGACAGAATCTGGTGCCCCAACCAGTACTAGAACCCTGGGTGCCAGCACCTCAGGTGGAGGATTAGCCTATTGAGCCACAGCGCCGGCCCCTACTTCATTCTTAAAAGAATGTGGGATTTTTTTCCTTGTGAATTTGCTCTTTGTTTAAAGTTTAAAAACAAACTTGATGTTAGTCTTTATACCTGTGCACTTAAAAATGGTAAAAGCCGGAGTAGCTAGCCAGAGAGGAAGTATTCTTATTTTGAAACAAATTTACTGGAACAAAACAACAAACCATTCTGTATGGTAATGTCATAGTGAAGATTGAACTAGAGTATTCTTTTAAATAAATTTAGAAAATTAGTATTTCTCAAGCTTGTAAATAATCAATAGCCTTAGTAAGCCCATTGCAAACTATAGTTAATTCAGATTCAAGTTGGAGTGGAAAAAAGGGTGCTAGAAAATAAGAGAGGAAGGGCTGGTGCTGTGGTGTAGTAGGCTAAGCCTTCTCCTGCGGCATTGGTTCGTGTCCCAGCTGCTTTTCAAATCCAGCTCTTTTCTACAGCCTGGGAAAGCAGCAGAAAATGTCTAAAGTGCTTGGGCCCTGGGACCCATGTGGGAGACTCAGAAGAAGCTCCTGGCTCCTGGCTTCAGATTGGCTCAGCTCCAGCCATTGCAGCCATCTGGGGATTGATCCAGCAGATGGAAGACCTTTCTCTCTGTCTTTCCCTCTGTTTGTAACTCTATCTCTCAAATAAATAGATACATAAATAATCTTTAAAAAAAAAAAAAGAAAATAAGAAATATGACAAATACAGAAATTGCCACCCTGATCAAATCTGTGGTCTGTGTAACTCTGTGTACTTTGAAGAATACAAAAATGGTTAACTCGTTTATTGGTAGGCTGAAAATGTTTGTAATGGGGACCAGCATGGTGGCGTAATGGGTAAAGCTGCAGCCTATAGTACTGGCATCCCATATGGGCACCAGTTCAAGTCCCGGCCGCTCTACTTGTAATCCAGCTCTGCTATGGCCTGAGAAGGCAGTAGAAGATGACCCAAGTCCTTGGGCCCCTGCACTCGTGTGGGAGACCCAGAAGAAGCTCCTGACTTTAGATTGGCACAGCTCCACTATTATGGACATTTGGGGAGTGAACCAGCAGATGGAAGACTTTATCTTTCTCTGCCTTTGCCTCTCTGTACCTCTGCCTTTCAAATAAATAAATATTTTTTTAAAAAGAAAGTGTCTATAGTATTAATTAATTATGGATTTTAAATTCTTTTGAATATATATTTCCAAATTGTACTAATTCTTGGAAAATCGTCTAAGTTTCTTGTCTCTTAGATGAAATGTTTAAATATTACACTTCGAAGTTACAAGAGGAATCCTCCCAAGCTACCATTGCGTGGCTTAGATTTTGTATTGTTATTAATATTATTTTAAGACTCTGGCATCAGAGTTGTGGGGCAATGAGTTAATTTGCCACTTACAACACCAGCTTTCCATATCAGAGCACTAATTTAAGACCCTGCTGCTTTGCTTCTGATCCAGCTCCCTACTAGCATGCCTGGGGAGGCAGTGAAAGATAACCCAAGTACTTGGGCCCTTGTACCCACCTGGGGGGTCTGAATGAAGTTCCTGTTCCTGGCTTTGGCATGGCTGTTGGAGTGAACCAGTGGATGGAAGATTTGTCTCTCTCTCTCTCTTTCTCTTGCTATCTCTGTGTCACTCTGCCTTTCAAATAAATTAATAATTTTTAAAAAAGAAGTGACCCATTTTTATCCCTCACCATCAACTTCTTAAAAATGTTTAGTTTTATCACTATATACTCTTTTTATATCTCTTTCATGTCTTCTGGGATTTTGCAAACGCTTTCAAGTAAATCAACTAGAATTGTTCACAGTTTCTTTGAGATGTAAGTTTTAAAATTTGTACCAATAGTGTAATGCTTTTGTATTTTATATTTTGATATTTATGTATTTTGGTCTTCAAATGCTTGAAATGTTGAAATATGGGCCTAATCAGTAGTTATGGATCTTGTCACACAAGAATCCAGTTCTTATAAATGATGAATTTTATTTGCTATCAGTTAAGCTGAAATAATTTTTTTAAAGATTTTATTTATTTGAGAGAGAGAGGTAGAGACAGAGAGAAAGGTCTTCCATCCACTGGTTCACTCCCCAAAAGGCCTCAACAACTAGAGCTGAGCTGATCCAAAGCCAGGAGATTCTTCTAGGTCTCCTGCGTGGGTGCAGGGGCCCAAGCATTTGAGCCATCTTCCATTGCTTTCCCAGGCCATAAGCAGAAAGCTGGATTGGAAAATGAGCATCCTGGACATGAACCGGTGCCCATATGGGATGCCAACATGGCAGATGGAGGCTTAGATTACTATGCCACAGTGCTGGCCTTATGCTGTAATAATTGTTGCTAGATGTTGATAGATGCAAGCATTGTGGTACAGTAGATTAACCTGCCATGTGAGATGCCTGCTTTCTGTATCAGAATGCCTGGTATCTAGTCTTGTCTCTGCTTTCTGATACAGCTTCTTGCTAATGTGCCTGGAAAACAGTAGATTATGCCTTAAGTGCTTGGATCCCTGCCACCCAATGGGAGATCTGGAGGGACTTCTTGGTTCCTGGCTTCAGCCTGGCCCAGCCCTGGCTATTATGGACATTTGAGGAATGAACCAGAGGATGGAAGATCTCCCTCTCTCTCCCTCTCTTCCTTTTAAATAAATAAAAATGAATAAGTAAACATAAAAAGATGTTAATAAACTTGAACTCAGCATCTACCTTTAAGTTCATTTAAAAATTGACAAACAGATTAGATGAATTAGATTATGGGTTACTGTTGATGGATAAATAAAAGTAGAAGCCTTCAGGAGACTTGGTACTTGAATGTCTTCCTTTGGATATTTGTGAAAAAACTTTTATTCATATTTGACCAAAAGCTAAATCTGATTACTTTTAATTATTAAGTTAATTTAATGTTTAAATTTTGGTAAGTTGTTATAACTAATTTTACCATATAAAATTTTTTGGTGTGGGGTGGGGGTCATTGTGGTACAGTGGGTGAAACTTTTTGCAACACTTGCATCCTGTATTAGTTTTCTGGTTCTAGTATCAGCTACTCTGCTTCCTATATAGCTCCCAGCTGTTCAGCCTGGGAGACAGCAGATGGTGGCTCAAGTACTTCAGTCTCTGCCACCCATGTGGGAGATCTGCATAGCGTTCTTGGGTCTTGACTCCTGCCTGGCCCAGCCCTGGCTGTTGCAGCCTTTTAGGAAGTCAACCAACAGATGGAGGATTAATCCTCTTCCTCTCCCTCGTCCCTCTTTCTGTCACTCTACTAAGCAGACAGATGAATCTTTAAAAAAATTTTTAGGGTCCAGCGTTGTGGCATAGTAAAATAAAGCCACCACCTGCAACGATGGTGGCATCTCAAATGGGCGCCAGTTAGAGTCAGAGCTTTTCCACTTTCAATCCAACTCCCTGCTAATATGCCTGGGAAGGCAGCAAAGGATGTCTCAAGTGCTTGGGCCATCATGGGAGACCCAGAAGAAGAAGCACTTGGCTCCTGGCTTTGGTCTGGTGTAGCCCTGGCTGTTGCAGCCATTGGGGAGTGAACCAGTGGTGGAAGACCTCTGTCTCTCCCTTTCTCTCTGTAACTCTTTCAAATAAAAAAATCTTTAAAAAAATTTTTAAGGCCTTTATTATTTCCCTGCAACATTTTATTTGATTCAGCTTTCTTTAACTTAATCCATTTCTTTGAAAATTTTGATTTGATTTATTTCCATAGTATATGGAAATGAAACTCATGAATGAAAAGTTAAAATATTAGTTTCTATTTTTGGCAAAAAAAAAAAGGCTGATAATCTTGGAGACTAAACTGAATATTATTACTCTTAAATAATTTTGCATTATTTATCATTTGGATTCTTTAATAATAACATATTTGGAGACAAGGCAGGAAGTTTTAGTATTATTGAAGATATTTTCTTATTTTAAATATTTATTTCCCAACTGACTCTATTACTTACATTTCTTCTGTTACAGAATTTTAGATATTGATAAGTGTACAAGTATATTCAACCATCACTTTGCAAATATTACTGTTTTGTGGGTATAAGAGAAAATTACTGAGGCCAGCATTGTGGTATAGTGGGCTAAACCTCCACCTGCATCAAGGCATCACATATGGGCGCTGGTTCTGGTCCCAGCTACTCCTCTTGTGATTCTTCCCTCTTCTGGTAATCTGGGAAAGCAGTGGAAGATGGCCTAAGTGCTTGGGTCCCTGCACCTGCCTGGGAGACCTTGAGGAAGCTCCTGGCTCCTGCCTTTGGATGAGCTCAGCTTCGGCAGTTGCAGCCATTTTGGGGAGTGAACCAGTGGATGGAAGACCTCTCTCTCTCTCTCTGTCTCGCCCTCTCTCTGCAACTCTACTTCTCAAATAAATACATGAATTTTTAAAAAAGAGAAAGAAAATACTTATTAGTGTTTCATTAATGTGGCAAATTTCAATTTCATTCTATTAAAGTAAAAACCCCTAAAATAAATTAACCCAGAATATTAAAAAAATCGTCATTGTTACATTGTATTTTTTTCTTGTACCTAATTGTTTTGAAGTAGGAGAGATTTTAAAAAATTTTCAACAACACATTTTATATGAAATAATCAGTGATACTTTGGGTTTGCCAGTTGCTGCTGATTTCACAATTCTCACAGCATAGGGAAAATATTTTCAAGGTATGAATTTTAGTTTCTTAGCTGGCTAATGACTTTTTTCTCAGAGAAGAGGACATAAAAATCAATTAGGAAAAACAACAAGAATCATTAATTGTATTCCAGACTCAAGTAGTTGACCCTCAATTCTGTATGCAGTTTGTTTTTTTGTCTTCCTTTCTTGCCTTCTGTTTAAGAGTGAGAGAAAAGGTAGAATTTGGTTGTTGATTTTAATCTCAATTAAATAGGACTAATGAAAGGTTTGGTGAAGAAAGAAGATGAATTTCAAGTAAGGCCTACCCTTTATTTACCATGTATAATTAGGAGTTACATAGAAAATTCTCTACAAGCTATAATTTAATCAGAATTGTGTATAATAGTCTTAATATATGGATTGGTTATTGTTTATTTAGATTTACTTGAGGTTTTTAAGTTTTGTAAGGATACATTAAAATTTAAGGAAAATAAAACTATAGAGATAATATTTATAGTGTACATGTTCTTTTTACAATATGAAAAATTTCAGTTGTAGCAAAATTGAAGTTTGTCGCTCCCCCTCTTCGTGGAGGAACGACACAGGACCCTGCGCTGTTCTTTTGTCTGCTCGGCCCTCCCTGGGTTTGCTGCTGGTTCTTCCCGGGTTGGCTACCGTCCCTCCACCTCCGTGGAGGGGCGGGCCCCCTGCCACCTTCCCCACTTCCGCAGGGGAGCAGCACACCGCCGGCCGGCTCTCTCGGGGGCTGCACAGGTGTTCCTTCAGATGTTCCCCAGTGCATGTTGTCTCTCTCCTCCTTTATAGTCCTCTTCTGCCAATCCCAACTCTGCTACCCACACGCCGAGTACGCTGCTCTCCTCCAATCAGGAGTAGGTCCTACAGTTTATTGGTTGAACTGGAGGCAGCTGTGTAGAAGCTGTTTCCCTTCTCAGCGCCATATTGTGGGAGAGCAGATGCATAGAATAAGTCTTAATTCCAGTAACTTAGTCTAGTCCGAGTTGCTCCCCACAAAGTTTATAATGAACACTCATATACCAACCATCTAGACTCTCCTATTTACACGGACCACACTTGATTTATATTATTGTTAACAACCAGTCCATATAATTTTATTGTACTTCAGAGATTTCTTCTAAGGAATTAAACAATGTATATCACTAACTACAATTCAATACTTGCTTGCCTTTTTTTCTTTTTAGGTAAACTTTGTAAGCACAGATTTTAAGTGTATCATTAAATAAGTTATTTATTTATTTATTTATTTTGACAGGCAGAGTTAGACAGTGAGAGGAGAGAGACAGAGAGAAAGGTCTTCCTTCCATTGGTTCACTCCCCAAATGACCCTACGGCTGGTGTGCTGCATCGATCTGAAGCCAGGAGACAGGTGCTTCCTCCTGGTCTCCCATGGGGTGCAGGGCCCAAGCACTTGGGCCATCCTCCACTGCACTCTCGGGCCACAGCAGAGAGCTGGACTGGAAGAGTAGCAACTGGGACAGAATCTGGCACCCCAACTGGGACTAGAACCCGGGGTGGCGGCGCCGCAGGCGGAGGATTAGCCAAGTGAGCCACGGCACTGGCCAGTTTTTTATTTAATTAATTTATTTGTGAGGCAGAGAACAGAGAGGGAGAGTTCTGTCCACTGGCTCACAATGACCAGTGCTAGGCCAGGAGCTTTATCTGGGTCTCCCACATGGATGTTAGGGACCCAAGCACTCAGGTCATCCTCTTTTCTTTTCTAGGTACATTAGCAAGGAGGTAGATAGGAAGTGAAGCAGCCAGAGAAAAAGTAAATAAAGGATTGAATTTTTAAAGAACACATGTAATAGCTGTTTATTTTCCTTGATAACCAGGAGTAGATCTCTTCTGTGGGCCAATTTCCATCATGCTAAAATAATTTAAGTCTCCATAAGATACCTAATATTGTGTTTTTTTATGGTACTTTCTTTGAATGAAGACTAATGAATTCTCTTATGTTACCACTCAGTATATTTTATTTTGTTAAGCAGGTGTGCAAGAGTAAGCTGTCTCTTTTTTTAAATTAGTTAATCCATGTATTATAGTCATTAAGATAAGGAATGATGGGAATCTATGATTGTTAAGGCCCAAAATTTTATGTGATAGTTTGTGTACCCCTTAGAAATGGTATGAAGACTAATCAGTTTTAAAAAAAACTTCTATAATATTTTATTATTATCTTTCTTAATTAAAATACTAAAAAGAATATCTTATAGTGTCAAGAAGGAAAATTCAAATAATGGGGAAATAATTCAGAATTGTAGTGAATGAGCTCTTGAGTTTTAGCCAGGAAGGCTTAAATTGGAATCTAAATGTGTATTACATTTTTTAATTTATACTTGATCTCTAGAATTTTACAGTGTATAAGTATACTCTCAGTTTCATTGAATTGTTTTTTCAGATTTTTTTTTCTCAAAGAATGATGGCAATTGAATTATTCAACTCATGAGTGTGTTTCTTCTTCTCTAGGAGTATTAGTTCCCATGTGATTACATACCCATATAATTTGTGTATCAAGTAATACAACTTGAGTTCTAAAACTTATTTACAAAAAAAATGAAAAATTTGTGTAAATTGTGCTCCCCAAATTATTCAGAAGTCTGTCTCCTGGCAAGACTATGACTTGTTTATATTAGTCGTATGAATATACATACTTCTCAATAGTTCACTGTCAGTTGCTGATTCAAATTCATGATGATTCTTTTTCTCCTTTGAAGTGAAAAGATGACACCTGTTATTATATTTTTCTTTTTCTTGAAATTAAAAGTAATAGGTCTGCTGTTATTTTAATTTTTGTTTTTTATCCCTGACCTTCTTTCTCTGGATTTCTTGAACTGTTACCTTGCTGAATGTCTTTAGCATGGTCACTTTTCTAGATAGTTTAAGCAAATACTTTTGAAAAACAATATATAAAAATTTCTTATCTTTTACATATATTTTAAAATATTTATGGATAAAAATATGTATCTGAGATTTGCTTTAAAATAATTGAAGGTGACAAGGAACTTGATGGGGTATAGAGGAAACAAGGTGGTCAAGAATTAATCATTACTGAATCTGGGTAATGGTATATGGATGATTTTTATTCTTGTATTTTTGTATGTTTGAAATTTTTCAAGATAAGTTAAAAATGAAAATAGAATCATTATAGCTATTTAAATTGGATAGTGTGAAATATAAATTCGAATTATATTCTATAAAATAATACATTTGAAGTCATCAACTTCTTCATTTTTAAGCAAGATAATTTTGCTACATACAAATTTACATTTTAAGTAGGCTTTCTTATTATAAAGTTATATTTATGGAGGAATAAGCACAAAAGTCAATGCTAGTCTTTTCACAAAACAAAGGTTTAGTTGAATGACTGTACTGATAGTTTTCATTGTTTCAGGTAGTCCAGCAGCCTTCAGGAGGCGTTGGAAAACAAGTGACCACACTTTCCCATTCCTCAACATTGTCTATTCAGAAATCTGGACAGAAGAAGATGCCAGTGAACACTGTAATACCTACCAGTAAGTGACTGATCCCAGCTCCATCACATTAAGTTTAGAACGTGGTTGGTTTTGTTGGGTTTTATTTAAGTAACTTGAGAAAGAGAGAGAGAGAGAGAGAGATAAAGAGAATGAATCACCTATCTGTTGGGCACTTTCCCAAATGCCAACAAGGACATAGCTGGGCAGGGATCAAATACAGGAGCTAGGAACTCAATCTGGTTTTCCAACACGAGTAATAAGGAGCCAACTATTTGAGGCATTACCTGCTTCCTATGAGGGTTCACATTAGCAGGAAATTGGAAACAGGAGCCAAAGCCAGCAGTTGAACTCAGGCACTCTGATACGCGATGCAGGCCTCTCAACTGGAATCTTAACTACTAGCCCATCTGCTTGCCTCTGTGAGGGGCAAGCATCTTTTTACTGTTATATAAAGAGGGGAGATTTGCTCCTTAAAGTTGTTACGTTATTATATATGAGAAAAATATAACTATTACATTCTTTATACATACGTAGACAATTTTTATGGTTATACATTGTTTTAGAATAAAAGAAGCAACCACTCATGGTATTTTCTGTAATTAGATAAAACAATGGCTACTGGCTAATAAATATTGTTTTAACTTATAAAGTTTGCTATAGCTTATTTCTTTCTAAAAGACAGCTTTCCCCCTAAGTTTGGAAATCAATGTTAAAAATACAAGGTAGAGCTTTTATGTGTTTTTAAAATATTACCAGTATAAATCATATTTTATTGATATGTTTTGGCTACTTTTGTATATGATTTTTTATAGTGATGCTATAGGTAATTTGGGGCCATGTTAAGAAAATGGAGGGATCTTTATTTTATATGGTGATCTCATGCAGGGAATAAATGAGTTGTCATGTTTGAATTTAAGCATAGTTCTAGGACAGCTTGAAATTTTCTTTGATTATCCTATATGTATTAAAAGCCATTGTCCTAAATTTTTCCTAATGTAGCATAATTTTTTTTTGTATTTTTTTTCTTTTTTTGTTTTTATAGCTTCCATTCTAAAGCAAATTACTCTGCCTGGAAATAAAATTCTGTCGCTTCAGGCATCTCCTATTCAGAAACATAAAATAAAAGAGAATGGAACAACATGCTTCAGGTAAAGAAAATAAATAGTTGAGGCCTGGTCTGGTTTAAGGAAGTAATTTTTAAGAAATAAAATGATAACAGAATAATGCTTGAATAAAATAAATTGACACATTAAAAAATCTAGCATTAATTTATAGAGTATAATTTATAAACAGGGAAGTACACAGATTTTAAAGTTTTTTTATTAAATGAATTTTGATGTATTCTTCTGTGATCATAATCCAGATCAAGATACTGAACATATCCATCACCTTTATGCACCTTTCAAATCAATTACCCCCATTCCCTGCCTCTGGCAATCCCTATTCTTAAGTCTGTCCTTGTAGATGATTTCTATTCTGGAACTTCACAAAAAATGGAAAATTACATTATTACAGTAGTTTCTCTTGATCTTCAGCTTTGCTTTCTGCAGTTTCAATTGCCCACATTTAACTGTAGTTACAAAATATTTTGCAGAAAATTCTTGAAATACACAATTCATGACTTTTTAAAGAATTGTATTTATTTAAAGAGTTAGAGAGAGAGGGAAGTCTTCCATCTGCTGGTTCACTCCTCAAATAGCCACAACAGCTGGAGCTAAGCCCATCCAAAGCCAGGAGCTGGGAACTTTTTCTGGGTCTCCCACATGCATGCAGGGGCCCAAGGACTTGGGTCATCCTCCGATGCTTTCCCAGGCACTTTAGCAAGGAGCTGGATCAGAAGAGGAGCAGCCAGGTCTTGAACTGGTGCCCATATGGGGCGCCGGTGCTGCAGGTCTTTAACCCAGTGTACCACAGCACCAGTCCCACAATTCATGACTTTTAAAATGTATGTTGTTCGAGTAATGTGATGTGATCGAGTAATGTGATGTGATCGTCATGCCTAGTGTGTGAATCATTCCTTTGTTCAATGTATCCATGAGGTATATTGTATCCCTTGGTTAGTTACTTAGTAGCTATCTTGATTATCAGATCAACTCAGTATTTCTGTACTTGTATTCATGTGGCATGTAGTTGCTTAATGCTATGTCACAATGCCCACATCATTCGCTTCACTTTATCTCTTCATGTAGGCATTGTGTCATCTCATATTATCTTAAGAAAGATGATGAGTGCAGTATAAGAATATATTGTGAAAGAGTAACAACACATCCACATAATTAAAAAAAATTTTTTTTTTATTTTTTTTATTTTGAAAGTCAAAGTTACAGAGAGAGAAGAGACAGAGAGATATCTGCTGGTGCACTCCCTGGATGGTGGCAATGGCCAGCACTGGGCCAAGCCAAAGCTGGGAGCCAGGAGCCTCTTCTGGATCTCCCACATGGATGGCAGAGGCCCAGAAACTTGGAACATCTTTTGCTGCTTTTCCCAGGCCATTAGCAGGGAGCTAGATTGAAAGTGGAGCAGCCAGATACCAACTGGTGCCCATATGGGATGCCGGTGTCACCTGCTACACCATGGTGCAGTCCCTATCACATACTTTCTAACTGCGGTGCATTATAATTGTTTTATTCCTAGTTGTTCATTTCTTACAGTTCCTAACTTATAAGTTAAATTTTATCAAAGGTGTGTATGTATGGGGGAAAAAATAGGATCTGGGGGAGGGGATTTTTCCAGGAGCACCTATGGATACCAGAATCCACAAATGAACTCAAGACCCTTATATAAAATGATGTAGTATTTGCTTATAATCCTCCTGTATACATCCTTCCATATACATTAAACCATCTCTGAATTACAATACCTAGTACAATGTAAGTAGTTGTTATATTGTATTGTCTGTTACCAACAGAAAAATCTGCATGTTTAGTACAGATGCAAATTTTTTTCTCAAATATTTTCTATCCATGGTAGGTTGAAGTGTGGCTGATTCTTTTTCTCTTGAAGTACTCTAAATTCACCCCTTTTTGATCTTTTCCCTTCCAAAAGGTGCATCTCTCTCTCTCTCCTTTTTGCCCTCCTACGCCCAAGAATCTACACATTTCAAGGTCTGCTAATTTAAATTGCATGTAGCTCATGCTTCGATCTGCCTTTTTAGTTTTTTTTCTGACTTGGAATGACTTAGTCTTCCTCCCCATAGTATTCTTCATCCTTATACCTGCTGCTTGCTCTCTGGTCTCTATTTCTGGTAGTCCTCCACCCCTACCTCCAGTCTGCTTTTGTGACTATAAGCCTTGAGGCAACTGGGGTAGGGCTTGGGGTGGAGCTTGGGGTAGAGATAGGAACCCACAGGATGGAGAGAATGTGTACTACTTAGGGTTTGTTGTTTTTCATTTATAGATGGTTTGAAGTTTGGGTCTTCATGGTATGCTTAGGCAATGACTACTATTCTGTATTATTTTTGGAGGCAATATGTTGCTCCCCCTCTTCGTGGAGGAACGACACAGGACCCTGTGCTGTTCTTTTGTCTGCTCGGCCCTTCCCGGGTTTGCTGCTGGTTCTTCCCGGGTTGGCTACCGACCCTTCCACCTCCGTGGAAGGGCGGTTCCCCCTGCCACATTCCCCACTTCCGCAGGGGAGCGGCACACCGCCGGCCGGCTCTCTCGGGGGCTGCACAGGTGTTCCTTCAGGTAGATGTTCCTCTTAGATGTTCCTGGTGCATGCCGTCTCTCTCCTCCTTTATAGTCCTCCTCCGCCAATCCCAACTCGGCTGCCCACACGCCGAGTACGCTGCTCTCCTCCAATCAGTAGCAAGTCCTACAGTTTATTGGTTGAACTGGAGGCAGCTGTGTGGAAGCTGTTTACTTCTCTCCCAGCGCCATATTGTGGGAGAGCAGATGCATAGAATAAGTCTTAATTCCAGTAACTCAGTCTAGTCCGGGCTGCTCCCCACAGCAATATTGAAAGCCAATGATTTACTAGACAGTCATTGTCTTCCAGTTAAGTGAGTTTTGGTAAAAGGTTAAACCCATGTATGAAGTACCACAATCAAGAGACATTGAATATTTTCAGTATACTAAAGGATTCCTTTATGTAGCTCCTCAGCCAGTCCCCACTTTATACCCCAAGTCTTATACAACCATTCATCTGTTTGCTTGTCTTTATAGATTAGATTTGTCTTTCCTAGGGTTTTACATAAATGACATCATACAATTTGTTAGACCTCTTTTCCTCAGCATAATATGTTAGTGCATATATATGTGTCGCTCCCCGTCTTCGTGGAGGAACGACACAGGACCCTGCGCTATTCTTTTGTCTGCTCGGCCCTCCCCGGGTTTGCTGCTGGTTCTTCCCGGGTTGGCTACCGTCCCTTCCACCTCCGTGGAAGGGTGGTTCCCCCTGGCCACTTTCCCCACTTCCGCAGGGGAGCGGCACACTGCCGGCCGGCTCTCTCGGGGGCTGCACAGGTGTTCCTCCAGATAGATGTTCCTGGTGCTTGTTGTCTCTCTCCTCCTTTATAGTCCTCCTCCGCCAATCCCAACTCGGCTGCCCACACGCCGAGTACGCTGCTCTCCTCCAATCAGGAGCAGGATCAGCTCCTGGAGGTCATCACTCAAGTTGGCAAGAGGCAGCTGCGTAGAAGCTGTTTTCTCCTCTCCCAGCGCCATATTGTGGGAGAGCAGATGCATAGAATAAGTCTTAATTCCAGTAACTCAGTCCAGCCCGGGTTGCTCCCCACATATATGTATTATTACTATTTTAGTGCTGTGTAGTATTCCATTGTATGCACTGGATTGTTTCTCTTGTCACATGTTGAGGGGCATTTAGTTTTATTTTGGGCAGTTATGAATAAAGTTGCTAGGAACCCTATGTCTAAATCTGTATGAACATAGCTTTTCCCTAAGAGGTTGTACCATTTTACATTCCCACCAGCAGAGCCTGAAATCTTATTTTACGTTTTAATTTAAAATATTATTTATTTGAAAGGCAAGGAGAAAGGTATTGAGAGATCCCGCATTTGCTGGTTCACTCCCCCAAATGCCTGCCATGGCCAGAGTTAGGCCAGGCTGAAACCTTGAGCCAGGAGCTCAATTGTAGCTTCTCGCAGGGACCATATTTATTTATTTATTTATTTATTTATTTTGACAGGCAGTTAGACAGAGAGAGAGAAAGGTCTTCCTTTTTCTGTTGGTTCACCTTCCCAAATGGCCACTACGGCCTGCATGCTGCACCAATCCGAAGCCAGGATCCGGGTGCTTCCTCCTGGTCTCCCATGAGGGTGCAGGGCCCAAGCACTTGGGCTATCCTCCACCGCCCTCCCAGGCCTCAGCAGAGAGCTGGACTGGAAGAGGAGCAACCGGGACAGAATCCGGTGCCCCAACCGGGACTAGGACTCGGGGTGGCGGCGCCGCAGGCGGAGGATTAGCCTGGTGAGCTGCGGTGCCGGCCAGTTTTGTTTTTTTTTTTTTCTTAAAGATAGATTTATTTATTTATTTAAAAGGTAGAGGGAATGAGTGAGAGAGAAGGAAAGATTTTCCATCTACTGGTTCACTCTCCAAGCTCCAAGTAGCTGCAACATTCAGATCTGGCCAGACCAAAGCCAAGAGCCAGGAACTCCATCTTGGTCTCCCCTGAGGGTAGCATAGGCTCAAGTACTTGGGCTGTCTTCCACTGCCTTTGCAGGTGTGTTAGTGGGGAGTTGGATCAGAAGGAACAACTGCAATCCAAACCAGCACTCCCTGAAGGGATGCCAGTGTTGCAAGTAGCAGCTAAACTTGCTGGGCCACAATGCTGGCCAAATGGAGTTTGGGATAAATTCCCTCCATAAAGAAAACTCCAGTGTCTTAGCAGGCAGCAGAGGAACAGCCACCTCAGTGGTCAGTGACTGAGCTAGTTGAAAGCTAACTGTAATCTTCCCAAGATTGTGTAATTTTGGTTCCCCTGTCTCAGGATACAGTACCACAAGGAGGTCAGCTAAGACCTAGGGTACTTTGATTATGAACCCTAGTTTTTATTTCTTCAGTATTTTAAGAGTACCAAAAACTCACTATGCTTTTCATAGACTTTTTGCTTGGCTCCTTTGATTTTTCTTTTGTAGTGCTTTAATGGTAAATGCCTCTCTTCTTTATAGCATCATGGCCCATCCCTCAAGTGCTAGCAGCCTTGAAGCTGTGAACTCCAACTTTTTGTCTCCATCATTAAGAGATTACCCAATACTCTGTTGACTTTTCTGTCTTTTAGCAGTTGCCATTTCTGTGGCTTTTTAAGTGTCTTGTTCCACTTCAGGAATTAGCACATGCCTGAGGGAGAAACATGGAGAAAACTGGGGAGTTTCAGTGAGGTTCTCTTGTCTTAGGGCTGTGGCCCCATCAAGATCTAGCTCCCTTGTCAGTACTCTGATGCTTTCAAAACATCCTTTTAAAAATAAATGTTCTGGCTTTATTTGTTTTTAATGTGCAAAACAATATTCTTATGAGTGATGGTCTTGAATTGAAATACAAATCCCTCTGTAGTTTTTTTTTTTAAATATACTTTTTGTGTATTACAAATGTCTGTTGGAGTAGGGGTTTTGCAGTTCACTTTTGTTATGATATTTTGGTAAACAGATGTTCTTAATTTTGCAGAAGTTGGCTCTGACAATTTTTTCTGATTAGGTGTTATATAGGTCTTATTTATGGAGATAATAAAGATAATCTTTATTGTCTTCTAGAAACTTTGAAGTTTTGCTTTTTGTATGTAAATTTTTTAAAGATTTATTTATTTTTTGAAAGAGTTACACAGAGAGAGGAGAGGCAGAGAGGGAGGTCTTAGTTTTCTTTCCTTTTTTTTCCCCCCTTTGGTGGTGTATAGTAGGGGTCATCTTTATTTTTTCACCATATGAATAACCATGTGTTCCCACAGCATTATTGAGGAGTCTGTGCTTCCTTAATGATCTGTAATGTCTCCTGTGTTAAACCTGCATGGGTCCTTCCTGTCCTACTCTCTTTTGGTTAGTTAATCTTGAATTTCTATAGTATACTCTTTAAAAAATCTGTATTGAAGTTATAGTAAACTAAAAAGATTTATTTATTTATTTGAAAGAGTTACACAGAGAGAGAGAGAGGGAGAGGCATAGAGATAGAGAGGTCTCCATCTACTGGTTCACTCCTCAATTGGCCACAAGAAGCCAGGAGCCAGGAGCTTCTTCCCAGTCTCCCACATGGGCACAGGGGCCCAAGGATTTGGACCATCTTCCACTGCTTTCCCAGGCCACAGCAGAGAGCAGATTTTTTTTAAGGATTTATTTATTTTTTACTTGAGAGTCAGAGTTACATAGAGAGAGGAGAGGCAAAGAGAGAGAGAGGTTTTCCATCCGATGGTTCACTCCCCAGTTAGCCACAATGGCTGGAACTGCACCGATCTGAAGCCAGGAGCTTCTTCCCGGTCTCCTACATGGGTGCAGGGGCTCAAGGACTTGGGCCATCTTCTACTGCTATCCCAGGCCATAGCAGGGAGCTGGATAGGAAGTGGAGCAGCCAGGACTAGAACCAGCACCCATATGGGATGCCAGCGCTTCAGGCCAGGGCTTTAACCTGCTGCACCACAGCGCCAGCCTTGAGAGCAAACTTTTAAGGAGAATTTATTTATTTGAGAGGTAGAGTTACAGACAGTGAGAGGGAGAGATAGACAGAAAGGTCTTCTATCTGCTGGTTCACTCCCCAAATAGCTGCAAAGGCCAGAGCTGGGCTGATCCAAAGCCTGGAGCCAGGGGCTTCCTGCGGGGGCCCAAGTGCTTAGGTCATCTTCTACTGCTTTCCAAGGCCATAGCAGAGAGCTGGATCAGAAGAGGAGCATCCAGGACTAGAACTGGTGCCCATATGGGATGCTGGCACTGCAGGTGGAGGATTAGCCTACTGTGCCACAGCACTGGCCCCAATAATATTTTTGACAATGGCATTTTTTTGTTGTTAATACAAATCAAAAGAGGTGTATTGTTTAAAAATACCAATGGCCTAATTATTTCTAATAATTTTAGATTGTTTTAGGTTACTTATATAGACAATGATGTTCAGGTGAAATTAGAATTACAGGTTGGGGCCAGCATTGGAGTGCAGTGGGTTAAGTTGCTGCTTGTGAAGCTGGCATCCCATATTGGGTTGCTGGTTTGAGTCTCAGGCTGCTCTGCTTACAGTCTAGCTCCCTGCTAATGTTCCTGGGAAAGCAGCAGAAGATGGCCCAAGTACTTGGACCCTGCTACCCATGTGGAAGGCCTGGATGAGTTCCAGGCTCCTAGCTGTTTCCTGGCCCAACTCTTGCCTTTGTGACCATCTGGGGAGAGAGCCAGTGGATAGAAGATCTCTCTTCTCTCTGCCATTCTCTCCCTCTCTTTTTTTTCTAACTCTGCCTTTCAAATTTGCTTTAAAAAAATTGTGAGTTGGCAATTTTTTTCTTTGCGCATTTATAAAATGTCATTACATTGTTTTTCTGGTATTCATGTATGTGTTCACATTCAAAGATAAACATAAGGAAAAGTCACCATGAATCAGACTGCAAGGGAAATAGCAACACATTTGGAACAACAATGACTTCAAACATTGGATGATCAAACTGATTGGTAAAAACCTATTAAAAATATTAAAAAATAAAATATGGAATAAAAAATTTAAAAAGCAACAGCTATTTATTAAAAAATGCCTAAAATATTTGAAAAGGAACCAAAAAGGACCTTCAGAAGTGACAAATGTAGTTAACTCAAAACTTCTTTCTGTGGGAAAGTCAGATTATACCTGAGGGCCTAAGTTGAATTTCCTTTATTCTAGAGAGGATTTGTGACTGTTGTTAGTAGGAACCAGGGATGATTCTTTACTTGAAACCACTTTAGTCTTGTTTTTGGGAGCCTAACTTGTCTTGGGAGTTTCTCTCTGACACAGTTCTCTCACCGTGTCAGAGACACAAGAACCAGTACAAGCCACAGGCATTTGCCCCTGACACAGGTCTTCCTTTAGGTTGTTCTCATTGCTTATTTTTCCTGACACCTTTTTTTGGACAGATTCTGTGAACCCAACAATGGAATGAAAATGTCTTGTGCTGTTCTAGTTATAATGCCATGTAATGGCTTCTCAGTAAATGTAGTCCATTTACTGCCTGGAGCAAAAATGTCACCATTAGTATTTTCTTGGATTTCTGACATTACTTTTGTTAATTTATCTGAATGCTTATTGCTTTCTAAACTTAGGTATGTATACTAAATACATAGTTATTTTTTTCCCAATCTTTTGTTTCACTTATAAATTTTTTCAGTGTCTTTTGCATATTGAAATTTAAAACCACATTATCAGGTTAACCAACCTCTTTTTGACATTTTTAAATTAAATTTTTTAATTTCAGAAGCAGAGAGAGACAGATAAGGAAAAAGCTGCTCCTACTGGTTCACTCCCCAAATGCTCACAACAGGTATCAGAGAACACTATGCAAGTTTCTTGTGTAGGCTGCAGGACCAGTCAGTTAAGTCATCACTGCTGCCTCCTTGGGTTTGCATTGGCAGGAAGCTGGAGTCAGGAGCCAGAGCCAGGAATTGAGTCCAAGCATCTGATGTGGGATGCATGACATGGGCATCTTGTGTGCTAGGTCAAACATGTGCCTCCTTTATGGCTTTTGAATTAGAAGATTCTTCCTTTGTAATGATGTTCTCTGCTTTCTTGCAAGACACCTATACAGATTTACCTCATATACGCATAGACATTTACATCTTCAATAATTTTTTTTAAGATTTGATTATTTAATTGAAAGGCAGAGTTAACAGAGAGACAGAGAGAGCTTCCATCCACTGGTTCACTCTTCAAATGGCCGTAACGGTCAGGGCTGGACCAGGCTGAAGCCAGGAGCTTCATGTGGATCTCCCACATGGATGACTGGGACCCAAGCACTTGGACCATCTGCTTCTTTCCCAGGTGCATTAGCACAGAGCTGGATCAGAAGTGGAACAACTGGGATGCAAATCTGCACCTTTATTTTTCATATCTGATAGCATCAATCCATTTTCTTTAATCAAAAGTATCCTGATTTTACTTTCATTCATTGTTATTACTGTACTTGGATTTTAAAATAAGCATGGCAGTTCCATGAAAGTTCTGTATTGAGATTATGTGACTAGGTTAATTCATGGGAAGAAATCACTTTTTTTTTTTTTTTTTTGGACAGGCAGAGTTAGAGAGAAAGACAGAGAGAAAGTTTTTTTTCTGCTGGTTCACCCCCCAAATGGCCACCATGGCCGGCGCGCTGCGCCGATCTGAAGCCAGGAGCCAGGTACTTCTCCTGGTCTCCCATGCGGGTGCAGGGCCCAAGAACTTGGGCCATCCTCCACTGCCTTCCCAGGCCACTGCAGAGAGCTGGACTGAAAGAGGAGCAACCGGGACAGAATCCAGCACCCCAACTGGGACTAGACCCCGCGGCAGAGGATTAGTCTAGTGAGCCATGCTGCTGGCCAGATTTGACTTTTTAACATTATGGAAAATTCTTATCTGTATTTGTTATAGAATTCAGTTAGGTTGTAGGGAACAGAAAAGCTGAAAAACAGTTGTGTAAGTAAGATAGAAAATTATTTCTCCTATTCAGAACTGGAAGTATTCTGACAGCTCCAACTGTCATGATCTATGGTGTTAGGAGCCAGGACTCGAACCGGCACCCATAAAGTATGCTGGCACTGCAGGCAGCAGCTTTACCCACTATCCCACAGCACTGGCCCCTGTGATAGCTTTAAAAAAAAAAAAAAAAAAGCACTTTGGGCAGGCGCTGTGGCTCACTAGGCTAATCCTTTGCCTGCGGCACCGGCACTCCGGGTTCTATTCCTGGTTAGGGCACTGGTTCTGTCCCGGTTGCTGCTCTTCCAGTCCAACTCTCTGCTGTGGCCTGGGAAGGCAGTGGAGGATGGCCCAAGTGCTTGGGCCTTGTACCCTCATGGGAGACCAGGAGGAAGCACCTAGCTGCTGGCTTCGGATTGGCTTTGGATCGGCGCTGCGCTGGCCATAGCAGCCATTTGGGGGGTGAACCAACAAAAGGAAGACCTCTCTCTCTAACTCTGCCTGTCCAAAAAAAAAAACCTTACATATTTGAGACAGAGAGGTCTTCCATCTGTTGATTGACACCCTAGATGGCCGTATCAGCTGGGGCTGGGCCCGGCTGAAGCCAGGAATTTCCATGTGGATGACAGGGGCCCAAGTACTTGGGCTATCTTCTGCTGCTTTTCCCAGGCCATTAGCAGGGAGCTGGATCAGAAATAGAGCAGCTGGGACATAAACCAGTATCTATATGGGATAGAAGGTGACAGCTTTACCTGCTATGCCACAATGCCAGTCAGTGATGTCTTTGTAACCTAAATTTTGTTTCCTGGATAATTAATATTATGAGCACTTTAGTTACTATTAAAATGAAAATTAAAATAGACTCACTGACTTTTGTTAAATAATAGGAAGTAGTATATGTATGGCATTAAATCTTGTCTTGACTAAACAAAATGAGGTTTAATAATATGGAGTGATATCTGCCTCTTTTTCAAAAACTACCTGGCTAACTTAATTTTTGTTATTGTTCATTTGTGACTCTTTTTCACTAGGAAAATCCTGTTTTCTATTCTGTTGGTCAGTGTAACTTCAATGAGTATTGGAAGCCGTACAATGGTTAGACACAAGAGGGTGCCAGATATTCATGTTTTATCCATCAGATTTTGGGACCAAAAGTAACAAGTATTATAGTACTTATTTGTGTTTGTTTAGTTAGCCCTGTTTAAACTGACTAGGAATTTGGTGATAAGGACTCAATAATGTGATAATATTCTACGGTTAAGATGTTTTTATTAGAGTCCTTATATTTTAGGGTTCTATAATATTTGTAGATGGATAATACAAGGGTATTTCCAAAGTTTTTCATGGGCCAGTTCTAGACCTGGCTGCTCCACTTCTGATCCAGCTCTCTGCTGAAAAAGCAAGGAAGGCAGTGGAAGATGGGCCCCAGCCATCCACATGGGAGACCTGGATGGAGTTCTAGGCTCCTCACTTCCACTTGGCCCAGTCCCAGCTATTGTGGCTGTTTAGGAAATGAAACAGCAGATGGAAGATATCTCTGTCCTTCTCCCTGCTTCCCCCTTTATCCCTCTCCTCCCTCCTCTCTTCTTTCTTTCCTCTTCCTGTAACACTGCCTTTAGAATAAGTACATTTTTTAAAAAAGATTTATTTATTTGAAAGAGTTACACAGAGAGAGAAGGAGAGGCGGGGTGGGGGGCAGAGAGAGAGACGGGGAGAAAGAGAGAAATTGGCTGCAACAGCCAGAGCTGTGCGGATATGAAGCCAGGAGCCAGGAGCTTCTTCTGGGTCTCCCACGCAGGTGCTGGGGCCCATGGATTTGGGCCATCTTCTACTGCTTTCCCAGGTTACAGCAGAGAGCTGGATCAGAAGTGGAGCATCTGAAACTCAAACCGGTGCCCATATGGGATGCCAGCACTGCAGGTGGCAGCTTTACCGGCTATACTACAGCGCTGCCTCCAAATAAATACATTTTTAAAAGAAATATTCATTAAATGATAATGTACATTTTTCAAAATAACTTTTTTGATGTATTCTTGGATACATATATTATTTCTAGTAGAGAAGGTATTTTAACAGTTTAGTATGTTTCAGCATTTGTTTAAAAAAGGCACTTTTAGAAAATAATATAGGTTGTTACATACTGTTTGCATAGATAATATTATTTCCATCAGTTTTAATGTTCATTTTTTCCACATTGGAGGAATCTAGTTCTCTATTGTATATTATATGTGTGTTTAGTTGTCATCTTATGTAATTCATTGTCTCCTGTAATGAGTCCTATTTGTCTTTATGGGTTACAAATATATCAGTTATATATCTGGTTATATAATATTTGATATAGTGATTAATCATTCCTGTGCAAGAATTTTTAAAAGAGAGGGAAAAGAGTCTCTGGTGACAAATCTCTCATCATGGGAAGATAAGGGAAACATAGAAACATCCGCATTCGAACATAGGGTTACAATTCAATGAAAAGATCTCATGCTAAATCTTGATGGAAATTAGATTTTTGAACATTCCACACAGGAGATTACATGAGTAAAGACTCAGATGAGATTGTGAAGTCTCAAAGTTTTCAGTTACATTTTGTTAGACTAAAATTATGTTTAGAGGGGCTGGTGCTGTGGCATAGTGGGTGAAGCTGCCACCTGTAGTGCAGGCATCCCATATGGGCACTGGTTCAACTCCTGGCTGCTCCGCTTCCAGTCCAGCTCTCTGCTATGGACTGGGAAAGTGGTAGGAGATGGCATAAGTCCTCGGGCCCCTGCACCCACGTGGGAGACCTGGAGGAAGCTCCTGGGTTTAGGATCAGCACAGCTCTGGCTGTTGCAGCCAATTGGGTAGTGAACCAGTGAATGGAAAACCTCTCACTCTCTCTCTCTCTGTCCCTGTCTCTCTCTCTCTCTCTCTCTGCCTCTCCTTTTCTCTCTGTGTAACTCTTTCAAATAAATAAATAAAATAAATCTTATAAAAATTATGTTTAGGAAAAATCATCCTTGTACTTTTATACAGAATAAACTGAGAGACTTTAGAGGTGAAAATTGAAGGTTGATGTTCTGTTGGCTGGAGACAGGGCATCTATTGGAAATTTATAAATATAGGAAAGGGCTGGTAGATACTTTTGAAATGGTTTACAAGTAAATACTTTCTAGTATAATAAAGGTCAACAGTTTCAGAGTTAGCCAGGAAACTTTGTTAACATTTTGGATTCTGGTAAGATCTAGAATGAAATCTTTGGAGACTGGAATATGGCAAGAATTTGTTTCTTAAAAACCCTGATAATATTTATGATGTTCAGTACCACTTTAGGGACTTTGCAGCAGCTCCCAAAAAGTGGTCCACAGAAAAGAGTTTTGAAACTGATAGCTCATTCAAGGATTTTCAAGATTCAGACAATTTTCATAATAATAATGTTACTTGCTTTTTTTTCACTATTTTCTGTACCGATGGCTCAAAAAAAAAAAAAGAAAGAAAGGTCGTTTTAATTCTGGACCCTTGAGGACACACCTTTTAAATAGCCTCTGTGACAAAATGGAAAGTTTATATAAAGCTCTTCAGTGTGCCAGAGTACAGTGATTGTCTCAAGACAAGTTTTTTCACTTGCGTTTGATTTATAAACTGAGCTGACCTCTTTTTTCATAGACTACTGTTTTTGACTTGAAAGAACATAAGAAAGACACACTATGATTATTTAAGCTTGAGAATTTTGCAAACATCTTGGAAAAATCTACTGTTTGCTAATGATAATTGAGCTTTCCAGAAAAAATTAAAAATTTGAAGAACTTAAATCCACTACAGTGAGTTTGACTGCTTACCAATACTTAGATTTTCTGATCTGATAGAGATATTAACAGGTAAATTTTAGATTTTGTATAATGAGTCTGAATTTGGGAGATCTGTATAACTTAGTGAACTGTGTAACACAGTTTTCCATATACCAAGGCACGATGTCACAAAACCATGCATGGGTAAAAGATTCATTCAAAGTCTAAGAGTACCAATGGATTTTAAAGAGATTTGCAGAAATAGATGACAAAAGCCACTCTTCTTATGGATTATTTTTTAATTTTATTTTCTTTGTTTTTATAAACATATTATTTATGTTACCATGTAATGGATTTGTTATTTTTCAGTGAATCTGTAACATTCTTTTTCATTTGCTAATATAGGTTGTGCTCAAAATTACATGATAGTTATAATTTCACTTCTACTTTACAGATAAAGGGATTGATGAATAGAAATGGAAAACACTTGTCCACAGTTATCCTAATAATTGTCAGAACAGTGCCTGAAAACTGATCCTCTTTAGCTCTAAAATCAGTACTTTTTAATTTTTATAGTTCAATATTGTTCCAGGTGTGGTCCACAGGCCAGGTATTAGTCTCTCCAGCCTGTGACTGAGATGTCATACAGGTTCCCTACCCTGATAGAGAAGCAAGATGCAGTTTACCAGAGGCCTATGTAGTGGCACAAACTGAGATTATAAGCACTTGATGTTGTATATATATGAGTAATATGTGTAACTGTCATGTGAAGTTACCTTTAACAACTCCAATTTTATTTTTAAGTTAAGTATGGGGTTATGTGAGGCGTTTTCAGAAAGTTCGTGGGTAAATGGAATTAAAAGGTAAGTTTAGATGCAGGTATTTATACTAGCCATAAAGATGCCAGCTGGGAACGCAGGTCCCAAATAGTGTCTGGGTTCAGTTCCTGGCCTATTAATATGGATCTTTGGAGACTGTAGTGATGGGTCAAGTAGTTGGGTTCCTGCCATCCACCAGCTCCCAGCTATAGCTCTTGTGGCTGTTGTGGACATTTGGGGAGTGGGTCAGCAGCTGGGAACTCATTATGTCTTTCTGCATGTTTTTCTTGCCTCTCGAATAATTAAGATAAAGTATTAAAAAATGCACTCTGGTTAAAAAACCTTTAAATCCATACATAGTTTTTATAGTATGCATTTTCTGTGAACTTATGAAATTTTACTTGTTATTTTTATTTTATTTGGAGTCTGAGAAAGAGACAAAGACACGGACACTCAGTGCTCTCCCATTCACTGGCTTACCTCCCAAATGCCCACAACAGTCAGGGCTGGGCCAGACAGAAGCCAGGAGACCTGATTGGATCTGGGTCTCTCACATGGGTTTTAGGGATCCAGGTTCTTGAACCCATCATCTGCTACCTCTAAGGGTGCGCGTTAGCAAGAAGGTGGATGGGAGGCAGGGTACCTGCAACTTGAACCAGGCACTCAGATATAGGCTATGGGTGTCCTTAGCAAAGACTTAACCTTAGCGACCAAACGCCCCTCCCCCCACTCCACCTCTACTTACCGCCCCCGCAAACTTTTTATAGTTCTCTCCTGTTGTGTCCACATAAACAACTCTTCAAATTGCAGTCTCTCTCCTTCATATTCGTCCAAAGAGCGTCCTCAATAAGAGTCAGAGAGGAACCTTAGAAAGCAGGTAATCCAGATCATTCAATTTTCAGAGGAGGATACAGAGTTCCCAAGATGTTAAATAACTGATTAGAGTTCTGTTCCATAGTGTACTGACTTTTCACTGAAATAAACTTGATCTTTTAGAGAGATTTTTACTCAGACTTTTCAAGTTATTTAACTCACATTTTGGTCATCGTCATCCTTAAGTGTGTGATTTCTACCATTCTTACACATTGGATGTTTAAATGTATTAAGTCTAGCATTTTATCTTTGATTTAGCTTGTATCTCTTATATGTTGGAGTATGGGCTCTTTCCGTTCCTCACCCCTATTCTACTGCTTTTTAAAGTTGAACATCAGAGGCCTTCATTTCTTGAGCGTTTGACAGTTGTAATTTATTTCCTTTTTCTGTACACAAGTGTATTACAATTAAGTTAATTTAAATCTATTGCCATGAAACCACATGATAAACCATTTGGCCCATGCCATAAAAAGAAACCAGCATCTTTCTGATATTATGCGTTGGTATATGAGTTAACACCAGTAATGTGTTTGTCATTACATGAGTTTGTAAGGATACTGTGAGGGACTTCTATTATTTCATTCCTCCCTGTCTTTACCCTTAACCATATGTACCCCTCTTGTATAATAGCCATTTAATAGTTCTGTTATTTAAAAAAAAGTTTAATTTTGATGTGCAAAACAGGGAGCTCAAACATTTTGCATTTTATATGTGTCTTATGTGTATATGTATGTGTGTGCATATGTGTAGTTTTATTGTTTCTATGAGTATATGAGCTCTTTGGAGCCAGTTTCTTGATAATGAGGTTTTAATGAATTCAGTTAGACCAGCAGCAGAACATACCAAAAGTCTGAAACAAAAACAAAACTAGTTTTTTTTTTTTTCTTGACAGGCACAGTGGACAGTTAGAGAGAGACAGAGAGAAAGGTCTTCCTTTGCCGTTGGTTCACCCTCCAATGGCCACCGCGGCCAGCGCACCGCGCTGATCCGATGGCAGGAGCCAGGTACTTATCCTGGTCTCCCATGGGGTGCAGGGCCCAAGCACTTGGGCCATCCTCCACTGCACTCCCTGGCCACAGCAGAGAGCTGGCCTGGAAGAGGGGCAACCGGGACAGAATTCGGCGCCCCAACCGGGACTAGAACCCGGTGTGCCGGCGCCGCAAGGCGGAGGATTAGCCTAGTGAGCCATAGCGCCGGCTACAAAACTAGTTTTAATACATGTTTTAAAACATTTCAGAAGAGCTAGTTGAGTACACTTCTTCTCAAGGGCCTTTATGTGGATACGGACCTGTCAGGATTTCTACTGCCCTTCAGTGAAAGAATAGAATGCGGGGGAAATCTGAGGGACTTTTAGCCATCTTGGATGGAAACAAATATGTCTGTTTTCCTTTCTTTGTCTTTCATTGCAAAGGATTTGTGGATGACATAGTTTAACTCTAGATCCCTTTTAGTTTATCTCATTTACCAAATAGATAAGAAGAGATGAGCCTTAGAAGACAAAGTTGCTTCTAAACTGTCTTTTTGACATTATTTGTGTGCTAGTGGTTGGAGACACTAATTAGCTTTAAAGGCTTATGGCGAAAGATAGCCATTCTTCAGTTCTCCTCTTGATTGGATAAATTAAGTAAAAAAAATGCCATTAGTTCCAAGGAGAGATCTGTAATTCTTTTCTCACTGAAATCACTCTTACCCACATACCCTACCAAAAAAACTGTAATTTTTTTTTCCTATTAGAGATGAAGATGACATCAATGATGTGACTTCCATGGCAGGGGTCAACCTTCATGAAGAAAATGCCTGCATCTTAGCAACAAACTCTGAACTGGTTGGCACACTCATTCAGTCATGTAAAGATGAACCATTTCTTTTCATTGGAGCTCTTCAAAAGAGAATTTTAGATATTGGTGAGTATAGAGTTAAGATTATTGACCTGAAATGAATGAGTGAAAATGTTATTCAGAGAGACAGCCTGGAACTCTTGAAGCTTAAATAAGGCTCTAGAAATACTGATTTCATGGGTGTTACAGAAAGAAATATTTTTTTTAAATTAGTGATATAACTTAAAATGCATGATCTGTGGTTTCTGAATTGGATATTAGAAATTGATATTCATATCTCTTTATGGGAGAATGGGTGTGTATTTTTGCATGAATATATACTATGGCATACTGTTTTTTTTTTTTGTCTTACACTTCCTTGGTTGCCTTTAAAGCATCATGTGTATAAATGCACACTTATGTTACATGTTTGTGTTTATGAAATATAGCAATAGCCAATAGAGAAAGTCTCCTTTTCCTTGTCTCAACCCTGAAATTTAAAATTATCCTTGCTCTAAAAGAACTGAGTTAGAATATTAAGGTTCTTCTAGATCCAGAAATAGTGGGCAGTTATCTGCATTGTCTGAAGGAAAATGGAAGAGAATATACTAATGTTATTCTTTAGCCAACAGCTTTTTGCTGTTTAATCACAAGCCCACATTAATGTGAAGCACTAATATTTCCCCAAATTAACTGAAAAAGGCAACAGATTGAAGAGAACTGCTGTTGCATGTGAGTTGTGTCCCTTCTAAATGGTTGCTGACCCCGAGACTTGGTCAGAAACCAGCTCTTGTTCTCCCATATCAATGTTGGAGATCAGAGTATAAGAAGCTTTACATTTTACATTGAAGGCTTCCTACAAAATGTGAAGTTTTCTGATTTTTATATACTCTCGGTACATTTAAAAACTACAAAATGTATTGCTATTACATGTATTAAGTCTACTTCATATTTAATAAGTAAAGGAGCTACTGTGTGCTGTTATACAAATGACCATGTTTTTCATTTCTAATTTAAATTAAGGATATATTCTTTCTTTTTTTCTGAAAACCGGAAAGTACAAGTAGTCTAAAATAAAAGATAGGAACTCAGAAGAGCTGTTTATAAAATATTTGTTGTTCAGTTGTGTTTTGCCTGCCTTCTGTCTATCCTTTCTTTTTTCCTTTTTTTACTTCACATTTGTATTTGTACTTTCCAGTACTTTGGAACAGACCTAAGCACTATTCCTTCTTGCTATGGCTTGGTAAATTTACTGGTTTTTTAACACCTGTATGCCATATAAATATTTGGAGCTTTGGTAGAGGAGAAGTGGGTACTGTACTTGGTTTAATTGGGTCCTGTCCTCTCCAGATTTTATTTATGGTTTGATTTAAACCTTGACTATGCTTTTTTTTTTTTTTTTTTAATTTGACAGAGTTAGACAGTGAGAGAGAGTGTCAGAGAAAGGTCCTTCCTTCTTCCGTTGGTTCACCCCCCAAATGGCCACTACGGCCGGAGCTATGCCAATCCGAAGCCAGGAGCCAGGTGCTTCCTCCTGGTCTTCCCATGAGGGGGCAGGGCCCAAGCACTTGGGTCATCCTCCACTGCCCTACTGGGCCACAGCAGAGAGCTGGACTGGAAGAGGAGCAACCGGGACTAGAACCTGGCACCCATATGGGATGCTGGTGGCGCAGGTTGGGGATTAACCAAGTGAGCCAAGGCACCAGCCCCTTGACTATGTTACAAAGAAGTTTTTAGCATTGAAAGAATATTTTTTGATCAGTTAGGACAAGTATCAGCAACTTTTCCTCACAAAGGGCTAGATGATAAATATTTGCCACTCTGTGGGCCATATTGTTTCTGTTGCAACTGCTTGATTCTGCTGTTGCTGGGAAAAAACAGCCATAGTATGTGAGTAAATGGGCAAGACTATTGTCAGAATCAGCTTGGGCTGCTGTAACAAAACACCATAAACTGGATGGCCTAAATGACAAACATATTTTTCACAATTCTAGAGGTTAGAAATGTGAGATGAGGGTACTTGCAGGGTCAGATTCTTGGTGAGGGCCTCTTCCTGGTGTTTGGGCAGCTATCTGCCTCCTGTGTCTGTGCTTGTTATCTGGCCTCTCTGTTAGGGCACAAATTGGATTCTTGAGGTTTTTACCTTCATGACCTAATTATTCTCAAAAGAGCCTACTCCAAATACTTCTTGTTGGGATTACGATTTTAGTATGAATGTTGGGGCAAAAAACATGTAGCCTATTATAAATGTATTTCCATAAACTACTTTAAAAAGATAAATGAGATTTGATTTGTTATCCATGGTTTGACAGCCTCTGAGAGTAGGTTAATAATGATGTACGAACTTGTTATACAATATAATGGAAAACTGCAAAAGTTCTTAACTTTTGGATCATTTAAGCTCATTTTTTGAAGTTATTTTTGAAATGTTTTTGTTTTTGTTTTTGAGAGGCAGAGAGGGAGAATGAGCTACCGTCTGCTCATTTGCTCCCTAAATGTCTGCAGTGGCAGGGGCTGGACCAGGTTGAACCCAGGAGCTGGGAATCCAGTTCAGGTTTCCTATGTGTGTTTCAGCATCCAAACCACTTGAACTATCACCTGCTGCCTCCCAGTGTCTGTATTATCAGGAAGCTGGAATCAGGAGCACAGCCTGAACTTGAAACCAGGCAGTATGATATGGAATGAGGGCAACGCAAGCACCATCTCAACTGCCAGGCCAAAAGCCTAAGCCTATCTAAGCCTTTTGTTTTTTATTTTTTTTCTTTCTTAAAAAGTAAAACCATAGTGTGAATAGAGATGTATTCTAGGAATGTTTTCTATTAATAATAGTCCGTCTTTCCAGATTATATCAAAGCCAAAGCCAATCTTTTGTAAATATTTATTTATTTATTTGAAAGCCAGGGTGAAGGAGCGACAGAGGGAAAGGTCTTCCATCTACTGGTTCACTCGCCAAATGGCCATCAGGGCTGGGCCATGCCGAGGCCCAGAGCCAGGAGCTTCTTCTGGGTCTCTCACATGGATGGCAGGGGTTCCAGCACTTGGGCCATCTTCTACTGCTGTCCCTGGTGCCTTAACAGGGAGCTAGATCAGAAGTGGAGCAGCCATTACAGCGCTGCATGCAGCAGCTTAACCTGTTGTGCCGTAGCACTGACCCCAAAGCTATTCTTCAAAATCAGAAATTATAAATTTGTGGGTGGTGTTGTAGTATAGCAGGTAAACCTGTTGTCAGCACTGACGGCATCCCACATAGGTTCAAGTCACGGCTGTTCCAATGCTTACCCAGCTGATGGCGTAAAAAAAAGCAGTGGAAGATGTCTGAAGTGCCTGGGACCTGGACACTCTCTGTATGTTTTTCTCCCTCTCTCTCTGTAACTCCGACTTTCAAATAAATAATTTACTCAATCAATTTTCTTGGAAATAAAAGGATCTTTATTCTACTTGAATAATGTTAAGAGATTAAATGACAATGCTCCCCCCCCCCATTACCTTAATTGAATTGTACAGGCATTTAAAAAAAATCACATAACAAGCATGCGATCACCAACTAGATCTTCTTAATTATGAAGTGGGAATTTTTCTATAAACTCTTTAATTTTATAACCTTAAGTTGTATTTTATTACAAATGTAATGATGATATTTTTGACATTTGGTTATTCCCCAAGTACTTGCTTCTATTATTTTTAAAATTTGGATTTTTTTTTTACTTCAGATGAATTAACTTTGTTTTATAAATGTATATGAAGTTATATGCAAAAATTCCCAAATAGTAAATATTTTTAAATGCTAATTTTCTTTAAGCCTGAAATGATATGTTATCTCCTGCCTGTCCTATGTTTTTTTTTTGTTTTTGTTTTTGTTTTTGTTTTTTTTGACAGGCAGAGTGGACAGTGAGAGAGAGAGACAGAGAGAAAGGTCTTCCTTTGCCGTTGGTTCACCCTCCAATGGCCACCACGGCCGGCGCACTGCGGCCGGTGCACCGTGCTGATCCGCTGGCAGGAGCCAGGTACTTATCCTGGTCTCCCATGGGGTGCAGGGCCCAAGCACTTGGGCCATCCTCCACTGCACTCCCTGGCCACAGCAGAGAGCTGGCCTGAAAGAGGGGCAACCTGGACAGAATCCGGCGCCCCGACTGGGACTAGAACCCGGTGTGCCGGCGCCGCAAGGCGGAGGATTAGCCTAGTGAGCCGTGGCGCCGGCCTGTCCTATGTTTAGTTGTAATTCAAATCATTGGATTATTTTAAAATTGTCCTGTCCTTTTCCATAGAGGACCTCTCACTATTTATGCTGAGGGTTTCTTTTTTTTTTTTAATAAAATAGATTTGACTCTAGTGTTTTTTCTACTTGAATCTGAAATTAGAGATGAATTAAGTTTTGTTACAAAGTGATGAATTACATTTTGAAGGCTTGGCTTATGGGTCATTGCGTAATTTTACATCTTTCTAT
This sequence comes from Oryctolagus cuniculus, assembly GCF_964237555.1. NCBI lineage: Eukaryota > Metazoa > Chordata > Mammalia > Lagomorpha > Leporidae > Oryctolagus > Oryctolagus cuniculus. Next base: position 51,425,552 of record NC_091441.1, on the reverse strand, counting down.
TTGGGTTACTGTGGACCACGTTTTAAAGTATAATATTTATGATACGTCATTGTATTAAGAGATGTTGACTTTTAACTAAAGTGTATTTTTGATGTAGTCATTTGCCCTTTGATGAGCATGTTTTAGATAAATTGGAATGCAAAATCAAACAGTATTCTCAAAATTCTCAAAAAAATTTTCAGAATGTGTATATGCATTTGTTGAAAACAATTGCAGTATCACTTTTTTTTTTTTTTGAGGGTTTGTTTATTTATTTGAAAGGCAGAGTTACAGAGAGGCAGAGGCTGAAACAGAGAGAGGACTTCCATCTGCTGGTTTGTCGCTCCCTTGCCCGCAAAGGAACGACGTTGCTCGCAGCTTATCGGTCTTCAGTAGACTTTTATTTAAACAGGATAGAAAGAGAAACCCTTGAGCAAGGGGAGCTCCGAAAGAAAGGGGAAGCTCCCGTTACTATTACACGAACGGGTTATATAGTATATCATAGCAGAAGCATGTAATGCAAGCTTAGTCCATGCTACAGTCCATGCGGCGGTGCTCCAATCGGGTGCCTGATCACGCACAGTCCATGCACTCCTTGTCCAACCATAAAGGTGATCACGTGTCTTTATCCAGTCGAGCTCCTGGTCACGTAGCAGGCGGCTCAGACGCCAGCAGAAAGCTTATCGTTGCTCCACCTGTTGTTTTCTCAACTCTTGGTCAGTGGGAAAAGAAGTATGGGAAGTCCCAAGGCCATAGTTGTAGACTCAACCCTGGGGTTATGGAAAGGTCCCGATATCGCAGCTCAACAGAAACCATAAACATCCACGCAGCAGTAACTATTGCAAACGGTCAGCAAGCTAAGCCTTAGCATGTGGGCCCATGGCCGGCTCATGGGTCCCCACACTGGTTCACTCCCCAGATGGCCACTGTGGCCAGAGCTGTGCCGATCCAAAGCCAGGAGCTTCTTCCAGGCTTCCAACATGGTGCAGGAGCCCAAGGAGTTGGGCCATCTTTTGCTTTCCAGGCTGTAACAGATAGCTGGATCAGAAGTGGAGCAGCCGGGAATCAAACCAGTGCCCATATAGGATGCTGGTACTGCAGGTGGTAGCTTTACCTGCCATGCCATAGCACCGGCCCCTGTACTATCACTTTTAAAAGCCCATTTAAATTGGACTACCTATTGCCTATATCTTTAGATTTAGCTGTTTATGAACACCAGTAGATTAACTGTGCCCCAAAAATACTATTTTAATACTGTTAAGGTTGATTTGTGAATGAGCTTCTGCCTTTGGGTATGTGGTCCAAATTGTTTTCCTGAAGCTTTCTTCCTAGACAGAAGTCTAGGTCTAGTTTAGAGCTATAGAAGGAATTTCTGATGAGAGCAAAGTTATTCAGATGGGTGGGCAAAATGGGCTTTTAGCCAACAAACCAGGTCAGTTTGTGAGAAGATGAGCCAGTTCAAATAAGCGTGATTGGTAATGGATTTAAAGTATGTAGATATGTCTTATACACAAGGCATTAACAGAGACTCACAATCTGAATTTGTTGAAATAAATGTCGTAAGTTGTTAACAGTGTCAGGGTGAAATATAACTTTCTGTGTTTTTTTTTAATTACTGAAATTAACAGAAATCGGCACTAATATCTACAGTTACCATTTTCCTCCCTGAACACTAGACTTGATTTGTGTTCTTATTAACTTTGTCCTATAAATGACCTTGCAAGGAGAATAATTCTAGAGGCTAAGTGAAACAATGTCTATATTTTCTGAGGCTTCAGGCTAGGTTTTATTAATGTAATGTCTAAGATCTTTGAAGTTGTGACTTTACCAGGAAAATCATAATCTCCAAACCTTTATTCATAATGGGTATGACTTCCAGGGGGAACAGATTACCTGCTGTGCTAATTATTTCAATTATCAGCCACTACTAAAACATGTAATGGATTTTCTCTACTTCTACAGGTAAAAAGCATGATATTACAGAACTTAACTCTGATGCTGTGAACTTGATCTCCCATGCAACACAAGAGAGATTACGAGGCCTTCTAGAAAAATTGACCACAATTGCTCGGCATCGAATGACTACTTACAAGGTAAAGGAAATCATTAAAGAAGTACAAGCGCTTTCCTCTAGGGTTAAAGGTCATTATTTGGGCTTGGATACATATTCTAAATATATTTTAAAGGAATGGTTGAGATTTCGTACTAGTAGAATTTTCCATAGTAGTCTTGTTCTTAATTTGCCTTATTTAGATTTGGTTACAGGACAAATATTAAAATGACAATAGAGTTTAAGTGGTATTCAAAGCTTCTGTGTCAATGTAGATTAAAATACTCATATGCATCTGTTCTGCCTGAGGCTTCTCCTCCTTAAGCTATTCATTGGAAGCAGGATATGTTTGAAATATTGGCTACTTGTGTGCTCTTCAGTGGTCTGAACCCTGCTAATGTTTCTGTTCCTTTAGCTAAATAATTGTCTCGAGTGCTATTACTGGTGCCGCTAACTATCACTATTGACTGCTTTCATAAACAACTAAATGCATAAGTAACCTATCTTGTGCCTAGTGGTGTGAATCAAATGACTTACCACTATCAAATTAAAGCACTTGATGTATTTGAATTGTAATTTTCTGGGAGGACAAATATGTGGGGTGATTGGGAATTTAAAAAAAGACAACCTGGGATAAAAAGAACAAGATAACCTTTTACCTTTTTATCAAGAAATGTTGATAGCTAGGTTTTGAATAAGATGGTGTATCAGTAATCTTATGAGGTTTTAGATTTGCAAGAATGGTTATTGTCATAGTATCTTAGACATCGGTTGAAAGGAATCCAGGAAATTATTAGCTGCCATACCACCGGTAAGTTCCCTGGGGGAGTCATTTCTGTTTACATTCTGCTTCATTTTGAACTTTGAAAGAACTATATATAATTGTTGAGATCTTCATAAGTATAAATCTTTGTGAGAATTTGCTGAGCTAACTTAAAAACATGAGCAACAAGAGAAAAACATAAGGAAAAACCAGAAAATTGCTATCAAGTGTTTGTTTTTGTGTATTTCTAGGTATTTGTTTCTTAAGTTATATAATTTGTGACATACATTTATTTATTCATAGAGTATTAATCCTTTTCGTTTCTGTGGGATCAATAATAATGATCTCAGTTTCATTTCTGATGTTGAGTTGTCTGAAGCTTCTCCCTTCTTCCTTTGTTGGTTAGCTGATGTCTTGTTAATTTTGTTGTTTTTCCAAAGAACGAACTTTTTGTTTCATTAACTTCTTTCACTGTTTTTCTGTTCTTTCATTTGTCTTCCCTCTAGTGTTTTTATTTCCATCCTCAAATTAGCTTTGGATTTAATTTGCTCTTCTTTTTTTAGTTCCATAAAATATAAAGTTAAGCTATTGACTTGAGATCTTCCTTTTTTTTTTTTTTTTAGATATTTATTTATTTTATTTGAAAGGCAGAGTTAGGGAGAGAGAGGGAGAGGGAGGGAGGGAGTGAGACAGAGAGAATGTTTCTTCCATCTGCTGGTTCACTCCCAAAATGGTCAAAGTGGCAGGGGCTGGGGCTGGGACAGGCTGAAGCCAGGAGCCTGGAGCTTCATCCAGGTCCCCCATGTGGCTGCAGGGGCCCATGAACTTGGGCCATCCTCTGCTGCCTTCCCAGACAAATTAGCAGGGAGCTGGATTAGAAATGGAGCAGCTGGCTTGAACCGCTGCCCACATGGGATGCCAGCATCACAGTTGGTAGCTCAACCCTCTTTACCACAACACTGGCCCCAAGATCTTCCTTTCTTATGTAAGCATTTATTGCTATAAATTTCCCTTTGAACACTGCTTTCACTGCATTTAATAATTGCAGTATGTTGTATTTTTATTTTCATTTGCCTGTGAATACTTTTCTGATTTCCTTTGGGATTTGTTTGAATCATTGATTGTTTAAGAGTATATTGTTTAATTTCCACATATTTTAAAATTTTCCAATTATATTTATTGAGACTTGTTTTGTGAACTAATGTATGATCTATCCTTTGAGAAGAACATGTATTGTGTTTTTGTTAAGTGTTCTGTTCATATGTCTGTTAGCTTGAGTCAACAGTGCTGGTTTCTGTTGACTATTGATTGTCTGTCTAGATATTTTATCTGTTATTGAAAGTGGAGTATTAAAGTCTTCAACTATTGTAGAATTATCTATTTTTAAGAAAATTTCGTGTTTTAAAATTCTGTTTGGTTTATATATCTTCTTGATGAATTGACTCCTCAAAATATAATATCGTCACTTGTCTTTTGTAACAGTTTTTTACTTTTTTACTTTCATTCTTTTTTCTGATATTAGTGTTAGTGCATCATCCTGTACTTTACTTTAGTGATTACTTGCATGGAATATTTTCCTACCCTTTTACTTTTAACCTATTTGCATGTTTTCATCTAAATGGAGCCTTTTACAAATAGCATGTTAGTTAGATCATGGTTTTTTTTGTTTGTTTGTTTTATTTTTGTCCGTCCATTCTGTCATCCTCTGCCTTTTGATTTTGAAGTTTAATACATTTATATTTAAAGTAATTACTGACAAGAAATGATTTAAATCTGCTGTTTTTCTATTTGTTTTATGTATCCTTATATGTTTTCTTTGTCCCTCATTTTCTCTAGTATTACCTCCTTTAATGTTTGTTTTTTGTCTTATACAAATTCGATTCTCTTCTCATTTTCTTTTGCATATATCTTCTAGATATTTGCTTAATATTTACTATGAGATTACAATTAACATCTTAAATCTAAAGCATTTTATTTGATAACCACTTTTACCTTCAGTTTTGTGATAAGGAAAAATTACAGGCTTCTTTTTGGCTTTTTTTACTTAACTTTTAAATATTGTATACTTTTTCAAACCTAGATTCTCCCCATTCCCTTTAATCATGATGCTGTTTAAGAGGTAATTAGTATGTCATCAATTATAGTGGACAGTTTGTATACAAAATGAAATATGTACAATATGTTATGGAATAGAAGTTTTCCAGGTAATGTTTACTGATGGCCAATTAGATCTCTATTGTGTGTGGCGCTCAGTTGGAATTCTTCAGTTTAAATCAGTAGTATAAAAGACAAGTTTATTTTGGTGAGTAAAACCTTTTGAAATCTGCACATACAATGGATCCTCAAAAAAGTTCATGAAAAATGCATCTTGTGGAAAACAATGCATGGCTTTCTGTGTATTTTTGGCACCAAAATAAACTTATCTTTTAATTCTGTTTTCCACTAACTTTTGAAGCACCCTCATATATATCCTAAGGATTTAGTTGCCCCAGGCAAAATATATGGAATCTACTCCAATAACTTAGCTTAGATCTAATACTTCCTTAACTATCTGTCTTTTTATTTATTCATTTATTTTAAAATTTTGTTTGTGTATTTGAGGGGTGGAGTTAGAGTGAGAGGAAGCGACAGAGAGAAAGGTCTTCCATCCACTGGTTCACTCCTCAAATGGCTGCAATGACCAGGGCTGAGGCGATCTGAAGCCAGGAGCCAGGAGCTTCTTCCGTGTCTCCCATGCAGGTGTAGGGGCCCAAGCAATTGGGCCATCTTCTACTGCTTTTCCAGGCAATAGCAGAGAGCTGGATTAAAAGAGGCACAGCTGGGACTAGAACCGGCATCCATATGAAATGCCAGCGTAGCAGCACCAGCCCCTAACTCACTGTCTTGTACACTGCCTGCTCTGATTGATTTTTTTCCCTTGCTCACCTTTCCCCATATATTCCTTAATACAGTTCATGCCATTGCCTGAATTTGCATATATAGAAAGACAGAAGGATTATCATTAGTCTTTAAAAAGAAATAGTAATCATTTAGTTATATTAGAATCTAATTGAAAATCACCCTTATTTTGAAGACTTTGATTGTAATACTTTTTGCATCAAAGATATACCTGTGTCTTTATTTCAGTTCATCCCTGATAGGATTTATTTTTATCTGTACAGTATAGGAAATTTCCATGAGTTTTATAAAAGTGAACTGCAATTATTAAAATAAAAATCCTACCATGTCTTATGTGGGTATCTATTTACTTTTGATAATCTTTTACTGGATTAGATATACTTTTCTAATTAGTCATGGGCCATAAACTTAGATTTAAGCAAAGGAGTAGGAAGTACATATAGTTTAAAATTTTTCATCTTGCTGCCAGGTGTTTTCCCCTTGAAGATGCATTATATAGTCTGTTGTTTGCCTATGTCCATGGAAGAACTTCAGTGTTTCCCTGTTAAAAAGCACTGTAGTGGTCCTTTGGATGGGATTCACTTGGTGGTTTTGGTATCATTTCGTTTCGGTCATTCTATTTTCATGGCTAAACTATTTAATATGTAGTGGCCTTACCACTACACAGTCCTCCTATATTAGGTAGTGAAAACTTCAGTTAGGCCCACTGGATAGAGAGCAAAAAATGGGCTAAGATTTAGATTACTGTTATTCAAATAATGTTAGGGACTCTGTAGGAATAGGGAGATACTCATTTGTTTAGTAATATCTGAAAGAAATACTATGCCAGAGGCATTTGTGTCCAAGTTGGAGGGGAGAGAGGAATCTTGATTTTTTTTTTTTTTTTTTTTGACAGGCAGAGTGGACAGTGAGAGAGAGAGACAGAGAGAAAGGTCTTCCTGTGCCGTTGGTTCACTCTCCAATGGCCGCCACGGCTGGCGCGCTGCGGCCGGCGCACCACGCTGATCCGATGGCAGGAGCCAGGTACTTATCCTGGTTTCCCATGGGGTGCAGGGCCCAAGCACTTGGGGCATCCTCCACTGCACTCCCTGGCCACAGCAGAGAGCTGGCCTGGAAGAGGGGCAACCGGGACAGAATCTGGTGCCCCAACCGGGACTAGAACCCGGTGTGCCGGCGCCGCAAGGCGGAGGATTAGCCTAGTGAGCCACGGCGCCGGCATGAGGAATCTTAATATGGGAATGAGACAGGGTTAAAATTTAGAAGTCTACTTCTTTTTAATTTAGTGTCTGTTGTCCCTTTTAAATTAAATCTTGTCAGTAAACTATCTCCAGAGTGTCTGAACACAGAAATGGCAAAGATGAAGCATTTAAGAAGCCACTGTTATGGTGTTTAACCTCTACAGTTGGCTTATAATGCATTCCATATTCTATCTTGTATTATTTAACTTTAAAACATTTGGGAATTCTTTTTGTATTAAATATGAAGTTAAATAAGTAGCACTAATGCATCCTTGTCCCTTAAACTATGTAATACTCTTTTGATCTAGTTAAATACCAATAATAAAAATTTAATTTAAAAAGAATCGAGCATATGAAATCTCTCAATCCCAGTTAATTGAATCAACCAAAAGCAGGGGGATAAAAGAAAGATGGGAGTGATACTGTAGCCATGATTTCCATGCTGCCACTGACTGGTAAACTGAATTTTAAAAAATGCTCATTTTGTGTGCCATACAGGCTCCCTCAGTAGCCTGAATTCCTGACATGAGGAAATGACAGGATGTCTTAAATATTGATTGAGAGGATCCCCTTGCTCATCCTCTTCCCCAGCATACACATGTTGGTATATTGTTACAGAAGAGTGACAGTCAGGTGGAAAAAAAATTGGAAAGTACTGTTTCATATGCTAGACTATCAGCATAAACAGGACAATTTGAATTTTATCCTTTTTTTGCAATAAATGACTATTATGATTCATTCATAAATCATATACTTCATTTCTTTAGTTTCTGTTCAGATTCTTGTGAGAATCTTCAGAACAGGATTTTGAGATTTTAATGTTTGCCTTTTTCTTTTATGTTATATTTTAGTAATTATATTCATTTCAGAAGGTCAGATCAATTCAACCATAGTAGTATATTTGTTATTGAGATGATTGTTTCTTGCTTTTGGTCTTTTACAAGGCTAAGATTTAATTACTCATAGAGGTTGAGTATTTGGAATTGCTTGGAACCAGACATGTTTCAGATTTTTGAAATGTTACATAAACTTTACTGGTTGAACATCCTAATTTGAAAGCCTGAAATTCAGAGTGCCCTAAAATCTGAAATTTTCTGAGTGTCATATTGGTACTTAAACCATTTCAGGTTTCAGAGTAGGGATACTTATCCTCTAATTAAGGTCTGCTGAGATAGACAATAATTTAAAAATTTAAATTATAGATAAATGGTATACTTGCTTGGATTCTGCTTTCTATTGTTAGGATCTGCTTGACTTAATTCCTTTTCCTACCTCTGAATAAGGTTTGCTAGGACAGCTTTTTGCAGCATACCTGTTTAATCATCTCTCAAATTTTAAGGATGAATAAAGTTCCCCTCCTTTTGGTTAAGTTTGTTTGACAGAAAAAATATTACTTCTTGAAAATATAAGTTCCTGTGTATATTGGTGCTATTCAGTTTAGTTATTTTAAAACAATATATCGTGTAGAATGTGTTGCCTATGATCATCATAAGGCTTTTTTTTTTTTTTTTCCAGGCAAGTGAAAATTACATCCTGTCTAGTGATACCAGGTCACAGCTTAAATTTCTCGAAAAGCTGGATCAATTGGAGAAACAGAGAAAGGATTTAGAAGAAAGAGAAATGTTACTTAAGGCAGCCAAGGTAAGGGCCTGTGTGATTTATGAGTGAACATGGCCTGGGAATGAGGTCAGAATTGGCTTTGTCATTGGTTGATTGTCTTGGTTTTATTAAGCCTTTCGATTTCTCTGGAGAATTTCTTAAAATGAAATTACTAATAGAATATCTCATAGCCAGGATGGTATGGTACGGTGGCTTTCAGTTAATTTAGTTTAATGAGTCATAATCTTTTGTCTCCTCACCCTCATTTCCTGTGTGTCTGGTGTCATACCTACCCACCCACTCCCACCCTCCAGGTAAAATGTTTCTAGAATTTTCAGTCTTTTTAGGGATATGATTTGATATGTGCCAAATTAAAGTTGAGAGAGGAACATTGCAGAAGGATTTGGATTATATGGAACAAAATACAGGATGGGCAGAAATGGGTTAGAAAAAGAATAAAATAGAGAACAGGTTGAGGCTATTTATTTCCTTTCCCATTTATTTAAACACTAGCCAGAACTGTTAGAGCCAGATGGGCTAAAAACTTTCCAGTATAGTTTGCATTTTGTAGCTCCACATGTCTTCATAGGCTTAAGGCTGTCATGAGAAGTCTTAAAGGCTAAGCACTAGAGTTTACGTGGTTCTTTTTTAAGTTTTAATTTCTAATATTCTTAGAAACCTCACCCTTTAGGGTATTTGTTCCTAATTATATACCAATTTTGTTTTGAAGAATTAATTTATTTCAAAATAAATTTCATATTTACAAAAAGTTGCCAGAGCTATGCAAAGAATTCTCATTTTCCTTAGATTCTGTTTCTTTTTAAGTTTGTAAAAAATTTTTTTAATTTATTTTTATTTTATTTGAAAGGCAAAGAGGCAGAGTGAGAGAGAACTTCCATTTACTGGTTCACTCCCCAAATGCTCTCAGCAACCAGGACTGACCCATCCCCATCCATTAACTGCATCCTGGTCTCCCACATTGGTGGCAGGAACCCAAGTAGTTGAACCATCACTTGCTGTGCCCAGAGTGCACACTAGCAGAATTTTAGTTTGGAAGCAGAGTAGGACTAGCTGGGGCTGGGACCAGGCACTCAAATTGGGATGGCAGCACCCATGCAGTGACTTAACTACTGCGCCAAATGCCTATCCCTACCATCCCCCATCCTCCTTTCCTCTACTTCCCACCCACTCCTGTGCCACCATTTTTAATGTTTTACTGAATTTGCTCCATCTCTACCATTTCCCCTGTTCTTTCTACACACTCATTATGATAAGTGTGTCTTTATGTATATATACCCAACATTCCTTGCTTAATTTAGAGCTTTTTAGCATGTTAACACAGTTATGTAGCTATCAGCAATAATCAGTTTTTCTCTGAACCTTTTGAAAGTCATTTTTCAGCTGTTATTCTGTTGTTTAGTCATGTTTTCATCAGTCTCTGTTCTTACTCATTGCATAAGATATTCTAGGCCCAACTTTTACTTTTCTGGCCCCAGCTCTGGAATCAAATACATTTCCTCAAGGAACCTGCTTCTTGTTAGTTGAGGACAGTATTCAGAAACCAAGAGTGGAGCATCTAGTGCACTGATTGCTAATAGGGTGTCATTATGCGTAGGCTCTCCTAAAAGATTTAGGAAATATATGTATAGTATGTCTATATGTACACATCTATATATATGCACACAGATGCGCATCTGTAACTATTTCTATATCTGTGTTTATATATTATAAAATCATTAGTTCATATGGATGTCTCTAGCTCTAATCCTGTACTTCAGGGTTCTTTCTCCTTTCAACCTTTCCACATTTATGAAAACTTTCTCCAATAATAGGAAACTTGATTACCATTATCCTTGATTTATTTAACTTTTGTCTTTAATTAGTTTGCTTATTTGATCTCTGTAACTAGTCTCAACCAGCCATGCTGACTGACTTCTCTGTATGCTACTGCTATTTCTTCCACCATAATTTCACTATCCATGTAATTGGCCATCATGTTCACTGGCCTGTGCCTTGATGCAGCCCCCTAGTCACTCATTGCCTTGCCTTTTTGGCCACTGGTCTATTCTTTCATGTGCCCCAACTCCCTACTCCCTAAGGATGTGGGCATCCCAGCCTTGTCCCTGTGCAGCTTCCTGCTGTTCTATACACTCAGCCCTCATGTCCAGCCTCCTGTACTAGAAGAAGCAAGATTCCTTTCTTGAGCCCACAAGTGTTATAAGCAAGCACTAAGCTATTGAATGAGATGGTTTCTTGGTATTTTATTTCCAATTACTGTGCTATAAACAAATCAGAAACCATTAAAAGTATAATATACTTACCCTCAATCTGCTTTGGCTTTTCCTATTGTACCAGACTTCTAAATGTTGGAGCATCTTGGACTCCGGTCCTAGACCTTCTTCTCTGTCTTCATTCTCTCTTAAGATTATATTTCCAGTTCAACACACATTCTAAAACTGTGGACTCATGCAGATAACTGCTTCCTTAACATTATTTAATTGGTGAATGGGCATCTTAAATTTAGCACTTGCAAAAGAACTGCTGATATTCCTCTCCTCTCTTAGAGGTTTTTCTTTTCTTTCTATTTTTTTAAAATTTTATTATTTTATTTATTTGAAAGAGTTAGAGAGAGAGAGAGAGGGAGAGAGAGAGAGATCTTGCATCTGCTGTTTCACTCCCCAAATGGCTGCAATGGCCAGATCTGGGCCAGGCCAAAGCCAGGAGCCAGGCGCTTCATCTAGGTTTGCCACTTGGCTGCTGGGGCCCAAGGACTTGGGCCATCTTCCACTGCTTTCCCAAGCACATTAGCAGGGAGTTAGATTGGAAATGGAGTAGCTGGGACTTGAACCAATGCCCATATGGGATTTCAGCACTGCAGACAGCAGCTTAACCTGCTACGCTACAGCACCGGCCCCAGAGGCTTTTCTAACTTAGTAAATGAGGCCATCATTCACTGAGACATTCAAGTCAGAAACCTAGGAGTCATCTCTAATTCCCCTGTCTCTTGTCTCTCCCTCCATCCAGTTTACTTCGTATTCTAGTTCTAGAAGTTATGTCACCCTTTTTTCATCAGTGTTGTCACCACTATAATGTAAGTCATCTTTTACTTGGACTTTTATAATATCTTTAACTGGTCTTTTCCTCCTGCGGTCAACTCTTTGTACTATTGTCAGAATGATGTTTATGTTTTCATAACAAATTATATGTGTTTCTGTTGTAGAGCATTCTGTGCCTTCCTGTTGCACTTCTAAAAAAAATATTTTTTTTTGAAAATTATTTATTTATTTGCTTATTTGAAAGGCAGAGTTTTAAAGAGAGACAGAAAGAAGTGTCTTTCATCCTCTGGTTTACTTCCCAAGTGGCTGCAACAGCTAGGACTGAACCAGGCTGAAGCCAGGAACCAGGAGCTTCACCTGGGTCTCCGACAAGGGTGGCAGAGGCTGAAGCACTTGGGACATCTTCAGCGCTTTTCCCGGGCCATTAGCAGAGACCTGGATCAGAAGTGGATCAGCCAGGACACAAACCAGCACCCACATGGGATGCTGGTTTTGCAGGCTGCAGCTTTAATTGCTATGTCACAACACCAGCCCCAAAATATCCAAACTTTCAACCAAATTTTAAAAGGCTTTGTGTTATTTGGTGTCTCCTTTCTATGTCTCTGAGCTTGCCTCATGTCACTCCCTTTGCTCTAGAGACAATTCCCTTTCTGTTCCTTGAGTGTACCGAGCTTGTGCTCACCTTAGATTATTAGACTTCTAATTAGGCATATAAAAGAACGTTGAGGTCTCTAGCCCTAAATCTGCTCTTTGTTAGATGTTTGCTTTCTCAGTAATTTGGAATTACCGTCTTCCCAATTACTTAGGCCATGATCCCAGGAGTCATCTTTGATCTCTCTCTTTACTTCACACCCAGTAGTCAATCCACCAACAAATCCAGCTTGGTTTACCTGCAAAATATGTTTCAAAAATCTAGCCTTTTGTCATCATTTTTTATGTTATATTGCCAGCTATGCTGCCTGCATCTTTTTTCCCATTCTTTCTCTCTCTCTCTTTTTTTTTTTTAAGATTTATTTATTTATTTGAAAGTCAGAGTTACACAGAGAGAGGAGAGGTAGAGGTAGAGGTAGAGAGAGAGAGAGAGTCTTCCATCCACTGGCTCACTCCCCAGTTGGCCACAATGGCTGGAGCTGTGCTAATCCAAAGCCAGGAGCCAGGAGCTTTCTCTGGGTCTTCCCATGCGGGAATAGGGGCCCAAGGATTTGTGCCATCTTCTGCTGCTTTCCCAGTCCACAGCAGAGAGCTGGATTGGAAGTGGAGCAGCCAGGACTTGAACCGGCACCCACATGGAATGCCGGCACTGCAAGCGGCAACTTCACCCGCTACACCACAGCGCCGGCCCCTTCCCATTATCTTAGAACAGTTGTCTTTAAAACTGTCTCCAAATTGCTGTTTGTTTGCATGGCTACATAACAGCCACAGCCATCTTCTGAAAGTGTCACGTCAGCGGCATCTCATTCCTGTGATCCAAACCCTCCAGTGGCTTGTTCATAACTGGAGATAAACCCCTGACACCTTATCATGGCCTACACACAATCCACTTCTTTTCTCTCCTTTGGCTTTTCTCTGTGTTTCAACCAGAGAGGCCATATTTCCTAGAAGGGGTGGGAACCCTATTTTTTGCCAAGGACCATTTGATTATTTATAACATCATTCATGGGCCATACAAAAAAATTAACCTGCTATAGGTTTATTGAATTTTGAGTTCTGCCTGTGATTGCCTTGGTAGGGCCAGACCAAAAGGGGTGGATGCTCTCCGGTGTCAGTATGCCTAAGCTTGTTTCTGTTTGATGATTAATGTACCTTCTGCCAGATCTTTGCATGGCTCTTTGTTTTTGTCATACAGGTCCCTATTCAAATGTTCCCCTTCAGACATACCTTCCCCACCATCCTGGCTAGGGAGTACCCATTGTACTCCTCTCTCTTCCTTTTAAAACACATTTATTCTATTTGTTTTCTTTATAGCACTTATCAGTATTAGCAGTTACTTATTTTGTTATACAAGTAATTGTTTCACATCATAAGTTTATTTTTTTAAAGTTGTATTTTATTTATTTGAGAGACAAAGTTAGAGAGGGAAAAGACAGAGAGGTCTTCCATCCGTTAGTTCATTCCCCAAATGGCTGCAACAGTAGGGGCTGAGTTGATCCAAAGCCAGGAGCCTCCTCCGGGTACAGGAGCCCAAGCACTTGGGCCATCTTCCACTGCCTTCTTAGGCTACAAGCAGAGAGCTGAATTGAAAGAGGAACAGCCAGACATGACCTGGTTCCCATATGAGATGCCAGCACTGCACGTGGAGGCTTAACCTACTACACCACAGTGCTGGCCCCAAATTTATTTAATTTTATAAAATTATTTTCTTTTATCATTTTTCTCCTTTTCAAATGTAAATTACTTGAGTGAAGAGTTTGTCTAGTTATTTCTTCGATATCTCCCTGGTGTAAACACTGATATTTAGAGGATAGAGTCTGTATTGTGGGTGACCAGTAAATATTGGATGACTGAGAAAGATGTAATTCCCAGATGCTCCCGCTTTATACTGGGACAGAAAATTGTAAACACAGAAACGTATACACACATGCACATACAGATATACAGATAAACAGATATTTTTATACATATGCATACTAATTCATTATAGGAAGACTAACAGAGGGATTTGACTTCATTTTTGCTAAAATAAAGTTGCTTTAATATTTTGGGGACTACAATAAAAACATTGCCAGCTTTGGGTAGAATTTAATTTAATGTAGTTATTTATGTAGAGTGTTTGAAATCAGAAGGCACTCTTAATTCTAAATGGGCTGTCTCTTATATTTTCCTTTAATAAAGGTACTGGTAAATTGATGAAAGCATCAGGTAAATTTAGTAAATACAAAAAATACATAGATTTGGTTTTGTTCATTATCATTAGCTTAGTTAGCTAAGATTGCATTTTATAGAACAAATATTCAGATTTATAGGACTCAGAAAACTTTGTTAACATGTAAAAAAGGATACATTTATCTCAAGCTTGTTTTTTAATGGACAGATGCTTATGGTATCAAAGTTTTTTATCGCATGTTCCATTATAGCATTATTATGTACAGAAGATAGCTCTATTGCACTAGTCCTAGGCAATAGAAATTGGCACCCAGCAAGTATTTATTGAACATTTACTTGTGCACAGCAGTCTGTTAAATGCTAGAAGACCCAAAGATAAGATACTCTAATGAAAATACTAAAATGTATTTCTTACTTATACTTCTAGAAATTACACTTTAAAAGAAGGAGATTTTGTTAAAGGTTAGTCAGTTGCCTTATTTTAGTACCCCTTGAAATATGTTTTTCCAAAATAGCTTCACCTGACGATTAGCCAGTATTGATTATTTTCGTTCATTTGAAACAACAGTTCTTCCTCTTTTCTTTCATGCGTTTTTTAGTTTTCAGTGTTCCAACAAGAACAACGTCATGCCTCAACTGGACCTGACTGACATTGTTAGCATCATTTTCAGTGTCAGCCCCCTCCAGGCTAGAACTGCAGCAGCTGGCCCAGATGATGACAGGGGGGTTGTTAGGGCCAGAGTGAAGCTAGCCTGGATTGAGGCATTTCCCCTGGAGCTAAGATTTTCAATCACAAGAGAAAATTGTCATTTATTAAATATTTAACGGCAACTATGGTGTTTAGATGCTAGTAATTTCTATTAAAATTTTCTTTTCCTTTGATAGAGTCGTTCCAATAAAGAAGACCCGGAACAGCTGCGATTAAAGCAGAAAGCCAAAGAGGTAGGACTTTCAAGTTACCATGCTTGTCTTTGTGTTTGAGGGAAGGTTGGCAGCGCTCTCCTGGCAATTAGGTCAGGGCTTATTTTGCTGGTGCATACCATTTGCAGAAGCCTTGGGGAAGGACAGGAACCGCTAAAGGCAAGGGCAGTACTTCAAATGAGGTCAATGAGTTATGAGCTCTCTTTTTAAAATTTATTTTCAAGGCTTAGGCCTGTCTAGAAATGGCTCTTTGTAAACTACAGCAGTGTACTTGGAGAAATATAATGTGGAATTAAAAAAAAAAAAGAAACTTTTGAGATTTAGCATCTGGGAATGTACAATAGGCTACATTTTTCCAGGGTAATTGTTCGTTTTGTAAATCTGATACTGCTTATAATTCTTTGGCTGGGAGGCGGTACTGGGATTTAGTTTTAAATGGAAAACGCCTCTGGCTTTTAATTTTCTGGGCCCAGCAGTTTTCTGTTCTGGAATGGAGCCCTTGTTTCACACAGTTCATGTTTAGCTGCAGGGGTTTTAGTTTATAGCTTAGACTGGTTAAGCTTTTACTCCCAGAGGCCTCTGCATAGCAACTGTAGAAATCAACAAATAAGTTCATTTATGTCTGCAGCCTCCTCTCAGTAGCTGACTTTTTACATTTCCCAATATCCATTTCCTGACTTTTCTAGCCCCAGAGAAAAAAGCTCCACTAATTGGAGCTTATTTTAATTGAGCCTTAATATTGGATCTCACTGGAGTTGCCCCCAGAGCTGCTGAGAACAGAATGAAATGAAAGTACCTAAGGTTGAAGATGTGGTGTGTATGTGGGTGTGTGTGTGAAATTTTTCACTTGACCTACAGATTCTTTTCCCTTCTGAATAAATCATCAAGCCTGTTCACATTTCTGATTAAGGATCTGACAGCAGATGATAATAAAGACAATTGAGGTGTGAGACGTGTGATATGGAGCTGAAGAAATTGGTTTCTATAGTTACTTCACTGATTTCATGCAATTTTTAAGCATCTTTGTCTAAATAAGAGTGATTTTCGTGAGCAACCTTTTTCTTTAACTGTGCCTCTTGAACTATGAAATTTGTTGTTGCTTAACATTGCTGCATTTGGCTCCTAGGTGCCAGCAGCAGCAGGTTATTTATGAATGTTTTAAAGGCCCTTATTGTTTGGATTAATGTAGGAGCTGAGGCAAAACAAATGGAAATCTAGTAAGAGTCTTACACTCAATGTAGTGTGTTTTCATTAACACGGAGAAGGAAAATACATGAACTCTGGTGGAGGGGTTTTAGGATTGGGACAAGGAACCCTGGAAAGGGAAACCATTAAAATGAGTTGAAACCAGGATCCTTTTCAACAATAAAATACTCCTGATAATACTCTGCTTCCAGTAGAAAAAGTATCTAAAAATATTAACATGAGAACTATATCTATAATTCTCTTTAAGCAAACCTAATTGACAGTAGATTAGTTAGAGATAAGCAACCTGTTGTTACTCTGTCTTCTTTCTTTTTTAAGAACTGATTAGTTGCTTTTCTCACTTCTAATTCCATCTTTTTGGAAATATGTGTCAGAAAGCTTACCCTTTTAACCTTACTGTCCATTCCTCCTTCACAAACCTTCATAAACATCTATATCTTAGTTTTTTCTTCAGCTTTGGTTTTGTTTCTTTGATTTGTCTTTTAACATTGTGTTTCATTATTCCCTGAGGATTGAATAGGTGGACAGCATTTTTCAAAGAAAACTGAGAGGGAATGTCCAAAAAAAAAAAAAAAAAATGCCTCTAAATGAGAACAGGTGGTAGCAAATCTAGCTTTTTCTCTCCTTTTACACCTCCATTTATTATTTTTTTTTCCCAAGCAAGATTAAAAGAACTCAATATACTTTTTTTTTCCAAAATATTTTGAAAGTTTTCTGGCTGTTTTCTACCTTAAATCCTCTTTGATCCAAAAAAGAATCAAATACATTGGCTCCATTCCAAGAACATAGCCACTGTGTGTTAGTTGAAAATGTTTGATGAAAGTTAAATATTGTCATTTTTGTCGTTCTCCTACTGCCTAGAGTTATTACTGACTTTAATGTTCTAAGGGTCTGTAGTTCAGAAGCAAACACATAAGGATATGCCATGACTGCATTGATATTGATACCTTACCTAATATAGAGTGGAATTGTTCTTAATTGGTAATTTGTAAGGTTGGCATTTGGGTGGTACTAATTGCTGTCATGTTGGTGTAAACTGTAATGCTTTGATTTGTAAATTTTTGCTATTTTACTATCTAGAAAGTTTTCTTTGTTCAGATGGGAGAATTAGCAACCTTAGGGTTGCATGATTTAGAACTGCTTTGCTTTTCCTTTCAAGTAACTGCTACTTACCTACCAAGCTGGAAACAGTAAATAGATGAGTGATAGTTTCTTATAAATGTAGAATTCCAGTGAACTATGTGGAGAAGTTGTAGACATTATACATCCTGGTATCCTGGGAAATGTTTCAGCAATATTTGCCATATAATCATTAAGTCACAACCTGAATCCCCCTAATCTTACAATCCATGCTTGCCTTCAGCTCTTAGGTATTAGAATTTGGGTCTTGACCATTTCTCCTACAGTTTTGTTTTCTCTAATACAGCTTTAGAGGCTGTTGCTTTCTTTGTATTCCATGTAGAAGGACAAAAATTGTGTTCAGTTGGGCAGGCTTTTATAATGGTATCCATTAATTTCTTTTCATTCTTCCTATTGAGTTCTTCAGTTTTGTGATTTTCATTTGGCACTGTTGGAGGGTGGGGTGGGGAGGGGAAGGATGCTTTTGGATTTACCTCCAGTCCAGTCTCAGCCCATTGAAGTAGTTCCTACTGCACACTGTTCTTAGTGACCTGACAGGTTATCTATTTGGAAAACTGCTTTTCCCTAGCTAAAATATCATGAATATCCCCATAAGTCAAGCAATTTATTTTAAACTTTCATTTTCTTCTCTGTTTTTGTCTGAAAAAACATTGTATTGTCTCTGTTGCTCTCTTTGTGCACGTGTATGTGTGTGTGTCTTACTCTCCAAGCCTATTTCCTTTCTTCCCCCTGCCATCACTCTGTTCTCTCCATCTCTCTCTTAACTTCATATTTTCAATTATACTGACATTGTGAGTTTTTTGGATTTTCCTAGATACTTTCCCTCATAAGTGCTGACATTCTTCCTTCCTTTTACCATTTGTTTGTAAAAGGTTTTTAATAAATTACTAATTGCCAACTTCTAACTTCACACACCTGGCATATCCTTGTTTAATGCAATTGTGGACTTGTCTGAAATGTATGTTGTGTGTCCTAGATTAACATCTAGCCCTCAGTGTTTTCTTGTCTGACCATATCATCTAGAATTCTGCAGAGCAAGCCTTCTGACCTTGTAGTTCAAACAACCTGATTTCTTACATTTGTTATGCATATTGTGACTCTTATTTCCTTTTGAATTTCTTCTTTGGGAAATATGAGTTCAGTGTATCTATGAAGAATGAGACAGAGAATTCATTTGCTCTCTATAACAATTTGTAGCTTTCCATCTTTCATTTATTATTATATAGTGGAGGACAGGAGAGGTACATGTACCTGCTGGCGCTTTAGCTTGGCAGTACAACCTGTAAGAACTGGACACAAGAATAGCATTAAGTGATTAAAATGCATAACCATTTAAAAACATGTACCCTGAAGTATTTAGGATTTTTGTTTAAAAATGGTAAGCACAACTCTCCATAAAGCATTATTGCACAATAAATAAAATACTGAATCATAAGAGTCATAACTGATTAGAAAATATATTACTTATATTTAGGTAGCAGAAGAGCAGTGTATATAAGTATTTTGAAAATGAAATTTGAAGATATGGAGTCAATGAAACATGATAGCTAATTACTAAAATTTAATAGTTGAGCTTTTTCACTTAAACTTTATGCCAGTTTTGTAAATGCCAAAACTCAAGGAACACTGTACAAGACAAAATGAAGTTTGTCATTAATAATACATCTTTGGGTTGGGCATTTGCCCCAGTGGTTAAGATGTTGTATGGGATGCCTGGATCCCATATCAGTAAATAAAAAAAATTTGTTAAACATCAAAATAAATAAATTAAAAGCACATCTCAGTAATCAAATTACGCAGGATGGAAAAGAAATTCTTAAAATGATGTTATAGAGCATTTATATTTTGATATGGGTGAAGAAGCAGATCTATAGCATTGATAGTCTAGGATAATAGTTCTTAGACTTTGACATGCATGCAAATTATTCAGAGAACTTGTGAAAAATGGGTTGCTGAACCCCACACCCAGAATGTACGCTGTTGTAGATCTGGCTCGGGCCAAATAATTTGTATTTACAAAAAATTCCCAGATGCTGCTTGCTATTGCTGCTGCAGTTCTGCAGATTATACCTTAGAACGATTGGTCTAACAAAAAAATGGGAATCCTCAAAATTTATTACTTTCATTTTCCCTTTAATTAAATGATATGCAAAAATGAAACAAAATGCTGTTTGTGATATGGGAATCTGAGATGTGGCATCTTGAACTAGCATAATTCAGTTACCTTTCCGTAAGTTTGTCTTGGAATCAAGAAGGTTACACTAACATTTTTCATGGATTCTTTTCATGAGAGACTTCATTGGTTGTATTTCTTTACTGGATTCCTTTACATAGAAAAGAAAGTATTTTATTTAGAGATACATCAGAAGGTTGCATATATCCTTAGTTTAAAAGGGTAGCTTTGGGGTCCAGTGCTGTGGCATAGTGGGTAGTAGTGCCAGCATCCCATATGGGCACTGTTTTGAGTCCCAGCTGCTCTACTTCATAATCAGCTCTCTGATAATTCATCTGGGAAAAGCAACAGCAGATGGCTCAAGTACTCCACGTGAGAGACTCAGAGGAAGCTTCTGCCTTCTAGCTTCAGATCAACCCCTGTGGTGGTGTGGCCATTTGGGCAAGTGAACCAGCCGATGGAAGATCTTTCTGTCTTTCCTTCCCTCTCTCCATCTCTCTTTCTCTCTCTCTACCTTTCAAATAATTTTTTTTTTTTTTTTAAGTTCGGTGCTGGCACTGTGGCGTAGTGGGAGAAGCTGCCACCTGCAGTGCTGGCATGCCATGTGGATGCCGATTTGAACCCTCACTACTCCACTTCTGATCCAGCTCTCTGCTGTGGCCTGGGAAAGCAGTACAAGATGATCCAAGTGCTTGGGCCCCTGCATTCACATGGGAGACCCTAAAGAAACTCCTGGCTCCTGGCTTTGAATCAGCACAACTCCAGATGTTGTGGCCAATTGGGGAGTGAACCAGTGGATGGAAGACTCTCTCTCTCTCTCTCTCACTCTCTTTCTCTCTCTGCCTCTCTTTAACTTTGCCTTTCAAATAAATAAATAAATCTTTTTTAAAAAAAGTAGCTTCATGTGTCTTGGGAGACATATTGCTCCCTATTCAGAGCATGTTATGAAAGAAATAGTATCAAGCTCAAAGACAGGAGTCTTGTATTCTAGTTTCAGCCTGCCCTAATATGTAGATCTCACTTTCAGGAAGTTTCTTCATCTTTTGCAACTTGCTTCACTTTCCTTTTATTTAAAATGAAAGTGGAAAAAAAAAAAAAAAAAAAAAGCCAGCGCTGTACCTCACTAGGCTAATCCTCCACCTGCGGCACTGGTACCCCGGGTTCTAGTCCCGGTCGGGGTGCCGGATTCTGTCCCGGTTGCTCCTTTTCCAGTCCAGCTCTCTGCTGTGGCCTGGGAGTGCAGTGGAGGATGGCCCAAGTGCTTGGGCCCTGCACCCGCATGGGAGACCAGGAGGAAGCACCTGGCTCCTGGCTTTGGATCAGTGCAGCACACCGGCCGTAGCGGCCATTTGGGGGGTGAACCAATGGAAAAGGAAGACCTTTCTCTCTGTCTCTCTCTGTCTCACTGTCTAACTCTGCCTGGCAAAATAAAATAAAATAAAATAAAATAAAATAAAATAAAATAAAATAAAATAAAATAAATGTAACAATGCCTCTTCTGCTTATTCAAGGTTGTCATAACTTAGGGAAAGGTGAGGCATAAAAGGGAAAAGATCTTACCTATAGGAACATTTACATTAAATGCCATCAAGCTAATAGATGTAATGTGGGGTTGATTATGGATGTTAGGTTTTATTTCTTTCCAGAGGACCAGAAGGAAAGAAGAGTGTAACAGTGAGAGCCAGGGTAAGGTGGGGGAATGTTTGGTAATCTAGAATAACTGTAGCATGTTGTATTTAAACAATTTACAAATTGGGTATTATGTTTAAGTTAAAGAGAGGAGGTGTCTGGGGCTGGTGCTGTAGCATAGTAGATTAAGTCACTGCCTGTGGTGCTGACATCCCATATATGAGCCAGTTTGAGACACGGCTGCTCCACTTCTGATTCAGCTCCCTGCTAATGCACCTGGGAAAGCAGCAGAGAATGGCCCAAGACCTTGGGCCCCTGCACCCATATGGGAGACCTGGAAGAAGCTTCTGGCTTCAGAGTGGCCCAGCTGCAGCAGTCGCAGCCATTTGGGGAGTGAACCAGTAAATGGAAGACTTCTCTCTCTGCCTCTGCTTTTCCCTCTCGAACTCTGCCTTTCAAGTTAATAAATAATTTTTTTTTTTAAAGAGAAGGTGTTTGATTGAGATTATGAGGAATATACCATTTCTCTGGAAGGTAGGGATCGATGAGAAAGGCTGGCCAATAAGGCATCAGAGTGTATATTTTGTAGGAGTTCTGGACAGTTTCCTGCTATCTTATGAACTTGTGTTAGTGGTTAGAAAAAGTAATAATAATAATAATTAGATTCTTTTTTTTTTTTTTTTAAGATGTATTTACTAGGGAGGCAGAGGTACAGAGAGAGGGAGAGATAGAGGCAGGTCTTGCATCCACTGGTTCTTCCCCCAAATGGCTTCAATAATGGCCAGAGTTGGGCCTATCCAAAGCAGGAGCCATCTGGGTTTCCCACGCTAGTGCAGGGGCCCAAACACTTGGGCCATCTTCTACTGCTTTCCCAGGCCATCAGCAGGGAGCTGGATCAGAAGTGGAGGAGCCAAGACTAGAACGGGAACCCATATGGGATGCCAGCACTGCAGGCAGCTGCTTGACTCACTACGCCATAGCACAAGCTGTAGTCAGATTCTTTACTATTTGATTTGGTAGGATGCTTAGCCAGTAATTGTCTGAGGGTTTGAAAATGATTCTGCATTTCATTGTGGTAACCTTGAATTTTAGATAACTTGGGGGTGGTGATTTATTTATTATTTATTTATTTAAAGATTTATTTATTTATTTGAAAATCAGGGCTGGCGCCGTGGCTCACTAGGCTAATCCTCCGCCTTGCGGCACCGGCACACCAGGTTCTAGTCCCAGTCGGGGCGCCGGATTCTGTCCCAGTTGCCCCTCTTCCAGGCCAGCTCTCTGCTGTGGCCAGGGAGTGCAGTGGAGGATGGCCCAAGTGCTTGGGCCCTGCACTCGCATGGGAGACCCAGAGAAGCACCTGGCTCCTGGCTTCCGATCAGCGCAGTGCGCCGGCCGTGGTGGCCATTGGAGGGTGAACCAACGGCAAAAAAGGAAGACCTTTCTCTCTGTCTCTCTCTCTCACTGTCCACTCTGCCTGTCAAAAAAAAAAAAAAAAAAAAAAAATCAGAGTTACACAGAGAGAGAAGGAGAGTCAGAGAGAGAGAGGTCTTCCATCCGCTGCTTCACTTCCCAGATGGCCACAATGGCTGGAGCTGCACCAGGCCAAAGCCAGGAGCCAAGAGCTTCTTCCAGGTCTCCCATGTGGGTGCAGGGACCCAAGGACTTGGGCCATTTTCTACTACTTTCCCCAGGCCATAGCAGAGAGCTGAGTTGGATTGGAAGTGGAGCAGCTGGGACATGAACTGGTGCCCATATGGGATGCCAGCACTGTAGCTAGTGGCTTTACCAGCTACTCCACAGCACCACCCCTGATTTTTTTAAATTATATTAAGTTCCTTTCCTTTAAAAATCACCATTAATGTTTAATGAGGTTTTTTTTTGTTTACTTTGTAGTACGAAATTTTAGAATCTAACCTTGTTTTCCTGAATAGACTTGATATTTTTAGTAATTCAGAACCAATTATATAAACATCATTGAGAATTTTAGAGTTTAATAAATGTATTTTCCCAAAGCATATTCCACGTTCAATTTAAATTTTTGCTATTTTTAAAGAGTTTCTCTTATTTGATATTGGGGTTAAATTATTATCTTTATACATACTTAACTGTCATTGTAAAATCTGAGCTTGCTTGTTTTCACCTTCATGGTTATGTTAAACCACCATGGTTATGCTAAATCTGCCTTGATGCCCACAACTTCTTCCTGTCTTGATTTTAAGCATGTTGTGCTAACCATTTTACATGTTTTTTGAGAAAGTTTGTTGTAAGTACCAACAAAAAATATGATCAGTTTCCATTTTTGTTAGAATTTTGCAAAATTGTCTAAGATATTGTGTGTAAAATGTCAGGAAACAAAAATATTTTATACAATGATAGGGAGATTTGAAGACAAAGGTCAATTTTGAAACATTTAATTTGGTTTGGTTATCTTGTAGGTGCCATTTCTCTGCAGGGAAAGATTTTAAAATATAGCTTGCTCTTTGGTTTGTACTGCAGAGTAGATTAACTAAAATATTTATTTTGTCACCTAAAAGTTCTGGATTTTCTATACATCAGACTCTAAAACTCTGTTCATGTTTTTTTTGTTGTTTGTTTTTGCCTTTTTTTTTTTTTTTTTTTTTTTTTTTTTTGTGATTAAAAAAGCTAACAGCCACAAAGGCTGTTTCCAAGCTTCTGAAAACACTTTTCTAGTTATCTATTTATAAGGAAGCCCACAGTTCGAAAGGATTTCTGTTCTGTAATTTATGGAGCAAATAGAAGGTAGTATTTAGTTCACTTCCTTTGGTTAATTTTTGTCTCAATCTGTTCAAGCTGCTGTAACAAAAGTATCCTATTTGAAAGACTGGGTAGTTTATGAATAACATTTTTATTTCTCTTGGTTCTGGAGGCTGGGAAATCAAAGCGCAGAGTGCTTGCAGATTTGGAGTGTTGTAATTGCCTGTTTCTTCATAAATGGCACCTTCTCACTGTTTTCTCACATGGTGGAAGGGGTGAGGGGTCTCTAGTATATGTAGAAATACATTAATCCCATTGGTGAGTCCTTTGGCCCTATGACCACTTCACAAAGGCCTCACTCCTGATGCTACCACCTGGGGGTTTGGATTTCATCATGTGAATATTGGGGAGACACAAACATCCATACCATAGCAGTTTTCTTCTGCTTTTCATTGTTTTCTCTCTATTATTATTATAATCGGAAGTTTCTTAAAGTGGGGCTTATTTACTTGGTTTCTCCTTGAGACTGACCAATTGAGCACTAATATTTCCTATTTTTATCCTGGTATTTTTGAAGTGCTAGGGACAGGTGCTGTGGCACAGCGAATTAAAAGCCCTGGCATATAGCACCAGTATCCCATGTGGGCACCAGTTCCAGTCCCAGCTGCTTCACTTCCAGTCCAGCTCCCTGCTAATGCACCTGGGAAACCAGAGGAGGATGACCTTGGGCCCCTGCACTCACCTAGGAGACCTGGAAGTAGCTTCTGGCTCCTGGCTTTGGATCAGCTCAGCTCCAGCTGTTGCGGCCATGTTGGGGAGTAAACCAGCAGATGGAAGACCTCACTCTCTGTCTCTACATACCTCTCTCTGTAACTCTGTCTTTCAAATAAGTAACATAAATCTTTAAAAAGAAAAGAGAAAGAAAACAAGTGTTAAAAATGTATCTATAAATTTATAAATTTATCTATAAAAAAATCTATAAAGTGTAGTACATCTCCACAGGCTACTATTTATTTAAAAGATTTATTTATTTATTTATTTATTTATTTGAAAGTCGGTTAGAGAGAGAGAGATTCCATCTACTGGTTCACCCCGAAATGGCCACAATAGCCAGGGCTGGGCCAAGCTGAAGACAGGAGCCAGGAGCTTCATCCAGGTCTCCCCAGTGGGTGGTAGGGGCCCAAACACCTGGGTCATCTTCTCCTGCTTTTCCCAGGCCATTAGCAGGGAGCTGGATTGGAAGTGGAGCAGTTGGAACTTGAACCAGCACTCACAAGGGATGCCAGCATCGCAGGCAGCGGCTTTACCTGTTATGCTCCAATTCTAGCCTCTCTCTGCAGGCTACTTTTAGTTCACAGTCTTAATCTTACTTGAATTTGTGGCTGTCTACCAGCCCCGAGTTCTTTCCTTTTCGCTTTCCATAGTAGTAAATTCTGAAGGGAATTGAATATTATACCTCTTCTAGGAAAGATTAATATGTAATAATAATTAATATGTAATAATGTAATAGTGGGCTTTTTTTTTAAGATATATTTTATTCACTTTAAAAGCAGTTACACAGAGAGAGAAAGAAATCTTCCATCCAAATGACCACAGTGGCCAGGACTGGACTAGACTGAAGCCAGGGGCTTCTTCCAGGACTCCCACAAAGATGCAGGGGCCCAAGCACTTGGACCATCTAATGCTGCTTTCCCAGGCGCATTATCAGTGAGCTGGATTGGAAATGTAGCAGCTGGGACTGGAAACACTGCCCATATGTGATGCTGGCATCACAGGTGGTAGCTTTGCCATTATGTTACAACACTGGTCCCTGTAAAAATATTTTGTTTTGACTCTCTCACCTTTGTTTTTTAAGAATACCTAATTTGACACTTGACTATTTTGATGAAATTGTGCTGTTTCTGCCTTATTTTAATAAGACATATTTTATGCATAGTATTGCCCACATATTAGAAAATTACACTCTCCAGATTTGGATGTTCTGGATTAAATATGGTGAGAGCTGCATAACAGAACAGTACGAAATCACATTTGATTCTTGCCATGAAGATAAATATAACTTTCTGATTTTAATTTGCAAATGGAAAATTGTGGTGTATCAAGTAGGTTTGTAATGACAACATCCAGTGCCAAGTTCTGTTTCTACCTCTTAGTACTTGTTTGACTTTTATAAACTTGTCCCAACCTTGTAGAGCCTCTCTATTTCTATGAGTAAAAAGGGGATGGCATATCTGGATAATTTTCATATGTGATAGCAATGTATGTATACCATTCTGTGTGATTATAAGAGATAAATGCTTTGTAAATCATATAGCATGTTAGAGCTGGGCCCTATCATGTACAAAAATTACCAGTATTTTTTTCTTTCTTTTTTGTTTTTGTCTTTTTTTCCCTTTTCTCTTTTGTCTTTTTTTGTCAATATTTTGAAGTAACTTCTTTTAATCTGAAAGGTGGACTGTGGTCACTCTCTCCAATTTATTGCTAAACTTATTTTTCAGGCATTTCTTAACTATGCTAAAAATGAGGGGAAATTAACTTTAAATACCTTTTCTACTTTTTTTTCCCCTGCACTTCCCTGTTACCTCAGTTTTGCCTCTTCTCAATAGAGATTAAAGACTAAAGAGTTTGTTGGAGTGAGGGAACCAGGAAATGTGCCATTGGCTCTTAGGAATCTAATATTTATTTTATAGTGTAACTATTTGGTGAAGAACTCGGAAATGAGCTTACAGATCAGTTTCTTCCTCCCCGAGTGTGACCGTGTGTAAACATTGATTTTTTTTCCTGTTTTCTAGTTGCAGCAATTGGAACTCGCACAGATACAACACAGAGACGCTAATCTTACAGCTCTTGCAGCTATTGGACCGAGGAAGAAGAGACCACTAGAATCTGCAAGTGAGGTACTGAAATAGTGCTTATTACTTTATTTTTTATGGCAAGAAAGCAAGCCAAAAATGAGCAGAGAAATGGAAATAGTTTACCCTGCTCCATGCATAGTTACTGTCAAACTTTTGTTAAAACTCTTGTTAATTTTAGGAAATCTTACATTTTGTTAGATTTTTGCCATATGCATCACCCTGAACTTTATTTCTACTTCATTCTTATTTTATACTTCTTCCTATTCCCTGACTCTAGTCACACTGAATCTCCCTATTTCTATTTTTTGTTTCTGTGCAGCTTTTCTGATAGTTTTATGTTATTCTCTCTATTTATCTGAGTCTGGCTCATCTATTAAGACTGAATATGCCCTTTTATTTCTTCCTTGAACACGGATGATTCATTCCAACACCAGCTTCTCCCTTTCTAAGCATATCGTGTATCTGCTGACTTAATTGTTCTTTGTGTGTGCCTCGTAAGAAATTTTTTTTCTTCTGTTAAATTGCAAATATCTTGTGTAATGACTGTGATCTTATTCCATTGCATTCCCCATAGAACATGGTACAATATGTTCAATAAGTATCACTGATTTTTTGATTAATGCTAAGGAAGGCTCTTACCTACTTCAGAATAATTATTGGAGATAAGATTAGACTTCAGGATCAATCAATAGGGCTCAAATGAAGGTATGATAAGAGCCCTTGGATGAGGTCAGCAATTTATTTATTCATCTAAAAGACAGACTGTCAGAGAGAGAAATCTTTTCATCTGCTGGTTCACTCCTCAAGTGGCCTCAACAGCTGGGGCTGGGCCAGGCTGAGCTGGGAGCCAAGAACTCCTTCTGGGCTTCCACATGGGTATCAGGGGTCCAAGTGCTTGGGGCATCATCCACTGCTTTCCCAGGTGCATTGGCAGGAAACAGAATTGGAAGCAGAGCAGCCAGGTTTCAAACAGGCACTCTGACATGAGATACCTGCATCACAAGCATTGGTTCAGCACAAATGCCACAATGCCAGCCCCTTCTCTTTAGAATTGAAACGTACTTTGAGACAAGCTCCCCAACAACATTGACCCTAAACAGTAGTAGTCCCTAAATGAATGCCAGCTACCTTAATAGATGAAAGATTATTAAAAATTCATGTTCTTTTTCATTTAAACATGAGGAATGTAATAATGTCCCCATCTCCTACTCAGATGTAACTGACATTAAGTTTTTCACATGTTCTTCCAGAGATTTGTTACGAATATGAGCACGTATCTGATGTGTATTCACATATCTATGTGTTTTATTTTGGTTTTACTTAAATTTGGTCAGACTATACCTATTGTTCTATTCTTGAAATTTCCCCCCCTTTCCATAATATACCACATATAATTTACTTTCATACTTTTTGAAGGTATGTGACTTGACTGTGTTTCAACAAGCCATAATTTAGTTTTCCATTTCGTCTGATGGACAGGGTTGTTTCCAGATTTTTGCTTTATTGCCCCAGAAAACTTCTTTGTACTTACATAGTTGTGTAGTTGCTTGTACAATGTAACTAACCGGAGGCCAAATTTGTAGAGATGGAATTCCTGGCCTAAAGGAATTTTTCAAAGGAGAACTCTGAAAAAACTTAAGTATATACAGAGGTAGAGAGAGCAGTAAAATGTGGCCCCATGTACCCTTTTCCCTGCTCCAATAATAATTTATGCCTAACTTTATTATATCTGTAACAATTTCTCAAGTAAGTTATTTTCTACTTAAATTATCAATTTTATTATTTTAATTTATTTGAAAGGCAGAAAACTCCCATCTGCTAGTTTACTCCTCAGATGCTCTTCATGGCCAGATCTGAGACTGGAAGCTGAGAACACTTAATCCAGGTCTCCCATGTGAGTGTCAGGAACT
Source organism: Oryctolagus cuniculus (assembly GCF_964237555.1). NCBI lineage: Eukaryota > Metazoa > Chordata > Mammalia > Lagomorpha > Leporidae > Oryctolagus > Oryctolagus cuniculus. The sequence goes on along the minus strand of NC_091441.1, from coordinate 51,396,597 downwards.
CAACTGCTTGAACCATTGCTGCGACCTGCCAGGGTCTGCACTGGCTGGAAGCTGGAGTCAGGAACCAGAGCTGTAATCAACCACTGGCACTCCAGTATGGGATGTGGGCATCTTAACCTCTAGACTAAATGCCTTTTCTCTTTCAAATTATTTTAAAGTCAATTTCAGACTCAATAGCATTTTATTCATAAATATTATTTGTTTCTCTTAATTTTGATAAGTATTTTTAAATAGCTCTTGAATAACTTGTTTCCATTTTCATATCTATTATTGCCTGTCTTTCCACACTTCCCATAACAGTAGCACTATTTTGCCATTTTATGGTTGAAAAAGCCATTTTTTAGTAGACCATTTAAGTTATGAGTAAGTTGAGCAGTTTTTTTGGTATGTTTGTCCTACCAATTGTCCTTTGTCCAGTTGAGTTATATTTTTTAATTGATTAAGGAAATGAACAACTCCCTTGTTTCTTTCAGTTTGTCTGGAGTTTATTCGTGTAACAGATGGGGAACATCTGGCCCATGGGCTGTATAAGACCCACAAAATCATTTGGTCTGGCTCTGCCAAGGCAACTGCAAGTAGGACTTAAAATTCAATAAATCCACAGCAGGCTCCTTTTTCAGTTGATAATTTTGTATGTCCTCTGAAAGATGTTATAAATATCCAAATGGCTCTTGGTGGAAAAAAGGTTTCCCCATCCTTGCTAGTAAAAGTTTTTAATTTTTCCTTAAAATAATCAATTGTTCCTTTTTCTCTTCTACATTCTCTTTAAAGTCTCTTTTCGTCTTAAATTTATTTGAGAGACAGAGTGAGAGCACACTGCTATCTGCTGGTTCACTCCCCAAATGTCCAGAATGATTGGGGCTAGACCTGGGGCCAGAGCCAAGAGCCAGAAACAGTCTCGGTCTCCCACATGGGTGACAGTGCCCCAACTGTTTGAACCATCTATCACCTGCTAACTCCCAGGGTCTGCATTAGCAGGAAGCTGGAATCAGGGAGCCAAACTTAGGAATCAAATCCAGATACTACACTGTAGGACATAGGCATATTAGCTGGTAGGCCAAACACCCACCCACAAAGCCCATCTTAACTAAAATTTATATATTAGTGTTTTTATTGCTTCATTTTAAAATGTAAATCTTTGCTTCCTGTGGAATTTATTTAGAGTAGGAGTTAGATATGTATTTAGCTTTATCTCCTTAGTCCTGTGTCATTCTCATCTAAGCTAGCAAATTGTATGAGAACCATTTACTTAATAATTCCTTCCTTCACTGATTTGAAATGCCACCTTGTCACACACAATTTTGTGTAAAATACAAATTCCCGTCTGTGTTTAAGTCTGTTTCTGAACTCTGAATCAGTGCTATCTAATAGGGCTTATATGATTATGAAACTATGTGTCTGCATTGTCCGGGATAGCTATATATGGCTGCTGAACTCTTGAAATGTGGCTAGTGTGACTGGAAAAAAAATTGAATTTAAAATTTTTTTAAGTTAACAAATTTTAATAGCCACATGTGGTTAGTGACTACTATGTTGGTCAGTGAAGCACAGCTATTCTGACTGGTATCTGTTTATAGCTATTTATCTGCTCCAAGTCCTTTTTTTTTTTTTTTTAATCATCTTAACCGTTTATAAGTGTGTAGTTAAACAGTGTTAACTCCATTCACATTGGAAAGTTCTCCAGAGCTTCTTTCATTTTGTAAAACTAAAATTCTGTACCCATTAAACAATTCCTGTTTTTCCTTCCCCTCAGCTTCTGGGAACTACCATTTTGCTTTTTGTTTCTGTGAATTTGACTACCTTTTTTTTATTTTTTACCTTTTTTAAATTTTTTTAAATTTTATTTAAGGTATACAAGTTTCATGTATTTCATATATGCAGATTTAGGTTAGATGCCTTTCTAAGTGTAATTGTGAAGTATTTGTTGATTTGTGACTGGTCTTAACAAAAATTTTTAAAAGAGACAGATTTCTGTCTTCTAGTCCACTTCCCAAATGTGCACAGTAGCCAGGCCTGGGCCAGGCCAAAACCATGAGCTGAAATTCCATCTGGGTTTCCCATGTAAGTAACAAGGACCCAAGTACTTGAACCATGCCCTGCTACCTTCTATGGTGCACACTAGCAGGAAGCTGGATCAGAAGCAAAGTAACCAGCAATCAAACTAGGCTCTATGACTGGGATGTACACATCCAAGTGAGGACTTACGGTGCAGTACCAAATGCCTGCCCCTTGGTTATTTGAGTTAGCATAATGTCCTTAAGGTAGTCCAGTAGAGAACTATTTTTAAGTTTTTACTTTTTTTTAGCACAGGACACCCTATGGCTCTTTAATTTAGGATCATTTGTATATAAATGTTTGTAAAAGTTTTATTAAAATTGGGCATGTGATCTCATTGTTAAGCATATTCCTACGAAGAACCTTTAACACTCTTTTATCACGAGTACAGTTAGTTATTTTGAGTTTTTTTTAAATCCATATAGTTACAGTTTATAAGTGATAACTCATTAGAGAATGAATTTTAGGGATGTTTAAGTTCCTGACCTACTTTTCTGTGTTAGCATTGTGCAATAAATTCTGTAAATGTTTGCTTTGTGGAAGTTATCATAGCACATGGGATGAGTATTGTACTTTGGACTTAGACAAATTTGACTTTGATCTTGACTCTGTTAAACTTTGCAACCTTGGAAGAAATTCCTTAAACCCCATACCTCAGTTATTCTCCACCTTTAATATGGGCATAACATCTACCTTATAATGTCTTGATTGGTTTATGTGAAACACTTTACAGCTCCAGGCCACAAATAAATGCCTAATAAATTATCATATATATCATCATAGTAATAACCCATTAATAATATTATTTCAGCCTTTCGTAGAATCTATAGGGAACATTGGAGACAGCAAATTTGAATTTTTATTTGCTTTAGTCTCACTTGAGTCTGTCACAAATGTAAGAGATGTTAAATAATACCTGATTTATAATAGAGATTTTTAGTGTTTTTCATTCATTGTATATTTGAATCTGAGTCCATAAATTAGAGCCAGAGAATGAAAGTGCTACAGTGATAGCAATATATGTTAGTTTATGTGACATAAAAATTATTTTATTTTTAGTTTCAAAACATATTTTGTAACTTGGATATAAGCATATTGAATTGTATGTTCACATGGTGCTTCTTTAATCTTGAGAATTTAGGCATGTGTATTTTCCCTTGTAATTCCTGGGCTTTAAACTTAGGTTATTGTCAGACTTTTAAGTAATGCCAACTTGAATTGAACATATCCTTGTCTATGATCACTAGGTAATATTTTGTAAATTCTTATTTTTAAAGTAGCTAGACTAATTTTTTTTATTTGTGATATTTTAATGTTAAAAGCATTTTTCTGCTAAAGAAAAGAAGACTCTGTTATTTGTTTTCCCTGCCAGTAAGTTGAACTACATTGATCAGGATTGTCAGGAACTCTTCATTTACTTGCTTTATTCTCTCACGGGTAATACAAATGTATGAAACCATTTTTAGAATTCTATACTTTGGAAACTGAGTCTTTACTTTTAGTTTGCTTCATTCTTTATAGATGAGAACTCAAAATCATACCTGTTTGATTTAAATTTGTTAGGATAGTAGGAAATGAGAATTTCTTCAAAGAGTAACTCTAGTTCAAGTACAGTTTTTTTTTTTTTTTTTTATCGTGGGTGAGTTTTCGTTTTGGAAGATTGAATAGAATGATTTTTTAAAATTGTATTTAAGTTATACAAGTTTCAGGTATTTCATATATACAGATTAGGAACATAGGGATACTTCACCCCTTCCCTCCCCCTGCCCATGCTCTAACCCTTTTTCCTCCTCCCTCTCCCATTCTCACTCTTAACTTTTACAAAAATCTTTCTTTTTTTTTTTTTAATATTTATTTATTTGAAAGTCAGAGTTACACAGAGAGAGGAGAGGCAGAGAGAGAGAGATCTTTCATCCGATGGTTCACTCCCCAACTGGCCACAATGGCTGGAGCTGCGTCGATCCGAAGCCAGGATCCAGGGGCCTCTTCCAGGTCTCACTCGTGGGTGCAGGGGCTCAAGGACCTGGGCCATCTTCTACTGCTTTCCCAGGCCATAGCAGAGAGCTGGATTGGAAAAGAAGCAGCCAGGTCGCGGAATCGGCGCCCATATGGGAAGCTGGCGCTTCAGGCCAGGGCGTTAACCCATTGCGGCACAGCGCTGGCCCCAAAAAATCTACTTTCAGTTCTCTTCTTGATCATAAAGTTAACCCCATATTAAGTAAAATAATTCAACAAATAGCATAGAGAAAAAACACACTAGTCCTTAACAGAAAAGACAAGGGCTATAAACAATCATTGACTCAAGATGTCCATTTCACTCTAATACGTTACATTTTAGGTACTCTATTAGTTGCCTTGGATCAGGGAAAATATATGGTATCTGTCTTTTTGGTACTGGCTTGTTTCACTAAGCATAATGGTTCCTGGTTGCTTCCATTTTGTTGCAAAAGATGGGATTTCTTTTTCTTTTCTTTTTTTTTTTTTTTTTAAACAGCTGAATAGTACTGATTGTGGTTTTTTAAAAGTAAATTTTAGAAAAGTAAATCTACTACCATTAGCATTTAGAGATTGCCATTTTTCTTGACAATAAATTAAAGAAATTAGTTTTAGGCTTTTTTTGTCCTTTATTAGTTTTTTTCTATTTCAATAAAACAAAGCAAAATTTCCCCTATCCTTAAAACCAGTATTATTTCAAATGGCTTAAAAATGCTGATATTTCTATAAAAATTACATTATTTACAGTACCAAATCAGCTACATGGTGCTTTTACTTAAAATAGCATTCATTTGCTAACAAAATAAAGAAACTATGTGGATAAGAACGAGGGGGCTTCAGAAAATTAATGGAAAATGGAATTCAAACATGAATTTTCCTGGGCCAGCGCCATGTCTCACTTGGTTAATCCTCCAGCTGCTGTGCCTGCATCCCATATGGGCGCCGGGTTCTGGTCCTGGTTGCTTCTCCCAGTCCAGCTCTCTGCTGTGGCCTGGGAAGGCAGTGGAGGATGGCGCAAGTGCTTGGGCCCCTGCACCCACATGGGAGACCAGGAAGAGGTGCCTTGGCTCCTGGCTTTGGATTGGTGTAGCTCCAGCCGTAGCAGCCATTTGGAGGGTGAACCAATGGAGGGAAGACCTTTCTCTCGGTTTCTCTCTCTCACTGTCTAACTCTGTCAAATAAAAAAAAAAAAAAAAGTAAAGAGTACAATGTTGAAAACAAGTATTCTCAACTATTTAAAAAAAAAATAACATGAATTTTCCATGAAGTTTTCGAAGTCCTCTTGTATATTCTGTTTTTCTAGAGGCAAGTTATTATTCTTGGGTTAACATGGGTAAAGTCTTTTTTTAGACCTTTGCTCAGTAATAAACTAGAAAATTTGATTGAAAATCAGAATAATGTAACTCTCATTCAAAAAAAAAAGTTTTTCCAGAGAAGGAAATGCGATACTGATAATAGTTTGGCTATTTTTTACCACAATTAAGTGTGCATTCCCAAAATACATTTCTTCCTTCTTGCACTTTTTAAAATTTCTGAAGCTTGAAAAAAACAGTTCATTTTGGACATTCTTTAACTATTTTTAAGCCAAATATTCCTCAAATATTGTTCGCCAAGTATTATTTGAATAGAACTTATAAAATTATTTCATTGCAGAACTCAATCTATATTGCTCACCATTTATGTTTATTTGATAGGCAGTGTTAGACAATGGCGGGGAGGGGAGAAAGGTCTTCCTTCCGTTGGTTCACTCCCCAAATGGCCGCTATGGCTGGCGTGCTGTACCAATCCGAAGCCAGGAACCAGGGGCTTCCTCCTGGTCTCCCATGCAGGTGCAGGGCTCAAGCACTTAGGCCATCCTCCACTGCCTTCCCAGGCCACAGCAGAGAGATGGACTGGAAGAGGAGCAACTGGGACTAGAACCTGGAGTACTGGCGCTGCAGGCAGAGGATTAGCCTAGTGAGTCACGGCACTGGCCAATTTTTACTTGTATTTAGAAGTGACCTAAAAAAATTTTGTGCCACAAGTGCTCTGTAGCAGTTTGCTGTAGATACTCAGTTGAAACTTTTTTGTAAAGAAATGAAAGACACGACCTTGTCTAAATATGATCAGAGTCGGTGAACTCAAAAGGCTTCCATAGCCTTGGCAACTCATGACAAGAGCCTAGAGTGATTACTGATGCCATAAACAAGAGTGTCAGTTTGTTAAGTCAACAACAGGAGTCACTGTGCACTTACTCCTCATGTAGGATCTCTGTCCTTAATGTGCTGTACATTGTGATTTAATGCTATAACTAGTACTCAAACAGTATTTTTCACTTTGTGTTTCTATGGGGGTGCAAACTGTTGAAATCTTTACTTAATATATGCTAAACTGATCTTCTGTATATAAAGAGAATTGAAAATGAATCTTGATGTGAATGGAAGGGCAGAGGGAGCGGGAAAGGGTAGGATTGCGGGTGGGAGGAAAGTTATGGAGGGGGAAGCCATTGTAATCCATAAGCTGTACTTTGGAAATTTATATTCATTAAATAAAAGTTAAAAAAAATCCTAAAAAAAAAGTATTTTTGAAAAATGCAAACAAACAAAAAAAGAAATGAAAGACACAAAAAAATGGAAAAATCTTCCATGTTCATGGATTGGAAGAATTGATATCATCAAAATGTCCAAACTACTCAAAGCAATTTACAGATTCAGTGTGATCCCAATCAAAATTCAAAGGATATTCTTCATAAAATTAGAAAAAAACAATGTTAAAATACATAAACACACAAGACTCTGAATAGCCAAAACAACCTTAAACAATAAAAACAAAACCAGAACTGTCAAAATACCAGATTTTAAGATATACTACGGGGCAGTTACAATCAAAACAACCTGGTACTAACACAAAAATAGACATGTAGATCAATGGAACAGAATAGAAACCCCAGAAATTAACCCATGCATTACAACCAGCTAATTTTTGACAAACAAGTTAAAATCGTTCACTGGAGAAAGGACAATTTCTTCAACAGGTGGTGTTGGGAAAGCTGGATTTTTGCATGCTGGCATTTGAAACAAGGACCCCGATCTTGCAGCCTATTCAAAAATCAACTCAAAATGGCCCAAGAACCCAAACTTATGACCTGAAACTATCAAATTACTGGAGGAAAACATAAAGGAAACATTGCAAGACATTGGTCTAAGCAAAGATTTCTTGGTTAAGATTCTGGAAGCACAGGTAATAAAAGCAAAAATAGACACATGGGATTACATCAAGCTAAGCAGTGTCTGCACAGTGAGAGAAACTGTTAACAAAAGTGAAGAGGTACCAGACAGAAGACAGAATGGGAGAAAATATTTGCAAAATATGCATTCAGTAAAGATCCAGAATATGTAGGGAGCTCAAGAAACTCAACAACAAAATAAACAATCCAGTTAGGAAATGGACAAAAGATATGAACAAGCATCTTTCAAAGGATGAAATACAAATGGCCAATAGACACATGCAAAAATGCTCAGGATTGCTGGCCATCAGAGAAATACGAATAAAACCCAGAATAAGATATTACTTCATTTCAGTTAGAATGGCTGTTATCCAAAAGTCTTAAATAACAAATGCTGGTGAGGTTATGAAGACAAAGGTACCCTAATATTCACTATTGGTGAGAATGCAAATTGGTATAATCATTGTGGAAAACAGTATGGAGATTGCTCAGAAAACTAAAAATATATACAATATGACCCAACGATCCCATCCTGAGAATATATCCAAAGGAAATTCAATCAGCATATGAAAGAGATACCTGTACTCCCATGTTTATAGCAGCACAATTCATAGTCACTAAGATGTGGAACCAATCTAGATGTCCATGATCTGATGACTGGATAAAGAAAATGTGGTATATATTCATGATGGAATATTATTTAGCCATAAATAAGAATGAAATCCTGACATTTGTAGCAGAATGGATGGAGCTACAGATCATTATGCTAAATGAAATAAGCTAGACCCAGAAAGATAAATATCATGTTTTTTCTTATTTATAGAAGTTAGTACAGTATAAAAATTGTGTGGGTGTCTTATCATTTGGTATTTAGTTATAAATATGGCTTCACTGAATCTTACCATGTAAATGACAACATATCCTTCTTTCCCCCACATTCCAGTCAGTCATGAATCCTTCACTCTGTGATATTAATATCTGTTTTCAAGAAAAAATAATGTATATGCATACATATACATATAATGTCTACATTTGAAGTGAATGTGACAAGATACTAAACTATAAAAAAATAAAAATCAGGTCTTACTAGTATTTATTTTACTAGTGGGACAATTTACCTTTTCTGGCTCCAAGTTGATATTTAAAGCTTTAGGATAGTTTGTCTCATTTGGAGTGATAGGGTGGAGTGATCAAGGAGATTCAAAAGGTTATGGAAAAATAATCAAAATTAACAGGCAACTGTTTAATCCTTTGATGTTTGCTATAATTATTTGACCCTATATTTGGGTGCCATAGACACAAATAAAATAATTCTCCGGTACTAGATACCTGTCCTCTAAAGGGTAACATATCTTGTTAGGGGCTAACCCATTTTAGGTAACATTTAATCTCCAGATTCTAAAGTGAGCCCAGATTCATTTTTTTCTACTTGTATGACTTTAAAGATTACATAAGAAATGAATCATTTTTATAAGAAATGAACTGAACTTGTTTGAAAAAAAGTTATCTACAAATCAGTGCTGAAGCAGTGTAAAAGTAGTAAAATGTATTTGTTTATTTTTAAAGATTTGTTTATTTGAGAGGCAGAGTTAAAGACAGAGAGGGTGAGACAGAGGTCTTCCATCCACTGGTTCACTCCCCAAATGGCTGTAATGTCTGGAACTGGGCCAATCCAAAGCCAAGAGCCAGAAGTATCTTCAGGGTCTCCCACGTGAGTGCAGGGGTCCAAGTACTTGAGCCATCCTCCTCTGCTTTCCCAGGGAGCTGGATCAAAAGTGGAGCAGCCAGGACTTGAACCGGCATTTATATGGGATGCTGGTGCTGCAGGCAGAGGCTTAACCTGTGCCACAGTGCCAACCCCAATGCATTGTATTTAATAAACTTTGGGCAGCTGGCACTGTGGTGCAACGAGTTAAGCCCGCATCCCATGTAGGTGCTAGTTCGAGTCCCGGCTGCTCCACTGCTGATCCAGCTCCTTGCTAATGGCATGGGAAAGCAGTGGAAGGTGGCCCAAGTGCATGGGCCCCTGCACCCATGTGGGAGACCTGGAAAAATCTCCTAGCATCAGATCAGCCCAGCTCTTGCCATTGTGGCCATTTGGGGAGTGAACCAGAAGATGGAAGACCTTTCTCTCTGTCTCTCCCTCTTTCTGTCTATAACTCTGCCTCTCAAATAAATAAATCTTTTAAAAAAATAAAGAAGTACCTGAGGGTTTGAGATTACTAAGAAAGAAAAACTCATATTAATTTGGCAAGTTTGTATTGGGTGCCTACTATTTTGAAATTTCAAATTCCATAGTTATGGAAAAGAAAAAAATATTCATAGTTTCTAAATGGAGAACATGAAATCATCTGGACATTCCTAATTTGAATTTATTTGATAAACATTTCCCTGATTTACTGTGGTGCAAATATCTTTTCTTTGGTTTGGAAATCTGTGGTGGATAGCTAGTTTTTCCCCTTTCTGATAATCCTTAAGGCAAGTATTCTCTCTTCCCTTCCTTTTATTTCTGTGCTTCCATGGTATGCTCTTTCTGGAAAGTGAAAGTCAGCTAGTTCAGTGCCAAGTAGTGAGCACCTGATTTTTAAACAATCCCAGAAAGCAGCAACTTCCTATTCATTGCCAAAAAGGAAGTCTGGGGAAGCTAGGTGGGAGTGAGCTGAAAAGACAGCGATTGGAACTCAGATGACTGACGTGTGACCATACCAGATGAGAGGAAAAACACGGAGGCAGCGTGGGCTGTAATCCACTTCTTTGTCTTCAGAGAAGATGCTCCTAGGGATTTCCCCACCATTCCTTTCTATTAATCATTTGATCATGTAGCAATGTAGGGCCTCCAACATACTAGATCTGTGGTAGTTTTTTCAAACACAGTGTGCCCATCATTTCTTCTTTGATTCCTTTTTCCTTATCCTTTTTCTCTTTTTCCTTTTCCCTTCTCTCCCCTTCTCTTTCTCTCCCCTCCCTTCCTGTCTCTCCTTTCTCTTTCTCTTTCTCTTTCTCTGCTATTTGAAAGGGAAAGAGGGACCAGCAGTGTGCAGGTGGGTTAGGCTGCCACCTACATTTCCCACATCTCATATGAGTGTTCCCCAAATGTTGCCACCATTTGGCGGATGAACCAGTAGATGGAAGATCTTTATCTCTCCCTCTCTCTAACTCTGCCTTTCAAATTTTTAAAAAAATCTTAAAAAGGGAAAAAAAGAGACAGAGATGTTCTATCTGCTAGCTCAGTTCCCAGTTGCCCACAATAAGTGGGGCTGGGCCAGGGTAAAGGTATGAGCTGGGACCTCAATTGAGGACTTCACATGGATAACAGAGACCCAGATACTTCACCCATTACCTACTGCCTCCCAGAGTGTGCATTAACAAGAAGCTGAAATGTGTAGTCAAGCCAGGACTCATACCCAGGAACTCTCATATGAGATGAGGGTGCCCCAAGTGGTGTACTAACTGCTGCACCAGGTATCTGGCCCATTTCTATGACTGTATCTGTCAGAAAATATTATTTTGTTTTTATTTCTTGACTGTCTGTAACTCTACCCACTTATAAAAAGCTAATTGTATAGAATTATTAAGGCAGAGCTCTTTGGAAAGTATTATTTAGATCAGATTTTAGGAATGCTTCTGACAATGTTTAAATGAGTTTACCTAAATACATAGTCTCTGAGAACCTTTCTAGTACCAGAGTTCTTTTAAGTCTTCAGTTTTCTCTGAAATGAAGAAGAGTCTTCCTAAAAGAGCACTGTAAGAAGATAGATTGCCCAATCAGTAAATGATTATTAATTTGGGGAGAGGGAGGAGGTCCCCTGTGTCTGCCATACTTTTAATATAATACTGCTTCAAGCAAGGAGTGTAGATAGTTTCTTATTTAAGAGAGAGGGGGTATTTAACTATGGTCATGTTGAAAATACGTAGATTAGTGTATTAAAGGCAGCTCTTAAGTTTCCTGGATATCCTTCCTGAAAATTCCCATGAATCTATTAGGTTAAACCATATAAACTTGCCATTATTATTATAAGTATTGACAATTTCATATAGTTCAGTCTCTAATAAGATTATGTATATACTTAAAAAATACATATACAGTAATCTTAGTTTACCTTTACAAGCACTTAGAGTGTATTCATTAGTTTTCACAGTTCCTCTGTGAGAACATACTATTGCTTTCTCTAAGTAAAGGTCTTGAGAGGAGTAATTCCACACTAAGTAGAAGAGCCAAGTTATATATCCAGAGAATTTGATGTTTGTACTCTTAACTACTATAATGCAGTTACCCTAAAAGTGTTTTCTATATCATGTGGTTTACTCTATCATGGACATTGTATTAAAGTTCTCTAGAGAAACAGAACCAATAGGATATATATATATATTTATATAACTAAATGAGGGTTTTTTTGTTCATGTATTTATTTTTTAAGTCAGAGTTACAAAGAGAGAGCAGAGGCAGAGAGAGAGAGAGAGAGAGAGAGAGAGAGAGAGGTGTTCCATCGATGGTTCACTCCCCAATTGGCTGCAATGGCCGGAGCTGCGCTGATCCGAAGCCAGGAGCCAGGAACTTCTTCCGGGTCTCTGGCCCAAGGAGTTGGGCCATCTTCTGCTGCTTTCCCAGGCCATAGCAGAGAGGTGGATTGGAAGTGGAGCAGCTGGGTCTTGAATCGGTGCCCATATGGGATGCCAGTACTGCAGGCCAGGGCATTAACCCACTGCGCCACAGCGCCAGCCTCTCTGTTTTTCTTTTTTGTTTGTTTGTTTTTTAATGGGAACTGGCTCTCACAATTATGAAAGCCAAAATGTCCCACAATATGCTGCCTGCAACCTAGAGACCCAGGAAAGTTAGTGGTTTAATTCATTCCTACTGTGAAGTCTTGAGAACCAGGGGAGCCAGTGCTGGCTCTCAGTATGCGACTGAAGGCCTGAGATTGTTGGTGCCATGAGTAGTGGAGTAATGGGGTGGAGCTGTGCCAGTGGAATAAGAACCTGGAGTTCTCATTTCCAGGGTTAAGAGATGGATGTCATAGCTCCCAAAGAGAGGGTGAATTCACCCTTCTGCCTTTTTATTCTCTCCAGGCCTGTAGTGGATGGGACAGTGTCCCACCCCTACGTGATGAGGTTAGACCTTCTCTATTCAGTCTACTGATTAAATGCTAATTTCTGGAGCTGGTGTTGTGGCATAGCCAGTTAAGCCACTGTTTGCAATGCAAACATCCCATATATGCTCCAGTTCGAGTCCCTGCTGTTCTACTTCTGATCCAGCTCCTTGGTAATGTGCCTGGGAAAGCAGTGGAAGATGGCCAAAATGCTTGGGCCCATGCACCCTTGTAAGAGACCTGGATGAAGTCCCTGGCTTCAGCCTGGTCCAGCCATGGCCATTGCAGCCATCTGGGGAGTAAATTAGAGGATAGAAGATGTCTTTCTCTGGGTCTCTCCCTGTTTCTGTAACTCTGCCTTTCAGATAAAATAAATCTTTTTTTAAAATGCTGATTTCTTCTGAAGACACATGTACAGATATACCTAGAACATAATTTTTTTTAAAGATTTATTTTTATCTGAAAGCAGAGTTAGAGATCTTTCAGATCAGCTAAGAGCCAGGAACTTCATCCAGGTTTGTAGCATGGGTACAGGGTCCCAAGTACTTGTGCAATGTTCTGCTTTTCCAGGCACATTAGCAGGGAACTAGATCAAAAGTGGAACAGTGAGACTCAAACTGGCACCCATATGGGATGCTGGCATTGCAGGTGGTGGCTTAACCTGTTAAACCACAATTAAAGAGATGGGGGGGGGGGTGCATTGTGGCGCAGTGGGTTAAAGCCCTGGCCTGAAGTGCCGGCATCCCATATAGGTGCCGGTTCTAGTCCTGGCTGCTCCTCTTCCTATCCAGCTCTGTGCTATGGCCTGGGATAGCAGTAGAAGGTGGCCCAAGTCCTTGGGCCCCTGCACCCACGTGGGAGACCTGGAAGAAGCTTCTGGCTCCTGGCTTTGGATTGGTGCAGCTCCAGCCGTTGTGGCCATCTGGGGAGTGAACCAACAGATGGAGGGCCTCTCCTCTCTCTCTGTAACTCTTTCAAATAAAATAAATATTAAAAAAAAAGAGGTGGGGGAGAGCTAAAAGAAATCATAAACCTGAGGCGATAAAAAATGTGTAATGATGAGAAAACAAAAGTGATCTGGGAAGAGCTGACAATGAGAGACCCATTGGAAATAGTAAGAGAAAGACAGAAATGACTCCAGATACTAAATAGAAGAAGATAGGCAAACTTCATAGCTCCTGGTTAGAACAATAGAACAGAGCAAAGCTCATACGTAGAAAGGGGGTCAAGTCTCCACTGCAGATCAGATAAAGTGGACATGCCTTTAAAATCCAAACATGCTTCTTTTCTCTTAACAACAGGAAGCAGCTTCAGCAAGTTGTCTTTTACCTTAGAAAGCATATCTCAACATACTCCAAGCCACTGAACTTCTAGAAAGTTCACCAAGGCACCTGAAGTTTTGTGGGATTTATTGCTTACCATATGGCATGCATGTACCTTACCAGAATGTCTTGAGGAGTTCCTTCTTGCCTACCAGATCAGTCAACATGGTGTTAATGTAATGGAGTGGCACAACGTATGGAAACAAGAGGCCATCTTGATTCTCGCAGACTGTCTTACAACAGAATGCTTAATACAGCTGGAGGCAGATTATTGAAGGTATACTACTGACCTTGTCAGTTGAAAGCAAAATTATTATGATCTTTTTTTTTTTAAAGATTTATTTTTATTATGTGAAAGACAGTTACAGAGAGAGGGAGAGACAGAGAGAGAGGTCTTCCATCTGCTAATTCACTCCCCAGATGGCCAGAATGGCCAGAGCTGTGCCAATCCAAAGCCAGGAGCTTCTTCTGGGTCTCTCACATGGGTGAAGGGGCCCAAGGGTTTGGGCCATCTTCTACTGCTTTCCCAGGCCATAACAGAGAGCTGGATCAGAATTGGAGCCGCAGGGACACGAACTGGCACCTATATGTGCCACAGTGCCGGCCCCTGATCATTTTTTTTTTTTTTAAGATTTATTTATTTGAAAGGCAGAGTTACAGAGTGTCACAGAGAGAGAGAGAGTCTTCCATCCTCTGGTTCACTCCCCAGATGGCTGGAGCTGCACCAATCCAAAGCCAGGAGCCAGGAGCTTTTCTTGGGTCTCCAACACAGGTTGCAGGGGGCCAAGACTTGGGCCATCTTCCACTATGTTCTCAAGCCATAGCAGAGAGCTGGAGAGGAAGTGGAGCAGCCAGGACTTGAACTGGCACCTATATGGAATGCCAACATTGCAGGCAGCGGCTTTACCGGCTATGCCATAGCACCAACCCCTGTTCTGATCATCTTTACAAATAAATACAGAGAAAAAGAAGCACATACCAGGTTTACCATCTGTATATTAAGCCAGAGCTGATCCTTATTTATCCCAGCAACAAAATCACATATGGAACAACTGCAATTGAAACCACCACCTCATTAAGTTTATTACCATCCATTATCATTCTCAAATATCTACTTGCCACCTTCAAAGCCATATAGATGAACTGAATGATGATGTGGTAGTAGGAATCACCACTGTTGGGTTTTCATATCCTTGATGGCGGCTCTGTAGTATCTCCTGGAAACAGCTTACTACATTAGTAAGTGTACACCATTCTAGTGACTACCACTTGACTTTATTGACTTTCTCTCACTTCCATGGGTCAAGGAACCAGTGTGGGAACCCTTAGTTATTGAGTATGTCCATTGAAATATGCATCCCTGAAATGTGAAAATAACCATTATATGGCTTCAGGGCCCCTTTGTGTGATGAACCTAAGCCAAAATGCCATTGACTGATGGAAAACAGCAGTATTTTGCATCTCCTAGAAATCATGTTGGATTATAGTCAGTTTCCAGCAATCCTTAAAAAGTCTAATTACTTCCCTTACCCAATACAGTCACTCTGACTATATATACATCCTTTGAGTGATGACATAGAAGAAAATACAAATTTATCCAAAGTATATCCAGTTCTTATAAAATTTATGGTTGTAATCATATTTTTGGTTATCTGCTTTTTTAAATATATGTTATCAATGTCAGTGAATGCTGTTCTGTGTATTTCATTGATATAATTCATCTTTCCTTTGAACATATTTTAGTTTTGAACATGAGGGTACTTCAAAAAGTTCTTGGAAAATGTGAGTTTATTTTGTTTCAGAAAGAAATTGAAATCCATGTACAGTTTTTTCATAATACGTTTTGCACATATTATGAAAAAGCTGTTTTTTAAAAAAAGATTTATTTATTTATTTGAAAGGCAGAGTCAGATAGAGAAGTCTCCCATCCACTGGTTCACTCCGCAAATGGCCACAATGGCCAAGGCTGAGCCAGACCAAAGCCAGGAGCCGGGAGCTTCATCCAGGTCTCCCACACAGGTACAGGGGCCTAAGCACTTGGATCATCCTGCACTGTTTTCCTAGGTACATTAGCAGGGAGCTGGATTGGAAATGGAGCAGCCAAGACTCAAACTGGTACCCATATGGGATGCCTGTCTGCAGGCAGTGGCTTAACCTGCTATGTCACAGTACCAGCCCTGAAAAAGCATTTTTTGCACCAAAATAAAAACATACTTTAAATTCCATTTTCCGTGAACTTTTTGAAGTATCCTTGTATAATGTGTAGGCCTATTTGTAATTATGTCTTTGATGCATGTTTCATTTTGATTTTTGCTTTTTAAACATTATTTGAAAGGCAGAATGACAGAGATAGGAAGAGAGAGATCTCCATCACTGGTTCATTCTCCAAATGCCCACAATAGCAATATTTGGCTAGGCTGAATCCAGGAGCCCAGAACTCCATCCTAGTCTCCCACATGAGTGTTAGGGAATCAAATACTGGGGCCATTATCCACTGCCTCCCATGGTGCATGTTAGCAGGAAGCTTGATCAGAAGCTGTGGAGCAGGGACTTGAATCAGTACTTGATATGAGATGCACATGTCTCAAGTGCTCACTTAATCCACTGTGCCACTACAACTGTGCCTGTTGCTTTAAAATTCCAGAAATAGGGTCTGGTATTGTGGTGCAAGAGGTTAAGATGCCACCTGTGATGCCCACTTCTGATCCAGCTTCCTGCTACTGTGTTTGAAAAAGCAGTGGGAGATGGTCTAAATACTTGGGCTCCTGCCAACACCTGTGTGGGAGACCCAGATGGAGTTCCAGGCTCCTGGCTTTGGCCTGGCCCAGCCCTGGTGGTTGAAGTCATTTGGGGAGTGAACAAGCAGATAGATTTTTATTACATTTTCCAAAAAACATGTATTTCCAGTTGCTGTCCCCCAAAATTATACTAGTTTATCTGCCTGCTAGTGCTATATGAATGTTCCTGTTGGTTAGTCTCTAATCAGTATCAGCTATTATTTTTCTAAAAATCCTTGATTTCATTTGTATCTCTATCTTTAATTGTTAGTCTCATTTTCTGTTGCCCATTAGGAGTCTTATGACTCCTAATGTTGATGTTGTATTCATTCGTTCACTTATCCAGTTGTGCTCAATACAGTGGTGAGAATAGAACTAGGTCTCAGCTTGCTTGTAATTTAATAGCCCAAAAAAGTTATAGTTCTCTTTTATCACAGCATTGCTGGATTTATGCTGAACTGTACTTTCCTACCTTATAATTAAGCATGATTAGGGCAGTACTTGGAACCTGTACTACAGGGAAAAGGTAAAGTACCTTGTTAGCCTGGTGGTTCTTTATATATATATATAATCTTTTTATATATATATATATATATATAATTTTTTTAAAGATTTATTTTATTTATTTGAAAGGCAGTGATAGAGTGGGAGACACAGAAATCTTCCATCTGATGGTTCATTCCCCACATGGCCTCAATGGCCAGAGCTGGCCCATGCTGAAGACAGGAGCCTGAAACTCCAGGTCTCCTGCGTGGGTGACAGTAGTCTAAGCACTAGAGCTATCTTCTATTGCTTTCCCAGGCCTATTAGCAAGGAGCTGGATCAGAAGCAGAGCAACTAGGACTTGAACCTATGCTATGATACAAGATGCCAGCATCACAGTTGGCAGCTTAAGCTGCTGCACCACAAACTGGCCCAGAAGTCCTGGTTCTTTTAGCAATTGCCAGTGGATACTTGGAAATTAGCTTTATATATTTATGTATATATATGTACATATATGCACGTGTATATATATATATACACACACATACACATATATATAATATATTGAGTTATCTATTCAGAGCTCTCTGGGAACCTTTAAGATTACTGTCTTTTCCTCAAATATATTTTTTAAAGATTTTATTTACTTATTTGAGGGGTATAGACAGAGGGAGAGACAGAAAGAAAGGTCTTCTGTCTGCTGGTTCACTCCCCAGTTGGCCACAACAGCCGGAGCCGAACCAATCTGAAACCAGGATCCAGGATCTTCTTCTGGGTCTCCCATGTGAGTACAGGGGCCCGAGGACTTGGCTATATTTTACTGCTTTCCCAGGCCATAGCAGAGAGCTGGATAGGAAGTGGAGCAGCTGGGACTAGAACCAGTACCCATATGGGATGCCGATGCTGCAGGTGGTGGCTTTACCCACTACACCACGGCACCAGCCTCTCCAGTATTTTTTATTACTACCTTTCACTGCTTCATTTAAGCGTTTTGGTCGGTTATGTCTTACTTGTATTTTATATATAATATTTGAGACTTTGTTTGGTATTTTTTTTTTTCAAAGCACTTTTAAGTATAGTTAGCCTATTGATGAGCTTTTGCTGAAAAGATTTTTATTTTTTAAGTTTTCCGGTTTTACTATGATTCCTACAAGGTTTTTAGGATTCCTGGAAGCCATTTTTTGACATACTGTGTCTCTTTGAGTGATGTTTCTATAATTTAGACTAGTATTACTCTTTTTAAGTTGTAGTAGTCTCATATAACCAGTTATATTATTCCCTAATGTTGTACCAGTCCTTTCAGTCTTGCATGCATTTATTTGGTTCATACTTTAGAGATGCTGAAGAGCACAACTTTCCTAGTATATAAAGATTACCAGCAAGCAGAAGGGAGCTGGGTCGATCTGAAGCCAGGAGCCGGGAGCTTCTTCCGGGTCTCTCACGTGAGTACAGGAGCCAAGGACTTGGGCCATCTTCTATTGCTTTCCCAGGACAAATCAGAGACCTGGATCGGAAGTTGAGCGGCCAGGATTTGAACCAGTGCACATACGGGATGCCAGCACTGCAGGCAGTGGCTTCACCCGCTACACCACAGTGCCCTCCCCTATATAATAATCTCTGTTAAATTTGCTGAAGTTGAATGTTCAGATTTTTCAACTGTGTTGCTAGTAAAAACCCAGGTTTACATGAAAACAATCAATCTGCCTTAGGTGTACTTGCAATGGTACTTTTTGTGGCATTAGAAATCTTACTTAACCATTTTCCCCAAGAAAAATGCAGTACATTATTGAATTCCTACTGAAAATGCATTTCCCCCAAGAATTTCATAAAGTATTGAATGGAAGAGTAAAAAGGTTTATGTTAGAAGTGTTCATTAGGACTTTTGACTTACTATTGTGTGCCAATTCACATACAATAAATTTACTATTTTAAAATGTTCAATTCAGTAGTTTTTAGTATAGTCACAGGACTGTGCAATCATCACTACCGTCTAATCCCAGGACATTTCATTACCTCACAAAGCAGTATTCATATTTCTTTAGCCCTTAGTTATCACTCCGCTCATTAGCTATCACTCCTCTCAGCCCCTGGCAAGCACTAATACACTTTTTTCTTTTAAGATTTTATTTAATTATTTGAAAGGCAGAGTTAGAGGGGTCGGCGCTGTGGTGCAGTAGGTTAATCCTCTGCCTGTGGCACTGGCATCCCATAGACACTGGTTCTAGTCCCGGCTGCTCCTCTTCCACTCCAGCTCTCTGCTAAGGCTTGGGAAAGCAGCAGAACATGGCCCAAATCCACGGGCCCCTGCACCCTTGTAGGAGACCCAGAAGAAGCTCCTGGCTCCTGACTTCAGATCAGCTCAGCTCCAGCTGTTGTGACCAACTGGGTAGTGAATCAGCAGGTGGAAGACCTTTCTCTCTGTCTCTCCCTCTCACTGTCTGTAACTACCTCTCAAATAAATAAAATCTTAAAAAAAAAAAAAAAAAAGGCAAAGTTGGAAAGAGAGAGTGTGTGTGTGAGTGAGTGAGTTTGGGAAAATGCTTCATCCACTGGTAATACAAGTGTGAGACAGAAAAAGAAATGAGAGATGAGACTAGGGAGATAAGCTTTGATGGGGTCGTGCTTGACCATATGTGTTGTGCTTAGATATTTGACTTGGTTCTCTAGGAGATTTTTTAGCCATTAAGCACTGTAAGCAGGAAAACACTATTGTTAGATTATTTCTTATTTTAGAAATATATTTCTCTGGCCGGCGCCGCGGCTCAATAGGCTAATCCTCCGCCTGTGGCACCAGCACACTGGGTTCTAGTCCCGGTCGGGGCGCCGGATTCTGTCCCGGTTGCCCCTCTTCCAGGCCAGCTCTCTGCTGTGGCCTGGGAGTGCATTGGAGGATGGCCCAAGTGCCTGGGCCCTGCACCCCATGGGAGACCAGGAGAAGTACCTGGCTCCTGTCTTTGGATAGGCATGGTGCGCCGGCCGCAGCACGCTGGCCATGGCAGCCATTGGAGGGTGAACCAACAGCAAAGGAAGACCTTTCTCTCTGTCTCTCTCTCTCACTGTCCACTCTGCCTGTCAAAAAAAAAAAAAAAGAAAAATTATTTCTCATTGAAGTATAAGCAGTATTAACACTAGATGTCTTGAGACTACTTAGAATTTTGCTGAAGTAATCTAGCAGAAGTGAAAAATGTGAAAGTAGTAGCTGGTTTGGGAGCTGTTATGGAGATAGAATTGCTATTAAGTGGTGGGTGGACTATAAAGAAAGGAAAAGGGAATTGAAGGTGTCGTCTAGTTCTCTGGCCTGGTCTTTGGAGGTGGTTGATATTACCATTCTTTGAAATGTGAAAGAGAAGAGGAAAAAAGGAAGAAATAGTGGTTTGAATTGAATTTGAAATACCTAGAGTACATTCAGTTGGACACCTCATTAGGAAATTGAAGACTGGGGTCTGGAATTTAAGAGTGTTCTTGTTGGAGATAAAGATGGAGGGTGGTCAATAACATATGCCAGTTAGTACATTATCTTTATGCTCCCATAATTACAGAACTAAAATTAGAATTCAAAGCTCATGATTCCATGTCCCCTAAGTCTGTTTGCTCCTGTGAAAGACTGTTGAAACACATATAGTTAGGCATGACAACATTCTAGGGCAGAAGTTAAATGTGCAGAGTTTTCTGCATTCTGAAATAATTCAAAAGGGATTGTAAAATGAAGGTGATAAAGGAAGAGTTCTGTAGCTTCACAAGTCTGCGTGTTGACCAGCAGAGGGCAGTCAGTCTCAAAGCTCAGACTTTTCTGCTCTGTGGTTCTCTTAAGTGCAGGTGTTTAGAATACAGATTTTTCAGTGTTCCTGTTCCACTGGTCAGGCATCCATGGCACTTTTATTTATCCTTGCTTCTAAAACTTAGATGTTCAAGTTTTGTTCTGGAGCCAGGTCTTCATTCTCTCTAATTCCCATGTCTAGTCCTTGGTTTTTCCTCAAAGTTTAAAAGAGTCAAGTCATCATTTAAGAGGTACCATGGTATCATTTGGTTGAGACTTAAGCAGACTATAAATTAGGAAGAGAGTCTGAGAAATGTAGTGAATCTTTGCTTCTCCATTCTTCTTTGTTAAAAAGTTCTACTAAAATTCAGAAATTTCACTGGAAGGGACAATTTAAATGTGACAACATGAACTTTTTTCTCGTTTGCTAGCCAGTGAGTTAGCAAGGACATGAGAGGATAAAGAGGACATGGGGAAAAAAGTTGGTGGGAGAAAAGGTCTGGAGCTAGAGCTACATTACTTCTATATATAAACCTTCAGAGCCTCTCCAGCTGACTAATAAATTAGTTGGGATAAAAAGGGCCAGCATTTATAGAGTTTACACTGTGTGCCAGGTACTGCTCTCATTTAGTCTTCAGACCAACCTAAGAGATAATTGCTGTCACTATCTCTAGTTTGCAGACAGAGAAACTATGGCATAGAGAGGTAGTTTGGGGTTTCTTAAGTAGGAGATAGCTAGTATTTACCACTGTGGTATGTAGCATGGTTCTTCACTCTTAGCAAGTGCTCAGAAAATTTTGAATTGGATCAATACTGTCCAGCAGGAAGCTGAGTTACTTGGGATAGTGGTTCTTGAAATTCCAGACCCCTATGAAGTAAGTCAGAATGTTCATAGATCCGTGAAATCCTTGGGCTCATAATGATGTTGTTCCCGCTTCCAACAATGTAGAAGTGATCTAATTTAAAGAAATGGGAGAAAAGAAGTAGAAAAGCTTTTCTTTCACACCACTATTAAGATGAAGGGATGAAAATTGGATGCCTAGTATTTTGGCTTACTTTATGTCATTCATAAAATGGTGTTATTTCGTTGAAGTTGGTAGCTAGTGATATTCAGTTTTTTTCCTTGAAAAGTTTCATTAGGACTGGTGTTGTAGCACAGCAGATTAACCCGCTGCCTGTGATGCCAGCATCCCATTTGAGTAGTTTGATTCCTAGCTGCTTGCTGCTCTTCTAGTCCAGCTCCCTGTTAATGCAGAATATGCCCAAGTACTTGGGCCCCTTCAGCCCATGTGGGAGACTCAGATGTAATTCTAGGCTCCTGGCTTTGGCCTGGCCCAGCAAGGCTATTTAAGGCCATTTGGAGAGTGAACCAGTGGATGGAAGATCTCTCTCTCTCCCACCTTCTCTCCCTGCCCCCCACCCCACCCCATGTCACTCTGCCTTTCAAATCAATCAATCAATCATTTTTTAAAGAAGCTTCATTGTAAAACTAAGGGGTTTTTTTTAAGATTATTTATTTTATTTATTTGAAACGCATAGTTACAGAACGGCAGAGAGAGAGGGAGGACTTCCATCTGCTGGTTCACTCCCCAAAATGGCTGCAAAGGCTGGAGTTGGACTGATCAGGAACCAGGTGCTTCTTCCAGATCTCCCAAGCAGGTGCAGAGGCCCAAAGACTTGAGACATGTTCTGCTGCTTTCCCAGGCCATAACAGAGAGCTAGATCAGAAGTGGAACAGCTGGGACTTGAAACGGCGCCAATATGGGATGCTGGCACTGCAGGCTTCACCCACTATGCCACGATACCAGCCCCTAAAACTAAGCTTTATTTAGTGATATAGTTTAATGAATTAATGAAAGCTGAGTTGATTAGTCAGTGTTAGAGCAGGTTAACATTTAGGTTTGACTAGGTTCCCTGGGACATCTGTTGTGAATTGGGAAGTAAATTATTTCTTTCACCTTCCATTTTATCCTCTTTTACCCTGGTACAGAATCTAGACTAAGGAATATCCTCATGTAGAAAGGTGAGTGGAAAAACTATTTCAAAAGTACACAGTACATTGTGAAGAGAGCCTGTTTGTCATTCCTACAAACTGCAGGCCCTTAGTTGTATTAATGTGCTTGGCATTAATAGTATAGTGTGACCCCAAATTAGTGCTAGTCAGCTTTGGGGAAAGGACTCAGTGGGACAACAGATAGCTAAAACCGATGGTGAAAAAACCCATTTGTTGCCTGCATTCCCCATCCTGCTTCACAATGCATAATTGAGAGGGAGCTAAGTATTCTGGCCAGGGCATTGTGAAGCCTCCCTGAACCATAAGCATAGGAATAAAAATACTGTACATATATTTTGTGTTGAGGTTCAAGAAAGGTAGACTTTCTAAGTCAGTCAGTCTTTGGGGGAAGAGATGTTGTCACCTTCATAAACTTGTGAAATATGAAAGACGTTTCTGTTGGGTTACTAGATATCCCTTGGGGTTTGTTTCATTTATAATGTTGCCTCCGGCCTCGGCTGCGTCCTGTTGGAATGGCCTCCTTTTCACCCCGTCCTGGCAGCTGTAATGCAGCTCTTTTCCCTGGATCCTTCAGGCTCCTCACATGACGAGCATGAACTGTGACCCCTTTGTTCCTTACTCAGATGACAGTCTCTTTAATTTTTTTCTGTTTAACAATTTTGCCTTGTTTTCTTTCCTTTTTCTCCTTTTGCTCCCTTCCAATTTCCTATCAAGACAAGATTTGTTGTTGTTAGTTATTTAATTTTTTATTGAGGAATAACATTGATGCACAAAGTACATGAATTGTAATAAGTTCACTGACTTCACAGCAGGGGTACTGCTGTGGAGACATAGGCAAATCAGGGTGGGAAAATCATCAGAACTCCAAAGAGCCTTGGTTCCCCTCCTAATCACTTCTCATTGGCCCATAGGAGACTCACTGTTGTTTTTTGGTTTTGTCTGTTTTGGAAGTTGATAGAAATGTGTATTCCTTTGTGTCTGAGCCATTTCAAAGATTTATTTATTTATTTTGAAAGTCAGTTAATAGGGAGGGAGGAGGGAAAAGAGGGAGGGGGGAGAGAGAGAGAGAATATCTTCCATCCACTGGTTCCCCAAATGGCCGCAATGGCCAGCACCTGGGCCAGGCCAAAGCCAAGAGCAAGGAGCTTCATCTGGGTCTCCCACATGGGTGGCAGGGTCTTAAACACTTGGACCAAGGCCATTAGCAGGGATCTGGATCGGAAGTGGAGCAGCTGGGACTCAAACTGGTGCCCAGAAGAGATGCCAGTGTTGCAGGCAGTGGTTTTACCTGCTATAGCCAGAATGCTAACCTCTGCAATTTACTGTTAAGGGCATTGAATTTAGGGCTATTGTGAATAAAATGCTGAACATTCTTCTACATGTCTTTTGATGAACATGTGACAGATTTCTGGGCATTTACATTGAAGTAGAATTGTCAAAACATAGTATCCAGCCAGCCACTTAATTAAAAAATTCATATAAAATCCTGAACTAATGATGTTAGGCACACTCTTGACGGGAAACATTTGCAGATGTATACAGATTCAGCTTTAGCATAATATGTCTATTTTATAGCTAAAGAAAATGTTTCATTGAATATACTGTAGTTTTAAACAAATAACTTAAAAAAACTAAAAAAAAATAAAATAAAAAAAAAAATAAACAAATAACTCTTATAGACACAAAATTGCCACTCATGGCCAATGGCGCATATTACCATATTATTAACTTTATTCCCAATGTGTATTTTTTATTCCATTTCTTAAAGCTGAATTAGTGGGCCCATTCTAAGCAATTCTTTTTAAAATATTGTGATGGTAATAATTTACAGTAGCTAAGGTGACATCTGAGTTACATCATCTCAGAGTGGTGATGCTGCAAAGAAGAGTGACAGGCTAGGGCTTAGCTGCTGTGTTCAGCAGAAAGAAGGTACAGAGGCTGACACCTATATTTATGCGAGTTGAATTCATTACCAAGAATTGTGTAGAAGGGATAAGAGACTGGCTGTACCCCAGGATAAGCAGCCAAGAGCAATCTGTCTTTCCTTCTTGTAGAATGTGGACTTTCCAAAATTTGCTACATGATTACTTGTGTACAAATAGCCTCATGAGTGTAGAGATATGATTATGAGGGCCAGTGCTGTGGCATAGTAGGTTAAGCCTCTGCCTGCAGCACCAGCATTGCATATGAGGTGCCAGTTTATGTCCTGGCTTTTCCTCTTCTGGTCCATCTCTCTGCTAATGGCCTGGGAGAGCAGTGGAGGCTAGTCCAAGTGCTTGGGCTCCTGCACCAACATGGGAGACTCTGAGGAGCTTCCTGGATCCTGGCTTTGGATTGGCCCAGCTCTGGCTATTGTGGCCATTTAGGGAGTAGACCAGCAGATGGCAAACCTCTGTCTCTCCCTTTCTCTGTCTGTGGCTCTGTCTCTCAAATTAATTAATTAATTAATTAAAAAAGAAATATTGTGATAGCATATACTTCCAGAACTGGATAGTATTCTTTAAAGAAATTTTGTTTGATCATCAGATAAAGTACTTCCCACATCATGCTGTGAGCATGCTTGGAATTAAGTTGACTGTTTTTTCCCCATTGCATTTAAAAGGCAGAGAGAGAGAGAGAGATCTTCTAATCTTTGGGTTCACTCCCCAAATGCCTGCTATAATCAGGACTGGGGCAGGCCAAAGCCAGGAAGCCCAGAAGTCCATCTTGGTTTCTCACATGGATGGCAGTGACCCAAGCACCTGAGTCATTATCTGCTGCTTCCAAGGGTGTGCATTAGCAGGAAGCAAACTTGCCAGTACTTGAACCAGGCCACTCCAATATGGGATATGGGTATCTCAAGCAGCAACTTAACCGCTGGGCCAACCACCTGCCCCAAATTGACTGTTTTTGACCCAGTTGTTTTGGAGAACTTAAAGGATTTCCCTCTGCTTCATTAAAGCAAGCAGCCCAAAATGTGGAAGGAGTAATTAAAATTTGCAGAACTAGAAGATTTTCTTCCTGTGTAGGTAAATGTCATTTATTATGTCTTTTGGATGGATAAAGGGAAGTTGCTACCCTATTGAGATGGCTTTTGAAACTATAGTAAAATCAAAGTAAGAATATAGGGTTTCATTTTTACAAAATTATCCTTTGGGAATTCTGTGTTTTACACTTCTAATTTCATTTTTAAAATAACAGGTGTAGACATACTGATGTTTTTAAAACTGTCTTTATATGGGAGTCTTGGGTTTCATTCATTTTTTTAATGACATTTAAAATTCACACTGGTTTTGTTTTAAACAGAATTCAGAAAATACTATTGATAATCTATGTTGTTCTGTTTACGTTGCTAAGCTTTAGAGGGGTCATAAACAATAGCCACTGTTCTCAGAAAACCTTTGATCTGGTAGCTGTGTGTTGATGGAAGCATATGAAAATTACTGTCCTACAGGGTGAGGTGATTGCCTCAGAAAGAATTCCTTAGTAGGTGGGAGGCAGGTAGGCAAATCTGAAATGCATCTTAACACCTGAGAGTAGACTGGCCTACATGGCCCCTTTGCTCGACTCTGCCTATTGGCAGAGGAACTCTGTAGCTGGAATTAAGTTGCTTTATAAAGGAACAATGGGAACTAAGCAGAGAAACCAGGGTATTGAGTTGGTACCTAATACGGTAGATTGTATAGCATAGTGATTAAGAATGCTCACTTTAGATCAAATTAGAGAAATCAAGTAGCAGTTTAACAACCTTTAATGTGACTTTGAACAGATTGCTAAACCTATCTAGATTCCATTTTCTTATTTGGTAAAAGAGGACAGCACTCACATAATTTGCTATCACATTGTATGATAGAAAAATAATGTGTGAAAAGTGCTTAACATGGTTCTCAGCATTTAATAATTGCTCAAGTGGACACTCTGACAATTGAAGATTTTGGAATCATGTGGTAGCATCTGAATAATGCAAGATTTCTGTTTTTATTGATAAACAAAAGACTGCACACCTTTAAAATGTACAATTTGTTATATTTTCATGAATACATATACCTCTGGGAAATGATCACCATAATCAAAATGACAAACATATCCATCACTTTGAAAAATTTTGTGTGATACCTTTAAAGAGGAAAGTCTGGCCTCCAACATACAGGAAAGAATGGAGCAAAGTGGAATGTGGAAGTGGAGAAATCAATTCAGAGGCTCTTGTCAGCAACCAAGTAACAGACTTAAGAATTAAACAAGCTGTAGTAGCCATTTGAGACAGAGGGTGGAGTTGAGTCTTCATCATCATAAGATCTAAGTACCTGACCCAGTGACCAGAGGTAGGCTCTTCTTACATGCTAGCATTGACAGGCTGTCCATTTATGAAAGATTGCTTATTTTAAATTGCTTCTCTTTCTCTCACTTTCTCCCCTTGCCTCGTTTAGGGCTTAAAAGACAACCTTCTTGCTTCTGGGACATCCAGCCTGACAGCCACCAAACAGTTGCTTCGTCCGAGAATCACAAGAATCTGCCTCAGGGACTTGATATTTTGTATGGAACAGGAAAGGGAGATGAAGTATTCCCGAGCTCTATACCTGGCCCTTCTGAAGTGACCACTCCACTCTCCATCCAGATCTTTGCTGTTTACTGCCAAAGAAGATGTAACGAGCATTGTTGCATTATCCTGAAATTCTCATTTCTGAAAAATAATCACCAATATGGAAGACCATTGTTTACAATTATAGGCTCTTATTAAGTCTTACTTATACATCCCATGTGGTTCTTACAGACTAGAACTTAGCTTTCTTTTCTGAAAATCAGCTGTGAAACAGAGGTTACACAGAAGTAGGTATCTGTCTACCTATGTGTTTAATTACAGTAAGCTAAGGCCCTGTTTGTTACTACCTGCTTCATTTGTCAAACTGTAATAAATAAGATGTCTTTCTGTAATATATCATTACTTACCAAGAAAAATGTATCTAATCTTATACTGAGCCTATCCCAAAGTGTTAGGTTTTCCGGGTTGGAGTCAGAAGTTGCTTAGGTAACTAGGACAGTCACCTGCTGTAGTTGAAAGTGACACCAGAGAGTAGAGCCCGTGGTGACTTTGGTTGGCTAAGTCCCAGTGTTGTCAAAATGAGACAAATGGGAGTAGTTTGTGCTGGTGATTGCTAATTCTCTGGTTCATCTCACCATGTGCTGCTCCTCATACCAAGTGAGGGGACATCCTTGTCAGGGAAACCTTAAAATTGAAGCTGTTGATATACCTCATTGAAATATAGAAAACATGGAAAGTATTGGAAGGAATGATGGGGCACTGAGTTCAAACCGGTGAGGGGAAAATGAAAATGGAGTCATAAAACAGGAAGCTTGCCGCATATGCCTAAGGGGGCAGGGGTGGAACTGGAACTCCAAAACAGCTATTCCATTTTGTTGTTGTTGTTTTTGGAAGAAAAACATCGCAGCCCAACCAAAAAAGGAAAATGTGGATGCAAACTATAGAATTTCAAAAAGAAGTAGGCATTTTTTGTTTTGTATTTTTTAAATCCCATGCAGGATGGTTTTCTATGGTTTTGTTCTTTTGGAAAATCTTTTAGTTACCCTAAATTTTAAACATCTTAGTGCATTTAAAAGAAATCCTAATTAATGACTTAATTTTAAATGATATGACTGCATTTTGGATTCTGTTCTTAAAAGGTACTGTACAACATCTCACTGCTGGGGAATGTTCACTGTAAATGAGAGGAACATATCATACATCTGAGGAAGATGTGCAAAGCAAACCCTCTTTTCTTTCCTTGTTTTTCTTTTTTCAGTTCCACCTATGCAGAATGTAACTGGTAAAAAATAATAGCTGTAGTTAGAATCACATACAGAAAGAAAGATTAAGTCCTCCGAGCAGGGTTAAAAAAATGGGAAATGCTGTGCTTCTTAGGAAAAGAATTCAGGGGAGAAAACACCTCAAGTATGTTACTTTTCATCCTGTTCTTCCAGTCAGGTTTGTTATGGCTGTATTCTACACCATAGTAAGTTTTAAATTGGCCACATTTGTTGTTTCAGCAAGTTATGTAAAATGCTATAAATTATGTATATGTTAAAAGAATACTTTAAGAAGAGATCTATACTTATGTTGTTTTGTATATTTAAATTTAAATGCTTCGCTTTATTTTTTGTAAAGTACAGCATACTCTCATATTTGTGCATAATCTTATTGATCAGATGTTTAAAATTATTTCAAATACTTCATTAAAATAATTATTTTATTATAAGAATAACTGCCCAATTACTGCCTTTGAAAACTGTGTCATTAAGTAGTCTCTCAAGTGCTTGAATGTGCTGGACACTGACTCTTTCTTTGCTTCAGTTGTTGTTTTCTGTGGGGTGTGAGTACTTGCTCTGTCCCTTTGTTTGAAACAGTAAATTCCCATGCTATTTGACTCATGAAGAAAGCTAAGCATATTCACGACAAAAATCTTTTCTTGGCCTATCAAGATTTGCTTACTAACATTCTTTTTCAAAATGTATTTTTTTAAGATTTATTTATTTATTTGAAAGAGTTGCAGAGAGAGAGAGAAGAGACAGGGGCAGAGAGGATCTTTTGTCCACTGGTTACTTCCCAGGTGGCCTCAATGGCCTGGCCTAGCCAGGCTGCAGCCAGGAGCTTCATCTCAGTCCCCCACATGGGTGACAGGGGACCAAACATTTGTGCCATTTTCCACTGCTTTCCCAGGCATGTTAGCAGAGAGCTGAATTGGAAGTGGGGGCAGCTGGTTCATGACCTGGCACCCATGTGGAATGCTGGCATCGCAGGCTACAGCCTAACCTAACCCTCTATGCCATAACACCAGCCCCCTCAAAATGAATTTTTTTATTTTTTAAAATTTTTTAATTTTGATTTATTTATTTTTTTAATTTTATTTGACAGGCAGAGTGGACAGTTGTCGCTCCCCCTCTTCGCAGAGGAACGACACTAGACCCTGCCTAGGCTTCATATCCGAGTCACAGCACCATTATGTCGCTCCCCCTCTTCGTGGAGGAACGACACAGGACCCTGCGCTGTTCTTTTGTCTGCTCGGCCCTCCCTGGGTTTGCTGCTGGTTCTTTCCGGGTTGGCTACCGTCCCTTCCACCTCCGTGGAAGGGCGGTTCCCCCTGGCCACTTTCCCCACTTCCGCGGGGGAGCGGCACACCGCCGGCCGGCTCTCTCTGGGGCTGCACAGGTGTTCCTTCAGATAGATGTTCTTTGGTGCATGTTGTCTCTCTCCTCCTTTATAGTCCTCTTCCACCAATCCCAACTCTGCTACCCACACGCCGAGTACGCTGCTCTCCTCCAATCAGGAGCAGGTCCTACAGTTTATTGGTTGAACTGGAGGCAGCTGTGTAGAAGCTGTTTCCTCCTCTCCCAGCGCAATATTGTGGGAGAGCAGATGCATAGAATAAGTCTTAATTCCAGTAACTTAGTCTAGTCCGAGTTGCTCCCAGTTGCTCCCCACAGACAGTGAGAGAGACAGAGAGAAAGGTCTTCCTTTTGCCGTTGGTTCACCCTCCAATTGTCTCCGTGGCCGGTGCACCGCGCTGATCCGCTGGCAGGAGCCAGGTACCTATCCTGGTCTCCCATGGGGTGCAGGGCCCAAGTACTTGGGCCATCCTCCACTGCACTCACTGGCCACAGCAGAGAGCTGGCCTGGAAGAGGAGCAACCGGGACAGAATCCGGCGCCCCGACCGGGACTAGAACCCGGTGTGCCGGCGCCGCAAGGCGGAGGATTAGCCTAGTGAGCCGCGGCGCCGGCCAATTTTTTTGTTATTTTTTAAAAAATGTATTTGACAGGTAGAGTTATAGACAACGAGAGAGACAGACAGAAAGGTCTTCCTTCCATTGGTTCACCCCCCAAAATGGCCGCTACAGCCAGAGTTACGCCGATCCGAAGCCAGGAGCCAGGTGCTTCCTCCTGGTCTCCCATGTGGGTGCAGAGTCCAAGCACTTGGGCCATCCTCCACTGCACTCCCTGGCCACAGCAGAGAGCTGGACTGGAAGAGGAGCAACTGGGACTAGAATCTGGCGCCCATATGGGATGTTGGCGCCCCGGGCTGAGGATTAACCAAGTCAGCCACGGCACCAGCCCCTCAAAATGAATTTTTAATACACATTCTAAAACTTCTTGTTGTAAAGCATATCTTACACACAAGAACAAATAAGAGTGTACAAGGTATTCTGCTCAGTATGCCGAATGATTGGGGGGTAGGGGGATTTGATCTTCAGATGCATTCTTTTTGAATCACACAGTTTTCCCAATGTTTTAATTCACAAGAATATATATTTCTATTTCCTTTGGAAAATTAGATCTGAAATTACTAGGCATGTGTGCTACCAATCCACTGGAGCAGCCAGCACTGTCTACTTCACAGATAGAATATAAGTTTACCTTTCCTTACTGGATTCCTTTAGGGGTTGCATTTTGTGACCCTGTGTCTACAACATGAATATTTATCTTGGGTGATGAACGAACCCTAACATTAGAAAGTACCAGAAATTCTTCATCTATTTACTATTTTAAAAGCAATTTTATTGAGGTATATTTTAGTTAAAATTCTTTGATTTCGGGCTGGTGTTGTGCTGCACTGGGTTAAGCCACAGCTTGCAGATGCCAGCATCCCTAGAGCATAAATTCAAGTCCCAGCTGCTCTGCTTCCAGTCCTGCTTCCTGCTGACATGCTTGGGAAGATAGCAGAAGATGGCCCAGGTTCCTGGGCTTTTGCCACCCATGTGGGAGACAGGGTGGAGTTCTTGGCTTCAGCCTGGCCCAGACCTGTCTGTTGCAACTTTTAAATTTTTCCCCGGGAGCCACAGAGAGAGGGAAAGATAGTTATCACTCTTTTTTATGAGTTTTATTTATTATTTATTTATTTATTTGACAGAGTGGACAGTGAGAGAGAGACAGAGAAAGGTCTTCCTTTGCTGTTGGTTCACCCTCCAGTGGCTGCCGCGGCCAGCGCGCTGCGGCCGGCGCACTGCGCTGATCCGATGGCAGGAGCCAGGTGCTTCTCCTGGTCTCCCATGCGGGTGCAGGGCCCAAGCACTTGGGCCATCCTCCACTGCACTCACTGGCCACAGCAGAGAGCTGGCCTGAAAGAGGGGCAACCGGGACAGAATCCGGCGCCCCGACCGGGACTAGAACCCGGTGTGCTGGCACCGCAAGGCAGAGGATTAGCCTAGTGAGCCGTGGCGCCAGCCGATAGTTATCACTCTACATGTCATCAGTGGCCACACTGGGCCAAGGGTGGCTTGGAGCTGAAGCTGGAAGTTGGGAATGCCATCCAGGTCTCCCATGTGGGTGGTAGGAACCCAATTACTTGCTGCTTCCTGGAGTCTGCATTACAAAGAAGCTGAAGTCAGGCACTGGGAATTGAACCCACACCTTCCATTGTGGGACACAGGCATCTTAACCATCAAGCTAAATGCACATCCATTTACTTTTTTTTGTTTGTTTGTTTGAGATTTGTTTATTTGAAAGGCAGAGTGACAGAGAGATAGATCTTCCATCCACTGGTTCACTTCCCAAATAGCCACAATGGCCATGGCTAGGCCAGGCCAAAGCCAGAAACCCCATCTTGATCTACTGGGTGATAGGGTCTCTAATACTTGGCTCATCCTCTGCTGCTTTCCTAGGCACATTTATTTATTTTCATCTGCTTGGCTTGCAAGGAAGAATGGCAGTCAAAAACAGAGAGATCTTCCACCTACTGGTTTACTCCCCCAATTGCTGACTATGCCATAGCTGGGCCAGGCTGAAACTAGGGGCCTGAAAACTCCATGTAGCTAATCTGCATGGGTTACAGGTGCTCAAAGACGTGGACCATCATCTGCTGCCTTCCAAGATGCATTAGCAGGCAGCTGAATCAGAAGTGGAACAGCTGGGACTCAAATCAGCCTTTGATTTTTTATTTATTTATTTATTTATTTATTTATTTTTGACAGGCAGATTTAGAGAAAGGTCCTCCTTTTCCGTTGGCTCAGCCTCCAAATGGCTGCCGCGGCCGGCGCACTGTGCCGATCTGAAGCCAGGAGCCAGGTGCCTCCTCCCGGTCTCCCATGCGGGTGCAGGGCCCAAGCAGTTGGGCCATCCACTGCCTTCCTGGGCCACAGCGGAGAGCTGGACTGGAAGAGGAGCAACCGGGACTAGAACCCGGTGTGCCGGCGCTGCAGGCAGAGGACCAGCCAAGTGAGCCGCTATGCCAGCCTGATTTTGATTTAAAATGTTATTTATTTGAAAGGCAGAGTTACACAGAGAGAAAGATCTTCCATCCATTGGTTCACTCCCCAAATGGCCACAATGACCAGGGTTGAGCCAGGCGGAATCCAGGATCCTGGAACTCCATTCAGATCTCCCATAGCAGTGGCAGGGGCCTAAGTACTTGGGTCATCCCCCACTGCTTTCCCAGGTGCTTCAGCAGGGAACTGGATTAGAAGTGGAGCAGCCTGGACATTGAACTGGCACTCAAGGATGCTGGCATTTCAGTCATCCTGTGCCTCAACACTGCTTCCCTCAAAGCAGGCATTCTGATAGGAAGAGCCAGTGACCCAAAGTGGCAACTTAACCTGTTGCACCACAAGGCCTGCTCTCTGTAATACCTACATTTGTAGTACAGCACATTAATCCTCCACCTTAAGATATAGTGCTGGTATCTCATGTGGGCAACAGTTGAAGTCTCAACTGCTCCACTTCCAATCCAACTCTCTCCTAATGACCTGGGAAAAGCAGCAAAAGATGACCCAAGTGCTTGGACTGCTGCCACTCATGTGAGTGGGGGTTTAGGAAGAAACTCCTGGCTTCGGATGGCCCACCCTGACCATTGTGGCCATTTGAGGAGTGAACTAGCAGATGGAAGATCTCTTTCTTCCTTTCTCCCTAACTCTACCTTCAAATTAAAAAGTCTAAAAAATAAAAAGAGACCTACATTTGAAGTAAAGTTATTAGAACCTTGGCAAAACTGTTAGAAGTAAAACCATTTGTACTAGTGTGTCACAATTGCAACAGAACACAGCAACACTGATGCATGTTCTTTAGGAAAATATTGAACAGATCTCAGGCTGAATAGGTGGGACTCTCTCCTTGCCTAGTTGTATAATGAACCAAATAAGTGTTTATAAAACTTTGTCTTCAGTGAGACTCAGTGATCCTGCAGGAGATAAAAATACAGTATGTTGCATGTTTGCACATGACCTAATGGGCGATGTGTTAAAAATACACTATTTCAAAATAGTATTAAATTTACAAAACAAAAAATCTGTAGTACAAAGTTCCCATATACCCCACACCCAGCTTCCCCTACTGTTAACATCTCATATTAATATATTTGTCACAATTAATAAGCCACACCTGGCTTCCTCTTTTTTTTTTTAATCCAAACTCAATCTCTTCCTTCCATCCCTCCCGGCCTTTGGGAATCACCATTCTGTATTCAGATTGAGTTGGTTTTGTTTTTAGCTTCCACATATGCGGGAGAACAGGTAGTATTTGTTCTTTCTGTGTCTGGCTTATTTCACTTAACATGATGTCCTCCCGTTCTGTCCATTTTGCTGCAAATGACAGGATTTCATTCATTTTGTATAGGTGAATGGTAGTCAAATTGTGTGTGCGTGTGTGTATGCATACATACCACATTTTCTTTATTCATCTGAAGATGGATACCTCAATTGATTCCCTATTTTGGCTATTGTGAACAGTGCTGCAATACACATGGTTGAGCAGGTAACTCTTTGATAGCAGTAATTTCATATCCTTTGCATTTATACCCGGTACTGGGGTTACTAGGTCATATGGAAGTTCTATTTCTTTTTTTTTTTTTAAGAAATATTTATTTACTTGAAAGAGTTACACAGAGGAGAGGCAGAGAAACAGAGGTCTTTCCATCCACTAGTTCACTCCACAACGGCCGGAGCAGTGCCTATCCCAAGCCAGGAGCCAGGAGTTTCTTCTGGGTCTCCCATGTGGGGGCGGGGGCCAAGGACTAGGGCCATCTTGTACTGCTTTCCCAGGCTACAGCAGAGCTACATCAGAGCTACACCAGAGCTGGATTGGAAGTGGAGCAGTCAGGACTTGAACTGGTTCCCATATGAGATGCTGGTACTGCAGGCGGCAGCTTTACCAGCTACACCACAACAGCAGCCCCTGGCAGTTCTGTTTCTAAAGAAATATTGATTTCTATTTTTTAAAGAAATCTCCATAGTGTTTTCCATAGTAGTTGTGAATTTACATTCCCAGCAGTGTTGTTTACCAGCTCCCCTTTCTCCACATCCTCACTAGCATTTGTTACTTCCTCTTTGCTAATAGCTAGCAGTCAATTTTTAATTTGTTTTTAGCATTGTTTTCAAACACTCACGTGCCCCTCTGAAGTGTCCTGTGGGCGTGGTTCACAGCTCACTTTTTAGCGCTCCCTGATGTTTTCAGTTGTATTGTGCTGGTGTATTGGCTTTTTCATTGCAGTTGTTTCACAGTTGAAAATTGGTCCTCAGCAGAATATTTTGATCATACTTTTTTTTATTTTGTATTCATTTATTTATTTATTGACAGGCAGAGTGGACAGTGAGAGAGAGACAGAGAGAAAGGTCTTCCTTTGCTGTTGGTTCACCCTCCAATGGCCGCCACGGCTGGTGTGCTGCGGCCAGCGCATCGCGCCGATCCGAAGCCAGGAGCCAGGTGCTTCTCCTGGTCTCCCATGGGGTGCAGGGCCCAAGCACTTGGGTCATCCTCCACTGCACTCCCTGGCCACAGCAGAGAGCTGGCCTGGAAGAGGGGCAACCGGGACAGAATCTGGCGCCCTGACCGGGACTAGAACCCCTTGTGCCGGCGCCACAAGGCGGAGGATTAGCCTAGTGAGCCGTGGCGCCGGCCTTGATCATACTTTTGCTTCAGGAAATATTGTGAGGCTGTGCTGTGCACACAAGGAGCCTATAAAGTGTTTGCCAACATACACCTGAACACTAGTGGTAAAAGAAATAGATACGTTAATAGCAACCGGACCAGAGTCTGTGTAGACCTTCACATGTTAAATACATGTATTCCTGGGAAGAAAATATTCCAGGCCAGCGCTGTGGCTCACTTAGGCTAATCCTCTGCCTGCGGTGCCGGCACCCCAGGTTCTAGTCCAGGTTGGGACACCGGTTCTGTCCCGGTTGCTCCTCTTCCAGTACAGCTCTCTGCTGTGGCCTGGGAAGGCAGTGGAGGATGGCCCCAGTGCTTGGGCCCTTCACCCGCATGGGAGACCAGGAGGAAGCACCTGGCTCCTGGCTTCAGATCGGCGCAGCACGCCAGCCGTGGTGGCCATTTGGAGGGTGAACCAACACAAGGAAGACCTTTCTCTCTGTCTCTCTCTGTCTAACTCTGCCTGTCCAAAAAAAAAAAAAAAAAAAAAGAAAAAAAAAAAAGAAAGAGTTCTCATTCATTCCAATTAGTAAAAAGAAAAAAAAAAAGAAAAAATATTCCAAACAACTCATTTTAAGACAACTTTGTTGGTAAATTTATTTTTTATTGTTTTTATTATTATAATTTATTATTTAAAATAATAATGTCAGTTTGGGGTCTTTCTAAATTCTTTTGTTGTAGGTGGTGTTGAGACAATTGCCTGTGAGCAAGAGCGCACCCTGGTTTCCCACGTCCGTCCTACCTCTTACCTGGTATGACCCTCGGCAACTTCTCGGTGCCTTTGCTCATCTGTAAACAATAATACCTTACCCGTGAGATGGTTGTGAGAATGTAATGAACTATCCTATGCATATGCAAACCACTTAGAGCAGTGTATCACATGTAATAAACTATATATTATAGTTTATTATATATATTAATATATAATACTATATATATATATATTAGTAATGGCTGTTCTACTTCCTGCCCACTTCTAGCACCATATTATGTTGATGACAGTTACTGACTAACTGCATCAGCCTTAGTGTCATATTTAAATATAATCTAAAATCATGCAAAATTCTTATGTATTGCAATGGGAGTGAGTAGGTGAGAGAGAGGTTAGAAAGGTATGATAATACAGTGGGGCCATTTAACAGTAACCCGTAGGTTTGTGGCTTTGCCTAATAAGTTTCCTGTCGAGTTGGAAGCAGTAAGCAAGCCATGCCCTTACTTCTAATTGTTAATTGAAAACATCTTAGATATATATGGTGAAAAATCAAATATCAAAGGGCACACCAAACTAATTACCTTGCCCTGAGATCTCCCAGAGGCCCACTGGTCCCTTCCCCCCACCCCACATTACCCAATTTGACCATAGATATCTTTGGATATCTTCCAGACACAGTTGGTATATACTGCATAAACAATGACTGCCCCCCCCCATCACTTGGCATGTGACAGTGTACTGATAGGTCCTGTTC
Organism: Oryctolagus cuniculus; assembly: GCF_964237555.1. Lineage (NCBI taxonomy): Eukaryota > Metazoa > Chordata > Mammalia > Lagomorpha > Leporidae > Oryctolagus > Oryctolagus cuniculus. The sequence goes on along the minus strand of NC_091441.1, from coordinate 51,359,552 downwards.
ACAATCTCATTCTTAACTTGGTTTATACTTTGTTCCAGGCCAGGAGTCCGGGTAGAATCTTGCTGCGATCTTTAGGAAAACGTGTTTTGTTTTCCTTGAGGATGTAATCAAGGCTTGCCTACTATTTTGTAAACTTTACTGTTTCACTAAAAGAATCCAGTCACATGTGGACATGTCAGCAGGGTTCCTCTCCCAAAGCTGCATCAGGAAAGTCAACAAGAGAAAGAGCGAGTCCAAGGGGGATGGCCAGCAAGAAGAAAAGTCACATAGGGACACATTGAGTGTTTCGATTGTAATTATCAAGTTTCACTAACAGCATCCTCCCACCATGAAATGCTAGTATTCTGGAAACCAAGCTAAATTTAGGATCATCCCACCTCTTCTGTAAGATGTTTATTCTTCACTTGAAATTAACAAATGGGTCAGAATAGGGATAATCTAAATTTGACATTTCTTATCTCTCTTTAAGATTTATTTATTTATTTAAAGAAGGAATAACAAAGAGAAAAATGTTCCATCTGCTGATTCATTTCCCAACTGCAATGGCCAGGGATGGGTAAGGCCAAAGCCAGGAGCCTAAAACCCCCATTTGGGTCTCCCATGTGGAAGGGCCATCATCTGCTACTTTCCCAGGAGCATTAGCAGGGAGCTGGATCAGAAGTGAAGGCAGATGGGACTCAAACCCACACTCGAATATGGGATACTTGCATTGCAGCCAGTGGCTTTACCCCCTGTACCACAATTCCACCCCCTAAATTTGGCATTTCTCAAAGTGCTCCCTGATGGGATGCCTGATTCCCCAAATACTCATTTAGTAAACTTGAAAGAATTTTCTGTACATAGACCACTGTAGGAAATAAATATGTACAAGACGTAGTTTATGTCCTGGAAAGGTCTCTCTTGTCAGGTGGAATACATATGTAAACACACTAACCTAAAATAGATTATACTGTGTTGCAAGAAGTAGTGTTGGGTGGAAATTATGGTGCAACAGGCTAAGCCACTACTGGCGACCCCCCAGCCCTCATCAGAGTACTTGTTTGTACTCCACTTCCAATCCACCTTCCTGCTAATACACCCTGAGACACAGCAGTTAAGTACCTGGATGTCTGTCATCCACGTGGGAGACCCAGGTTCTTCGCTTCAGCCTGGCCCAGCACTGACTATTGCTGGCATGTGGGAAGTGAACCAACAGGTGGAAAATTTCATTCTCTGTTTCTCTTGCCTCTTTCTATATAGTGCTCTGCATTTCAAGTAGATGAGAAAAAATTTTTTTTTTTAGTTTTACAAAGTGGTGCAAATAGTATGTTTCATGGAGTTCTTAGAAAAACAATATTACCTTTAAATGAAATACTCAGCTTTGAAAAAAGAATGAGTATGATTTTTCCAGTTATAGGGTCACCTAAGTCAGAAGATTGAGAGGCAAAGAAGGAAAAATATGTTTAGGGAAGAAAATATTTACTTTGGCTGATGATGAGCGTTGTGTGGAGAAATGGTAGATGGGTGATTTTGGAAATGTCAGAGGGGGACAATGGATATATTTACAATGTTCCAAGTCCAACAAGTATAACAGAATATACAGTCAAGTTCTTCACTTTTGTTGTCCAGGTAAATTACTTAGAATTGTAGTTCAAAGACATTGTAGGAGAAAGCTTATCTGTAAGCCTTTTACATCTCTCACAGATTTCCCCTTGTTTATAAGAGCAGTATGGTATCAGGCAGAAAATTTAGAAAATGAAAGTGCAAGGAAAATGCAAGCACACAACACTTAGTATTTTGGTTCCTTTCCTTTCAACCTTTCTGTCTGTGCTAACTCTGTAGATGTTTTTGATGCAACACTGTGTCCTTGCCTATATACCATTGGAGAGGTTAGGGGGAAATGAGACTAGGAAAGTGAATAAGACATCACTTTTGAATTCTGTCCCTCAAAGTGATGTGGAGGCCACATTTCTCATTTCCTCAAATGGCATATGGATATCTCTAGAACAGTGTTTAATTTGTGCAGGGGGTGAAGTGGAAGCATCCTTTTGGTCTCATCACTTTCTTAGAATGGTCCTCTGCATGATAAGACAGAAGACAATTTGCCCTAATTCTATGCAAATTATTGAGCAGATTCAAAGTTAGCATAGAAGTGTAACCCTGGAGGATAGGCTGCAGGACTGGTAACATTTTCTGTTTATAATATGAATATTAATGGAGGCTTTGCCTGAAGATGAGGGAAGGGAAGCACTTGCTTTTTGGCTTCTTGATGAAATCTTACATCTCTGGTCCCCGATTCCCTGTACAGAAGCATAAAGTTGAGCTGGGGCGGTGCAGGGGGGGTCTCTGAGGTGATGTGAATATCTCACTGGGCACCTCTAATTTTAACTGAAAAGTAAGCATGGTTGCTTCAAATGCCAAGGGGAGGAAGACACCTGAAGAAATGGTATAGCATGTCTTTTTCACACCTCTGCCTATATATATATATACCTCTGTGCATATATATATATATATATATATATATATATATAAAAATTGTGTGTAGTGCTAGGCCAACCCTGAGTGAAAAATAATACAAATGAGTGGGCATTTAGCCTAGCAGTTAATATGTCCACCTCTCATACTGGGGTACCTGGGTTTGATTATCAGCTCTGGCCCCTGATTCCAACTTCCTGCTAAAGCAGACCTCAGGAGGCAGCAGTGGCAGTTCAGGAAGTGATGCCACCTGCCTGGGAGACCTGGATTGTGTTCCTAGCTCCCAGCTTCAACCCTACTCAGCCCCAGCCCTTGTAGGCATCTGGGATATGAACCAGCATGGGAGTTCTTTCTATCTGCTTCTCAGCCACTCCAGTAAGAATTGAATAAATTTTTAAAAGTATATAAGCCCTGGCCGGCGCCGCGGCTCACTTGGCTAATCCTCCGCCTGCAGCGCCAGCACCCCAGGTTCTAGTCCCGGTTGGGGCACTGGATTCTGTCTCAGTTGCTCCTCCTCCAGTCCATCTCTGCTGTGGCCCGGGAAGGCAGTGGAGGATGGCCCAAATGCTTGGGCCCTGCACCCGCATGGGAGACCAGGAGGAAGCACCTGGCTCCTGGCTTCGGATCGGTGCAGCACACCAGCTGCAGCGGCCATTTGGGGTGTGAACCAATGGAAGGACCTTTCTTTCTGTCTCTCTCTCTCACTGTCTAACTCTGCCTGTCAAAAAAAAAAAAAAAAAAAAGTATATAAGCCCTGTTACTGATCCATATCTAACTGGGTTTCCCAGGGCAGCCATAATAAATTAGCACAATCTGGGTGGCTCAAGACAAATGTTTATTCTTTCTCAGTTCTACAGGCCAGAAGTCCAAAATCAGGGTGCCAGTGGGCATTCCTCATGATTCCAGCGGAGTAATCTTCCTGGCTGTAGCCACAGAATTCCACCTCTGCCTCTCTCTTCACAGGGTCTTCTTGGTGTCTGTCTTCCCTTCTTTTGAGGATGCCAGTCATTGAATTTAGGGCCCTCCCTAACCCAATTTAATCTTACCTTGTGCTTTAACGAATTACAACTGCAAAGAACCCATCTATAATAAGACCACATTCTAAGGTTCCAGGTGGACGTGTATTTTAGGAGGTCATTATTCAACCTACCATAAAAGCTACTAATATACATTTTATATTCCTGATAGCTCTTCTGTTTTCTATCTGACTTCAGTAGTAGTGAAAATCTTATGGTGGATAACAAGTGAAGAGGCTGATTTGTGTCTCCCTTACAAAAGAAACTGGGAATCTTGAGATCTGTCAAGACCCTGGCACTTACCTTCTCTCCCTTTACTTCCACTTCAGGGCCAGCCCAGAGGTTCCTAGTAGGTGGTTCTGTCCTGAGAAGTATCTCTGATGTGGTTAAGATGAGGTATTTCAGGTGTTTACAGTAGGATGTTCAAGTGAATGTCTTCAGAAGCCTTTTGCTATTTTGAGTACTACTCACATGTTGGCAGGTTTTTTTTTTTTTTTAAGATTTTATTTATTTATTTGAGAGGTAGAGTTACAGACAGTGAGAGGGAGAGACAGAGAAAGGTCTTCCATCTGCTGCTTCACCACCCACATGGCCGCAACAGCTGGCGCTGTGCCGATCCAAGCCAGGAGCCAGTGCTTCTTCCTAGTCTCCCATGTGGGTACAGGGGCCCAAGCATGTGGGCCATCTTCTACTGGTTTCCCAGGCCACAGCAGAGAGCTGGATTGAAAGAGGAGCAGCTAGGACTAGAATTGGTGCCCATTTGGGATGCTGGCACCACAGGCAGAGAATTAACCTACTGTGCCACGGCGCTGGCCCCAGGTTTTTTTTTTTAAAGATTTATTTATTTGAGAGGCAGAGAGAGAGAGAGAGAGGGAGAGGGATCTTCGGTCCGTTGGTTCACTCCCCAAATGGCCACAATGGCTGGAGCTACGTTGATCCGAAGCCGGGAGCCAGGAGCTTCTTTCGGTCTCCCATGCAGGTGCAGGGGCCCAAGCACTTGGTCCTTGTTCTACTGTTTTCCTGGGCCATCAGCAGGGAGCTGGATTGGAAGTGGAACAGCCAGGACTCCAACTGGTGCCCATATGGGATGTGCATGCTGCAGGTGAGGCTTAGCCTACTATACCACAGCGCCGGTCCAGAACATGTTGACCATACTTAAGGAAATTCTCCACACTGTGACCAGATCATACATTTATTCCACATAGAAGTGCTAATCCAAAGAGCTTTGTCAAGAAAAGATGCAACACCAGAAGTCCCAGAGAAAGTAATGCAGCTGAGACTCGAATCAGTTCTCTTGGCTGCATTCTAATACAGGGAAAGACAGAATACAACCATCTTGAAATGAGAAGGAAAAAGCCATTCCCCCAGAGCACAAGCTCCACCACCCCTGCGTGTTATCCATGTGGTGTCAGAGGACTTTGTAGTCTGGTGCCTCAGTCTCTCTGTCTCTGCTTCTATGTGAGTCTTCCTGCCACTGCCTGTGTTCTGTCTGCTGTGACTTCCTCTTCCCCAGGTTGCACTTCGGCACAGTTCTCTGTGTGTCATATTCAAACCTCCTAAAAGAGAGAGGAAGTGGCCTGTTCTATTAAAGGCTCTTCCTTTTGAACAGTGCTTTTGTGCTAAACTATCTCATAGGCACCTTGCCAGCACAGAGATGGCTGCTTTGGAGTGCTCTGGTGCTGGTTCTTGTGGACAGCTTGGCCGGTGTGGCAATGTCATGGGTATAAGGCAAGGCAGATCAGAGGCAGGGAAACATCCTTGGCGATTTTTTTTTGAGAGAGGTTTTAGCATAGCAGGCCTCTTACTCAAAGTGTGGTCCATGGAGCATGGCCATCCCTGTGCACTTTGTCAGAAATGCAGAAGGTGGGTGTTTGGTGCCATGGTTAAGTTGCTGCTTGGGATACCTGCATTCCATTTTTTGAGTGCCTGGGTTTGAGTCTGGAGAGCCTGCTTCCAATTCCATTCTGGGAGTCAGCAGTGATGGTTCAAGTAGTTGGGTCTTTGCCACCCACATGAGAGATCTGGACAGAGTTCCTGGCTCCTGGCTTTGTCCTGGCCCAACTGTTGCAGGCCTCTGGGGAATGAACCATTGAATAGGAGATCTCTCTCTCTCTCTCTCCTTTCAAATAAAATACATTAATTAAAAATAATTTTATAAAAGGAAATGCAGAACCTCAAAGCTGCTTGGTCAGAATCTGCAATTTAGTAGGATCCACCTGTAGGTGGATTGTTACATGCACTATGAATTTGAGAAGTTCTGCACCACCAAATCCCCTCTCTGATGTTTAGTAATATGGACATTTCTGTATATTAGGTTTGGTTACACCTACCCCTGTGGGTCAGATCAGATCCAGGCTCAGGATTTTAAAGCTGAACTGAACGTTAGCCATGGAGTCAGATTTCAGAACAAGAAGTTGAAGCCCAGAGAGATTAGCTAGTTTGCCTGAGGATATAACACTAGAATGCATTTATAATTTCTAGGAACACTGGTAATATTAAAAAAAGTGTTTTCATATGCAACCTGACAATGCAAGTCAGTCTCTGAGCCAGAGGAATGTTAAGAACTGGACTTAAACTTAAAGCAATGGGTGAGTTAACTGCACTCATACAGTAACTGCATGTAAAGGGGTTGGTGGAATGGGCACTGGAAAGTTAGAAGAATTGTCCACCAAAGACAGGCACCAGCATTTTTTCCGTTAGAGGAGCTCACTTCCGCAGTGTACTTGATCTGGTCTTACTCTGCTAGAAAAGAGATGATTAAAGTCTACCCCGTTTGTAAACAAATCCTCCACTTCTTCAATATTTTGAATTTCCATTTTGATTCCCATCAGAATGCCATTGGCCCACACAGGTTTTTCTTCTAAACGAGACAGTATGATAACAAAAATTATAATCAGTAGTAGCACTGAGAGTAATAACTGGAACATTTTAGGTCTATCTATATGAAAGAGCTACTTAGGAATTTCTTAACTTGATATGATTCTGAAAAATTGTGCCATTACCATAGTGAGGGTTTTCTCTGCTGAGTTTTCTATTTGAATCATCAGTTGATATTAGAGATTCTGATTCAGGCACCTCACTTAACAGTCTCTAAATGACTGGCTGTAAACCAAGCTGGAGCCCACGGGAACAGCAAGTTTGGCTCGATCTCCAGGCAAATAGTGTTTTCTCCTGTGGCGGAGAGTGGGTGGAGCTAACTGAGAGCCTGACCTCTGGGCATTAGCTTGGGCTGTCCGGTAAAATATCAACCCCTTTTTCTCAATGATAGAGCTTGCTGCTGGTGCTTCTTCCTAGATCTATGAGGTATTTGTTTGTAAATTGGATATATTTCTTTTTTTTTTTTAAGATTTATTTTATTTACTTTGAAAGGCAGAAAGAGAGAGAGAATCCCTTATCCACTGGTTCACTCCTCAAATGGCCACAACATCTGGGGCTGGGCCAGGCCAAAGCCAGGAGCCTAGAACTCCATCCAGATCTCCTATATGGGTGACAGAGACCCAAACATATGGGCCATCCTCTGCTGCATTCCCAGGTGCATTGGCAGGGAGCTGGATCAGAAACAGAACAGCTGGGAATCAAACAAGTGCTCTGATTTGGGACTACAGCATCGAAGGTGAGGTTTAACCTGCTATGCACAACACTGACCCCAAATTGGATGTATTTCAATTCATGGTACCACTTTCAGTCTATGTGTATTACAGCTGCTCTTGCTTTCTGGATTTCATCCGTTGACTGGTTTGTCATGCATCCTATACACACACACACACACACACACACACGTATATATATATTTGGTGCCTACTATGTATCAGAGTTGCATATCATATGATGGATTCCTAGATAAGGGAGACAGATGCCTCTGGAAGCCACTGGGAGACCTATTGGGAAGTAGTGATCAGCACACCACGTGGTCTGGGTAAGAAATGAACCAAGCACGAGGAGAGATTTGCTGATGTTCTATGCCTCAACGTGTTTATTTTACCTTCTGCCTTTAAGTTCATTTTCCTTGTCTTTTTGAAAAAGAATGTCTATTTATCAAATGGTGTAAGGTTAGCAATACTTTCTTAAATTTTATTACTTTTCACTATACTCCAAGTACTGTGATGGAACCAAGTTGGTGAGATGCACTTTGTCACTGCAGAGCTACGTGCAATGTGCTGACTGCTGTGATGGAGTGCAGGGCACAGGCAGAGGACCTACTCTGTAGGAGACAGGGACCAGGGCACTTTTACAAGGAGAATTGAAGGATCCATAAGGGTTCCTTAGACTGATCCAGAAGGTTTTACAGGCAAAGAGCAAGGTGCCATGACACGTCTTGTTTGAGAACTTGTTGGTCTACTAAAACTGGGGTGTGTCTGGTACAAAGCGCAGAGTGACAGCTTGTATAAACTAAGGAGTACAGGTGTTAACTAGACTGTCTTGTCAGATGCCTCCCATGGTCTTGCACAGACCAGGTATCCCAAACTCACTTGACTCTGCATAGTGTACTCATGTACTGTGAAAGATAATGTCTATTTGAGTGTAAGTTATCAGTGCTTCCAGCTTTCATCTAACTTCCACTTTGCCCGCCTACTTTCATCCACTGATTTGGCCTTTATGGGTTGCTAAGGCATCTCTTGGTGACCCTTCCTGCCTACCAGGTACCACCACTGAAGGATCAGTCAATGGGTGTGTCATTGCTCTGCTCCCTGAGCCAGCATTTGAAGGGAGGCTTTGCTGAGCCATTGCTTTATCAGACCCTGGAGCTTCTTACTAGGGCTCTTCCATAGCACCCCCAGCCTCTCCTTTCCTTGAAGAGATCTGGGGGGGTAGAGTTGGGTGGGGACACAGCTTTGGGTTGGTCAGTCCCTTGGGGTTCAGCTGACTGGTGGTATTGGTTAGGGGTCCACAAATGACCCTTTGTAGCAAGCGTCACTTGGGGAAAACCCATGTTAGGCTAGAAGTTTGAAGACAGGGGGAGGAGCTGCAAGCCCTGGCTAGATGAGAAGGCTCCATGCCAGCAGGGCCCCTCCCTGGGCACTCGGCACCTGGGGAGTCTCTTAGCTGCCTGCCAGGTAGCTTGAGCCTGCGGGAGGGAAGTGCCTACAGAAGGCATAATTAGAGATTTTACTGTCTTTTTTTTTTTTTTTTTTTTTTTGCCCTTCTGGAATGGAAATTCTGGAAGTCAGCAGTAGCCAAACCAGCCAGGCAACAGTCTGGCACTTGTCCTCTGACTGTTGCTCAGGCCACCCTTGGAGTGAAGACATGCTCCTCTGGGTGCCATCTCAGAGGGGTTAGGTGGAAACTGAACACAGGACACTTTTAGTTCACCTTGGGGAAGCCACAACAGCAGGTTCCCTTGTGCCTCGATGTCATTCATCTTTGCTGTGTCACACAAAAACTACCCCAGCTCCTGGCCTCCATCAATGGGCCTCACCAAAATTTCCTTTCTTTAAAAAAAAAAAAAAAAAAAAGGGGCTGGCGCCATGGCTCAATAGGCTAATCCTCCGCCTTGCACACCGGGTTCTAGTCCCGGTTGGGGTGCCGGATTCTGTCCCAGTTGCCCCTCTTCCAGGCCAGCTCTCTGCTATGGCCTGGGAGTGCAGTAGAGGATGGCCCAAGTGCTTGGGCCCTGCACCCGCATGGGAGACCAGGAGAAGCACCTGGCTCCTGGCTTCGGATCAGCGCCAGGAGAAGCACCTGGCTCCTGGCTTCCGATCAGCGAGATGAGCCGGCCGCAGCACGCCGGCAGCAGCAGCCATTGGAGGGTGAACCAACGGCAAAAAGGGAGACCTTTCTCTCTGTCTCTCTCTCTCACACTATCCACTCTGCCTGTCAAAAAAAAATATATTTATTTATTTATTTGAGAGAGTTACAGACAGAGAGGGAGAGACAGAGAGAGAGATCCTCCATCTGCTGGTTCACTCCCCAAATGGCCACAATGGCCAGAGCTGGGCCAATCCAAAGCCAGGAGCCAGAATCATCCTCTAGGTCCCCCAGGTGCAGGGTGTAAGCACTTGGGCCATCCTCCACTGCCTGCCCAGGCCATTAGCAGAGAACTGGATTGGAAGCCAGGACTCAAACTGACACCCGTATGAGATGCCAGTGGCGCCACAGGCGGAAGCTTAACCTACTACACCACAGTGCCAACCAGCCCCAAAGATTTATTTATTTACTTGAAAGGCAGAGATACAGAGGGAGAGACAGAGATCTTTTATCCACTGGTTCATTCTCCAAATGGTTACAATGGCCAGGAGTGGACCAGGGTGAAGCCAGGAGCCAGGAGCTTCATCTGGGTCTCCAACATGGATGCAAGGGCCGAAATACTTGGGCCATCTTCTGCTGCTTTCCCCAAGCCATTAGCAGGCAGCTGGGTTGGAAGTGGAGCAGCCAGGATATAAACCAATGCCTATATGGGCTGCTGGCATTGCAGGCAGCAGCTTTACCTGTTGTGCCACAACACTGGCCCCTCATGGTGTTCTGACCGGGAACTGGCATCACATCTTCACCTTCTGTCACCCTGCTCCTCCTGCTGGCTGGTGGCGGTGTGGTAATCCCAGACATTACCCTCCTCCCTCAAAGGACTGGTTGTTGTCCCTCCAACTGGAAAACCAAGGGAAGAAGAAGGTATTTCCCCTTCATTCTTCTGTCTTTATGGAGTGAAGCTACAAGCTCTGCAGTCCAGATGGAGTGGCCTGTTTTACCTCTAAACCCTTTGCCTCCCACTGCAGCCCCTATTGTATTTGCTGGCAGCAGCTAATTGCCCATTAACCAACAGCTGGCTCCCTAGTCCTTTTGCTAGGAGAACTGGTTTGCTGTCTGATAGCCCAGTACATCCATTGTGGGAACAGGCTTGAGAAAAGAAATCCCTTTTAAGTCTCACTGCAGGCTCCAGGCTGAAACACAAACAGTTAGGTGTTCAACAGAGTGCATTTATGGGAGGGAAGGAGATTCGCATCTCTGCCCAGATCCCTGTAGTCCCATGGGTGTGGAGTCCTGCTCCAGGCTGGAAGAGAAGGGCCTGATTCATGGCGGTCCACCAGATGCTCCTCCTGGAGCAGCAGACGCTGGGTGGAGGTGTGGTGGAACACCTGCCCAGTGGTCCTGCCTGGGACTCAACATGGTGCCCCTGTTGGCCTCCAATGCTCACAGACTGTGTTAGGCAACATAACCCTGTGGCTCAGAAATGGAGGTCAGGGGCTGGTGTTGTGGCACAATGGTTTAAGCCACTGCCTATGTTGCCAGCATCCCATATGGGTACCAATTTGAGTCCCAGCTGCTCCACTTCCAGTCCATCTCCCTGCTAATGCCCCTGGGAAAGCAGAGAAAGATGGGCCAAGTACTTGAGCCCCTGCCATCCACATGGGAGACCCAGATGGAATTCCAGGTTCCTGGTCTTGGCGTGACCCAGCCCTGGCTGTTGTGGCTATTTGGGGAATGAATCAGTAGAGGGAAAATCTCTTTGTCTCTCCCTCTTTCTTTGTAACTCTGCCTTTCAAATAAATAAATCTTTAAAAAGAGAGAGAGAGGGAAAAAATGGATAAATACATCCATTCTGTACCACAGCATGAGACCTGGTGGGGCGGATGGGGGGTGGGGTTGGGGGTGGCAGGAGCTATCCTGGATGTATTCCCAGAAAGCCACCATGAATAGGGTGCAATGCACAGAAGGAGCCCCATGTCAGTGTCCAAAGTTTCCTACTCAAATCTCCATCCACAGGAGCCATCTCCACAATCCAATAGCCTGGGCATCCAGGCTGGATCAGCTTCCAGCCATGTCACAGCTCCTGGGCACATGTATTTCTCGTGACTTGTCCACCTGGGTGGCAGAAGGTCCTGCCTCCCATGCCCCGGAGCCTGTGCTTGTGCACAGTTACTCTCCTGTGCAGCCACTGCAGGTTCATCTGGCGGGGGGGGGGGGGGGGGGGCCCTGCCTTGCTGGCTCATTAAGATGATTCGGTATGCAAATGCCCCGGACAGAGGCTAGGGCAGTTGAAGTGCTTCATAAACTACAGAGTCAGTGAACAAACAAGCTGCTTGCCAAATGCAACACCTACAGATATCTCCTCCTTCCTCAGGACAACTTTGCTTCAAGACTCACAGCTTCAGGGGCGCGCCATCTTCCCAGGCAGGAAGGTTGCAGTTTGCAAACTTCTCTCAGGAGCTGGGCAGCAAGTGTGCACAGGAAAGGAAACCAGGACATGGGGCTCAGCGGCCACTGCATTGCCACTCGATGAGCTGGCTATGTCCCCTGCCAAACTTCTCCAGGATCTAACTAGAGAAGATTGAGTGCAATATATGAAACAGAACCCTGGGAGTAAGTCTTGGGCTTACCAATTGAAAACTTTCATCTAATGTTTTTCCAGGGCAAGGAGGGTGAACTTGAACTCATAATAAAAAAAGCAGACCATAGCATCATGTGCAGAGCCAAGGCCTCTGCTTCTGGACCTGGAGCCTTTGCTCTCAGAGTTGTTGTACACAGCAGCACAGCCAAAACTCACAACGGAGTGCTGTTCCCAGGAAGCAAGTGGATGGGTGATTTTTCTTTCTTTCTTTCTTTTTTTTTTTTTTTTAATTCTGCAAAGAGCATGGTTTCTTTCTATATCTTTACTTCTCTTGTATTCTGAATTTGCCCAGCTAGCCAGCTCGCTCACAGGAAACCATGTGCCCATTTTACTAAAACAAAGGCCTCTTAAGATGTAGACAGTAAGCTTCCTGCTTGCTGCTCCCAGCAGATCCTTGTTGCATCCGAAGCGGGCGTGTTACTTTGATAGTCATATGAAATAGCCCTGGCTTTGCCTGGGGATATTTATAACAAAACATGCCGGATTATTGCACCATAAAGCCTGCTTCAGTGAGTCTTGCTGATGAAAAACTCTCTGAAGAAGACTAATGTAATAAGAAACAAAAAGCCCCAGCAGCTGGAGCTCTGAAGACAGCCGAGCTGGAGCCAGAGCGGCCCCCCGCCCCCACCCCCGTGTCCTTTGACAGCAGGCCCTGTGCTGGAGGAGCCGGGCCAGCTCCTGCCTCTTCTCTCGAGGCGCTTCGTGCATCATCTCCCCGCCAGCCCCTGGCTCCTGGGGAGAGTGAGAGGCCTCAGAGGGGTGGGCTTGTCTCTCTGCCATGCTGGAGGCCAGTGCCAAGTTTTGCTTTAGGAAAAAACTGAAGGGAGAGCAATCCTTGGTATTAGGGGAGGCAAAGGTATTCCACCCTGTGTCCTGGCAGACAGGCTCGACAGGATGGAGGCCTTCTTAATTGATGCTAGAACCGTGTCAGGATAAGAAGTTGGCAGGAACTGACAGGAGCCTTTATTCCTCGTTCCCAGGTGCCCATTTGCCAGGCACATCCCCAAGGGCACTGGGAAATCAGGCCCAGTGGGGTTTTTCTCCCCTGGCTGTCGGCCACAAGAAAACCGGTTTCATCAGGCCCTGAGCACGGACGCGCAGTTGCATTAATTGGTGCATTGAGCATTACTCCTCGTTTCCTTTGGGTGCTGCGATCAGCTTTCCCGGAACCTCTCCTTGTTCTTTGCGTTGCGTCTTAGAGGTCCTTCCCACTGCCATCACCACCTTCCTCTCTTCTCTTACTCCCCTTGACCTTCAGTCCCTGCCCTGGCTACGCATACGGAATCCTTACTCCATCAGAGACAGCGGTTTCCCCCCAGAATCCAGCGCAAGTGGAAAACCTGTTTGGAAAAGGAAAGGGAGGAGAGGAGAGGTGGGAGGAGGGGAGGGTCACAGTGGGGAGAGTTGTCCTGTAGGGGCCCCTCTGACCTTAGCCAGTCCTGGGTGACCCTCACCAGCTGTGTAATAGTATGAGGCAGAACAAAGAATCATGCTTTGTGCACCCAGTACCCACAGCGAATAAAAGACCACTGCTCTCACCCTCGGAGTCTCCTTGTTGGCCCTCTTTGTTGCCGCCCGCCATCTCTGTCCATACAACAATCAGCCATCCTGAGCTATGTGGTCCCCGTTCCCTTGCAGTGCGTTCTAGCTTCATCCTGTGTCGAAGGGACTCTGATGGGGATGTTCTGGCTGGGCCTTTACAGGGTGCAATGCCACAGTCCACAGTCTTCTGCAGTCTGCCTCTTCCTGCCAAGCTCAGGCCCTGAGAGGCATCATCCTGGCTGCAGCTAGCACTCACCCAGTCTCACTGTGGTCTTAAGTCGCCTTGTGTGGAGACGCTGATTCTGATGGACATTTGGGCAATTTCTAGGCCTTTACCGATACAGGAGCCCCTGTGTGCAATATGTATATTCTAGACTTGACTAGAATGTAGTATGTAGAATATGTGCATTCTAGACATGATTTTTTGTTCAAGGCTTCCTCTAGAAGTGAAATTACTAGGTTATAGGCACATCCTCAGTGTTCCAGAGTGGCTAGGTCAGTTTACTTTTTGGCAAGTTACATACTAAGGACCGCTTGTGACACATCCTTGCCAATGCTCGATCTTGTTTTGAATGTTTGCCGGGGCCGGCGCTGTGGCGCAGCGAGTTGACGCCCTGGCCTGAGGCGCTGGCATCCCATATGGGTGCTGGTTCTGGTGCTGGCTGCTCCTCTTCCAACCCAGCTCTCTGCTGTGTCCTGGGAAAGCAGTGGAAAGTGGCCTGGGTCCTTGGGCCCCTGCGCCCACGTGGGAGACCCAGAAGAGGCTCCTGGCTCCTGGCTTCAGATCGGTGCAGCTCCGGCTGTCACAGCCATCTGGGGAGTGAACCATCAGATGGAAGACCTCTCTCTCTCTGCCTCTCCTCTCTCTGTGGAACTCTAATGTTGGCCAATGCACTGGGCATGTAGTGATGGCTCACTGTGGTTTCACATTGAATTCTGTTGGGTTCATGAGGATGGGTGTCTTGCTGTGTGCAAATCAGCTGTGCGGAAGCACATACTCAGATCCTTTGTCTATTTCTTTTGAAAGTTTTGTAGGTGGGTATTCTTTATGTTCTCTTATTTTGGAAACAAATTCTTAGTTATTTATGTATGTTGCAAATATACACTCCCAATTTTGGCTTACTATTCACCTCTCTTTATGGTGCCTTTTGATGCACGGAAGTTATTAATTTTAACATTTAAATTCTTTAATCTTTCCCTTTATAGTTTGTATAATTGTATCTGGTTTCAAGGATCCTTCCCCTACTACATACAAGTTCATAAAGCTAGTCTTCTATGTTGTCTTTTTAATTAAAAAAACATTATTTATTTGAGAGGCAGAGACACAATGACAGAGAAATACTGCCAAATGCCCGCAACAGCTGGGACTGGGCTGGGACAAAGCCGGGAACCAGGAACTCAATTCAAGTCTCCCAGGTGAGTGGCAGGAACCTAATTACTTGAGCCATGGCCGCTGTCTCCCAGGGTCTGCACTGGCAGGAGCTGGAGTAAGGAGCCAGAGCAGTGTGTTGAACCCATGTACTCCAGTATGGGCCATGGGTGTCTTAACTGCTAGGCTAAATGCATACTCCTAGGTTTTCTTTTGAAAGTTTTATGGTTTTGTTTTTTCACATTTAGCTCTTTAGCTCACCTAAAATTTATCCTTTTTCATGGTGTGAGTTCAGGGTCCAATTTTAGTTTTTCCCCACAGGGATAAACCAATTGCTCTACTAATTTATTGAATAGTACATCTTTCCCATTAATCTGCAATGCTGCCAATTTCACATTCTTCTCTTTGAGGCTCTTAATTCTATTGGCTGATCTTTGTATCTTTAATTGCTGTGCTGTTTTACTTATTGGACCTTAAAATAAATACTGACATCTTACTATGTACCCCACCTCCCCCATTCTTCAAGAGTGACTTGGGCTCAATGCTGTCTTTGTCCCCATGTCCTTGTGTAATTCCATACACATTTAGAATTAGCTTGTCCAGTTCCACAAAATCTCTGTTGGTATTTTGACTGGAATTCATCATCTGTAGATGAATTTGGGAAAGGTTGGCAAATTGCTTAAAAAGTTTTGATATTCTTCTAAGTTATATTTTTAAAATAAATTTTCTATCACTTATTATTGATAGTTGAAAATGCAGTTGATTTTTGTGTGTTGATTTTATACCCAGCAGCTTACTGAAATTCCATCAATACTGATAATTCTGCAGATTGTTTCTGAAGACAGCTGAATCATCTGAAAATGATAACTATTTCTTCTTTTATAGTCTTTACTCTTCTTTTTTTCTTGCCTTTCTCTGTTGACTCGAATCTCCAGTGTGAAACAGATTAGAGTTAGTGGGAACATTTGTCTTACACTTGATATTAAAAGGAACCCAATTTGATGTCTCACTGTTAATGCCAATTTCTGTAGATACCCTGAACTAACCTGATTAAGTTCCTTTCTATTAGGTTGTGAAGAGTTTGCTTTGCCTTGTGAAATCCTGAATTTGGTATTTGTTTTTAAAGATTTACTTATTTATTTGAAAGGCAGTTACAGAGAGGCAGAGGCAGAGATAGAGAGATAGGGAGAGAGAGAATTAGAGAGAGAGAAAGGTCTTCCATCCATTGGTTCACTCCCCGATTGACTGCAACTGCCAGAGCTGCGCCAATCCAAAGCCAGGAGCTTCTTCTGGATCTCCCATGTGGGTGCAGGGCCCCAAGGACTTGGGCCATCTTCTACTGCTTTCCCAGGTGTATTAGCAGAGAGCTGGATCAGAAGTGGAGCAGCCGGGACTCGAACCGGTGCTCACATGGGATGCTGGCACTGCAGGTGGCGGTTTACCTACTAGACCACAGCGCCAGCCCCTGGAGATAGTATTTTTTTTCTTTTTATTTATTTATTTATTTATTTATTTTTGACAGGCAGCGTGGACAGTGAGAGAGAGAGACAGAGAGAAAGGTCTTCCTTTTGCCGTTGGTTCACCCTCCCATGGCCGCCGCTGCCGGCGCTGGAGATAGTATTTTACAGCTGCTTTTTCTTCTGCTTTAATTGAGAGGATAACATGAATTCTCTCCTTTTATCTGTTAATAGAATAAATTATATTAATTTATTTTCTAATGTTTATGACCAATTAGGGTCTAATAAACTGCTGGAATGTATTAGTGTTTTTTTCTTGTTGTTGTTATCTATTGCTGCATAACAAGCTATCCCAGCACTGAGTTGTTTAAAACAACATGCGTTTCATTATAGCCACAGTTTTTCAGGTCAGGAATGTGTGCAGGTCCCAGTTCAGGGATATTCCCGCTCCGTGTGGACCTACGGAGCTCACTTGGTGGTTTTGCTGGTGGATCAGTTATTGTGGTGAGTCCCAGACAGCTTTGTTTTCATGTCTGGCACCTTGATAACCGTGGCTGAAAGTCTGGAGTCCCCTGGACTTGTCACCCGTGCTGCCTTCCTGTTACCTCTCCAGGGGCATCGTCAAGGCAGTGCTACTTCTTCTGTGGCAGCTCAGGTCCCCCTGAGAGTATCTTAAGAGACAGAGGCAGAAGCTGCAGGTTTTTCTCACTAGCCTCAAGTCATCCAGGCTCAATTCTAAAACAACCCAGTGATTAAGCGCTTTTCTAGAGGCGATTCAGATTCAAAGAGAAAGGAATCCATCTCTGTGCCTCCATAAGAGTAGTGCAAAATATGTGGACATCTTTAATCTGCCCTAGCTAGCTAGTAGTTTATGATTTTTACATCTGTATGTCATAAATGAGATGGCAACCTCCTTCTCGGCTAGAGTTGTTATCTGGTATTGCTACCAAAGTTACACTATGTTAATAGGTTCACACATTTAAAAGTTGTATTTTCCCAGTAAACTAACAAAACTCACTGTGAATCTTTCTTGTTCCTAGCACTGTTTCTTGTGTGTAGGAGCTATTTTGTCTATGATTAATTTAGTTATACCAGCTTATTTGATTAGCATTTGCCTGGAATATCATTTTATGTCTTTTTCACTTTCAACTTTTTATTGTCCTATGTTTTAAATGTGTTTCCTATAAATAGCATATAGATGGATTTTTAAGCTGACAATTTATAGTGATTGTGATTTCTGATATACTTGCACTTACATCTATATCTATATAGAGGGGACTTCAAAAGAGTTAGTGAGAAATAGAATTAAAAGATAATACATATTTTCTAGACCCCTTATATGAGGGTACTTGAAAAGTACATGGAAAGCTGAAATTTTAAAAGTGTGCTTTGAGGGTGGGCAGTTGACCTAGTGGTTAAAATGCCACTTGGGATGGCTGCATCGTGAATCAGAGTGGGCTTGAGTCTGGCTCTGCTCCCTGTTCCAACTTGCTGCTAATTCAGACCCTGGGAGGCAGCAGGTAATAGCTCAAGTAATTGAGTCTGTGATGCCTACATGTGAGATTTGGGTTGAGTACCCAGCTTCTAACATTTGGAGAGTGAATCAGAGGATTAAAACTTTCTTCCTCTCTCTCCCTGCTTTTCCAATAAATAAAAAAATTAGCTTGTTTTGGTACAAAATTTTCTGAAATTTATGCATAGTTTTTTATAATACGTTTCCCATGGATTTTTTTAAAGATTCATTTATTTATCTGAAAGAGTTACACAGAGAGAGAAGGAGAGGCAGAGAGAGAGAGAGAGAGAGACAGAGAGGTCTTCCATTTGCTGGTTCACTCCCCAGTTGGCCACAATGGCTAGAACTGCGCCGATCCGAAGCCAGGAGCCAGGAGCTTTTTCCAGGTCTCCCACGCAGGTGCAGGGTCCCAAGGAGTTGGGCCATCTTCTACTGCTTTCCCAGGCTATAGCAGAGAGCTGGATGAGAAGTGGAGCAGTCGGGACTAGAACCGTTGCCCATATGGGATGCCAGCACTGCAGGTGGCGGCTTTACCCACTACGCCACAGAACCGGCCTCACCCATGAATTCTTGAAGACCTTCCATGTAGTTAGTGCTTACAAAATGGAGAAATCATCTGTCAACTGTGGGGAGCAATCCGGACTGGACTGAGTTACTGGAATTAGGACTTATTCTATGCATCTGCTCTCCCACAATATGGCGCTGGGAGAGAAGTAAACAGCTTCCGCACAGCTGCCTCCAGTTCAACTAATAAACTGTAGGACTTGCTCCTGATTGGAGGAGAGCAGCGTACTCGGCGTGTGGGCAGCCGAGTTGGGATTGGCGGAGGAGGACTATAAAGGAGGAGAGAGACGGCATGCACCAGGAACATCTATGGGGAACATCTAAGAGGAACATCTAAGGGGAACATCTAAGGGGAACATCTATCTAAGGGAACACCTGTGCAGCCCCCGAGAAGAGCCGGCCGGCGGTGTGCCGCTCCCCTGCGGAAGTGGGGAAATCGGCCAGGGGGAACTGCCCTTCCACGGAGGTGGAAGGGATAGTAGCCAACCCGGGAAGAACCAGCAGCAAACCCGGGGAGGGCCGAGCAGACGAAAGAACAGCGCAGGGCTTAGTGTCGTTCCTCCACGAAGAGGGGGAGCGACATAATGGTGCCGTGACTCGGATATGAAGCCTAGGCAGGGTTTAGTGTCGTTCCTCCACGAAGAGGGGGAGCGACATAATGGTGCCGTGACTCGGATAGGAAACCTAGCTCGGATAGGAAATCTAGGACGGGTAGCAAACTTA
The DNA here is from genome assembly GCF_964237555.1 of Oryctolagus cuniculus. NCBI lineage: Eukaryota > Metazoa > Chordata > Mammalia > Lagomorpha > Leporidae > Oryctolagus > Oryctolagus cuniculus. The sequence goes on along the minus strand of NC_091441.1, from coordinate 51,340,591 downwards.
GGAGGGAAGAAACGGGAAGAACTGGGAAAATATCGGAGAGAGAGACTAGCAAGCAGCCTAGGGAAATTACCGGAGAGAGAGACTAGCAAACAGCCTAGGGAAAAGCCGGACGAAAAAGGTGCCAGAAGAAGCTATTGAAAGCCTAGGCATAGACTCGGATATGGACTACGGGGGGAAGCTGGGAGAAATCTCTAAGGTCGAAAGCGAAAGTGAAAGCTAGAACAAACAGACTCGGATACAGACTGTGGGGAGAGGCCAGGAGAAATGAGGGAGGAGTATTGTTGGAGGAAAGCTTGGGGAAACATACCGGGTAGAGAAAAATGTTAGGGAAATTGAAGCCGCGGGGGGCAGGCCAAGGCGGAAACGAAAGCCACTTTGGGATTCTCAAGTTAGCCCGGGAATAGGGGCGAAAAGTTGAAACCAGAAGCTGAAACGTAAGCCAGATTGGGATCCGTCTGATTAGCCCGGGGAGCAAAGGACGGGAAGCCAAACCGTGGGGCGGAGACGTAAGCTGGGTTGAATTCGCCAGGCTAGCCCGGGGAACTTAGATTGAATGCTAGTGGCAGACACGTAAGCTACGCTGTGTGACTCGCGGAGGCTGCCGTGCGCAGAGAGAGTGTGCGGGGCACAAGTAGATGGGGAACGGGGCTGGCGCGAGGCCGTGGTGCAGACGCGAAGGGCGTGGAGACCGCGGAGTGCGCGAAGCCAAGCCGCGCAAAGCCGGGAAGCCGCGCAGATGAGAGAGGCACGGGCTGAAGCGGCTCAGAGCCGGGAAGCAGCCTCGGGGCGGGTGCCGAGAAGCAGCCTCGGGGCGGGCACCGGAAAGCCGCAGGGATAAGAGAAACAGAAGTTTAGAAGTAAAGTGAGAGAAATAGGAATGTTGGAAGATGGAAGTAAAATGGGAGAAGTAGGAATGCCCGGAGATAGAGAAATAGAGAAATAGAAAGGCCTCCCCTCAACACGGCAGTGAGAGAGCTTGGATTCGGTCTGCCTGATTAAGGCGGTAAGCACCAGCAAGCAGCTCGACCAGAGTATGAGCTGCAGGTCACCGAAGATAGGCACGAACCAACACTAATAAGTCTCCCCCACAATACGGCAATGAGAAAGCTTGGATTCAGTCTGCCTGATTAAGGCGGTAAGCGCCAGCAGGCGGCTCGACCAGAGTATGAGCCGCAGGTCACCGAACACAGGCACGCATCAGCGCCTAAAAACCTCCTCACAACATGGCGAAGAGAGGACCCGGATTCGGTTTGCCTGATTGATAGGACTTGTAAGAGCCTGTGGCAACTCTAGCAAGTAGAGCAGAGTGTGTGCCGCGGGACACCGAAGACAGGCGCGTATCAACGCCAAAAAATAAAAAGAAAGGGGGATCTGTGGGGAGCAATCCGGACTGGACTGAGTTACTGGAATTAGGACTTATTCTATGCATCTGCTCTCCCACAATATGGCGCTGGGAGAGAAGTAAACAGCTTCCGCACAGCTGCCTCCAGTTCAACTAATAAACTGTAGGACTTGCTCCTGATTGGAGGAGAGCAGCGTACTCGGCGTGTGGGCAGCCGAGTTGGGATTGGCGGAGGAGGACTATAAAGGAGGAGAGAGACGGCATGCACCAGGAACATCTATGGGGAACATCTAAGAGGAACATCTAAGGGGAACATCTAAGGGGAACATTTATCTAAGGGAACACCTGTGCAGCCCCCGAGAAGAGCCGGCCGGCGGTGTGCCGCTCCCCTGCGGAAGTGGGGAAATCGGCCAGGGGGAACTGCCCTTCCACGGAGGTGGAAGGGATAGTAGCCAACCCGGGAAGAACCAGCAGCAAACCCGGGGAGGGCCGAGCAGACGAAAGAACAGCGCAGGGCTTAGTGTCGTTCCTCCACGAAGAGGGGGAGCGACAGTCAACCTTAACAATAATTAACAAATTTTGTTTTGCTTATCGTCTATGCCTTTCTCACAACCCAACACTGATAGTAGTTAAAGTGCTTGAGAAGCAGAAACACACACACACACACACACACACACACACTGCCCCCATCCATTGGTTCACTCCCTAGATGACCACAAAAGCCAGAGCTGGACCTGGCTGAAGCCAGAAGATGAGAATTCAACCTAAAGTGTGCCTAGCAGGAAGCTGAAGTCAAGAGCAGAGCCAGGGCTTGAACCCAAGCACTCCATTATGGGAGTCAGGAGTCGAAACCAGCAGCTTAACCCCTAAGCCAAACACCTTGTTCCTACATTGTCCATAAGTAAAACCAAGCCATCATTTTAACTCTTTCATAAATTACTCAGTATGTATTTATAATATTTACATATTACAACAAAACCACAGTACCATTCATATTTTAAAATAGCAAGTTTTAAATATCATTAAATACCCAGTTATTGTTCAAATTTTCCAAATTGTCTCATGCACAAAACTTTTATATTCTTGGATTGTTCAAATCGGATCCAGTAAGATCCACCCCTTCCTTTCTTCTGTTTGAGTACACATTTTTCTTACCTCATATTTCTCTTACTAACTTGGAAATTATACACTTTATGCCTATTCTTTCTTCTTATTATAAAAATACTAATTATCAAAATCTGAAAGTATTTTTTCTCCTTTTGCACAGTATATGATTTTTGGAATACTTTACTATCAAAAAATTCTCCCCCTAGTATCAGGTTATCTACTATTGGTGTTGGTGTCTTGTATGTTTGTCCTAATCTATATTTTTTTAAAAAAAAATCTTTATTATTTTCATTTTATTTATTTTATTTGAAGGACAGAGAGCTAGAAAGAGACAGACAGAGATCTCCCACCTGTATCACCAGTTGCCTGCAACAGCCACGCCCAGGTCAAGCCAAAGCTGGGAAACAAGAACTCAAGCAGGGTGTCCCATGTGGATGGCAAGGACCCAGTTACTCGAGTCATCACTGCTGCCTCCCACGGTGTACATTAGCAGAAAGCTGGATTGGAAGTGGAGCCAAGACTCAACCCTGTCACATTCTGACATGGGATGCACGTGTCCCAAGCAGCGCCTCAACTATTGCACCAAACATACACCCCATCCTGATATTTAACCCTATAAAACATTATCTTGTACCACTGACATTTGTTTAGATTTGCCCACATAGTTACCACTTTCTGCTCACTCACCATTCTTTCCTGCATCTCACATCTTCCATAAAATCACTTTTCCTTCAGCATGATGTATAACTTTTAGAATTTTCTTTGAGAGAATCTTCTGGGAGACATTCACCCAGTTTTTCATTGTTTCAAAGTGGCTATTTTGTTCTTGTTCTGGAAACATTGTTCAGGGATATGTGAGTGGATGATTATTTTCTCTCAGTATGTTAAAGATGTCATTCCACTGTATCTTGTCTTCCTGAGTTGCCAGAAAGTAGAAGTCAGCTGTCTGCCTAACTAATGCAAGCCTCTTTTAGGTAATCTGTTCTCTCTTATCTCTCTCACTCTCTTTTGCTTTAATATCCTCTTCCCACCTTTTGTTGATGTTAAAATAGTTTTTTGTGAAATAGCTGGTTGTGGACAATGATTTGAGTTTTTATTTACACTGGTTTGGGTGGATGTTTTTTAGGCTTCCTGAATTATAAACTGGTGGCTTCTATCAGCTCTGAATAGTTTTCATCTCTTGACATGTGATATTCCTCATTCTTTTATCCCTCTGCTTCTGGAATTCTAAGTAGACATTATATTAAATTTTCTCATGCTCACTTTGATACCCTTTAAACATTAGTCCATATTTTCTATATCTTTAACTCTGTGATATAATCTGTCTCATTTCATCAGAACTATCTTCTATTTTACTAATTGTCTCTTCAACTGTACCCTAACTCCTGTTAAACTTAACACATTTTAATTATCATTCTTATTTCTCGAAGTTTTATTTGGTGCTTTTTCAAATATGCTCTTGTATTTATATAGTCTTTTACTCTTTACTCATTTTAACTTCTATATTTTTAAATATTTAATTCATATTCTGTATCTTAGAATTCCAATATCTAAAATCTCTGTGAATCTGATTCTTCTGTTCTTTCTCTCCTGCTTTTACTCACTTGAGTTTTGTTTCCCTGTGTATTTTATGATTCTTGACTGTGAGCTTGTATCTGTGGGAATTGAGTCTTGATTGAATGAGTTTCTCTTGAGAAAATTTGTATTTGTCTCTTCTGTGCACAAGTTATTGACAACTTTAAATATTAAACCTTAGATTTTCCTTTCCTCCTCAGTCTAAGGTACAAAGAAACAAATTGCTTATTCCTTTCACTACCTCGGAGGAGGGAGAGGGTGAATGTATTTCTCAGGTCACTCTGACATAGAAGGTGTGACTCATTGGGGTTCTAGCTGGAGGCTCTTCTATGAAACCCCTCACATTGGTTGAGTCTCGATTTCTTTACTCAGTAAGGCTATGAAAATCAAATTTCAAGTCTTGATGAATGTTTTCAAGATGTAGCCAGCTTTAGGATGCTGCTTTAAAAAAAAAAAGATTTATTTATTTATTTGAAAGAATTAGAGAGAGAGAGAGGATCTTTCATCCTCTGGTTCACTCCCCAAATGGCCGCAGTGACCAGAGCTGGGCCAATCCAAAGCCAGGCAATGGCTTTACTCACTACACCACTGGCAGAATTCTGCTTATGTTGAGGCCAGAGGTGTAGCAGGTAAAGCTGCCATCTGCAACTTAAACATTCCATACCGGTGCTGGTTTGTGTCCTGGCTGCTGCACTTCTGATCCAGCTCCCTGCTAGGCCTGGGAGAAAGCAGCAAAGGATGACTCAAATGTTTGGGAGATCCAGATGAAGCCCCTGGCTCCTGGCTTCATCCTGGCCCAGCACTGGCTATTGCAGCCATCTGGGGAGTGAATGAGCAGAGGAAGATCTCTCTGTCTCCCCCTTTCTCTGTAACTCTTTCAAATAAGTAAAAAAAATCTTTAAAATAAACAAATAGGGGCCAGTGCCATGGCTCACTTGGCTAATCCTCCACCTGCAGTGCTGGCATCCCATATGGGTGCCGGTTCTAATCCCGGTTGCTCCTCTTCCAGTCCAGCTTTCTGCTGTGGCCCGGGAGGGCAGTGGAGGGTGGCCCAAGTGTTTGGACTCCTGCATCCATATGGGAGACCAGGAAGAAGCACCTGGCTCCTGGCTTCAGATCGGCACAGCTCTGGCCGAGGCGGCCATTTGGGGGGTGAACCAACGGAAGGAAGACCTTTCTCTCTGTCTCTCTCACTGTCTATAACTCTACCTGTCAAAAAATAATAATAAACAAATAAATAAGAACTCTGCTAATCTCTGTTTTTGCTCTTACTTTCAGCTGGTTTTCAGTCACTTGCCATTTTCTTGCCAAGCCCATCAATGCTTTTTGTATATCAATGTTGTTAATAGTTTCCCATCAGAAGATAGGCCAGAGTATCTCCATCATACTTCTAGAAGCAAAAATCCTCCCAACAGTTACTGCTCTAGCCTTTATCCCCAGAGTGCTAATCTGTCCTATACAACATTTTGGGAGTTTCTAACTTCAACAAAACCCACCTGGCTGCTTTGCAGTCTCCATCTCCATTTCTTTCAGGTACACCTGAATCTTCAGGTGAAAATCTTTTCATCTTCTTTTTATAAAAAGATTTTTAAATTCATTTTGAAGGCAGAGTGACAGAGAGAGAGGGACACACGCGCACACACACACATGCACACACACCGAGAGAGAGAGAGAGAAAGAGAGAGTGAGAGAGAGAGAAGCATCCATCCTCTGGTTTACTCCCTGAATGGCTGCAACGGCCAGGGCTGAACCAGGCTGAAGCCAGGAGCCTAAAACTCCATCCGGGTCTCTCAAGTGGGTGGCAGAGGTCCAAGCACTTGACCCATTCTCCACCGCTTTCCCAGGCACATTAGCAGGGAGCTGGATTGGAAGTGGAGCAGCTGGACTTCAACCAGTGCCCATATGGGATGCCAGCATTGCAGGCCAAAGCTTAGCCCTCTGCACCACAAGGCCAGCCCCTCAAATCTTTTCCTCTTGACCTTGACTCCTGACCCTCTGCTTTCAGAGACTCCTGTTTTCCCACATTCCAGAGTACAATGGGACCAACAGGTATGGGTTCTTTCACCCTCCATCCTCTGTATCTCTTTATCTTTTTTTATTCTTCCCTTAAGTCCCACTTGGTGAATTATTCCTCCTTTCCAAGGCCAACTCCTTAATCCTTGCCATCAGTTCCATCTGTGCAGCTAGTACTCCACCTTTCCCCCGGCACTTTCTTCTGCATCTCTGCTGAGTATATCCTTGCTAATCTCTCAAGACTAAGTATAGCACTTTCCCTTCCACGGTGCCTTTTGAGATGTCCCGTCTCCCTTCATCCCACATTTCCTCTCTGAACTGCAATAGCTCTTTCTTGTTAACAACATAGGATGCATACTGCCGTGATTATTACTCTTTGCACAACTGTCATTTCTCTCACTAAATAGTGAGCTCCTTAGAGAAGACACTGTTTTTGTTTATCCTTTCTATTTCTTACTGTGCAGAACACAATACTTTGCATAGAGTGCCTCATTTTAAATTAATTCACAAAATTAACAAATGAGTCCCTTCCTGCTGTCTCTAAAACTCAGTCTCTTCAATGATCTCTTTTTCTTACTCAGCTTTCATCTTCTCAACCCCTCCCTTCTAGGTCTACACACAAGCGTTTATTAACTTGAAGAGAAAGAAAGATAATTTGCTTGGGTCTAGCATTGTGATGCAGAGGGTTAAGCTGATGCTTAAAATGCTGGCATCCACTATTGGAGCAATGGTTGAGTCCCAGCTCTCTGCTACCGTGCATAGGAAAGCAGCGGAAGATGGCCCAAGAGCTTGTGTCCCTGCCACCTGCATAGGAGACCAAGATGTAGTTTTGTGCTTCTGTCTTCAGCCTGGCCCAGCCCTGGCTGTTGTAGCCATTTGGGGAGTGAATCAGCAGATGGAAGCTCTCTCTCTCTCTCCGTCTGTCTTTCTGCCCTTTTCTCTCTATTGTCACCCTGCCTTTCAAAGAAAGAAATAAATATTTTTAAAGAAGCTATCTTTGCTTAATCCTGCTGTTTGCCTCTTAAAAAATCTTTTCCATTCAAATATCTTAAGTATATGATCTGTGATTTTTGTCTTCTCTCTTTACCCTAAGTCTTTCTATTTTTTAAAGTTCTTACTTACTTTTTTTTTTCATTTTATTTTAAAGGCAAAGAGACAGAAGTAGAAAGACACAGAAAGATCTTCCATCTACTGGTTTGCTCCCCAAATGTCTGCAATAGCCAGTGTTGAGCCAGGCTGAAGCCAGGAGCCTGAAGCTACACCTGAGTCTCCCACATGGGTGGCAGGGACCCAAGTACTTGAGCCATCACTTGCCTCCCAGAGTGACATTTGCAGGACATTGGATTAGAAGCAGAGCAGCAACTTAACTGCTGTGCCAAATGCCTGCCCCTACCCTGAGTCTTTCTTCAGCCCTCCAGAGTTTGACCTCCACACTTACCCTATTGAGACTACACTTTTTTTTTTAAGATTTATTTATTTATTTGAAAGTCAGAGTTACACACACACAGAGAGAGAGAGAGAGAGAGAGAGAGAGAGAGAGGCCTTCCATCCGATGGTTCACTCCCCAATTGGCCGCAATGGCTGGAACTGCGCCGATCCTAAGCCAGGAGCCAGGAGCTTCTTCCGGGTCTCCCACGCAGGTGCAGGGTCCCAAGGACTTGAGCCATCTTCTACTGCTTTCCCAGGCCATAGTAGAGAGCTGGATTGGAAGTGGAGCAACTGGGTCTCAAACCAGCACCCATATGGGATGCTGGCGCTTCAGGCCAGGGCATTAACCCGCTGAGCCACAGTGCTGGCCCCGAGACTACACTCTTAAGAGTGAAAGCTTTCCTTCTAATTGCCACCATGTCCGTTCCTCAACATCAGTGTATAGGAATCTCTGGGAAAGGGATCTTTACCCAAGGGACCTTGCAATGTCTGGTGTCCTCCTGCCCATGATGCACCTTCATGACCCCTGCACCCAAGCTCCTTTGATGCTTGCAGCTTTCCTCTTCTCCCCTCCGTGACTTCAGCTTAGGAATGTGACTGCATTTTACACCTTGATTCTCTGTCCCTAGTCTCCGTCCAGGTCTACCATGTGACTGTCAGAGGCCCAAGCACTTAGGCTACGATTGCTGCCTCCCAGGCACATCAGCAGGATGCCGGATTGGAAGTGGAGTGTTCCAGGGCTTGAACCAGCACTCCAATATGGAATGCAGGCATCCCAAGCAGTGGCTTAATCCACTGCAACACAATGCCCACCCTGAATATAAGCTTTTGATTAGTTTCTCTATTAGTTATTTAGTCCATATTCCTAAGGTCCAAAATAATTCTAGATTCACAGAGGTGTTTTTTTTTTTTAAATTCATTTTATTTATTAGGAAGGCAGAGTCCCAAGGTGGCAGGGGGGGTGGTAGGGAGAAGGAGAGAGAGAACTTCATTCACTGGTTCACTCCCTAAATGACCACAATAGCCTGAGCTGGAATGGTTCAGAGCCAGGAGCCTCCTCTGGGTCTCTGATGTGGTGACAGTGTGGTCCCTACCTACCTGCATGTATACTCCTTGTGGCTGGGAAGTGTGCCTTCTCCCTTTGCCCCACACCCCAAGATCAATGGCATGCAGTAAGTAGCTGCTCATTCAGAATTCCCTGGATAAAAGTGTTGTGGAGAATTTTGCTTGGGGACCACCACATTTTATTTTCTCCATCTGGAGACCCACAGTGGACATCACCCATTCTAATACTGTTTTTTAGCTAATAGATGTCAGAGCCAAGTGCTTGGACCCAGGATGGTGGTTCTTGGGTTATTCCCAGAATCTAAGTTGTGCCCTCTGAAAGAGAGGCTAAAGGCATTGTGGAACACTCCAAAGTTCTGGCGTTGGTCTTGTTTTTGGTGGAAGCTCACTAGAAGCCAGTTGCAGTGCACTGTGGGAAGGGAAAGCCAGTCTCGGCTTCCAGCCAGCTCAGGACCCAAGAGAGCTCACTTGTTCCCATCTACAAACCCAGAATAAAATTCTCTTCCCTTTCATCTTCTCTGTGACAGCAGGTGGGAAATTGATTTTTATGTGTCCACTGACAGGTTGTTGCTAGTGTCACCATGTAAGGTATGGTCTAGGGATATCACATCTGAAGCAGTGTTCTTGGAGCAGCTTCCACTGTTCTGGCAACTAAAGACATTCACTCATGTGCAGAGTGCATGGGGCAGAGGGGCCTAAGCCAGGGTACTCAGGAGGATTACTGAGAGTCCCATCTAGTCACTGGCCATTACTGGAGGCCAATGACACAGATAAAAATCCATGACAGTTTGCATGGGCAGATGTCTCGCAGGGAGTTTGGGGAAGTGGTGAAGATAGTGATTTTATGAAAAATTGTCCTGCATTCCAGATAATTTCCTTCTCTGAATCTTCCAATTTGAGGATATATGTTTCAGGAAACTGGACAGAAATCCTAAGTGCCAGCAAACTTTTTTTTTTGTTAAGATTTTTATTTGATAGTCAAAGTTAGACACAGAGAGGAGAGCCAGAAAGAGAGAGAGAGAGAGAGAGGTCTTCCATCCAATGGTTCACTCCCCAGTTGGCCACAACGCCTGGAGCTGTGCTGATCCGAAGCCAGGAGCCAGGAACTTCTTCAGGGTCTCCCACACAGGGACAGGGGCCCAAGGACTTGGGCCATCTTCTACTGCTTTTCCAGGCCTTAGCAGAGAGCTGGATTGGAAGTAGAGCAGCTGGGACTCGAACCGGTGTCCATATGGGATGCAGGCACTACAGGCAGCAGCTTTACCCACTATGCCACAGCACTGGCCCCGTCAGCAAGTTCTTGGTAGGCAGCCATTATCAAATAGCAGGCTTCTACCTCTTGGTTGGGCTTGGGTGTGTGTTTGTGTGTTTACTAGAGCTACCAACAGATTTAATATCCCTTTTTCTGAACCTACCCTCCTCTTTCATTTCTCTTGGTGAAATTCTTGTAGTGGAACTTAAGTTTCTGCTAAAGGAGTCCTTCTGTAATTCATTATTTCAGTACTTGCAGTCTCTTGCCTGGAGGGTTTCTTTTAAGACTAACTGAGCACTCCAGGGTGAGTGATTGGCTCAGTCTGAAGAAGCTTGGCTTTAGGCTCTGTGTGTCCCCAGGCTCTTTCACTGTCCTGATCTCAGGACCAGAGTCTCCAGCAATAACAAGCACAGGGCCTGGGGCCAATGAAAAGGTTTTCATTTTAATTTCTTTTAAAATCAGGAGAAAACATCAATAGAATTCACATATATGGTATATAATACATAAACCCGGCCAGGACTATACTTGTCTTTGTGCCAATGCAAGCATAGACTATGAGTGTATTATTAATATTTGTTTTGGAGGAAGGAGCCTAGGATAGCAAAGGTGTCTTGGGCCCCCTAAAGCCATACTGTGGCCCTGCATGTTCAGCATTTCCTATGCTATTGCATACCCCACCATGTCTGCCCTCAAGTTCTATCAGCCGCAAGAAACTAGACCCAACAGGGTTGAAGGTTTGGTAAGAGTGAGTCGGAAAAAACAGGCCTTGAAGAACACTGCACTGTGATAATGCCTCTAGGAGTGGAGTTCCTTCAAAGCAGCCTGAGTGTAGCGCAGGGCTGGAGATAGATGGTCAGTGCTGAGCCTAAGGTGCATGCCCTTTCCAACGGGAATATGCATTTGAACTAACCCAGGCTCCAGGTGAGGTGTGGAGCAAGGTACAAACAGCTTGCTCCCCTTCCCGCCCACCTTCCTTTTCTCCCTTTCTTCCTTTTTTCTTTCTTCCAGGAATTACTAGTGTACTTTTAAAAAGTCTGTGGAAAATGGAATTAAAAGGGTTTTTTGGGGCTGGCGCCGCCGCTCAATAAGCTAATCCTCCGCCTGCAGCGCTGGCACACCGGGTTCTAGTCCCGGTTTGGGCACCAGATTCTGTCCTGGTTGCCCCTCTTCCAGGCCAGCTCTCTGCTGTGGCCCGGGAATGCAGTGGAGGATGGCCCAAGTCCTTGGGCCCTGCACCGGCATGGGAGACCAGGAGAAGCACCTGGCTCCTGGCTTCGGATCAGCGCAGAGCGCCGGCCGCAGCAGCCATTGAGGGGTGAACCAATGGAAAAAAGGAAGACCTTTTTCTCTGTCTCTCTCTCTCTCACTGTCCACTCCACCTGTCAAAAAAAAAAAAAAAAAAAAAAAGAGTTTTGTTGGTGAAAAAAATTTTTGAAACTCATAGTTTTTTTTCATAACTTTTTGGAGCCCCCTCATATACATGAATTTCACAATTTTTATACCAAAATTATATTTATCCCCTAACTTCATTTTCATGAGCTTATTGAAGTACGGAGGCAGAGAGGCAGAAAAAGATAGAGAAATAACAAGACAGGGAGAGAGAGAGAGAGAGAGAGAGCAAGCACGCTAGTGCTCTCATCTACTGGTTCATTCCCCATAAACCTGTAGGACTGAGGCTGTGCTGGGGCCAAAGCCAGGAGCCAAGAATACAATTCAGGTCTCCCTTGGGATGGCAGGGACCCAACTACTTGAGCCATCACCATTGACTCCCAGGGTCTGCATTAGCAGAGAGCCGGATACTTAACCCAGACACTCTGATAAGGGATGACAGTGTCTTAATGGCAGCTTAAATGCTAAGGTACATACTGCTCCCTTCTCATGTTGGTTGAGCTGTCCTGTTTTGTCATGGTCCAAGACACTGGAGAGGCTACAGTGGATAAGATGGATCAAGACACTCCTGGAAGGATGCTCCTTGGTGAATGGTTGGAATGGACAGCTCTACTCTTTTTTTTCTTTTTTATTGAAATCTGAAACATTGGCCTAATCTCATGATTGTTTCAGCTATTTCGAATGTTGACTTCTGAATAGATATGAAATAAGATGAAAGAATGGAAGAGGACAATGAAATCAGAAAGTCACAAATAACTTATCCTGGAAAATCACTCTAGATTTATCAAGCTGGGCATTTGGAACCTTTTAAAGTTGGAACTATAATGGAAGAGCAGATGATTAAGCCCAGTGCTTTGCAGAATTTTCACGAAGTGACCTTAGGAAGAGAGGAGCATGGATGCCTGTTCCTTGCGGAGAACAGGAAATGCTTCCCTGTACACCTAGGACTGCTCCCGCCTCACATCTTTTCAACCCAAGTTCAGCTCTGGGTACGGATTTCCAACGATGTTATCCTGGAGGTGGTTTTCCAAGGCAATAGATGATTCACAGTCATTCGCAAGCTATCAGGCCCAAGGGACATTTGACATAAATCGTTTGTGATTTAAGAATGATTGTAATTTTCTGTATGTTTTTCATAACATAACTGTTTGCATTAATATAAAAATTATCTCCTTAAGACCACATATTGTATGATTCCATTTACATGAAATGCCTAGACTAGGCAAATCTACAGAGACAGAAAGTAGATGAGTAGTAGAGCCTGGGAGGCTTGGGTAACAGTGGGAGGCAACAGCTACATGGAACAGGATGTCTTCCTTTGGGGAAAACTGGGAAAAGTCTCAAGCTGACTGTGGCAATGCTGCCAATCACTGAACTATTGACTTTACATAGGAGGATGGTGTGGGATGTGAATTATATCTCATAAAGCTGTTCCAAAAATTGTTCCTCCCGATCCTCAAGTTAAATTGACCTTCCCAGAAGATGAGTGACTTGCAGCTTTTCACCACTGAGTACAATGGAGTTAAAGGCACCCATTTGAGAAGCAGTGTTCAGGTCCACTCCATCTGGAGATGATGTGACTTGTCCAAGGCCGCCCAGAGTTCAGAGGACAGCCAGGTTTTCCAAACCCCAGTCCAGGGCACCAGGGTCAGCCTCCAAATGTCCTTTACACTGGACTTGGCACTTTTCTAAATCACTGACTTCCTACGTGACAGTTTCAGCCCACCTGGCCCTTTAAGGATTTTCTGTGACTTCAGCCTTCTTCTAAGGGTTTTCTGTGACTTTCCACACCCTAGATGTCCCAACAACAAGTGGCTATGCCTGCGGCTCCCTCCCACCCACCCTCCTCAAGGGCCAAAGGGAGAGGTGGGAGGAGGAGGTGCCCCACCCTTTCCTGCCTGGGGCCCCCTTGAGCCAAAGGCCAGCTCTGCCATTGAGAAGCTGTGGGAGTGAGATCCACTATCTGTTCAATCCAGGAAGAACTGGTGGTATCTGGATGGAATCTCTGCCAGGACACTTTCATCTTAACCTGCCCGGCATTGGGCAAGCCATGACCATGAGCAGTTGGGACCAGATGGGAAGATGGATCATGTAGTAACTTGTAGCCCCCACAGACTCGCCTTCTCGAAATGACCTCATGCTGGGGACGTCTGGGTGTGTCCAGAGAACGGCCCTCCCTGCTAGGCCAGATCTGGAGAGGCAGGCTCAGATCATCTGTGGTGACACTGGGCCCCTGGGCCCTCCCTTCTGGGTGCTTCTACATGGTTCTGGCATCCAGTCTTTCATGAGATCTTCATAGAAGTCCTGTGGAGTAGACAAGGTAGACACAATTTAGGTAGATTCTTCAGGCATAGAAGCCAAGGCTTAAAGAATCTAAGTTATTTGCCCATGGTTTTTTAGCCAACAGATCAAAGAGCTGGGTCCACCCCCACATTCTGGACCAGGCTGTTTCTACCATGCTGTCATCTCGGATTAGCAGCAGCCCACGGAGAATAGTGCTGAAGGTTGCCTGTGGCCTCAAAACACATGGGGTGACTATGAATGGTCATCTATTGCATTTGAAGACCACCTCCGAGATAACATCGTTGGAAATCCATACCCAGAGCTGAACTTGGATAGAAAAGATGTGAGAAGGCAGCAGCCGTAGGTGTGCAGGGAAGTATTTCCCAATCACTAACCAAAGCGAGAGGTGAGTGGTAGTAGACAGAGATGGCATTATGAGATATCTCACCGAGGAAGTAGGTGTTCAGCCACCATCTGCCGGGCAGCTGAGCAAGTGGTTCTAGGGATGACTCTCACAGGGAGTCTTCCTCGGAGAGCTCTCAATGAGGAAAGCTGGGAGGTGTGGGTCTGGGGTTCAGGGTCAGGACCACCACAGCTTTTCTGTCATTGCCATCACGTGCCCCTCTGATGCAAGTTCAGATGTTTTCCTACTTTTAGTTAGTTTCATGGGCTTAAAATTGTCTAGTCCAGTATTTTTTAAAGTACTTTTTAAAATCTGCAGTATCCTTTTTTTTTTTCCAACAGGAATAAGAACCCATAAATCTGAGATAAGCAGAACTGGAAAAAAAAGACAAAGGGTGGCATTTTGAAGAATGAACCACCCAGAGCCCCAGCCCTTAATAGTTTGGGCAGCCCTTGGATGTGCTGGAATTCCTCTGAAAACCACTGATTTTGACTCTTATTTCCTGTAGAGGAAACTAAGTATAATAATAGTAGTCATGCTATGTTTTATTGAGGTCTCACTGTATGCCCATCTCTTTTTAAAAATTAGTTAATTAATTTCAGAGGCACACAGACAGCTCTTGTGTACTAGTTCACTCCCTGAATGTCTGCAGTGTTGGGGCTGGTCACGCCAGAGCCAGGAGCCAGAAACTCAATCCAGGTCTCCTGTGGAAGTGGCAGGGGCCCAACCACTTGAACCATCACCTGCTGCCTCCCAAGGTGCCTAATGGCAGGAGGCTGGGATCAGGTCGCTGGGACCTGAACCTAGACACTCCAGTGTGAGATATGAGTACCTTATCCAACATGTTAACTACAAGGCCAAACATGCTCCTTTAGACATCTTTTTATTTTTCCAATAGTCCCATAAAATAAGTGTTATTTTCTTGGATTGTCAAAACAGTAACGCAAAACTCGGGAAGGCTAAGTAACTTGCTCTGGGCCAGCCAGGGATTGCATGGAGAGACGAGGGACCTAGACATAGAACTGTCCGGCTGCAAAGCCAACACTAGGCCGAGTCCTCAAAGACAGAGTTTTTGGAGGAGATGTTGGCAGTTTGTCTAAGACTGAGCAAAAAGTCAGGCCAGGTCTCCTGGATCACTCTGCTGCTGCAACCACCGGGGCAGGTGCCTCCAGCCTGACACAGTCATGTTGTCACTTCTTTGAGTGTCTTTCCCTTGGTGACCTTTCCCAGTTGGCACCTGGGCAGAGAGCTCGGCATCACAGAAAGTTAAGAACTGTGGGAGCACCTGCCTTGTGCCCTTGCTTTACACATGAAGAAACTGCAGGGTGGCAAGGCGAAAAGAAAACAGAGGGCAGGCATGGTCTATGTAGTAGGTTAAGCGGTTGTTTGGGATGCCTGCCTCCCATATTTGAGTGTTAGTTGGAACCATGGCATCTCTGCTTCCAATCCAACTTTCCCTAATGCATCCAGGAAGGCCTCTGATTATGGCTCAGGAGCTTGGGCCTCTGCCACTCACATGGGGAGATCTAGGGTCCTGGTTCCAGTCTGGCCCAGCCCCAGCAATAGGGAAAGGAGGAGGAAGAAGGTGAGAAGGTGGAGAAGGTGAAGGAGGTAGAGGAGGAGGAGGAGGAGGTGGAGGAGCAGAAGGAGGAAGAGGAGGAGGGAAGAAGAAGATGGAGATGTCTCAGTAAAGCCAGGAGCCCCCAGCTGCAGGGCGGTGGTTGTGGGCTGAGCTTCTCTGCTTTGGAGAGAGGAGCAATAACTGTGGCCTCAGCTTCTTCGTGTGGCCCTGATGAATGAGAACTGAGTATATACCGGGCACTGTTCAGACAAAGGGCCCTGCCCCGTGGAGCTCACAGCCTGGTGGAGTGAGCCAGACATCTACAAAAGATCCCAATAGTGGTCCTTCGAAGTTCGTTGATTACGCAACACAGCAGTGCAAAGTGTTGGGTAATGTTCCCCTAACGTAAGCCTAGTTATTCTAAATTACTTGCATGTGCACCTATGCTAGTCTATATTATACATTTTTAAATCTATCCTCCAAATAGGAGATACTACAATATAGAACTAGAAATTCTGTTTCCCTCGGCCCAGCTGCATTGTATGAGGAGCAGGTTTGGAGACCTCTGGAGCAGCCACCCCACAAGCTGGGGGATTCAGGGACCCTAAAGACTTGTGTTTGCCTAAAGTTATTTTTTGTTCTGAGTTCCATTCTTCTTCTATAGTTGCTTCACTCAGGTTCTGAAATTGTGATAAAACTGACATGACAGGTTTTTTTTTTTTTTTTAACCATTTTAGTCATTTTTCACTGGGGAGGGTAATGGCACTAAATACATCCAAATTGTGCAACTATCACCACCATCCACCCGCAGAACACTTTTATCTTCATAAAGTGAAACTCTGTTATTAAACAGTAACTCCCCCAAACCTTCCCAGTTGGCGCCACAACCTCTTGCAACCCCTCTTCTATTTTCTGTCTCCAAGAACTTGACTACTATAGGTCTAGTAGTATTGTTAGCTCCTGTGATGACCTAGGCATGGGTTAGGCACTTGGAATTCAGTGATGAACAAGGCAAGTGAAGTTTCTGCCCTTCCACCTGCAGTGGTGGGCTTTAACTAACCTTAACTAGTCGAACCCAACACTGCTTTAGGCTAGCATCTCTGGAAAGGCAGAGAAGTTGGCTACAGTCAAGCTGGTAGCCAAGTGTAGTAGATGAAGTGATAGCCACAGCAGATCAGAAAGAGTGGAGAAACAGGTTGGAATTGAGTGAGATACAACGGGTGACTTAGGGGGAAAACCTTGCCAAGGAATTCCTAACAATTTGAGGGAGAGCTGGGACCTCTTTCATTATGTAGGCTGAGGTTGTATTCATTCTAATTGAATTCTATGGAAAGAGGTGACCCCAACAGAGCTGATGGACATGGGAACATTAGGGTGTCACTGTTATCTGTGACCTGCACATGCCTCAGGATTCAGGACCTGGAGGATCAGGTTTCAGGCTGGGTAGAGAGAATGTGAGAGACACTTAGGCTGCACCTGCTGGAGTACAGCTTTGCTGCATGGCTCAGAGCCTACCTGCCTTGGACTGGATTACACACTCTGCTCCCCTCTGCCTGCCTTTATCTTAGGATGAAATCGTACATTTATAATTACAGGGCTGGTTAAAAATCAATATTGAGGTGGGAGAAAACAAAGCTTTTTTTTTCTTATGGAAGTAACCATTTTCATTCATTTTCCATTAGTGCTGCTAACCATCACTGGCAGAGCTGTAGCATGCGTTTCAGAAGCATGCATGCCTCTTGGATGAGAGACGTATTGGTAGAGAAAGCCAGCAGTTGAATGTTCTAACAATGGCTCATGGAAAAGTTCGGGTTCCTGTTTTAAGATCATTGTGGTAGTTCAGTTGCAATTAAAAACATGTTTCTACTCACTGATGCTCACTCCTAGTTCTGGTGTGGAAATTCTGTTGGTACAGTGAGAACATGCTGAGTCCCATCGTTTTTACTTTCGGGGTGCATGGAAGGTGACCTTTCCGTGGATACTTTGGTGCTGATAGCTGCTGCAACTGCTAAGCAGAGCCAGGTCTTGTCTTTGGACTTGGGGTCTTGGATGAGGAATAAACGAGGGCAGTTTCTTATGTCTTTGCAACATGACTTGCCTGTGCTTCAGTGCACTAATTTTATCCTTAAACTCTTCCCCTGAGTTCCCTAGGCACCCCACTCTATCCTCCCGGAAGCTTAAACATCTCCTCTTTAAAAAAATTTTAGAGCAAGTGCTGTGGTGTAGCATCGCTGCCTGCAGTGTCGGCATCCCCTGTGGGCACTGGTCCAAGTCCCAGATGCGCTACTTCCTCTCCAGCTCCCTGCTAATGGCCTGAGAAAGTAGCACAAAATAGTCCAAGTGCTTGGGCCCCTGCAGATTGTGTGGGAGACCCAGAAGAAACTCCTGGCTTGGGCCTGGCCCAAATGGCTGTTGCAGCCATTTCAGGAGTGAACCAGCAGATGGAAGAGATAGCTCTCTCTCTAGCTGTCCCTCCCTCTTTAACTCTGCCTTTTGAATAAATAAAATAAATATATTTTTAAAAAGTTTTAAATTTATTTATTTTCATTTTATTTGAAAGACAGACGGACAGAGAATCTTCAGTCTGGTGGTTCACTCCCCAAATGCAACAGTGAGAGCTGGGCCAAGATAAAGTCAGGCACCTGGAACTCAATTCAAGTCTCTCATATGGGTTGTAGGGATCCAAGCATTTGAGCCATCATCTGTTGCTTCCCTGGGTGCATGTTAGCAGGAAGCTGGATCAGAAGCAGAAGAGCTGGGACTTGAACCAGGAACTCTGATATGGGTCATGGGCATCTTAAGCAGTGACTTCACCACTGTGCCAAATGCCTGCCCCAACCTCTTTGAAGCCTGCTCAACTCTCCGCCTTAGCAGAATTGCTCCGACTCAGCTCGTGTCACCGGTAAGCCTCATTCATGTGACAGTGAGTCATGTGTTTGTGTGAGTCTCCCCTGATCAACCTTGAGTTACCTGAGAACAGGAACAGTGGCTTTTTCTTTTGGGATTTTCAGCACCTAGCAAGCACCTGCTGACAAGGTAGGTGATTCATGAATGTTTACTAGATGAAAAAGCAAACTGGAAATCATACATTTGCTTTGAGTACACAGGCTTAAGAGCCACCATTAGCAGTGCCCCAAGTAGACCATGGGAGATGAGGCAGGGACATGTTGTTGAGGAGCTGGCATTACCTTAAATGGCTTATTTTATTGCTGTAGAGGAAACACAGTCGGCTCTCCCTATATGCTGCTTCCAGAAGTACTGCATCCCTGTCGGTTGCTTCTGCTTCTGTGTCTGCCACTTCCACCAACTGCAGATAGAAAATATTCAGGAAAAAAAAAATCACCTCTGTGTTGAACATGTACACATTTTCCCCCTAGCCATATTTCCTAAACGGTACTATAGGACAGCCATTTGCATGATGCTTACGTTGCAGTAGGTATTACAGGTCATCTAGGGATGCTTTAAAGTGTGCGAGAGGATGTGTGTAGCTTCTATGCAAATACCATGTCAGTTTATATAAGGTGCTCAAGCATCACGGATTTTGTTATCCTGGGGAGGGGGGCTGTGGTCCTGGAATCATTCCTCACTGAAATCGAGGGGCAACTGAACAAGCTGATTCCAGCTCTGTCACTACGTCGCTGTACAACCACGAATAAGGCATTAACGATGTCTACATCAATAAGAGGGGGCGGGGTTCCCTCCCAGCTCTCACATCCTTGGTCCCAAGAACGTCTGCCCTTGGGAAAGAACTCTCCCACGTCCTCACTCCTCCAGCCAAGACGGCACAGGACCCTCCTGATTCTCCCTCCCTCAGCCAGCTCCTGCTGGCTCCTGTGGGCGCAGAACTGCCTCACTACTCTCTGTCCCAGGGGCTAGGGGCTTGGCTGGTGCTAGGCCTGCATCTGGGTGTTAACCAGGCCCTCAACCTGCTCGTCAGCCGCGCTCCATCAATTACCCTAACCCTTTCCTGTTTTCTAACATTGATTTACGGATGACTTCACTTGGGACTGCCAGCCTCATAAAACATTTTCATTACTCCAGGATGTTCCTCAAGCCCCGTGCACAAGCCCTCCACCTTCTCGGTCCTGGACCCTGGAGGGAACCACTATTTTTACTTCTATTTCTGAGAATTAATTCTGCCAGTTCCAGAACTTCATATATGTGGAGCCATACTCTGTATTCCGTTGATTCCTGGTTTTTCATTGATCACATCTTATTTGAGATTTGTTGCTTGTTTCAGTAGGTTTGTTTTTGTTTTTGTTTTTGTTTTTGCTTGCTGAGTAATACTTTGTTGTTTAAATAAACCACAGTTTGCTTACTGATGCTCTTTTTGGAAGATCTGGAAGACGTTGGGTTGTTTTGGCCCCCCCCCCCTTTTTGATATATTGGGCTATTTCCCCTAATTTCTAAATATAATACAATCATTTCAAAAAACTTAGCTCTGGGGCCAGTGTTGTGGCACAGCGGGTTAAGCCCCAACCTATGACACTGGCATCCCATATGAGTGCAGTTCAAGTCCTAGATACTCCACTTCCAATCCAGCTCCCTGCTAATGTGCCTGGGGAAGCAGCAGAGGATGGCTCAAGTGCTTATGCCCCTGCTACTCACCTAGAAGACCCAGATGGAGTTCCTGGCTCCTGGCTTCAGCCTACCAACCCTGGCTGTTGTGGCCATTTGGGGAGTGAACCAGCAGATGGAATCTCTGTCTCTCCCTATAATTCTGCCCTTCAAATAAATAAGTAAATCATAAAAAAGAAAAAAAAAAAAAACCTGAATCACATTACTTAGGCTATCTGAGCTATGGTTTCCTCATCTGTGAAATGGGCTAATAATAGTATCTTTTTCATAAAATTGTTTTGAATATTATATAGGTTCATAAATTGAAATGCTTTGGACATTGCCTGGAATAGATAGACACTTTATAAATGTTTGCTATTATTATCATTATTGTACTGTCCTGAAAATTAGTTATAGCTACATGTCTCTGATGTAGGCGATATCCCAAGGAACATGGATTTTAAACCTCATTCTTATCACTTACATTCTTTCTTACAAACATCACGTCAGCCCACATGTGACCCTGGTGTTGTTATTATATTTTACTGCAAGAATTTGAGATGTTAGCAATAGATACAATTATTTTCAAACATTCAAACTGGAAAAACTTACCTCCCTAACTTGTGGAGACTCTACCTTCTGCAAACACGGAGTGGTGAACTGCGGGAGTAAGCGCATTTCTAACAATTCCTGGCCTGTAGAGGTAGAGAATAACTACTACATCCAAGGACTTGCTTAAGGCGTGCAATTTTAATAAGGTGAAAAGTTTTAAAAGCCTTTCCACGAGTCTGGCTCTGGCCTTTCCTCCGGAGGAGAAGACCTGCCCTGGCACTGTTTCCCTTCATCCGTTCGTGAAGGCAGGGCTTTCCGCTGCTGGCTGCACCTCCCGGCCTGTGACTCACTCCCACCCTGCCTCTGGACCCCAGCCCTCCAGGACTGCTTTCTCTCTGTTGGCAATGGCCTTGCAAAGGCCACGCCCGACGGGACCTAGCTGACTTTTCCCAGTCATTGGGCATTTTCATCTCTTCCTGAAACTCTCCTTCTATCCCAGTTTCCCACCTCATTTTACATGAGTTTCCTCCTTCCTCTTGCCTGCCAAGCACCCGTACCGCGGTAACCTCTCCAGGAGCCGGCCACTCCCACTCCCCCACCCCCACCCCCACTCACTCTGCAGCAGTTTCTTGTCAGTCACTGCTCAGAAACTCAGCTCCTCCTCCCACCACCCACTTCTGACTGCTGTTGTCTCCTGACATCTGGTTGTCCGCAGCTTCCTCCCACACGGCGCGCTCACATGAACGCAGATGAGAGTTCTCTTCACCTGCTCGGCAAATGCGAGCTGCTCCTTGGCCTCCAATTCCCGCTTTCTCTTATTTCCTTTTAAAGATTTATTTATTTATTTGAAAATCAGAATTACAGAGAGAGAGACAGAGACAGAGACCTTTCATCTGTTGGGTTCACACCCAATTGGCTGCAATGGCCAGGGCTGGACTAGGCTGAAGCCAGGAGCCAGGAGCTTCATCCAGGTCTCCCACATGGGTTCACAGGCCCAAGCCCTTGGGCCATCTTCTGCTGCTTTCCCAGTCTGATTAGCAGGTAGCTGGATCCGAAGTGGAACAGCGAGGACTCAAACAGATGCTCCAATGTGGAATGATGGCGTCACTGTTGTTTAATCCTCTGTGCCACAACCCCAGCTCCCCTTTCTCTTAAGGGCTCTCAACCTTTTATTCTTTAACTTGAGAGGAAGAGAGATTGTGGGGTGGGAGGAGGAGGAGGGAGAGAGACAGAGACAGACAGACAGAAATACACTCCTTTCTGCTGGTTCACTCCCCAGATGCCCACAGTAGGCCAGGGTTGAGCCAAGGCTGAAGCCAGGAGCCAGGAGCTGAGAACACTACCCAGGTCTTTCATGGGGTGGAAAGAATCCAATTCTTTGAGCCGTCACTGGTGCCTCCCAGAGTCTGCATCAGCAGGAAGCTGGAGTCAGAGCCAGAGCTGGGTATCAAACCCAAGTACTCTGCAGGCGTCTCAACCACTAGGCCAAACGCCCACCTGCCCGCCCCCGTTGTTTTGAATCATTCCTGACTATTTTCTCTCCCTCGCCGCCCACGTCTAATTGCTCATCAGGTTCTGTTGTTTCCACCTTGGAAATATCTCATGAATCCACCCAATCCTCCCTCCCAATTGCTTCCATTTATCATCGCCGCGTAAGACAGCTGGAGTAAGCTCCTGATTTATCTCCTCCTCAGTCTCTGTCTGCTCTACTTCCTTCTCCATTCTGCCACGAAAATAGCGTTTTTAAAACCAAATCTTATTATATCACTCTTCTCCTTTAAGACGGCAATGAGTCCTAGCTGCTGGTGGCTGGTGCCCGCCCTGGGTGCCCGGGAACTCAGGCTCAGCTGGACACTGGGGCTCCCCCCAGGAATTCTGAGTCAACAGGTGGGGCCGGGCAAGCTGCATTCACAAGATCCCCCTTCCTAAATTCTGCAGGCAGGTTTCCCAGCTGTTTTCCCTGGCCCTGCCCTATCCCCACAGGGAACTTGCTGCTCTCAGAAGCCCCAGGGACGTGCTGTTCAAGCCTCTGCATTTTGCAGCCTCTGAGCCTTGCCTGTGGTATTGCCTGCACTTGGAGCACCCATTGCTTCCCACCCCCCTTCCCTGTCCTCCTGCTACAAGCTTCTGCGGTGGCCCCAGCTCTGCGAGGCCTTCCCTGGCCTCCCTAGTTCTAAGAGGGCTCTGCTGGAATCCATTCAGAGGCTAATGTGTTCCCGGCTCACCAGGGTATTGAGGGAGCAGCTGTGGGGTCAAAGCAGCTCTGTTTTTGCAGGCTTCTTGAGGTTGGGAGCCCTGTGATGCCCTGCCACATGTTGTGGCTCAGCGAGAAGACCCTCAGCAGAAGCCAAGCAGACACTAGCTCCGTGCTCCCGGGCTTCCGAGGCTCCAGAACCACGGGTGAAATAAATACACCTTCATTCTTTATGAATCCCCCAGCCTCGGGTGTTTTGGCCCAGCTGCAGAGAGCAGACTAAGACAAGCTTCTATCAACTCTGCCGCGGTTGTGTGTCCCGCCGGCCTCTCCTTGCTGGGAGCGTCTCCCTCGGAGGCAGGACCATCTCCTATCCAGTCCTTGGTGTCCAGCACCAGGGAGTCCTTGGCGCCTGGGCTGAGAAAATGAATGAACATGCACTTTCTCATCTGTCTCATCCTAAGCACTGCTTGTCAGATGGTGCAACAGGCAGTGTTAACAATAAGCAAACAACTCAGTGTTAGTTGTAAATGTAGCAGGACTTAGGACCTCCAGCTTCTCTGACAGTCCATTTCATGAATTTTCTTTTGCTTCTTTGATTTCAGTAGGAGACAATGAAAGAGTGGTTGGGGTGGGGCAGAGGTAAGTCTTGTCAGCCCTGGGCCTACCGATGCTGTTCTGCTTGGGAGCAGTGAAAGACTTCCCTCATTCACTGTGAAGAACTAGCAGGCTGAAAAGCCCCTCTGGCCAGCATTGTGGCGCAGTGGGTTAACCTGCCGCTGGCGACACCAGCATCCCTTGCTGGAGCGCCAGTTAGAATCTCGGCTGCTCTGCTTCTGATCCAGCTCCCTGTGGGTGAGCCTGGGAAGTAAGCCAGCAGGTGATGGCTGAAATGCTTGGACTCATGTTGGAGACCTTTGGGGAGTAACCAGCAGATGGAAGATCTCTCTCTCTCTCTCTCTCTCTCTCTCTCTCTCTTTCTCTCTGTAGTTCTGCTTTTCAAATATCTAAATACTAGAAAAGCCCCTCTGGAGTAGCGTTGTTGGTTTTTGGCAGGTGACACTGATTTCTTTGATTGGCAGGGCACTGCCTCTTGACCTTCTGTGGCCTGGGTGGTCTCACGGCATGGGAAGGGTAGTGGCAGTAGGGTCCCTGTCCAGCCGAGGGTGACGTCTGGAAGAGAAGAGCTGTCTCGGAGGACAAATGCAGGCTCAAGTCTGTAGAATGTTCCAGCAGTGAGCTTATCTCATTGGTGGGCTGGTCCCTTTACGTCAGTAGTTAGCCTTGGTTTTCTTTTCCTGATCAGAAGAAAGCAGGAAGTGCCCAAGGAAAAATAAGAAAAGTGAACAAAATGTGACAAAATGACTTAAGTGAAGCTTATAGAAATTTTAAACACACACAAATGAGGGTTCTTTTAGTTCCAATCAGAACTGGAAAAAGAAAAGAGTTTAGTTCTAGGGCTAGGGCTAGGGTTAGGGCTAGGGCTAGGGCTAGGGCTAGGGCTAGGGCTAGGGCTAGGGCTAGGGCTAGGGCTAGGGCTAGGGCTAGGGTTAGGGCTTGGGCTAGGGTTAGGGTTAGGGTTAGGGTTAGGGTTAGGGTTAGGGTTAGGGCTAGGGCTAGGGCTAGGGCTAGGGCTAGGGCTAGGGCTAGGGCTAGGGCTAGGTATAGGGTTAGGTTAGGTTAGGTTTATTGATCCACGCCCTGTCTTCTCCCTGGGTTATTTCACTTACTCCAGTCCTCACAGGAGCACTTGCAGGCTCAGAGAGGTTGTGTGACTTTCCCAGAGTCACTCAGCTGGCAGGCAGCAGGGATCTGGAGCTGGGCTGGTTCTCATGGCACAGTGCTCCTTGGGGCTGTTTACAGGAATCCGTGTAACCTTACTTGTGGCTGAGACAGGGTAGAGCCACTTCACTGCTGTTTTATTTCTGCCTTCTTGATCTCAGAGCATGGATGTGAAATTAGAAAGAGTGGAGCAAGCACAATAGGGAAGGAGCTGGGCTTCAGGACAGGTGCAGAGTGGGGGTTGCCTCCTGGGAGCTTCACATGGTTTTGGGCTTGCATCTCCAGACAAGGAAGAGACTTGCAGATGCATCACTCCCTTGTGGAGACGGTAAGGAGAGTGAAGTACAACCTCGTGTGTTCTAATTATCTGAAAGGGGTAGAAAAAGATCTAAAGAGAGACCAGGCATGGCACCTTCTCTGTCTTGGGTATTAGGTGGGATTTTGAAATCACAAGGAAACCAACTTAAACAGTTTACATAAAGTGCATCTTATTGTAAGGGAACAAAGCTGTCTCCCAGATGGGAGAGTAGGGAGCCATCAGGCTCGGGTGAACCAGAACCAAGAAAGCAATTGCTGTCCCGCCTCTGACTTTTCTCTCGCCCTTGAGCCCGGCAGCCCTCAGAACTCAAGTTGTTTTCTTTTCCAGAGCCCACCCAGCCTGAGGCCAGATTCTTCTGGACTCAGGTGGCACAGGTGCTCCCTCTGGGCTGATTTTTTTTTTTTTTTTTGACAGGCAGAGTGGACAGTGAGAGAGAGAGAGACAGAGAGAAAGGTCTTCCTTTGCCGTTGGTTCACCCTCCAATGGCAGCCGCGCCAGCGCGCTGCGGCCGGCGCACCGCGCTGATCCGATGGCAGGAGCCAGGTGCTTCTCCTGGTCTCCCATGGGGTGCAGGGCCCAAGCACTTGGGCCATCCTCCACTGCACTCCCTGGCCACAGCAGAGAGCTGGCCTGGAAGAGGGGCAACCGGGACAGAACCCGGTGCCCCGACCGGGACTAGAACTCGGTGTGCCGGTGCCGCAAGGCGGAGGATTAGCCTAGTGAGCCACGGCGCTGGCCTGGGCTGATCTTGAGGGAAGGGAGGCTCCTGGGCAGGTGTGATTGGTCCACCTCCAGTGGGGGAGGGTGCGGTCAGTTCAGTAAGTCTGGAAACATCTCAGATGGGGATTCTGGACTGAGTACTTATGAAGAGTTTATTAAAGTGAGCTGATGCCCAGGCCCTGCAGAAGTCACGTCTTTCCTGATATCAGGGCTTCTAGAAAGTTTGATAGAGTGGTGTGGACAACACAGATGATCTGGCTGTGGGGAAGCTGGCAGGGCACTCATGTCGTCATCTTTGGGAGGGGCTGGTGCTGCGTGCTGTGCTCTGGCTCAGTAACTGAATGAATGAATGAATGAATGAATGATGAGTGGACTGTGTCGTGCAATAGCACAATCCTTTTTGTTCATAGCTGCTGGAAATACCTGTACCCAAAGAATATCAATTAGCAGACAGGTGTGATCCTGGCGGGGTGGGGGGAGAACTTTGACCAAGTGCTTCAGTTCCACAATCAGGTCTGAGGCCAGGTGAAAGCCATGGGCCCTTGCTCACCGAATTCTCAGCCGACTCAAGACTTGAAGGTACAAATAGCTTGCAGCTATAAGATTCCGAGGCACCCGGGAGGCAGGAACCGAAGATGAAGTATGGCCCGTCCTGTGAAATTTCCCTGGAAGTCACGGTGAGCTCCTTATTTGTTATACATGGTCAGTTGCCCAGGGGCTAGGGGATACCCAGCTTGACCAAAGTCAAGGCATGTGTGCTTCCTGTCTTGCTGCGCCCAGCATGGCAGGGTGTCAGGTTAACCTGAAAGAGGAACAGCGTCGCATAGATTAAGGAAGCAGACTCAAAGATTTTAGTGTGGGGAAACCAGGGGTCACTCTGCTGCCAAGATGGAGGCAGAAGCAGAGGCCCAGATGTCTGGTTACTCCTAGTATTTGTTATCAACGGTGATGTGATCGATTAATCATAAAAAATGTACAGTTTCATGAAAGCAGGATTTCATGATGAAGGCGTTTTAACATAGTGAAACAGGGAACAGTGGGGAGTTTCGGTGTTTACAGGAAGGATTTGGAAGCTGGGATTAAGAATCACAGTGTGGAGGGGTCTTGAGGGGACTAATTATTACCTGGGGTGAATCCCACCTGCTGTTTACTGGTGGCTATGGTGTTTCCTTAACTGCTTCAGCATCTTGTCGGATGACCTTTGCCATTGACACAACTCGAGCTTTGCAATCCGGCCAAGCGTGCCTTCAGCAGAGTTCAGACCATGCAGCGGTCTCCGAAATCTGGGCCTTTGATAGAATTCAGGTCGCGTGTTGGTTCCCTACACTGCCTGATGGACTCTGGGCTGTGCCTGATCAAGGCATTGTAGGAGAAGCTGGGAGACCATGGCAAGGGTCCCAGGAAGGCTGTTCCTTCTGTGGGTGGGAGGAGGCTCTGCCTGCGATTTTGAGGAGCTCAACATGGCGGGCACTGCTGCAGACGGAGTCTGTGCCCTGCAGAGGATGAGCGAGCGGTCAGGAGAAACTGCTGCTCCTGTGGTACCGGCCCCCAGGTACGCACCAGCATTACCTGCGAGGGCAGTGTTGGCCTGCACAGCACCCTAAAAGGGGTTACAGTGTTTATTCAGAAGGGTGGTTTAATCAAGTACCTGCTGCTCTTGCTTTTTCTGAGTAGTGTATCTGATACTTAAGGGTTGACGCAGGCGTTGTTACTTCTGGATCAATTGCAGAATCAAGCTATCATTTATTAGTTTCATCTGAGATTTATT
The DNA here is from genome assembly GCF_964237555.1 of Oryctolagus cuniculus. Classification (NCBI taxonomy): domain Eukaryota; kingdom Metazoa; phylum Chordata; class Mammalia; order Lagomorpha; family Leporidae; genus Oryctolagus; species Oryctolagus cuniculus. Next base: position 51,313,281 of record NC_091441.1, on the reverse strand, counting down.
AGCTGGTAGGAGTGACTAATCAGACACAGTGTGGGTTACAAACTGCAATGAAATGCAACAACTAAGAAAATTTGAATGCTGACTGTGTGCTATCACATCAACGTTAAACTTCTTTTTTTACAAAACGTATTTGGAAGAGAGTTGGAGGGTAAAGAGACCTGCCATCCACTAGTTCATTCCATCTCATGCACTGGTTCATTTCCAAATACTCACAACATCTGGGACTGGGCCACGCCAAAGCCAGGAGCTAGGAATGCAATCTTCTCACAGGTACCAGGAACCCAACTACTTGTGCTGTCACTGCTGCTGGGATCCCAGGGTCCACCTTAGCAGGAAGTCTGTAGTCAGGAGCTGGAGGTGGGTATAGAACCCAGGCAGTCAGATGCTAGGTCAAGTGTCCACCTTAATGTTACATTTGAGTGTTATCAGAGCATGTTCTTGTTCTTTGGAGACTTCATGCAGTAAACAATATATTCATGGGACAGACAGGGAGCAACTGTGATGGAGTGTTGACAACTGTGTAATCTAAGTGCCGAGTGTGTGGTGCTACTTGTACTGTTGTTTCAAGTTTTCTGTAGATTCCAAGTTTCATTTGAAAATCTTTAAAAATGGTGAATGCTGAAATAAAGGCGAATTTCAGGAAATCATTTACTGTATTACAAGCCTAGCAATGCAAGGCTCCAGCTGTGAGTAGGCAAGTTGTGGCGACCATATTACCTCTTCTCTCTCCCGAGTGATGGGAAGACAGTAGGCTACAGAATGAAACAAAGGCTATTTGTGTGGTAGATGAACTCATTTATCAGCTGCGTTCAGATTGGAGCGGCCAAGGGAGAGAGCAGCCTGGTTAAGTTTCTCTTCTCAGCCCCATCCCATCGCTCCGGTTAACCCTACTGGTACTTCCCAGCTCCACAAGAGCAGGAGGAAGCCTTACCCCAAACTCGAATGAAGCCAGGACTCGCCTGTATCAGCGGGTACAGTGTCTGAGGGACAAGCCGAAATTACTTCTGTTTTTCTGGCAAATACTTTTCCTTGAAAAGAAGTACAGGATTTATGATTACTTTGAAAAATTAATGTTGAAAGCCAGATACTTTTTCAAATAAAGTAGTGCTTTTTAAATTCATTACAAATCCATCTAGAGAGTAACAAAATAAAAGATTTGTATAAGTACGTGTGGCTAGGAGACATTTGGGTTGCAGATGTATAATTTGGAAGTTTATTTGCCTTGTTAGAGGTACTGTTTTTGGGGACCAAAGAAAATTTTATATAAAGTCAGTTGGTCTGATTGTCAATCTGTTGTGCCTTTCTATTTTTTATTATTTGAAAGGCAGAGTTACAGAGGAGAGACAGAGCTCTTCTATCTGCTTGTTCATTTCCCACAACAGCCAGGGCTGGGCCAGGCTCTACATGGGACCCAGAACTCCTTATGTGTCTCTCATGTGGATGTCAAGGGCCCAAGCACTTGGGCCATCTGCTGCTGCTTTCCCAGGAGCATTAGCAGGGAGCTGGATCAGAAGTGGAGGAGCTGGGACTTGAACTGGTGTTCTGTTATGGGATGGGGTTGTCATAAGTGATGGCTTAACCCACTGTACCTCAATGCCTGCCCCCAAATTTGTTATCACTGGATTTTGACAATTTGATTATGATGTGTTTTTCTTTGTATTTCTTTGCTCCCTGTTCATCATGATTTTCCGAATCTGGGGTTATAGTTCATCATCGAGCCCAGAAACTAGCCATTATTTCAAATATTTTCCCCAGTACTCCTTGAGACTCCAATTACATGTGAATGCAGTTCCTTGAGATTGGCCCACAATTCAATATGCTCTGTTCATTTTGTTTTGCCTCTTTAAAAAAAATTCGTGTCTCATTTTAGTAGTTGTTTGGCTGTATCTTCAAGCTCACTGGTTTTGTCTCTCTGATGCGTGCTTTGCTACTAGCCCTATTAGGTGTATTTTTAAGACATTGTAATTTTCATTCCTAGAGTTTAATTTTACTCTTGCTTGTCTTCCATATTACCATTTAACATTTTCCACCTTTAGCTCCTTGAACACATGGAATGTTGTTTCAAAACTGTTTCAGTGTTTTATCAACCCCTCCTGTCAGGGCCATCATTTCTAGGTTGGTTTCAATTGATTTTATTTTTAAACTATGGATTGTATTTTCTTGCTGATTTCAATGTCTGGTGATTAAAAAAGACTCCTTTATTGGAAAGGCAGAGTGATAGAGAGGGGGAGAAATGGGGAGAGACTTCCCATCCTCTGACTCACTTCCCAATAGCCACAATGATCAGGACTGGGCCAAGCTGAAGCTAGGAGCCTAGAGATCAGTCCAGGTCTTCCATGTGGAAGGCAGAGCTCCAAGCCCTTGAACCGTCTTCAGTTGCTTTCCTGGTACATTAGCTGTGACCAGGAACAGAAGGAGAGCAGCCAGAACTCAAATTGGCACACTGGCATGAGATGCTGGTGTCTCAAGTCGTGGCTTAACCTGCTGCACCACCAGGACACCCCCACTTTTTTTTTTTATTAGATCCCGCGATTGTGAATTTATAGGGTGCTACACGTTTGTGTACTTCTATACATATTCTCAAATTTCATTTGAAAGTGAGGTCGATGCCTTGGAAGTAGTTGGATCCTTGTGGGATACTTCTTAAGCTTTCTTAGGTAAGATCGGAGGGGTTTCTTCTGGGCTGGCTTTCCTCCACGGCAGCATTCTCGGTGCTTTAGCTGACGCCCAGGAGCTCTGAGGTTTTCCACTCTGGCTGGTGGGAGCAGGAGCTGTTGCTGGCCTTTTGTGAGCTACGAAGACTTCTCTAAATTCTCTCCTAGTTTTTTCCTAGCCTTGGGTAGTTTCTCCCCACAAATGCACTGATCACCATTCAGCTGGAGACTTCAGGAAGTCCTTCCTCCCTTCTTTGGCCTTCTCTCTCCATGCCTAGCTCTCCCCTCTCCGTGACTCTGCCCTGTGAATGCCAGCTGCCCTGGCTTCCTGTACTCCAAGCTCCATCTCTTCAACTTGCAGAACCACAGGCCTGCCTGGGTTATTCCTGCCTGGGTTATTCCTGCCTGGGCCATTCTTCCCTGCCCCACGTCCATGAGCTTCCCTGAGGCAGGCAGCTCGGGCAGCCCTATGGCTCTTAGCTTTTTATCTCCTTCTCGGTCAGCACTGTTCTCTATTGCTCAATATCCAATGTCTTTGAAAGCCATTGATTCATAATTTTTTCCTAGTTTTTGACTTGTTTCAGGCAGGACAGTAAATCTGTTATGTTGGGAGTCCTCCAGGACTTTTAATTGGGCAAAATTCAAAATAAGCATCAAAAGGCCAAAGCATTAGAAGGATTTAATATACTAATAAATGATTCCCTATTGTGTGCCAGTTCTATTCCATTGGTTCTCATTTAATTGAGTGTGTATCCATGCACACAAGCTCTTCAGGGGGTGGAGAAACGTACATGAAATCAGTTTTCTGCTAGTTCTAGAAATAACAGCCTTTTTTTGTGTGTGTAGTTCATCTGTCATCAACATTTATTCAGTAGCTATTAGATGCTGGGACATAAATAAGATTTTTAGATTGGGGCCGGCACTATAGCGTAGTGGGTAAAGCCGTTGCCTGCAGTGCTTGGCATCCCATAGGGATGCTGGTTTGAGTCCCGGCTGCTCCACTTCCTATCCAGCTCTCTGCTATGGCCCGGGAAAGCAGTAGAAGATGGCCCAAGGGCTTGGGCCCCTGTACTCACATGGGAGACCCAGAAGAAGCTTCTGACTTTGGATTAGCACAGCTCCGGCCATTGTGGCCATCTGGGGAGTGAACCAGCAGATGGAAGACCTTTCTCTCTCTCTCTCTCTCTCTCTCCTTCTCTAACTCTGACTTTCAAATCTTTAAAAAATTAATTATTAGACATGTAAATAGCAAGTTAACAGTACACAGTGGGTGTGATGATAAAATATAAACAGGGTGCTTTCCGAGCACAGAGAAGGGTCACCCAGCTGAGGGGCGCGTAGGCGGCGGAGGAGGGATATGCCAAGGAGGTCTGGGAGGATGATGGCTGGTGAGGAGGCGAGAGGCTAACAAAGCCGGGAGGTGCAGAACAACATAACCTATGCAGGAGCCAGAGTATTACTAGGCAGGAAGCCAGGGTGGCCACAGATGAGGTTGGGGGGTGGGGGAGTTGGACGGGGGAGGCCCTTGGGTGCCGCACTAAGGAGATGAGATGATTCTCAAAACCACGAGGACATGCTGCTGGGAGTGTCTGGGTGGCAGCTGGTGGTGGGGGGTGGATTTTAGGAGATGACACTCCCACTTCTGAGCAGAAAAAGTAACTTAAAAAAATATTTATTTGAAAGGCAGAGTTACAGAAAGAGGGAGGGAAGGAAGGAGAAGGAGAGAGGGATCTTCCATCTGCTGGTTCATTCCCCAAATGGCTGCAATGGCTGGAGCAAGGCTGATCTGAAGCCAGGAGCCAGAAGCTTCTTTTGGGTCTCCCACATGGGTGCAGGGGTCCACGCATTTGGGCCATCCTTCACTGCACTCCCAGGCCACAGCAGAGAGCTGGATTGGAAATAGAGAGGCAGGACTCAAACTGACACTCATATGGGAATGCCTGTGCTGCAGGCAGTGGCTTAACCCACTGTGCCACAGTGCAGGCCCCAGCAGGAAAAGCACTTAAGATCTTTTTTATTTTTATTTTTTATTTTTTGACAGGCAGAGTGGACAGTGAAAGAGACAGAGAGAAAGGTCTTCCTTTGCCGTTGGTTCACCCTCCAATGGCTGCCGCGGCCAGCGCGCTGCGGCCGGCACACCGCGCTGATCTGAAGCCAGGAGCCAGGTGCTTCTCCTGGTCTCCCATGGGGTGCAGGGCCCAGGGACTTGGGCCATCCTCCACTGCACTCCCTGGCCACAGCAGAGAGCTGGCCTGGAAGAGGGGCAACCGGGACAGAATCCAGCGCCCCGACCGGAACTAGAACCCGGTGTGCCGGCGCCGCTAGGTGGAGGATTAGCCTAGTGAGCCGCGGCGCCAGCCAGTACTTAAGATCTTACGGAAGTGATCTACACAGGAGGAACTGGTAATACCACCTTGGGAAGTGGTAGTGGGTGTCGGGAGGAAGAGACTGGTTTGAGAAAGGTTTAGGTGGTACTTTCTCCACCTTTGGTCATGAGAATGCAAGTAATGGCTCTGTGGTGTGGACAGAAGGGAGCATCCTAAACCGAGGTAGGAAATCTCAAAGAGAAAAGCGGCCTAAGGTCAAAACAAAGTCGGTCTGGATAGTTCGGTGGGAATGTTCGGCAGACCCTCGGCTGTCATTGCTTGTGACTCGTTCTGTTGAAATGGTGAGATCACATATCTTGCTGTGAAAGACAGATGGCAGGGCCTGCTCCTATTGGTCCTGTATCCTCTGGCCTGGCTACCCGCCTGACGCTCTGGGAGAGTCCATCCCCGCACAGGTGATGGGGAAATCATGGATGGGTGGGATCACTTGGAGAGGGCAGCAGGCAGAAGAGCAGTGACAAGGAAAGGTGCCTGCACTGGGGGTGAGAATTTGAGCAGTGAGTGACCTGGCGGCCTCTCGCCGTCCTTTGGCTCTTCCGTGGACACTGAGGGTCACCAGGTGCAGGCAGTCCCGCAGTCTGCCAGTGGGGTAGCTAAGTCACTTCCTCTCTATATTCTTACTATTCTGAAGGTTTTAAATGACTGTGCAGAAGTCATTCCAGTCCATCATTTGGCCGACTTTACTTGAAGAAAAGCATGGAGTAGGCACAGGCTGGGGGTTATTGCTGACTGGACAGAGGCAGAAAACTACTAGAAGGAAGGATTTTCCACATCCTCAGCTAGGAACCACGGGAAAACAACTCTGATTTTGAAACTATAGTGGCAGCAAGGAACAGATTATCCAGGTCAACATCCTGTTGTAGATACGAGTCTACTCTGCTTAAGTGAAAACCATGACTGAACTAACTTCAGGAATACGCAATGTATGTAGAGTTTGACATTTTCTGGTACTTAAGAGACCAAACGATATTTTATTTTCCATTTTATTAGCGAGGCAGAGACAGATGGAGAGATCTCCCATCCTCTGGTTTATTCCCCAGGCTTAACAACCAGGGCTAGGCCAGACGGAAGCCAAGAGTCGGGAACTCGGTCCACATATCCCACGTGGGTGGCAGGGACCTGACCACTGGAGCTGTCGCTCGCTGCGTCCCAGGATGCACATTAGCAGGAAGATGGAATCAGAGGTGGAGGCAGGACTTGGACCCAGGCACTCTGGCACGGGATGCAGGTGTCCCATGTGGTGTCTTAACCATTGTGCCACGGGTCTGCCCCAAGCAATGTTTTAAATAATATTTCAAAGAGCAATAGTGAAAGAGACTTAGATTTTAGGTTATTCACTGCACACTGTTTCCCCTTGCCAATCTGGTTACCCATTTCTGCTGACTAATAAAAACCCCAGCTGCATGAGATTACTCAAGTTCTGACCTTTAGATGATCCTTTAAGTCCTCCTCAGACTGGATTGAATCAACTGCCCCTACTGGTCTTGCTTCTTTTCCAACTAATGTGATCCTTCTGTGACAAAGATTTGGTCTTTGCTTGTAGCTCGGGCTTTTCCAGTGAAGTTCCAAAGTTTGAATGGAATGCATAGCAGGTGGTTTTTTTTTTTTTTTTTCCTCTAGCTCTGTTAACCAGCACTATAATTTAATACCTGTACTGTCTGTTGCTGCTTCTGGCTGGCTTCCCTGAGGCAGGCAGATTGGGAGGTGTGATTCACACTGGGAGACTGAAGGGAAAGGAGAAGTGGAGAGCGAGGGAGGAGAGAGAATGAACTTGTAGGAAGTGCAGTCAGATTGAGCTCAAACATGCATCAACACACGTGAAGGAGTCTTGTGGTAAATGGCTAGGTTATACACTTACACATCCCTTCCAATGCACACTGTCTGAAGTCATTAAGTTTCAAAGAAACTCGCTCAGAATAAAGGGGAAAATGTAGATTCCTGCACACCTATAGCAAGCTCTTGTTAGGGTGGTAGTTGCCACTTATTATTTGCGCCCTGGTGTCCTTTCACTCAAGCCTCTGCCAGCTTGCAAAGAGGAGGTGGAAGAATTCTGCAGCTGATGGGTCATGGCGGTTCTCTACTTAATTAGGAGAGGATGAAGGCCGTGAGGTTAAATTTCTAAGTAATTCCCTGTAACACCAACCCGCTCCCAAAGCCCCTCTGCCACCACCCCCATTAACTGCATTTGGAAGTATTCAATATGGCCTTCAAAAAAAGTAGGAGATGCCAACTATGGTGGTGTTTTTTTTTTATCGGTGAATTCGTTTAAAAGCACGTCACAAGGAATCCCCAGGAAATTCTCATCTATTGATCTATTGTTCTGGGCCTAGATTGGAGGAGCACAATGCTACCCAGTATTTTCCATGTTCTCCTGATCCAAGAGTTCCTGAGGTTGGCATTGTTAAGATAGAGTGGCAGAGTCTTCACTTAGAGACTGAGACTCAGAACATCTACTGGGAGACGGAGTGGGCGTGGGCTGCAAACTAACTCCACCAAGTGCATTTCTGTGTCTTGGGAGGAAAATTTGGGGCATACTAAGACTCAAATAGTGCTTGGTAAACTTATGTGTGTTTACTTGAGAGGCAGAGAGGGTGAGCGCTCCCTGAGATGGGTCATTCCCTCAATGCCCTCAATAGCTAGGGCTGGGTCAGGCTGAAGCCAGGGCCCAGAAACTCAATCCAGCTATCCCACGTGGGTGGTAGGAACCCGAGTACTTGAGACATCTGCTGCCTCTCGGGGTGCACGTTAGTAGGAAGCTGAAATTGGGAGCTGGATCCAGACTGAACTTAGGCGCTCTGATATGGGATGTAGATGTCTGAGAGCATCTTAACTTCTAGGTCCGCCTGCCATGGGAAACTTGTTTGTAACTCTGCCTTTCAAATAAATCTTTAACAGAGAGGCAAAGAGAGAGAGGTCTTCTATCCACTAGTTCACTCCCAAATGCTTGCAATGGCTGGAGCTGTGCCGATCTGGAGCCAGGAGTTTCTTCTCTTTCTCCCATGCAAGTGCAGGGGCCCAGGCACTTAGGCCATCTTCTATTGCTTTCTGATCAAGCAGAGAGCTTGAACAGAAGTGGAGCAGTGGGACTTGAACTGGCAGCCATACTGGATGCCAGCACCTCAGGTGGCAGCTTTACCTGCTTCGTGATAGTGCCAGCCCCAGAGAAACTTTTTTTTTTTGACAGGCAGAGTGGACAGTGAGAGAGAGAGAGAGAAAGGTCTTCCTTTGCCGTTGGTTCACCCTCCAATGGCCACCGCGGCCGGTGTGCTGTGGCCGGCGCACCGCGCTGATCCGATGGCAGGAGCCAGGTACTTATCCTGGTCTCCCATGGGGTGCAGAGCCCAAGCACTTGGGCCATCCTCCACTGCACTCCCTGGCCACAGCAGAGAGCTGGCCTGGAAGAGGGGCAACCGGGACAGAATCCAGCGCCCCGACCGGGACTAGAACCCGGTATGCCGGCACCGCAAGGCGGAGGATTAGCCTAGTGAGCTGCGGCGCCGGCCCAGGCAAACTCTTAATGATAAAAGCTTCATGACAGTTACAAAGTCAGAGAAAACACATCTTATAAGAGCTTTAGTCCTCCATACAGTTACGGGTTGTTTAATGAGGGGGACATTCTGAGAAATATTGTTAGGTGACTGTGTGAACATCAAGAGTGCACATGCACAAGTCCAGATGGTACCACCTACTACACTAAGGGATGCCTGGAATATTTAAATACAAGCATATGTTTCCATTCTAAGGAGAAACTACTAATAAATCCTTTTCTTCCTCTTGGTACCAGCATATGAAAACTTTTTCTCAGATACTACGGCTTATTTTGGGCCCACCTTATAAAGCTTACTGCACATTAGCCTTCATCCTGTCATTTATCTGATGTCTCTGAGTCTGTCATTTAACAGAGAAACAGGTATAATACAACCTCTAATGTGGTCATAACATCAGAGGTAATGCAGGGAAAGTGCCTAGTACGGTGCCTGGCACCTGGCAAACCAAAAGCAGATGGCTATTTTTATTACTATACAGAAACTCATCTTCAGAAACAAGTTTTAGAATTTGCTTGCTTTATCTTTTTCTAAACTACTTAGAAAAGAGAAGATCAAAGATTGTGGTTTTTCTGCCTTTAAAATATTTTTTTTCAAAAAATTATTTAAAATATCAATGGTTTGGGCAATAGTAGCTTTCTAAAAAGTACCCTTTCATAGCCATGAAGGTCATGATTGATTCAGAAAAAAGTTACCTAGTGGATGGTAAAACTGCTGGGTGAGTGTGTACTGAGGAATAAAATGTTAACACAATCTCATGCTATCATCCTACAGATTAACTTTTCTCTGTGTAATCAAGGAGTAAAGTGACTTTTAATCGGATTCTATCAATGAGGGACCAACCAATCACCAGAGAAATCTAAATTGTGCAACAATGTACAATAAAATTGCTCTATACTCTTCAAATAGGTCGTTGTCATGGAAGACAAAAAAAACTGTTCTAAATTAAAGGAGTCTAAAGATGTATTAATAAATGTACCCTATGATGTTTAATCAGATCCTTCATGGGGAAAACACAGCTGTAAGGATCTTTACTGGGACAACTGAACTTTTTTGACAGGCAGAGTGGACAGTGAGAGAGACAGAGAGAAAGGTCTTCCTTTTGCCGTTGGTTCACCCTCCAATGGCTGCTGCGGCTGGCGTGCTGCAGCTGGCACATCGCGCTGGTCCGAAGCCAGGAGCCAGGTGCTTCTCCTGGTCTCCCATGGGGTGCAGGGCCCAAGCACTTGGGCCATCCTCCACTGTACTCCCTGGCCACAGCAGAGAGCTGGCCTGGAAGGGGGGCAACCGGGACAGAATCCAGCACCCCGACCGGGACTAGAACCCGGGGTGCCGGCGCCGCTAGGTGGAGGATTAGCCTATTGAGCCGCGGTGCCAGCCCAACTGGTGAACTTTGATTATGAACCGTATATTGGGTAATAAAACTTAATGAAAACAAACGACTGCTACTCGGCTATTTTTGGACTGACATCTTTCCTGAAATACTTTAGTATGTTGGAATCTATATGTACAATCTGTATTCATGAGAAGTGTTTGCTGCTTCCCATTACATTGGATTAGAGTTTTTGGAGAAACATGCAGTTAGTTGAGCTGGAGTCATATACAGGTGTTAAGACCATAGAAAAGAACCAAGTAGATGCTAATAGCTCCTGCATGCAATTCTGTGCGGGATTCTGTCGGGATGATACTAGCTGCACTTAAGGAGGGCTGGGTAAATGCTAACTGTTGACAATAACCAGCAGGGTCCCAAGGTGGGACTGTTGCTTAATTGATTTTAGGAAATTCTGCCTAATGAGAATGGATTGCTGGTCAAATCCTAGAGCAATTCCATTCTCCTTTCAGTAGGAGGTGGATGACCGAGCAGCTGGTGGGAACAAGCCCTGCTGCCCCACTGGAGACGGTGGTGTAATAGTCTCAACTAACGGGGAATTACACAAGGATGTGGGAGCCCGGCTGGCAGTCATTAATAAGTCATTCAGTGTTGGGGCGGCCTCTGTGTCTCAGGGAGTGAGAGGAGCCATTAACAGCTTACTTTTAGTTTCCAAAGCCAGAGATATTTTCATTACTGGTGTCCTCGGGCAGAGACTTTTTAATTTAAAAAAAGAAAGTAAGTTCAGGATGGAAATAGCCCATCACCACAGGAACATCTCTGCAGCAGAAACACATTATAGTTTACCTGTCAATCTTCCCAGCAGGCCAGGTTTATTTTGAGCGTCTGGAGCGAGGAAGAGAATGGAAGCAAGAAAGCTGAAGGGCGGGCTGATGGAGGACCCGGAGTCGCTAATCCTTTGGACAGGCTGAGGACTTAATTCCATGGTGGTCCTGAAATCTCAGGATTCTTGCCTCTCTGGCTAACGATGAAGTGACCCTTCTTGTCACAAAATTGCCCCAACTGTTTCCAGATCCTAACACCTGGCTTTTAAGACCTTTTGGACAGGGGTTACAGTGGTTTCAGGTTGGCCACAAATCTTGTTACTGTCCCAACGGGAGGTACATTTCATTTGTTCTCTCCCCGAGTCTTGGCTGGCTCTGGGTCTGTTCAGTCAACAGAAAGCAGCTGAAGCGCATGTGCAGGTCCAGGCCTCGCCTTCTAGCAGGCTGTGGCTTCCATCGCCTTTTCTTGGCACACTTAAGCTTGGGACACTCCTTCTTGGAGCCTGGTTACTATGCAGAGAGAAGCCCAAGCCACATGGAGGCCAGCAGCCAGTACCAACTGGCAGCCATCTGGGTGAGCCACCTTGGCCATCCTGTCCAACCTTGCCCTTGGATGACATCATATGGGGCTGAAGCCCAGCAAAGACCACACAGGGAATCGCCAGCAGAGAAAATGTTGCAAGCCATGAAATCTTAGTGTGGTTTGCTCTGTAGCCACAGACAACTGAAATAGGTGTGTCTCCTTTTCATTAAATTTTCCTTCTTAACCAGTATAGAAAAGCAAAGCATGGGGAATGACGTGTGCTGAGTCAAGAGAGAATTGTCTAGAATAGGTGATGACATCCTTATCCTTTGGTAGGGTTTTGTCTTCAAAACTGGCCCCAGCTTTAAGGCCTCTTTTTGATACTCAACACAGACAATAATAAAAAATTCATTTTAATCTGGCCTTACCCCAACACGTGTGTTTCACACAGACCTTATTTTTAAAACAGTTTATTGTATTTAATACATTATAAAATTTGAAAAACTGTAGGAAAGCAGCAGACTCAAACTGGAGCAACTCTAACAAGTAATAATTCTGGCCCCTTTGCAAAACTGATCCGTTTAAAAACAAAGTAAAGTTCACATCTGTGAGGCAGACAAAAAAGTGTGACTTCTGTACAAACTACATTTAAAATTTCATGTCTAAATGTCTTTTAAATGCAATGTGCTCAGGAGAGTTTTTCTGAAGTCCTGCCTGGTCCCCGCCTAAAGAGACATGAAACCCCCAAATGCAAAGAAACTCGATTCAAGGTGTCTTTAAAAAAATAAAAAAGAAAAAAGAAAAATGACAAAGGAAAAAGGAACAACGGATGGCTGTTGGCAATGGAAACTGTAAGGAGACTGCGACCTCCCGCTCATGGCTTGTTTATTGGTCAGAGGCCTTGGGAGGCCCAGGACACTTCACGGCCATCACAGCACCAACTGTAGCTATTACCTTTTTTTTTGTTTTCCTTTTTGCATTTCCTACCTTTTGACATATATATATATTTATATATTTTTTACACCTTGAGGATATCGCTATTCCAATTGTTCCCATGTGAATACAGGTGTGGTCTCTATTGGATATAAATGTGTCTTTCATTCGATTTTTAGGTCCAGGACTTGGTTTGCTGTCCCAACTGCGCATAAATGTCCCTTTTCTGTTTGCGTTGTGTGGTGTGTGTTTTCCTCTGTGCGTAAGAAATAGGTCCGTTAGTCCAGGGGCTCTTGCTTTATCCGGATCACAGAGGGTACGCGCGGCGTCCGCCTCAGCTCCCGCCGGAGGACGTATTCGCTGAACTGGGATGAGTCCACTCCTCCCCCGCAGGAGCCCACGATTTCAAATCCTCTTTGTTGCAACCTCTCAAGGACCTGCAAGGGGCAAGACAAGCATCCAGTGAGGGGTGGGTAGGTGCTGTGGCCACATAAGGACTTCAAAGGCACGTACCAAATCTGAGATCATCTGCAACACTGGTCCATCTCTTCCAACTCCTGCATCTCTTTGAGCTTCTCTCACAGGGAGACCTGGGATTAAAGGGCAGGAGGGAGGGAGCAAACATCTCTAATTCCTACAATGTGACGTCACGTGCTTGCTTTGTACTTGCTAGTGACAACACCCTGTCATGTTGGCTCCATTTTATTGATGAGCAAACTGAGGCTTGCGGTTAGTGTGGCATGGACCTGGCTTCCCAACTCAGGTATGTTTGGCTTCCAATCCCATGTGTGTGTGTGTGTGTCTGTGTCTATTGTAATACTGCCTTCTCAAAAATGGGGTTCAGGTTTCAAAGCTCATTTATCACTAACATGTGTTGTGTGAGGTGATAGACTATGTATGGGAAGAGTGGTATCTGAATTTACTTAGCCAGTGATTCATTTGTGCTCTCAACTCTGAGTTCCCCAATACCCAGGTACTTTTTCTGTATTTCAGCTTGGAAGACTGATTAACTCCAATAGCAGAACAAATGGATTGCTGAATACAACTGAGGTTTATCTATAGGTTTTCAAACGTATGACAACTGAAATGCATTCAAGGAGGGAAAAATACATGCAATGCCTATGTATTAGAAAATATATCCAGGGCCAGCGCCATGGCTCATCTGGTTAATCCTCGGCCTGCGGCGCCAGCATCCCATATGGGTGCCGGGTTCTAGTCCCAGCTGCTCCTCTTCCAGTCCAGCTCTCTGCTGTGGCCTGGGAAGCAGTGGAGGATGGCCCAAGTGCTTGGGCTCCTGCACCAGCATGGGAGACCAAGAAGCACCTGGCTCCTGGCTTCAGATTGGCGCAGTGCCGGCCGTAGCGGCCATTTGGGGAGTGAACCAACAGAAGGAAGACCTTTCTGTCTCTCTCTCACTATCTGTAACTCTACCTGTCAAATAAAAAAGAAATTCTTTGTTTTGGATATATTTTTTTATTCTACCCTTCTTGTATAAACATAAACCATATAAACTAGTCTTTAATTTTGAGATAAAATACTTAATGCAAGAAAGATCCCAGCTGGCGCCACAGCTCAATAGGCTAATCCTCTCCCTGCGGCGCTGGCACCCCGGAGTTCTAGACCCGGTTGGGGCACCAGATTCTGTCCCAGTTGCTCCTCTTCCAGTCCAGCTCTCTGCTGTGGCCCTGGAAGGCAGTGGAGGATGGCCCAAGTGCTTGGGCCCTGCACCCGCATGGGAGACCAGGAGAAGCACCTGGCTCCTGGCTTCGGATGAGTGCGGTGCGCCGGCCGCGGCAGCCATTTGGGGGGTGAACCAGTGGAAAAGGAAGACCTTTCTCTCTGTCTCACTGTCCACTCTGCCTATCAAAAAAAAATCCCTTCATTTGTCACTATGTATCTGACCCAGGGTTGTTTGTTTTTTGAGGGGGGAGAGGGAGAGACACTGAGAGCTCCTGTATACTGGTTTGCCTCCCAAAGCCCCCAACATCAGGGCTGGACAGGGGGCTGAGTTGGGATCTGGGAACTCAATTGAAGTCTCTTGTGGGTGGCAGGAACCCTGTGATGTCAGCCATCACTGCTGCCTCCCCAAGTCTGCATTAGCAGGAAGCTGGGGTCAGGAGCCGGGGCAGGTGTCTAACCTGGGCACTAGGATGTGGGCTGTGGGCATCTTAATCGCTAGGCTCCAAACCTGTCCCTCTGACACCCTTAAATGCAGGAAATAGCACCTGGAACCCTCAGGCCAAAAAAATCCCACAGAAAACTCCTCTGGAGCTATTTCTTGAGGAATCCAAATATTAGACTTGCAAATATTCTCTGCTGGGGTTTTGGATATAATTACTTCCTTACCTGTCAAGATGATTCAATGCTAACTCAGATTTTTGGGATAAGTGAAATGTTGCTAAATAACCCTCAAAATGCAGTCCATATAAAGTGAACGGTTTTTTAAAATTTTTGTTCACCTACTTTTATGTGGAACATAATCTGTCTTGCAACAGATGAGATTGAAAATTGAGAGTGTGTTTTCTAAATTAAACTTCAAATGCTGGCAAATTTGAGAGAATACAAGTCCTTATGAAAACAAATGAACATTGTACCCCAAAGTGCTGTATTTCTGTGAGTGAATTTACAGTGCACAGGATGAAGAAAACAATCCCTAATTGCCAAGAAAAGACCAAGGGCTCCCTGCAAGGAGAATTCTGTAGGCAGGAATGCAGCCTGTCAGCAGGAACCAGGCCAGTTAGCCCGGCTACACCACCACTCTGGAAGCGGGGCCGAGCCCTGATTAGGAGAGGTGAGGAGGCTGTGAACAATTCAGAACCCAGCTCTGGCCTCCGTGCTGTCTGTCGCTGGTGTTTGTGGTTACTAAATCGCTCGTGCAGAAGGCCCATGGTGTTCATGGGTTCTGCATCTGGCAACACAACGGACTGCAGACCAAAAATGCCAGGCCCGTGATGGTTGTGTGTGTCTTCCACATGGGCAGGCTTTTTCTTGTCATTATTTCCTAAATGATCGTCTAACAGTTACATTGTATTGGTGATCTAGAGAGGATTCAAAGAAGACAGGAGGATGGGCGTGGGTTAGTGCAGATACTGTACCATTTCATACCAGGGACAGAAGCAGCTGCAGAGGCTGGTATGGGGGTGGGGTTTGGGGAAGTCCTGGAATCAGCCCTTTGAGGACATTGAGGGAGGACTGCCTAAGAAAATCAGGAGGCCTCTTCCATCCCCAGGGACCTGACCTGCATAACATGGTAGTTATTCAGTATGATCCAGTGTTACCCTGGATGTGGTCAACAGCTTATTTCAATATAATGCAAATAGTGTATGAGGCCACTGCTTTTTTTCTTTTTGACAGGCAGAGTTAGACAGTGAGAGACAGAGAAAGGTCTGCCTTCCGTTGGTTCACACCCCCAAATGGCTGCTATGGCGGGCACGCTGCGTCGATCGTCAATCCGAAGCCAGGAGCCAGGTGCTTCTCCTGGTCTCCCATGCGGGTGCAGGGCCCAAGCACTTGGGCCATCCTCCACTGCACTCCCGGGCCACAGCAGAGAGTTGGACTGGAAGAGGGACAACCGGGACAGAATCCGGCGCCCCAACTGGGACTAGAACTCCGGGGTGCCAGAAACGCAGGTGGAGGATTAGCCTAGTGGGTTGCGGGGCTGGCCCGAGGCCACTGCTTTTTAAACATCAACTTAGTTTCTTAGTTTCTTCATCAGCTGAGGATGTTAAAACCCCTCAGTGGGGTACCAGGTGTCGGATGCTCTGTCGCAGTCTCTGTGTGCCTACAAGTCCATTCTCATTTCTTGGTCAGTAAAAACAGGAAGCGGGAGTGGGTCATGGCCGAGTAGTACATGGAAGATGTTTGGATGAAAATCTCCACTCTGGATCTGGGAAACGTGTGAAGCACATGAATTGATGATGCTAGATATTCACCAGCCGAGGGGTGGGGCCGAGGTCTTCCTGTCCTGACTTTTGTGGTTCTGCCCCTGCATCCGCCCCGGGGAGGGCCTGGGCAAGGTGTGTGGGGGCCAGGAAAGGCTTACTGGGCTATGAGAGGAGCAGAGGCTGCTCAGGATCACTGTGCAGGGCAGGACGGGAGTGCCACACACCTCCAGGGGGCGCCATCCACATAGGTGAAAATGTGTGCACCCCAGAGGCCACCGGGCTACTAGGAGTGTGTGCCTTCCTCCATCACACTTAGGGGTCATTTTCTACTGTTCTCTCACAATCCGTTCAAAAAACAAAAACCACAGTCATGGAACAATTCTCAAGAGGCAGCATGGCTTGGTGGAGCTTCTAGTCTGTGCTTTGGGAGCAGTTTTGGTGGCTAAATATAGAACACAGGCATGGGCCCACCCCAGCTAATAAGGGGTAGGAGGGGACAGGTGTTTGCGCTTAGTGGTTAGGACACCTGTATACTTTATCAGAGTACCTGGGTTTCCCTTCTGGCTCCAGGTCCTGACTCCTGAGGGCTGCTAATGCAGACCCTGGAAGGCAGTGGTGATAACTCAAGTACTTGGGTCTTTTCCAATCACATAAAGAGACCCGGAATGAGCTCCTGCCCTCAGCCTTGGTATCCTCAACCATTGAGGGCATTTTGGGAGTGAATCTGCTGATGGGAACTCTCTCTCTGCCTTTCAAATAAATGAGAGGGAAAAAGCAAGAATCCCCACTCCACTGCATTCAGATAGTTGTGCATCACACAGAGCTAGAGCCAAGACCCAGGTGTGTGTCTGTTTTCTCATCGGCAAGAGGAGGATCAGCAGTGCTTACCCTCTCCAAGTTGTTACAGGAAGACAGTGCCTGTGCAGGCAGACAACACCCATCAGCATCTAAGGCCCATGGGACCTCCTACGGTATAAATTCAAGTTCTGAATTTCACCCAAGTCTCCTCCCATAGAGTTCTCCACCTAACCAATGGCGCTTCCACCATCCAGCTCCTGACAAATGCTGTAGACTAGGCTTGTCTAAGAACAGCCAGCCACTGTCAGAAAGTCTTGTTGGCGCTACACGAGGACACTCAGAACTGGGCCCTTCACAGCTACCACTGGAACCATGGCCTTCTAACCGCTCTCTCTGCTTCTGCTATTCCCACCTGCTGCTGGAGTATTCATGCTAAAATATGAACCGTGTCAGGTCAGTATTTTGCTCAAAAACCCTCCTATGGCTTTCCATTCAACTCACACAGGCAAATGAATCCCAACCGAAAGAAACCAAATTGGAAAAATCCTGTGCTTAGCACCCTCCAGCAGGCTCTCCACAACCTGTTCCTGGTCACCCCTGTCCCTAAGTGCCAGAACTCTTGCTCCTTGGTTCACCTTCCTCAAACCACACTGGCTCTCCTGATGTTTCTCAACATGCCAATCACTCTCCCATTTCCAGTCTTCCAGAACTTGCTGAGCCTGCTGTTTGGAGTACTTTACCCTAGAAATCCCCTTGCCATTACCTGGCAATATTATGTTGATTGGCAGTAGCCCCTGACCCTGTTCCTATAATAAGGGTTCCATGACCACAGCTCCAGGGCTTACCCCAGCCCCTGGCACATAGCAGGTGTTCGATAGATTTGTAGAATGCCTGCTGTAGTGCGAAGCCTAACCCTCCGTCCAACAGCAGTGTTACACGAGTGCAAAGGCACTAGGCAAAGGCGAGGTGAAGGAACAGCATTAGGAGTGACATCTGGTGCACGCCATGCACAATGACGCCGTACCTGGACTGAGTTGAGGTGACAGTAGCCATTGAGTGGAAACCTGATGACATGCGTGGAGTCGTGATTCCAGCCGGCGTTGACGGAGTTGCACATCACGTCACCAATCTCCGGAAACACCTCTTCTATCAAGGACTTGTCGCCGCTGAGCGTGATCCTCTCTCCGAGGTCGGGGGCCACCCGCACCACGAGGCACTCGCAGGGCCGTGCAAAGCGACCACTTTCTCTGTCCTGCTTCCATCTTTCCATCTCCAGCAGCATGGGCTGAAGCTGAAAATACTTTGCCTCTTCGTATAACAAAGTGTAGTCCTGGAAAAAGAAACAAGGTATTTCACAATGCAAAATACAAACAGAACGCTGAACGCCCATATTTAAGAGGTGATTTTTCTTTTTACCTCTGTCATTTCAATGAAACCAAGTCTGAGTGTAATTTTTCACTTAAAACATGGGCAGGCTGGGGGGAGTAGAAAGAGCTATTCCTTCTGCTGGTTCATCCCTCATATGCCTGCAATGGCCAGGTGAAAGCCAGGAGCCTGAAAATCCACTGAGGTCCCACAAAGGGGTTCAAGCACTTGAGCCGTCACCTGCTGTCTCCCAGGTGCACTGTCAGAAAGCTGAAGCGGGAACTGACCCAGGCACCCTAACATGGGATGCAGGTATCCCGAGCAGCAGTGTAACCCACTGTACCCCAGGAACCATCATTACTCAGAGGTGAAAGGATTCACCCAAGACTTTGTCTTTTGGTAGAAAAATGCCTCTGGAACTTCAAGTTTGACTGTGTCGGTGAGAATCCGATGTGTATCTGCTTGCATGGAACACCCATGCCGACTGCACTTGGGGACAACTGTGCAGTGCTCACCCCTCGCCTGAGGCCTGCGTGCCGCATCAACTTCAGTGGCAGCTGCAGAACTCGCCGCAGGAGGGTGCAGGCAGCAAGCCAGTGGAGTGGGGCTGTGGGTGGGCACCTACAGGGCAAGCTCTCGGCTTTTACTTAAGCTTGGGTGTGGATCTGGGACGGTGGTGGGGAGTGTAATGGAGACTTGGAAAGCTACCCCAGTGCCCTCAGCCACTTGTTGGTGCCGCTGACAGGCAAAGGTTAGGCCTCAACCCCTGCAGGTCACAGGTGCAAAGAAACAAATTTATCCATTTCTGACAGCACAATCTTTAACTGTGGTTTCCTTTTCTCCAGTCAAAAAGCAACTGAATTCAAACAGAAGTCTAACAGGGATTCAAACACACGCTAAGCCACTGAACGAGAAGACAAAGGAGCATGAAGGGAGGTAGCGACTTAGGAACAGCATCAACAGGCAGGTCAATATTGTGTCTAAAGGTAGCTATGGTCACAATCATTTCTGGCTGTGAGATAAACGGGTGCTTGTCCAGACACGTTGACTGAGAATGTTTTCATCAACTGACACAGGCATTTTTGTCTGCCTCCCCTGGGCTGCAGCTGGCAGGCGGTGCCTGGTGCTTGCGTGAGAGCCATGTTGGAAACCTGTGGCCTGTGCACCTCCAAGATAGGGAATTCAGTGTGAGAAATGGGGTATGACCTGGGGAGGATTTTTTTTAAAAGATTTCATTTGAAAGTCAGAGTTACACAGAGGAGAGGCAGAGAAAGAGGTCTTCCGTCCAATGGTTCACTCCCTAGATGGCCGCAACAGCCAGAGCTGCGCCGATCTGAAGCCAGGAGCTTCTTCCAGGTCTTCCACGTGGGTGCAGGGGCCCGAGGACTTGGGCCATCTTCTACTGTTTTCCCAGGCCACAGCAGAGTGCTGGGTTGGAAGAGGAGCAGCAGGGACTAGAACCGGTGCCCATATGGGATGCCGGCACTTCAGGTCAGGGTGTTAACCCACTGCGCCACAGCACCAGCCCAGAGAAATGTTTTTATTTTTCACTTGACTTTTTCTCTTGCAAATCAAGCAGCAGTAGCATCCTCTAAGGCTTCCAGAGCAGAGAGTGAAGAGACGCGGGCGCAGTAGGCCCCTAGCTGGGTAACTTCTTTCCATGTTGAGAAACTTGAGGCAGGTGGAAGCAGCTAGATGGGCACTGCTGCGCAGCAGACTGCCCTGGCCGTGGGCGCCCCACTGTTACAGGGGAGGAACCCACAGCTCCGATCATCTTCCTTGCACATGTCTCTGCCTGCGCAGCCTCCCGCTCCGTAGTGAGTTGGGGACTAAGCTGAGGCGTGGCCACTCCTAAGCCAGGGCACAATGGGAGTCCCAGTGAGCCTAAGGGGTGGGCGTGGGAGACGCTGCAGGTTCTGCCTGGGATCCAACTATGGGGCCTTGTCATCTTTGACAACTGTGAGATACTGACCTAAATATTCTACTTACCTACCGAGATGACAGCTTCCCAAGGCAATTTAAACACAGCATCGGGAGTTACATAAGCAAGAGAAGTGAGAATATCTGCTATTGTATTTTATTTTCCATGAGATTTAATACATAAGGGAATGTACATAAAACATTCATGAAATTTTAGCATTAGGAAGGATCTAGGCTCTGGTGAAAATACCCAGATGCCTTGTCTTTCTGGAGCTGTCAGATCTGCAAACCTTAGTGTAAAGGGAGTGGTCTTCATGCCCAAGCTCGAGGAGGTGGTTGAATCCTTCCCAGTATTGCCCAACTGTGACCATCTGGCCTCTGGCCATGGGAAGCTTACTGCCGAGGGAGGTACAGCATTTACTTGGCAGCTCTGAGAATTCTTCCAAGTGTCTTCACTAGGAAGACTTGAATTTCCCTGTGACACCAAGTTATTTGTACTAAGTCTGCTCTCTGGGGTTAGGGTAATTTAAAAATTATATTTTGAAAGGCAGATCTTCGATCCACTGATTGACTCCCCAAATTCCCACAGGAGCCAGGGTTGGGCCAGGCCAAAGCCAGGAGCTTGGTAACTCTACTGGAGTCTCTGTGAGGGTGGCCAGGGCCCAGTCACTTGAGTGATCATCTGCCTCCCAGGGTGCATTAGCAGGAAGCTGGATTGGAAGTGGAGCAGCATTAAGTAAAATCAGGTGGAGCCCAACATTTCAGATATGACCCAATGAGTGCACTGTACAATTTGTGTCTGGCCCGGTACTCTAATGACTATTTTCTTAAATTTATTTGAAAGACAGAGTGCCAGAGATGGAGATTTTCTATCTGCTGGTTTACTCCCTACATGCCTGCAACAGCTGGGGCTGAGCCAGGTCAAAACCAGGAGTCTGGAGCTCCATCTGGGTCTCCCACGTGAGTGGCAGGAACCCAAGCACTTAGGCCATCGCCTACTGCCTTGCAGGTGCATCAGCAGGAAGCTGGATTGGAAGGGTGGAGTAGCTGGGGCTTGAGCAACACTCCAGTTTGGGACATGGGTGTCCCAGGCAGCAGCTTAGCCTGCTGTGCCATAACGCTCGTCCCTCTAACCACTATTAATGCAGCCTGCATTCGCTTCCTATTGCTGCTGTATCAAAGACCACACATTCGGTGTTTTAACACCGTAAAAATTAGTCTTTTACAGCTGGGGTCAGAGAAGAGAGTCAGGAGTCCCCCCCCCCCCCCCAATGAGTCTTTGAGGCTGTGCTGCTTCAGGGAGAGCATCCATTTCCTCGCCTTTTCAGACTCCCAGGGGCTGCCCATGGTTCTTGGCTCCTGGTTCTGCATCACTCCTACCTCTGCTTTTATTGCCACATCACCTTTTCTTGCCTGGACCCCCTTGCTTACCTCTTTAATGAGCAGGACCCTGGTAATGACACTGGACACAGCCAGACACACACACACACACACACGGAGGGGATGGGGAAGAGATGGGGGAGAGGGGGAGGTCTTCCATCCACTGGTTCATTCCCCAGATGCCTACAACACCAGGGCTACGCCAGGCTGAAGCCAGGAGACCAGACCCAGTCTGGGTCCCCCACACAGGTGGCAGGAACTCAATGACTTGAGTGATCACCTCCTGGCTCCCAGGGTGTGCATTAGCAGGAAGCTAGAATTGGAAGCAGAGCAGGGACTTGATCCCAAGGAGTCTGATACAGGCTGCAGGCATCCCGAGTGGTGTGTTAAACTGCTGCCTCTTTCTGGGAAATTCTAACTACTACTTCGTTTTCCTTGAACTTTCTTATTTTAAGTTCTGAATTTGTTACAACTGATGAAGAGAACCTGGATTCTCTCCACGAGTGTTTGATGTCCTCCTGTCCTTTCTGTGTCCCTTTGAACTGAGCATTCTGTTTCTGCACATGGCTCATTATCAATAAGATGGGATGTTGACTGCTCCAGCGGTTGTAAAGCCTGTAATTCTAACATCACCCAGCCCATCATGGTGGCATTTGCTCAGTGCCCTGTTGAAATACTATACATTTGGGTGGGACTTGGATGGGGGAAGGCTGGACTTCTAGGAGGGGCTCAGGGCTCCATACTTCCCTGGAATTCTCCTTAACTGTCTAGGGTTCTGGCCCCTTTATCTGTGAAATGGGAAAACGACAGGACAATTGCTTGCTTCTGGCCTTCATACTCTAGAAGTCTGATCCATCCACCATCTATCGGAACCCGAAGTTAACGACGCTAACAGGGCTTGGGGATGGATGTTCCAGTGATGCTGACTTGCTATTCCCCACCCCAACCAAATTCAGAAACCGTGTGTCTAATAATCAGCTGTGCAGTCTGGCCATGGATTGACAGTGTTGCCAGAATGCTCTTATCTGGCCTGAGTAAGTCAGGGAAACACTGACCCCTTTTAGACTTGGGCCCTGTGCAGAGGTTTCTGAAGGACCCTGTGAATGGCTATCACAGTGGGGACCAGAAGGTTCTGCACCTGGGACGTAGTCACATGGGCCTGGCCATGAACTGCTGGGTGCCAGGTGTTCTGCTTTCTCTGAACTCTCCTGGCTCTGTCTGGCTTTCAGGGTAGGGAAGCTGGTCCTTGCTGGGGAACGACTGGGTACATGTGGCTGCTCACCACGCTGAGTTGCTCGAAGCATCAGTGGCCCAGGGTCTGGAAGGTCTTGTTGTGTTACCTTTTTTTTTGTTTTGACAGGCAGATTTTTAGAGAAAGATCTTCCTTTCCATTGGTTCCACCCCTCAAATGACTGCTATGGCTGGCACGCTGCGCTGATCCTAAGCCAGGAGCCAGGTGCTTCTCCTGGTCTCCCATGGGGTGCAGGTCCCAAGCACTTGGGCCATCCTCCACTGCACTCCCTGGCCACAGCAGAGAGCTGGCCTGGAAGAGGGGCAACCGGGACAGAATCCGGCGCCCCAACCGGGACTAGAACCCGGTGTGCCAGCGCCGCAGGCAGAAGATTACCCAAGTGAGCCGCGGCGCCGGCCTTGTTGTGTTACCTTTTTCTGCTAGGTTAGGCTCATGCTGGCCACTCACTGTCTTGGCAGGCTCCCCACACGTGTCCTCCTCTGCTTTCCAACCCATGTGGCTAGTCTTGGCTCATCAGAAAACTTCCTGCAGAGTGGAGTCGGTCCTGTCGGCTGCCTCCTTTAGAAAACTCTGCCTTCTCCCTTAAGCAGGGGCACTTAATTTCATTATCTAAATCCCATGCTTTGAGCTTTTAACATGTTTGCTTTTAGAATCTCTAGCCCTCTGTTTATTCCTTTCTGGTCTCTGTATCTTCTCTATAAGCCTCAATTCTTAGCTGACCATGTCCCTGTGTGCACTCTCTTCCTATTTAATTGCTATATAAAAATCACATGTATTCATGGGGTACCATGTGCTGTTTCAATACTCTCAAGTTCTCGGTTGTCCTGGCTCTGCAATGCCTCCCCGGGCTGGCATTCTTTCACGTCTTCACCAGCAGGAGGGACTGCCCACCTGCTTCTTTGCCCCTAGTTCCTACTCAATGTTTCTCACCAGGAGGCCCTCCTCCCCGTCCAGTGGCACTGACTTCCGGCTTCTCCTGGAGGATTCCAACCTCAGATTTATCCTGTTGGCTTTTAAATGAAGCAGCAGCAGCAACAAAGTGTCTCTTTTATACCCTATCACTGTCTCTACCCCATTTTACACATCTCATACAGAAAGACTCTGGGGCACAGCAAGATGACAGGGTGCTGATGGCAGACCCATCTGCAGTCTGGAGCCACGCTCTGGCTTGGCAAGTCAGACGGACACTAGGCTACAGGAGTTAGGACTGAGGTCTAGCGCGTGATGGGGACGGGCTAGAGAGAGAGGCTATTTGGATGGGGCCAGGGCTGGGACTGGCTGCCCTGCCCTCCCTCCTCCTGTTCTTCTTCCCTGGTTGCTGCAGCGAAGCAGATAGCCTGCTTTGGAGGAGGGACGTGGACTTGGGTATGAACACCGGGCAACAACAGTCCCCACATCAGGGAGGAAGATGCTAGGTGGCAGCAGCTGAGCTCAGGTTGCAGCGGATGCTGGGAACGGGCATACCCTCAGACACTGGAGAAGGAGCTTCTTGGGGAGCCTACCCAGCCTGCATTTTGCCTTCTCCGAGTCCTGTCTGCAGGAGTAAGTACACAGAGGCTGTGTCTGTATTGCCACAACTGACTGGTGGGACTTCCACCATGGAGAGGACACTTATACTAATTCTACGAAAGCAGCTAGTAAATACTCCTCACCAACATTCCTGTTCTCTTTTCCTTATGATAGAATGCTAGTTCTCAATGCAGGGTGGATTTGACTCTAGAGGGCATCTGAAAATGTCTGGAGACATTCTTGCTTGTGCAGCTGGGAAGGGAGTGCTACTGACATTTAGTGGGGGAGAGGTAAGGAATACTGCTCAATACGCACACAGCATAGGGGATAGTCCCCTTACACCCCCAACAAAGAGTTATTTGGCTCACAATGTTAGCAATACCAAGGTTGAGAAAGTCTGAGCTTGGCTGAAATAAATTTTATTGTGGTCTCAAACACCTGTAACTTGCCCTGATCCAAGGGTCGGTTCCAGAATTATTAACAGTGGATCTAGTACACAGGCTTGCTAGTGTGATGTACTAGGAAGCACACACCTCACTGGAGGTATGCTCTTGCCAAAATGTTTAACTCCAACCCATCAGGCCTTTGGCTATCACTCCCAGCTCATAGGAAAGGAGGGGACAGGTTACTGACCTAAAACTCTGTATGATGGAGCCAACAAGACAAATCCAGATGGCAGGACACTTTGTGGGACAACTGTCCCTCTCTTTGTCAACTCAGTACCACATAAAAAGCCACCGTGTACAACATCGGCATTCCATACAGGCGCCAGTTCATGTCCTGGCTGCTCCACTTCCAGTCCAGCTCCCTGCTAATGGCTGGGAAAAGCAGCAGAAGATGGCCCAAGTGTTTAGGCCCAGATGAAGCCCCCTTCAACCTGGTTCAGCCCTAGCCATTATGGCCATCTGGAGAGTGAACCAGCAGATGGAAGATTTCTCTAACTCTTTCAAAATAAATCTTAAAAAAAAAAAAAAAAACCACAAACCTGGATACTGAAGTTTAAGGGATGAAACCGCAATCAGTATTGACAGCTACTGTCTTGGGAAAACCACGTGGAAAGGACATTTTGGGGTCAACCAGGGAAATATGGTTGCAAGATTGGAGGAAATAAAATTCTGATAAAATGGAAAAGTATGGATTATTGTCTGGAGGAAGCAGAGAAAAATACTGTGCAGGCTACACACTGAGGTTTCACCATTGGCAATTTGAGTGATGGGAATATAGTGTTTATTAAATCTTTTTTTTTGTTTTTACTTACCTGTATTTCAATTTTTCTACAATGTATACATACTTCTATAATAAAACCAACAGACTTTTGAACACAGGAATAGTGAAGTTGGGATTTGCTTGTCAGCAGATATTGATCTGTATCTGGTGAAGATTCATACAGAGAAAGCATAAAAGATATTACTATCATAGGGGGTACTATCCAAAGAAGATGTTTTAAAAAGAAGGCTGGAAATGAAAGAAAAAAATGTGTGTGTATGTACATATGTGTGCATGTGTCTATGCAGGAACTAAACGAACAATGAAGAAATCAGAATAACGTGGAGCAAGGGCAACTCAAGGAAAGAGGGAGGCTCAGAGAAATTCTGAAACTTCTTATCCAGAGAACAGACTGCAGTGGCTTCCAGTGGGAGCCAGGCCACAAGCAGCTTCCACTTAATTTCAATCTCAGAACACCATTTATCTAAATTGTTAACACTTGTGGAGTGAGAATTTGCTGTGCTATGGTTTCAAGGTTCATGTGCTTGCCCACCAGTGTTAAATGGCTGGAGAGAGTAGCACTCGCCTTGGCAAACCCAAAGGAGATTCTCTCCTCCCCAGAAAGCTGTGTCCCTCTCCAAGGTCGGGAGAAAAGCCACAGTGGGGAAGAAAGCACTCCTTTGTCAAGGTCATGTAGCTCCTGTGTGCACTTGGACCCACCTCGCCTAGACTGGACTGCCGCTGGTGCACTTCCAGCATCTGCCACAAGGGCTGAATGGTGTGGCCTGGCCTCCCTTCGCCTGCTGCTCCTCCCAGGCTCCAGGACACCCTGTAATTTACAGCCTGTCACCAGAGCTCCTGTGGGAAACACCGCAAGGCCCTGGGATACGTGAGTTTCATTTGACACGCTTTTGTTTTTTTCCCCCGAAGCGTGGGCTACAGCTAAATCCTCAACCAATTAAAGGGTGTGTGCTGTACTTAGAATTGATGAACGGCAGTCTTCGAGGGCTCTAGAATCCGTAGGAGCACATGAAAGGTACAGAGAAACAACTGTCCCAATCCCATGCGGGTGGGTGACGGCTGAGTCCAGGGGATGGTCCCTGGGATGAGCCACAGTCGACCTCCATGCGGAAGCTTTTCTCTCCCCGGCATCTAACCTGAGTGTCCTTGGAGCTAAGATAATGCTGGCCCTGTGGCTTTGTCTGAGAGCTAAACCAAAGCATGTGCTGCAAACTCCCAGCTCGCTTTGCGACAAATGAAAACAGTGATTGCTTTCTAAATGAAATTCCCAAAATATTTTGAGATCCCCAAAAGCCACATTGCTTTTAATAATGGGAACTATAAATTAATATATTACCCTGATGGATACACACACACACAGCTTAAATGATGGTATTATATATACATATGTTTAATGCTTTCTATATAGTCTTATATGATTTTAAATATAATTACACTGCCTACTTATGACTAGTCTTCCATGATTTTTTTGGCCCTTTTCTGTTGTATTTAACTTATTACTAAGCAATGATTAGGGACATAGCACACAATGTTCTCTTTTTTGTTTTTAAAGATTTTATTTATTAGAAAGGCAGAGTTAGGCAGAGGCAGAGAAGTCTTCCATCTGCTGGTTTACTCCCCAATCAGGTGCAATGGCTAGTTGAGAGGATCTGAAGCCAGGAGCCAGGAGCTGCTTCCGTGTCTCCTACATTGGTGCAGGGGCCCAAGGACTTGGGCCATCCTCTACTGCTTTCCTAGGCCATAGCAGAGAGCTGGATTGGAAGAGGAGCAGCTGGGGTACGAACCAGCCACAGGCAGAGACTTAGCCTGCTAGGCCACAGTGCTGGCCTCATAATGTTCTCTTAAAACATATGAAAGTGTCTGTCTAGAGAATCTTGCAATGCTGAGGCCAGCACTGTGGTACAGTGGCTAAGCTGCTGCTTGTGACACTGGCATCTTACAGTGCTAGTTCAAGTCCCCACTGTCCCAATTCCACTCCAGCTCCCTGTTAATGAGCCTGGGAAAGCAACAGAGGATGGCCCATGTGGTTGGGCCCCTGCCACCCACAGAGGAGACTCAGTTCCTGACTCCTAGCTTCAACCCGGCCCCACCCTGCCCATTTGGGAACAACCAACAGATGGAAGATCTCCCCTCCTTTCTTCCTCTCCCCCTCCCCATTCACTCTGTCAGTTAAATAAATAAGTGTTTAAAGGCAGCCGGTGCAATGGTTAAGACCTGGCTTGGGATGCCCACATCCCATATCGGAGTGCCTGGGTCTGAGTCCCAGCTCCACTTTTGATTCCAGCTTCCTGTTACTGTGCACCCTGGGAGGCAGCATGTGATGGCTCAAGTACTTGGGTTCCTATTACCCACATGGGAGACCTGGATTGAATTCCTAGCTACCTGTTTTGGTCCAGCCCTGCCTCAGCTTATGTAGGCATTTGGGGGATTTACCAGCGGGTGGAAGATCTCTGTCTCTGTTTCTATCTCTCTGCCTTTCAAATAAAATGAAAGTAAACAATATACATAAAATATTCTGAGTCCAAGTACAAGACTGTATATGATCAGGTTTGAGTTAACTGGTATGAACCAGAGTCTAGTTTGAATGTGAGAACCACTCCACACATCTGTTTAGGGGTGGGGTGCAACCTTTTGCCTGTGCAGGGCCATTTGAATATTTTATAACATCACTCGCAGGCCACATAAAATTAACCTGCCGTACCACCTGTGGTTGCCTTGGCAGGGCCGGACCAAATGATTCTGTGGGCCTTGTGTGGCCCATGGGCTGGACGTCCCCCACCCCGGTTATGTGTCCATGCACTCATTTACTCGGGCCACAGATAGTCACATGCACAACATGTGGGTGCTGAGCCACAGTGGCGGACGCTGCTGGTCCGCGATTCCCCACGCTTACCCCTTGCCTGCTTTTCTCAGCAAGAGGCTGAAAAGGAGAGGCGTCACGTTCTCGGCCTCCTCTGAAGTTAGGGGGGTTCTGTCCTGGCCAACGAACCACAAAAGGCCAGTCTTCCAGTGGACCTTCTGCCAGGGACGGAGTCTTATGAAAAGCCTTTTACTCAGTTTGTCCCGCCCTGAAGGAGGACACGAGGGCTGGGGGCTGTTGTGGCTGTCGTTTTACAACCCTGAGATGACAGGCATGAGGCCAGGATGTCAACACTGAGGACGGCAAGGCCAAAAGACAGGGTCTGGGTCTGTGACGACACCACTGAGCACACACCATGGACGTCTGACGCACGTGAGATACACACGTGCCCATTCGTTCCAGCCACAGTGGCCTGGCTGCTGACTGGTAACTCACAGCTGGCTATAAAGTGCTTCCCTACAGCGACAGAGGATTACACATGTGTGTGCGAGACCAAAGAGGATCACACGGCCCAGGCTAGCCTAAGCTGGACTGTTCAGAGGAGCCAGGGGAAGGCTGTGGGGACAGAATGCTCTTCTCTGAAGGGGGCAGCAAGGGCTGTGTTTGAGGAACTAAGAGGAGTCCTCCAGGGCATGTGTGCAGGGTTAAGTGTTCACTGCCTTCGCTTTGGCCTTAGTCAATGGGGTGTTCTCTAACCCAGCCATTATCCTAGAATGCGGGATGAGGCCGGCACCGTGGCTCACTAAGCTAATCCTCTGCCTGTGGCGCCGGCACACCAGGTTCTGTCCCAGTTGCTCCTCTTCCAGTCCAGCTCTCTGCTGTGGCCTGGGAGTGTAGTGGAGGATGGCCCAGGTCCTTGGACCCTGCACCCACATGGGAGACCAGGAGGAAGCACCTGGCTCTTGGCTTCGGATCGGCGCGGCATGTGGGCCATGGCGGCCGTTTGGGGGTGTGAACCAATGGAAGGAAGACCTTTCTCTCTTGTCTCTCTCTCACTAACTCTGCCTGTCAAAAAAAAAAGGGGGGGGGGGATGAAATTCTCACTCAAAGGAATGAAATGGCATGGAGGAAAACATGGCAGAGACCCAAGAGCTGGCATGCAACGGAAAAGTTGTGTACGCTGGCAAATACTGCTGTAGAGTCGCAGGGAAGGACCACGCAGGAAACAGCCTCTCCATACACTTCCCCACCCCGCGGGGCGAGCGAGAGATCATCACTGATGAAGCGGCTGGCTTTCATTTAGGAGCCATGTTGCACAAGCCAGGCCCTCATGTCTTCAGACTCGGAATCCTGTTCAGTGTGGTAAGCTGGAGCCTTGGGAGGGCCCTAAGAATTGCTACGGGCCAGGGAGCCTGCCCCGGGCTCATTCCAGGGCTAAAGGGAGCTCTGCACGCTCGCTGCGGTTAGGACTCTCTTGTTTTCCTGCCAAATGCAGAGCTGTTTCCATGTAAAGTGAGTGTGTACATGATGGAATTGCTCTATGCTCTCTTTTCCATTTGGCTAATAATCCTTGGCGTGTGCACCACTGTTCAAATTCCTGAAGGAGAGGTGATTGCACTCTTTTCTGCATTTATATGAAGGCTCTTCAAAAGTTAATGAAAAATATGTATTATGAAAAAACTCTGCATGGATTTCAAGTTTTGTTTTTGTACCAAAATAACCTTTCATTTCTGTTTTCTGTGAAGTTTTTGAAGTACCCTCATCTGCACATTCACACATGATTTTTATATAAGTGGGAACATACTATACATATTATTTTGCAATTTAATACTTCTACCAAAAAATAAAATTTTGTTTTTTCTCTCCCCATATATCAACAGATATGTGTCAACCACATTCCTTTAAACTATTCCACAGTATTGATGTTCTACAATATTTATAACATCTGCCACCATTGGATTTTTGTGTTCAGTTTTTGCTCTTATAAACATGATTGTAGCAAACACCCTAGGAGCCGGCACTGTGGCATAGTAGGCCGAGCCTCCGCCTGCAGTGCTGGCATCCCATATGGGTACTGATTTGAGTCTCTGCTCCTCTGCTCTGATCCAGCACCCTGCTAATGGCCTGGGAAAGCAGTGACCCAAGTGCTGAGTCCCTGTACACGTGTGGGAGACTCCGAAGAAGCTCCTGGCTTCGGATCTGCTCAGCTCTAGCCGTTGTGGCCACCTAGGGAGTGAAAAGCAGATGGAAGGCCTTTCTGTCTCTTCTCTCTGTCTATAACTACTTCTCAAGGAAATAAAAAAAAAAATCTTTTTTAAAAATCCTACATATATCTTTTCACATTTATGTCAATGTTCCTATAAATTGATATGAAATCACTAGACCTGAGAGTATATATTTGAAATTTTAATAACTACTGCTGAATTGCCCTCAAATAATTTTCACTGCTAATCATATGGCATATTATCAAACTTTTAAATTCTTGCTGATCTAACAGATTAAAGAAAAAGGTCTCATTTTTGTTTCCGAGATACTAGAGATTGAATAGCTTTTTTTCTTTGAAAGATTTATTTATTTATTTGAGAGGCAGAGTTACAGACAGAGGGAGAGATAGATCTTCCATCCACTGATTCACTCCCCAAATGGCCTCATCAGCTGGAGCTGAGTGGATCTGTAGCCAGGGCCCAGGTATTTCTTCCAGGTTTCTAGGTCTCCCACATGAATACAAGGGACCAAAGCACTGAGACCATCCTCCACTGCTTTCCCAGGACATTAGTGGGGAGCTGGATCAGAAGCAGAGCACCTAGGATTTGAACCAGAGCCCATATGGGGAGCAGTTGCTGCAGGCAGAGGCTTAACCTACTACACCACGGTGGCGCTGCCAGAGATTGAATAGCTTTTCAAATGTTTACTGGTAGGGCAGGTGTTGCTCAGGGGATAAGCCCCCACTTGGGATGCCTGAAGCCCATATCCGAGTGCCTGGTTTGGGGAACTGCCTGGAATCCTGGCTATTCTATGCTTCCCTTCATTTTTTTTTTTTTAATACTTATTTATTTACTTATTTGAAAGGCAGAGTTACAGAGAGGCCAGAGGCAGAGAGAGACATTTTCCATCTGCTGGTTCACTCCCCAGATGGCTGCAATGGCTGGAGCTGCGCTGATCTGAAGCCAGGAGCCAGGAGCTTCTTCTGGGTCTCCCATGCAGGTGCAGGAGCCTAAGGACCTGGGCCATCTTCTACTGCTTTCCCAGGCCATAGCAGAGAGCCAGATCAGAAGTGAAGCAGCCGGGACTCAAACCGGCATCTGTATGGGATGCTGGCACTACAGGCGGCGGCTTTACCTGCTACGCCACAACGCCAGCCCCCCATTTCAATGCACCTGAAGCAGCAGATTATGGTCCAAGTACTTGGGTTCCTGCCACCCACATGTGAGACTCAGAGGGAGTTCCAGACCCCTACCTTCAGCCTGGTCTAGCCCTGGCTGCTACAGGCATTTGAGGAGTAAGCAGGTGGATGGAGGATCTCTCTCTCTATCCTCTCCATGTAACTCTGTCTTGCAAATAAATTTTTAAAAAATGGTTACTGGTAATTTCTAATTTTTGTCTTTGGGAAGATTTGTATAGCTAGAAGTGTTTCCCACTATACTGTTTGTATTTCTTATAATTTTTAGGAGTTCTTTTGTTGCAAGTATTTGACACTAGTCTTTCATTTGTACATGGTGTCTTTAAAAAAGTTGTCAAAGGACATCTTTCAGGTATTAAGTCTTGCTTAGGTAGGCCCTCTCTTCCTCAGAATTATACTGTAAGACATCCCTTCATACTTCTTCTAGTACTTTTATGGCTTCAGTTCTTCTTACGTTTTAGTTCAGGGGTTTTGTGAACTTGGGATGCGCGGCAGGGCTCTGGCTTGGTGATTTTCTCCGGTGTCTCAGTGCCAATGACTGACTATTCCTTTCTTTTTCCACTGATTTGAAAAACCACCTTTACTTTCAAATTCCTGTGTGCACACACTCTGTGCATGGACCTTACTCTTCGCCATTGTTCTACTTGTATTTCGGCCCTGCTGGCATTGGCCTTGTAAATTAATGCAGCTCGTATAGTATGCTCTGATGTTGGTACAACACATTGCCATCAACATCAGTAATATGACCCTCATGATTTTTTATAACCTTATTCTTAACTTTTCTTTCCTTCTACACAAACTTTATAAATGTGGTGAATTTCATTTTGCCAAAACTTCTTACTTAAAAGGCTATGTGTTGGAGGCACAGAGTAATTGGAGGATAAGTGCCATTTGCATACTGAGGCTTTCCATCCAGAAAGATAGAATGATCCTTTATTTATTCAACTCTGCTTTCAGACGTGTGTGTGTGTGTGTGTGTTTTTTAACCAGGTTTGCATATTTCTTGTTAGGTTTATTCTAGATGTGAGCATTTTTGTTGTATTTTTCCATTATATATTATGACTAACTCTGGCTGTTCTATCAGAAAGCTGCCCATTAGAATATAGTGATTCTGAATTTAGATGCTTTAATGAGTTTTTTAGATTGGTTTTAATAGGATTTAGTTGTTCTTTAGAACCTTCTATTTGGGGAGACCTCAGCTGCAAAAAAATACATTGTCATATATTCCCTTCTAATATTAACACTGTTCTCTTTATCCAATTCCATTGCCTGGAGTTTTGAGCGCAATGTGGGAATGATTGTAGTGTGACTGGCTTTAACACACATTAAAGGGAACAATTTTTAAATTTGTTAAGATGTGCTTTAGATTTCTAGGAGAAAAAGTCTTCAAGTTGAGGAGGTTTCCTTTTATTTTCTAGCTCACTCAGACTTATCAGAAATGACCTGAATTTAATCAACTTTTTTTTTTTCAATTTGCTAAAATGAATTGCAATCTAACCCTTTATATCCGAAGTGATCTTCTGCTCGCGTGGAACTTCAATGACCATACCACCTGTTTCATGAGGACCAGGCACCATGTCAAGGAGACCCCTGATACTACCTGACTTGGCCTGGGTTGAAACTGTAGCACTAGCAGTATTTCGTGGAGTACCTCCAGATAAACCACCTTTTCCTGTGACTGGTAATGTAATGCAGATCCCTCACCTTGAAATCATCAGGAATGAGGAGTTTAGACGTTCGTAGAAAATTCAAGATATATCTGAACATCTGTCCATCTCTGTCGATGAAATAGTGCTGTTTGAGACTGTCCAAGACGATGGGCTCCGTACCGTCGAAAAGTCTTCCGATTCTGTGACAGGAAAGAGGGACCGGTGAGGACAATCAGATAACTGTTTGGTGCCTAAGACTCAGAACTGTGGTTTTGCCGGGGTCAAAGGGAGCACTTTAGAAGACAGCACTCAGGAGCAATCACCCAGTAATTGCTGTGGTTCTCCGAGAAGTGTTGGTCCCAGCTTGTCTAATATCTCAGGACCAGATAATTCAAAATAGGCTCCGGTTTTCTCAAGTATATTCCTTTATTCACTGCCTTTACCTGCAAAGGAAGTGTTCCTGACACGGTGCTTATGGCTCGGCGCTGTCTCTGTGATGGACGGTCATGTTTTTCCCTCTGTGTTGCTTAAAACAGCCTTCTCTGCCACTTACTATGGTACTGCTCCAAAGCGCCTTTTAAATAATGCTTCTAAAAAGGCAATTGTGTTTTTAAGAAATCTGTTTTCTCCAGCAATGAATCTCAAACTTTCTAAAATAATGCCCATATGCTTTCTATTTATTATAAAAAATTGATTCATCTAGGAGAAAACATCTTCCATTAACAATATATAGCTCATTATCTTTAGGTGCCAGCAAAAAATTAACAGTGAGGCATCATCATAAGAAAATAAATTATTTGGCCATCCCCGAGTGTGATCTAATTCTAGAACATAAATAGATATGGATTTTCTTTTTTAAACAGGAATCCACAGTATGTTTTCTCCATTTTTAGTTACCGTTCATACAGTATGCTACAGATAAAGCGTTTCACACCCATTATCATTTATCTCGTTAAGAAAGGCTGAACCTACACCCTTTAGTATATAATTGGTTAACAAAAAGTAGTCACATCTACCCTGGGAATAGAGGGCTGCTAGTTAATGCTCTACAAACATCCTATTTCAGAAAGTAGAGTTTATATACTGGAGATTCCTTTATCAAAAGGTGCATTTTACTTTTCATCAACGGTGTAGGCAGACATATGGTTCCATTTTTAAATGAAAAGCAATTGCTGATCTCACAGCAAATCCATCTCCGATTTGGAACACTTTATTGCTTTGAAGGTGATTTTGAAATCACACATTTTCTAATCTTATGTTGAAATGGAACGGGTATAATAGCAAATCAGAAACCACCCCTCAGGGGCCAGCACTATGGTGCAGCAGGTTAAGCTGCCACAGATCCCAAATGCTGGTTTGAATCCTGGCTACTCCGCTTCTGATCCATTCCTGCCAGTGCGCCCAGGGAAGTCCATGATGCCCCAAGTACTTCGGTCCCTACCACCCCCATGAAAGACCAGGCTCCTGGCCTGGCCTAGACCTGATTTCAGCCATCTGGGAGGTAAAGCAGCAGATGAAAGATCGACATCTTTCTCTCTGTATATCCCTCTCTGTGACTCTGCCTTTTTCTTTTCTTTTCTTTCTTTTTTTTTTTTTTTCTTAATATTATTTGAAAGGCAGAGGCAGAGAGGGAGAAAAGGAGAGAGTAAGAGAGAGAAAGTCTTCCATCTGCTCGTTTACTCCCCAAAGAACCAAAATGGGCCAAGCTGGGCCTATCTGTAGCTGGGAGCTTCTTCCAGGTCTCCCACACAGGTGCAGGGGCCCAAGGACTTGGACCAGCTTGTACTGCTTTCCCAGGCCATAGCAGAGAGCTGGATCAGAAGTGGAGCAGCCAGGACTTGAACTGGCACCCATATGGGATGTGGTGTCATAGGTGGCAGCTTTACCCACTATGCCACAGCACCGGCCCTGACTCTGCCTTCTAAACAAACAAGAAAGCTGCTTCTCTCCCTCTACTCCCACACAAAGGTATGTGAATTTGTTTCAATAAAAATCTTCTAAAGATAATTTTAAAACTCATGTTCTATCTGAAGGTACTAACTACAAAGAAGAGAGCCACAATAGGGTTATACTTTTAAAACTCAACAAATTCTTCTGAGCTTGTGTTTTTGTCCAGCTTTCCATGAATTGGCCATGACTATCCAGGGTGTGGATTACGACCACGGTGGGTCCTTTCACCGCATGCTACCTAGTCATTTGTTTTTCATTGACACATCAATCAAGCTACACTGTATTAGTCACTTACTTGGAGAGCTTCCAAGGCACTCTGATTCAGGATGGGAAAGAATGAGACTTGTTTGCCTGTTATTAAAGCATTTTACTCTTCCCTACTAATAAGATGATAAATGTACAGTTGACAGGGGAAGAAAAGGGAACTGTGTTAATTAAGTGCCTTCTAGATGACTTGCACTATCCTTAGCACTCTCTCTATGCGTAACAAATCCATCACCCTCATTTTGAAGATGAAGAAACAGGACGATGAGTAACTTGCCTAACAAGTTAAGTAAGAGATTTGTTCACAGCTCCTTTGATCCTAAAGGGGCCTCCCACTCATGAGAGGAATGAAAAGAATGGCCACAATCAGGTGAAAGCTTTTGGTTTAGTTTTTATTTCTATCATGCATCTGTTGAGCAAGAACTTTACAGTGAAATCTAAGCACCTGTACTGATTATTTTGTGGCCTGAAGTAAATCAGTATCAGTGGTCTCAAGTCACTTTCATAAATAAAGAGACAAAAAATTGGTACTTGGGGCTGGCGCTGTGGCATAGTAGGCTAAGCCTCTACCTGCAGTGCTAGCATCCCATATTTATTTTATTTATTAATATAAAATATTAAATATATATTTTATTAATTGAAAGAGTTACACAAAAAGAAGGAGAGGCAGAGAACAAGGTCTTCCATCCACTGGTTCACTTCTCAATTGGCGGCAACAGCTGGAGCTGTGCCCATCCAAAGCCAAGAGCCAGGATCTTCTTCCTGGTCTCCCACATGGGTGCAAGGGCCCAAGGGCTTGGGCCATCTTCCATTGCTTTCCCATAGCAGAGAGCTAGAGTGGAAGTGGAGCAGTTGGGACTCGAACCAGTGCCCATTTGGGATGCTGGCACTTCAGGCAGCGGCTTTACCAGCTATGCCACAGCGCTGGCCCCAGACTAGCATCCCTATGGGTGCCAGTTTGTGTCCCAGCTGCTCCACTTCCAATCCAGCTCTCTGCTATGGCCTGGGAAAGCAGCAGAAGTACTTGGGCCCTGCACCTGCATGGAAGACCTGGAAGAAGCTCCTGGCTTCAGATTGGCTCAGCTTTGGCCATTGCAGCCATTTAGGGAGTGAACCAGTAATGGAAAACCTTTCTCTGTCTCTCCCTCTCTCTGTCTGTAACTCTACCTTTCAAATAAATAAATGAAAAACACAGCATTTAAAAAAATTGGTACTTCATTCTTATGCAAATCTATGCTGTATATTTTTATTTTCAGTGCCCATTTTCAAGGTTAGATTTGGATGCACCCAAGCACATCCAAGTGACTAATTTATACTGAGTGAATACAGGAGTCAGGACTGAGGAGTGTGGGGTAGGAATGAGGCTTGGCCAGCTATTATCTGTGATCTGGGTAAACTGACGTCTCGGCATCTCCAGTTCTTTCCCAAAATTTATTTTATATATTAACCTTAAGTATTTCTCAGGACTGACGAGAAAATTCAGTGGTGATTGCAGTCATAGAGGGTACTGCAAGCTACAGATCCAAATATCTGTGAAAGTAGCTCTGAGAGGCACGAAGGAGCAGGAGCTAGGGAGGAAAAACGGTGGAAGCGGATGCTTACAGATCTTTCCACAGCAGAAGAGTCACTGAAGTGGCTCTTAGAATGCAAACGGCAAGCCATAACCAAAAGAACTCTAGCAGATAAAAAAAAAAAAAAAAAAAAAGTGGTGTGCATGCAATCGGAGGCCTCTTCATTCCAGACTTTGGTGAAGAAATAAAGATCAAAGGAAGGAGCAGGAGTGCAATCTGAACAGGGGCCGTGCACACCGGAAAGGCTGGCCCGGGGCGTGAACTGCAGGTGGCTGTGCCTCCGGGCAAGGCAGAGGGAAGTAGAATCTCCTGCATGGAGCAAATTGGGCCAAAGGAGACGAGAAGCTGAGGAAGGGTTGGAATGCCCATCGCAGAAGCGGGACCGCGTCTGAGGGTGTTGTGAGCAGCAGGGGGGTCTTCGCTGAGCACCCAACTCATGTTTGTGTCTTTCCAGAAAGTCATGTTTCCTTGATTATTCTAACCAAAACAGCAGCAGGAGTCACAGGTCTGAGGACTCCAAGGCACCCTGAGGTGACTGCCCTCTGGTAGTCCTAAGCGAGGGCAAACTTAGGTAAATGGCAAATTCTTAGCCTATTGGATTAACATTACATTAAGTTAATCATATAATCCGAGCAAGCAATGAAGCAATACACTGAATTCACAACCCCTCTTCTAAGAACATTAAGTAAAACAATCTGGGGCTAGCATTATGGCTTATAAGGTTAAGCTGCTGCTTCTGACACCAGCATTCCATATCAAAGTCCTGGCTGCTCCACTTCCAGCCCAGCTCCCCACTAATATGCCTGGGAAGGCAGCAGCAGGTGGCCCAAGTGCTTGGACCCATGCACCATGTGGGATACCTGGATGAAGTTCCAGGCTCCTGGCTTTGGCTTAACCCAGCCACAGATGTTGCAGCCATTTGGCAAGTGAACCAGCAGACAAAAGATATCTTTCTCCAACCACACTTCACCCCAGTCTCTCCTCCTCTCTGTCACTCTGCCTTTCAAATAAAATAAGCTTTCAAAAAAGATCTAAATTAACAATTTTTTTGGACAGGCAGAGTGGATAGTGAGAGAGAGAGAGAGAAAGGTCTTCCTTTTGCCATTGGTTCACCCTCCAATGGCTGCGATGGCTGGCGCACTGGGGCCGGCGCATCGCGCTGGTCCTAAGGCAGGAGCCAGGTGCTTCTCCTGGTCTCCCATGGGGTGCAGGGCCCAAGCACTTGGGCCATCCTCCACTGCCTTCCCGGGCCACAGCAGAGAGCTGGCCTGGAACAGGGGCAACTGGGACAGAATCTGGCGCCCCGACCGGGACTAGAACCCGGTATGCCGGTGCCGCAAGGCGGAGGATTAGCCTAGTGAGCCGTGGCGCCGGCCTAAATTAACAATTAGTAGTAATCACATCGAGGACAGCTGGTGGATTCAGGAGTTAGATGCAGAATGTGAAGGTAACCAATCAGTTGAAAGCACTGGGCAGATGCAGTGTGGCGGGCTGGTCCTGGCCAGTGGGTCTCGAGGTACAGGTGGAGGTTCCCTTCAGCTGCAGCAAGTGCTTCGTTCTCATCACGCATCCACAGCGCTCTGCTCTGGCCTTGGATTCAAAATGTTACGCAGCGCCATGGCACATGCCAGGTTACTGGGCCACATGCAGCTTCCTGAGACAAAGGTGTCTCACTTGCCTCACTGTCTGAAATTGGTCCTCTTTATGTGTGCTTTTCTCAAGGCTTCCAGTCTTTCCAGGAAATGCAGACATGAGTCTGCATAAATCCTGTTAATATAGTTTTATCTATGTTTGCAGATGCGGGCCTTAATTTCTAGAGTTGATACATTTTTCTATTTTTATGTAGTCATGCAATTCAAAACATCTTCCTTAAAAGCAAGTTCCAGATGCAAAATGGAGTTACATAGCGTAGGTTTTGTTAAAAAATTGTTTTATTTGAAAGGCAGAGGGAGAGAAAGAGAGGTCTTCCATCCATTGGTTTACTCGCCAAACCCAACAGCCAGGGCTCAGCCAGGCCAAAACCAGGAGCCAAGAACTCACTCCATCCTTGTCTCCCAGGTGTGTCGCAGAGACCCAACTACCTGAGCCATCACCTGCTCTTCCCAGGTTGTGCCCCAGCAGGAAGCTGCATTAGAAGAGTGCCAGGACTCAAACCCAGGTCCTCTGCTATGGGATGAAGGAGAATCCCAAGCTGGGTCTTAACCACTGTGCCAAACACCTGCCCCGGTTTGGTCCATTTTTGAAGTGCCCTACCCAGAAGGACACCAAGAAAGACCCAGACTTTGCCCTGGGGTCCCCCAACCCAGTGGAATTGCTAGCAATGGTCATGCTGCTTCCAGCTGGCTCCTGCTGGCCAGAGACCTGTGCAGTGTGGAGCCAGGGCCCAACTGCTCCAACACGATAAGGAGCCAGGAAGACCAGCCTGGGTGGAAGTGCCCCAGGGGGACTGGAGCAGGGAAGTGGCGGGGGGGGGGGGGGGGGGCTTGCAGCAGGAGAGGCTGGGGTGGGCTCTGTGGGAGTGCAGAGGGCAAGGGCTGCGGAGAGGGAGGGGAAAGGAAGCGCACTTGGGGTATGGACACGCATTCCTGACCAAGGGGAAAGGGAAGGTTCCCACTTGAAGCAACAAATGTTGGGAGTAATGAAAGAATCATGGGGCTGCTGATTTTTGCCAGCTTAAAGTGAGGAGGGCTCTGAGCTGTGGAAACAATGCAGGTGGGCTGTGTGGCTCCAGCAACCATAAAGCGGCAGCCCAGGTGGCCTTTGGGGCTGGGAGGAGTATTGTTTGGCTGAGCAAATAAAGGGAATGGACCCAGGCGGTATTTCTTGTGGACATATGAATGAGGCTACAAATCAAACTGCAGTGATTTGTAAACTCTGGAGCCTGCAAACTGTGGAGCTGATTACAGTTTACTAACGCTGGAGAACATTCCTGTTTCCCAACTGACCAAGACCAGGCTGGCTCCAGGTGATGCATGGCCAGGATTTTTTTTTTTTATACTCATTGAACCAAGTGGCAATGCTGACAAAGGCTTCCTTCCACATTTTTTAAAAAATGATAACCCTTACTTATTAAACTAGCATTTTTTACTTTTGAGAAAAACATTTAATTCTCTTTGAAAAGCAGACAGACACAAAGACAGAGACAGGCAGATAAGAAGGAAGCTGGGACTGGCGTGGCAGCCAGGACTGAAACCCAAGCACCCTGGATCTGGGGTGCAGGCGTCCCACCTGGTGTCTCAGCAGCTGCACAAATGGACAAATGGCTTGCCTCTTTTTTTTTTTTTTTTTTGTTAAACAGCATTTTATTTAAGACAATTTCAAACTTCCTAAGCTCGGAAGAAGCAAGCTTCAGAAGAAGACAAGCTTGTCCTGCAGGAAGTGAGTGTGGTCCCTGGCAGGGCTCCTCTGGCCGGCGCGGGGTACACATTGTACATTTAAAGCGTGATCTATGTGAAAGAGCGTCCAGGGCTAGGATCTGATTTACCTGGCTTCACGCGAATCATTAAGACTTTTTTTTCTTGTGTGTTCAGTCATTTATAGGACTTGGCTTCTCACATTTACTGTGAGTCAGTTCCTTAGGAATTTCTTTCTTGTTTTCTTGTATAGTCATTCAGTTATTCATTCTCTTTCTCCACCAATATTTGCTGAGCCCAATTACGACAGACCCAGGGGATTCTGTGGTGAGCGAGCCACACTCATGGCTTTAAGGAACTTAGCAGTCCACGGGGCTGGGAGCGCAGGTCAAGTGCAACGTGATCAAGTGTGACACAGGGTGTGCAGAGTGGGCTCTGGGGACACACAGGGGATGCACCTAACTCAGTTTGCGGTTGGCAGGGAAGAAAGAGAAAGCTCATGAGACCTGGAAGACACGGAGGAGTTGGCTAAGGATGGAGTGGGAGGGCAGGTTAGTTAGGAGACAGGTGGGGGAGATGCAAAGGTTTGTGGCTGGAAAAAGCCTGCCACGCGATTACTCTCCACTGAGGCACAGCCAGGTGACTGAAGAATGAAGTTGGAGCAGCAGGAACCAGGTCATAAGGCGCTGGATTAGCCACGTCAGGGAGCTTGGGTGCTGGGGACTGAGGTCAGGTTGTGCTCTCAGGGATAGTAAGTGAAAGCAAATTTCGAAGCGAGACAGAATGGAGATGCCACATCTGAATTCATATCTTGCAGGTGCAACCGCTGGCTGATCTCACTGCCAACTCCTTCACCCTCCTTTTGACCATGTCCATTTGCAAGGTGCAGTCATTCTTCACCCTGCCTACACAGTGGAATCACGTGGGGAGTATTTTTTTTTAAAAAAACAAGTGAGAGCCAGCGCCGCGGCTCACTAGGCTAATCCTCCGCCTAGCGGCGCCGGCACACCGGATTCTAGTCCCGGTTGGGGTGCTGGATTCTGTCCCGGTTGTTCCTCTTCCAGGCCAGCTCTCTGCTGTGGCCCGGGAGTGCAGTGGAGGATGGCCCAGGTGCTTGGGCCCTGCACCCCATGGGAGACCAGGAAAAGCACCTGGCTCCTGGCTCCTGCCATCGGATCAGCGCGGTGCGCCGGCCGCGGCGGCCATTGGAGGGTGAACCAACGGCAAAGGAAGACCTTTCTGTCTCTCTCTCTCACACTGTCCACTCTGCCTGTCAAAAAAATAAATTAAAAAAAAAAAAAAGAACCCCACTCCCAGATATTCTAATGTCACTGGCAAGGAGTTAGGACTACATGTCCACATTTTAAAGTTTTCTAATAGCAAGTATAAAGGAGGAGGAAGAGTGGGCATTTAGTCTAGTGGTTAAGATGCCCACCCCCCACATCAGAATTCCTGGGTTTGGGGCCGGCGCTGTGGCTCACTTGGTTAATCCTCTGCCTGCGGTGCCAGCATCCCATGTGGGCACCGGGTTCTAGTCCTGGTTGTTTCTCTTCCAGTCCAGCTCTCTGCTGTGGCCCGGGAAGGCAGTG
The DNA here is from genome assembly GCF_964237555.1 of Oryctolagus cuniculus. NCBI lineage: Eukaryota > Metazoa > Chordata > Mammalia > Lagomorpha > Leporidae > Oryctolagus > Oryctolagus cuniculus. The sequence continues at coordinate 51,271,174 of NC_091441.1, read as the reverse complement.
GAGGATGGCCCAAGTGCTTGGGCCCTGCACCCCCATGGGAGACCAGGAGGAAGCACCTGGCTCCTGGCTTCGGTTCAGCGCAGCACTGGCCGTAGTGGCCATTTGGGGGGTGAACCAATGGAAGGAAGACCTTTCTCTCTGTGTATCTCTCACTATCTATATCTCTACCTGTCAAAAAAAAAAAAAAAAAATTCCTGGGTTTGACTCCCAGTTCTGGCTCCTGACTCTAATTTCCTGCCAATGCAGACCCTAGGAACCAGCAGTGATAGCCCAAGTAATTGGGCTTCTGCCACCAACATGGGAAATATGATGGATTACAGTCCTGGCACCTGGCACTGAGCTCCAGCACTGGCCCTGCTACATCCATTGTGGGCACTTGGGGATAAGCCAGCAGATGGGAGCTCCCTGGCTCTCAAACAAATAAAAAATAATAATTAAAAGATGAATGGAGGCCGGCGCCGCGGCTCACTGGGTTCTAGTCCCGGTTGGGGCGCCGGATTCTGTCCCGGTTGCCCCCCTTCCAGGCCAGCTCTCTGCTGTGGCCTGGGAAGGCAGTGGAGGATGGCCCAAGTGCTTGGGCCCTGCACCCCATGGGAGACTAGGAGAAGCACCTGGCTCCTGCCTTCGGATCAGTGCGGTGCACTGGTCGCAGCGTGCCAGCCGCGGCGGCCATTGGAGGGTGAACCAACGGCAAAGGAAGACCTTTCTCTCTGTCTCTCTCTCTCTCACTGTCCACTCTGCCTGTCAAAAAAATAAATTAAAAAAAAGAGACTAAAGAGGAGCAATCACCATCATTAGCTTGAGATGTTCTCATTCTTTCCCACTGAACCGTCATAGCACTCTCTTCAAAAGTCCTTAACACTTTCAGAAGTGAAGGATCTTCAAGATGAGCTGGTTCAGCTTTCTGTTCTACAAATGTAGAAAGAGCACCAGCTACGTAACACTTCAGGCTCCACCGTTGGCGAGACATGAAGCTCCCTCTAAGCCCTGCCACGCTGCCCCCGGGGAAATGCAGAGAAGCATCCCATTCAAGCCCACTGAGAACAACTGCTCTCCTTATTGAACAGTAAAATGTGCCAAAGGGCAGGTTGGCTGTCTTATGGGCTTTGTTTCATTTAGTTTTCAAAAACTTTTAAAATTATTTGAGAGGCAGAGAGACAACGAACACCAGAGTGCCTGTCTGCTGGTTCACTCTCCAAATGCCCAACACTGCCAGACCTGGACCAGGCCAAAGTCAAGAGCCATGCACTTGGGCCGGCGCCGCGGCTCAATAGGCTAATCCTCTGCCTGCGGTGCTGGCACCCCGGGTTCTAGTCCTGGTTGGGGCGCCGGATTCTGTCCCGGTTGCCCCTTTTCCAGGCCAGCTCCCTGCTGTGGCCAGGGAGTGCAGTGGAGGATGGCCCAAGTCCTTGGGCCCTGCACCCCATGGGAGACCAGAAGCACCTGGCTCCTGCCATTGGATCAGTGCGGTGCGCCGGCCACGGTGGCCACTGGAGGGTGAACCAGCGGCAAAAGAAGACCTTTCTTTGTCTCTCGTCTCTCTCACTGTCCACTCTGTCAAAAAAAAAAAAAAAAAAAAAAAAAGCCACTCAGTCCAGGTCTCCCACACACGTGGCAGGGATCCAAGCACTCAGTCCATCAATTGCTGCCTCCCAGGGTGCACATCAGCAGGAAGCTGGCTTGGAAGCAGAGTAGCTGGGACTTACACCAGGTGCTTTTATAGGAGTTACCAGTGTCTCAACTGCAGTCTCAACTGCTAGGACAAATGCCTGCTCGTCATTTAACCTTTACAATGATCCAGTGAGGTGGCCTTACTGTTGTCATTTCACAGATGAGACCGGTCACTTGGCCAAGGGAACACAGCTTTTAAATGTGATGCAGCCTAGCTTCCAGCCCAGGTCTGAATTTAAAGCCTGTTTTCTTGACCACTACATATATTGCTTTTTCATTTATAATTAAAAGGGGGAAAAAAAAACTTGAACAACCTCCCTTGGGAAATGTACAATTATTAGAGTTAATAGAGTTTGCTAATGTTCCATATTATTCCAAGAAGCTTTGATTAGCATCAGTTTCATAGGAAGGTTGTATTAGCTTTTTGTTCCTGAACTAAAATACCCAACAGGAGCTTTATTTCAGCTTACAGTCTGGAGGGTCACAGGATCAGGTGGCCCCATTAGTGTGGCATCTGGTAGAGACTGGCAGTGGTCATCTGCAGAGTCAGGAAGCAGAGGGCAGCTGGGCCAAGGGAGGTTTAAATAACCAATGCTCTCCTGGGAACTACCTTTCAAGTGCAAGCCCTAGTGACCTTGAGACCTACCACTGGTCCCACCTCCCAGCTGTCATAATTAGATCAATTCTCCACCCTAATCCATCGACCATTAGCATTAATCCTTTCACTTTTTTTTAAAAGATTTTCCTTGAAAGAGTTACACAGAGAAAGGAGAGGCAGAGAGAGAGATCTTCCATCCACTGGTTCACTCCCCAATTGGCCGCAATGGCTGGAGCTGCACTGATCTGAAGCCAGGAGCTTCTTCTGGGTCTCCCATGCAAGTGCAGGGGCCCAAGGGCCTGGGCCATCCTCTTCTGCTTTCCCAGGCCATAGCAGAGAGCTGGATAGGAAGTGGGGCAGCTGGGACTCGAACTGGCGCCCACATGGGATGCTGGCACTGCAGGTGGCAGCCTTACCCACTATGCCACAGCACTGGCCCCTAATCCTTTAACTCTTAACATAAATTGTTGGGATGTGTCTGCATGAGTTTGAGGAGCCAAGTCCTTCACAGTCTGTAACAAAACCTAATTCACTTAACAGCTGAGATACACAAAGCTGGAGCTTGGGGAACTTGATCTAGTTGTGGTCAGGGAAAATACTGGTATCCTGAGAAGATATCCTATATGTAACCAAATCAAACCAAACCAAAAGCCAAACCAGACACGCCAAGAATTTGAGGTTAATTCCAAACTGTTAATACAGGGGCTGGCATCATGACACAGTGTGCTAAGCTGCTGCCTGCAACACTGGCATCCCACATGGGACTGTCAGTTTGAGTCTGGGTTGCTCAGCTTTCAATTCAGCTCCCTGCCAACACACCTGGGAAAGCAGCAGAAGATGGCCCAAGTGCTTGGGCCCCTGCTACCCGGGGGGAAGCCCAGATAGGGTTGCAGGCTACTGGCATCAACCTGGCCCAACTCCAGCTGTTATGGCCATTTGGGGAAGGAACCAGCAGAAGATCTAACTCTGCCTTTTGGATCATTCAATCAATCTTCAAAACAAAACAAGATCTGTTGATACAACTATGAAGAGGCAAAAAAGAGGTATGAGAGAGTAAGAACTCTCAAGTAGTACACATGAAGTTCCAACCTCATGGACCTTTCGGCTCTGGTTCCATTATGATGACCTTGTATATCTTCTTGACAAACTTGTATAGAATCCATTGTTTGGAGAGGTTTCCAACCCTTCTAAGACCACCTTCTGTCTCTTCCTTCCTACACCCTAACCCTATCCTTCCCACACTACCTGGTGAACATGGGATCATACCAAGCACCATTACACATAACTCGATACCAGGCCCTGCTATCCAAGGGCCAAGAGGGCCAATCCTTTCAGCTCTCCACCGCCACTCCCTGCGCTGCACACGGATTCCTGAGTGAGGGGTCATTTGTAGTTGCTGACTTGCCCAGAGAGGATGGAGAAGATTCTGCTTAGGGTTGGATCTGGGGAATGAAGTGCAAAGATGAGCCAAGGGTAAAGAGGGTGAGACCAGGACAAGACACGAGTTGGGCCGTTTTACCTACTTGCTCTCTGTTACCAAGAAATTCCTTTGTTCTCCGCCACTGGGCTTCTGAGCCATGGAAACTATGGTTTGTAATTGAGGAAAAGATTCATTTAGTCTCTGGCCCAGATTTATTTTGCTGGCTAAGAGATTTACAGGCAATTTCCGTGACCTTTTTAGCACTTGGAGATATTTTTAAATTATAAAAGGAAAAAGTGCTACCCACGCGTTGTTAAGAACTGGGAAAGCATGGCAGGTGAACAAGCAGTGAAACAGAAAAGCAATCTGCCATAAGTCCCCGTCCCCCACTCGGGAGGGCATTACTTAGAAAATCCCCTGTAACAAGTCATTTTCTATTGAACTACTTTGTTCTCAGAAGCACCTGTAGTTTCTGAAAACAAACCTCTAAATAATGTCTGCCAGCTAGGATTTCCAAACAAGTTTCTGCCCTAATACTGGAAACCAAAGCAGATGGCAAGTGGGGAAGAGGGCTGGGTGGAGCTGAGCATGCTTGTGCGAGTGCTGGTGTGTGAGAGCGCTACCGCCCACAGAACCTGGTTTCAGGACAGCAGGGAGGGAAGGAGCCGTGGACAGAGCAGTGTTGCTACCAAAGGGGCTCTCTGCGGGGTTTCTGCGGAGAGGAGAGAAGAAGGAAATGGAAACGGTGTGAGAGGAAAGAAAGGGAAATGCTACAGTAATGTCTGAAACTTCTACGTGGGCACTTGGGATTATATTCTCTCCATGTTTGCACTTATTTTTATGTTTTAAAAATCTTATTTTGATTTATTTGAAAGGCAAAGGGACAGAGACTAACAGATCTCTCATCTGCTGGTTTATTCCCCAGATGCCTTCAGTAGCTGGGGCTGGGCCAGGTTCAAGCCAGGAGCCTGGAACTCAGTCTGGGTCTCCCACGGTTGGTGACAGAAACCCAAGTACTTCAACCATCACCACTGCCTCCCAGAGAGCACATTAGCAGGAAGCTGGAATTGAAAGTGGAGCCATGGGGCTGGAGCTGTGGCGTATGTGGGTAAAGCCGCCGCCTGTAGTGCTGGCATCCCATATGGGCGCTGCTTTGAATCCGGCTGCTCCACTTTCGATCCGGCTCTCTGCTGTGGCCTGGGAAAGCAGTAGAAGATGGCCCCCAAGTCCGTGGGCCCCTGTACCCATGTGGGAGACCTGGAAGAAGCTCCTGGCTCCTGGCTCTGGCTGTTGCGGCCATATGGGGAGTGAACCAGTGGATGGAAGAACTCTTTCTCTCTCTCTCTCTGCCTCTCTTTCTCTCTCTGTGTAACTCTTTCAAATAAATAAATCTTTAAAAGAAGAAAAGTGGAGCCACAGCTTGAACCTACTCATTCTGACACGGATGTGGGTGCCCCAGCAATGTCGTAACTACTGCAAACACATCCCTTTGCATTTAGCTTTAAACGTCTGTACTAAAGTTTTTTCTTAAAAAAAAAGTAACGTTGGACATTACAATGTAAAAAAAATCACTATTTTACCAATCTGAATGCATGATCACAAGCAGCATTTGGTTAGCCTGAAGTAGTATCATGTTTAGAAAAATCCTAGCACTAGTCTGCTACTGTTTCTAGACTTAGGAAGTTTCATCTATATTTCATGCATACAGATAAAAATTAATTCACAGCTGGTTATGGATGGGGATAGAAGGAATTTAAGAGGAGGGAGAAAATACCTTCTAAGTAAAAACAAGCAAAACAAATTGCATCTAGTGAAGGGGAAATAATATCTCCAGTAGCAGTTCCCTGAGGCAGCATCATTTTCTTAGATGATACATAGAACCCAAGAAAGCAGCACAGAAGGAAGGCAGGTTTAAGATAAAGGAAAAATCACCTGTGGCCACACTGATGGCTCAGAGGCAGCTCCCGGCCACAGGGCATTGCTTAACCTCCAGGAAGCCCAAGAGTTCTCCCGTGACTCTTTGGCTAAATGTTTTTTAAAAAATTAAAGCAGGTTACACTGACCATACTCTGTGAAAAATGCAGTAGGATGAACCTGATTTTTAAAAAGCCCACCAGCATTCACCAAGATCGGTGTTCTATTTCTGCACTTACTGAACGTCTTGCACGAATGCCTCCATGTTCCCAGTGCTCTGCTGGACCTTTTAAACTGAGCACCATGCAGTCTCACTGGGTGCACTGGAAGCACAGGGGACAGCATCCCAGCTGGGCCATGCAGGGAGGGCTTCCTGCAAGAGGCATGGCCTGTGCAGGGTTTTAAGGTATCCTCAGGACTAAAAAAAGCCACACAGGGTGGAGGCTGCTTTATGGCCAAGTAGGCAAGGCTGCCACTTGCAATGCCAGCATTTCATGTCTGATTCTTGGTTCCAGTCCCGGCTGCTCAGCTTCTGATCCAGCTCCCTGCTAATGCACCTGGGAAGGCACTGGGTGATGGCCTAAGTGCTTGATCCCCTGCATCCACGTGGGAGACCCAGATATGGAGTTCCTGGCTCCTGGCTTCAGGATAGCCCAACGCTGGCTGTTGAGGCCGTTTGGGGATTGAATCAACACATGGAAGGTGTCTGTCTGTCTCTCTCTCTTTCCATCACTCTGCCTTTCAAACAAAGAACTCTTAAAAAAGAAAAAGCACACAGGGAATAGGAGAAGAGGTTTCAGCCAGAGAAGTCGACTTGGTGACAAGCAAGAACAAGAAGTGTGAGGTGAGCACACAGCAAGCCAGGAAGATGGAGCAGGTGCCAACATTCACCAGAGCCTCAACACAGCACCTCAGTCAGGTCCTGGGAGCCCTGACACCTTCAGCACTAAGACTCATAGACCCAGGCTTGAAATCTGGCTTTACCATCTTTCAGACCAGATCCTTTTGAGTTTTGATTTCTTCATCTGAGAAATGGGATGATACCTAGCTTGAAGAATTCTTAGGGGGAACACTTTATCTGTTTTATGGAATGAAGTGTTGTCTAGTCCTGGAATGAAAAATGGAGCCATAGGGTGAGCCTTTGGCCTAGTGGTTAAGGTGCCCGTGTTCCACATTGGAGTACCTGGGTTCAATTCCCAGATCCAGCCCGACTCCAGCTTCCTGTCTATGCAGACCCTTGAAGGCAGTGGTGATGGCTCAAATAATTGGATCCCTGCCACCCATGTAGGGGATCTGGATTGAGCTCCTGGCTCCTGGCTTTGGCTTTAACCCAGCCCTGGCCATTGTGGGCATTTTGGGAGTGCATCAGTAGTTGGGAGAGCTCTCTTTGTCTCTGAAATAAATAATTTTTAACAAGCCAATTAAGAGGGGCTGGCGCTGTGGCGTAGCAGGTAAAGCCACCGCCTGCAATGCTCGCATCCCATATGGGCGCTGGTTTGAGTCCCGGCTTCTCCACTTCTGATCCAGCTCTCTGCTTTGGCCTGGGGAAGCAGTACAAGATGGCCCAAATCCTTGGGCCCCTGCATCCGCATGGTAAGACCTGGAGGAAGCTCCTGGCTCCTGATTGGCGCAGTTCTGGCCATTGAGGCCAAAACTGGGGAGTGAACCAGCGGATGGAAGATCTCTCCCTCTGCCTTTCCCCTCTGTGTAACTTTCTCTGTGACTTTCAAATAAATAAATCTTTTTTAAAAAAAAGCCAATTAAGGTCATTAAAAAGAATTCTCATGAGCAGTAGGAGCTGGTAAGACTTACGTTAACTGAGTGTTACTTACACACAAGGTATGGTACTGGGTCTTTAAAATTCTAGGAGACTCGCACGGTTATCCCCACTTTACGGGTGAAGACACTGCGACCAGCTAAGAAACAACAAAGCCTGGGCTCACCACGAGGCAACTGGATTGCAGGGCCCAGCTTGGACCCACTTCCCTACTGCTCAGGGGTCATGCTCCCGGGCACAGCTCTGTGCCTGCCTGGCACGGGCTCGGTAAGTGTTGACACACGCTCATTCTTAGGGGCCTCTGTGGATGCCACACAAGGTCCTGACTGTATGTAAGAGCCCATTGTGCAGCTTGAGTCGGAAGAAAACTTTTAAGATTACCTGGCTTGCTCAAACCATGAGCAAGTGTCTGTTTAAAATTTCTAAGGCAAACAGCTATTTTTCTAAGCTCAGTCCAGGATCAGGTCACCATCAGCTCCCCAGGAAGCCCGGCTGTCCAGGTTCTCTGTTGCTCTTCCTTTGGGGCAGACAAGCAGGGCCCCAGCTCACCTGCACCCTCCTCCTGACAGGCTGCTGTCCATTTGGAGCACCTTCTGGCACCTTCCTTTGTTTTTTCTCTCCATTTAAAACTCCAGAGTAGGTTTTCCATTTTTACACTAACAGTTACTATTCAGAGAAAACAAATACTGTGGTAGCTCACATCTCCTGAGAGTCAGTGTTGGGCACTAGGCTACAAGCGTCCCAGATGGTCTGATTCGATCCTCACCACAGCTCCAGAGATTTGCAGGTAGTAACTGATTTTCCCAAGGAAGACCCTAAGGCATGTAGCCATCAGGTAACTCACAGAGGGCTCCCAAGCTCTGCAGCCTACTATCCCCCCGGCACGTGAGGGCCAGCCCATCCTCTTCACCATCCCTGACTCCCAGCGGCCATCTGGGGACTTCCAGGCCTGACCCTGCTCTGGCACCTCCTGCCACTCTGTCTTCATCGTGCAGGTGCACTTCAGTTTTCTCGTTGCACAGCAAACTCTTCTGCATGTTCCCGATGAACGGAGTCTGTGTTTCAGAGTCCGTCCGTATTCCTGGGCTACTGTGGGGGCAGTGCCTTCCTGGGTGAGTCACAGTGTTGATTCTTCCCTCTGCGTCTCTGGGAGGTGGGACAGGCTCTAGGTCGTGACCGCCGCTGTCCAGGTGGCTTCCTCTCCCTGCTGGTCTCTGACTATCAAGAACAGGGATGGAATGGAGTCTGCCCCACTTCCTTTGGTGTTTCACCACTCCAGACGGTTGGAATTCACTTACAATATGTCATAGACGTCACTTCAAATTCATGCATCACGATAATGATGTGAAACTATGAGAGGACAATGGCCAAGCCAGCTACTGCTACTTTCAACTTAACAATTTTTCCCATTTGTAGTAGTGCCAGCAAAACAGCAGCTTACCATGAAAGCATTTAAATATTTTGCTGCATATCTGAGTGAAAAACCAGATGCTCAACAATGCTCAATAAAAAAATAAGAAAATATATATACACGTTTCCTAGAAACTAGGTGAATGTTTTTTGAACACTTAACAGAAGATGTATGGAAGGAAATAAATGATCTTACTTGACTCCTTCATATTCCTGGCTCATTCCTCTTACACACACACACTCACTTCATTAATGAAATAGCAACACCATGTCATTCAAAAGTGTTCTGAAAGGTGGTTGGATGAATAAAAATGAAGACATTATGCTGTCATTGTATGCCTTTAGGGTGCCTTTAAAATACATTCAGAAATATTTTCCCACTGCTGGCAAAGCCAAGGAGAGATCTAGCCTCTGGACTGTGAGTGACCTTCTTTAAACCAAGGAAAGAAGAGCTGAAATTTGGTTGAGTTCTATTTACATGGCTTCAAACATAAATATTTTTTGATAATGTATCAGAGATTGCCATCACACAGTAATCTTTCTATAATGTTTTAACTGCTTCTTCAAATCATAACGGGGGGCCGGTGCTATGGAATAGTGGGTTAAAGCCCCGGCCTGCAGTGCTGGCATCCCATATGGGCGCCAGTTTGAGTCCTGGCTGCTCCACTTCTGCTCCAGCTCTCTGCTGTGGCCTGGGAAAGCAGTGGAAGATAGCCCAAGTCCTTGGCCCCTGCACCTGTGTGGGAGACCTGGAAGAAGCTCCTGGCTTTGCGTCAGTTCAGCTCTGGCTGTTAAGGTCATCTGAGGAACGAGGCAGTAGATGGAAGACCCCTCTCTCTCTGGCTCTACCTCTCTGTAACTCTTCTTCAAGTAAATCTTTTTTAAAAAATCACAATGGGCAAAATGCTTGTTGGGTTCTATATCAAGTTTAAGGTTTCTAATTCATGTCGCAAGTTTACGTAAATGGTCACCAAATCAAAATGACATATGAAAAATGTTAAGTTTGTGTCCACTCCTGCTTCAAAGATGACCCTTGAAGGTGTCTGGCTGGGAACTACCCAGGGTGGCTGCTGACAGCACTCCGCCCTGGCCTGCACCATGGCCGTCAATCCATGGTCTACAGGAGTACGTCTTGTGCAACCGCCTGCGCCCTTCTGGGCTGGGGCTTAGTTTATCATAGTTCAAGAATTTACCCAGGAGCACCAAGCCAGTCCTTAGGCATAATAGGTGACAGGCGTATCTGTCAAGATATTTCTCTCTCTTCCTTCCAACAAGAAACAGAACCAAGCCCTAAACTGCAAATTGCAGGGGTGGAGAACTTTTTTTTTTGCCAAGGGCAATTCTGGATATGTATAAGATCACTCATGGGCCATACAAAATGATCAACTTAAAAAATGAGCCTGCTACAGATTTCTTGAATTTCGAGTCCCACCTGTGCTGCCTGGGCAGGGCCACACCAATGATGTCACAGGCTTCACATGGCCTGTGGATCAGATGTTCCCACCCCCGATTTAAAGACATAAAAGTTTAAAAATTTCTCATTTTTCTCTGCCTTTTCAGATGATCATATATAGAAGTTGAAAAGTTGTAGATTTTTGCTCCCATTTTTTCCTGCATCTCGTTGTACCTCTAATTTTTCATCCAAAGGCCTGAGTGAGAAACTCTCTTGCTAGGTTTTAAAATCTGCATAAATAGATTACAAATGGGATCTGCAAGAGCCTGGCACGTTGTATACTTGGAAATACAAACTGCAGCTTCACTGTTCAACTTTTCTAATCATCACAGACATCCCAACATCCCAGTCAGGAAGAACAGAGGAGGAAGTTAATTTAACATGGTTCCCTAAATTTCCTTGATTACTGCAACCTTTATTCCAGTGCATTTTACTGCCTGAAACAACTTTTTTCAGAATTCCACCCTGACGCCATCCTGTTTCTTCTGCAACTTATCATCCACGTGCTGACACTTTAATGAGGCACTTTCCTTACGGATCAGTGGGATACACTTAAAAGATCATCCTTGTTTTCCTTTTATATTGACTGTGTTGCTTTAAGACCAGAGGTGTTTTCATTTTGCAGGTGAGCTGGGAGCTGTTTGTAAAAGATCAATTTTGGGAGGGGTAGAAGAGGCCTTACCAAGCCTAATGAGGTGGGTGGGAGTCCTGGAAGTCATTCCGCTCTAATCAGAGAAACTTGTTTGGACAAAATCGGATTCACCTTTGGGTTGGGAAGCCCTCCCAGCCTGGCCTTGCCCCACACTGTTTGAAAGCGGCATTAGCTGTTATGCACAGCTGTAATGTACCTCCCGAATATGGAGAACACAGTAAGAAAAGTTACACCCAAGCAAAAATAATCATTACCACAAAAAAGATGAACAGCCAAGTCGTTACGACGTGACCCCATACAAGAAGCCACTCTCTGGGGCTGGCGCCGTGGCTCACTTGGTTAATCCTCCGCCTGTGGCACCGGCATCCCATACGGGCACCGGGTTCTAGTCCCGATTGCTCCTCTTCCAGTCCAGCTCTCTGCTGTGGCCCGGGAGGGCAGTGGAGGATGGCCCAGGTACTTGGGCCACTGCACCCGTGTGGGAGACCAGGAGGAAGCTCCTGGCTTCGGATCGGCACAGCGCCAACTATAGCGGCTATTTGAGGGTTAAACCAATGGAAGGAGGACCTTTGTCTCTGTCTCTCTCACTGTCTATAACTCTACCTGTCAAAAAAAAAGCCACTCTCCAATGAGTGCCCTCACTGCTGACAATGTATCTGCGATAGGTTCACACAGTCCAGCAAAGACAAGAGTTCAAAATGTTTGAGGAAAAGTGGAATTAAAAGGTGTAGACTTGTTCTCAGCACAAGTTCTATCAAGTCTAAAATGCTGGGGCTGGGTAAGCTGCCACCTACAATACCGGCATCCCATATGAGTTCTGGCTACTCCTTTTCTGATCTAGTTCCCTGCGAATGGCCTGGGAAAGCAGTAGAAGATGGCCCAAGTAATTGTGCTCCTGCCACCCACATGGGAGGCCTGTGTTTTCAACAAAGAATAAGTGGAATTTGCATAGGTGACTTATTCATGATAACAGACTAGCTGTCTGGGAGATGTGGTGGGCTGGGTCTTCTATGAACAGATGTTCATCCACAGACAGCCTTGATGTGTTCAGTGGACCGCTGAAAGTGCTGCCATACGACCCAAGGAGGTTTAGGTCTTTTTAAAGCACTCAAGGTTTAAATTTTAACAATTAAAATTTTTTTGGTTGTGATTCTTCTGCATGAGATAAGCTTGAAAGCATCTTGCAAGGGCTGGTGTCACGGTATAGTGGGTAAAGCTGCCAACTGCGATGCCGACATCCCATACAGGCACCAGCTCGAGAATTGTCTGATTCACTTCTGATCCCGCTCCCAGCTAATGTGCCTGGGAAACCAGCAGGAAGATGGCCCAAATGCTTGGGTCCCTGCACCCATATGGAGACCTGGAAGAGGCTCCTGGCTTTGGCCAGGCACAATCCCAGCTGTTGTGGCCATTTAGGGAGTGAATCAGCAGATGGAAGATCTCTTCTCCCCTTACCACCCTCCTACCCTGTAACTCTGCCTTTCAAATAAATAAATCTTTAAAAAAAAAAAAACTAAAAAAAAAAGCAACGAGATGCAGCACAGTCACGGTGTCCTTCCTGACCAAGGGGTGCTTCCCCATCGATACAAAGAGATTTCAGATCTACAGGAAGTGATCATGACATCAGATCTGTGCGGTAGACACAAGAATTGGGTCGAGAGGCTGTAACCGTCCCTGCCATCAAACCTCTCTACACGGCCAAAATGTAGTCTGTAGTTTGGAAGTCCACCTAAAATTGGATCTTGGTCCACATTTTCCACAAGCAAGCTCGCGCATGAAGTCCTAAGCCAGAAGTAGGGTTCTGTGGTGGAGAGGAATCACAGGGTGAAGGAGCCAAGGTCTGCCCCTGAAAAGAGGCATGAAATTCACACGCTGCGCCACAGGAAATGATATTTAAACTCTGAAGCCCTCTTGCGAAACTGTTCTTCAGAACGCAATAAAATGAGGCCATTTTCCACAAATCAACCTTGTAAGAGCTTACTGGAACCTTCCACGAAATACCTACAAGTTAATTTTCCAAACAATAGATCACATGGTTTAATATTATAAATCTTTCTTCTTATATAATGCAGGGGAAAACATAAAAAATATGATTTAAGAAAACAGCAAAAATGAACTTGGCATTGCTCAGTGACACAGATCAAAAACGAACACAGTGAGTATGACTTTAAGCAGCCTGATCCTGCCAGCATCAGTAAGCAAAGCCTTGCTTTACCAGCCTGTCTCCTGCCACCTCACAGTTCAGCCTGTTGACACATTTACATCTCCCCACGCCTCTGTGGACCCAGTGCCTAAGCCCTGAGATACAGGTGGATAACCTGGGGGTTTATTATAAACGGAAGATTTGAGGCAGTCATTTAGCCTAGTGGTTAAGACACCTGTGGCTCATTCCAGAGGCCTGGACTTGATAACCACCCCTGACCCCTGGCCCCAGCTACCTGCTAAGCACACCCTGGGAGGCGCGGATGATGGCTCCAGTGATTGGGCTCCTGTCACTCATGTGGGAGACCAGGATTGAGATTCCAACTTCCAGCTTTGGCCTGGCCCAGCCCCAGCTGTTGAAGGCATTAGGAGCGAACCAAAGGATGGGAGCATGCTAGCTTGCTCTCTCTGCCTGTCAAATTAATTAAAACAGCAACAACAAGAAAAAAGCGGAAGATTTACCTCACATTCTGAGAGATGCAGATTAAATAGCTGCAGCCCAGGAATCTGCATTTTTCAAGCACCTCCTCCCCACCATGACTCTGATGTGAGGCGTTAGCAGGGAGAAAGCATTTCATTTTTTTTTTTTTAGAAGGAAATTGTCTTTTTTTTTTTTTTTTATTTGAAAGTCAAGATTACAGAGAGAGTAGAGGCAGAGAAAGAGGTCTTCCATCCGATGGTTTACTCCCTATTTGGCCACAACGGCCAGAGCTACACCGATCCGAAGCCAGGAGCTTCTTCCAGGTCTCCCACGCAGGTGCAGGGGCCCAAGGGCTTGCGCCATCTTTTACTGCTATTCCAGACCATAGCAGAGAGCTGGATTGGAAGAGGAGCAGCCGGGACTAGAACTGGTGCCCATATGGGATGCTGGCGCTCCAGGCCAGGACATTAACCCGCAGGGCCACGGCGCCGGACCCTGGGGAGAAAGCATTTCAAAATGCTGGGGTCACCCTAGCTCATTACTTTCCCTAGGTTAGCGAGGCAAGAAAACCCCTTTCTGATTTATGCCTTGAAGAAAAAAGGATATAAATCTTTGCTTCCCATATTGCATGAGGGCTCCTAAGTCCTAAGGTCATTCTAGCACCTGCTGATTCCCAGGGTTTCATCTTCATGACACAGCAGCCTCTTTTGGTGACTGAGTTTCTCCTGGTCATAGAGAGAAATGCTAAGGAAAATTCAGTTTGTTTTTTTTTTTTTTTTTTTTTTTTTTTTTACAGGCAGAGTGGACAGTGAGAGAGAGACAGAGAGAAAGGTCTTCCTTTGCCGTTGGTTCACCTTCCAATGGCCTCCGCGGCCGGCGTGCTGTGCTGATCCGATGGCAGGAGCCAGGTACTTCTCCTGGTCTCCCATGGGGTGCAGGGTCCAAGTACTGGGGCCATCCTCCACTGCACTCCCTGGCCACAGCAGAGAGCTGGCCTGGAAGAGGGGCAACCGGGACAGAATCCAGCGCCCCGACCGGGACTAGAACCCGGTGTGCCGGCGCCGCAAGGTGGAGGATTAGCCTAGTGAGCCGCGACGCCGGCCAAAAATTCAGTTTTCAAATACATCTCAAGCCTTTGCTATGCACCAGGCATGGCATGCAAGGCACTGGGGGCTCTACTATTTGTTTAAAAATCCAAGGCACAGGTTTAGAGAGCATATTATTTTAAAAATGAAGTTTTAAAAAGTTTCCCAACTCGTGTGGGGTGTGTACATGCAGGTTTTGTGCAGACACAGTGCGAGCCTTGGGCGAGTTCTGCTGCACCAGTGAGACACTCGGGCCTACGGCTTCAACAGCAACAGGTAGGGAGGGCGCAGGGAAGGGGGTGACTTGCACACGTACCCAGACACTTTGCACCTGAAGAGCAGCCCTCAGTGCCCTGTGCTGTCCAGGACACCATTCCTTCCAGTGTACACTGTGCGAGGGTCAAAGCTGGTCACCAAGGATTCTGTTAAGGATTTTCTCTCTAAACAGACAATCACCCAGCCATTAGTGTGTGCCAAGGCCACTGGCCACGGCCAGCTTTGTCCCTTGCTGCAGGCACACCTGTATACCAGACACGGGGGGCTTAAAAACTGAACTTCCAGAAAACCATAAAAACAAGACTCATCGATCCCACTGTCCAGTCTAACGCAGTGCTTTTCAAGCTTTTTAAAGCTGTGACACATATAGAAAGTGACAGTGCTGAGTGAAGGCTGATCATAGCATGAAGGGGCTGGCCTGGAAGCTCTGGGCGCCTCGGGGGCTGAGGGCTCAGCGCGTGCAGCAGTGCCCCACCCTCACCCAGCAGCTCTCTTCCAGTAGATAAGCAAAGACCACCTTGAGGATGAAGTGGCTTGAAACAGTGAGATGGCCTGCCCCTGGGCTAACGCCCGCTGTTGGAACACCATTCTGAAAGTGAAACAATGGACTATGCTATGGCTTGAGTATGGTTTGTCCCCTGAAGTTGCAGGTGCTGGAAGCTTCGTCCCCAGTGTAATAGCACTGAGAGATGGTGGGACCTTTAGGGGGATCCACGCAGGGCCTGGGTTAGGTTCTCTGGGGGACAGGATTAGGTCTTGTGAATGAGTTAGGTCTTGCAGAAGTGAATGCGTTCTCACAAGAGAAGGAGGTTATAAAGCAAGCCTGGCATCGCCCCTCAGCTTTCTTGCCGCGGGAGCTCTCCCGCACGTGCATCCATGTCCCTTCCATGTTCCTGCCGTGCATGAAGCAGCATGTGGCCCTCACTGGAGGCTTCAGAAGACGCTCTTGGGCCCGCAGTCTGTGAGCTAGGCCTCTGTATCAATTTCTTAGCCCTAGTTACAGCAATGGACAGTGGACTAATACAGACTACGTGGCTGAACAGAGGAGGCATCATCAAAAACCCCAGGCTCAGGCCCTGCCCAAGACCCATAAAACTAGAATCTTCAGGAGCAGCACCAGGCAGTTTTCCTTTTTAAGATTTTAACTTGCTGGGGCCAGTACTGTGGCAGAGCGAGTGGGGCCACTGCCTGCAGTGTTGACATCCCATAGGGGAGCCAGTTTGTGTCCCGGCTGCTCCACTTCTGATCCAGCTTTCTGCTAATGTGTCTGGGAAGGCAGCAGAGGATGGCCCAAGTCCTTGGGCCTCTGCACCCATGTGGGAGACCTGGAGGAGGCTCCTGGCTCCTGGCTTCGGATCAGCACAGCTGCAGCCATTTGGGTAGTAAGCCAGCAGATGGAAGATATCTCTCTCTTTCTCCTCTCTCTCTCTCTCCTCTCTCTCTGCTTCTGCCTTTGCTGCTCTGTAACTCTGCCTTTCGAATAAAATTTTTTTTAAAGATTTTAACTTGTGGGGTTAGCATTGTGACACAATAGGTTAAGATGCCACCTATGACACCAGTATCCCATGGGGTGCCAATTTGAGCCCCGGCCACTCTGCTTCTGACCCAGCTCCCTGCTAATAAGCATAGAAGGCAGTGGATGATAACCCTAGTACTTGGGTCCCTGTCATCACATGGGAGACCTAGATGGAGTTTCTCACTTCGGGCTTTAGCCTGTCCCAGCCCCAACTGTTGTGGGCATTTGGGGAGTGAACTAGCAGATGGAAGATCTCTCTTTGTGTCTCTCTCTGTCCCTGTCACTCTGCCTTTCCAAGAAAAATAAATCTTTTATTTATTTATTTTTATTTGACAGGCAGAGTTATAGACAGTGACAGAGAAAGACAGAGAGAAAGGTCCTCCTTCTGTTGGTTCACTCCCCAAATGGCTGGGCCACATGGAAACCAGGAGCCAGGAGCTTCTTCCAGGTCTCTCATGTGGGAGCAGGGGCCCAAGGACTTGGGCCATCCTCCACTGCTTTTGCAGGTGCAGTAGCAAGGAGCTGGATTGGAAGTGGAGTAGCTGGGGGATTGAACTGGTGCCCGTATGAGTGCTTGCACAGGCAGCAGCTTTACCCACTGCATCACAATTCCGGCCACGATTTATTTATTTATTTTTAAGATTTATTTTTATTTATTTGAAAGGCAGAGAGAGAGCGCATGCAACAATCTTCCATCTGCTTGTTCACTTTCAAATGACCAGGGTTGGATCAAGACGAAGCCAGGAGCCTGGAACTCCTTCCAAGTCTCCCATGTGGGTGCAGAGGCCCAAATACTTGGGCCCTCTTCCACCACTTTCCCAGGAGCATTAGCAGGGAGCTGGATCAGAAATGGTGCAGCTAGTACTCAAACTGGTGCCCATATGGGATGCTGGCATTGCAGGTGTTGGCTTAACCAGCTGTGCTGCAATACTGGTCTCTCTTCTTTTTTTTTTTTTTTTTTTTTTTAAGATTTATTTATTTATTTGAAAGTCAGAGTTACACAAAGAGTGGAGAGGCAGAGAGAGAGGGAGGGAGGGAGGGAGGGAGGGAGGGAAGGAGGGGTCTTCCATTTGCTGGTTCACTCCCCAGATGGCTGCAATGGCTGGAGCTGCGCCGATCAGAAGCCAGGAGCCTCTTCAGGGTCTCCCACATGGGTGCAGGGGCCCAAGCACTTGGGCCATCCTCCACTGCGCTCCCGGGCCACAGCAGAGAGCTGGACTGGAAGAGGAGCAATCGGGACTAGAACCCAGCGCCCATATGGGATGCCGGCGCCCCAGGCAGATTAACCAAGTGAACCATGGCACCGGCCCCAAATCTTTTATTTTTTAAAGTAAGTTGAATGAATAAAAGAAAAGGGGAAATTACAGGTGATGTATGATTATCCTTTCTTTAAATCAAGGGTGGGGAAGCTTTTCTCTGCTAAAGAACATTTGGATATTCATAACATCAATCGTGGACTATACAAAATCATCAACTTAAAAATGCGCTTCCTTGCCAGCTGCGGTGGCCATTGGAGGGTGAACCAATGGTAAAGGAAGACCTTTCTCCCTGTCTCTCTCTCTCTCTCACTGTCCACTCTGCCTGTCAAAAAATAAAATAAAATAAAATAAATGCTTCCTATAGATTTATTGGGTTTCAAGTCCCACCTGCGGTTCCCTTGGCAGTGCCAGACCAAATGATTCTGTGGGCTTTAGATGGCCCAGGGGCCGGACATTCCCCACCCACGCTTAAAATTCTGCTCTAAGATAAGACTTATGAGTTAGAATTACTTTAAAACTGCAGTCTGTTTGTTCCCTAGTGGCAACAGAAGTGTGATGAATCTGCCAACAGTACCCTGTCAGTAATGGAAGGAAGACCTTTCCAGTACTGAGCAGAGAATCCACTTACATTTGGTGAAAAAAGAAAGTCTTCTGAAGCTAACCATTTCATTTATTCTCTGCCTATGCAGCCGAGGAACAATTTTGGGAAAGCAGTACCGCAGGATGAGGAGAGAGAGAGAAGGAAAACTTCCCGATGTCTCCAGGGAAACCTCTGTCTTTCATTTGCCAGGTGCTTTTCCTCTTCAGCAATCCTTCCAGGAATTCATTTTCTTACAAAAAAAAAAAAAAAAAAAAAAAAAACACCAACCAGTCTCACCAATGAAAACTCTCCTTCACGTTATGCATTTCCTTAGCAGGAGTTTTCATAGCAGCAGAGAGATGCTCTCTCTTTCCATTTGTGCTCCAGCTGTACATCTCAGGTCTACATTCAGTCATCTAAAAATCTCCCATAACCTACTCTGTGACTTTGCCATTGGGTACAGACATTTAGCAAAGATGTGGCTCTGAGGAGCAGGCCACAGTAAAGAGCTTTCTCTTCTGTGCCATGCAGTAACTCTGAAAGAAGACTCCACAAGTCGTTTGGCAAACAGGATGCATTTACAAGTATTCTGAAGGCATTTCTGTTCAGATCCTGAAACTTGGGCAGTGTGACAACCTGGTTGGACCCATGGCTAGAGACCACAGTGCTAAAACTGGAACTGTCACAAAAACTGACAGCACAGGATCCCCAGCCCTAATACAGGATTACAGAAAACTCCAGGCTGGCAGACAGCAATTGCACGGAAATCCCAACGTGAGAATCCAGTCTTCAGAACGCACTCCCCCATCTCCTAATCCTGCACTGGTCTGATTTTCCGTTTGGTGGAGCTCCACGTCGACACCCTAGTAATGGCTAACACATCCCGGAGGGATGCATGCCAGAAGCTGGATCACTGCTGGCAAGGCACACACGCTTGGCATACCATGCTAACGCTCCAAAGACACACACCCCTTGGGTGGCCATGGGTGTCGGCAGCAAGGCTGAAAGTTCAGTCTCTTTTGGGTTTTGCAATTACCTGCGTATGCCAGTGTGCTGAGTAACTCTGCTGCTATTTCAGAGACTAATTTAGCATAATCTGCCTATGTGGGAGGTAACTCATGTACTGGGTTTAAAATATACAAAACTGTCAAGCCATGAGATCAGATGGCTCATCTTTCACCTGTTGGTCCCTGGCTGACAGCGGCTCTTGTCACTAAGACCCCTGCCTTGTTATCATCTGATAGAGCTCATTAAAGAGTAGCATCAGCCCACATCCTGGTCTCAGAATGCCAGTCTAAATAGCCATCAATAAAGCTGCTATTAAGACTGCTGTTAGAGGCGACAGTAAAGGATGAAATAGACCTAACTTTGGATTATCAAAGTCAAAACCATCATCAAGAGCCACAATAACGTCAGGATCAAAATCCAGCCGAGGTCCTGAAACCAGAGCTGCTTTTATTTAGCAATCTAACATCTTCCTCAAATTCTGAAGCAAACACCCATGACCTGACTTTGAACTCAGACTTGTATCTTCTTTTACATCAGGCTGGAGGGCCACATAAGGCCCACGAAATCATCTGGGACTCAAAATTCAATAAATCTACAGCAGGCTAATTTTTAGGTTGGTAATTTTGTATGGCCCACGAATGATGTTATAAATATCCAAATGGCCTTTGGCAGAAAAAAAGCTCTCCATACCTGTTTTAAAGCAATCACAAAATATATTTTTAATATCTCGCACATGTGACTCAGAAGATTCTTCAGTGCCAATGGTAATTCTTAAAGAGGCTATGTAATTTGGTACGAATCTTAGTTACTTTGGAGGAATTACTTAGGTACTTGGATTGTCTATTATCAAGGATGTTAATAACGAGTGCCTTCGCTTTTTTAATCAGGTATAATCAAATCAGGTCTGCCCTTAAAATTTGCACAGTCCAGGGCCAGAGTCCAGCTCCATGTGTCTAGATATTTATAAGCTGTAAATCAAGATAACAAACTTGAAAATATTTGACTCCTTTGTATATTCATTCAACCTCCTTTCTCAATGGTGATCTAGTTTTGTTGACTTAAAAAAAAAAAAAAAACCTGATGTAAAGTTACTGCATGGGGCTGATGCCATGGCGTAGTAGGTTAATCTTCCGCCTATGGGCACCAGTTCTAGTCCCAGCTGCTCCTCTTTTTTTTTTTTGGACAGGCAGAGTTTACAGAGAGAGAGACAGAAAGAAAGGTCTTCCTTTTGCCGTTGGTTCACCCCACCAAGTGGCCACTATAGCTGGTGTGTTGCGGCAGGCATGCTGCGCCGATCCGAAGCCAGGAGCCAGGTGCTTCCTCCTGGTCTCCCATGCAGGTACAGCGCTCAAGCACTTGGGCCATCCTCCACTGCCTTCCTGGGCCACAGCAGAGAGCTGGACTGGAAGAGGAGCAACCGGGACAGAATCTGGCGCCCCGACCAGGACTAGAACCCTGGGTGCCGGCGCTGCAGGCGGAGGATTAGCCTAGTGAGCCGCAGCGCTGGCCCCAGCTGCTCCTCTTCCAATCCAGCTCACTGCTATGGCCTGGGAAAGCAGTGGAAGAGGGCCCAAGTCCTTGAGTCCCTGCACCAGGAAGAAGCTCCTGGCTCCTGGTTTCAGATTGGCACAGTTCTGGCTGTAGCAGCCATCTGGGGAGTGAACCAGCAGGTGGAAGACCTCTTTCTCTATCTCTCCCTCTCACTGTCTGTAACTCTACCTCTCAAATAAATTAAAAAATTTTTTAAATTAAATAAAGTTACTGCAGACCTGGAGTGAGTGTCTTCCCTGACGACACACAGTTCAAGATCACAATCAGAATTGGAGGCTCGAAGAAGCCTTTGAAAGGGCCCAGGTTTATCATCACTGAGACGGTACAAAGTAGCCTCTGACTTATAAACACGTCCAAAGAGCTGCCTTGCATCTCACACAAACACTGGTCAGACACAGTACATCACTCAGGCGAGAAGTTCTGAGTTAGCTTCCAAACTGCAGTCCCTTTAGCTAAAAGACATGGGATAATGGAAGTGAGTAATGAAGCAGAGAATAACCGTTGTGTGAGGTGCAGACATCCACTTGCTCACTAAGGCACCATTTGCGCTTACAAACCAAAAACCAGAGGACTAGGGAAAAAAAAAAAAGCACAGAGGCCATGGGATACCATGGGATCACTGGTAACCTTGGTAAAAGAAATGACCAAAAGGTATTCCCTGTGGGTGCAGTGGCCATTATGAACTAGCATGCAATATTCATTGAGGGAGACGCCTGCATTCTCTTGGAGGCCTGCTCTCTGTGTTCAAAGCCAGATGGTGAAAATCAGGACCTCTTGGGAAAATTGCATTTTATTGGTCCGGGGCAGGTCTGAGATGGGTTTTTAATGCTTCTCAGGTGCTTCCAATGTTCAGCCATGTGGTCCATCTTACCACTTTCTGGGCGATGATGTGCTAAGGCTGGTCACGTGCCAAAAGAGGAGGTTAAATGAAGACAGAAAGCATGCATGATAGATAGGTCAAAGTGGAGTGAACACTGTTTGCAGAACTTCTGAAATTATAGACAAAGACGCTTCATCTTTTAAGGTCATTTGTCACATATAAGTCAGTACGTTTACATTGCAAA
Organism: Oryctolagus cuniculus; assembly: GCF_964237555.1. Classification (NCBI taxonomy): domain Eukaryota; kingdom Metazoa; phylum Chordata; class Mammalia; order Lagomorpha; family Leporidae; genus Oryctolagus; species Oryctolagus cuniculus. The sequence goes on along the minus strand of NC_091441.1, from coordinate 51,249,317 downwards.
TCCCCCCCCACCCTGAAATCCTACAGCAAGCCCTGCTCCCCCGGGCTACACCAAGGAAGAGACAGGTGACAGAGAAACTGTAGCTCGAAGGCCGTGGGGCAGGTGGCAGAAGGGGTCTGAAGTACCCTACAGTCTAGAGAATGACCGCTGGAGTTATTTGTAACTCCCTGGTCATGGGCAACCTGATGTCCTTAACAGTTAATAAGGGGCATGAGAGGAGCCCCTGACACCTAAGGGCAAAGCATTAAAAAACATTTCTTCTATCTTTGACGACTAAAATTTATATGGGGGCTGGTGTTGGGGCATAGTGGGTTAAGCCACTGCCTGGGATGCTGGCATCCCATACTGGAGTGCCAGTTCAAGTCCGGGTCACTCCACTTCCAATCCAGCTCCCTGTTAATGCCTTTGGAAAAGCAATGGACAACTACTCACATGGGAGACTCAGCTCCTGGCCTTGTTCCAGACCAGCACCGGCCACTGCAGCCATGTGGGGAGTGAACCAGCAGATGGAAGATCTCTGTCTCACCCTATCACTCTGCGTCTCAAATAAATAAATCTTTAATTTAAAAAAAGGCAGAATTTCAGAGCGAGAGGAGAGACAGAGATCTTCCATCTGCTAGTTCACGCCCCAAATGGCCGCAACAGCTAGGACTAAGCCAGGCCGGAGCCAGGAGCCAGGAGCCAGGAGTCCAAGCACTTGGGCCATCCTCCACTGCTTTCCCATGCACATAAGCAGGAAGCTGGATAGGAAGTGGAGCAGCCAGGATTTGAACTGGTGTCCATATGGAATGCTAGTATTGCAGGCCGTGGCTTTAACCCGCTGAGCCACAGCGCTGGCCCCAATAAATCTTTAACATAAAATAAAATTGGTTGTTGCTTTGAAATTAACATTTAATTACTTCCCCCAAATCCATAAACCCCAAGAGAGAACAAAGCAACTCCTAGTGTTCCACATCTAAATCTGTATTATTTGACCGATGTCATTTGTGTTAGGTATAAGCAACTGAAATACAAGTCACGCTGTAAGGCTTGAGTCTTGCTGTAAGCTTCAAGATATTTGCTAATGATAAGGATGATCTTGGAACTTGTCACAGGTAAGAGTAAGAGGACAAGAAGGTGCAAGGAAAGAGCCCCTGAGACTGCAGGAATCCAGACGCAAGGCTGTTTCCCTGGCTGAAGAAAGGGAGGAATGAGATATATTTGGAATTGGGAAGGCAGTCTGAAAAGAAACAATTGCTAGGTTTGGCAGGAGATTAAGTAGAAAGGCAATACTATGTGTTGGGCACAGGGCCATGGCGTGCTTTTCGTAATCGCATTTAATCCTCCCAGTAACCCTGCAAGAAGACATAGTTGTGCCTATTTTACAAGAGAGAAGACAGGCGTGCAGAAATTGAACCCCTCCACAGCCAAACAACTGGTGGGTCAAGGGCAGAAGCCAGCGTCCAAATCTAGAGCTAATGAATCACAAATTGTCTTTGCTGCTGTTCCAGCGACACTGCAGCTCACCAGTGAGAGGAAGCTCAGGGAGAGGCGAGAAAGGCAGGTGAACCACTGTTTCCTAGTCACACAGGCGATTTTTGATGAGACAAGTATCAGGTTGGGGGGGGGTGGGTTTAATAAGATGTGCTTATAAAAATATCTGTTCAGAGATAAGCATTGTAAAAAAAAAAAAACAAACAAACAGCGGGACACAGGTAATTCTGTGTTTTCCACGAGCACATTAAAAAAAAAATTTAAAAGGGGCTGGCACTGTGGCGTAGCAGGTAAAGCCACTGCCTGCAGTGCCGCCATCCCATATGAGCACCGGTTCTAGTCCCAGCTGTTTCTCTTCCAATCCAGCTCTCTGCTATGGCCTGGGAAAGCAGTAGAAGATGGCCCAAGTGCTTGGGTCCCTGCACCCACGTGGGAGACTAGGAAGAAGCTCCTGTTTCCTGGCTACGAATCAGCCCAGCTCCTGCTGTTGCAGCCATTTGGGAAGTGAACCAGTGGATGGAGGACCTCTCCCTCTCCCTCTCCCTCTACCTCTGTAACCCTGCCTTTCAAATAAATAAATAAATCTTTTTTAAAAAAGTAAAAAAATAACAAAATTTTAATAATATTTTTACACTTAAGTGGCCAGACAGGATCTGAATAAATACAGCTCTAAGCCCTTGTCTTCCTGCACTGCCAACAGCCAGAAATACCAGAGAGCCTCACAAAGGGTTAGCCCCATGGGACATGAGTTGGTGGACAGATACCCCCCCCCCCAGCTGCAATGAACATCAATAGGAAGCCAGCTGCTCAGTGCAGAGACAAATGGTGCTTTTACAACGGAGCATCTCTCACCTGAAAAATTCAAAATCCAAACTCCAAAATGCTCTAAAATCTAAAACTCAGAGCACTGACATGCCGCCGCAAATGGAAAATGCCATATCCAACCTCACGTGATCGCCTGCAAAACACTGGTGCACTAAAACATACCGTGCAAAATCAACTTCAGGATGTGTGCTTAAGGTGTACAGGAAACATAAACACGTTTCATGTTTAGACTTGGGTCCCATCTATAAGATATCTCGTTACAGACATGCAAATATTCCAAAATCTGAAAACTTCTGAAATTCAAAACACTTCTGGCCCCAGGCATTTCGGATGTGGGATACTTAACCTGCATTAACAGCCCTCCACTATCAGTTTAAAACGCAAACTAAAGCAGAAATGCCACCACATCCCAGCAGTGAATTTTGCAACAGTTCCACATTTGCTTCTTGACTGCTGCATTCTATACATTTTGTAGCCTGTCCCCTAGAATTAACTGCTCATCAGAGAGACCAGCTGTGATTCTCTGTTGTTGAAGCTGGTATTAGCAGATTAGAAGACATGGGAATAGGTATTTTAAAAAAAATAGCATTACACATATCAATATTCTTTGAAAAAAATAAGCATGATTGCAATATGCTATAGCACCTACTATCAGGCACTCAATCATATCAATGCCAGACCTGGTATTATCATTGCACTTTAAAATAGGCCACTTGGGGTCAGCATTATGGCACAGTGGGTATGCCTGCAATACTGGCATTCTATATGGGTGCCAGTTTGTGTCCTGGATGATCCACTTCTGATCCAACTCCCTGTTAATGGCCTGGGAAAAGCAGTGGAAGGTGGCCCAAGTATTTGTGCCCCTGCCGCCCACATGGGAGACACCAATGATGCTCCTAGCTCCTGGCTTTGGCCTGGCCCAACCCTGGCTATTGTGGCCATCTGGGGAGTGAAGCAATAGATAGAAGAAAGGAAACAGTTCATCTTTCTTCTTCGCAATCTTTCTTAAAATGCCAGGTAGTCAAACCAAAACCAAAGCCCAGTCTTCAGGCCATTTCCAAGGGGACAGTGATTTTTACATCAGTGCTGTCTGCTTGGGCTGAAGCTACCCGCCATGTGTCACTTTGTAAGACATCCTTAAAACTGGTATCCCCTGGAGACCCAAGAAGTCGGTTTCTATTTCTCATGAGCAGACACAAACAGAAACACCCTTTGCCCTGACACCAGCCCATGCAAGCTCATGTTCCTCTATCTATCAGCAGAGCCCATGAAGATCAATTTCCTTACAGAGTCTGGGCACAGCCAATGAATCTAGGGCAGAGCCAGGGGGCTGTCTCAGGCTGCAAAGGAGATTAATTCCTCAGAACTCCTTTAGGAATGGGAGGGTTGAGTGGGGCAGGGGATATCCCATAAGCATAGCCTGCTTCTTCATATAGTTTATACAGTTACTTATCTGCCTTGAGCTGTGCCCTACATTCTATGGCCTTCCATTTTTCTCCTAAAGAAGGCCATCTTGGCTCCGTGGATTTAAAAATAAAAAAGGTTAGTTAGTTCGTCTATTTGTTTATTTGAAAGGCAGAGTGACAGAAAGGGGGAAGGAGAGAGAGAGAGATCTTCCATTCTCAGATCCACTCCCCAAATGGCCACAACAGTGGGGCTGGGGTTGGGCAGGGTTGAAGCCAGGAGCCAGAACTCCATCTAGGTCTCCCACATAGAGGCAGGAACCCAAGTACTTGAGTCATTATCGGCTGCCTCCCAGGCACACCAACAGGAGGTCGGATCAGCAGCAGAGGAGCTAACTCAGACTGGCTTCCTGGATTTTTCTCATGCTGTTGTAAACATAATGCTGCTAACAGCCTCGCAGGAGATCTCTCTTTTACTGCCTCACAAATTGCACAGTCCCAGATATAAAACTGTTGAGAGTCTGCTAGGAAGACTGATAAAGAGTCTCTTTTTTGTAGTTCACAAGTTGTTGGCCAAGTGATTTTCTAGAAAATTTTAAGAATTTATAAGACAGTGTGTTCTAGAAGAAAACAGAAGAAAGGAGGGGGGTAGAAATCACCTTTTTTGTACCACATGAAGAGTTACAACAGTCTTCATGGAGTGAAATATCCCAGAACTCTGTTCCTGCCTCCCATTTACACATGCACTCAACTCAGCTAGGGGCCAGATCCTGACTGAGGGGAGACACACGGCCAGATCCAAGGGCAGCCTCTGCTGCAGGGTGGCCCACACGTCACTCGCGTGTCCTAACCCCAGCCTTGTTGCTGCGGCCATGTTGCTCGGATGGTCAAAGGAAAAACAGAGCATCACACACACACGCTTGTGAGGCTGCCTCTGCATTTTTCAGATTACCTTGATTCGGGGTATTTGGTGAGGGTGGCCAGGCTGCTGGTGTACATGTGGCCGCCCACGTCGATGTGCACGGGCGCATTGGATTTTGTGAGCTGTGCTGGCGTGGGGATGCCTTGGTTGTTCAGTGGAGATGCGGGGGATCTAGTGATCAGAGGTCTTGACATATTGGGCCGACTGTCCTATGGAGAGATAAGCAAGTTTAGACAGTGTTTCTCTTTTCAGTGGAAAGAAAGGAAATACATAGAGCATAAAGAATAAGTCAGTAACTAGTGCTGATATTCTCTCAGTAATAAAATCTGGAAATCAGCAAGCTCTCGCTTTTGAAATAATGAATATTAGGAAAACAAATTATGAAATAAAAAGAAAGGAAACTGTACATGCTCAGAATCCCAGAGCTGAGCAAGGGTTCCTTTCAGATAATTCTGAAGACCAGTACTAATGAATTCTTGAATTTAACAACCGGTAAATGGCATGGGGAGAAATTCTATTTATCCCAAATGAAGAGATAATCAATGCTTAATAAAATACACATCCAAATAAAACGGGTATGACTTATCCTTTGACAACTTCTTTATTGCTATGCACTTGGAATAAAAACAGATCTTTGACACCTGAGTGCTACATGTTTTCCTAAAATTTTCAAATCAAGAAAAAGAGGGCAGAACGAGATTAGCCATCAGCTCATACATGTTGCAATCTTGCAGAGAGGCACCAGTGGCAAGTCTGTCAGTCCACAGATTAAAAAATTAATAATCAGGCCGGCGCCATGGCTCAATAGGCTAATCCTCTGCCTGTGGCGCCAGCACACCGGGTTCTAGTCCCGATCAGGGCACCAGATTCTCTCCCGGTTGCCCCTCTTCCAGGCCAGCTCTCTGCTGTGGCCAGGGAGTGCAGTGGAGGATGGCCCAAGTGCTTGGGCCCTGTACCCCATGGGAGACCAGGAGAAGCACCTGGCTCCTGGCTTCGGATCAGTGTGATGTGCCGGCCGCGGCGGCCACTGGAGGGTGAACCAACGGCAAAAGGAAGACCTTTCTGTCTCTCTCTCTCTCTCACTGTCCACTCTGCCTGTCAAAAAAAAAAAAAAACAATTAATAATCAGCCCATCCTCTACCTGCTGTTCCCTGATTCTGTCCCTAAGGACTGTGTGCCTGGGAAGGCTTACCACAGCCTTCACTGACAAACACGTGTTTGTGAGCCGGAGGCCAGCTGCTCTTCTGTACCCCTGACTCCTTGAACCAATCAGCCTCCCGAGGTGGAGCCACGGCACACGTGGACGCAGCAAGGTGCAGCAGTACAAGCAGAGGTTCAGCGTGAGCAGAGACCCAAGTGGGGACATCACACTGTGGCCGCAAGAACCTGCTGGGGAAACTGTACTCTTGAGAAAATAAAATGTTCTATCCTTTCCATGGATACAATATAAATATTTCAAACGCTATCTAAACAAGGTTGACTGCTTTTACATTAGAGCCCAAACCACAGACAAGTCAAGTCAGGTCTCTGGCACTCCATGAAGGGTCAAATATTTAGAGTCTGCAACTGAAGAATCAGCTAAAATATCATTTAGGGATGAATTCTGGACAGCTGACGACACACGTATATGCCCTATTTCTAATTTAGCCGGAGACTGGTTTCAAACACATGGTGTGTGCCAAAGCCAACGATAAAGTGCACGAAGGGGATTTTGAAAAATGCCTTTGATGGAGATTACAGAGGGGAAGTCATCTCATTTCTGTGCATAAAACGCGGCGCGATAAAATATAAATTTGCAAAACAGCATAGATGTTACGATGTGGATTAGCTTGAGGAGTTACCTGAGGCACAACCGTTCGACTATTTAGCATTAACCACATGTCCAAGCAAGACTGCGAACGCACACGCTCTCTGAAATGTCACATCTACTAGGAATCGGGTGGCGACTGGGCTTGCACACAAAACATTTGCCATCTGTGTGGTGCTCGTGGGCTTGTCGAATTCAATTCCACGGAAGCAGAAATGGTCACAGCCAGAGAGTTAACGCTTTAGTTCTTAAAATTGGGTGCCAGGCTCATGGGGATTCATCATATTACAGGTCCTATTTTTTTTAGTAATGCAAAAATAGGTCTTAAAAGTGCAAAAGAGGGCATCACACCAAGAGGTTCATGGGTTACTGGGAAAGGGAAAAACTAAAACGACGGCGTTGGTAGGAAATACAAAACAGTTAAGGTTCAGAAATAGTCAAAGTAGCATTTTAGGTGCCAGCCTTCGGCCTGATGGTTGAGGTGGCAGCTGGGATGCCAGGGTCTCACACTGGAGTGCGTGGGCTCAGTTCCTGGCTCTGGCTCCTCACTCCAGCTTCCTGTCAACACAGACCCTGACAGGCAGAGGTGACAGCTCAAGTAACTGTGTATCTGTCACCTACATGGAGACCTGGATTGAATTTTTGACTCCTGACTATGCCTCCCGCCCTCCCAATGACCCTGACAGGCATAAGGGGAGTCAACCAGTGGATAGGAGCTCCCTCTCTGACTCTCACATCAATGTTTGAAAATGCAATCACATAACCTCCACTTTAAAAAAAAAATATATATATATAGTCTGATTTCCTTTCAAAGAATCATTTCCTGGCTGCACACACACGCACCTCCCTCCCTGTTATAATTCAGCCCGTCACAGCACTGCAGAGTCTGTAATAGTTTTTCAATTGGACACATTCTATATCCCGCCTGAGGGTGCTCAGGCGAAAATGAACAGATTTGCAGGGTTAATGTTGTCGTTAGACTGTGACCTCATTCAGCGCAGCTCTAACACTGCGAGGTCTATATAGAAGGAGGAAAGAATTATAGCATAACTGATCGGCTGAAGGATTCCAGATTTCTCAGAATATCTACCGTTTACATTATAAATCATAAATGGATGGATATTGTTACATTTAAAGTTGAACCAGAGTTTCTCTGACGGGGGGGGGGGGGGTTAACCCTTCAGGGCAAGGATTGGAATTGGTCTTTGTTGAGCCCTCCAACTCCTCCCAGGGTCTTCCCCCACTCTGATACCTTCCCTGCTCTGTGTGTGTGTCCCCTTCATCACAATCCTTTCTAAGGTGCTGATGGTAGCTAACAGGGTTAAAGGGCTTCCATTCGGTACTTCCTGTAGTGGGAAAGATTGAAAGAACTTTTAAAACCTACAGGCTGGGGTGGGGGTAGGTATGGGGCTGGAGGTCTTGGCATTTGTCGTGGGATGGAGGTGACACTCAGTGGCCACCCTGCCTGCTCCAGAGGCTTCATCCAATCATCATGGCAGCCCCTCGCCTGCCAGGGACTGCAGTGGGCACTGTCCCACCTTCATCTGGATACTGACTTCCCAGACGGGCCACTACGAGCAGCAGCCACCTCCTCACTGAAGGAGAAAGCCAGTGCCCAGCTGGAGAACCTGCGGCCTCCCTGACTGCCGAGTCAGCAAATCAGCCAACACGGGTCTCCTATCTGTAGATTGTCTGTTACTGGGGAAAATAAATTTATTTTTAAAAACCTATTCATTTAAGCCGGCGCCGTGGCTCAATAGGCTAATCCTCCACCTTGCGGCGCCGGCATACCGGGTTCTAGTCCCGGTCGGGGCGCCGGATTCTGTCCCGGTTGCCCCTCTTCCAGGCCAGCTCTCTGCTATGGCCAGGGAGTGCAGTGGAGGATGGCCCAGATGCTTGGGCCCTGCACCCCATGGGAGACCAGGAAAAGCACCTGGATCCTGGCTCCTGCCATCGGATCAGCGCGGTGCGCCAGCTGCAGCGGCGGCCATTGGAGGGTGAACCAACGGCAAAGGAAGACCTTTCTCTCTCTGTCTCTCTCTCTCACTGTCCACTCTGCCTATCAAAAATTAAAAAAACAAAACAAAACAAACAAACAAAAAAACCTATTCATTTAAGAGAGAGAGAGACAGACAGACAGAGACAGACAGACAAAACTCCCATTTGCTGGCTCAGTGCTTAAATGCCTGCATCAGTCAGGGCTGGGCAGAGCTAAAGCAGGAGCTGGGAACTCAATCCAGGCCTCAGAGTGGCAGGGAACCAATGACTTCAGCCGGCACCTGCTGTCTCCCAGTGTGCCCCTTAGCAGGAAGCTGCCAGTGGGCGCCAGCTGGGACTCAATCTCGGGCATTCTGGTTGGAATCCAGCATGCCGAACAGCAGCTTACCACGAGACCACCTGCCTGTCCCACATCTGTGTTCTTAGAGCTGGTCTGAGTGGGGATTTGTCACCTCTCCTGGTAGAGTACCCTTTCTGCTCTATAGCTGCCTCTCTATGAGGTCATTTGGTTGGGGGACACCTGTCCTGTGATGCACAGAACTGCTGTCCACTGACGGGTGCAGCACAATTATCCATGGCGTCATCACCTTTCTTAAACTACCCTTTCCCATCTGACTTTTCCTGTAGTCATTCTTCTATTAGCACCCCAGTTCGCATGTGTTTCCCCGTCACTTCTGAAAAAAGGAAAGCAGAGGCGCTAGCCAGAGAGAGTACAAAGGGCTTGAATGGGCCATCACCACTCCCGCAGAAACAGCTCGGAGCACTGAAGTAGCCTGAGCTGGTCGGGCGTCTCCGCTAAGCCCCTCTCTGGCCCGCACACCTCACCCAGGGGAAAAGAGCCTGCCCTATCATTAACCGGCTCGGTTGCTGCCGCTTCCTTGTTCAGCCCACTGTCTCTTCCTTCCACAGTATTAACATCTCCGAGGAGCCAGGCATTGACCAGGTGAGAGAGAGACAGCAGCAAAGCAGACAGATGGTGCCTGGCCTTAGCAGGCTTCTCGGCCAGTGGGAAACAGAGACCAAGAAGCGACTACCAAAAGGGCAGGGGAAGGCCAAGGCACCATGGCAGCTCAATGGCGTGGGGACTGGGAGGGAGGATGGGGAAGGGCCCTGGAGACAGTCTCAGCCAAGGCCTAATAGATGAGAACGAACGCCAGGCTGCTGCAAGGAGAGTCCCAAGCAGTCCTGCCAAGCCTCGAAGTGGGAGAAGGCATGGTGCACTTTAGAAGTCAAAAGTTCAGTTTAGCATGGGGATTTAACATTTATTTTCTTTCCCAACGTGAAGGGTTAACACAGGAAAGAGAAGCATGTATGATAACGGTCTGAGAACAACAGAATTAAATGTTAATTTATAACTGAAAAAACCCCAAACTACTGCAACATCTGTATGTCTGAAGAAGAGCAGGACGACGAGTGAAGGAGTGAATGGTTACCTCTCTAAATGGCAGCATGCAACAGACTGCTTGCAATAGAGCAAATGCTGTTTGTGGCACTGTGGCGGCCACTCGAAATAGGCGGCTACTTGAGCACCTCATGTGTGGCAATCACAGCTAAGGACTGAATTTCTTTCTTTTCTTTTAAGATTCATTTCTTTATTTATTTGAAAATCAGAGTTACGGGGTGGGTGGGGGGTGGAAGGGACAGGGAGACAGAGATCTTTCATCTGCTAGTTCCCCCGCTAGATAGCCTCAATGGCCAGGGCTGGGCCAGGCCAAAGCCAGTAACCAAAAGCTTCCTCCTAGTCTCCCAGGTGGGGCATTATCCACTGATTTCTCAGGTGCATGAGCAGGGAGCTAGATTGAAAGTGGAGCAGCTGGGACTCAAACCAATGCCCGTATGGGATGCTGGTGTCACAGGCAGTGGCTTTTCCCCACTATGCTGTAACACTAGCTCCAGGGCTGGATTTTAAACTTTAATTAACTTTTAATTTAAATCATCACCTGTGGCTGTGGCTGTTCTATTAGACAGTTTAGTACACATTGCTACATTTTTCTTAATACTAGGAAGCCCAGATGATGGCAGATTGAATGTATCACACACATGATGGAGAAGGGGTACTTTAGAATTGAACACAAACAGCCTACAACTCCATACCATGTTCACTTTCTCCACCTTTATGACCTTTTACTGATTTCCCGATATTATTATTATTATTTTAATTTGACAGAGTTAGACAGTGAGAGAGACAGATGAGAAAAAGGTCTTCCTTTTGTTGGTTTACCCCCTAAATGGCTGCTATGGCTGGCACTACACCCATCAGAAGCTGGGAGCCAGGTGCTTCCTTCTGGTCTCCCATGCAGGTGCAGGGGCCCAAGCACCTGGGCCATCCTCCACCGCCTTCCCAGGTCACAGCAGAGAGTTGGACTGGAAGTGGAGCAACCAGGTCTAGAACCCAGCGCCCATATGGGATGCTGGCCCTGCAGGGGGAGGATTAACCAAGTGAGCCACGGTGCCAGCCCTGATTTACTGATATTATAAAATGAAAAAGGAACTAATAGCCACACAAGGAGGAAAAAGAAAGGCACTCTACAGATCTGACATACATAAGAGAATATATTGTGTGGCTCCATTCATACGAAGTGACAACTGGACAAAACAAATCTGTAATGACCATGGCCCCAACTCTGGCCACCTTGGGGGGCTCTGGATGGGCAGAGGTAGGAAGGAGCCTATGCAAGCTGGAAAAATCTTAGGTCTCCCTGTGGGGGGCTACACAGTTGCACACACATGTACACTCAAGACTGACTTCAGGGGTGGGAGTGTGGCATAGTGGGTTAGGCTGCCACTTCCAATGCCTGCATCCCAGAGAGGCACTGGTTCGAGTCCCAGCTGCTCCACTTCAGATCCAGCTCCCTGCTAACGTGCCTGAGAAAGCAGAGGAAGATGGCCCAAGTCCCTGGGCACTTGCACCCACATGGGAGACCTGGATGAGGCTCCTAGCTCCTGGCTTCGGCCTGGTCCAGTCCTTGCTTGCAGCCATTTGGAGAGTAAACCAGCAGATAGAAGATACTCTACTCATCTCTCTCTCTCTCTCTCCCTCCCTCCCTCCCTCCCTCTCTCTCTCTTTCTCTTCCACTCTCTGTAACTCTGCCTTTCAAATAAATAAACCTTTGGGGAAAAAAAATAAACAAGCAAAAAAAGACTGACTCCCCCGTAAGTTCCACTTAAATAAAAAATTAAGCCAGAAATAACCCTGAAACAAATGCCTCTAAGCAGAACACTTTCCCGTTCCAATCCTCACTTAAATCTCTGTGAACTATTGCCTTTTCTGAAACCCAAAAAGGCATTTATTATTTCCCTTCATAGAATAGAATTCACCAGCTCTGACCAAAATACGCCGACATGAAAGCACCCTCTGGAACCTGATTTCTCATTCCTCCTTTCCCCATATCTCCCTGGTACGGATTTCCCAGGAGCACTGATCAGTTTATCTTCAACATGGCCATTTCCCAACTGCAAGCAATTTGCTGCTTCCTCATGGCCTCATCATCCATCTCACCTACCCAGCAGACTCACAAAGATGTTTGGTGGTAGGCTCCTTCCAGGGACTTGACTTTAGGCATCTTTCAAAAGAAGCTAATAATAATAATAATAATAATAATAATAATAATAAAACCTTGTCTCCTAAGTCTAGTCTACCATGTGCTGTTCCAACAGGAGCCCCAGGATACTGCCTGGAACAAATGAGGTGAAGTTTGAACCAAGCGTTGTAAGGACTTTATTTGCTAAGAATGTATGCCCTTGACTCGCCTCCCTCTTTCACGGGGGAAGAAGCAGGCTTCCTAGTGCTGCCTGCAGAAGAGCACACCAGCAGTGAAACACTCCTATTCCCTGATATTTTAATTCATAACACTCAACAGGGAGATGAACGACTTTAATACAGACCCTAACTTTTCCAAAGATCGCAACCTGGATGTAAAATACATGACCAAGTCCTTCTCTCTCTCCCTCTCTCTCTCTCTCTCTCTCTCTCTCACACACACACACACACACACAGCAACTTTGATACAAGGCACGACTGCAGAAGGGAGAGTTCTGATTAATTGTATTCCTTCTACTCTGGCCCCTGTGGCAGGGGTGGGGAACTTTTTTCCCTGCCATCTGGATAGTTAGATCACTTGTAGGCCATACAAAATGATGGACTTAAAAGTGAGCCTGCTATAGATTTCCTGAATTTTGAGTCCTGCTTGTAGCTGCCTTGGCAGGGCCCAGACCAGATGATTTTGAGGGCCTGATATGGCTCTCGGGGTGGCTGGACAGTCCCCACCCCCAACTGGCATGCAAACTGTAATCGAAGTATCTCGGGCAGGGGCACTGCGTTCGGGGATGGAAATTTGTGTTTGCCCTAGGAGTGAATTTCAGGAATGACACAATCCTACTAGACTCTTCCTCAGGATTCTTAGAGGAAAGCATCACCTTACCGACCATCATCGATATACTTCATGGTATTGCAAGCCTCTGAGGCACAGTGTCCATGTGTTTCAAAAGAAGCCTCGTTCGTTACACACTTGACCTTAGCCAAAGGGCTGAGAAGCGATGCCTCCTCTGTTTTTTCATCTGCTCAAGTCCTACTTATTGGGTACCAATCATGTGCCAAGCTCTATGGTCTCTGCTGACTTTCACTAACAGAATGAGCCTGGAAACATAGATAGATACACACACACACACAGACAGAGGCAGAGAGAGACAGAGAGAGAGAGAGAGACAGAGAGAGACTTTTCTGATTATTTCATAAGTTGAAAGACCAGTCCCACAGTGCTTCTCAACTGTCTGCAAGATGGCCAATAAGGCCCCAGAACCTGAGCATCCACAGCTGATGGCAGGACTTCCACTCACTCTGTTCATGGATTCCCCCTTCAGATTCAGAGCCTGCGAGCTCTAAACTCACCAGCAGAGGTATGCTTACTGATTCTCTAGTTTGTAGGACAGTCACTAATTACCAAAATCATTCAAAATGAAGTCATCCAAAAATCAGACTGGGGCCGGCATTGTGGTGCAGCGGGCCGAGCCACTGCCTGTGACACCAATATCCCATATGAGTGCCTGTTCAAGTCCTGAGTGTTCCACTTCCAATCCAGCTCCCTGCTAATGTGCCTTGGGAAGCAGCAGAAGATGGCCCAAGTGCCTGGGTCCCTGCCACGCATGTGGGAGACAAAGATGGAGTTCTGGGCTCCTGGCTTCAGCCTGGCTCAGTCCTGACTATTGTGGCCATTTGAGGAGTAAGCCAGTGAATGGAAGCTCTCTGTCTGGGTCTCTCTCTGATGCACTGCATTTCAAATTAATGAATACATTAACTTTTTAAAAAGAAAGTTTACAAAATGAATCAGATTAACTTAGACCAGAAAGTATATTATACACTGAAGAGTTTCCTCTAAAAATAGTAAAGAAAGACTTTTTAAAGATACTTTTCAAAACTTCATATAGCTGGGAATGTCACAGATACAGAGCGCCCTAACGATGTGGGGAAAGAGTCTTACTTGTTTTATAAAGCTGAAGACCTGACCTGAGCCTAGCCCCACCCTTAGTGTGATCTTGGAGAAGTTACCAATCCTGTCTGTCTCCAGCTTCCTGGTCTCCAACCCAGGGATCAATCCCCATGCCCAGAGAGGGAAAGATGGCAGCAAAGAGACACTGCCTGTGAAAACGTGTAACAGTGCTTGGCACACGGCGGGACAAATGACATCCCCAGCTGGCCCTCTGTGTCCTCAGGTTCTGCATGTGCACATTCAACACTGGTAGACCAGAAACATTTGGGAAAAAAGTTACATCTGTACAGAAAAGGGAAAGACTACTTTTCCTGTCATTAGTCCTTAAACAACACTATTTAAATAGCATTTGCATTGTATAGGGTATAAGTAATCTAGAGTTGATTGAAAACGTTGGGGGGGTGGTGGACAGGGGAGGCAGTGTTTGGTACAATGGTGAAGCTGCAGACTGGGATACCTACATCCCATGTTGGAGTACCTGGGTTTGAATCCCAGCTCTGCACCTGAGTTTAGCTTCCTGCTAATGTAGACCCTGGGAGGCAGCAGGTGATGACTCAAGTTGCTGAGTCCCTGCCACCCACATGGGAGACTTGGATGGAGTTCCCAACTCTAATTTCAGCTCATTCCAGCCCTGGCTGGTGTAGGTATTTGGGGGAGTGAACCAGTGGAGGGGAGCTTTCTATCAAATCAATTAGTTAATTAAATTTTAAAATTAAAATATAAAATATCCAGTAAGTGTGCAGGTTACATGCAACTACTATGACATTTAATAGAAGGAACTTGAACATCTGAGGATTTGGGTATCCAAGAGGAGTCCTAGAACCAATTCCCATGGATACCCACGAGGGACAACTATTATTTTTTCCTTCTGCAATCAAACAAAAAATCCTTGAAATTTGACAAACAAGTGAACCAGATGTACAGAGGAGCTTCTGTGTACCTAATGAGATGTGGAGGGACTTTTTTTTTTTTAAAGATTTATTTATTTATCTGAAGGAGCTAAAGAAAGGCAGAGGCAGAGGCAGAGGCAGAGGCAGAGGCAGAGGCAGAGGGAGAGAGAGAGATCCTGCATCGGCCGGTCCACTCCCAGATGGTCACAATGGCCAGAGCCATGCTGATCCAAAGCAAGGAGCCAGGAGCCTCCCCAGGTCTTTCACGCAGGAGCAGCAGCCCAAGGACCTGGGCCCCCCTCCACTGCCCCCCAGCCACAGCAGAGAGCTGGATCAGAAGCAGAGCAGCCGGTACTCAAACCAGCACCCACATGGGACGCCGGCACTGCAGGCAGGGGCCCCGCCCGCTATGCCACAGCAGCAGCCCCAGGATCTTCTTACTTAGTTGAGGAAACAAGGTCCACAAAACAGAGTTTTGAATTGATAGGATCAAGTGTTCCACTGTAGGGCAAACAGGAAAATAAGACAGGGCACAACCAGTCACGAACACACTTTCAGGAAAGGAAGTAAAGAATGAAACCATCACTGTAGGTGCACAAGACGAGATGGCACTGAGGCTGCACTGACTTTTCAGATAAAAAAATTCTGTAGAATAAAAATTTTAAAACAGGATGCTTCCAAGATGTGTTACAGTAATCTGCAATTCTTTCCTACTCTGAAGTAGTAACAGTTACTCTCCTTGCTTGAGGCCAGGACCGGGGTTACTTCTGTTTATCTATTTCACTGCACGGTATCTCTGCCAGACACAGAGCGAGGCTCGCCACGTGCCTTTTTGTTTTTTTCATTAAGAAATATGTATCCGAGAAGCTCCTTTATTAGATTACCAAGCTGGAGCCATGAAAAGAATGACGATTCATCAACATTTCTCTGCCTTTTTTTTTTTTTTCTAAAGAAGAAAATGAACTTGAGACAAAGAACATTTTGGTAGAGTTTTGTTGTTTATTATAGCCAAAGTCATTTTTAAATTAAGATTTCTTTTAAAATGTACTTGAAACACAATGATTTTTAAATTTATACTACAGTTTAACTATGGCTGTTATTAACTTATAAAAATTAAAATGTGGCATTAAAGTCACAGAGTAGGCTCAGAAATAATAGTTTTATAAGACCAAATTTTGCAAAAATATGTTCAGTGAAAATTTCTGGAATGAAATGCACCAAAGTATTAGCGGGGGTTCGAATGGGATGATTATGTTACAGGCAATTTTTTTAAAATTACTTTTATTCTTTTAAACTGTACAGAGCTGAACATTTATTACCTCTGAAATGTTTTTAAAATGCACTTTTTAAAAAGGACAAAACCGCACTATATTGCCCAGTTGTATTAATTAGTACATACTCTTGGCACACTGCTATTTTTTTTTAAGCCTCATAATAGGGATTTTTGGGACACTTTTTAGAGGACTGAATGAAGAAATACAGAAATGGAACTAAATTTAGGATAATGCTTCCCTTCCCTTTATTTTCTTGCCAGGGAGGAAATGAGCGGAACAGAAAATTAAATGGGCCTCAGGTCATGGTAAGCTCATATTCGGTTGACACAGAAGTCTATTTAGTTTGATCCTGAGAGGAAGGGCAGGAGCCTATGGTTTCTGCAGTCTAGGGCCTTTCTGTTCATGGCCCCTCTTCCCGGGTCTCGCCATTTGCAGGTCTGAAACACAGCAAACGCATATGAAGAAATTCCAATCACCCATGCACCTCCTGCGACTTTTGGAACAGGAGGCTGCAGGGCAAAGGGCCCTGCTGGCTGGCAGGGCAACAGTGTCTAACACACAGCGGACAGCCTTGCTGTGTGCGGCTGAAACCTCTGCACAATGTTAGCTATTATCAGTGCTTCAGAGAGGGAAGTTGACTCTTGGGTCAAGTGGCTTAGCCTATAATTACCTAGCAATGGATTTACTGTGATGGTTTACACGCTGGCCATTGTGTACCCAGATAAGGTTGCCACTCTCCTGTTACTTGGCCTTCCTAAGGGAAGGGATACTGGTCACTTTGGGGATGAACACTACTGGCTGGAGACTGAAAAAGATGGCAGTGGTCATGGAGGAAGCAGGGGCCAGCTGGCCTGGAGGCGGACCCTCCTCCTGCCATGGAGGCTTCACTTCCCAGCCACCCCAACTCCTGATTCTAGGTGCTAACTACAGGATACATCTGCCTCTAAAGCAACAGCACACCTGCCTGGTCCCTGTCCAGCAAACTCCTCTTGGAGTCGTCGTCTTCTTTTAATAGGGAGGGAGGGAGGGAAGGAAGGAGGGAGGGAGAGAGAGAGAGAGGGAGGGATCTCATCCACTGTTCACTGCCCAAATGCCCAGGACAACCAAAAAAACTGGGAGCTAAGAACGCACTCCAGGTGCCCCAGGTGGGCGGCAGGAACCCAGTCACTTGAGCTATCACTGCTGTCTCCTAAGGTCTGGAGTCAGGAACCTGGAGGCAAAGCTGGACATTGAACCAAGCCCTCCGATACGGAATGCTGGCATCTTAATCAGTAAGCCAACCTCCCATCCCTTTTTATTGTTTTTTTCTTTTTAGATTCCTGTATGCTCATTTGCTTGACTTTGCATTAAAAATGTAAGATACACAGGTTTGGAAACATGGATTACTCTATATAATAGATGTGTTCATGAAAAGCTCATTTGCTCATCTGTTTATTTAGAGAATGCTGGCTGGCTACTGTATATGGTGTCAGGTTAGGGCACTGGGGAAATGAACTTGTCAGGGAGTTGAGTTTAATTTGAGAACTGGCCACGTGCACAGGGATTCCCGATGACAAGGGCCCCCCACGTAAATAAAGCTTTTTAATCAAGTTATGCTTTAAATGCACTGGGAACTACTTACAGATGCTCCTAAGGGAATCATCTCAAAAGCAAACAATACTTTGGTACAGCAAAGCGTGTACCTCTCTTGGCTTTATGAATCCAGGACATATTATTTTTAAATAAGACATACCTATCTTTAGTATTTCCATATGAAAAGAAGCCATCTAATAACTTTGACCTGATTACCTTTTAAAGGAGCTAGTTGTGGTGCTTCCAATGATGTCAGTGTTGATCGAGGTTCCTAAACTCAGAAATGTTCTCCTGAGGCTGCTACAAAGGAGAGAGCCAAGCTTTAGTCTGAGCCAGCTCCCCAATGAGTTATGTGGCCTTGGCAAATTACATTATCTCTCATTTTATTTCTCCATTTATAATATATGCAGTTGTATCACAAGATCTATTAAGCTCTTTTCAGTCCTGAATTTTAACCATTCTATGATTTTAAAAAATATAAACTACAGTGACTCCAG
Source organism: Oryctolagus cuniculus (assembly GCF_964237555.1). NCBI lineage: Eukaryota > Metazoa > Chordata > Mammalia > Lagomorpha > Leporidae > Oryctolagus > Oryctolagus cuniculus. The sequence continues at coordinate 51,231,170 of NC_091441.1, read as the reverse complement.
CATCTTTTTTAATTTTTTTTATTTTTTATTTATTTTTTATTTTTGACAGGCAGAGTGGACAGTGAGAGAGAGAGACAGAGAGAAAGGTCTTCCTTTGCCGTTGGTTCACCCTCCAATGGCCACCGCGGCCGGCGCGCTGCGGCCGGCGCACCGCGCTGATCCGATGGCAGGAGCCAGGAGCCAGGTGCTTTTCCTGGTCTCCCATGGGGTGCAGGGCCCAAGCACCTGGGCCATCCTCCACTGCACTCCCTGGCCACAGCAGAGAGCTGGCCTGGAAGAGGGGCAACCAGGACAGAATCCGGCGCCCCGACCGGGACTAGAACCCGGTGTGCCAGCGCCGCTAGGCGGAGGATTAGCCTAGTGAGCCGCGGCGCCGGCTAACCCAGCATCTTTTTAAAAATTATTTATTTGAAAGAGAGAATGGGAAAGACAGAGAGACACAGAGAGAGAGAGAAAGATCTTCCATCTGCTGGGTCACCTCCCATCACCACCACCACCACCAATGGCTGCAATGACCAGGCTGGGCCAGGCCAAAGCCAAGAGCCAGGAGCGTCCTCTGGGACTCCCACATGGGTGCAGGGGCCCAAGTACTTGGGCCATTCTCTGCTGCTTTGCCAGGTGCATTAGCAGGGAGCTGGGTCAGAAGCAGAGCAGCTGGGACTTGAACGGTGCCCATATGGGATACCAACACTGCAGACAGGGACTTAACCCACTGCACCACAATGCCATCCCCAGTTTCTCAAATATCTTAAGAAAGCTAGTGGGGCAAGCACTGTGCGACTGCAGGTTGAGCTGCCACTTGCAATGCTGCCACCTCATGTCAGAATCCTGGTTCAAGTCCTGGTCACTCGATTTCTGATCCAGCTCCCTGCTAATGTGCACCCTAGGAAGGCAGTGGAGGATGGCTCAAGTCCTTGGGTCCCTGCCACCCATATGGGAGACCTAGATGGGCTTCTGGGCTCCTGGCTTCGGCCTGACCCAGCAGCCCCAGCCATCTGGGGAATGAACCAGTAGACAGAAAATTTATTTTCCTCTCTGTCCCTCCCCCTCTCTGTGTCACTCTGCCTTCAAATAAATAAAAGAAACATTAAAAGGAAGGGAAGGGAAGGGAAGGGAAGGGAAGGGAAGGGAAGGGAAGGGAAGGGAAGGGAAGGGAAGGGAAGGGAAGGGAAGGGAAGGGAAGGGAAGGGAAGGGAAGGGAAGGGAAGGGAAGGGAAGGGAAGGGAAGGGAAGGGAAGGGAGAAGAAGAAATCTAGCATGTGAGGTCACAATGGGAATTCAAACTTCTGTTGAAAGACTGGTCATGAACTGAAAGGCATTCAAAAGTGGGAGTGCAGAAAGAGAAGCCAACCCAGTGAGAATTCGTAACAATCACCATTTCCTCCAGCTGATTAGGAAGATGAAATTTTAAAAACTACTGCTTTTTATTTGCCTTCTCTGGTGGGAGGAAATGGCCAATAAAATATGGTGCTTAATGAGCAGAACACCTACTTTGGGCAGATTCTTTACTTAGTATCATTTTATGGGAGCATTATTTACTGTTCTAAAATATCGTTGTGCTCTGGGAGCAGCTTATTTGAGAGTATACTATGGAAGGGAAAGAACCTGTTTAGCGATAGAAAACAAAGCTTTTTAAAAATAAAGAATCCCTTAAGCAGGATCAGCACCATCTTTTCCAAAAGACGTACCAGGTAATAAGAAAGGGGTATTGGAGGGGAATAGTGTCAGTGTTCGCACACCAGGACCAGCAGGTCATGGATTGCCAAAAACTCGGGGGGTGACACTTGGCACTCACGGGGTCTCTATCCTCAGAAGACACAGACTGGTTCTCTTTGGGTCATCCTGGTCCTTAGGTACCTTAGTCCCATTTGGAGCTGCTCATGGGAACTGGTAGAGAACAAAGCTGCAGGCCAATGAATGGGCTCTGAGGTCATGCTCCTCATGACATGGCTGAGCAGGGTCTGCCGGGAGCTGCCTGTGGCCAGTGATGCTGGGAGATCCCCGTGGAGCCCACAGAGGCCCTGCTAGCCCCGGTATTAGCAGATTTGCTTCTCGGGATGCTCTGGAGAAGATAGTGAGTGATGATACTTCCTGCTTGAGAAGGTGGGGGGACAGCACTGAAAGCTCAGGTTAGCAGCTCCTTGCTGATGCGCCTGGGAAAGCAGTCTCCACTGCCCTAGTGCTTGGGCCCCTGCACCAGTGTGGGAAACCCGGAAGAAGCTCCTGGCTCCTGGCTTCGGACTGGCCCACCTCTGACTATTGCGGCAATTTGGGGGGTAAACCAGTATACGGAAGACCTCTCTCACTGTCTACCCTCTCTGTAACTCTACCTCTCAAATAAATAAATATTAAAAAAAAGGAGCAAACTCAGATTAGGAAGGAGGCATTCGAATGAGCACCAAAGACGGTGGTGAGGCAGGCATTCTCCTTAGCCCATTTTATTGCACTGAGCTCCTCCTTACGATCGTCACACTAAAGGAGGCAGCCGTGTTCTCAGGGACATAGCTTCAAATATACACCAGCAAGATGGAAAAACAAACCAACGTTTTAAAGGTTAACCTCAATGGAAAGAAAAGTTTGCTATAATAATGAAAATGCATGAAGTAAAATACATCTTGTATTTACCTAGTGCCTTATGCATATGATGTAGCTACCTATGAGAGTCTAGACCTCTAAAAACCTTATCAACCATCATAAATAATCCTTAAGTCTTTTCTGAGGTCCAGAGAGGGAGGAAGGCAAGGCCAAGACCGTATTTTGCAAAGAAGAACAATGCAGCAGCAATATTTACATTAGTTGGCCAAGATCAAAAAAGTTGATCTAAAGCTAGAAGTAAAACACCCTGGGATCTACACTTGAGTCCTCCCACTACACGCTGTCTCTGTCTGGGGCCATCTGGTGGCGTCTGCCCAGACACTGCAAACAGGCCTTTCATTGGCCTGTGGGCAGCGTAAGACCTGGCGCTGGAGCATTCCTGCTTAGGGAAGCGAAATGTGCTGCCCAACTTCTTTGACAATCTTATTTGAACGGCAGAGTGACGAGGGGGAGAGACAGAAAGATAGGGCTATTCCTTCCACTGGCTTACTCCCCAAATGGCCACAATGGTGAGGACTGGGCCAGGCTACAGCCAGGAGCCAGGAACTTCATCCTGGTCTCCACGTGGGTGGCAGGGGCCCAGGTACTTGGGTCATCTGCTGCTGCTTTCCCAGGAGAACCAGCAGGGAGGCACAGCAGCTGGGACTCAAACTGGTACTCCCAATACAGCATCTGGTGTCACGGGTGGCAGCCTAAGCCGCTGTGCCACAACGCTGGCCCTTTGGTAATCTTAAGAGCACTGCTAAGTTTTATCAGATGATTGTTTAAACCCAAGACACAGCACCTATTTATAATGCCAAGAGAATCGTGGCTGTGGGAGAGCGAGGAACATAAATGCGATTTTACCTGGGGAGAAAGGAAATCAGGATTAGTGACACCTGCAAGAGACAGAGCATCCCAAGAAAAGAAATGAGACAGAGAAGAGGAACAGGAAGTGAGAAAAGGACAGTGATGTGGAAGAGAAATGGATGGAAAGGAAGAGAGAGGAGACACAGGAAGAGACAGGCAGAAAGACGTGGGTGCAGGTGGAGGAAGGAGGGACTAGTCCAGCTCCTCATGTTCCTGACCACGTGTCTGCTCCTGTGTCCAAAAGGTCGGTTTCTAGTGTGCGTGTGTTTGTCGGGGGGTCCTCCTGCTGATTCCACGGTAGGGTCTTACTCCATCCCCCTGCAAGTGGACCCTTGAGACAGGAGGCTGTGAGGGGATTGGGAGAAGGGTTGAACAGTTTCCCCACAAGTAGCCATTTGTTATGGTCATTCCAGCAATGACCACTTCCTGTGCCGCTGCCATCTGCAGACAGTGGGGCTGAAGCCTAGTTAGCAGAGAACCATGTTGATCCTGAGCCCCCATGGAAGGCTCACCAATCAACAAGCTCACAGACAGATGGTTATAACAAGCAGTAGATCGTAGGCACCCCTTGGAAGCCTATAAATATGATCAGTATGAAATCAGGGGTTAAGCAGTCCCACAGTACTCGATGAAATATAGTTTTATTTTTGCACACAATAGCAAATGAATAAAGAGTGCTACTGATGATAAAGCAAGTCCATAAGGCCTTACAACAGAGTGCTCTGATCTCCTTCCAATCCGTGACCTCACTGACCCATCCCTCAGGGCCCTCAAATGCTTTCTGATTCATCACCTCCCCATCCCACCTAACAAATACAAAGAAAAACCAAACCTGGCAATGTCAGGGGTAGGCACAGGTGTCACCTGGAGGAAAACCAAGCACTAATGAGGTGACAGGAATTTTGTGAAAAGACAGTGAATACTCCCCAGAACACACACGTGGATGCTGTCATGCTGCAGGGTCAGAGCTCCAGTGCCATAAGGAACCCTGGAGAGGAATCTCTAGGGTTGCCCGTCACACTCTGGGAAGCAGGATGTTAGGAATGTTGGTACGCTGTGATTGCAAACCATGGGAAGGACAGGTGGATGGATGCAGTGGTTAATTTGCTGCATCCCATATAGGGGTGCCTGGTTCAAGTCCTGGTGCTCCACTTCTGGTCCAGCCTCCTGCTAATGCATATCCTGGGAGGAGCAGGTGATGACTCAAGTACTTGGTTCCTGCCACCCATGTGGGAAACCTGAACAGAGCTCCTGGCTCCTCCTGGCTTCAGCCAGGCCCAGCTCTGCTCTTTTAGGCATCTGGGGAATGAACCAGCAGATGGAAGATCAACCTCTGTTTGTCTCTATCTCTCTGCCTTTTAAATAAGATTTTTTAAGGATTAGAAAATGACAAGAAGGCACCAAACAGCCCTGCGGGGCTGACTCTGGACTGCTTCAGGCTCCAGGAGATAGACTCAAAGCAGGTGGAGTGGGGCTGAGCAAAACAAGAGACAAACTGCTCCTAAGGACCCTCATGCACCAGCGCTCTGCCCCCCCCCCCCTCCCTCTGTTTCCCAGTGGCTCAGCACTTGTGAAGTCCCAGCATCCTGCACACTGCATAGGATGCAGGGCTATGCAATACTCAGAAACTTAACCTTTACAAGAAGTATCTTCTCTACTGAGCTACAATGTGTACAAATCAACTTCTGATATTAACCACCTAAAACAGTAAGTAGTAAATTCATTATTTTTCCAGCTTTTCTCAAAAGGCTGTTTCAATAAGACTATCTCAATCAAGATAGTGGTGGATGACAATTGCCTGACTTTTGTTAATTAAGTTTGAATCTCACAAGTATTGCTTTCACCTATATTCAGAAACTCCATGTCTAACGATGGCATTCACTAATCCCCGCCTCAAGAATCCCTGTGTAAATGGAATGGCTCTCAGAAACACAGACCAGCTTCCTCTCCGCTTCTTACATGGAATGACGAGTGAGGAAAAGGTGAGACTCTGCCATGAGACTGATGTCCCTGTATTAACCACTTGGTTCTAAATCAGTCCAGTAGCTTATGGAAAGTGTTTTGTTGAGGCAAACTAAAAAGTGCTCTAGATCCTTACATTTGAAAGTGCACTGAGGGATGGGTGTTGGCCAAGCAGGGTGTCCATATTCCAGATGGCAGTGCTGGGTCCAGTTCCTGACTCCCACTGGGCAGCAGCTGGTGCCGGCACAAGTAGCTGGGTTCCTGTCCCTGATGGGACAGACCCGGATAGAGTTCCTGGCTCCAGCTTTACCCAGACTAGTCCTGGCTTTTGCGGGCTTTTGGGGAGTGAACCAGTGGATGAAAGCTTTCTTTCTCTCTCTCTCAAAGAAAGAAAGAAAAGAAAAAAGAGAGAAAAATAAAAAGTATTGGCCTTCTAATGAAAATTCTAAACTCAATCAAAAGAAGCTAATAATAATAATAGCACTCAACTTTCTGGCCTGTTTTTCACCATTTCAAGAGGACCCTAAGTATTAATATCACTCTACGAATTATATAAGGCTCAAATTCCATCACCAGAATTATTTTATGTGCTAATGTACTTGATATCCTGTTTCATGTACTGGGTATATGGATATTAAAATGTTAACAAAATTAAGCAATGATTATCACTTCTCTTTCTAAAGCTATATTCAGCTACACTAATATAATTTAGTTGGGTGATAATAAAGAGAGAGAGAGGAGGAGGTAAGAAATTAGCATACCTGAAATGTAAAAAAATAATTGTGGCTGCTCTAAATAAAAGTCTATATATTTGGAGCCAATTGCTGTCATTTGTTATTCTCAATTTAAAAATCTGTAAGAATGCATCAAAATCAATTCAGTTCAATCTTAATGAGACAGCTCTAGTGAGAGCCTATTCACTGTACCTGTTCTAATTAGCATGAATATGTCCTCAATGTCAAATCTGACAATACTCTTAACTAAATTAATGTTAATCCCATAATACAGAACCATATTTGAGTTAGAAGCTTCGAAACAGAAATTGCACATTAGCATTCTGAAAATGAATAGCAAATTATTTCAGGGATGGAAAAGAGCTGTTTCCTGATCATTTCAGGAAAGAGTGAAGCCGAGGCTGCTCATGGCTGGGTGGCTCGCTTGGGGCCCGCAGCCAAGAGCAGCCAGCCAGCACGGTGCCCAGCTATGAGGGGTCTGCAAAAAGTTCTTGGTAAATGCACATTATGGAAACACTATGCATGGCTTTCAAAAATTTTTTGGCATTAACATTTATTTTTAATTTGAGAGACAGAGGAAGGACAGAGAGCAATATGGGGGGGGAGGGAGAAAGAGGGACACAGAGAGAGAGAGGGAGTAAGAGGGAGGGAGAGAGAGGGAGAGGGAAGGAGAAGGAGGGAGAGAGAGGGGGAGAGGAGAGAGAGGGGGAGAGGAGAGAGAGAGAGAGAGAGAGAGAGAGCACGCTCCCACCCACCACTCTGGAAATGCCTTCAGTGGTTAGGGCTGGGCCAGGCCAAAGCCAGAACCTGGGCACTGAATCCAGGTCTCCCACACTGGTGGCAAAGACTAAACTACTTGAGCCATCACCTGCTGTGTCCTATGGTGCCCATCAGCAGGAAGCTGGAATCAAGAGTGGAGCTGGGACTTAAACCCAAACTTTGACACGGGATGTGTGTGTTCCAAGCAGTGGCTTAACTGTTAAGCCCAAAGCCTGCCTCAAAGCCCATCTTTCAATCCCATTTCCCCAGAAGTCCCCTTGCATTTTCTCTCCCCAGAAGGAAGTGGAGCCAGGGTAACCTTGCAAAACTCTGCGGACGTCAGCAGCCATCCCACCCAAAGTATTGATGACGAACAGCGCGTGTCAGGACTCCACTCCAGTGACCTGAGGTACCCCCGTAGAGGCTATTAAGGGTAATCATGGCTTTCTAATTGCCACTTAAGCTGAAATTACCACTTCTTCAAGATTGATAGGAAGATACTTTAAGAGACTGAGTTTGAGGTGGATGTCGACACTCACACTAATTGACTTTAATTCATGGTGTACTTCTAACGTGATAAGAAGGATGGGGAAGAAGGAAAACATGACAAATTAGAACCAAGAAAACAAAAACTAAAAATAACTGCTAAAATGATGCTGTCGGTCAAATCCATAGGTTAGCTCCACAATATTTGATTGCATGTAAGAGACTAAGATGATTAACTTTCAATTTATGTTCACTACAAGCTTTCACTCCAGCTTGGCTGGTACTGGAGAGGCTGAGATGGGCTCTGAATATGTACAACATTAACTACCTCCGAGTTGGCTGGCACCTCCCCTTGGTTTCCCACAGTCTGGAAGTTCAGAGAGCCAGGTTCAAGTGCTCCTGCATGCACCTGCTTCTTGCACTCTGTAAGCCGTTCCACGCTGTGAAGATGAGGAAGAGGAGTCACTGGCGGAGTGCTCCCCAGAGGCAGCCGAGATTTTGGCTGCACATGAGAGGGAGAAAAAGGCAGAGCTACCGCAAGCTGGGGGACAAAAGAGGGTCAGGCCCACCTCTCCCTAGCATTGGAGGTGCCATCCAGAGCCCTGGAGGGTGCAGAGTCTACATGGTCACAGGAGGGGGTCATGAGAGGCAGCCTTCTGAGCACTTACCATGTGCCAGGCCCCCTGTACACTATCCCACTTCATATTGTCCAGGACTTTATGATGTTCCCCTGAAAATACCTGCAGGGCGCACACTCCAATACTCCTAAGTGCCAACCTTGATGAAAAACTCAAATTTCCCTTTTGTAAACCCATTTTGCAGGCAGGTAGTGGTAAACAAAACTTCATTTTCTTTTAAGATCGATTGATCTGAAAGGCAGAGGGACAGAGTGTGTGTGTGTGTGTGTGTGTGTGTGAGAGAGAGAGAGAGAGAGAGAGAGAGAGAGAGAGAGAGAGAGAATCTTCTATCCTCTGGTTCACTCCCCAAATGCCCACAACAGCTGGAGCTGGCCCAGGCTGGAGTCAGCAGCCCAGAGCTCTACCCAGGCCTTCCTTACGGGTGGCAGGGGCTCAAGCAGTTGAGCTATCATCTGCTGCCTCCTAGGGAAGCTGTGTTGGAAGCAGAGGCGCTGGGACTCCAGCAGGTACTCTGATATGGGATGTGGGTGTCCCACCCAGTGGCTTAATCCCTGTGCCACAATACACGCCCCTATTTATTTATTTTTAAAAAGAAGCCCTGTGAAGTTGCCCCTTTTATAAATGGGGAAAAGCAGCCTACACAGAGCCCATCAGAGGGTATGAGATGACAAACAGAGGGCCATGGGCATGGTGAGAAAACAATGATCGTGCTGTAATAGCAACAGAACCTAAAGGTTGGACTTATCATTAGCAACATCAGGGGCCGGCGCTGTGGTACAGTGGGTTAAAGCCCTGGCCTACAGTGCCGGCATCCCATTTGGGCACCAGTTTGAGTCCCGGCCGCTCCACTTCCGATCCAGCTCTCTGCTATGGCCTGGGAAAGCAGCAGCAGATGGCACAAGTCCTTGGGCCCCTGCACCCACGTGGGAGACCTGGAAGAAGTTCCTGGTTCCTGGCTTCAGATCAGCTCAGCTCTGGCCATTGCAGCCATTTGGGGAGTGAACCAGTGGATGGGAGACCTCTCACTCTGGCTCTACCTTTCTCTGTAGCTCTTTCAAATAAATAAAAATAAATCTTAAAAAGAAAAAGAAATTCCAAGACTAGATTGTTATGTACTCACAGTTCACTTAGAAAGCAGACACAAGCCGAAGAGCCAACACACAACACTGTATATGCTGTACCGCATTCACATGAAACTCAAGAAAAGGCCCAGCCACAGCTCATCCATGGTGGCAGGATGTAGGTCTGCAATGGCCTGGGGCCTGGGAAGGGGTCTCAAAGGAAGAAACTTTCTAAGGCGGTAGAAAGGACCTGTACCTGCACCGGGGTGGAGCGGTAGGTAGCACAAGGGCACGTGTTTGTCAAGACTCACTGAACCGTACACTTAGAATGGGTGCATTCTGTTCTGTGTGCACCACACCTTAATAAGGGCGATTGGGAAAAAAAAAAAAAGGTAGCTTTAAGAAAAAAAGTACAACAAAATTCCACAAGTCATGTTTAACCAAATCTCTCCTGCACATTCTTACTGAGTGACCATATCGGTGCTGTGGATTGAACTGTGTCCTCCAAATAATCCCATGTTGAAGTCCTAACTCCCAGCACCTCCGAACATGACCTTACAAGGAAATCGGGTTCTTGTAGATGCACTCAGTTAGGATCCAGTCACACTGCTGTACGGTGGGCCCCAATCTCATGACCAGTGTCCTTATGAAAAGGACAACTCTGGACACCCAGGGAGAACACCATGGGAAGGGCAGAGATGCCATCAGATGACCGACGAGCCTCAGGGAGCTAGGAGACGCACAGACGTATTCTCCCCACAGCCCTCGGAGGACCCGACCCAGCCCACATCTGACTTCTGACCCCAGCATGGTGCCACAACACAACACGTTGCTGTCGCTTCGGCCGCTCAGGTTGTGGCACTTTTTAAAGACAGCCCTTGGATACTAATATAATCAGGTACATTTTTGTCCTCCGGCTATATAGTATTAGACCCACTAGCCAGCTATAACTTTTCCAAGTTTAATCAAATCTTGATGGCATCCGAGAGTATTTCCAGACCTTGCCCATGGCTGCCCCCGGCACTGAGAGCACCGGACCTTCCGAACAGCAGATCTGCCTGGAGCTCATGAGCTAATAATTAGAGTTAGTATTGTCTGAACACTTGCAATGCACCAGGCACCGTGTCGGGTGCTGGATGTGAGTAGCTCACCCTGCCAGAACCGTGAAACAGGAATAACAGAATGCCATTTTCAGACAGAGAAATCTGATGTTTCTAAAGGGGGAGTAATCTGGTCGTCACAGAACCAGCAAGTTGCAACCCAAAGAAGATTGCATCGCCTCCCTGAGTGTCCTGAAGACGGCTCCATGAATCTGAGAATATTGTTCACTGACAGCCACGTGTGCAACAGCAGACTCCAAATTATTTTAAATAGCAGAAACTCACAGAAATGCATTTCTTTAAAATAGTTACTAAAAAGTTCTATTCTTGGAGCCTAAGCCATGACATGCCAGGTAAAGCTGATGCCTGTGGCCAATATGGGTGCAGGTCCTGGCTGCTCCTCTTCCAATCCAGCTCCCTGCTGATGGCTTGGGCCCCTGCACCTGCGTGGGACACTGAATGAAGCTCCTGGCTTTGGATTGGTCTAGCTCCGGCCGTTAAGGCCATTTGGGGAGTGAACCAGCAGATGGAAGACCTTTCTGTCTCTCCCTCTCACTCTCTGTAACTCTGCCTCTCAAGTAAATAAATCTTAAAAAAAAAAAAAAAAAAAAAAAGTTCTGTTCTTGTCATGGTAATGGTATACACTTGGGTTTCTCAGTGTTATATGAAGTTGTATTACTAGGTATTACCAAGTAGGGGCAGGGGAGGGCCAATGATCAAAGAAGTTTGGGAGGCACAGAATTAAACAAGTTTCTTTATAGGGGTTCCAACAAGATGGATTTGTTTCCCAAACTTGTCTGACCCTGAAGCCCTCATTGTTTCAATGCCCATTGCACAGCTGGTGTTAGGAAGACCCCCATTGCAAACAATGGCAAACTTCCTCTGTGAAACTGTTATGGGACTGGGCTATTCTGAGACTCAAGTTTTGCCTTTATAAAATATAGATAATAGTCCTTTTTCCTCACTACTATCCCAAAGAGTTGCTGTAGGGATCAAATTAGATCTATGTGAGAAAGATGTTATAATCTGAAAAATCCTATCCTTAAGGGGAACTTTATGTGGTTTTGTGAAAATCTTACAACATATAAGCTTTTTGAATTAGGAAAACAGCAATGGGAAGCCTCCTATAATCTAGGTGCTCACTCCTTTCCTAAGTTCAGATTCTTGCTGTGTGGGAGATGCAGTTTGTGGAGTGGCAATTAAGGGCTGGGTGATGCCTCTCCGGCTGGTGCCACAACTCCCGGCAGGGATGTGTGGCTCTGAGCATGCTCAGGGCTGGCTAGTGTGGCTCCAGGCAGAAAGCACACTTGAATCTGCAGCCCCAGAGCTCTGCGACCTGGGCAGGATTTAGGGAGGTCACAGCAGTGGCACTGGAGATGATGTGTGTTGGTGGTGTGAACTCAGGAACTGTGCAACTGTCACCTGGGTGACTTCTACTGCCAATGTCCCAAGGCCATCTGCTGCTTCCCTGTTGAGAAGGTACCACCCTCAGCCTACCTCTGAGGTGCTCACCATGACAACTGGATTAGGATCTGGTCTTCACTGGCCACACAGTGCCTACTTTACACCAGTGGGACCTGCCCACATGCTGGGGACAGCTCCTAAGACCAGGCCCATCCCTACTCAGTCCTTGCTAGGGCTGCACTGGCCACGGTGAAGGTGCCGAGGAGACAATGCTCACAGACTCCTGATACGTTCAGGTCATGGGGGAGACAGAGGACTTCCAACAACTCCCCTAAGGTAGACAGGAACATTTCAAAAAGTTCGTAGAAAATGGAATAAGAAGTATGGTTTCATTTGGTGCAAAAAAAATTGTTTGGCACAACACTTTTTCCCCTAACACATGAAAAATGCATACTATGAAAAAAAGTATGCATAGACTTGAAAATCGGTTTTGTACCAAAATAAACTCACACTTTTCATTCTGTTTTCCATGAACTTTTTGAAATATCCTCATACAAGGTGAAAAAAAAAACAAAAAGTCAAGGTCTCATTTTATTTCAAAACATTCTGTCTCTATTTAAAGACTTAGTTCATTTTAAAAAATATATTTGATTTATTTGACAGGCAGAGAGGGAGGGAGCTCCTGTCTGCTGGTTGACTCCCCAAATGCCCACAGTGGCCTCCAGCTGAGGCCAAGGTAAGGCATGGGAGTGGCAGGAACCCAATCACTTGAGCCACCATCACAAGGTTTTCTTTAGCGGGAGGCTGGAACCAGGCATTGAACTCAAGCACTCCACTATGGAAGGCAGGAGTCAAACACCCACCCCCAGGAATTAGCTCGATTTTACTGTGCATATTATTTTTTTATCCCACAAAAATGATGTGGATTATTTCCATGAGCTCCCCAATTTACTAGTGCTCAGAAAGGAACATCCTGTCTTCTTTCTATATTGTCCTCTTTTCCCCAACACTGAAGCAGCTGCCATACATACAACCATTTAAGGAAGCAGTACCTTTCGGAGCTGGCACTGTGGCGTCACGGGTTAAAGCTGCAGCCTGCAGCACCAGCATCCCATATGGGTAACAGTTCGAGTCCCGGCTGTTCCACTTCCGATCCAGCTACCTGCTATGGGCTGGGAAAGTGGTAGAAGATGGCCCAAGTCCTTGGGACCCTGCACCCGCGTGGGAGACACAGAAGAAACTCTGGCTTCCGATTGACCTAGCTCCGGCTGTTGCAGCCAACTGGGGAATGAACCAGCAGATAGAAGACCTCGCTTTCGCTCTCTCTCTGTATAACTCTTTGAAATATATAAATAAATCTTTGAAAAAAAAAAGCAGTACCTTTCAAAAACCACATATGATGCCTACACGTATGCATATTTGAAATCTGACAGAATCCATAAGAAAATGGAATCCTGGGGGCCAGCATTGTAGCATAACAGGTTAAGTGGCTGCCTCTGACACCAGCATCCCATGTGGGCACCGGTTCGGGTCCCTGCTGCTCCAGTTCTGATCCAGCTCCCTGCTAATGCACCTGGGAAAGCAGCAGAAGATGGCCCAAGTATTTGGGCCTCTACAATGATGTGGGACACCTGGAAGAACCTCCTGGCTTTGGCCTGGCCCAATTCGAATGCCTGTTCTGGTCATTTGGGGAGTGAATCAGTGCATGGAATCTCTGTCTCTCTCTCTCTGACTCTGCATTTCGATTAAAATAAAACATAGGAAGGGAGGGAGGGAGGGAGGGAGGGAGGGAGGGAGAGAGAGAGAGAGAGAAAGAAAGAAAGAAAGAAAGAAAGAAAGAAAGAAAGAAAGAAAGAAAGAAAGAAAGAAAGAGAAAGAAAGAGAAAAAGAGAGAAAGAAAGAGAGAGAAAGGAGGGAGGGAGGACACTGATTGTCTCTGGGGAGGAAAATGAGGGCCTGCCAGTCAGAAACAGGAGGCTCATTTTTCATGATATATTTTTAAACTTTAACATGTACAAGTGTTAAATTTTAAGACATTTTCTAATCAAAAGAAATCTGAAGGCAGGAAACTACATATGTTCTTCTGGAGTCATTTGTTACAACCATACATTTGTTCCCTCTGACAAATGCCTCCCTCTCACTGTTTACAGTTACTGGATGAACTCCACCCAGAAATGACCTCTGGAAAGAAGGCTGAATATCAAAAAAGTTCATTCCTCAAAAAAAAAAAAATCGCTCTCCTAGAAAACCCAGCCAACATCACTGCCAGTCCCCACGGCCTTCCTTTGATGAATGGCACAGAGCAGAACGATCCAAATGCCAGCTTTGAAAATCGTGACTTCTTTCTCACACGCAACTCTCTCTTCCTCAGAGTAGGAAGTGTCTCACAGGCTGCAGGGGTGCGAGAAAGAGGACACTAGTTACCCCGTGCCTCAAGCTAGGTGTGGTGCAGACACCCTCCGGTACCTAAGGATGGCTGCTTGGATCCCCACTCCACAGACCTACCGAGGTTTAGAGACTGAGTCCCTGCTTAGCGCTAACACGACACACAGCAACCACCCCTGTGCTCTGGTCTGCTTTGCCACCTGCCTTTTTCCTGGGCTGAGTTCTGGGATGTGACCACCTTTTAGTGGTGAAAATGTCCCAAGGCCTCCAGAAAAGTCCAATCAACTGCTCTGCCTCATCCTCTTCTCTGCACCTGAGTCAAACCCAATGGACTTGGTACTTCCCAAAGATTTTCCAATACTGTTGCAGAAGCCATCCCTCTGCATGGGACACTCTCCCTACAGCCAGTGCCCTTGAGCCTCTGCAATTCTCTCCTGAAGGTCCCATCTGAGCATTCCCACTCCCCCCTCTTCATTTTCCCTGGAAAACCTTCTATTATACAGTATTCTCTGATTGTTGCCTATTTTCCCCTCTTGTCTGTTTCATTCCCCCTAGACTGTAAGCTTCCAAAAGGGGCACTTGTCAGTCTAGCCACCAGCTGTCATTTCTAGAGCCTACACAGCCCCTGTAGGTGTTCAATGAATAGTTGAGATATGCAAATTATTCAGACATCACTAAGTCCTAGTCTCTCAACCCCCAGGCCCAAAGGTCTCAGTCTACACAGATTCCCTTGTTCCCAGAGACATAGGGAAGCAACCTTCCCTTGGGGGCCCAGGAGCAACTTGCAGTGGGAGCCCACATGGCCCACGCACAAGGAACCTCCGTGGGCTTCCACACACACATGGAATTCATGAACACTATGGGGTTCCTTCCAACCCTAGGAGGTTGTGATCACCCAGACTGGGGTTCCCGTCCAGGGATCCACACACTCCTTGCACATGACCATTGTATTGTTACACCTGTGCTTTAGGAGATAGGAGAAAAGGTAACCAGCATGTCAAGGCTGTGATTTCATGGCTCCTGTCCCTTGAGATGTGGTTAAAATAGCCGAGAGAAAGATTTGAAGTAAATAAATGGGAAAGAGCAGAGTTGAGCCAGAGACGCATGGTGGCATCTGAGAAGGAATGGCTCCTCACACCTCTGTGTCGTGCAAGGCATCCAGAGGCCTTGCTGGAAACCCAGCGGATGCTCAGCCAAGATCTGGTAATGTGGGGCCGGCACTGTGGCACAGCAGACTAAGCCGCTGTCTGCAGTGCCAGCATCCCATATGGGCACTGATTAGAATCCCAGATGTTCCACTTCCAATCCAGCTCCCTGCAAATACACCTGGGAAAGCAGAAGATGGCCCAAGTACTTGGGTCTCTGCAGCTGCATGGGAGACCGGATGAAACTCCTGGCTTTGGCCTGGCCCACCCTTGGCTGTTGTGGCCATGTGGGGAGTGAACCTGAGGATGGAAGTTCTCTCTCCCTGTCTCTCGCTCTTTCTCTTTCAAATAAATAAATAAATAAATATTGTTAAAAAATCAATGAATATTAAAAAAAAAAAGATCTGGTAGCAAAGAACACTCTGCATGGATGAACCAGCTTCAATTCTACAGGAGCCTTCCCCTGAGGAATCAGCATTTCTGGTTCAATCCCTTTCGCACACTCTGGGAATTTCCCCTCCAGAACTTGGAAGCCACAGAACACACAACGACCCCTGAATGCCGATGGTCCAGCTCGTTCACCCCCAAAACACTTTTCTGTGTTTCTAGTCCCTGTCTTCTGCCTCAAACATGTTGTCAGTACCTTTAAAGTCACAGGTTCCCCTGCGCTTCAGGAGTAGAAATCCAGTGTTCAGCAGAGAGGAGAGGCCAAGTGCACACCCACAGCTGACTGCCTGGAAGCCCTTAGGGAGGCCAGGGGCAAAATTTTCCGCACAGTAGGGGCAACAGCTTCTGTTAAATGTTAGTGCCAGGGGCTGTGACACAGCAGGTAAAGCCACCAGCTGCAGGGTCAACATCCCATACAGGTGCTGATTCAAGTCTCCCGGCTGCTCCACTTCCGATCCAGCTCTCTGCTATGGCCTGGGAGGGCAGTAGAGGATGGCCCAAGTCCTTGGGCGCCCACACCCATGTGGAAGACCTGGAGGAAGCTCCTGGCTCCTGGCTTCGGATCAGCTTAGCCCCAGCTGGTGCAGCCATTTGGGGATTGAACCAGCGGATGGAAGATCTCTCTCTTCTCTCTCTTACTTTGCCTTCTGAATAAATTTTCTAAAAAATATTTTTTAAAAAATAAAAAGAAATGTTAATGACAGAGTGTTTTATTGGAGGGAGGGGGGTTACCAATATTAGAATAAAGCTAGAAATAGACGTGAATAACAGCTAAGCAACTTACTGCATCATTCATTCCAGGTGACTGACTGGATCTTTCTTTTGTGTACTCAAAGAAAACAAAGCTATTATTAAGGTTGTACTAAGATCTTCAGAAAGATGAGACTGAAAAATGTTTACGTGGAAGAGGACTACAACAAAAGGGGAGGACATAATGGAGTACAAAGGATTTTAGGAGAGTGAAACTACTCCTCACTATAACCTAACATTGTGAAGTCCAAACACAGACAGCACCAAGTCAACCCTGACAAACACTACTGGTGAGGAGGACAGGCCAGTGTTTTATCGCTGGTAACAAACGCACCACTCTGGTGCTGGGTGGGGCAGGGCCCACCTGGGAACTACGTATTTTCTGCCTAGCTATGCTTTCAAGCTAAAACTGCTCTAAACAATCCAGTTTCTTAAGGAGGAATTAAGAGGCTGGCATTATGAGGCAGTGGGGGTAAGCCACTGCTTGCAATGCTGGCATCCCATGTGAGTATCTGTTCAAGCCCTGGCAGCCCTACTTCTGACCCAGCTCCCTGCTAATGCGCCTAGGAAAACAGCAGAAAATAGCCCAAGAGCATGGGTCCCTGCCACCCATGTCGGAGACCCAGAAGGAGTTCCAGGCTCCTGGCTTCAGCCTGACCCAGTCCTGACTATTGTGGCCATTTAAGGTCAAGCACCAATCCTTTTGGCTATTTGGGGAGTGAACCAGCAGATAGAATTTATCCTCTCCATTACTCTGCCTTTTAAATAATAAATAAACATTTTAAGAAAAACAGGACTGACATTGTGGCATGGTGGGTAAAGCTGGTGCCTGAGACGCTGGCATCCCATATGGATGCTGGTTTGAGTCCCTGCTGCTCTGCCTCCGATCCAGTTCCCCAATGTGCCTGAGAAAGCAGCGGAAGATGACACAAATGCTTGGGCCCCTGCACCCATGTGGGAGACCTGGAAGAAGCTCCTGGCTCCTGGCTTCAGATAGGCCCAGCTCTGGCTATTGCAGCCATTTGGGGCTAGAAGATCTCTCTCTCTCTCTCTTTCTCTGTGTCTCTCCTGCTTTCTCTGTAACTCTTCCTTTCAAATAAAATAAAACCAACCTTAAAAAAAAAAAAAAAAGCAAAGCAGCAAATAAAAGAAAGGATTACAGTGGTTGCAAATCATAGTAATTTTTCTCCCTGAGAAAGAGCCAACACATAGAAGTCTACAGCCTGAAATGTCGAAACTGTCTCTCTCTGCACACAAGCCCAATACTTGAAATTAATTACAGCAATGTTAACAAGCGCTGATTTTAATTCAAAGGAACACCAGACCCAGCATGTTGTGCAGAATGAACTCATGAATTCTCTCCCTGGTGTGAAAAACATTTTTAGACAGTGTTGCTATTTTATCTAGCTTTTCTGTCAGCAACAAGGGCCCTACCTTGAACTCCCGCTTTCAGCTTCACTAAGGAAGCTCAAGTTCGAGTTCAGCCTAGGTTGAAGGAGGACAGCCCTTTAACCCTTTAGCAGGGAGCCAGGCTGTTGCTGACTGGGGCTCCTAAGAGTGCAGTGAAGCCCATGGAGGTCCCTGCAGGCCAGTGGTGGAGGTGCAGCTGCAGTGCCGGTCTCTGGGGTTAATATTTTTGTTTCCAGTTTTCTTAGTTTTTTCATTTTCTTTTCTTTTCTTTCTTTTTCTTTTCAGACTAAACAGGAGAGGGAAGAGGAGTTGGTGGGAAGAATTACTATGTTCCAAATGTATTACAAGCTACATACAAATAAATTAAAAACTAATACAAATATTTTTGTTCATTTAAGAGCCAGAGTCATAGAGAGAGGAGAGACAGAGTTTGATCTTCCACCCGCTGGTTCACTCAAACGGCTGCAACAGCCAGGGATGGGCCAGACCGAAGTCAGGAGCCGGGAACTTCTGGGTCTCCCACGTGGGTGGCAGGGGCCCAAGCACTTGGGTCATCCTCCACTGCTTCCCAGGTGCATTAGCAGGGAGATGGATTGGAAGAGGAACAGCTGGGACTCGAACTAATGCCTCTATGGGATGCTGATGTCGCAGGCAGCAGCTTAACCAGCTATGCCACAATGCTGCTCCCTTGTTTCTGTTTTTAGCAAAGTATGTAAATAAAAGGCCAATAAAACAATGTAAAGCCAGTCCTTCCACCACCCTCAGGATCCTGCTATGCTCCATCTTCCATCTTTCTCACTCCTTCCAAATAGGTTCAGGTCCCTCCTTTCTTCAAAATACATGGAGATCCCCCAACATAACTGCCCTCCAGCCGCTTCCTCCTTCCAGCTCCAGCACTGCCTTCCCGGCTCTGGAAACAAGCTTCTGGCCAACGCCCCTCCTCACTTCTACTGCCTTCTATGCCACCACCCCACAAAACTGCTCTTGCAAAGGTGACCAATGGCCTCCTGACCAAGAGGCCCAAGGACATACACCAGGGTCTCATTTTACTGGAAATCTCAGCTGCATCTAACAAAACCAACTGCTCATGGTGGGGATTTGGAGTGGTGGTTATGACGCCACTTGGGATGCCTACCCATACGGGAGTACCTGGGTTCAGGTCCAGGCTCTGCTTCTGATTCCAGCTTCCTGCTAATGCACAACCTGCAAGGTAGCAGGTGATGGCTCAAGTATTGGGTCCCGGACATCCAAGTGGAAACCCAGACTGACCTCCTGGCTTCAACCTCGCCCAGTCCCAGCTGTTGTGGGCATTTGAAGTGTGAACCAGAGGATGGGAAATCTCCATCTGCCTTTGAAATCAATCAAAGTGAACCAGTGATCCAATGGTTCACTCCCCAAATGCCTCCCATAGTCCCTGGCTGGGGCCCAAGTCAGGAGCCAGGAACTCAATCTGGGTCTCTCATGTGGATGGCAGGAACTCAACTCCTTGAGCCATCGTCGCCTGCTGCCTCTCAGGTTAGGCAGGTGGAGTCAGGAGTACTCCAATATGGGATGCGGGCATCTTAACTGACATGTTCACCCCTAGGCTAAATGTCTGTCCTCATATTCTGTACGATTAAAAGAAACTGTAACCCAGGAAGGTTGTGCCTAAACCAGAAGGGCAATTTCCAAGTCGAATTAAATAACTTTGAGAAGACACACTGATTTTCATTCTTGTAGTAAGTGATCCAAAAGACAAGTGAGTCCCAGCACCAAATCCCACGGAAGTCACACAGGGTTAGTGACAACAGTCGCTGCTACTTCTAATACGGCACATGTTCCGTCCTAGTAGTAACAGAATTAAACCAGGCCAGTGGGAGGATGCTGCACAGTGACAATGCCAACAACCCCCCAGGGCAGACAGCTGGACAGAGGAGGAGCCACGCCTTCTCTGGCCTCTTTCTTGTAGAGAACGCATGCTAATTTATGGACCAAATTCTCCTAAGGAAATGGGAGACCAGGCAAATTCTTTTACACACTGGGTTGGTACTCATCCCCTTGGTATTTCAAAGTCGTCCGTCTATAGCTCCTTTTATTCTTTCCCTCAATGCCAAATTACAATACTGACCCTCTGAAGTGGACGCTCCCTCCCTTAAGAAATGCTCAGTTTTGCACTGGCAGACCTATAGTTGGAGCGAATATTATAGGTTGGATGATCCTGTACCATTATCCAACAGTTTCTCTTGGTTGTATTTCTATGGGGCTGGAGATTGAATCAGGAATGGCAGCAGAGACATGAGAGTGACGGGGAAAACAGGGACGAAACGCCTGAGTGTAACGGTTTTGCTACAAATACAGTGCTTTGTCAAACTTTGCTTTAAATCTTTGTCAAACAAACTATTAAAGTTTCAATGATTCTGTGACTATTTTAGAATGTGCTTTGTATAAGTGAAGTTGAACACCTTTTCCTGTGAGTGCTGTACAGAGCCCTGGCCTATTTTCCTGCTACATTATGGCCTGTTTACTTTTTATTTGCTCAGCTCTATTTAATGGAACCTTGATAAGCCTTTGACTATAGCGTAAATTAAAAATGTTATCTCAAAAAATAATAAATATTTTTAAAAAAGGAAAAAAAGAAGGAAAAGAAAATACGACTAGGCTGAGGTAGAAAGGGAACATTCCTTCAGAACCGGGACACCACAGAGGCTGACAGGCCACCTGGCTCAGTGACTCTGCAACACGTGCGTTAGAGTCCTGCCCCTCCCTGACCCCCAGAGCTCACAACTTGCCAGCCAGACTCCCTTTTCCCAAATTAGGGCAGCACTGCCAATCACCACAGTCAGTGAGACAGCGAACACATTCTGGGGTATGTGATTCCCTTTGTGCACTAAGGGATCGACGGAAGAGAACAAATGAAATTCCGGGCATAGGCGGAAGAGACTTAGCCTTCAGTGGCACAGTCTTAATCATCTGACCCTTGCACTGTGGGGAATGTCTAGCCACGGGCATAGGAGCATATAAGATTCCCAAGATCACTTGGTCCAGCCCTGCCAAGGCAACCACAGCAAGGATTCGAAATTGCATAAATCTACAGCAGGCTAACTTTTAAGCTGATGATTTTGTACAGCCCGCGAATGATGTTATAAATACCCAAATGGGCCTTGGCGGAAAAAAGGCTCCCAACACCTGCTTTAGGGCAGAGACCAGTGCCAGGTACACAGTAGGGGTGCAACACATATTTAATTCTTTGTGTGCTATTAGAAAAGCTTCTTATAGCTAACCTTCATAGCTAAGGAATTTGCTTTCATATTTACAAATGAGGTTAACATATTTAGATCATTTCTGCTCAAGCCTAGGAGGGCAAAGATGATAAACTTAAATGTTACTAAAAAATATTTGTAGGGGCAAGCGCTTGGCACAGCAGTTAAGACTCAGCTTGGAGGGGCCGGTGTTGTGGCGCAGTGGGTAAAGCTACCACCTGTGCTGCCGGCATCCCATAAAGGTGTGGGTTCAAGTCCCGGCTGCTCCACTTCTGATCCAGCTCCTTGCTAATGGCCTGGGAAAAGCAGCGGTAAATGGCCCCAGTGTCT
Source organism: Oryctolagus cuniculus (assembly GCF_964237555.1). NCBI lineage: Eukaryota > Metazoa > Chordata > Mammalia > Lagomorpha > Leporidae > Oryctolagus > Oryctolagus cuniculus. Next base: position 51,209,876 of record NC_091441.1, on the reverse strand, counting down.
GGGTCCCTGCCACCCACCTAGGAGACTCAGATAAAGCACCTGGCTGCTGGCTTCAGCCTGGCCCAACCCTGGCCATTGAGGCCATTTGGGGAGTGGACCAGCAGCTGGAAGACCTTTCTCTCTGTCTCTCCCTCTTTCTCTGTAACTCTTTCAAATAAATATACAAATCTTTAAAAAGAAAAAAAAACAAAAAAGATGCAGCTTGGGATGCCTGCATCCCATATTGGACCTCTGGGTTCAAGTCCTGGCTCTGCTTCTCATCCCAACTTCTGGCTCATGCGCACCCTCAGAGGCTCAGACTGAGACCCTGGCTCCCGGGTTCAGTCTGACCTAGCCACAGCTGTTGTAGGCATTTGAGGAGTGAACCAGCAGATCAGAGGTCTCTGTCTCTCTCTACGTTTTGAAGAAATGAAAATGAATTTTAAAACTTTAAATATACTTTTATTCATTTCTACAAATACTGCTGATTCCCTAACACACGCCAAACACTGCCAGGAACAGGGAATAGAGCCATGAGCAGCAGAAGCACCGGTCCTGCCCTCAAGGAATGCACTCCACTTAAAATAAGGGCAGAAGGAATCAATGTCATGAAAATATTCATCTTACTCTTTGAAGCGTTCCTCTGCACATGGCAAATAAAAACCAAATAATCCTAAGTTGATTAGAAAATTTCAACCACAGGCTGAAATACATTAAGTCATGTATATCTCCCATTAAGTTGAATATTATATAAAACCTATTTTCCTTTAAAACTCATAAATCCAAACCAGAAGTGGCAATAGACCCTAAAAATTATGCTCAAGTACATTTAAACAGCCTGAACCAATACCAGGATTCACAGCAAGGACAAGTGGGAGCTCTAACTCAGTGTATCTGAACTTTGATCTAATTCACAAACATCTAATCACTTTTTTTTTTTTTTTTTTTTTTTTGCCAGGAGAGAATCCAGAATCCTAGGTTCATCAGGCAGGAAAGGATGCTAAGCGACCTGACCAGCTGTTCCCACTTCCGCGCTGTGCTAGTCACAAGGGCTTCTCAGACTCAATGAAGTCCAGGGGAAGTCAGGACTCACTAACATCACAAATAGGGATTAAGCATCTCACAAATGCCTGCCACATTAGCAGCTTCTTCTGACCCCAGCAGCAGCACCTTAGCTGCTTTCTTTGGCAGGAGTTGGGGGAGAAAGGCACCAGTTTTTGGACAGATCAGTTCAGAGAGAGGCAGACTGGGGCAAGTATGCATCCCACACAAGAAAAACCTCAGTCCCTGGTCCACTCACTGGGCTTTGACATGGCCCGGGGCACAGTCCAGGATGAGACAGGCTGAACAGGGAAACCTGATTGCAACCCCATGGGGAAGGTCACGTGTCACCTGCCAGTGAGGAGGGGGGCTTCATCATCCTGAAAAGAGATTCGGGGTCCATGAGTTAGGGCCAATTCCTGATTCTGGACCAGAATCCGCTGCTCAGCCTCCCTGGGCCTCCATCTCCTCTCCTGTGCCGTCTCCCCAACCACAGGTTGAGGGGCTCAGATGTGTGCCCCACAGAGCGTTCTGAAGACAGGAACCATGCAAGCACCTGTTCTACTCAGTGTACCACTGGAGCTAGGGAAAGTCAATAGGATGTGGCTCACACAACAGTGGCCGCCCTTACCTGGAAGATGGCTGAGGGCAGTCGTAGCCTGTATTGACTTGGGTCCATGCAGAATCTCCAGAGTGACTGCATTAGCACAAGTGGCCAGTGTGTGTGGCCTGCTTCTGCGCGAGTGGGCTTTGACTGATGTACATCAGGAGAGGTCACAGAGTCTGGAGTAGTTGCTCATTTTCAGTCCATTTTAATGATGGTTTTGTTAGTTTCAAGGGCTTTCCAAATTCAATGTCAAGTATGTGAGAAACAAGACTTTCACCATCTTGTTCTTTATTAGGTCCTCTGTGACCAGCACATAGTATGTGCTCATAAAATACTTGTTGACTGACCAAGAGAGACACCTGGGTTGCAACCCCAGGCTTGCTATTTACCAACTTCCTGCAGAAGGTGACTTAACCTCCATAGCAGTAAGAGATTATACACAATAACAGTATTTACAGTAACATGTTACACATATCTGTTAGCTATTGGGTTCATCGTGGAGTTGAATTCTTCAGGAATGAGATGTGTAGCCCTGCTGGCACACAATGTGCCGAAGGCTTGTCATCTGACTTCATTTCTAAACAAGCTGGCATAAACCACGGTAAGAGTCAATTGTGAATTATTTGATGATTCAGGGGTGGGGAACCTTTTTTCTGCCAGGGGCCATTTGGATATTTATAACATCATTTGCAGGCCATACAAAATGATCACCTGAAAAATTAGGCTGCTATAGATTTACTGAATTTCGAATTCTGTTTGTGGTTGGTTGCCTTGGCAGGGCCGGACCAAGTGATCTCGCCAGCCATATATAGCCTGTGGGCTGGCCTTTCGCCGCCCGATTTGTCAATTGAGCAAGTATTTTCTTTCAGTCAAGTAGGAAAATAGGGTTAAGAGATGATATAATCTCTTTCAAATGAGCACTTTAACACAAAGAATGCCACTGTTCTATGTAATACATTCGCAGAAAGTTTTATGTTCCCGATTACACTTGGGTGGGATCTTTTCTGGTGAAGTAGCCATCAGAAAATTTTTTCAAACCATTATCAAAACCAAACCAAACCACACCACAAAGCCTGAAATGCATCATCTGGTTGTATGTGTTTTTGTTAATGATAAAAGCTTAAGAAGATTCTAGTTCCAAACCTCAGCTGCTTTAAGACATTAAAAATCTACAATATGCTTCTAATGCAAGAAACAAACAGTGACTGATCTCTAAAAATTCACTGGTTACAACTAGGAAAAATCAAATTATATATTTTTTAATGAAATGGATAATTCTACGGAACACGAAAGACTTACACTGCTAATATTTGTAAGTATTTTTTTCATTTAAAATGTGTTCAAAGGGGGCAAGTATTCGGCACAGCAGTTCATGGTGCACATTCGTACTGGAGTGCCTGGGTTACTGTCCCAGCCTTGCTCCACTCCAGCTTCCTGCTAATGGCCACCTGTGGGGGTGGACGGTGAGGGTGGCATTGGTTGGTTTCTGGAGACCTGGACAGAGTCCCTGGCTCCTCATTCCAGCCTAGTCTAATTCCGGCTGATGTGGGAATTTAGGGAGTCAACCAGTAGATAGGATTCCTGCCAGTCTCTGTCTCTCTGCCTTTCAAATAATTAAAAATAAAATCCACTCAAAAATTAATGTTTAATTTTCCATAAAACATAAATTATCTTGCATATAAATGAGAAAACTGAAATTTTGAGGATTTGATTTTTATATTTTAGTGACATACTGCTTCAAACTGGGGCACCTATAATTTAATATCCATTTTTTATCCATTTAGAGTTTTTTTATCCATTTAGAGTTGATTTTTTTTATCCATTTAGTTTATTATTTGCCTGTTGATTAAGATCATTTTTCCTTGCCATAGATACAAGTTTTTCAACTGTTTTCTTTGTATATTTCCACTTTCACTTGTGTTTATGAATATTTTGTGACTATTTCGGATCCTTTATTTTATCTTTAAAAGAGAATACCAATGGTCAGCTGTAAATTGTATATAATCCTTCTATTTTTCATCCAACCTAGCAATAATCTTTTTTTTTTTTTTTTTTTTGACAGGCAGAGTGGACAGGGAGAGAAAGAGAGAAGCCTTCCTTTGCTGTTGGTTCACCCCCCAATGGCCGCCGCGGCTGGCACACTGCAGCTGGTGCACCGCGCTGATCCGAAGCCAGGAGCCAGGTGCTTCTCCTGGTCTCCCATGGGGTGCAGGGCCCAAGCACTTGGGCCATCCTCCACTGCCCTCCTGGGCCACAGCAGAGAGCTGGCCTGGAAGAGGGGCAACCGGGACAGAATCTGGCGCCCCGACTGGGACTAGAACCTGGTGTGCCGGCGCCGCTAGGTGGAGGATTAGCCTAGTGAGCCGCGGCGCTGGCCTGCAATAATCTTAAAAATAAAAATAATCTTAAAGGCTTTCTTTTTATGTTGAAAAGCTAACATTTATTGAGCACTTACTATGGACATTTAATACAGTAGCTCCCTTTTATTTATAGTTTTGCTTTCTGTGGTTTGTTACCTATGGTCAACTGTGTTGAGTGGATGGAAAATTCGAGAAATAAACAACTCATGTTTTAAACGGTAGGCTGCTGTGGGTATGCGATGGTATCTCACACCACCCGGCTTCATCCAGCCTGGGGCGTGGATCATCCCAGTCTCCACACCATATCCCACCTGCCCAGGGGTCACTCAGAAGCCTTCCTGGTCAGCAGCTGTCTCAGCTCTCTGTGCTTTTGCCCAAGTGACCCTCTTCCTCTTCTAGTACAGGAGTAGTGATGCAGGCAATTCAGATAAGCCCAAGAGTAGCCGTAAAGTGCTTCCTTTTAAGTGAAAAAGGGTGAAAATTCTCTACTTAAGGAAAGTGCATGGTGGGTACATATTTTTTATCTACCAAATTGTGAAGAAGGAAAAAGAAATGCATGCCAGTTTTGCTGTCACACTTTGAAGCTCTATGAGCCAGCACCTCAGGACAAGTGCTTGGTTAAGATGGAAACAGGGCCGGCGCCACGGCTCAATAGGCTAATCCTCCGCCTAGCGGCACCGGCACACCGGGTTCTAGTCCAGGTCGGGGCGCCGGTTTCTGTCCCGGTTTCCCCTCTTCCAGGCCAGCTCTCTGCTGTGGCCAGGGAGGGCAATGGAGGATGGCCCAAGTCCTTGGACCCTGCACCCCATGGGAGACCAGGAGAAGCACCTGGCTCCTGGCTTCAGATCAGCACGATGCGCCAGCTGCGGTGGCCATTGGAGGGTGAACCAACGGCAAAGGAAGACCTTTCTCTCTGTCTCTCTCTCTCACTGTCCACTCTGCCTGTCAAAAAAAAAAAAAAAAAAAAAAAGATGGAAACAGAACTCAAATACACAGGGCTTGGTACTGTCTATGCTTCCAGGCGTCCAGTGGGGGGGGGGGGGGCATGGTGCGGACAAGCCGTGGAAAAGGAGGAAAACGTATTCCTATTATTGACAGATGAGAAGCAAGCAACTTGCTTACGGTCACTCAGGTGAACCATTCCTGTAACTGTCACTGGGGCAGGTGTTGGAGTTCTACCACCGCCAACACAGAGCAGGGGCTTTGCTCCATGCTGACGTACTCCTGGCTCTAGGCTGGAGGGGTCCCACCTACCTCCCTCTCCTACACTTTCTCCCCCTGCCGTCTTTCCCTCGTTTTCCTTTCAACTCCCGTGTCACCCCCGTGTCCTTGAACCCGAGTGTTACCTACCTTCCTCAATGAGAGGCTGCCAGGCCCTAATGGAGCTCCTGCAGGAAGGCCTCGGAAGACTGTGGCCCGCCAGACTGCGTTTCCCTCGCCTGTGCCGGCGGGGCAACAGCCGCCTGCCAAGAGCAGGCTGAGGGAAAGGCCTCGGCAGGGCGGGCCTGTCATGCCGTGCCAAGGGGTAAACCTGCGCCCCATAAAGTGCCTTGGTATTATTAAACATTTTCTATTTGTCAGGCGCTTTATAGTCATTTTTATTGGTTCTCTTTACTAGTTATAACTCTGCATCAGGACTGTGTTCATTTTTTCTTTTAATTAAGTGCTCTGAGTCAAGTGGAAAAGATTGAAGACCTTGGGGAGTAAGTTTTCAACTGCCAAAGAGTCAGGGAGCGGATGTAGACCCAGAGACCCAGGCCTGGTCCCCTGCAGCCGCGGGCCAGGGGACACCCAGCCAGTGCACAAGAGGCTAAGTGTCCCCAAATCAACCCAGGACCACAGCTTTCAGCCACGCATGTCTAAAGTACACACTGCCATTTGGAGACTAGCCATTCTATTTCACCCTAATCCATCAAGTTCTCTGTTATTTTCCTAAAATCCCAGAAGCACAAAATCCATTTTAGAATCCCTTTCCTTTTTAAAAGACTCATCCACCCATATGCTTATGTTTTCATGGTTTTGATGTTCTTTTTCTCTACTTTAATGCCTAATTGTACATTTATAACATTAGCTATGAAGTATAGTAGCTTAAAAAAGTATGACTTGGGGCCGGTGCTGTGGCGCAGTGGGTAAAGTCACCACCTGCAGTGCCAGCATCCTTTATGGGCACTGGTTTGAGTCCTGGCTGCTCCACTTCCCATCCAGCTCTTTGCTATGGCCTGGGAAAGCAGTGGAAGATGGCTGAAGTGTTTGGGAACTTGTACCTGCTTGGGAGACCTGGAAGAAGCTCCTGGCTCCTGGCCTCGGCCTGGCCCAGCCCTGGCCATTGTGACCACCTGGGGAGTGGGGAGTGAATCAGCAGATGGAGGACCTCTCTCTCTCCCTCTCTGCTTCTGCATAACTCTGCCTTTCAAATAAATAAATAATTTTTTTTTTCTTTAAAGTATGACGTAGAAGAGGGCTGGACCTGGTAGGCAGGAGAAGGTGAGAAACTAGAGTGAGTCAGTTGTTCTCAGCTGTAGAATGGGTACGATCCCAGCTCCCAGCCTCCTCCCTCAGCTTGCCTCTACTCTGTGCAGACAATATCACAAGACTTAGCCCACAGTCAGGGTTTATCCTTCCAGTTACTTCAGCTGCTTCCCCCGCCAGACTCCCAGGACTCCTGCAAGGAAAAGGCTGTTGAGTCCCCGTGGTCTTTCCAGCCCAGGTCACGGCTCTCAAGTGTCCACAGAGCTTCCTTGGAACGCGAGCTCGCGGCCAAGCCTTTTGTGAGCTGTCAAGCCCCATTCACATGGGCACATTACAGTCGTTCCCTGATATCCACAGGGCCCACATCTGTGGATTCAACTGAGCACAGACTGGGGACATTTGGGGGGAAAAAATAAACTGCGTCTGTTCTGTACATGGACAGACTCGTTTTCTTGTCAGTGCTCCAGAAGCAATACAGGATAACAACCATCTGCACAGCATTTACACTGTCTCAGGCATCACAAGCAAGCTAGGGAGGACTTAAGGGTGTGCGTAGGCCACACGCAATACTGCACCATCTGATTGCCACAGGCACGAGCATCTCACGAACCGACACCCTGGGGACTCCTGGGGGACAACTATACCTGCTTACTCACAGTGCGGCCTCCCCTAGACCTGAGAAGCGAAAGAAGCACTGCAGGACATCGACGGAGCCAGGCTGTCAGGGGTCGCCCGAGCTGTCATCAACACGTGAACCGTGACCCCGTGCTATTCCTGAATTTCTCTCAGGCACTGCACATACACCCGGCCCTCGAGTCCACGCGTAACAAGGGGATGTACACAGACAGTGGCTTTCCTCCAAGCTGGTGTGTCCACATCCTGGTAAGGCTGGCCTGAGACGGCTACGGTGCTATCGCAAAGACAAGGCTTACGTTTTGACGAGGTAATCTTTTATTCCCCACCACCACCCGAGGTTCCACAATGTCCTTCCATGTGTGTAAGGTTTAAAGGCTTGGTCTTGCAGTTTGGTCAGACCACTGTTAGTCCCACTTCTTAGGTCCTAATGCACACCGTTGGCTTTCCAGGGTTTGCTTGTGAACAGTCAGCCAATGAGAGGCCTTCCTCTTCACCCGGTCCTCTGGACTTGCCCTTGGCATCTCAGTGTAGCTTCTCCAGTGTTCTCTGAAATACAGCCCAAGTTCTTCCTCACCTCCAGACTCCTACCCTTGCACACAGTAAGTGCTCAATAAATGCTTTTATTAGTGAATCCGATTTTCAGGTTTTCTGTACAGCATTCTCCATCACCTTGCCTTTCTCTTCTTCGATCGTCACTCCCACACCAAGAGGTGGTTCTAAAATCATCACTTGAGATAGTGCTTTGTGATGGCATGGGATTCAGGATTTTGTGAACCTCTTCGTAGCTGTTTTTAAAAAGCAACCTGAGCAACACTCCTGGAATGCGACCACCACTGTTCCCACTAAAACGATCCTAAAAGGCAGGGAGGTTACCAGCGCTGTGAACACCCTGCCGCTAATCATAAACAATACGTGAATGAGCACCAGACTGAGGGGGAAAGAAAATGAAGCACGTATAATCTATGTTCTAATAGTCTTGTCATACTTCTATTTGGCTCTGTGTGTTTCTACAGCAACATGTTTTAAATTTGCTACCTCAATCCACTAAAAAAAATGAACAATCTGCAAGGCTTTGTTTCTGGGGCAAAAACAATGAGACATTTGTTTGAGATAGGAGAAAAATACCTAAAATCTGTTAAGATATAGTTTTCTCAGAAACACCACCACCAAACAGAAGCCAGTATTCCAGATGAACTGCTTAATAAAAGACTATTCTCAAACCCCAGACTTAACCCATAAAGGCTATGCTGGCTGAACACCATGAATAGTTGAAGGGTACACCAAATTAGAAGTAAAAAATCCTGCACTGGCATGTCATGTCAATCACCTCTATTTTGTAAGAGCACTTTGTCACAGTAAAAGTAAGTTGCAAAAGCTCATTAATTGTTCAGCAATATTATACCAAAATATCAACCAATCAGCCTACTTCTGCAGTCTATTCAAAACATGCACTAGTATACCTCAACTTTAAGTGCAAAGTCCACTGATTTATATGGTATGCAAGACATAGAAAAGTATAGTCCACTAAGAAATGCAAACACCGTAACATAGGATCTGGGGCTAAATACAGGCCTTATGTTTAGAATACTGAAATGAGATGGTCTGTGAAAGGTACCTCTATGTGGGCAGGAGGGAGGGTAGAGTGGGAAGAATCACTATGTTCCTAAATGTGCTTATATGAAATGCATGGAATTTGTATACCTTAAATAAAATTGTTAAAAAATGAAAGGCATTATTCTTAATGCCTTTCATTTTTGAAGAACCTCAGTATCATGACCACTCCTGTAATCCAACCACTCCAAAATAAAATTGCTTGTGAAAAACTGTTGCTTTCATTCTAAGCCAACTGCTGTGGATCTGCTGGAGTTTGTCCCCAGCAGTGGGTTCCCCAAGTCCCCTGAGCACCTGAAAAATCTCCTGGGCTCTGTGAAAGGAAGAGAAAGAAGCGTTTGCAGAACCCACCTAGGACGTGTGGGCTTAACTCTCAGCTGGGCCACAGCACACGCAAGTGTTAAAGGAAAGCAGGGGCTAGCAAAGCAGAGTTGGGGATAAAGCCTGCACAGGGATGGGCTTTTACAGGTAGTGGTGAGAGGGTGCAAGGCTGCCTGCAGGAGACTGTGCGGAGACCTGCATTCCCACCGGAAGACCAGCAGCAGTGCCACTGGCTGGAGTTTCTGGATGCCCCAGAGGAAAGGGCGCAGAGGCCCTGCACAGCACCGGGACAAGCGACGTCCACCCTGATAACTGCAGACTGAGACTGCGGCCCAGCATCAGGGGCTGCGTTTTTACCGATGTGACACCTTCCAGGCCAAGATAACAAAACGACAGCAAGTGTTCAGATAATGCTTGTGTTTTAAGCACGATTCAAACAGGACTTCGTGGATACTGACGAGCCCATCAGATGGCTATGACCGCAGGCCCATTTGACCAAGGGGAAACTGAAGGACAGGGAGGTCTGAGCAGAACTGGGATTTGATCCAAGGGCTCTGTCTGCCTCTGGAGTCTGTTCTTAACCACTATGTGAGTCAGTTTCTCAAAAGAGGTTGTTCCAGACCCCAGATGCAGTAAATCAGGGGTGGAGAACCTTCTTTCTGCCAAGGGCCATTTAGATATTTATAACATCATTCGCAGGCCATACAAAATTATCAACTTAAAAATTAGGCTGCCATAGATTTATTGAATTTCAAGTCTCGCCTGCGGTTGCCTTGGCAGGGTCAGACCGAATGATTTCATAGGCCTTATATGGCCTGTGGGCCATATGTTCCCCACCCCTGCAGTAAAGGCTGGGTGCTCCGAGATGGAAACACACTACCCTCTAGAGAGAGTTTCTCTCTCTGTGTGCTCTCTGTGGTACTAGGGTCACCGTTCTGCAACACTGTGTTTTAACAAATATTCTTCTCTTCCATTTTGCCAGGAAAGCAACTAAGGTACTGAAACGGTTTAATGTTCTAGAATCTTTTTCTTATTGGATTCTTTCACTTGAACAGCTGCTAAGAATTTTGCAATCCACAGAGCCTGGATTGAAAAGCAGACTCCCGCAGCAGACAGGCCTGGGTTCAAATCCCAGCATAGTTATTTACCAGCTGAGAGGCCTTACGCAGGTGTGACGGTGCTGAATCACCTGCATTCCCTCCTTTGTGAAATGGAATAGGCAGAACGCCAGGCAGCACTCTGCTGGGGATGAAACAAGGGGCTGCAACCAGTGCTGGTGGACATGTTCCTTGCACATCAACTGCCTGGGAGTCTTGTGGAAACCCAGGTGCCAATCGGGGGGGCGGGGGGGTGGGGGGCGAGTGGGGAGTTTCTGCCTTTCCAGTAAACCCCCAAGTGATGTAACCGCCATTAGTCGGTGACCCGTGTTAAGCCTTCAGCATGCATTGGTTATTATCAGTGATTCTATTCCACTCCACAGTCAGCAGACGTTGACAGCTTACAGCCCAACTCTGCAAGGAATGAGTCAGGTCTGTCAGTGCCGACTGCAGCCCCAGCATGTCTCATTTCCCCCTGCCTGGATGGGGGCTACAGGTCCACTCCCTGCCCCGTGGCACCAGGGCTGTGAAAATACTTCACATCTCTGAGTTAGGGTCTTACAGCCACAAGTCGGAAACTATAGCACACGGAGGTGCCAGAACACCCAGATTCATGAAACTCATGCCACACGCGTATTTCTCAGACGATGACAACAAAGCAAGGGAGGGGGGTTCCAAGGCATCAAATGTATGCACAGCACACATGACCTGTGAATACTTGGGAAGGTAAGGAAATCTACAAATATCAAATTGGAGCTTTAAAGCACATCTGAGGCACCGAGCTAGCTTGGTCCCCGGCACGTGGTGAAACAGGAACTGCTGTGACAGACAGTGCTCCCCCTTCCCGGGTTCAGAGAGGACGGCTGGGGACTGAATGGGAGACGCTGTTGGGAACTGGGGTAACCCAGGTGAGAGGCATGAAGGACAACCAGAAATCGGGGATCCCAAGCTTCCCAGACTAGTCTTGACATTTTAACTTGGTAGCTGAGTTGCTCACAGATTCCGCGTCATCTGTCTCTGTCATTGCTTCGCATTCCTTTCTGAACTGCTGCCCTTCTCTCCCCAGGTCTACCACCTAATGCTGCCTTAAATCTGTCAGCCCTTTCAGGTGGTGCATTCTTGAGCCCTTCCTCCCAGACCTGATCAAAAAGCCTCTCTTGCAAGGCACAGCAGAAATTCAAGGTATGAACAGCGCAGATACTCCCAGGACAGCGCTGAGTTGTAAGGAGGATTTGCCAATGGCACAGGCTCTATGTTTGGGTGGAGAGGGGGCTGGGAGAGTTGGTGGTGGAGGAGGATCTGGGGGAGTGGGACAGACTGGGCTGCTGTGGCCCATCCCCCTCCCTCCCCTTCAAGGTCATCCTGAGTTCCCCCAGTTCTCTAGGGCTCTATAAACAGATTCACCCCCGGAACCCTGCACCATCCTCACACTGCCCTGCATCGCACAGGCTTAGAAACAACCAAAGTCATTGCCTCAGAGGCAGCAGGAGCTGAACCACTGATTGAGAAAAAGGAAGCTCCCAGCCGGGCTGCACATGTGGAAGACCAGTGCTCACTGCGTGCTGCAGCCGTCTGCTAGAGGCACGTGTGCTAAACACGCCAATTAAAGCTCGGAGCTCAGACGAATCAATACTTTAAGCCAGTTCACGTGCCCATTGTTTTTTGAAAACTGTTACCTATAAGGCTGGGGCAACATTTGGAATCTGATATAAAATATCTGTCACTAGACAAAGTTAGCTTTCACGTGTAAACTTGGCTTTTCTTTAAGGCAGGAAGAAAAGGCCCCATCAGGTTGTGAAGGGGTTAGCAAGAAGGAAGCAGGTGTGACTGTAGAGAAAGCGCTGAATGGAAGGATTCAGAGAATTACGGAAAACCTAAGCCACGCCTCATTAGGTTCAGCCTCCTGCGGCCGGTACGGTCATGGGCATTAGGTCATACAACCTCATATTTAGGTTTAATCTCAGCCATAGCTTGTGCTGGAATGAGGTATCTCCAAGGGCTTAATTACTCTTTTTAGACCACATATTAGACCACATCTCCTCTTATAAACCTGGAGACAGAACCTAAAAGTGGAAGAGCTCACCTGTTCCCACTCTGATGCTCAGGCATCCAGTAGAGAACGACTTCAGCTTTAAGGCTGCTCATTCACTAGCTCCGCTCCCCCCCCCCCCCCCCCGCAAGTCCCTAGCAAGGACGAGGACTGGCTCCCGCTGCTTTGTGCAGCACTTGAAAGCAGAAAGATGCTCAAATAATGATGGCGGAATTGAGTTCGGCATCTGAGAACACCAGCAGCGTTCGATAAGTGTGCCAAGTGCAATGTTTCAAATCCTCAAGCAATGTTTCCTCTCATTTTCACTCATCAAAGTCAATCGATATTGTACTTTTACCAATTAATTCACACCACTCTAACCCTTACGTCAATTCTCCAAAGAAGTCTTTAAATAGGCATTTTGACTAAAGGGTATAATACAGTGAAAGCTAAATCAACAGAAGTAAAAGAGATCTTAGAAATAAAAGCGCTAGGGGCCAGTGTTTGGGCACAATGGGTTAAGCCGCTGCCTGCAATGCTGGCATCCCTTATCTGAGCTCCAGTTTAAGTTCCAGCTACTCTGCTTCTAATTTGGCTTCCTGCTCATGAACCTGAAAAAGCAACATGATGGTCCAAGTGTTTGGGACCCTGCTACCCAGGTGGGAGACCAGGATGGACTTCTTGGCTCATGGCTTTCGTCTGACCCTGCCCTACCCGTTTGAGAAGTGAACCAGGGGATGGAAGATTCCTGTCGGTCACTCTACCATTCAAATAAAAAAGAAAGAAAAGTCCTAGCATAGGACAGACCCACAGGTTACCACTTTACGTGCCTAGTCCTAAAGCTTTCACCACAGCTAACTCTACAGTAATTCATGTTTCATTCTGCTTTTGGAAGAACAGTTAAAGACACCACAAGCTAACTTGAAACCAAGTTTTTATTATGTAATTGAAGTGGGATTTTGATTGGCTAAGGCCAAGGCAAGAAACCCACCCAAGGGGTCTCAGGGACTAGCGGTCCTCTGAGAAGGACTGCTAGAGACTTCTCCTTGCTCGGATCCACTTGGTCATGCAGAGGTAGCCTTTGCTTGGGGAGCCAGATTTGAAAATCAGAGTGATCCAAAGATTTAAGTCCTAGATGACCGGGATCCACATCCTGGCTTGGCAGCAAATACTTTTTGTTCTGTCCATTTATCTGCTTTAATAGTGAACTGACATTTGATATGGGATGCTACCAACGTAAAATAATACACTCCAATACTGGCCAATACGCAGAGTGCAGATTTCTGTCTCCAAATGCGTGGTGCCAAACATTGAATGTGTCAACTTGTAATTTTCCTCATTCTGATCTTATTTAAGTATGTAAGGAGGCCAGAATCTTAACAATGGGACTATTTGCCAGGTGGAAATTGATTATGTTATAAATTCCTGGTGCAGAAGCCAAAATCTCAGGTGCTCAGTCACTATTTCTTGACCCAATGAAGAAAGCCACATGCTTATGGGCGAGACCTCTAGTTTCTCTCCAATCAACCCTTTCCCCACAGGACAGCAAACATGCTTACCATAGAAAAAGGAAAGTAGAAACAAACTAATTTTAAGTATCAGGAAAAATACTCTTCTGTTAATCCTGATAGCTCCATAAAAACACCACGAAGAACGCTTGCTATAATTACTGTACTTCTTTCAGGTTTGTAATAGTTTGATTGCATCTTTATGGAAAAATATGTCATCTCTCCTGCCTGGTCCTCAAATCCAGAACAGGACTTCAGCGATGACTTCTTAACACATAAAATGCATGTTTGTTCCTAGGAGCAGACAAATCAAATAGTCCGCTTCCTTCCCATGGCAACCCTTGAAATGTGTGAAAACTGGATTCCCAGTGCTGCCGGTCTCAAAGGGAAGTAAACAAACCGCTGTGTGCACCTGCCTGGCCTCTCCTGATCCAGCCTGGCCCACAGTGAGGGCAATCAAACAGCAAAGGTGGCAGTGCACCACCACGAGCAGATTTCATTAAAAGTATTTCCAGAAATAGAGTTTAGGCTGAAGTGGGTGCACAAAAGCCACCTGGTAACCTAAACTTCAAGTGCTCCTAAGTAGGTTTTGTAGTGAGCTAGTTATCACGTATTGGTGTGGAACTGGAGTACACGGTCTCCAATACTTTAGCTACAAAACTACAATATTTAAGGTCTGAAATTCTATCAGGATTTTTTCCTATTGTGAATGATCATAAAATTACACAACTCTATCATCCATCTACTCTGAAGCACCATTGTCTGAGGCACGAAAAATGCTGTATTTTCATGCAAAGAGAACAAATATAAAGATAGAGGACACATGCTAAACCTTTTTAAATGGAGCCCAAGCTGTGCACATGGGAATAAGCAAGATACACCAGTCACTGCCTCATCTTAGATCATAACAGCCATGAGGGGAGAAACAAAACTAAAACTTCCCCTGACTTTTAACACAGCCATTCCAGAGAATTACAGAATGGACCAGTTAAAGCAACCATCACAAACCCCCAGCCAGTCCCACAGCCAGATACTTCATAGAGGTAAAAATCACAAAGTCCGTCATCTTCGCTAATTCTCTGGGGTATTCATTTTTCAACGAGTCCCATAAATGATGCGCTTGTTAACAGCCTTAAGTAAGAAAATAAACTGCCTTTAAAGCAGCAGCATCTTTTGAGAAACTCGCAGCCTCGGAAGAGAATGAAAGCATGGGTGTGTGATCTCTCCGTGAGCAATAAGTCTAGAACGCTCTGCTCAATAGTGGAATCTGGGCGACACACTGGATGAAGTCGGGTCCGTATGATGGTTAAGAGAGCTACAATGACTGGAGCTGCAGGAAGAGTTGATGACCCCAAGCGAAGCCACAGGCCAGTAACCCCGGCCAGCCATTCGTCCTCAGGAAACGCCCTGGACTTCAATCGTTACAGTGATTTTAATAAATCCAGGAGGAAAAAGTTTAGTATCAACTTTCTCCTTCAACTCAACATTCCTTTCATACTTAGATTTCTCAGACTTCATGGAGTTCTACAGAAGTTACTAGTTAAAAGAGTTCCCTGAATATCTTACTGCTGATGGGAAAAAAAGGTAACACAAATGAAAAGCTATTAAATACATGCAAACAGAACAACTTTTTGTAGTGTTTTAACTAAGAGAGACTTAGCAGCTTGAGACCATGTCTGGGAGTTACAACAGTCATCTGAGCCACACATGGCTGCTCCAGTCTACACTTCACTGGGGAACTACCTGACAATAACTCCAGATTAATAAAAACTCCAGTTGACAGCTTCATGGAACTGATTTATCCCACTCAGGTAAATAAAAAGATTACAACGGAGGGAGTGCATTCCTCAGAACAAAACCAAACCAGCATGGCAAAAGCCCCTAATCTTTTAGGCTATGATCCTAACACTGGTGACAGTGTCGGACACCAGCAGACAGACGCCAGCACACAAACCGTCCTATTAGTATTCCAAGCATACATATGATGTAAGAAACTTCCGGAGGCTTTTAACTCTTAATCAATCAGGTGCTACTCGAAACCAGGGCATCTTAAAGGTTTTTCCTTCATCAAGAGTGTATTTAT
Source organism: Oryctolagus cuniculus (assembly GCF_964237555.1). Lineage (NCBI taxonomy): Eukaryota > Metazoa > Chordata > Mammalia > Lagomorpha > Leporidae > Oryctolagus > Oryctolagus cuniculus. The sequence goes on along the minus strand of NC_091441.1, from coordinate 51,194,135 downwards.
TTTTGCTTTCCAAGAAAAGAGTGAACTCAAATTCTCTTCGCCATCTTTAACTTTCTAAAACGACCTCAGAGTTAGAAATGTACTAAGCATATCAGAAATGCAGAAAGACACACAGCCCACAGGTCTTGTGTATTTCAGAGAACTTTGGTATTTGTGTTGCCCATTCACAGCCCCTGGCCTCAGCTGGCCTTGAAGCCTGTCCACTTGCTCGGTCAGTTTGTCTGGAACTGGAATTTCCACTTTGGAAACAGCAGAGTCCCTGGAATGTGTCCCTGAGGGGCTGAACCAGGCACCCCCAGACTGACAGAATTCTTCTGCTGGGTGGCAGGGCAGGCAGAGCCATAAGGCCTCCAGTGGCTATCCCTGCCTACCTAACAGAACGCGGTCCCCAAAGACTTCCAGCTTCTGGCTCCTGGAGACAGTGTCCGACAAAGAGGTACAACTTCTAATAATAGGGATAGATTCCTCCGGGAAAAATAACAAGCAAAGACGCGTCTAACAACTTGGGCCCCTATCCTGACCTAAAATTTGGTACTGCTTTGACTTACATGATCTCAATGTTGAAGCAGTCCCCAAGACACCAAAGCCCAGAGAGATGAACGGATGTGCCCATGCTGGCTCAGCTTCTGAGCACTTACTCTGGTGTTCCTGTCACTGAGTCTAAGACTCAGCACATCCCCTAGACGCTGAGTTCCAAGGGGCTAGGGACAGACAGCAATGAAGCAGAGCTCCCAGCCTGCTCAGGCCACACACAGACACCATGGTCCCAGCTGAACCATGTTAACAAGCACGGGAACCACACCCCAAATGTCACTTCACGTGGGGCTACAAGTTACAGTAGGCGCTGGCACTCAGTTGCCAGGCTCCTGGGTCTCCGCCCCTTTTCCTAAAAGGAAAAAAGCCAGCTACAGGAAGTGGGATTAGTGCGTTTTCTTTTCAATAAACTCTAACTGTTTTTCCATCTTCCCAAGTTACGGCGACTATGTAGTAAGAGTATGTTGACGGTTACTTGAATCAAATCTCTGTTAAGCAACTGCTTCCTTTAGATAGATGTGGAGAGTTCCTGCTCCCTCCTTTGCCTTATAAAACTCATGCAATCAATGCAGAGAGGGCTGGAGTGGAGTAAATTCTTTTGTTCTGTGCACTCTGATGATTTTAGCCTAGCAGTGATTCCTGAAGTCGCAAGCCCTCTCCCACATCTTTCAAGGACAGCTGTCCACTTTCCCAAAACGCACCGAGAGAGATGAGCCGCTAAGGGGACAATCAACTTCGATTTTAGAATGTACTGGCTACTTGGGAAAACTTCCGCCCCTCCCCCTCTCCCTCCCAGCCCCGTATTAGCACAACAGTTAGTCCCGAGGTGGTCCCAGAGAAACATTTCATGCAGAGAGTTTGGTTTGGTTACCTGGGCGGGGGAAACAATAGCAGGTGAAACTACTGTGGGAGAATTGGCGCTTCTGTGCCCATTGGCTTCTGGAAGAAGAGGCAGGGGGTCGTGTTTCACGGAAACCACCACCACCGCATCCACAGGCTCCGAGGGGCGGATGCAAAGTCTTTTGGGGGACGAGGGGCCGCAGATGTCCCCGGACCCGAACACCGACTCATACAGCGCGCGCTTGGGCGCAGCCTCGGATTTCACGTCGGGCCCGACCGGGCTGTCTTTGGGCAGGACATACGAGTTTCCCAGCGCGGGCGGCTGGGGGCGGGGGTGGTGGGAGGGGTGGGTGGGGGGATGGTGGGAGGGGTGGCGGGCCGCCCCGTTCAGAGCCTCGGCGAAGCAGCCCTGCGGGGCGGGCGCGCCCAGCTTGGTGCCGATGCCCGCGATGCTGTTGAGCGTGGCGATGGACACAGCGCCGATGCAGTGGTTGGTGTAGGTTTTGGAGAGCTTGGCCGCCTTGGACAGCATCTGCATCCTGGTGCCCAGCAAGTTCTTGCCGATGGCTTTGTTCTCGTACCAGGTCACGTCGCCCTCGCTGCAGTGGTCCCGGGGCCGCTGGAAGAACGCCTTGCAAAGGGGGTTGCGCTTGGACAGGTACTTGACGAAGCTGGCGTAGGGGCAGAACTCGGTGCCGGTCTCATACATGCGGGGCAGGTTCTCCTCGTCGCTGCTCTCGGCGCGCTTCTTGCTCCACGACGACGAGCGCGACTTGTGGTAGGGCCCAAGGGACTTGAAGTAGACGAACTTGCGGCCGTCCTCGTCCATGGCCAGCCCGAACGAGTCCTCCTCCAGCTCGCGCTGGTTCTCGCGGCCGCGCGTGCAGAAGTACATGCACGTCTCGAACCAGACCTTGTTGAGCAGCCCGAAGGGCGTGCCGGTGCTGAAGACGCTGGAGGTGTAGAGCTTGCGCAGGTCGGCGCGCGTGATGGCTTGCTTCTGCACCACGGGCCCCGCGCCCTGCTCCTCCAGCTTGCGGATGACCGCTGCCAGCGTCAGGTTGGCGCTGCGCAGCTCGGGGTCCTTGGTGAGGTCGAGCGTGCGGCAGTACGGGGGCTCGTTGAGGTAGCGGTTGAGGGAGCTGCGGATGCTGATGAGCGACGACTTGCTGTAGAGCTGGCCGCTCTTGGAGCGGGCCTCGGCGTAGAAGGAGCGCAGCACGCGGCACAGCGCCCCCTTGTCCATGGTCTCGAAGTCCGGGCTCTGCGCCTTCTCGCTCAGGTACTCCCGGAAGATGCGCACGGCGTAGCGGGTGGCCAGCCGGGTGTTCTCGCTCAGCCGGGCCCGCTCGGGGCGCTGCAGCACGTCGGGGTCCAGCTCGGCGCCTTCCCCGGGCGGCCCGCCGCGCGCCCGGGGCGCCAGCAGCCGCGGCGGCGCCTCGGGCTCCAGCGCGGCGCTCTGGTCCATATTGATCATATGGACCGGCTCGGGCTCCAGCTCCTCCCCGGCCGAGTCCACGGGCTCCAGGGGCTCTTCCCAGTCCAGCCCCATCTCCTCCTCTTCCTCCTCCTCCTCCTCTTCGTCCTCCTCCTCCTCCAGCCCCCCACCTCCGTCCTCCTCCTCCTCCTCCTCGTCCCCCGTTATCTGCACCTCCTGGATCTCGTCCTCCTCCTCCTCCTCCTCCTCTTCCTCCTCCTCCTCCTCGCCCGCGCTGCAGTAGTGCGGGCGGCCGCGGCGGCGGCCGCGGCCCCCGGCGCCACGCTCGCCCTCGCCCCGCTCCCCATTGTTCTCGGCGGCGGCGGCGGCGGCGGCCGCGCTGCCGCCCGCGCTGGTGTTACAGTCCCCGCTGCCAGGCATTCTCGCCATATTGCCGTCTCTTTGCCAGTCCTCGGGCAGGGCGCATGCGCTATATTGGACCGCAGCGCTGAGAGCTTTTGTGTTTAATGACCTTCAGCTACCGGGAGGCAAAGCCGGGCTCTTAAAGGAGCCGCGCTCCAATTGTCATTCCCGAGCGCGGCTCCGGAGGGGCAGCGGCGCGTGGGGGATGCAGGGGAGGGGCGGTGGGGGTCAGTTAGGCCGAGAGAAGGCCCGGGACCGAGGCCGACCGGACCTCCCTCTTCCCCCACCCCGCTCCCCAGTTCGCAGAAAACTTTGCAGGGGGAAAAAAAAAGAAAAAAAAAAAAAAAGGAAGGGGAGGGAGAGCTGTCGGTGGGGGCGAAACCCTCCCAACTTACCCTCTGGCGGCGCGGCGCGCGGGCCCGGGCAGGAGCGAGGGAGGGCCGGCAGGAGGGCGGGGCGCGCTCGCTTCTCTAAGTAATGCCCGAGGCGCGGCGCCCCCTCTGCCGCCCCCTCATTGCCCCCCGGAGCCGGGGGTTTGGGGCGGCCGCGGGTGCTGCAGCGAGAAGCCCGAGTGTGGGGCGGCCCGGAGCGGAGCGGAGCAGGCAGGTTAATGAGCAGGGTGGAGGAGGCACGGCGAGGCCCCGCACCCTCCCGGCGCCCGCGGCCAGGGCGCAGCGGGCGAGGCTTGGGAGCGGGACGGGGCTGGCGGCGGCGGCGGCTCCCCCACCTACTTGCTGGCGGCGAGGCGCGGGGGCCTGGGGCCAGCCGCGCGGCTCCCAGCTTGCTTTCCGACTCTTGCGAAGGAGCGAAACACGCCCCACGTCAGCCTCATCCCTCTCCACTTTTCCAACTGCCACTTTTAAGCTGTCATTAAAGACCTGGGGCGCTCCCCGTAGGTCTGGGGCAAGTCCGCGCCGGTCCAGCCAGCCCCGGGAAGGAGCGAGCCAGCGAGCGAGCAAGGCTGGGAGGGGCAGGTGGGAGGGGATGCGCAGGACCCCAGGGACCCCCTCCCCACGCTCACAGGCCGCCGTCCTCCCTGCCCCGGAGCGAACTGACACAACTCCCTCGGGCGAGGCTCTCCACCAGGCTGGAGCCCAAGCGGTGCCAGGCCCTACGGCTGGGCGGGCGGAAAAAGTGCACTTGGGTCTCGGCCGCCGCCCCCGCCGCCGCCCCAATCCCGGCGGTGCGGATCCCGGGCGTGCTCTCCCTGCAAGTTTGCCAACCGCCATGCGTTTGCCCGCGGGGCTGCGCTGCCTCCGGCGCGCGGGGGCGGGCACCTCGGAAACTGGAAAGGCAGCCAAAGAGCTCGCCGGGTCCCGCTTTCCCATAGGAGCCACTGTCCCACTTGCAGCCCTGCGCCCGCCCGCGGCGCGCCCAGGCTCCGGGCGCGTCCTCGCGTCGCCGCCTCCCGCTCTCCCGGCCCACGAACAGCGCCCCAGAGCCGCCCTGGTTCTTAGCCGCAGAGTCCGGACTGCCTTCTGATCGCATCCTAAACTTTACGCTCCTTGGGCAGTCCGGGTGTGCCCGGGTGAGCTGCTGGGCTCCGAGTTCCTGGGGGGCGAAGTCCAACCAGCAGAGTCAGGTCTAGGCAACCCGCTCCCAGGCCGGGCCGGCTCTGGTGGGAGGCAGCCGCGCCAGTGCCTCGAGTGCGCGCTCGAATTTGACTCCAAATCCGAATTATCGGCAGTCAGGTCAACTTCTCCGTCTCCTTTTTCCTTGCCCTCCCGTCCTGCTTTCAGGGCAAGTTACCATTTTACGCATCAAGAGAAACCCACCCATCAATTTGTAACTTAAAATGTTTTTAAAGCAAGGGAGAGTAGGTCCGCGGGCGGCGTGGGCGCCTAAGTGGGACTTGGTGTCTTTTTTTTTTTTCCCCCAGGTGATCACTGCTCGCCCTCGGGTAGCTCCTGGGCCCTGGACGCCGCACAGCGTCGGGGCAACCGCGCCAGGTGGGAAGCAAGTCCCAGCAAGTCCCTGCCTCGCGGGCCCCTCCGGCTCCCCGGGGAATAGACGCGCGCGCCAGGGCTGTCCTCCTCCCTGCTCTGCGCGGAGATTCTCCTGGCAGGCGAGGAACCCCGAGGTTGCGCTCCTCCAGAACCGTCCCCGAGGTGTGGCCGGAGAGGTGTGCGGCTTTGTTCGCTCTGTACTGTCCTGTCCCCCTCACCTGCCTGGGAACTATGCGAAAAATCGCATTTGTTTTCTCCTAGCCCAGGACAGTGGGCAGCTACGCTGTTTGCACACACGGACCCGCACACACGAACTGGCACACACCGGCCGTACACGGCTACTTCCGGGGGGCTGGCCCTTTGTCCGGGGATGCGCCCTGGTTTGCCGGCCGCTCGGGCAGAGTGTTGAGAATCTAAGTGGGCGCCAGGCAAGCTATCCAGGGGATCGCTAGGGGTTGCTTCACGGCGGCAGAGGACCGAGGTGCCGCGCCGCGCAGCTCCGGGCTGCGCTTCGGGCCGGGCCGGAGCACCGAGGCCCAGGCTCCGGGCGGTGATCCGAGCCGCTCCCCGCATCCTCGCACTTGGGCAAAGCAGCGGGGCCCACCCCCTCCCACCACCAGCAGCTCCCCCTCCCCGCTGGGCGAGCTGCTTTGAATTACTCGCAGTTTGCCGGAGGCGGTGTGCTGGGTTGGACGCTCCGGGAAACAAAGCAACCAAAAACAGCTCCCAGTTGACGTCAACTTATTTCCAGAAAAGAAAATAGTTTTGTCCTCCGAGGACAAAATACCCCCCAGGCAGGTCTCTACTGGTAAAAGTGAAGGGAAAGAGGTGGGAAATGGCAAACTGAAAAACCTCAAGCCCAAATTAACTTTTTAACGGACTTGGAAAACCTGCAGATTCAGGTGCTGCCTGGACGCTTTGCAAACAACGGGCAAGACCCGCAGTAAAGTTAGAGACGACAAACGCACCTTGGAAAGTATTCCTTGGCCTGATTATCTGGCCTCTGAGAGTCGGCTTCGGTGCACAAGCTCCTGAAAGGCTACCAAAATTCCTTACCCATCATCGTATTTCAGCAAATACTGGAAAAAGTCCTGTTCAAGTTAGTTAGGAAGATCTAGAAAAAACAAGCAGATGGACACCCTTTTTCTTCCTGACCAAAGGGAGAGAGAATTGCTTAATTTTTAAAGCCCAATAACATAAAAATTACAGTTGCGTTCATAAAGGCATTCAATTGCAGGTTTAATAAGTGCTCCCATACAAGCATCCTGTGGTTCGACATTCAGTTCCGACTTGAGAGAACCATAAAAGCTTTCTGCTGATTATTTTTTGTGGACAGGCAATATTGGATGTCCCTTTGCCCATCAGCCCAGCTTGTGATTCCACCATTTGACTCTCTGGCATCAGGAACCCAGCCCCCTCACCCCTGAGCAATCAGCAAAGATGATTTTGTGTCTTATGCAGGCTACATGGCTTCTTTATTTTAAAAACAATCCCAGGGCTGTATGGGCAATTGCTTAACTGTGAGAATTCTTTACTATAGTAAACTACCTTAAGATGTTTACAACTTGAACAAGATGCTCTGCATTTTTTTTGTCTCTTTCATCATCATTATGAAGAGCCACCTATATATTTGAAAGTACTGACAAGGTTATTTTGGGAGGAAAACACCTGGTTTTTTCCTCATTTTATAACCCAGCTGCTCCCATTTCAGGTTCACACTTCATGAAAGTTTACACCCCACAGAAACATATTTAAGTATATGTTTCTCATATTTTTATTGTCGATAGCAATTAGGACAACTTTATAAGTAAGCAGTTAAGGCAACCTCTTCAAAAGCCAAAACAATATTCTTGACTTTTAATTTTTAATCCTTGCGCCCAGAAATTGCTCCAGTTTTCTGAGCATCATCTGTTATGTCCTTGAAATAGCTGCTTTGTATCTCCCTGTATCCTCTACCAAACCAATATACCTTTATAGCTTCAGGCTGGTGCCTGGGACACGGTGAGCACTCTAGCCATTGAATGAAGCAAGTCTCTGTATTTAGTTAAATCCTATATTCAGCAGGAAACTTTATTGTAAAACACATAAATATCTTGAATCTGAGTTTCTATATGAAAAATCAGAACAAAAAGTAACTACAAGGCAACATTTTAGCTTGCAACTTCAAATGGACTTAATGACTGGTTTAAATTAATAGTTCCCTGTCATGAGTTCTCACTCCTGTGCCACACGCTGCAGAAAGCCATTGCAGAAGTACAGTGGGAGACCAAGTTCTCCCCAGGGGTTAATGTTGACCATTCGGAAGGCAGACTAAGGAGTAGAGGTGTCTTGTGTATTAGGAGAGGTAGTTTGAGTGGTATTTAAATTGGTAAATTCAAGGGATTTTGTGGGCTCTTGGGCGGAGGCCAGAGAAAGCTTTTAGTTCATCACTTTAAAGAAACAAATCAAAAGAGAAAGCCATACTCTTGATTTGATTACTGAATGATTCATAACGTGCTCTGGAGATTAAATATGAATTCAAATTAAAGCTATTTTACGTATCTTTATTTCAGAGTTCCACTATTAATTCTGTTAAATGGAAGATCATCTTGAATAATGTTTTTTGAACTCAGATGAAAACTGAACCCATGTATTCTAACTACACAAAGTGGAGGAAAAGAAAAGTAACTCCACAAGGGTAGAAACTCTGCCTTCTTTTTGGCCTTATCTCCAGTTCATTTCCAATACAGCTCCTTAGCATATTTTAGCAGGGGGGCTGACACAGAAAATATATAAATATTTATGAGTAGAGAGAAAGAGAGAGAGAACTCAACAAGAGGTAGTGAAGCAGAATGGCCGAAAGCTTCATTTCTGAAATCTGACTTCCTGCAACTGGATCCTGGTTTGCCCAAGCAGCCACCCTGTTCTGTCTCAGTTTTTTCATTATTACATTATCTGGGTGATGATGATAGTGATCTAACGGTCCCTTCCTCATGGGATCAATTAGAGAAATAAGTAAGCTAATTCATATTTATAAGACACTTAACATGCTTAACATGGTACCTGAAACATTAGCAAGCATCCAACTATTGGCTTTTATCTATTAAAGCTCAACTATTTCCCAAACTTTATATAAAGCAGAAAACTAAGGCCAGTGACTCTTTTTTTTTTTTTAAAGATTATTTATTTATCTGAAAGGCAGAGTTACAGAGAAGCAGAGGCAGGGGAGAGACAGACAGAGGGAGGGAGGGAGGGAGGGAGGGAGAATGTCTTCCATCCACTGGTTCAACCCCCATGTGGCTGCAGTGGCCGGAGCTGGGCAGATCCGAAGCCAGGAGCCAGGAGCTTCTTCCAGGTCTCCCATGCAGGGGCCCAAGCGCTTGGGCTACCTTGTACTGCTTTCCCAGGCCATAGCAGAGAACAGGATTGAAGTAGAGCAGCTGGGTCAGGGCTGCAGGCAGCAGCTTTACCCACTACGCCACAGTGCCAGCCCCAGCCAGTGACTCTTAAAAAGGGTAAGCCACATGGCCAGGTCTCCCAGATGTCACCAAGGTAGGCAAGGCTGGTCCATTGTCCATGACCAGGCTACTTGATCCCATTCATCCTCCAGGGAATCAAAGAAGGGAAAAAGGAAAACATCTTCAAGGGAACATTCCCTGCCTTTAACATACCCTTGTGTGTAGTTTGATATGGAAATCTTGGGAAGGCAGAATAGTAGTAAACTGAGGACTTGGACTATGAGCAAAACAGAAATAGCTTAAGAAACAGAATATTCTCTTCCTGGGCTATTGAAAGTAGGGGTGCAAATTTGTGTCTTAGAAGAAATGAGAGTAGGTTAAGCTTCCACCTGCAGTGCCAGCATCCCACATAGGCACCAGTTCGAGTCCAGCTGCTCCACTTCCCATCCAGCTCCCTGCTAATGGCCTAGGAAAGCAGTGGAAGTTGGCCCAAGTGCTTGGGACCCTTGCATCTGCGTGGGAGACCTGGAAGTAGCTCCTGGCACCTGGCTTCTAATTGGCCCAGCTCCAGGATTGCGGCCATTTGGGGACTAAACCAGCAATGGAAGACCTCTCTTTCGGTCTCTCCCTCTCTCTGTTTTTAACTCTGTCTCTCAAATAAATAAATAAATCTTTCAAAAAGATAAAGAAGAAAAAAATGAGAGTGAAGAATTTAGAGACAAAAGAAGTACCCACAAATCCAACCCAACTAGAAGGAGATGCTTTCTATTGAACCTTTGGTTTGCATTACCTATTTTTTTTCCTTTGATTATTTCTGAAACAAGTACAAGTGCACGTTCATGCATGTGCGCATGTGTGCGTGCATATACACATGCACACACACACACACACACACACCAGGTCAAACTTAACACAGTGATTGACAGTTTAGTGTCTAATTAGTGTCTAATTGCCACCTGGTAACAGTAATTTTTGATCTTTGCACCTAATAATCACAAGTTTCCTAGCCTATTTTAAAGGTAAATAATGTGCATGAGGGATGTCATTTTCTATAAGTAAATTGTGCTTTTATGGTCCATAAAAGTGCTATAGTGCTATTTTTCTTTGTTCTAACATTCTGATAATGAAATTTGACTTGGTTAATAAACAGGTCAAATGTAAAGGTTGTTAAAGTTAAATCAAAGCTAAAATTAATGATGGTAGTCTTTCTTTATCTTTAAAGGGCATGTGGGCTTGAAGTGGATGTTAGTCCTATTATTAAATAACATTTATTTCAATGTCATTGCAATACTAATTATGGTGGGAAGAGAGCCAAAGGTGTATGTTAATATGTTATGTAACAAATAGGTAAGGTGTTTTTAAAATAATGGAGTAGCTATTTATAATGGTCTTGGAATACAAAATATTCCTGAAAATAATTTGTTGTATTTCAAATAAAGTAGTCTGTTAAATCAGTAAAAGCAAAACAAAACAAAAATTTTATGAGTCACTTTATAGTCAAATGTTGGTATGAAAGTGTTATTGTCATATTTTTAATTGTCAATATCAATTAGAATAGCCATTTTTAAACTTGATACTGTATTAGAATAAGAGATTAATTTGAACATCTGGAATAAAATGGTTAAAAGGATTTTCATACAATTTGTAGGCATTATACACATTGTTTACAACAGCATTGGTACTTAGATTTGAGGAAAGAGAAATCTGACATATTTTAATGCCTTGATCCATTTAGAATAGCCTTTTAACAAAGCAATTAGGCAACATCTTCAAAAGCCCTGACAATATTCATATTCTTTGACCTAGAAATGACTTCTAGAGATTCATCTTCTTAAGAAATCTCTCTTTAAAGATGTTTATTACTTTATTTGAGAGATAGACTGACAGGAAGAGAGAAATTTCCATCCACTTGCTCACTCTCCAAATGCTTGCTATGGCTGGGGTCAGCTTTCTCTGAGATCTTTCTATCTCATTTTCTTTGTATTTGGTAAAGTTTGGTGTATTGCTTGTAGACCACTTGGACAAAGGAGTGTTACAGCATATGTCACAAGGTGTACTCTAGAGCTATATTTCAGCATGTCTTGGAGACCTACCTGTGTTGACAAAAGTTTAGAGCACATTTCTTGAATGAATGAAGGAGGATTTGGATTAGGATAGAATCATGTCTTCCCAGTGTGTCTATAGCAATGCCTGGTGCCATCTGAGGAATAATGATGGTGAAAGCAGAGGATCAGTTTTAAAGCTCATATGTCACTACCTTCATGACTTTGAGAAAGTTTAAGGTCCAGAGTTTGAAGCTCTAGATACAAGAAATTGGTATCTAGGTGTATCTCGGCAATTCACAGGACGTGCGGAGGAGTGGGTATCTACCTGCCCCGTGGCTGTTGCTAAATGAACTAAAAAAGAAGAAAAAATCCTCTTTTAAATACCCAGAAGCACTAACCCACATTTTGAACTAATTGACTTACTTTTTCTTAGGAAAGCTTAATTTAACTGATAGGGGCATATGGGTTTATCTGAATATTTAAGGAAGCCCTGGGATGGGTTTGTTCTATTTCTTTTTTTGATGCTGGATTTGCAGGCTCTGTGCCTGATGGAAGAAGACTGCCTTGGAGAGGGGCAGGCAAGCAGGAAACCTTGTGACCTAACCTCTCTATTCTGTCAGCTAAGGGTGCTGAGCCAGGGCACCCTTGCTGCTAGTAGTGTTTAGTCTCCCTGTGTCTCTCCTCCGATTAGGATACCACATGGGTCACATGTTGTCATTCCTCCAAATCCAAACACACTCCCCTGCTGCTGACTGCATTGTTGGTTTTACAGTCTTTTCTAGATGGCTCATTCCCTTAAATTAAAAAAGACAAAACAAAACTGTGGCTTGTCATTCTTCCCTGACTATAAAAGCAGTTAAGCGTTCATTGGCAAAGATTCAGAAAGTAGAGAAATCTAGAAAAATGTACCTGCATCATAGCATTTAGTGAGTGCTTACGGGGGTCTGGTCTTTGATGTTAACTCTCTCAGCTCCTCCTTAGGAGTATTTGTGAGGCTTGTTCCTCTTTTCCACACGTGTGGAAACCCAGAGAGATCCCATAACTTTCCCAGCATCACACAGCTAGTGAGGCTGGACTGAGAGCACACAAACTTTTTGAACGGTTCTCCAGTCCAGGCCATTCTTGGTGCTTTTTTTCAGTGCCCAGAGAAAATCACTCTGCATTTGGGTGTATCCGTAATTCCAAACACCTGATCGTGGATGCTGTGGTTTGAAGGTGCCATGTGTTGGAGACTTAATCCCCAAAGTTATATGTTAATGGCATTTGAGAGCTGGGACCTTTGAGGGGTGAATGGGTTATGGGGGCAGGATTAATCTATTCATGGATTAATGGATTAGTGGGTTAATGGGTTATCGAGGGAGTGGCTTTGTTATAAAAGCGAGCTGTCGTGGCATGCTTGCTCTGTCTCCCCAGGTGGTGTCCTGCAGTGCCTAGCCAGCCTGCAGGGAGCTCCCACCAGCAAGAAGGCTCTCTCCACATGCGGCCCCTCGACCTTGGACTTCCCAGCCACCAGAACTGTAAGAACGAAATCTATTTTCTTTATACATTTCCCAGTCTGTGATATTCAGTTATAAGCAATGGAAAGCAGACTAAGAGAGTGGGTTTTTGGCAAATTCTGCCAAGCACAAGTTAAGAGGCAGGCAGGGGGCAGGCGCTGCATCCTTTGGGAGCCTGCGTCCCATATGAGAGTGCCTGGGTTTGATTCTCCATTCCAAATCTTGTCCAGCTCTCTGCTGAAGTGCCTAGGAGGCAGCAGATGATAGCCCAAGTACTTGGGTTCCTGCCACCCATATGTGAGACCTGGATGAAGATCTCTGTCTCTTTCTCTCTCCCTCTCTGTCATTCTGCCTTTCAAATAAATACATCTTAAAAAACAAAACAAACAAACAAAATATAATGGAGAGAGAGAAGCAGCAAGACTCTCTGAGAACATACCTAGCCTGTGTTTGGGGAGGAATAGGCTCACATGGTCGACAGTTTTTCTTCTGTCCTTCTTGTGGTTATCTGACTTCAGTCTGCCATGGAAAAAAACAGGAACTCATTCTCCACCCGGCTCTGGGAAGTTGAGTTGAACTATTGCGGTTTGAGGATGAGCTCCTCTCCAGGCCTCTTTGCCATCCATATGGTGACATATAAAGTACAGCTTTTAAGTGCATGATTGCAGAAAAGCCCAGGAAAGTGCTTGCTATGGACTTGTTCCCAGTTCTGTGGCATTTGGGATACTACAAGGGCTTTTTTGACCTTAGCACCATGCTTTGGCTACTTTGCATTCTAAATCACTATTTGGCTTTCCTAGAATTGTTGGCTTTTAGATTTAGAACCCAAGGCAGAAGTTCAGAGTACATCAGAATCACTTGAGTTACATGAGGATCTGCTTAAAATGCAGATTCCCTGGCACCAACTCCCAAGATTCTAATGGAGTCGGTCATGGTTGTGGCCCAGGAATGTGCATTTTTCAGACACAGCTTAGACAATGCTGATACTAATCTGACCACACTACGGGAAACACTGCTTCAAAGCCTAATATAATTTATCAATCATTCCAAAAGATAATAAAATAATTCCTCCTTGCAATGATGACTAAACCATTTTGGGGCTGTGAATTCATCTGAGAACCGGGTGGAGGTCACGAAGCCGCCTTCAGAAGAGGCACATGCATAGCCCACCTTGTCTGCCGTTTCGGGCACCAGAGTCAATGCTGATGCTAAAGCTCTGCTCTCTGGTCTTCAGCACCACTTTGAGATGTTTCCTTCCTGATCAGAGTGACAACACAGCTCCTTTCTTACTTGAGGTCCAAGTCCAAACTCCCCATCATCTTGCCTGGGTTCCCAACATTGTCCATCGCATCTCCATCACAGGAGTGCAGTCCCCAGTGGGGGCGGAGGGACTCTGGAAAGAACAGTGTGGGAAAGTTCAGACCCAGGGAGGACCTGTGGCTGGAGTCCCCAGGACTGTGGTCCTCTCTGATTCAAGCAGTGTAGCGTGGGGCTGAGAAGGTGTAAGCTCTTGGATGCTGTTGCTGCTGCTGCTGCTGCTGCTGCTGGACTCCACTGTGAGATCCCTGGCCCAGGAGAAGGTGGATAAACACATCTGCATTGGCTTGAGTACGGTTTGTGCCCTCCACCTCTTCATGTTGCAATTTCATTTCCATTGTGGTGGTAGTGGGAGGCGGGCCTTTAAGAGGGAATTTGGTCTTTAAAAGGGATTAAGCAACTTTCTCACAGGACTCGATTAGTTACCACAAGAAAGGGTTGTTGTAAAGTTGCATCTTTTCTGTATGGGTATGGGCCTGCCCTCCTGCTTTCTACCTTGACTTGGAACGAGAGGCCCTCACCAGTGCTATGCTCTTGGACTTCAAAATAAACTTCTTTCCTAATCAGTCACTCCATCTCGGGTATTTTGTTATGGCAACAGAAAACGAGCAAAAATAATACCAAAAGGGAAGCATCAGCACAGCAAAGGAGGGAAGGTGGGAGCTAGGGGTTAAGGGTGCGGAGCCTGCTGGGCCTCTCTGGGTGGACTCAGCAGGACTGGGGGAGTCTTTCATGGGACTCCCAGGGTTGAGCCTCTGGTGGGAGGAGCAGTTCAAGTGCCTGAATCTTGTTGGGCACAGCCCTAGAATACCAGCTTCCTTTCCAGCTGGGAACTTCCTCCACTCCTCTCTGTTGATGTAAATTCTCTTGGTTCATTGAGGTCTAGCACAGCAGTTAAAACGTGACTTGGAGCACCCACATCCCCTGTGGAAGGGCGTTGGCTCAAGTCCTGGTTTCACTTCCAATTCTAGCTTCCTACTAATGCACACTCTGGGAGGCAGTAAGTAGGGCTCAAGTAATTCAGTCCCTGCCACCCATGTAGGAGGCCCAGATGGAACTCTAGGCTGTAGGCTTTGTCCTAACCCAACCCTGGCTATTGTGGGCATTTGGAGAGTAAACTAGCAGATGGAAGATCTCTGTCTCTGTCTTTCTTTCAAATAAAATGCAAATACATTTTTAAAAATCCCACTTCTCCAAGAAGGTAGAATGCAGAGACCTTTCACTAAGCTGCATGGCCAAACCCGTGGCTGGTGTCCTGCACTGGACCGCATGCCTTCAGTTATGAGCTGCAGCTTCTTTGGGTTGCATTTGGCTTTTCTTCTTTCTCACTCCCTGGGGTTTCATCTCTGTGGGAGGCTTCACACCACACAGTAAATTTTCTTACTGCCTATACCCTGGAATCACCAACGGAGTTTTTAAAAAACACCAGTCCCACTGAATAATTTTAAGAGAGAAATGTCAGCCTGTACCACCCTCCTAAAAAAAAAAAAAAAAGATAAAGGAAATATGGCAAAAAAAATTTTAAGTGCTTAAGGCATGGAGTTTTTCTTCTTTTCTACTTTTGTGTGCATTGAACAGTCTCATAATAAAAAAAAAAAGTATCAATGCCAGGTCCCACTCAGACTCATTAAAATGAAAGTTCCTGTGGCCAGGCTGAGGTCTCTAGAGTCCTTCTACACTCTGGTTTTCTGTTATCTAATAACTTGTCCTTCTCCAGGCCTCTCCTAGACTGCATTGGTTTTGGGCATTGGCTGCATGTTAGGATTGCCTGGAAAAATTGCAAAAAATAAGGATCCTTAAATCTTTTCTCTAGAGAACCTGATTGTAGGATGGGGTCTGGGCAGAGGGATGTTTCAAAGCTCCGCAGGGGATGCCCATGTGCAGCAGATTGAGACTCAAGGACAACTGGCATTTGCTGTTGGTGAGTAAAATGCACATGCTTTTGGAGCCAGCTCTGTGGTGTAGCGGGTGTGCCTGTATCCCACATGGGCACTGGTTTGTGTCCCAGCTGCTCCACTTCTGATCCAGGTCCCTGCAAATGGCCTGGGAAAGCAGTGGAAGATGGCTCAAGTACTTAAGCCCTTGCACCCAGGTGAGAGACCCAGAAGGAGCTCCTGGCTCCTGGCTTTGGATCGGCCCAGCTGTGTTGCTGTGGCCATTTGGGGAGTGATCCAATAGATGGAAGATCTCTCTCTATTTCTCTCTAACTCTGCCTTTCAAGTAAATAATATTTTTTAAAAAATGCACATTCTTTTCTATGCAAAAATTTATTTCTGGTAATCTGGGTTGCACAGATTTAGTTGTAAATATACAGATACAAGGATGCTCTTGAAGCATTAGTTGCAATTGAGAATCACTGGATAAAACTTAACTTTAAAAGTTGTTGGTAAATAAATTGTATCATCTATAGAAGAGAACATTAGCTGTAGATACAGAGAAAAGCATAGATCTGTAGGTGCTTAATGGAATAGTCTCCAAGACATTTTATTAAACAAGTAAAGAACATTAATGGGGGCTGGCGCTGCGGCTCACTAGGCTAATCCTCCACCTGCGGCACAGGCACCCCGGGTACTAGTCCCCGTTGGGGCGCCGGATTCTGTCCTGGTTGCTCCTCTTCCAGTCCAGCTCTCTGCTGTGGCCCAGGAAGGCAGTGGAGGATGGCTGAAGTGCTTGGGCCCTGTACCCATATGGGAGACCAGGAGGAGGAGCCTGGCTCCTGGCTTCGGATTGGCACAGCACACCAGCCTTAGCAACCATCTGGGAGGTGAACCAATGGAAGGAAGACCTTTCTCTCTGTGTGTCTCTGTTTCTTTTTTTTTTCTTCTTTTTTAAATTTATTTGACATGTAGAGTTATAGACAGTGAGAGAGACAGAGAGAAAGGTTTTCCCTCCTTTGGTTCACTCCTCAAATGGCTGCTACAGCCAGCTCTGCGCCAATCCGAAGCCAGGAGCCAGGTGCCTCTTCCTGGTCTCCCATTCGGGTGCAGGGGCCCAAGCACTTGGGCCATCCTCCACTGCCCTTCCAGGCCACAGCAGAGAGCTGGACTGGAAGAGGAGCAACCGGGATTAGAACTCAGCACCCATATGGGATGCCGGCGCTGCAGGCAGAGGATTAACCAAGTGAGCCATGGCACTGGCCCTCTGTTTCTTTTTTTGAAAAAAAATTTCTTCTCCCTTATCTACTGATGGGATTCATTCTCATTATGAAGGTCTGTGTTTTATTTATTTATTTTTCAAAGATTTATTTATTTTATTTGAAAGGCAGAGTTACAGAGGCAGAGGCAGAGAGAAAGAGAGGTCTTCCATCTGCTGGATCACTCCCCAGATGACTGCAAGAAGCCAGGAGCTTCTTCTGGGTCTCCCCATGGATTCAGGGGCCCAAGGACTTGGGCCATCTTCTACTGCTGTCCCAGGCCATAGGAGAGAGCTGGAACGGAAGTGGAGCAGCCAGGACGTGAACCGGGGCCCATATGGGATGCCAACACTGCAGTCGGTGGCTTTACCCACTAGACCACAGCACCAGCCCTGCTGCTCTGTTTCTAATCCAGCTTCCTGCTAATGTGCCTGGGAAAGCAGCAGAAGACCAGGATGGAGTTCATGGTTCCTGCCTTGCTGTTGTGGCCATTTGAGAAGTAAACCAGCAGATGGAAGATCTTTTTTGCTTGCTCTCTCTTTCTCCCTCCCTCTTCCCCTCTCTCTTTCACTCTGCCTTTCAAATATTTTTTAAACAAAGAAAAGTGTTAAGTCTAGTTGCTGAGAAGAACTGACATTATCTGTCCATATTCTACAAATGTGAATGCATTGGATAAAAGCAACCACATGAAAGCATTTACATTTAGGGGAAAGAAGTGGTATTGAGATTTAACTTCTTATATTCTATATATTGGTATTGTTGCCTTTTGCAAGATGGATATGTGTTCCCTTACTATTTATTTAATAGAAAATAGGTCCATATGCTGATACCTCTGAACTCTGTCCATGTGGCCTTCATTGCTCTGCTGAATGGCTCACATCATCAGGTGCCCTGGTTCTATTTGTTTGCATGTCAAAGAGATCCTCCAAACTTAACTAGCTTAAAACCAAAATAATGATCTTCACACTACTTTCCTACATTTAATGAACCCACCCTCCTTTCTAGAAGTTTATGTCATAGGGTGGGTCACATCCAAACTTTTCTAATGGAAACTGCATTGCTTGCAACAGATCTGTCAAGCCAAGTATTCATTATATGACCAGTGGCTACAACCCATGTGACCAAGGGTGGGTCCCATGATAGATTAGGCTACCCAGAAACTTGGATTGAAACTCATGACACAAACAGTCTCTCTAGGAATTAGGATGAGAAAACAGTGAGTAGTGCAAAGGACCCTGGGAACAGCCCAGTGCTGCTCCTGGTGTGGACTCTCACTGAGGGTCCACGGGCTGGGGGAGGGAGAGGGGGGTGCTCTCTGATCAGACCCACTTTCCAGTCTCATTCCCAGGGGCCCTGACCCTCCTACAATTCCAACTTTGAGTGTCAGTGAGGTTCCACTTCCATGGTAATCCCACGACCTCCCTACACTGAATCACCCCTGACTTAGATTTCTCTTGCTTACAACCAAGAGACCCTCACTATGTCCAGCTCTCAAATCTCAGACTCAGTGAAAGGCACCACAATCTATCCTCTACCCATAAAGACTGAAACCTGGACACCACTCCCTCTTCCTCCTCCTTCAAGCTCCTCCCCTCCACTTCTACAGTTCTGACTCATGAGTTGTTTTAAAGCCATCTACTATGTCTTCATCCAAACGTGCATTAACTGTGTTTCCCGTTGTATTAGTCTTCTCAGGCTGCCATAACAAAACACTACAGGCTGAATGGCTTACACGACACATATGTATTTTCTCACATTCTGGAGGCTCCAAGTTCAAGTTTAAGGTGCTAGCAAGGCTGGTTTCTGGTGAGGCTGCTCTTTCTGGCTGTAGATGGCTGCCTTCTCTCTGCATTCTCACATGGCCTCTCTTTTTATAGAGGAGTTCCTACCTCATCCTTTTGACATCATTTAGTCTTAATTATCTCCTTAAAGATGCTGTCTCCAAATAGAATAACACTGGGGTTAGAGCTCCACAATATGAATTTGAGGAGGCACAGCTTAGCCATAACAGCCTCTAAACCTGCTTCTCCTTCTTTATTTCCTTTCTCTCTCTCTCTCTCTCTCTCTCTCTCTTTTAAAGATTTATTTATTTGAAAGTCAGAACTACAGGAGGAGAGTGAGAGACAGAGAGGAAGAGAGGTCTTCCACCTGCTGGTTCATTCCCCAAATGGCCGCAAAGGCAGGAGCTATGCCAAACCAAATCCGGGAGCCTGGAACTCCATCCAGGTCTCCCATGTGGGTGGCAGGGGTCCAAGTACTTGGGCCACCTTTTGCTGCTTTACAATGTGCATTAGCAGGGAGCTGGACAGGAAGTGCAGCAGCCAGGACTTGAACTGGTGCTCAAATGGGATGCTGGTATCCCAGGCAGCTTAACCCGCTGTGCCATAATGCCAGCCTTTTTTTATTTTTTTCTGCCTCTGCAATGCTTCCAACTAAAAGCTCTGTAGTTGCCTTCACTGCTCCCTCATAGTCATGTCTGCTGTGTCCCATTCAGCTCATGCTCTGTGGTTCAGAGGCATCACGCTAACCCAGGCCACTCCTGCTGTTCAGTGTTGCAAGGAACACAGCAGAGGGCAAGAGTGGAGGCAGCACCACCCATGAGAGAGTGAGCAGGCTTAAAACGTGTCCTGGCTGTTCTGTTCCTTCTCCTTGGATGTGATGCCTTCAGATCCTCTAACTTGGACTACTTGCATAGAATTCTATTCTTTGAAAACCAACATGTGTTCCTGCCTACTCCTTTAGTGGGGCCCACCACTCCCCAACACCCAGTGCACCCTTCAGCTACCAGAAGTCAGAGTTTCCTTGAGAGAAGTTATCTCTCATGCATACCGTGGCTCATGCTCCCTTGGCCCGATCTTCTCTTCATGCCCTTGATTGACGACTGAACTCCCAGAAACCTTTTGGAATGAATTCCACTGTTACGTCTTCTGGGAAGCCTTCCCATGGCTTCAGAAGCCTCTGGCATCACTTCCTCTAAAGTAAGAGAGTAAATGCATGGCTGCTGTGGTGGCACAGAGAGTTAAGCTGCTGCCTGCAACACTGGCATCCCCTGTGAGCGCCAGTGGGAGTCCAGGCTGGTCCACTTTCTATCCAGCTGCCTGCTAATGTGCCTGGGAAAGCAGAGGATGGCTTAAGTGCTTGGGCCCCTGCCACCCATGTGGGAGACCCTGATGAAGTTCCAGGCTCCTGGTTTTAACCTGGCTCAGCCTTGCTTGTTGTGGGCATTTTAGAAGTAAACCAGCAGATGGAACATTCTCTCTCTCTCTTCCTCTCCCTCTCTCTCTCCCTCTCCCTCTCCCTCTCTCCCTCTCTCCCTCCCTCCCTCTCTGTAACTTTACCTTTCAAATAAATAAATAAATAAGTCTTTAAAGAGGGAGGGAGAGAGGGAGAGAGAGAGAGAGAGAGAGAGACAGAGAGACAGAGAGACAGAGAGACAGAGAGTAGTGGTTAAGTACATGGGTTCTGGCATTAAGCAACTTGGATTCAAATTCTGACACTGCTGCTAAAGTGTAGTGTAATCTTGGACAAGATCTTTCACCTTTCTATGCCCCAGCTTTCATTTGCAGAAGCGGGGAATGTTGTGAGGGATCAATGGGCTAATATGGGTGAGGTTCTGAGAAGAGTGCCTGGCACACTGCCAAGTGCTCAAGCTGCATTAGCAATGGTCATGCTCCTGCCACCATACCTCTAGCACCCACCACAGAACTGGGGATCTTTCTATCTCCACTCAAGTCCTCCGAGGGACCTGCTGAGACTTTGTGGCAAATCCCCACATGTTGGACAGACATGTTTTTAGCAACTGCATATATTATAATTGCTGATTTTCTCCTTCGGTTTCATTAAAAGAGAGGGACTTGGTGGTGATGACTTTGTATTCACTTTGCCTAGCACAGTGACTGGCACATACAAGATATTCCCTAGATAATTGTTGTATTACTGCAGCTGTGAATTCACTTGCCTATACCATCCATTAGGCTGAGTGCTCCTTGTATCTATCTCAACTCCTCATAAAAGGAGAGGTGGTGGGGTGATGAGTTAAACTGAATACGGCCTCTGAGCCAGGCGCCCCCATTAGAATCAGGCAGTGCCGCTTCCTAGCTGTGCAACCTTGATTAAGTCACTTTTCCACTTATCCCAGTGAGCTCGTGCTGTGGTCCCAGCCTGGACTCCGGCTTCACTACAGTGCACCTGCCATCTGAACCGTGAAGATGCACTCACAGCCTGGACTCGGCTTTAACCCGCTGTGCCACGGCACCAGCCCCCCTCAGGTTATCTTTCTATACCATGCCAAGGACATGAAATAGTTCTCTTCCTTTTTGTTTTTAAAATAGAAGGACTGAGATTCCCTCCTTGAAAATCCCAGTGCAGCACAAGCCTCCCCAGAATGTGCTCTGGGGAGATACAGAGCACCAGTCAAGGATGCATCATGGGCTCTATGAAAGAGTTTTCCTGTCTGCTGGCAAGAAAGTAACTTGCACTTCTGTTTTCAGTGACTTTCACTTTGTGGGCATTAGTTTGATTCCTCTGAGTTCCAATTTACTTTTCTGGATGAATTAGGCTGTCTTTACTTTGCTGTTTGATGCTTGTGTGGGGGGCGAGCATGCTTTGTTTCCAGAATTTCTTCCCTGTGGGATGCTAAAGTGCTAATGCCAATTTTTTATTTTTTCTCAAAGAAGGATGGGCGAGTCAGATTTAGTACTAAGGATTAACTCAGCAGTGCTTGCTAAACTCTTTGAAATCATTAGATAAAAAGCAAAAAATGGATCTGTACTAAGAATAGATATCATTGCTATTTGTGTTAGGATTATGGGAATTTGCCATTCCAAGAGTATATTATTACTGGATGGGTAAATTTTTTCTGGATTTATGATGTTAAGTTTGATTTAGGAAAAATGTGCTTCTTTCACAAGTATTCTTTACATTTCTTACCCAAGAAAACATTCAGATCTTGGTAAAGTCTCAGCCCTGTGGGATATTCTATTTCTTCATTCTCTGCCCAGTGCCTATCACAATGCTCACAGTAGGGACCAACAACCATTTGTTGAATGGACTCGAATCTAATGGCTGGCCATTTTGAAATGCTGTCAAATAGCTATAATTAATTGTTTCCCCTTCAGCTAATTCATTGTAAGATTTGGACATTTTTGACGGGGGTTGCAATCATCCGAGAATCTTAGCGCAGTTTCTGCAGTCTGCCTGAGTAGGGAGTAGGAAGCCAGAGTCCATGAGGACAGCCGTGTCTGCCCGGCCTCCTGCCCTGTGTTTTCCCTGGCTGTGCTTCTATCCCACCAGGCCCACACCTGCACTGCAAAGGCATCGCACCAATTCCACCCAGCTCATTCTGTCCCAAAACAAACAGAACTGGCCACCCCCAGTGCACTGCCAGGCTCTGAGCAGGTCAACAATTCACTGAGAAGACAACTTTGAAATGCTTCTGCCTACAGTGGGTGAGCATGGGCACAGAGATGAGATTTCCAGCCTGACAAATCCACCTGGGGAGTCGGAATTCGCAGTGTGGGGAGGGAGTCTGTTTATGGGGCACCTGCACGAGCAGCCTGCCTGTCAAGAGCCATGAGGCTGGCACTTGGAGGTTCAACTTGACGCTACAGGCTCTGCAGTCTCATCTCAAAGTTGCAGCCCACACAACTGGCATTTCCCCTGGTGGCTGGGAGAACCATAGACAATAATCCCCGTGCTCTGTTTTGGAGGCCACATCTTGAAGGGGATATGAAAGGGATGCTGACCCACCCAGGCATTTGCTCATTTCTTCCCAGGAATCTGTGCCCCAGTGTTCCCTGGCTGGTTAAGTACAGCCTTGAGGGGAATATCGTAGAGGGTTACTCCCCAAGACAAGAGAGCAGGGGAGAGCTTTTACCTGCTGCAAGAGGCTCTCTGGAAGCTAAGGAAGAAAAAAAGGGAAGGGACTTTGAGAGTCTCTTGCCAACTCTCTTATCCCCTAGTAGAGTCCAAATACTGATCAGTCTCCCCGATACTAGTTGTCTAGTATTCCGCAAATTGCTTTTGTTTTCAACTTTCATTTTATTTTAGATGCTGAGGGAGAGGGAGGGAAGGAGGGAGGGAGGGAAGGAGGGAGAGAAAGAGAAACAGAAAGAGAGAGAGAGATAGAGATCTCTTCCATCTGCTATTTTTCTCCCCAAATGCCTGCAGTAGCTGAGGCTGAAATCAGTAGCCTAGAACGCAATCCAGGTCTCCCATGGGGGTTGGCAAGGACTCAAGTACTTTGACCATCACCTGCTGCCTCCCAGCAAGTGCACTAGCAGGCAGCTGGGATCAGAAATGGAGCCAGGACTTGAACCCAGGCACTCAGATATGGGATGGGGACATCCCAAGTGTGTCTTTTTTTTTTTAAGATTTATTTTATTTATTTGAAAGACAGAGTTACAGAGGGAGAAAGATGAGAGAGAGAGAGAGATAGAAAGAGAGAGAGAGAATCTTCCATCTGCTGGTTCACTCTTCCAGTGGCCCCATTGGCCAGGGTTAGGCCAGACCAAAGTCAGGAGCTTCAGCTAGGTGTCCCACACAGGTGTAGGGACTCAAATACTTGGCCATCTTCTGCTACTTTCCCAGGCACTTTAGAAGGGAGCTGCATTGGAAGTGGAGCAGCTGGGATATAAACTGATGTCCATATGGGATGCTGGCTTAACTTGCTATGCCACAGCACCAGCCCCCATGTGGTGTCTTAGCTACTACACTAACTGCCCACATCTACAAGTTACTTTTTAAACAGATAGAGGCAAACACCACCAAGGACTCAAACACCACCAAGGCCTCTATCTGTTAGTATATCTTCTAGAACAGGGGATTGGGATAAGAACCCCCCAGGCATTTCTTAGTTTTTCAAGAAATGTATTACTGTTTAAAAGATTGGAAAGTTGTATAACAATTGCTCTATCATAGGCAGGGGTGGTGTAGGAAAGGGGAACTTCCCTGGTTCTAGTACTTTTTTTTTTTTTAAGATTTATTTATTCATTTGAAAGGCAGAGTTACAGAGAGAGAGAGAGAGAGAGAGAGAGAGAGAGAGAGAATCTTCTATCTGCTGGTTCATTTCCCTGGGCTGGTCCGAAGCCAGGAGCCAAGAGCTTCATCCAGGTCTCCTACATGGGTGCAGGGGCCCAACCACTTGGGTCATTCTCCGCTGCTTTCCCAGGTGCATTATTAGGGATCTGGATCAAAACTCAAACCAGCATCCATATGGAATGCTGACACTGCAGGAGGCAGCTTTACCTGCTATGCCACAGCACCAGCCCCTAGTACGTCTCTTAAAACATTGACCACAGCAAGTAGAACTGAATACACACCTGAAAGAGGATGTTTGAGATTTCTCCTAATCTCTGTGAAAAAGCAGTCTGCCCCTTTCTCTCTTCCTCTCTTCTTTATCAGAAGAAAAACAATAAAATCACACATTTTCAGGAAAAATATTTTTATGACATCAAAATCAAGATGATCAAGGCCTCAGGATTTTAAGTTAGCATATTTTAGATGTTTTTCCTCCATAGCTACTGGGCAATTCATTTCCTACCTGTTTCCTCTCTACTTAATGCAGCATGATTAACAGATTCCATAAAGTGAAGCCGAATGAAACTCCAGATACAGCAAAGGTAATATCAGTGGAATTATTAAGGAGGGAAGAGTGGAATAGTTAATGGATATAAATGAACCCAGCTCACATATTTTCCAATGCTTTTTCCCCTCATTTAACATAGAAAAGTGATTATTTATATAATCATTGTATTTTAAACTGTTATACTCTAATATAATACAAGTATAAAATAAAATAATTGACACAATCTGTTGAGGGCTTAACCAAGGCCAACACTCTTCTTGCCCCCCATTCATTTGTAATTCATTTGCTGCTACTGATAAACTTTTGATATCCAGCTCTGTGCACTGGAAGCAAAACACTGGAATCTCAACAGACCACTCTGATGTTTTCTTGTGCTGAATCCACCTTTGTTGGTACTGTTAAATCTCTAGGGGCCGGCGCTGTGGCAGAGCTGGTAAAGCCGCCACCTGCAGTGCTGCCATCCCATATGGGATCTGGTTCGATTCCAGGCTGCTCCATTTCCAATCCAGCTCTCTGCTATGGCGTGGGAAAGCAGTAGAAGATGACCCAAGTCCTAGGGGCCCTGCATCTGTGTGAGAGACCTGGAAGAAGCTCCTGGATCCTGGCTTTGGATTAGCACAGCTCTGGCCATTGTGGCCAATTGGGGAGTGAACCAGCGGATGGAAGACCTCTCTCTCTCTCTCTCTCTGCCTCTCCTCTCTGTGTGTAACTCTGACTTTCAAATAAATAAAGATATTTTTAAAAAATCTCTAAAGCTGCATTCCAGATGCATTTGCTTTGTAAAAATAAAGTGTCCCCCCTCCCTTTTTCTTTTCTTTTTTTGGTTTGGGCTGGAGGGGCACGAGAAGAGTTACTGTTTAAAATTCTAAAAAGGCAATTAGCCTGTGACTTGACCCCAGCGCCACTGCACAGGCAGAGCTGAGACACCATCAACCACAGCATGTAACTGAGCTTTGTCTGGTGTGCTAGAGTTTACAAGGCACTCTCCCAGGTACTATCTCATCTAAACTTCACAGCAACAAAAGGAGGGAGCACTATCATTATTTTCCACTTGACAGAGAAGAAAACTGAGGCCAACAGCATTTAAACAACCTGGCCCCAAATAACCCAGGTAGTAAAGTGCAGGGTTAAGGCTTTGATCCCAAATCCTGCACTCTCACTCCACTACAGCTGCCACCTAAAAACTGTAGAAGACACCGGGCTCGGAGAAATCCGCTAGTGCTTTAGGCAGAGTTTCACTCAGTAACTGATAAAAACCCACTCAGATCTCTTCCTTCCTGACAACTCACAGCTCAAATGTCAGGAACAAGAAACACTTCCTACCCCTCTCGCCTTTCTCCCGCCCCCGACCACACTCTTCTAGTCAGGCTGTCAGATTCTTCTTGCAAAGCATTCGGGACTCGAATCAGGGAGGTGGGGTGCACGCTGCCTGGATTCTCCTGACAGTGACACCTAAACTGCTACATTAATTGTTGAGGGGGAAGTCAGGGTACAGATTATTCACAGAGTGCAGATGATTCCCCACTCACCTGAGGTTATGAAATAGCTCCTCTAACTTGCTCTTAACCCTCTCCTGGCTCAGACTTGAAATCATGGACTGGAGTCAGTTTTAGACAGAAAGGCACCCTGCTTGTGAAATGATTCACTTCCAGTTTACTAAGAAACCTGGATCACCTCTGGAACCGAGACTAGCCAAAGCCATGTGCAGGCCAGAGTTATGGGGAAGTCAAGGGCTCTAGGCAGTGAAGTGTGCAGTGAGAACCTCACTTCTCTGTAACCAAAGATTCTTGACTACAATATTAAAGACATGTTTGTAAAAGTCATTGACTAGGGCCCGGCGCTGTGGGCGTAGTGGGTAAAGCTGCCGCCTGCAGTGCCAGTACCCTATGTGGGTGCCGGTTCCAGTGCCGGCTGCTCCACTTCTGATCCAGCTCTCTGCTGTGGCCTGGGAAAGCAGTTGGAGGATGGCCCAAGTCCTTGGGCCCCTGCGCCCACATGAGAGACCTGGCAGAAGCTCCTGGCTCCTGGCTTCGGATAGGTCCAACTCCGCCGTTGCGGCCATCTGGGGAATGAGCCAAAGGATGGAAGATCGATCTCTCTCTCTCTCTCTCTCTCTCTCTCTCCCCCTCCCTTCCTCCCTCCCTCCCTCTCCCTGCCTCTCTGTAACTCTGCCTTTCAAATAAGTAAATGAATCTTAAAAAAAAAAAAAAAAGTAATTGGCCAGTAATACAAAGCAGACTGTATTCACATGCTAGATAGTAAAGCAATGAATCTCCAAATAGGGAGAGCTATATTTACTTTGGAATGACCCAGAAGGGCTTCATGGCAATGTGGAGGGGGGAGGCTTGGTATTACCCTTAGGGCAAGTTCTTGGTTAGGCTGTTGTCTATCTCACGTGAGAATGACACACAGAAAGCCATGTTCTTTTATCAGTTTTCCAAGGGAAATTTGGAGGAGAAAGATGCTTGGGAGGACCAGATGTGAGGAAAGGCAAAATCGGAGGAACACTGAAAAGAGCAGCTTCTAGAAAATGCTTTCATTAGAAGGAATCCAGTGAAGAAAAGCTCATCAGGGGAACTGGGCTGCAGCGTGCTCACTTCCGCTAATTTATTCTGAGACCTGTGACTTGAGGCCAAATGAACCTTGCTGAGCCGGAGTTCCTTCATCTCTAGCATTAAAGATTTTCTATGATGCCAATGCCTGGACTTGAGTTCCTTCTTTCCCTAACATTAAAGAACTTCAGCGACTCCAGTGACTCAAGCCTTGGGGACAAGAGGCAAATGTGCTTCAGTTGACTGAAATGAGAAAACATAGAAAAAGGCTTTTCATCATGAGGGCCGTGTAACTCCCAGCTGTCTGAGGCACACCCTGCGTGTAACTCTAGTCTTCCTTAGAATGTTCTGTTACTTTCTGAGTAGTAGACGCTTCAAGTTATAGGAAGACCCTAGCATTCTAGGTGCACTCTGCTACACTTTGATCATGACTGTAGCCTTAGAAAGTCCCAGGATTACTTTCTGAGATGCCCCAGTATATTCTGAGTGTAACTCCATTTCCAAGGATGTGCAGTCATTACAGCTACGTGACTGTGAGGATGTCAATGTCATGCTCTGAGGATAACCCAATTACTCTGAGTTTGTTCCAGGCACATCCAAGGTTCAAAGGCTACTTTTTGCCAAAGAAACACCGAAATTCTTTACTTCTATTTCTTGTGTTTTTATTCGTAAATATACATTCTACTTAGCAGTTCTCAGCTTTCTTTTATGGAACACAATGGCTTAAAACTAAATTTCCAAG
The DNA here is from genome assembly GCF_964237555.1 of Oryctolagus cuniculus. NCBI lineage: Eukaryota > Metazoa > Chordata > Mammalia > Lagomorpha > Leporidae > Oryctolagus > Oryctolagus cuniculus. The sequence continues at coordinate 51,166,668 of NC_091441.1, read as the reverse complement.
TAACCATTGCATATGAACTGAATTATTTCTCACTAGTTAGAGGACAGGGACTGAGCCTGCCTTTTTGCATTAACAAGAGCCAATGTTGTCCCTTGCACATAGAAGGCCAGTAAACACAACACATGCTACTGAATGCATGAACGGGTAAGCAAATGAAAGACAGGGCTCCAATTCTCCGCACTTTGGAAAATGTCCATAGCCTTAACAAAGAGGAGGAATAATCAAGAGCACTCCGTAGTGCAGTTTTTAAAAATGCGCACATCTGGTTCAATGGATAGATGTAGACATGCCTGAATCATGTATGGTGATTATGTGTATTAACTAGAAGTCATAATATAACCATTTCTAACAAAAAATATTCCTTTGGAAGAGATCACAGAGTAGCAAGTATAAGCATTGCTAAAATGTGTATGTGGATGTATATGTAATATATTTGTGCACACATATACATATTTACATATGTAATATATATGCATATGTATGTAATATATATGTATACATATATAAGTAATATTCTGTATTGTCTCTTTAAACAATGACATACAGAGGAGTATTAGTATAGTAGCAAAGAAGAACAAATTAGCCCACTGAGTGACTTTATTCTAGTTGGATATGAAACAGCAGATCATGCTTAATTCTGTATCCATTTTTTAAAAGTTGAATCTCCTGCTAGTGGTAAAATTCTTTCTCCTTGGCACTATTACAGAATGACAAATGAGATTTTTTTCCATGTGAGAAAGTTACTTCAGGAAATTCAAGGGAAGTGAAAAGTCTCTGGCAAACCAGTACATGAGTCAGATTTTGCACAAGTTCTTGTTATCAGTTTTGGGTGGTATTTTATTAGGGCCAGAGTTATCAGATGGGCTCATGGGGGTAAACATCAGGATGACTGTGACAGTATGATTATCCCATTAAAACTGATCAGGATATGAAGTGCTTGGTTGCTTTTGGGTACAGGAAATGCAGCAAAGGACTTCCCTGAAATAGTTAGATTTGGAGGAAATTATTTTATCTTAAATACATCATTAAGTTAAAAGTTGATTTGCTAAGATGCACACTATGCAAATATCTTTTCAGCTAACTGGATAGATACCAGAGGTTCCAACCCTATTGGATTCAACAGCTCCTTATTGTCCTGCATAGATACCATAACCTAGCTAAAAAGATTGTGAGCTATAGGAGTAGCCAAATTCATAGGGACAGAGTAGAATTGGGGTTTCCAGGGGCTGGGGAGGAAGCAATAGGGAATTAGTGTTCAGTGGGCACAGAGGTTGAGTTGTGCAAGATGAAAAGAGACCTATGGCTGGTGGTGATGGGTACCCAACAAGGTAAATGTACTTAATGCTACTGAATTATACATTTAACAATGGTTAAGATGGGGGCCAGCATTGTGGCATGGAGGGTTAGGTTGCCACCTGCGACACTGGTATCCCACATTGGCACCAGTGGTACTCCACTTCCTATCTAGCTCCCTGCTAATATGCCTGGAAAGCATTGGAAGATGGTCCAAGTATTTGAGCCCCTGCTACTTTGGCCTGGCCCAGCCCCAGCTGCTGTGGCCATTTGGGGAGTGAACCAGCAGATGGGAGATCCCTGCCTCTCAAATAAATACATTATTTAAAAGGCATTTATGGTGATGACCAAATACTGAGTAAAAATGTACTAGTTCAAGACCTTCAGATGGACAGACTTCTGCCATACTGCAGTTCACCTTCAAAATGTCATGGTCTCACAGTAAGAGAAGACAAGTGTGAGGTGTAATGAAGATCAAGACTCTTCCCGAAGGTTATTCTGCCAGTGATTTCATCGTAGATATAATGAAGTAACCTGAAATCCGCAGGGTAATTATGTTAGATAGCCTCACGTCATCCTTGATTCATTCCCAGCATAAAACCGTTTCTCCTGGGCTCTACAAGAAACAAGCTTGGCTAAGACAAGCAACCCCCAATTATAGTGATAGCTTTGCTGTGGAAAAAAATAAACGTGTAATTAAAATTTGCAGGTGCAACAATCCTGCCACCACGAACCATGGAGGAAATCTGTGAAATTATCCTGAGCAATTTTCTCCAGTGTAATTTGGAAATTAGCCCACCTGGAGACATAAACCCACAGTTTCCTCTGCCATTGTCTTATCGCTTTTTTTTTTTTTTCCTACCCTTAAATGCTGAGAGTCCTGTTGCAAAGAGAAACAGGTTTGAACAATCAAATCTCAAGCACCCGGGTAGAATATTTCAGAAGTCTGAATTCCAGGGCCACTGACTTTCACGGCGGCTCTAAAGACCATAAAACCCAACCGAAAGTACTGCAGGGCATGACTAACCTGCCAGCAAGGCACTGCCGAGCCCCGGCAATGCAGATACACGTGCAGGCTTGAACATGCTGAGCACCTTGCCAAAGCTCGCTCCCCAGAAGCCACGTGCGGCGTCTCCCAAGGACGCAGTGTGGTCTGAGCTCCGCTGGGGAAGCAAAGCCTGTTAACCCCAGACCCTGCGGCCTCCTCACTTTCCTCCTGGTCTCTTGTTCAAGTGGTGGAGGGAGGAGCAGGAGGTAGCCGCCAGAACAGAGATGCCAAATCCCAGGTGGTGCGTTCTGTTTCTGCAAGTCACTGTCTGTATGACCTGGGGGGTTTGCTCTCTTAGCCTGGGGCTTGTCTTCCAGCAAACAAGAGTCTTTATTTTGCTCAGATGCAAAGAAAAGACTCATCTATGATTCAAATGTTTGTACCTCTTGGAGACTGTGCTAGTCATCTGTCATTACGCTCCCCAAACTTACAAGGGAGTCTGGGCCACTCGGAAGCTTTAGAAGGAAACTTTATCTTCCTTCCTTCTCCTGCCCTGGCCAAATTGAATACAATTATCATTTGGCTGTTGGAGCTTCTGAAGCAGACCCAGGATACAGGCTGAAAGTGGCAGCTTTGAACCTTGCCATTGCATGGCTGGCTTCTATTTTATACTCGTACAAATCCGTACACATTGTAGACCTATGGACATGTATAAATGTACTGACGGAAGTATGCACACTACATACGCCTTGGCACTCGTGTAATCCATACTCCTTAGGACGTCGTCACTTCCTTACTACCGGTCCAGTCACCTCATAGGTGTAAAGTGTCCCTTTCAGATCCCTCCCCAGCATTCTGTACCTACATCTTTTTTATTTATTTATTTTTTTTTTTGGACAGGCAGAGTGGACAGTGAGAGAGAGAGACAGAGAGAAAGGTCTTCCTTTTGCCATTGGTTCACCCTCCAATGGCCGCCGCGGACGGCGCACTGTGGCCAGCACACCGTGCTGATCCAAAGGCAGGAGCCAGGTGCTTATCCTGGTCTCCCATGGGGTGCAGGGCCCAAGCACTTGGGCCATCCTCCACTGCACTCCCGGGCCACAGCAGAGAGCTGGCCTGGAAGAGGGGCAACTGGAACAGAATCCGGTGCCCCGACTGGAACTAGAACCCGGTGTGCCGGTGCCACAGGCAGAGGATTAGCCAAGTGAGCTGCGGCACTGGCTATCAATGTGTTCCAGCATTTTAATGCATTTTTTTTGCCCAGCTGTTTATTTAACTGTTTATTAATTTTATCACTTGCTTTTAGACTTTCAAGAGTTATAGATGCTCCCAGTAAATACTTCAAACAATTCAGAAGTACAGTCAGTCCTCCGTGTCTGTAGCTTCTACATACGCAGACTGAACCAACTGTGAACCAAAAGTATTCAAAACAGATCACATCTCCATAGAACACGCACAGACTTTCCCCTTGTCATTATTCTCTAACCAAGAGTCTAGCTGCTATTTACATGTCATTTCCATTGCATTAGGTATTAGGGGCCCTCAAAAACTTCATGGACAAATGGAATTAAAAGAGCACATACAATTCCCGTGAACCTTTTGAAGTCTCTTCGTACTATGTAACCTAGAAAAAGTTTCAAATACATGTGAGCATGTGTGTAGATTATATGCAAACACAGTGCCACTGTGTTTAAGGGACTTGAACACTGGGGGCCTCCTGAAACTAATCCCCTTGGATACCAAGGGGCATGCCTCTTCACCAATTCACATCCTTCCTCCAGGGAAAACCACAGTTAAAGCCTTTTCTTTGGGGCTGGTGTTGTGGTGCAGCAGATTAAATCGTCTGCAACACCAGCACTCCATGTGGGCACTGGTTGCAATCTTGGCTGCTTGCTCCACTGATCCAGCTCCCCATGTGTGCACCTGGGAGGGCAGCAGAAGCCAGCCCAAGCAATCCAGCCCTTGCACCCATGTGGGAGACCTCGATGAAGTTCTTGGCTCCTGGCTTTGGCATGGCCCAACCCCAGCTATTTTGAGAATTTGGGGAGTGAATCAGCAGATAAAAAATCTCTCTCTCTCCCCCTCTATCTCTTTCTGTAGCTCTGCCTTTCAAATAATTAAATAAATCTTTTTAAGGCAATATTTTCTTTGCTTTTATAAATATGTATTTAATATATAAATATCAGCATTTCAAAAAGCACAAGGTTATGCTTCAGGCATTTTTCTGTCTTGTTTTCTATCTACTATATAAAACATCTCCTTTCCTATTTACAAGACCAGAATATTTATTTTTTCAGGTTTTGTCTACCCACCTATTTACTCATTATAAAAATGTTCAGAGATGGCAATTTGGCACAATGAGATGCCACTTGGGGTGCCCCCGTCCCATATCAGAGTGCCTAGTTTCAAGTCCTAGCTCTGCTGCCATTCCAAATTCCTGCTACTGTGCACCTTGGGAGGCACAGATGATGGCCCTTACATTTGAGTCTCTGCCACCCATGTGGGAGACCTGGATGGAGTCTTGGGCCCCTTACTTTGGCCTGGCTCAGCCCCAGCTCTTGTGAGCATGTGGAGAATGAAGCAGTGGATGCAATATCTCCATCTCTTTCTCCCTTTCAAATAAAATCAAAATAAATAAGCATAGTAAAAATATTCATAAAGCTGTTTAATATGCCAGTTTAAAAAACTCAAATAGTACACAGAGTATAAAATGAAAATAAAATTGCCTTTGCCCATTGCTACTCTTTGGTCAATGCCATACCTCAAAGGTAAGCATTGGTGATCATGCCTACTTTAAATACTTCTTCCACAGCTCTGAATTATTTCTTGACTTCTCAACATTAGATAGTATCTGTCAGCTGAAGTTAAAGAATTTATTGCTTTTACTCCACCTTCCCTCCACCCTCCCACCTCCTGACTTTCTGTTGTTGTGTTTAGTTACATTAGTGGTTACATTAATAACCTTACATAAAGTATTTAAAAGTCAACTGTGGGGCCTACGCTGTGGTGTAGTGGGTAAAACTGCTGCGGGAAGTGCCGGCATCCTATATGGGTGCCAGTTCAAGTCCCGGCTGCTCTACTTCCGATCTAGCTCTCTGCTATGGCCTGGGAAAGCAGTAGAAGATGGCCCAAGTCCTTGGGTCCCTGCACCCATGTGGGAGACCTGGAGGAAGCTCCTGGCTTCGGATTGGCACAGCTCCAGCCATTGCAGCCAACTAGGGAGTGAACCAACGGATGGAAGATCTCTCTCTCTCTGCCCCTCCTTCTCTCTCTGTGTAACTCTGACTTTCAAATAAAATAATAAATCTTTAAAAAAAAGTTGTTGTAACCAGCAACTTCTAGTAGCCTGTCCTGTGCAGTGTCAACAGTAGAGCACCCTCTCCTACTCCTTCAAACTTCTCTCAGCTACACCACCCATCACAGTCCAAGTTTATGATATTTACTCCTGGACTTCAGCAGTTTCCATTTCCTCTGCACAGTGCCTCTGTTTTAAGCCTCCAGAATTTTTTCTTTTTCTTTTTTTTCCTACATACCTGCTAATAACACCTGTCTTGTTAGTGTTGTTATAAACTCATTGTTTTTGGGCTACCTTTGTTATTATCCCAGTGGGGTTCAGAGCACTAGCACAGATCAATACAGGAGCTTAGCCTGTCATCTTGAGCTCTCCTGCTGCTTTTATTTATTTACTTTAAGATTTATTTATTTATTTGCAAGTCAGAGTTATAGAGGGAAAGGAGGAGAGGGGGAGAGAGAGAGAGAGAGATCTTCCATCTACTGGTTTACTTCCCAAATGGCCACAGTGGCCAGGGCTGGGCCACATGGAAACCAGGAGCCAGGAGCTTCTTCCAGGTCTCTCATGTGGGAGCAGGGGCCCAGGGACTTGGGCCATCCTCCACTGCTTTTGCAGGTGCAGTAGCAAGGAGCTAGATTGGAAGTGGAGTAGCTGGGGGATTGAACTGGTGCCCGTATGAGTTGCTTGCATTGCAGGCAGCAGCTTTACCCACTGCGTCACAATTCTGGCCACTATTTATTTATTTATTTTTAAGATTTATTTTTATTTATTTGAAAGGCAGAGAGAGAGAGAGAGAGAGAGAGAGAGAGAGAGAATCTTCCATCTGCTTGTTCACTTCCAAATGGCCGCAGTGGCCAGGGTTGGATCAAGACGAAGCCAGGAGCCCAGAACTCCTTCCAAGTCTTCCATGTGGGTTCAGGGGCCCAAATACTTGGGCCCTCTTCCACCACTTTCCCAGGAGCATTAGAGGGAGCTGGATCAGAAATGGACCAGCTAGTACTCAAACTGGTGCCCATATGGGATGCTGGCATTGCAAGTGTTGGCTTAACCAGCTGTGCCGCAACACTGGTCTCTCTTCTGTTTCTTTTTTTTTTTTTTTTTTTAAGATTTATTTATTTATTTATTTGAAAGTCAGAGTTACACAAAGAGAGGAGAGGCAGAAAGAGAGAGAGGTCTTCTGTCCAATGGTTCACTCCCCAGATGGCCACAATAGTTGGAGCTGCGCCGATCCGAAGCCAGGAGCCAGGAGCTTCTACTGGGTCTCCCACACAGGTGCAGGGGCCTGAGGACTTGGGCCATCTTCTACTGCTTTCCCAGGCCATAGCAGAGAGCTGGATTGGAAGAGGAGTAGCCGGGACTAGAACTGGCGCCCATATGGGATGCCGACGCTTCAGGCCAGGGTGTTAACCCGCTGCGCCACAGTGCTGGTCCCTCTTCTATTTCTTTTAAATATGATTATTTCTTTCTGGTAAATTCAGGAGCACTTCTTAACTATGATTGCCTATAAATACAATGGTGACTGATTTGAATTATGTTGGAAAGAATGTGCAGATTTGGGAAGCAGTCCATCAAGATTGTCATTTCCATACTATCACTATAATTAACTACATGTGCCCATCTCTACTTTGCTAATTAACAAGCAATAATGCAAAGTTCTTCTATAATGATGTGCTTTTTCTCTCCTATAAATCACTTTTACAAACTTTGGTAGTATATTGGTTATGAAAGACCTGAACTGGATTTAGTAAAAATATATTTGTGCTAAAATTTAAACTCTATCAAGGGACTGAAATTGCTTGTATCACAAACTAACTACTATCATTATCTGCTCTTGCATTCTATTCCCATGAGGATAGGAAATTATTTGAAAAATTCTAAAGAACTTCTGAGGTTGTATCTTACCGATTTTTTTTTAATAATTTGTACCTGGCAAAGTGCCTGTCTTATAGTTGGTGTTCATTAGCTTTGTTGAACTGAGCTGAACCGACCTTGGCAGTACCTGTGGATTCTCCCCTGCAGATTTTTAAACTCTCAGCCATGGGAATGGCGTGGCTTTACTCATTGCTTCCCTAAGAGCCCTTGAATCACCTGAGAAACTCCCTTTTAATCATAATTTTATAGAACTTCTCTTCTCCTCCCTGGCATCCCAATATGAAATGCACCAGGGAAACTGATTTCAATTACAGGGGATGCCTTCCCCTTGCAGTTCATGCAATTACACACACACACACACACACACACACACTTCCGTGGAGGTTATCCAGAGTAATTCTCAGTACTGGGGAGCCCAAACAAGGTGCCAATTACTTAAGAAGTGCTCATTAGGAATTAGAAAGCAAATATAATTACCACATGCCAATTGCATAGGAAACAAGAATGCTCTTCAACAAAGCCAGGCTTATTTTATGTGTCCCGTACAGCTCCTGCAGGATGTGTTCTTACCTGTTTTTTTCTTTTGACTTCACCAGATACTGAATACATATAGAAGACAAAGACTTAAGCAGTAGGAAACATGCTACCCTGCACAGAGTCCTTCTTTGTCTCACTCCATTGTATCTCCAGCATCTAGCTGGGCCCACAGTAGATGCTCTAAACATAGCTATTGGATCTTTGTAATAACCATAGTAGCAAACAGCTTACTTTTGTGCAAGGTCGGCTTTTTCTTGCTGTCGCAACCAAAGCATTCAAGCTAGACTGTGCCCAGGTGGTGTTTAAATTTACTAAATTTAAGAAGTTTTAGAGCAGAAGTTACTTTAGTGGCTCCACCCCATTTTATAATGGATAAAATTATGGCTCAATATGACAACATGACGACAAAACCAAAATGCCCTTTCCTAGGTATATGCTGTACCCCCTCTACTTGGCTGTACTGAGTCTGCAGGCAGAGACCACATAAAATATTCCTCTCATATCTGCCCAAGCCTCCTCCCCGCAAATTCACTCCCAGTTACTGTCCAAAAATGTTGTCTTGCACACTTGGCAATCACACCATATTTGCTGATTGGCTAGTTGTTTTAGTCTGCTCATGGTTGTAGAGCTCATTAAGCAGCTGTTTTGCAGATAACTATAAAGAGAACAAAAGCCATAAGTGTTTTTTCCCAATAACTGTGATTTGTTGTGTCCTAACTCAATATAGATAAAGTTAACTGAGATTTTTTTTTGTACTGTTTCCCATAAGAGGCTTAACTTCCTTCTTAGGGTATTGTGGTGTTCTCCTAAAGTATGAATATTACATAGAAATATTTTTGAAAAAATGCCAGCTTTTCCATAAATTACATGCAGAAAACAGAAGTTATTTACCACTTTCAAATTTCCATATTTTTATTCCTTGTTAAACATGTAGAAGTGTTTAGTAGTGACTACACATTCTATGAATGGCCTGAGAACTATCAATAGTACGTAAGGGCTTTATTGTTTTGAAAGGCACAGAGGCAGAGAGAGAGAGAGAGAGAGAGAGAGAGAGATCTTCCAACTGCTGGAATTGTCAGCAACAGCCAGAGTAGAGCCAGGAGGAATTCAGTTCAGGACTCCCAAGTGGGTGGCAGTGACCAAGTACTGGAACCACTGTCTGCTGCCTCCCTGGGTGTGCATTAGCAGGAAGCTGGAATCGGAGCTGGGACTCCAGCCCAGGCTCTCCGCTAGGAGTCTCCAGCTGAATCAAATGCTCACCGCCAAGGGGTTTGTTTTACATCTGAGCTGGAAGGGGCTCCTGAGACCATGTCTTCTGGGCACTCTCTCCTGGTGCTTAGGTCTCCCACACTCTGGAGGGAGCTCTGGTTATCCTTTAGTCATTGAGGAAATGAAGGACAATGATGAAAATGTGAGCTGCCCCATATGTGCCTCCCTCCTCTATTCTGTCATATGAAGAACTTGGCCAACAGCAACCCGATTTGCAGGAATTCTGTCTGAATTCCATTTTTAAGTAAGGCTTCCACGTTTATGACAGTTCAGGCTCTACCTCCCTAATGCCATGGGGGGATCTGGGAAAATAGTTGATTCTACTGAGTATCTGTGATAAGACAAGCCCTGTCCCAGGCTCTGGGAATAAGCGAGGTTCCTGCCCTGATTCTGGCTGGGGAGATAAACTAGAAGAAACCCTGAGTGCACAATGTAGGGCGGTGAAGACAACCACAGCGCAGTGGGCGGGGTTTTGCTGGCAGGGGTGGAGCCTAGGACTCCCCGTGACTGCAGGGGCTCAATGATTCCACAGTGAACCTGGCGCCTTTAGTATTCAATCAGATCTGTATTCTGATAAGGACAGGGCCACATTCTGTGTTTACCAACCCTGGCTGAGAGAAGGCCTTAGTGTGGAGCCCAAGAACGTGATTTATGACTACTGTAATTATACCATTCCTATTGTTTTTACTTCTGTAGGCCTTGGCAATGAAGTCCCCATTGTTTCTAAAATTGATTCTATGAGAGGCTCAGAAGCTCGGCTGGAGGACATTGGGAGGTAATGCAGCGGAAGGGCTCACTTACTATGGCCTGCATGCCAACCAGCCCATTGTTCTGATAGGGCCTATGGTCCAAAAAAGGTGGTTTTTCTGTTTGTTGCTTTGTTTTGTTTTTAAACATTTTTAAGTGGTTGGCTAATTAACTAATTAAAAGAAGAACAATTTGTGGTGTGAAAATGATATGAACCTCAAGTTTCAGTGTTCATAAGCAAGGTTTTATCGGAGCACAGCCAGGCTGACTTTTCACATGTTCTCTAAGGCTGCTGTTGTGCTCCAATAGCATTGTGAATGGGATGAGACCACATGATCCACTAAGCTTAGACTATCCATGATTTGGCCTATAAGAAAAAAAATCTGCCCCACTAAGGGTGGATTATACTCAGCAAGGAACTGGTTAAAACATTTAAGGTATTGCTGGGGAAAAATATTATGCAACCATGAAAAATAATTAGATCTCTATGTGGACAATGTCTAAGACATTTAAGGGAAGTAAACAAAAACAATCTGAGTGCAATGCATTTGGCTTCTCTAAAGATTCCTCTGGCTGGGCCAGCGCTGTGGAGTAGCAGGTAAAGCTGCCACCTGCAGTGCTGGCATCCCACTGGGTTGAGTCCCATCTGCTGCACTTGCAGTCCAGCTCTCTGCTGTAGCCTGGGAAAGCAGTAGAAGATGGCCCAAGTCTTTGGACCCCTGCACCAGCCTGGGAGACCTGGAAGAAGGTCCTGGCTCCTGGATTCAGATTGGCTCAACTCCGGCCATTGCAGCCATCTGGGGAGTGAACCAGCGGATGGAGGACCTGTCTCTCTCTCTGCCTCTGGCTCTCTGGAACTCTGCCTTTCAAATAAAAAAGTAAATAAAAAAAAAATAAGATTCCCCTGGCATAGAAATTCCATGCATGTCGCCCATGGTCTATTTTGCTCTGTGATATCCTAGTACTAGAGCATTGTGATCCATGTACCCTCTGAATAAATACTTGTTGAATGAAAGCAGCTAAGGAGCCATAAAATATAGAATGGCTATGTAGAAATTTAAAAAAAAAAAGGCATAAGCTTTTGCAAAACAAAACTTCTGTGAGCAAAGTCAACAGACTAATGATAAACCTTATAAAAAGCAGTGAGAGCCTATTCCTTAATGAGCTCCTACAAATCAATAAGATCAACAACTCAGTAGAACAGCAGGCCAAGGATATCAACAAGTAATTCCCAGAAAAGGAACTGGGAGTGGCTCCTTCAGCCTCTGAAAAGATGGCCAAGTTTACTCATAGGAGAAAAACAAAGTACGTGAGATACTGTTATTCCCGCCTCTTCCTTAAAGAGGACTTAAGTCGAATTGTAAACTGACAAAATTTCTAGGCTGTACAATTTGGCAATATCTAAGCAAAATTTAAAATCATGTACCTGTTGACCTAGTGGTTCTAATTCTAGAAAGTCATCCTATAGAAAGATTCATATTTGAAATGACACAGTTGTACAGTTATTTATTGAAGCATTGTTTACAATCCCAAAATACTGAGAATAACTTAAAATGTTCATCAATAGGAGCAATTATTGCACAGCATACAAAATACCATGAAATTCTAGAAAGAATGAGGCCGGTTTTCCTGTAGAGATTTGGAAGGATCTTCAAATTATATTAAGTGGAAAAAAAGTGTAAAGGGCATGTTCACACTGATACCATTTGTTTAAAAAATAGCAAAGATATATGGAGTTCTTTGCATAGACTATTTTTAGAAAAATGCATAAGAGAAAAGTAGTAGTGATTGCCTTGAGAACAGGGAGAAAGGGAGTCTTACTTTATTTCATAAGTTTTGGTCTCTATTATATCAGGTTTAACAAATATAATTAGGGCTGGCGCCGTGGTCCACTTGGTTAATCCTCCGCCTGTGGCGCCGGCATCCCATGTGGGTGCTGGGTTCTAGTCCTGGTTGCTCCTCTTCCAGTCCAGCTCTCTGCTGTGGCCTGGGAAGGCAGTGGAAGATGGCCCAAGTGCTTGGGCCCCTGCACACGCATGGGAGACCAGGAGGAAGCACCTGGCTGCTGGCTTCGGATCAGTGCAGTGTGCTGGCTATAGCGGCCATTTGGGGGGTGAACCAATGGAGGGAAGACCTTTCTCTTTCTCTCTCTCTCTCTCTCTAACTCTATCTGTCAAATAAAAAAAAATATATAATTGACATATAAATCTAAGACTATTTTTTAAATATAATGGGTGTATGAGCTTAATTTAAAAAGCAAATATATGGGGCAGGTGTTGTTGTGCAGTGGGTTAAGCCACCACCTATGATGCTGGGATTCCATATGGGCATGAGTTTGAGTCCCAACTGCTCCACTTCTGATCCAGTTTCCTGCTAATGTGCCTGGAAAAGTAACGGAAGATGGCCCAAGGGCCGGATGCTCCCTGTACCTATGTGGGAAACCTGGACAGAGTTCCAGGCTCCTGACTTTGGCCAGGCACAGCTGTGACTGTTGTGGCCATTTGGGGAATGAACCAGTAGATGGAAGATAACTCTCTGTCTTTGTAACTCTGTCATTCAAATACATAAATAATAAAACTTTAAAAAAATTATATATCCACAGAAAATCTGAAAGACTTTATGCAATTCACATGGAAATTTCTCTTTCAAGATATATATTTCTGTAATGTATAATTTATTCAGAGAGACTTGAATAATAGCACTTACTGTGACAGCTACTAAAACTATCAGATCATCTAATATCTATAATCTGGCTTCATGTTGGACTTATTCTCTGCAAAGGTACTATCTGATGTACTCATTTTACTTGACAAGAATCCAAAAATGAATGGTTAAATAAACTGTGATTAAAAAGGAAAAAAAATAATACTGATTGAGCATCTAAGAAAAGCATTTGGCTATAGATAAATAACATTAAGATAGATCATATTTCTTTCATCTGATCTGTCTGTAGAACAGGAAAAATACAATGAGGTCATAGTTATTTCGGCTATTATTTTGATTACCAGACATTTCTTAACATTTGTTCTAGGAAATCAAAAAATATACTTTCTGGGGTGGGTGCTGTGGCGCAGCAGGTCTCATGGGCCACCTGCATCTCTTATAAGAGTGCTGGTTCTGAGTCCCAGCTATTCTGCTTCTAATCCAGCTGCCTGCTGATGGATTTCCTTGGAGGCAGCAGATGACAACCCAATTACCTGGGCCCTTGACACCCAGGTGGGGGCCCTGGAGGGAGTTCTAGGCTCCTGGATATCTTAGTCCTGATTCACCTCTGGCTATTGTGAGCATATGGCATCAAAAGTGGCTTAACCCGCTGTGCCACAATGCCAGCCCCTATTATTATATTTTTAATTTGAGAGGCAGAGAGACAGAGAGAGAGAGTGAGAGCAAGTAAGAGAGAAAGAGAGAGATCCCATCCTCTTGGTTCAATGCCCACAACAACTGGGGCTGGGCCAGGTCTGGAACTGAGAAGTGGGAACTCAATCCTGGATATCTCATGTGGGTGGCAGAAACCCAATTACTCGGGTAACTATTTTCTTAACGCACAGGACAGCCACCCAGTTTCCCTCTAAATGAATGCCAGGCTTAACCCAATTTTTGAGTTTGGTCTGTTTTGTGTCCTCATGGTAATTAACATCAATCCAAAGATTAAGACACAAGTCCTACATGGTGGTCTCTCTTTGTATTTGCCAGAAGTCAGTTGGTTTTGGCACCAGCCCAGAAGGTTTTGTCTATTTGAGGTCATTCTTGGTGGCAAGACTAGGATTTTGAAGCAATATTGAGATTAGGGAATTGTGACATCCCATTGAGCGTGCTGGCAACATTCTAGGCAGAAATTCCTTAGCATCTGGGAACAGTGGTTAAGCCTACAACGCTGGCATCTCATATCAGAGTGCAGGTTCAAATCCCAGCTGCTCCGCCTCTGATACAGTACCCTGCTAAGGTACCTGGGAAAACAGTGGATTATGGCTCAAATGATTGGGCCCATCAGCCACGTGGGAGACCAAGTTGGAGTTCCTGGTCCTGGCTTGGGCTTAGCATAGCCCCGGCTATTGCAGCCATTGGGGGAGTGAACCAGTGGATGGAAGATCTGTATCTCTCTGCCTCTCCCTTTCTCTCTGTCACTCTTTCAAATAAATAAGATAAATCTTTTTTTATTATTTACTTATTTTAAATGATTTATTTATTTATTTCAAAGAGTGATGGGGAGAGCAGGGGGGAGAGCAGAGGGGAGAGAGAGAGAGAGAGACAGAGAGAGAGAGAGAGAGAATATCTTCCATCCACTGGTTTACTCCCCAGATGACTGTAATGGCCAGGATTGGGCCGGGCTGAAGCCAGGAGCTTCTTCTCAGTCTCCCGTTGGGTGGAAGGGGCTCAAGCACTTGGGCCATCCTCTACTGCTTTCCCAGAGACATTAGCAGGGGGCTAGATTGGAAGTGGAGCAGCTGGGACTCCAACCATTGCAGGCAGTGGCTGAACCCATTATGCCACAGGGCTGGCCCCTGCATGATATTTCTATTAGACAGTGCTGAGTTAGAGGGTTACCACTCATTAGCTCATCCAATCATTCAACAGTTATTCATAGAGGATTAATATGTGCCAGGCCTCGAACTGGGTTCCTGAGGCACCTTGTTGACTAAGACACTTCCCTACCTTTAAGGAGCTTTTATGTTAGTGCCAGTGGAAGAAAAGGTGTTTGGGACACATAAGAGGGGCTCCAACCTGGTCTGAGTGGGTAGACTGTGGTGATGGAGGCTGGAAGGGTTCCTAGGAGAAATGAAGTATAAACTGGGTGCTGACAATTGTAGGAGCCAATCAGATGGGGTGACAAAGAAACACTAGGGGCAGGCACTGCAGGCATGCAGGATGGGGTGCACAAGAAGGAGAGGCAGAAAGAGGGCACTTCCTTTAGGGAAGGGCACGTGGCACCACTGAGTTTGGAAGGGGACAGACAGGACTGTGGAGGTGGCCAAAGGTCCAGATTGCGAGGAACCGCCCTTCCTGTTTCTGACTTGGGCACCCATGAATGTCTGGATCATCCATGCCCTGGTGGGACTCTGTCCTTGGTAACAGGCTAGAGCCGGCCTTGGAACTGAGGAGAGGCGTGAATTTAGCAGGAACCCTGAGAGCCCTCCCAGTGTAGCCAGGACCTTTATACAGTGGGAAAGTGCCTTCCTTGTCTATTCTGATTACTGGTTTGCTTTTGGTAATCAAATAGTTTTTAGCACATAAACTTTCAGTAAGATTATTGTCTATATTAATAATTTATGTCCTACAGTTAGTATCGGAATGGAATTCTTTACTTATACAAAGAATTCAATGGGTGATCAAGGAACTGCAGTAAGAATTGGAGTGAGATATTTTTGCTTGGCTATTTAACGGATGACCTTAAAGTAATTACCACGCCGGGGCCTCTGCTGACTTTTAAATGAGGGGTTTCAGTTCAATGATCTTTCGTTTTCTTATAGTTTTAACTTCACAGAGTCTGGTAAATGGGATACACACTAATAAATTATCATCTAATGAGAAGTCCAAACTACATGGCAAGAAGACAAAAATGGGATTTCATTCTGTTTAATGGTTCAAGTCAAAGAACTAATACCTACTTTGCAACTATTATTCAAAGTGTCATATTATTGAATTATGCTATGTGATACATCCGATTATTTTTTAAACAACAATGGTAAAATAAGAGCAACTCTTTAGACAGATTATTCTGGTAATAATGTTTATATCTACCAAGTATGATTAATGGAGTTAAAACTTAAAAAGTATTACACTTCCATGAAAATATGTTAAAAGATATTAAATAAATGACACCAGCACAGTTTTGACTCAATAAATTTTCCAGTAGCTTTGGAGCCATTTCCAGGGCAAGTCAACAGCAGCAAATACAGAACTCCTATATGTGTGGAATATTCTAGATTCCATCATGTAATATAGCATACTATGCTAGTAAATATAACATAGTTTAGAGCAGCAGTACTCAAACCTTTTGGTCTCAGGATGCCTTCACATTCTTAAAAGTTGCTGAAGACCCCAGAAGGTTTTTAGGTGGGTTATGGCTATGCATATCATTATTATTTGGGAAAGTCATTTGGCCCAGTGGTTAAGACATGGGTTAGGATGCTCATGTCTCACATCAGAGTAACTGGATTCAATACCAGGCTGCTGCACCTAACTAGCTTTTTGCTAGTGCAGATCTTGGAAGGCAGCAGGTGACAGCACAAGTAGTTGGGTTCCTGCCATTCCCATGGGAGACCCGGACTGCATTCCTGGCTCCCAGCTTCAGCCCCAACACAGCCCCAGCCATTGCAGTAATTTAGGGAATAAACCAGTGGATGACAGTTCTTTATTGGTCTATCTCTTTGTCTCTTTGATTGGCAAATAAATAAATTTAAAGATTTAAAAAATTTATCATCTAAGAAGTTAAAACTGAGGAAACATATCTGTTTTACAATTCATTAAAAATTAACAACCTTACCTGTTAACATATATAATATATTTTAATGAAATAGCTTTTTTTTTTTCAAAACAAGAGAATTAATGAGAAAGGTAGCACTGGTTCATATTTTTGCACATCTTTTTAATGTCTGGCTTAACAGAACACATCCAGATTCTCATGGCTGCTTCTACATTCAATCTTTTGTGATGTTACATATCAGACGGCCTCTGGAAAATTCCACTGTACGATAGTGGGAGAATAAGAGTGAAAGAGACAAATTATATCTTAGTATAATTGCAAAAATAGTTTTGACTCACAGATTCCTTGGATCACTTTCTAAGGAACCCTGGGGTCCCTGGACCACACTTTGAGAACATCTGGTATAGAGATTAGTTCAAAAGAATTCGCTCTCTGTGGTCAACAGAGTTTGAACAGAGGTGAAGCTTACTGGTAAGTATGGAGTCAGTGACACCTCTGCAGAGTAGTAAAGAGTTGCTGACACACCGGTCCTGGAGGCCAAGTGTGGATGAGCTGGCTGCAGTGTGGAGGGTGGCAATTGCCCAGGTGGTAGCTGACATTAGAAAGAAGAGAGCAGATGTGTGCAAAAGCCATCATCAAGGAGCTGCTTTCAGAGATTTGCAAAGCTCGGCTATCAAGGGAAGGAGGAGCCCATGGGGGCAGCCACCCAGCTGGCCCTTTGGAATTTGCATGAGGAAGCCCACAGCCTCAGGCCCAGAGTGGTTCAGGAAGGCTCTGACACCCCGCTGGGGTGGGATCATCAGTCTTGTGCTTTTCACACTTTCTACAAGGAGCAGAACTCCTCCCCCCAAAAACATCTAACACAAAACCCACATACATAAAGAAGAGGGCAGTGAGTTGCTCTGGGTGAGGTAGGGAAGAGGTCCCATGTGGCCTCTCCTTCCTGTCCCCTCCCAAACTCAGCCAACACAGAGGCCTGGCCGGAGAGCCCCAGACTTCCAGCAAAAGCAGGAGGAAAACGCCTCATCTGACTGCAAGCACTCAGCAGAGCTGGGATAAGTGTCTAGTCTCAGGCTCTTCTCCTGGGCCATTTTGGGAGAAGGGTGATGCCTATGTGAGGTGACTTCTGTTAAGGGCCCTGACCTGACCTGTGGCTGTGTGTGAGACCTGCAGGGGCCGGGGGACCGGATGGTAATAAGTACGCTCAGAGGTGTGGTTCAGATTTTGAGGCGGGGACCCTGCGTTGGTTTTGGCCACCTGAGAACTTCAATGAAAAGTCAGGGATGAATAACAATTAATGTGAATTAAGCACTTAGTCTATGCCAGGGATTTGGTTCAGCACTGTCCAAGGATGATCTGGTTTCATCACCACAAATTCTCTCTGAGGTTTTACGACTGTCCACATTGTATGGAAACTGAGACTTAGAGAAATCAAATAACTGGAGTGAAAAGCAGGTACTGGTCTCAGGGCTGGAGCTAAGCTTCCTGAAATTCTCAGTGTGACACTAGGCACACTTTAAGTAAACTTGGAAGAGGTTACCACACACATGGCCTCAAGGCTTTCAACGTATCTTGGCCACTATGGTGTTACTATCAATGGCCTAGCCATCGGCTATTCCTGTTTCTTTCTTGCTAACAGAACCTCCATTTTATTCAGGTATCTGGTGGCTATGTGTATCACAAATGTGATTCTTCCCCAGCCCCAGTCAGTCAGTCTTGACTGGGGTAAGGCCAAGAGGATGATTTTATCCCCTTGCAAGAAATGCGCACAGAGGCAGTCCTGGCCAACCAGAGAAGCCTACTAGGAGCCTGTTCTATGTGCCTGCAGATAAAGAGATACATAGGAAGAAACAGCACCTTTTCTGAAATCATGTAGTCATAACTCCACGTGATACCTGGACCGGTGGCAGCCAGTTTGTGAGCATGAGGAGTGCCAATCTGAGAAGGCAGAACTGAAAGGACTCAAAGATTTTATTGCTGAACTGCTGAGTTAGCAAACCCTGAGGTAGCCCTATCTTGGTCCTTATGTGACAATTCATTTTTATTACTTATTAGAAATATACCAAACTAGGGGCCGGCGCTGTGGCGCAGTAGTTAATCTTCCGCCTGCAGCACCAGCATCCCATATGGGTGCCGGTTCTAGTCCTGGCTGCTCCTCTTCCAATTCAGCTCTCTGCCATGGCCTGGGAAAGCAGTAGAAGATGGCCCAAGTGCTTGTGCCCCTGCAGCCACATGTGAGACCCAGAAGAAGCTCCTGGCTCCTGGCTTCAGATAGGCGCAGCTCCAGCCATTGCGGCCATTTGGGGAATAAACCAGTGGATGGACTCTCTCTCTCTCTTTCTCTCTCTCTCTCTCTGCTTCTCCTCTCTCTATGTAACTCTGACTTTCAAATAAATAAAATCTTAAAAAAAATTACCAAACTATTTCTGAGTCTCTTATTATTGCACCCCAAAGCATCCTGAACAAATTGTCACGTACACAGCATTGCCCTACCTATTTAGAAAGGTATCTGATCTAGCAATACCTTAAAATTTGTTTCAGCAGGCCTTTCTTAGAAAACATAAATGTAATCAGGCCCTCTTTTCTGCTTGCCTGGCACATTTGTACCTGCTAAAAAATGAACAGCTATTCGCAGAGCAACGTTAAAAGGTTACACAATGCACCTCATATTCATTTGTTTTGGCTACCATTCATGTTCCATTTGGGTGACAATTGCCTACACACATTTTTGGTATTTCTAATTCCAGAAATCTGGATCTATTATACACGTAAGGCATAGCATTTTTATCGTGTGTTCAATAGATTTTTGGGTCGGTCTACATTGTATCTCATACAGGGACTAATTCTGAAAGAAAACTATCTAATAATTAAAGTTAGGATGCTGCTTGTGATGCTGGGCATCCCATGTTGGAGGCTGTTTAAGTCCTAGCTGCTTCCCTTCTGATCCAGCTTCCTGCTGTTGTACCTGAGAAGGCAGCAGAAGATGGCCCAAGTCCTTGGGCCCCTGCACCCATGTGGGAGACCTGGAAGAAGCTCCTGGCTCCTGGCTTTGGATCGGCCCAGCTCCAGCCATTGTGGCCATTTGGGGAGTGAACCAGCGGATGGAAGACCTCTCTCTCTGTCTCTGCCTCTGCAACTCTGCCTTTCAAATAAATAAATAAATCTTCAAAAATTATTTAATTTATGTGAAAAACAGAGTTACAGAGAGGTTGAGACAGAGTGAGAGGTCTTCCATCCGCTGGTTCACTCTCCAAAAGGCTGTAACAATAGAGCTGTGTTGATCCAAAGCCAGGAGCCAGGAGCTTACTCCAGGTCTCCCACATGGGTGCAGGGGCCCAAGCACTTGGGCCATCTTCTACTGTTTTCTCAGGCACTTTAGCAGGGAGCTAGATCTGAAGTGGAGCAGCTGGGACTCCAGCTGGCGCCCACAGGCTGGGGCCTTAACCCACTGTGATATATAGCACTGGCCTCTGAAAAAACTTTGAGACTAAATTATCTTCAACTTCCTTTACCCATCTTTTAAGTATGATTTTATCCTCTTCTAGAAAGGATAACTGAAGATGAGAGATTTGGTATATGAGTCAAGCCCTTTCAGCTAGTCAAACAGAGCCCCTGAGCTGAGGTTGAACCCCAAGTCCATCTGACTGGGGAGCCCAGAAATTTCCTAAACTTTGTACCTGAGGCTGGAATGACCCTCTTGCCTTCACCCCAGCCATCTTCCCACATAAACAGTAGCAAACCACTCGAAAGGTGCACAGGAGTGGGCAGAAGCAAAGACCCTCCATAATCTGCATACACAGGAGTCCGGTACACACGTTGTCTAATTACTCTGAACCTTGTCTGAAGCAATCAAATGAAAATCTTGGAACCATGAGTTATTTTTAACAATAGAACATAAAATTTTCCACTTTTACAAGGAAGTCTTCAAAAAATTCATGGAAAACATGTATATGGGATCAGTGTTATGGCACAGCAAGTTAAGCTACTGCCTATGATGCCGGCATCACATATGAGTACCAGTTTAAGTTCCAGTTGTGTCACTTCCCATCCAGCTCCCTGTTAATGTACCTGGGAAAGCAGTGGGAGATGGCCCAGGTGCTTGGACCCCTGCTACTCTTGTGGGATACCTAGATGGAGTTTTAGGTTTCTGGCTTTGACCCGGAAATGGCTGTTGCAGTCATTTGGCAAATGGAAATGCAGATGGAAAATCTCTCTCTGCAACTCTGCCTTTCAAATAAATAAATTTTTAAAAAAGGAAAATTGGTATTATTTTAAAACTATGCCTGGCTTTCAAAATTTTTTGCACCAAAGTAGATTTAATCTTTAAAACAAAGTATTTTTATTTATTTGAGAGATACAGAGACAGGGCAGACCAAGAGACCTTCCATTCACTGTTTGAATTCCAAATCTCACAACAGCCTGGTCTGGGTCAGACTGAATCCAGGAGTCCAGAACCCAATCCAGATCTCCCATGTCAGTGGTAAGAACTCAAATACTTGAGTCATCACCTGCTGTCTCCCAGGTGAGCATCAGCAGGAACCTGGAATTGGGAGCAGTGGCAGGACTTGAACAAGGCACTCTGTTACGGGATGCAAGTATCCTAAGTGGCATCTTCACCATTGCACCAACCATCAGACCCAGACTTAATCTTATATACCATTCTTGTGTGAGATTTTTGAAGTCCCCATCATTGAATTCTGCAGTGCAGCATGAGATGCCGTTCCCCTGTGAAATGACAACATGTCCTTTGCAGAGAACACGGAGAAGATAGCAACAACTGAGAATTCTGTAGTTCCCTTGGGACTGTTCATTTGCAATGGAAGTTTGTAACAGATCGATGGCATCCATCACCCAGCTGGAATGGCTTTGTGCCCATCAACCTCTGATTCTCTCCCTCCCATTCACTCAGAACTTTCTACCAGATGAGCTTTCCCACCTCCATTCAGACTGGCCTCCTAGACAGGTTCAGTCTGAGCAGATGGTCTGTTCAACCACACCCTACACCTTCGTCTTTTTCTTCACTTGGAACCGCTCTAGCTCTAAATGCCGAAGCAGGACAATCCCCCTTTCCCTGCAGCCTCTTGTTTTCTACTTTGCTTATGTCCCTGCAGGCAACGTGTGTAATGAAAAAGAAAAAAAGGTCAGGTTTTAGAGACAGAGAGATCTGGGTTTAAATAATGACTCTGCCACTTGCTAGCTGTGTGACCTTGGGCAAATTGCCTTCTATTTCTGAGCCTTATATTCCTTATCTGTGACAGAGGAATAATGACTGTTATGTAGTTACATGGAACTGACTGGCAACAAAGTTGGTGCTCTGCTGTTCTTCATTAACTTTGTTCTTAGATCTCAGAGAGAACGCTGGTCTTTCCAGTCTCAGCTCCCTGGGGGCTTCAAGGTTGATCATTTTATTCCTCTGATGCTCTACCCCATGGTTCAGGTAGGCACCAACTTCAGTATAATGCAACACCTCCACGGTTCACTCTTGCTCCCAAGTTGCTGAAAACATCTCGTTTGGCCAGGGAGAACCCTGGCTTTTCTTATCTCAAAGATAAGGAGGAGGAGGAAGGGGGGAAGAGTGGGAAAGAGGGGTGAGGAGGAGAAAATAAGAAATGCCAAAGTAGGATTACGAAAGCGGGATACTTGAATGTTTATGGAAATCCTGTCCCCAGCCCTGCTGCTTTCATCTGTGTGGAGGAAATCCTGTTAACATCAAACCTGATGTCAGTTATTACTTGGTGAGTTTGAGAAGAAGCAGCTTGTACAGCTCCTCTTCTTCCCTTCTGTCCTTCAGGCATTCCCGCATCCTTCCAGACCATAGTCTTAAAGGGGTCACTCCCTCCCCCTCCAACTGGGAAAGCCCCAGATCACGTGCTGCCTGTTGACTGGTTAGAGGAGTTGAAATAAATTAGTACTAGGGAGCTCACCGGCCCGTAGACGTATGTTGCAGTATCTAATATAAGCTCCTTTAGCAATACAATTAATACTATTGGATTCATGTGTGATTTTTTTTATAAAGATTTATTTTACTTTTTTGAAAGACAGAGTTATGGGATGGGGTGGAGTGGAGATAGGGAGAGAGAGAGAGAGAGAGAGAGAGAGAGAGAGAGAGATCTTCCATCTACTGGTTCACTCCCCAAATGGCTGCTATAGCCCAGGTTGGGCCAGGTTGAAGCCAGGAGCTTCTTCTGGGTCTCCCATGTGGTTCAGAGGCCCAAGCACTTAGGCCATCTTCTGCTGCTTTCCCAGGCACATTAACAGGGAGCTGGATTGCAAGTGGAGCAACTGGGACTCAAACTAGCTCACATATGGGATGCTGGCATTGTAGGTGGTAACTTCACCAGCTACACCACAATGCAGGCATTCTAATTTCTTTCTTTCTTTCTTTCTTTCTTTCTTTCTTTCTTTCTTTCTTTCTTTCTTTCTTTCTTTCTTTCTTTCTTTCTTTCTTTTTTTTCAGTCAATGTGGACAGTGAGAGAGAGAGAGAGATAGAGAGAAAGGTCTTCCTTTACCGTTGGTTCACCCTCCAATGGCCGCTGAGGCTGGCACACGGCGCTGATCTGAAGCCAGGAGCCAGGTGCTTCTCCTGGTCTCCTATGCGGGTGCAGGGCCCAGGTACTTGGGCCATCCTCCACTGCACTCCCGGGCCACAGCAGAGAGCTGGCCTGGAAGAGGGGCAATCGGGACAGAATCTGGCACCCCGACTGGGACTAGAACCCAGTATGCCAGCGCCGCAGGCAGAGGATTAACCTATTGAGCTGCGGCGCTGGACTTTTTTTTTTTTTTTTAAGATTTATTTATTCATTTGAAAGCCAGAGTTACACAGGGAGAGAAGGAGAGGCAGAGAGAGAAATAGCAGAGAGAGGTCTTCCATCCACTGGTTCACTCCCCAGTTGGCTGGAACAGCTGGAGCTGAGCTGATCTGAAGCCAGGAGCCAGGAGCCAGGAGCTTCCTCCAGGTCTACCCATGCAGGTGCAGGGGCCCTAGGACTTGGGCCACCTTCTGCTGCTTTCCCAGGGCATAGCAGAGAGCTGGGTCAGAAGTGGAGCAGATGGGGCTCGAACTGACGCTCATATGGGGTGAGGGCACTGAAGGCGGCAGCTTTACCTGCTATGCCACAGCGCTGGCCCCAGCATCCTAATTTCTTTATTGATGTTTATAAGTCAAATGGAGAGCAGAAGTGATTGTTATTGGGTCCCTTTAAAAGTCCTAACTTTTTCTATTGAGAGAGATTGAAAGCAACAACACCCTAGTAGCAATGAGCACACACACAGAGAAAGAGAATGAAAACTTCCATCTGCTGGTTCACTCCCCAAATGCCCACAATACAACAGCTGGAGGGCCAAAGTCAGGACTTGGGAAGTCAAACCAGGTCTCCCAGATGGGTGACAGAAACCTAAATGGATCCATCAACACTGCCTTCCAAAGTGAGCATTGGCAGAAGGTTGGGATCAGGACCCAGAGCAGAGCAGTGGACCCAGACACTCTGATGTCAGATGCAGGGGTCCCAAAGGCAGGCTTTTCCTGCCCCTAAAATTGATTTCTCAAATATTGATCTTTTATCATACAACTGTACGGAACTTATTTGTTTGGATTTTTTGACAGATTCTGTATACAAAATCTTTTCATCTGCATATAGTTTTACTTTTTCTTTTCCAACCTGAATGTCTTATTTTATTTTCTTGCCTAATTGCCCTTGCTAGAACATCCAGTACAAGTTGAGTAGGATAGAAGAGGTGAGGACAGATATTCTTACTTTAGGGGAAAAGTATCTAGTCTTTCATCATTAAATATGATACTAATTCTGTATTTTTCATAAATGTCAGTTTATAAGTTTGAGGGAATTATTTAGTGTTTTATCATGAAAGAGTATTGAATTTTTTAAACATAAGGCTTTCTTGAGCCATATTTTTTTCTTTTTTTAAAGATTTATATATTTATTTAAGAGGTAGAGTTATAGACAGAGAGAGGGAGAGACAGAGAGAAAGGACTACTATCCACTGGCTCATTACCCAAATGGCTGCAACAGCCAGAGCTGGGCCGATCTGAACCCATGAGCCAGGAGCTTCTTCTGGGCCTCCCATGCAGGTGCAGGGGCCCAAGTACTTGGGACATCTTCTATTACTTTCCCAGGCCATAGCAGAGAGCTGGCTCGGAAGAGGAGCATCCAGTACACCAATTGGCAGCTGAATGGTATGCTGGCATCACAAGTGGAGGCTTAGCCCACTGTGCCACAGCTCCAGTCCCTTTTTATCTTTTTTAAGATTTATTTATTTTAAAAGGCAGAGAGAGGAAGAGGCAGAGGTTGAGAGACATCTTCTACCCACTGGTTCACTCCCCAAATGGCCTTAACGGTCAAGGCTAGACCATGCCAAAGCCAGGAGCCCAGAACTCCATCCAGGTCTCTCATGTGAGTGGAGAGGCCCAAGCACCTGGGCCATCTTCCACTGTCTTCCCAGGCACATTAGCAGGAAGCTGGATTGAAAGCAGAGCAGCTGGGACTCAAACCAGCACTCCAACAAGGGATGGCTACATCACAAACAGCAGCTTAACCCACTGCACCACAATGCTATCCCCAAGAGTTTTGAATTTTATCCAATTATTTTTCTATGTCAATTGAGAGGATCATGTGATTATTTTGTCATTTATTGTATTAAAGTGGTGTATTATGACTGATTTTTGTGTATTAAACCAACCTTGCATTCTTGGAATGTCTTCTATGATCATGGTTTTGTATGTTACTGGAATTCAGTTTCTAGTGTTCTGGTGTGGATTTTTGCCATCTACATTTATAAGGAATGTTGATTTACTTTTTCTGTCTTGTGATGTCTTTATCTGTTTTTGGTATCAGAGTAATATTGACTTCATAGAACAGATGGGAAGTGTTTTCTCTTTTATTTTATGGAAGTAATTGTGATCTACAGGTATTGAATTTTGAGCATCAGATTAAGTCTTCTCAAGTCCCTACCCTAGGCTCTCATCACTAATTCCTGTCCCCAAAGGTGAAGTTTTTATCCGTTTCTTCCACAGGCATCATGAACTTCTCAGCTGTTACAGAACTCACAAACCTCCCTTGGAGACTTGCTCTTTATTTCAATCTAATCACATCATGATCCAAACAAATCTTAACTTCGCTTTCCACAGCTGAATCAGTTCAGAAATAAGCATAGCTGTGGAAGACACAGACTCCTAAATAACAGAGTGCCCAAATGCATTGGTTTATTTCTCCCTCATTTGAAGGTTGGGAGGCAGGCAAGGCTCTTTGGTGGCTTTTCTCTATTAGGTCTTCAAGAACCCAGGCCCCTCCTTGCTCACTGCTCTTCAATGCCTGGGGTACATTCCTATTCCTTCTGGCCCACAAATGGATCTCTGTGATCCAGGCAGTAGCAGAGAGGAAGAAAAATAAAGACACAAAGGTATTCCTCAGCTCTCTTTGGGAGAAGGTAGAGGAAAGTGCCATGTGACACACCTGTTTCTGTCTCACTGACCAGGATCTACTCACACATCTCCCTGTGCTGCAAAGGAATCTGGGAAGCATGTTCTTCATTCTGAGTCAACATGGCCTCACTAAGATGGGGGTGGGATATCATAGGAAAAGAGGAGAGACAGTAGGTACAACCACACATTCACTGTGTCAATTCTTGATATTTTCCCAAATTTATCATCCATTTCCTTCTCTATTCCTCTTTCTCCTATACCAGTCCTTAAAACTTTCCACCTGCATTACCACAGTAGCATCTTCATTCTTCTTTTATTATTTTTAAAAGATTTATTTTTTTAGGGGCCAGCTCTAGAAAAATGCAGGGGCCAGATAATGGATAAAACCACCACCTGCATTGTTGGCATCTCATATGGGTGCTGGTTCAAGTCCAGGCTGCTCTACTTCTGATCCAGCTCTCTGCTGTGGCCTGGGAAAGTTGTGGAGGATGGCCCAAGTCCTTGGGTCCCTGCACCCACATGGGAGACCAGGAAGAAGCTCCTGGCTCCTGGTTTTGGATTGGCACTCTCTGGCCGTTGCAGCCAATTGGGGAGTGAACCAGCGATAGAAGATCTTCCTCTCTCTCTTTCTCTTTCTGCCTCTCCTTCTCTTTCTGTGTAACTCTGACTTTAAAATAAATAAAAGATATATTTATTTGAAAAGCACAGTAACAGGAAAAGGGAGAGAGAAAGAGGAAGAGAGAGGGGAAGGGGGAGGGGGGAAGGATCTTTCATTTACTGGTTCACTCCCCAAATGCCCTCAATGGCCAGGGTTGGACCAGGACAAAGCCAGGAACCTGGAACTCTATCCTCTTCTCCCCTGTGAGTGGCAGGGTTCCAAGTAGCTGGGCCATCATCTGCTGCCTTCCCAGGTACATTAGCATGGAGGTGGATTGGAAGTGGAGTAGCTGGCACTGGAACAGAAACTCTGATATGGGATGCTGGTATCGCAGGTGGCAGCTTAACCAGCTATGTCACAATGCTTGCCCCTCTTAACCTGTCTTTTAAACTCTATTCACTTGCTTTTAGTTGACTTTCTAGTATATTTCTTCTAAAACTACAGATGTAACACATCAATCTCACAATGACTTTCCAATTGCCTAAAAAACTGCAACTCCTACATGTCATGGCCTACAGGTCCCTTCATGATCCAGCTCCCGTCTACCTTACAAGTTTAATTTTTCTCCATTCCCTCTATACTTGAAGTTTTTGCTCCATCCATACCTAAATTCTATTTTTTTCCCTAAATACAGTGTGTTTTCTTAATATCTCGGTAACTGTAATAGATTGATTACAAACATTTTCACCTCTCTCGGTTCACAATGTGACTTGGTTCTTTCCCATAGTAATGAGGTCTGTTTCCTCACCCTTTGGATCTGAGCTGGCCTGGTACCTTGCCTTGGTCAATGGAATATGTGTGAAATAACTGCATGTGAGTTCTGGGGCCAGGCCTGAAGAGGCTGTGTGATTCTGCTATGTCTGTCTTGAGATCAAGCCTGAGCTGTCCTGCTGGATGATGAGAAACCAAGTGCAGCGCTGCTGGGTGACCCCAGCCAAGCAGCCAAGGCCAGCTCTGACCATCAGGCCCTCCAGGGACCTGCCAGACTCAGATCAGCAGAATGGCCTCACTGACAAGTGCATTCATGAGACACAGTAATGGGTGCTATTTTCAACCTCCAAGCTTGGAGGAGGCCTGTTTTTGCAGCATTCATTATGGCACTAGATCAAGGATATGGAGGTTTTGCACCTGTTATTCCTTTGCCTTAGAGGCTGAGCTAGCTGAGGGCAAGGTCCTCTCCCTCCCCCCATTCCATGATGTGCACCAAAAGATTTGTTATGTGGGTGAAAAAATAAATTCCAGGATATTAAGCACGGAATACGCCTTTCTCTAGTTTCTCTTTGTCCAAACTAAAACCATAGTTTCTTAGGTACTGAGGTTTTCCTTACGTGAAGCATCTCCTCTCTCATGCCAAATCTAAGCCATTGGTGACATACTGGCTGGTGGGTTTATGCCTCCTTTTTCCTGTTGGTCCATTGTATGCTGCTGTCACAGGATTCCACAGACTAGATAATTTATAATGAACAAAAATGTATTTGGGTCGCAGTTCTGGAGGCTGGGGAGTTGCATCTGGTGAGGGTCTTCATGCTGTGTCGTAACATGGCAGAAGGCATCACACATGTGAGGAGGAGGAAGACGGCCAAGCTTCCTTGTGTAACAAACCCATTCTCACCACAATGATCCCACCCCTGCAATCAACATGAAGCCATTCATGAGAGCAGAGCCCTCCTGATCTCATCATCTCTTAAACATCCCATCTCTTGATACTGTAGAAGTGGGGTTTAAGTAGTTTCCAACACATGAATTTGTTTTTTAATGCATATTTCCCCTCTAATTATGAGAGGCAAAGAACTACAGAGAGTGAGAACAAAAGCGGGCACACAAAAAAAGCTCCTATCCACCAGTTCACTCCCTGAATGTCTGCAAAGGCCAGGGCTGGGCCAGGCTGAAACATGTGGGTAGTAGGGACCTAAGTACGTGAGCCATCGCCTGATACCTTTCAGGGTCTGCATTAGCAGGAAGCTGGAATCAGGAGCCAGAGCTAAGACTCAAATCCAGGTACTCTGATATGGGATGTGTTCCTCTTAACTGGTGTACCAAATACCCACCCCCAATCCCACACACACATGTGGCTTTTAAGTCTATGTAGGGTCATATTTTCTACAACTGATGATTTTCTATTTTGGACAGTCCTTGAGATTTTCAAATTTTTAAAGTTTCTCAACTGTTTAATTCTCAATTATAGTCACCATTATCTTGTAAATAAACCAGGGAGCTATTTGCTCACTGTTAGTGTGCTTCCATCAGCTTCCACCAAAGTGATTACGTCATTCTGTTTGGTCTCTTGTCTTAGTCACTTCACTGATTTTCCGTTTCCAGTTGAGAGCAGAGGTGGCTGAGAAAATTGCCCTAATGACAGGGTGACTGGTAGCTTGGTGGGACTTTGTAACTTGTGGTTTTCCGTTCTCTATCATTCGCTCATGTGCCACTCATCTAGAGTTACCTATTGTTATTTGGCCGTGGCTCAATTGTGAGTTCTTAGTGTAAAATGACAAATCTGTGATGGAAGGGACCTGAAGAAAGGCATAAAAAGAATCCCTCTGGTCTCTAGAATTCTGAGAAGGAACCTGTCCGCTGTGGCTGCTCGCCAACCTCGGCACTATCACCCCATCCCACTGCCCCCTCATTACTGCTTGTTGTATTTTCTGTGTCAGTACCAGAACATCTGAATATATAATGACAGTCCTTCCTTGGTTTGCAAGGGAGATTGGTTCCAATCCACTCCCCAGGATGCAAAAATCAGGATGCTCAAGTCCCCTCTATAAAGCAGCACGTATTTGCATATAACGTTTGCACATCCTCCTGTGTACTTCTAATCATCTCCAGATGACTTAGGCTTAGTACAATGTGAATGCTATGTAAATAGCTATTATACTGTATTATGTAGGGAAGAATGGAAAGGCAGCTCTTC
Organism: Oryctolagus cuniculus; assembly: GCF_964237555.1. Classification (NCBI taxonomy): domain Eukaryota; kingdom Metazoa; phylum Chordata; class Mammalia; order Lagomorpha; family Leporidae; genus Oryctolagus; species Oryctolagus cuniculus. The sequence continues at coordinate 51,137,240 of NC_091441.1, read as the reverse complement.
AAGTTCAGTACAGGCACACTTTTTGTTTTCCAGATATTTTCCATCTGCTATTGGCTATATCTGTGGATGTGAATCTGTGGAAATGGAAGGCAGATACAGTTTCGTCCAGGGTCTCATTGTGCACAGGGAGCCTCACCTACTTTATACTGAGCACAATGTCTGCAGCATATTAGAAATGGACAAAGCTTGCTCCTTTTCATTTCCTTAACTCCATTTTGCTTTTGGAATTTAAGTAAGATGTTTTGAATTACATAATGATGACATTAAAACAGAAAGCTTTCTTAAAATGTAAAGGCCCACATCTGCAAATATAGACAAAACTGTAATAACAGGACTTATACAGACTCATGCCTGCATATCTTGACAAGGCTAGGAAAGCAAACAACTTGTAACTCTAGAACAATAATGTGGTGTAGCGGGTAAAGCCCTAGCCTGTGACACCAGCATCCCATATAGGCACCAGTTAATGTCCTGGTTGCTCCACTTCTGATCCAGCTCCCTGCTAAAGGCCTGGGAAAAGCAGTGGAGGATGGCCTTAGTGCTTGGGCTCTTGCACCCACATGGGAGACCCAGATAAAGCTCCTAGCTCATGGCTTTGACATGGCCCAGTGTGGGGCCATTGCAGCAATTTGGGGAGTGACTCAGCAGAGGGAAGACCTCTCCTTCTCACTCTCTCTGTGATTCTACCTTTAAAATAAATAAATCTGTAAACAAACAAACAAGAAAAAAAAAAAAAAGAAAGAAAGCAAGCCCAAATAAAGAAGGCCAGTCTCAAGCAACACAAATGCCTTTGCCTGGTGAAGCTGCACGTGGCCCAAAAACCTGCCAAATGCGGCGAAACTGCTGGAAGTTCTGAATCCAAGGCTGCACCAGTGCTCTGTGGAGGCTTGAACATGATAAACATGAAGAGGGTCACTGTGGCCTTGCCTGCCTGCACCAGTCCACCCTTATCTCCACCACCGCCTTAAACTGATTTGTTAACTTCTCACTGTGCTTGTGACCCCTAAATCCAGTAGCCATCCTTGATTTTATTACACTTGAGTGTTAAGCTAGCTGCTTTTCACCTGCTGTGCTTGTCAGGTTGTGAATGAAGTGTGTTTCTTGATTACTTGGATTATGATTCATTTGGCCTATTGGATTAACATTGGATTATGAATTTGTCACTTGGTTTTCATGAATTTGCCCTGGTTTACGACTGCCCAGGAGCCACAGTCACCTCAGGGTGCCTTGGGTCCCTCAGGCCTGTGGCTCCTGTTGCTGATTTGATTGGAATAATCAATAAAGCATGACTTTCTGGAAAGACACGAACATGAGTTGCGTGCATTTTTAAGGTCTCTCATGACAACACAGTATATTTAATTACTACGAGGAAGGAAATCCAAAGGCACAGAGTGTGCTCTGTGCCTCCTGCAAGGTCTGGATCCATCAGAAAGCACTGCTGTCACAAGCCAATTGTTTGATGTCAAAGTTGGGGATCATTTACATAATAAGACAACAACAATAACATTTAACACCTTTCATCAGACCAGATTGTAAACACTAATTAGTTATACTTCATTGTATTCTGTTGGAGCTCAGGAAATTATGATGCTTGTTTTATAGATTTTGCAACAGACACGAGATTTGTGGGACTTGCCCACTGGTGCAGAGGATGATGGCAAGGTTGGGAGATTGGGGTTATAACTCTTGTGCCCTGTCCACTAGACCTCTCTGGATTTATAGGATAAAATTTTAAAGTCACACCAATCGCTCATGAAATGCAATGAAAAAATCCTGCCACATCAGCCACTGCATTTGTAGGATACATTGAAATAAAAATCCCTAAGCATTAAATATTTAAGAAGAAAAAAATTTAATGAAAAGAGTAAACATCTCAAGTGCCAGGCACTAATGCATCATGGCCTAATTCTCCCTAATGGGCTGTGATTTTAAAATGAATTCAGCTCCTGCCTCTCTAGTACAGTAAACTGCCATGCTGGGCCAATTAAGCCAGCTGGGCTAAGGCAGGGAGCTTCTTGCTTAAGCACCGAGTTCAGCCCTCAGGAAGTTAATGGGGCCATATTATCAGGTGATGGCTCACCCTATCTAAATGTGATGTCTCAACAACAGTCCAAGGAACAGGGATGCCTTGCTCTGGAGTTCTTTGTTCTTTAAAATTCTGGATACAGGGCCAGGCTTGTGGCACAGCAGCCAATTTAAGCCTTGCTGCCTGCAGTGCCAGCATCCCTTATGAAAACCGGTTCAAGTCCTGGCTGCTCCACTTCTGTCTGATCCAGATCCCTGCTAATGTGCCTGGGAAACAGTGGAAGATGGCCTAAGTTCTTAGGCCCCCGCAACCATGTGGAGACCACATGGTCTCCATGTGGGAGACCCAGAAGAATCTCCTGATTCCTGGCTTTGGCCTGGCCAAGCCCTGGCTGTTGCAGTCATTTGGGGGAGAGAACCAGCAGATGAAAGACCTCTCTCTTATCTCTCCTTTTCTCTCTGTAACTCTGCCTTTCAGATAAATAAATACATCTTAAAAAAAAAACAAAAGCTCCAGTTACATTTGACTTTTTAAATAACTGACTGATCCAATCCTGTCCCCCTTAAGGTTCCCAGAGGGCTATGGAAACCTTGTCTGAGCTCTAAGTGGGGCAGTCTGGATTGACTCCAGCGCTGAGATTGTTAACATGCCTGCCCATCTAACCACCAACAGGATTTTCTATTCTCTCAGTGAGTGAAATCACAGCCTTCAAATTCTAGAAAGAGCCCTTTGAATATGATGTTTACAAGCATAAAATCAATTGTATTTCACTTGGGATTGCTGATTTAAATTCCACAGGCTCTAATGATAAACTTCTGAAATGTTGTTGCCAAGAGTGAGCTATATTTCTGCTCTACTACATACAAAGTGGCTTTATAAGACAGGGATACTTGCACTGTACCCACCTTGTGAGTACACTTTCTACTCAACATTTAACAACTCATTTGGAAATTTATTTTGAGGAGCCAAGAGAATGATACATAATCTTATGTTTATTAGAATGTGCATATGATCTGGGCACATTTATCTTATAACCCTACATATAAGTCAATATAATTTCACATTGGCATAAGTCAGCGAAGAGAGGGTGTAGCAGGCCAAAGATGATCATGAGTTCTTTTTTTTTTTAAAGTTTATTTATTTAGTTGAGAGGCAGAGCTACAGACAGAGAGGGGGAGACAGACAGAAAGGCCTCCCATCCACTAGTTCACTCCCCAAATGGCTGCAACAGCCGGAGTCGAGCCGATTTGAAGCCAGGAGCCAGGAGTTTCCTCTGGGACTCCCATGTGGGTGCAGGGGCCAAGAACTTGGGCCATCTTCCACTGCTTTCCCCTTAGCAGAAAGCTGGATTGAAAGAGGTACAGCCGAGGACATGAACTGGCACCCATATGGGATGCAGGGGCTACAAGGCGGAGGCTCAGCCCATTATGCCACAGCACCAGCCCTGATCTTGAGTTCTTTACTTGTCCTCCCATGGGATCTATTTTCCCAGCCCTTTAATCTGGCCTGGGTCATCACCTTGCATTGACAGAAAGATAACTGCAGGTGATGCCTCACTTCTCAAGCTGGACCGGAAGCCATGTTGTTCCCATGTGGGGCTCTTGACTCTCTTGTTCTCAGCACTCGGCTGCCACTCTAAGATGTCCACACCATAGTAGAGCACCTGGAGGTACTCAGGTAGCCAGCCCTCACTGAGCTCCCTGCCACCTGGGGGATGTGGGGAGCAACTCGGACTAGACTGTTACTGGAATTAGGACTTATTCTATGCATCTGCTCTCCCACAATATGGCGCTGAGAAGGGAGAAACAGCTTCTACGCAGCTGCCTCCAGTTCAACCAATAAACTGTAGGACCTGCTCCTGATTGGAGGAGAGCAGCGTGCTCGGCGTGTGGGTAGCGGGGTTGGGATTGGCGGAGGAGGACTATAAAGGAGGAGAGAGATGGCATGCACCAGGAACATCTAAGGGGAACATCTGGGGGGAACACCTGTGCAGCCCCCGAGAGAGCCGGCCGGCGGTGTGCCGCTCCCCTGCGGAAGTGGGGAAAGCGGCCAGGGGGAACCGCCCTTCCACGGAGGTGGAAGGGACAGTGGCCAACCCGGGAAGAACCAGCAGCAAACCCGGGGAGGGCCGAGCAGACGAAAGAACAGGGCAGGGTCCTGTGTCGTTCCTCCACGAAGAGGGGGAGCGACATAATGGTGCCGTGACTCGGATAGGAAACTTAGGACGGATAGGAAACTTAGGAGGGAAGAAACGGTAAGAAGTGGAAAATATCGGAGAGAGAGACTAGCAAACAGCCTAGGGAAAAGCCGGACGAAAAAGGTGCCGGAAGGAGCTATTGAAAGCCTAGGCATAGACTCGGATACGGACTATGTGGGGAAGCTGGGAGAAATCTCTAAGGTTGAAAGCGAAAGTGAAAGCTAGAACAAACAGACTTGGATACGGACTGTGGGGAGAAGCCAGGAGAAATGAGGGAGGAGTATTGTTGGAGGAAAGCTTGGGGAAACATACCGGGTAGAGAAAAATGTTAGGGAAATTGAAGCCGTGGGGGGCAGGCCGAGGTGGAGACGAAAGCCACTTTGGGATTCTCAAGTTAGCCCGGGAATAGGGGGCGAAAAGTTGAAACCAGAAGCGGAAACGTAAGCCAGATTGGGATCCGTCTGATTAGCCCAGGGAGCAAAGGACGGGAAGCCAAATCGTGGGGCGGAGACGTGAGCTGGGTTGAATTCGCCAGGTTAGCCCGGGGAACTTGGATTGAATGCTAGTGGCGGAGACGTGAGCTACGCTGTGTGACTCGCGGAGGCTGCCGCGCGCAGACAGAGTGTGCGGGGCTCAAGTAGATAGGGAACGCTGGGCTGGTGCGAAGCCGCGCAGATGAGAGAGGCGCGGGCTGAAGCGGCTCAGGGCCGGAAAGCCGCCGAGAGGCAGCCTCGGGGCGGGCGCCGGGAAGCCGCGGGGATAAGAGAAACAGAAGTTTAGAAGTAAAATGAGAGAAATAGGAATGTTGGCAGATAGAAGTAAAATGGGAGAAATAGGAATGCCCGGAGATAGAGAAATAGAGAAATAGAAAGGCCTCCCCACAATACTGCAATGAGAAGGCTTGGATTCAGTCTGCCTGATTAGTGAGGCGATGAGCACCTGCGGGCGGCTAGCAGCTTATGCGCCGCAGGTCACCGAAGACAGGCACGTTATCAACACTAATAAGTCACCCCACAACATGGCAATGAGAGAGCTTGGATTCGGTCTGTCTGATTAGGGCGATAAGCACCAGCAGGCGGCTCGACCAGAGTATGAGCCGCAGGTCACCGAAGACAGGCACGCATCAGCGCCTAAAAACCTCCTCACAACATGGCGAAGAGAGGACCCAGATTCGGTTTGCCTGATTGATAGGACTTGTAAGAACCTGTGGCAACTCTAGCAAGTAGAGCAGAGTGTGTGCCGCGGGGCACCGAAGACAGGCACGTATCAACGCCAAAAAATAAAAAGAAAGGGGGATCTGTGGGGAGCAACTCGGACTAGACTGTTACTGGAATTAGGACTTATTCTATGCATCTGCTCTCCCACAATATGGCGCTGAGAAGGGAGAAACAGCTTCTACGCAGCTGCCTCCAGTTCAACCAATAAACTGTAGGACCTGCTCCTGATTGGAGGAGAGCAGCGTGCTCGGCGTGTGGGTAGCGGGGTTGGGATTGGCGGAGGAGGACTATAAAGGAGGAGAGAGATGGCATGCACCAGGAACATCTAAGGGGAACATCTGGGGGGAACACCTGTGCAGCCCCCGAGAGAGCCGGCCGGCGGTGTGCCGCTCCCCTGCGGAAGTGGGGAAAGCGGCCAGGGGGAACCGCCCTTCCACGGAGGTGGAAGGGACAGTGGCCAACCTGGGAAGAACCAGCAGCAAACCCGGGGAGGGCCGAGCAGACGAAAGAACAGGGCAGGGTCCTGTGTCATTCCTCCACGAAGAGGGGGAGCGACAGGGGAGCCATCTAGACCTCCCAGCCCATTGGAGCTGCCAGTTGAATGTAGCCTGAGTCACACAAAGCAGCAGCCAGTCACCCCGCAGTCATGAGTCATCACAAATTGATGACTTAAGGTACTAAGTTTTGGGGTGGTTTGTTACATAGCAATAAAACAGGAAGGGAAGAAAGAACAGTATTTAGAATGGATATAAATCATCACAAAATGCAGATTCTAACTTCATGTTCTATGTGAATCCCTTAAAAAAATAAATATTCATTCATTGATTTTTGCCATAGATGGAATGTTTATATCCCCCAAAGTTCTCATATGAGAATCCAATCCTCAGAGAGATAGCTTTGGAGGTGAAGCTCTGGGAGGTGGAGCTCTCATGAATGGGATTAGCACTCTTATGACAGAGCCATGGGGGACTCCCTTGCTGCTTCTGCCATAAAAAGACATGATAAAAAGATGCCCGTCTGTGAACCTGGAAGCAAGCCCTCAGCGGACACTAATCTGCAGTCACCTTGATTGCAGGTGACTCACCAGGACTGTGAGCAACGTCATTTCCTGTTCAAAAGCCATGCAGTCTATGGAATTCACCTGTAGCAGCCCCAGTGGACTAAGTCTATTCCTTTGCTTGTTCTGTGCTCCTAGTCCCAAAAGCTCCTACCCTTTATGACAGTCTAGATTGTTTTTTTAAGATTGATTTATTTATTTGAGAGTAAGGGTTACAGACAGAGAGAGGGAGAGATAGAGAGAAAGACCTTCCATCCTTTGGTTCATTCCCCAAATGGCCACAATTGCAGGAGCTGGGCTGATCTGAAGCTAGGAGCCAGGAGTTTCTTCCATGTCTCCCATGTGGGTGCAGGGGCTGAAGCACTTGGGCCATCCTCCTCTGCTTTCCCAGGCACATTAGCAGGACACTGGATCAGAAGTGGAGCAGCTGGGACTTGAACTGGCGCCCATATGGGACTGTGGCGCAGCAGGCAGAGGCTTAACCTACTAAGCCACAACACTGCACCCCCCCAGTCCAGATCTTAAAAGATACAACTCAGGTTCCATCTCCAGAAAATACCTTCTTCATTCTCTCTGCTCGTCAGTATCTTCTCCCATGCTGACTCATTCAGACGTTGATCATTTAGACCACTGATTTGATTTAAAAAAAAAAATACAATAACCTGTCTCTCCCTCCCTCTCTCTGTTTGTAACTCAGCCTCTCAAACAAATAAATAAAATCTTTTTAAAAATACAATAACCTGCCAAGGTGTACAATTTGGTAAGTTTTGCCATAGGTATATATCCATGAAACCATCACTGCAATCAAGATAATGAACACCTCCACCATCCTGAAAAGTTCCCACATGCCCCTCTGTCATTGTCACTCCCATCTCCCTACCCCATGCCAGGCAGTCTCTGGCTTGTTTCCTGTTACCATAAAATAAGTTGCATTTTCTAGGGATTTATATGAATGGAATCACACAGTACATATTTTTTTTTTTGGTCTGACTTCTTTCAGCTTAATATTTTGAAATTCATCCATGTTCTATCAATCATTTGTTGATATACATATTTTTATAATATTACATTATACAGAAATGACAAAATTTGTTCATCCATTCATCTGTTGATGGCCTTTTGGGTTATTTGTGAGGCTTGACTAAATAAAGCTGCTATGAACTTATTACATACAAGTCTTTATTTTCTCTTTAGTAAACACCCAAGAATGGGATGGCTGAACCACAGGGTTTTTTTTCCCCCCTTGTCTTTTTTTTTTTTTATTATTATTATTAGTCAGGTAGAGTTATAGATAGTGAGAGAGAGACCGAGAGAAGGGTCTTCCTTCCGTTGGTTCCCTCCCCTAATGGCCACTATGGCCAGCGCGCTGCACCGATCTGAAGCCAGGAGCCGGGTGCCTCCTCCCAGTCTCCCACGCTGGTGCAGGGCCCAAGCACCCGGGCCATCCTCCACTGCCCTCCCAGGCCACAGCAGAGAGCTGGACTGGAAGAGGAGCAACCGGGACAGAATCCGGTGCCCCAACCAGGACTAGAACCCAGGGTGCTGGTGCCATAGGCGGAGGACTAGCCAAGTGAGCCATGGTGCTGGCCTGGCTCACAGGTTTATGTGTATATTTAGCTTTCTAAGAAATTGCAAACCATTTTCCAAAGGGGTTGTACAATGTTCCACTCCCACAAGCATTCTATGAGTTGCTTTGTATGCTGTCAACACTTGATATGGTCAGTCTGGAATTTTAACTATTATTAAGGGTGACCTTATTTGGAAACAGGGTCTTTATAGAGATGATTGAGTTAAAATGCAGTTAGCAGAGTGGGATCCAATCCAGTATGGCTGCAGTCCTCAAAGGTGAGGAAGTCTAGAGAGACACACACATCCAGAGGGAAGACCACATGAACGCACAAGGAGAAGCCGCGTCTATTTGCTCTTGTGGCTGTTGCAGGTGGATGGGTAAACCTGCTCCCGTTACTTCTTGGTTAGAAGCAGAAGTTCTCACTCATTTGATTCTTAATTGTACAGTACCCCTTATCACTGTTTGATATTATTGAGACCATTTTTTTTTGCTTGCTATTGATTTTAACCTTGAGATCACAGACCATGTCTAATTCTTCCCTGTACCAAGCACAAAGTTTTGACATACAATCAGAGCGCAGTACACAGCTGAGCCAGTCTGAGTCTGGTTCTTCAGATTCAGCACACAGGATTGACTCAAGATGAAAAAAATCAATGGAAGTAAAATTTCTTATCCACTTGATATTTTAGTGTATGAAAAATAGCCTACAACTAAAATATTTTTGTTTTTCTCTTTTTTTGGGGGTGGGGCAGGCAGAGTGGACAGTGAGAGAGAGACAGAGAGAAAGGTCTTCCTTTTGCCGTTGGTTCACCCTCCAATGGCCGCCGCGGCCAGTGCACCGCGCTGATCCAAAGCCAGGAGCCAGGTGCTTCTCCTGGTCTCCCATGGGGTGCAGGGCCCAAGCACTTGGGCCATCCTCCACTGCCTTACTGGGCCACAGCAGAGAGCTGGCCTGGAAGAGGGGCAACTGGGACAGAATCTGGCACCCTGACTGGGACTAGAACCCGGTGTGCCAGCGCCACTAGGTGGAGGATTAGCCTGGTGAGCCGCGGCGCCGGCTTTCTCATTTTCAAAGAAATGAAACTCTGATTTCCTTTTAAAATGAACAGTCATAAACATATAGCACAAAGATGGGGAGAAAATTCTTGGGTCCAAACCACCCAGACTGTGAAGTAGAATGAATAGCCCATCACTGCTCATCTGGACTTCATCATTTTTGTTTGTGTCTTAGGTCTTTTTAAAGAAAGCTCTACCTCTCCCTCTGTAATTCTCCCCCCCCCCCACCCTCTTTTAGACATTTATTCATTTGTTTGAAAAGCAGAGATGGGGAGAGGGGAAGGGAGAGGGAGAGAGTGAGTCTTCTATCCACTGGTTCACTTCCCTAAATGGCTGCAAGAGCTGATTAGAAGCCAGGAGCTTCCTCTGGGTCTCCCACATGGGTGCGGGGACCCAAGCCTTTGGGCCAACTTCTGCTGCTTTCCTAGGACATTAGCAGGGAGTTGGACTGGAAGTGGAGCAGCCAGGTCTCCAACTGGTGCTCATATGGGACACTGGCACTGCAGGTACCAACTACGCCAGAGTGCCAGCCTGGTAACCTTTTCAAATGAATAAATACATCTTTTAGTTTTTTTTTTTTTGAAGAAATGTGTAACACTATTTGGCACTTATGTTTTCCTGGACAGAGGTGTGAAAGAAAGAGGAGAGAATCACATTTTTTGGTTCTACCCTGGAGATTCAAAATAACTGTTTTCTACTGTGCTGCTGAAGAAAACTATCTGTGGAGAGCTACAGGATGCACAAAGAACTCTGGTCCAAGATTTTCCAAGTATAAGGTCTTTTTAAAAGCTATAGATTCATGGCTTTAATATATTATTTAAAATAAGGCACTTTTGTTTTGCTTTAAAGAAAGAGGGGAGAGGCTCTTTCATGAGTCCAAACTGCTGTCAGAATGCAGCAATAACATCTTCAACGATCAGGAAGCGTCTCCCTACCTCAGAGCCTTCGCATGTGCTAATCCCGCTGTCTGGGTTGCTCTGCCTTCCCAGGCTCACAACTGCACCTCCTTCAGGTATAGACCTGAAGTGGCTCAGAGCCACTTTCTTAGTGAGGCCTCCCTGACTGTGGAACACTGCAGCCCTGTGGCCTTAACACTTTTACCCCAGCGGATGTGCTTTTCTCTTACCCTGCTTTATTTTTCATTATTGGTCATTCATGACCTGACTCTGTGTGTGTGTGTGTGTGTGTGTGTGTGTGTACATGCATGCTTATCTAACACATATGCATTCATTTACTATCTATCCCCTGCCTTGACTACAGCATCTACTCTGTAAGAACAGAAACTGATCCTGCTATAGTTCCAGCAACTAGAACAATGCCCAGCACACAGTTTTGAATTATGTGCTGAGTTCCCATTCTGTGCAGAGGTACTGGAGGGAGGGACTACAATGTGAATCATTCCAGTCCCAATTTCAAGTTTAACTTCCTCTTGGAAGGCAAACACAAAAGTCCATGACTATGCAGAAGAACGGATTAAATAATGTATTTTGGAAACACAAAGGAAGGAGAGCTTCTGGAGGATCAGAGTGGTTTTTGAGATGAGTCAGCATGGAAGTGTGATGGGCTAGGAAGAGAGGAATGAGACATCCAGGCGGACAGCATGGAGGACGCGGATGTTTAGAATGCTGAGAGCTGGCAGAATGTCATGGATCTGGGAGGAGATACCCATGGTTGGGTTTGTGAAGATACAGCAGGGAATTATGCAAGAATGGAGGTTTGGGGCCTGATCTTGGAAGGTCTTGAGGTCAGTCTTTGGAATCCATATTAAAGGGGTTTAGTGGAGCAGTGTTTTATTTTTATTTAAAGAGAGAGTGTGGGGGGGACCTCATGCGCCTCCATTGGTTTACTCCCTTAATACCAGCGATGGCCAAGGCTAGTCTGGGCTGAAGTCAGGAGCTGAAAACTCAATATAGGCCTCTAATGAGGGAGGCAGGGACCTGGTTACGTGATCCACCACTGCTGCCTCCCAGGGTCTGCGTTAGTAGGCAGCTGGAGTCAGAAGCTAGATCCAGGTATCACACCCAGGTACATCCGCTGTGGGGTGCAGGTGACTTACCCAGCATCTTAACTGCTAGGCTAAAAACCCACTTCCTCATGGGTTTAAAGATGAATTTCTTTGTTTTATGTGTTTTTATTGAATGTGGATTGGTATTTTATATGCCTTTTTCTTTTTCACTCTGTACCATTCCCTCCAGGCTCATCCATGACATTATCATATATTCCACTACTTCTAATGCAGCCTAGACCTCTTGTTTTGCTGATTTGTTATCCCTTGATGAACATCATTATTGCCTTGTGAGAGGTTGTTTCCAAGGGAATGGGATACTCAATCTAGCTCAATAGAATTTTATATATATATATATTTAATTTGTTATATCTCAGTGTGGATAAAACACAAAACTTGTCATTATTATTATTGTTGTTATGGAACAAAGAAACACAGAGTTCCACCCGGATTGTTAAGCGCATTCTGCCTTTGATTTGGAGGTGTAAGGAAGGGCAAAGTTGTGGGAATTGTGAGGCCTTGCTGGCTCAGCTCTGCTCACTTAACACCTGTGAGTGGTGCACTCAATGCATTTGAAACAAATTGCCATTCCAAGATAACATCTCAAGGTCAGTTCTCTAGGCTGAGCCCATTCAAAAACACTGCTCAAAAAAAAAAAAAAAAAAAAAAAGAAAAAAAAAAAAAAAAGAAAAGAAAAGAAAAGAAAAAAAAAACCAAAAACCCAGATTATGTCTTGAGTACTGTTACATTCAGGGTTAAGGAACAGACATTGCAATCAGCCACAGAGCTCAGTATGTCAGCCAAGAGGAATGTATGCTGTCGACCACTGCACAACGATGGGTATCATTAGCTGAAGCTTCTCAACATTTCTCTCTTTATGTTTTCTTTGAGGAGGAAAGGCTCTCAGTAGGCAGGGAAACTAACAATTTAGGTTTTGAAATATGATATGAGAAAATCAGGATAAATCGGAGTGCTTGGGCTCGTTGGATCCTTTCATTGAGCTAAAAATATGAGAAACCAAAGGGGATAATGTTTTAAAAATGATGAGAGGTATTTTAAGTAGCCAACAGTATTATTTTAATGTATTTAATTTTTCAAACTATGCCGCAGCCTCCTATGTGGTAGAGAATGGTTTTGGCACTTAGAATGCGGCCTTTAAGTCTCTCATGTTGGTTATAATTGAACCGAAAGTTGGATAAGGAAATGAAAGTGTGGGTGGCAGAGAGAACTTAGCTTAATGTATTTGGTTTTTATCCCCAAACCACAGCTGTGAGCTTGGCATTAAGCAATAAGGGAATACGAAGAAAAGAAAGAGAGAGGAAGGGAGGAAAGAAGGAAGGAAGGGAAAGAGGAGGGAAAAATAAAATAATAGAAAGAACAGATCCACATGAACTTCTAAGCTGTAATGTTCAACACAAGACAAATAACTGGGTCTTCCTTGGAGACTGGTTCTTCCAATGCCTGGGTATCCAGACTGTGTGTCAATAAGGACATAACCCTGAACTTGGATAAATAAGAAGCTGTTAGGCTAAAAAATAGACTCTTCCACTCGAAACTATGATGAACTCAAGCAAGCCATTTAATCTTTCCAAATCTTATTTTTCTCATCTGCAAAGTAGGTGGGACAGGTACCTTACCAGAACTTGGGCAGGCCCTTAGAAACTCCCTGGAGATGCCCTTGGGAATTTTCAGGTATTAACGAGCATAAGGGTTCCAAAGACTGACCTTTGGGGAAGTTTATCACATAGCCCAGGAAGATGGACCAGCACCTCTAGTCTTGTCTATACTCCTATCTGGTTTCAGAGCACCCTACCAAGTAGATTGAAGCCCATGCTTTGGGGAATGGGTGGGCTCCACCTGCCAACTCTAACTCCATCTTTAGAGAATCACAGCCAAAGGTTCAGAGACATACATTATCAGAATAAACAATTTCTCCACCTTCACCCAACTTAGACACCCAGGGCTTATGACAAGGAGAAATGTGAATGGGGAAGGGCCTTAAGGTGAAAATGTTCCAAGAAGGAGTCTGTTGGCCAATTTCACATACTACTGTGTACAGGATTTGCTGTATTGCACATCAGGCTTGTGTTTTGTTTGGACTGTCTTCCCAATCAGGGTTGTTGTTATTGAGAATTAAAGTAACTTCATTTCTATTGACATTTGGGAAATTGTACATAGATATGTTGCACTTTTTGCTGGTTATTTCCCTTTATGAATTATAACAACTGCCAGCTTCAGGGTTTCTTTAAGAATAAGCAGATCAGCATTTTTATAATCCTCCATGAAAAGCCAGTGGCCGTGTCTTGTGTCTAGAGCCAGGGTGGGGGACATCCAACCTGCAGGCCATAGAAGGCCATGAAGTCATTTGGTCTGGCCCTTCCCAGGCAACCATAGCTGGGACTTGCAATTCAAGAGATCTATAGCAGGGTAATTTTTAAGTCGATCATTTTGTGTGGCCCCCAAGGGATGTTACAAATATCCAAGTGACCCTTGGCAGATAAAAAGATTCCCTATTCCTGTTCTAGAGGGAGGCTCTGCACAGCCTCTGCCCTCCCTGAATTCTTGCACAATTGTTGTCTATTTGGCAAATTTAGCACAGTCGATTCCAGCCTAATCTCTAATTTCCAGTACTAGAAAAAAATCAGGTGAGCTGTTTGTTGTATGTATGTATATATGTATATATATGCTTTTTGTTTACAAAAATTTTTAGTGTATCTTGCGTAGACATTAAGCCCCTTTGGTGGGGGCTGGCATTGTGGCACAGCGGGTTAAAGCCTCAGCCTGCAGCACCACCATCCCATATGGGTGTTGGGTCAAGTCCTGGCTGCTCCACTTCCAACCCAGCTCCCTGCTAATGCACCTGTGAAAGTAGCAGAGGATGGTCCAAGTCCTTGGGCCCCTGCATCCATGTGGGAGACCCTGGAGAAGCTCCTCGCTTCAGCCTGACCCAGCCCCAGCTGTTGTGGCCATTTGGGGAGTGAACCAGCACCTGGAAGAGTCTCTCTCTCTCTCTCTCTCTCCCTCTCCCCCTCTCCCCCTCTCCCCCTCTCCCCCTCTCTCCCTCTCTCCCTCTCTCCCTCTCTCCTTTCTACCTTCTCCCTCTCCCTCGCCCTTTCATTCATTTTCTGTATCTCTACCTTTCAAATCAATAAATAAATCTAAAAGAAAAGAAAACCAAGCTATTACTAGGTGTAATAGGACAGTACAGCCCTTACTGTGAAACACCTTTCAAAATAAACTGCAATGGAGCTGGCGCTGTGGTGTAGCAGGGAAGACCACCGGCTGCAGTGCCAGCATCCCGTGTGGGCACTGGTTCGAGACCTGGCTGCTCCACTTCCAGTCCAGCTCTCTGCTGTGGCCTGGGAAGGCAATGGAAGATGGCCCAAGTCCTTGGGCTCCTGCAGCTGTGTGGGAGACCTGGAGGAAGCTCTTGGCTCTTGGCTTCGGATTGGGGCAGCTCCGATCGTTGAGGCCACCTGGGGAGTGAACCAGCGGATGGAAGATCTCTCTCTCTCTCTCTGCCTCTCCTTCTTTCTCTGTGTAATTCTGGCTTTCAAATAAACAAATAAATTTTTAAACGAACAAAAACAAAATAAACACCAAGAGGGGCTGGCGCTATGGCTTAGTGGTCTAAGCCTCCACCTACAGTACCAGCATCCCATATGGGTAGTGGGTTCATGTTCAGATGCTCCTCATCAGATTCAGCTCTCTGCTTATGGCCTGGGAAAGCAGTGGAAGATGACTCAAGTCCTTTAGCCTCTAAACCTGCATGGCAGACCCTGAAGAAGCTCCTGGCTCCTGGCTTTGGATCAGCTCAGCTCCAGCCACTGCAGCCATCTGGGGAGTGAACCAGCAGATGGAAGACCTCTCTCTGTCTCTACCTCTCTCTGTAACTCTGTCATTCAAATAAATAAAATAAATATTAGGGCCAGTGCTGTGGCATAGTAGGTAAGGCTGCCACCTGCAGTGCCGGCATCCCATATGGGTGCCGGTTTGAGTCCTGGCTGCTCCACTTACAATCCAGCTCTCTGCTATGGCCTGGGAGAGCAGTAGAAGATGACCCAAGTCCTTGGGCTCCTGCACCCATGTGGGAGACCTGGGAGAAGCACCTGGCTCCTGACTTTGCATAGGCATAGCTGTGGCCATTGCAGCCAATTGGGGAGTGAACCAGTGGATGGAAGACATCTCTCTCTCTCTCTCTCTCACTCTCGCTCTCTCTGCCTTTGCCTCTCTGTAACTCTGCCATTCAAATAAATAAGTAAATATTTTTTTAAAAAAATTGTAAAAAGAAAAAAAAGCAAATGCTTTAAAAAAAAAGCTCCTTTGGCATAGGAAATAGAGTAATTACTACTTGCGTACCTATTTCAAACTTTGTAGAGTCTTTCCTTAACGATTATGTCAAAGTATTGTATTTCTGTACCTGACTTTGTCAATAGATTTCACTTGTGATCATAAAAAAGAATATATGCTCACTTTTGTAAATAGAATAGTGAAAAGAAAAAAAATGAAAATTTTCTGTAGTATTACCTGCCAATGATACACTAATAACATTTTGGTTAAGTCACTTGTTTGTGCAGGTGATACAGAGCTGCTGTGGCTGACATTCCAGGTTGTCCAAGAACAGCCCTTTCTCCCCCTTTCCTTGTCATTAGAACATGGTTTTGTTCCCAATTCTCACAGCCATGTGCTGGAGGGAGCCTGGCAGTTGAGTTGCCAGCCAGGCAGTCCTCATTTTGCTGGGCCTGGGATTGCTGCAAGCTTGCCCATGAGACTCAAATCCCAGACAATGGGACCTGAAATGTCTGCAGGCAGGCAGAGGCTTGAAAAACAAGCATGAGAAAAAAATGCCCCTTCTTCTCTGGACGTGGCTCTGTGTGCACCTTTGGACCACGGGGGCGAGGCACTGGCAGCATGGTGAGAGTGGCAGGGCGGAGAACGGCAAGTTACCAGTTTCACCAGCTCTAGGATGACCTCCTCTGTGCCTCCTGTCATGGGAGAGGACAAGTGGCCTTCCCATTTAAGTCACTTTCAGTTTTGTGTTTTCTGTTGCTTATAGCCAAAACCTTTTGCATTCTTTTCTCAATAGTTACAAGTGTACTTGTATATATAAAATATAAAATAGTTATATAGTGTGTGCAGTGTCCTTGTCATAAACTACTCTTCATAAGCAAACTCTGCCCGACTGTAATTGCTTGTTTGTGTCTCTCCCTGCAGGGCTCCGCCTGAGCCCCTGGAGTAAGGACAGGAGCTTCTGTGCTGTGGGCTCTTTCTTTCCTCCTGTCTTCAGCCCCTATCACAATGGAGACACTCTGATTTTCTGGAGTGAGGGGACTGATGACTGAATTGACTATTGCAGCAAAATCCCATCCCATAATTGGTGACGATTATCTATTGGTTATGACCCATCATCCTCAGCTGTTCTCTGGGAGGCTGGGCATGCCAAAGTCACATTTGAGTCTGCACTTGCTAAAGGTGACTCTCAGAAAAAAAAAAAAAAAAACTGGAACATGTCAATTGGACATCGGTTTATGGCTGAACACAAACAAATTGCAAACATAATAACAATTTTAAAAGAAAAGATGAGGATTGTGGTGTGACTTCACTGGCTAAATAATACTCATCCCCATACCCTGATATGATGTCCATCGAATCAATGCAAAAAGAACTTTTGAGGTGGGCATTTACGCTGGTGGGAAAGACACCTGCATCCCTGGGATTCCAGCTTCCTGGTAACGCAGATTGTGGGAGACGGCAGCGATGGCTCAAGTAATTGGGTTCTTGTCACCCATGTTGGAGATCTGTGTTCCCAGCTCCTAGCTTTGGCCCAGCCCAACCCCAGCCATTGCAGGTGTATGGGGAGTGAACCAGCAGATGGGCACTCTCTCATCTAAACACATATATGAGCGTACACTACATATTTATACATATATTAATTCCTGATTAAAGCTACACTTAATAATTAAGTTCTTTTGAAGCTAATTTTGGGTACATTTTTCTTTCTTCTTAAATACAGAGCTGCTGCTTGCTAGTTCAGATGAGTGTGAATGGATCTCCTGGTAATTAACTGCTCTTCTCGTCTCTCTGGTCCCCTTTCATGGCAAAAATCACACCAGCGAGGACTTGATCAACGTATGCATTCCCAGTGAGACTGGAAGCTCTGTGCTATCAGCGGCCACATTTGCCTTAAGCCCTGAACTCAGCACTTCCTACCTGTTCCACAGGTAGGTACTTGCTGAATGAATAGCTAAAAATCAGGGGAGTAATTCATGTTTGCACAAAACCCCACGCTCTCCAGGAGTCCAGCTTGTAACCTGGACTGCACGTGGGAAAGTGAGGCAAGGAAGGGTTTTGTAGGGAGAGAACAGTGAAAGGAAAAAGTCTCCTCCCACCTTGGACCCCAATGGCAGGCAGCCTTTAGACGTGTGCTACTGGGAAATGTGCACCAGGGGGCAGAGCAGAGCCATCAGGAATGCCAACCTGTTGATTTATGGTTTTTGCTGCTGTTCTTTTTAAAGAAGTCTCTCTTAACACAAATTGGGTTTGAAAATACAATTTCTCTTGTTAAAAGGCATTGGAAGGTCCAACTCCTTTCATAGTATCATCATGCATCCCAGAAAGCATATTTTAATCCATGCTAAATAGCAACTAAACACGCATCAGAAAGTCCTTGTGTACTTTCTGTAAACTCTTCACAGGAGAGTTAAAAGGGCCCCAGAAAGAAACCAAGAAGTTCATGGGTTTCTGGCTCTCTAGACCCAGGCTTGACCTGTACTTCTATACTGAGTATGGGCTGAGTCCACAAACTGGAATTCTAAAGACATGAATTCCAGCCAAGGTTTTTTTTTTTTTTTTTTTTTTTTCCAACTAGTTGTGTGGCTTGGAGTAAGCCATTTAGCATCTCGGGGGTATATTTTTCCTATTTGCAAACATAAAGGACCGATTAAGGACCAGCGTTTTTCAATGCAATAAAACCATGGATTCTAAGCTGTGGAACTTCTCTACTAAAGGCCACAGAAGTAAGAAAAAGAAATAGAGTAGGGAGGGCAGAGGAGAAAGAAGTTGTAATAAGTAGGGAAGAGCAGAAGAGGAAGAGAGAGGGTTTGGGGTGTTAAAATATGCCTCACTTTGGGAAAGCATTGGACTGAGATATCACCAGGCTTGGAATTCTGGGGTTCTGCCACTTCCTACTTTGTGTCTTCACTTGGCTATCTGCTGAGGACTCAGCTTGTTCCACATCAAAGTCATCTCTCTCTTTCAGTCTCAGTGCCTGCTGGTAGCACAGCTCCATAACAGCCGGAGCTGCTCCAATCCGAAGCCAGGAGCCGGGAGCTTCTTCCAGTCCACACATGGGTGCAGGGGCCCAAGGACTCAGGCCATCTTCCACTGCTTTCCTAGGTCATAGTAGAGAGCTGGATTGGAAGTAGAGCATCCAGGATCCAAACCAGTGCCCATATGGGATGCTGGCACTGTAGGTTGCAGCTTTACCCACTATGCCACAGCACCGCCCCCTCCCCCCGCCTTATAACATGGTTCCTCCATATTGTACTAGAGTAAGATTTCAGGCATCTTCATGAGTTTACAGTTTAGTGGTGATGTAGTAGGAGTCTTTTTCCTGCTCTTTTCCCCTTTCTAACAGGACTCAACATTTCCTTCTGGTTTCTGTGTCTCCTCCCTATAACCCACCCTGGCTTAGCCAACCCATACTTTCACTTTCCTTGGCCATTATCATTGCTTTGGCGGGGAGAGAGCATGCAGAGTGACCCTATTACAGTGCATTTGGGACTCTTGAATTCCAGAGCAGAGCTCCTCCCTCTCCTGCATGACATATGTATGAATGTGAAGCCTGGAACTGCTACAGTCATTTTGCCACCACAAGGTGTAGGCTGAAGGTGACACAGTGGAAAGCACAGTGGAAAGAGACTGGATCCTTCCTTCATGACACGTGCACTGGACTTCATAGTATCAGAAGCCAAGAGAAATCCTTCTACTGTTGGAGCTAGTTTGATGAGGACTTTCTGTTGCTTGCAGTTGAGGGCATCCTAATGGCTTAAGCCTAGGCCATGTACTGTTTGGCAAAGCCCTTGTTCTCATAAAGCTAACCTTCCACAGTAGGGCTTGGAAGTTGCAAACCAAAAAGCAAGAGATAAATAAACAAGATCATGTTATATGTCGCTAAATTCTTTGAAGAAAATAAAATGATAGGGAAGGCCTGAGGAGGGAAGGCTGCTTTAGATTGGGTAGTTGAAGGGCCTTCTCCAAGGAGGTGATCTTTCAAGACAAACAGGAACTAGTCATGGGCAGGTCCAGGGGAAGACGATTTCACACACAGGAACAGCCAGTTCAAAGGCCCCATGGCAGGGAAATGCTTGATGGATTCTAGAAACAGGAAGCAGGTGCAGATGTTGAGCAAGGGGAGAAAGTGATAGGAAGTCATGGTACTTGTTTCTCTTAATGTTCCTTAATGTTCTCTTGTTCCTACAAACCTCTGTAGGATTTCAAGGTATAATTTATGCCCTTCCTAGGCTTCTCCTCACTATGGTAAGGACGCCTTCCCTTCTGGACTACAGTGTTTCCAGGTGATAGTCTCCTTTGCACTTGGAAGCTGGAACTTGGAAACTAGCTCCCAGGTCGTGTCTTCTATGGCCTTCTGATTTTTCTTATGATTTTACTGACTCTTCAATGTGATTCTAGTCTTTGAGAGCATCTTATGTTTTTTTGCTGTGTCTGTCTCAAAAGCTCAGTGCCAAAAAGCTTAACTATTGTGAACACATACTATGCTTCTAGAGTCACAGCTTCTCCACCAGGGTGTTTTAATGTATCAGATTGAATTGTGAGGAACCATAATTTGATGTGGGGTCAAAAATATTGAACATCAGCAAGTTCACATGGTTCAACCCATATTATAACATCATTGTAAATTACACCACAATCCAACTCTGCAACTAACTGTCTCCACGCATTAGTCATGGTTCCAGAAAAATTCCATTTTGGAACCGGAATTCTCCACAGAAATGTTAATGTAATGAAGGTATATATCTTTGGTCAACTGATTGTAGCCTAAATTAGTTGTGGGCAACAAATTATTAAAGCAACCACCACCCAGAAAACCAGTAGCATTTGCTTTCATTTAGGTTTGGGTGCTGCATTTGAACTTCATGCATGTCACTAGTCTTAGTGATATAATTTGGGAAGAATGATGGGTTATTAGTGCATGTGTGACCTCATCTAGACATTCCTGGACACTCGTGGTAGAATCCAGGACCATACATAATTATCCATAAAGGAAGAAATGCTTGGTCCCTGCACCAGGCCTGGGAACTTGTAAGTGGAATTGCTCTCTGTGCTTCACTGAAAGAAGACAAACCAGAGCCCCTGGGGATCTGCGGGCTGCCAGGAGGATGCTTTGGTTCCCACCCCACTTCCCATCACGTGATCTGCCAGGAATGGTGAGAATCTCAACCTTCCCTGGGCTAGGGGGCCTCCTCTCCCTCCCAAATGGTAAAGCAGCCATAGAATCTCCTTTTGCTGTGTGAGTCTGTTCTTGATGTAAGACACCTGCTTCAGTATTAGTCCTTGATTTTTCATGCAGATTAAAACGGTTTCGTAACTCCTTGAATCACAGTTTTTTCATTTGTAAAATGAAGACCTGGACTTAACAACTTTAAGGTCACTTCCAGCAAAAGGCCAAGTGGTTGACCAAAGACTCTTTATTAGTATGATGTTAATGCACCTCTCTCTCTCTCTCTCTCTCTCTCTCTCTCTCTCTCTCACACACACACACACACACACACACACACACACAACCTTTCATTCATAGATCTGATTTTGATCCTAATTCCCCAGGTGCCATTTCTATGCAAGACTTTTTGTTAAAGAGTAGCAATGAAATCGTCATCTGAGTAGCACACGTTCTGTGAACAACCTCATTACAGCTCAACCAACTTTCTCCAAACACACCAAAGGCACTATGAAGCGCAACTGGAAAGTTCTAAAGGAAAACAGTTTGCATTTGGGAAGAAAAATGAGTAATTTCTTAAGAGGTGAAATCCCCCTTTTTGCCTTTTTCCTTGGGTTTTAAAAATAGCCTCAATGAAATCTTACTCAACTTTCTACAAGAAAACATACCTTTAGGCTGAGAGACAGCATTAGAAATTTCATCCTAAAGATTTCTTTTTTGGGGGGCTGGGATATGGTGGGGTTCTAAGGGCCTGAAGAAAAAGGCTTCTAATTAAATTGCCCTCTCAACTAGAACTGCAGAGTCTACGCTATAATCATCACAATTCAGTTTAAATCTGGGACAGAATGATAATTCTGTTAGTTCAGAGGTTTCTTAAACTGTGGCTCATAACTGTTGGAGAGCTTCCCATGAGTTTTCGAGGTTCTGCAAGCGTGTGTATTTGCTGAAGGACCAGGGGACTCTCAGTACATGAATAAGTTAGGAAGATTTCACAATCTCAGGGAGTTTATAGAGGTCTCAGATGATCAGGAAATGCTGGAGCTGTCTTTCTGCTTTGCAGATGCCCACACATCTCCTAGAGAGGCTGAGAGAGGAAGTTAACAATGCTTTTCCTGCTGGTGCTGATGGCTCTGCCTTTGTTCTCCGGCATCGTTTGTCCCAATTTATCTGCAGTGCAGGTTTGCAGAATAAAAGCTGGGGAGGGACAATGGGTGACACAGGAGCTGCTCGTGACCTTGACTTTAGTCCTGCAAGCTGACCACCTGAGCTGGCCAGTTAGAAGCAAAACACTCGTTCATTTACTAGATGCTGTGAATTGACTATATAACACTCTAAATAATGCGAGGTGCAGGGATACCAAGACAGATCAGGTGGGTAGGGTCAGAGCTTAGATTCTTGGGGAGCAGATATTAATGGATAAACATACAGATAATAATATGTTAATGAGTGTTGCAAGACGTGCTATGATAGAAATGTCAAAATTAGAGGCCTGCACTGTGGCATAGTGGGCTAAGTCTGGGCCTGGGGCGCTGGCATCCCATATGGGTGCTGTCTCAGGTCCCAGCTGCTCCACTTCTGATCTGGCTCTCTACTACAGGCTGGGAAAGCAACAGAAGATGGCCAAAGTACTTGGGCCCCTGCACCCATGTGGGAGACCTGGAGGACGCTCCTTGTTTCTGATCAGCCCAGCTCTGGCTGTTGCAGCCATCTAGGGAGTGAACCAGCAGATGGAAGACCTCTCTCTCTGTCTCTCCCCCTCTCTGTCCTATAACTCTGCCTCTCAAATAAATAAATAAATAGAAATCTTAAAAAAAATAGGTGATCAAATCCAGCACACCATCCATTTAAAAAAAAAGAGAGAAAGAAAGAAAAATCGAAGTTCACCAAGAGCACGTAACACAACTGCTGAGCCTAGTTTGGCCAGTGGAATTTCAAGGGGGAGGAGTACCGTTGATCAGGCAAAGTGTTGTGGGATGGAATTCCAGTCAGAGGGAACAGCATGTGCAAAGACCCCAGGTGAGCACAAGTTTGGCCCTTTCCAGGCACAGAGAAGGACACTAATTCCTCTAGAGGAGAGGTTTCCAAAATGTAGTTGATAGAGCCCTGGGGGGGGGGGGGGTCCCTTGAGACCTATCCAGGAGAACGGCAAGGTGAAAGCTGTACTCATAATAGCACTAAGATGCTATTTGCTTTTTTGCATCCCATTAACACACCAATAGTGAAAAAGTAACGGAGGGTAAAATGCTTACGCCTTTCGCTAATAAACACCATGACACCAAACTATACCAGGGGTCACTGTCTTTTTCACTTCTTGAACAAGTACATTTCAGGGCAGGCATTCAGCACAGCAGATAAGCCACCAGTTGGGACACCCACATCCCCTAGCAGATGCCTGGGGTCAAGGCCCAGCTCTGCTCCCTGTTCCGGTTTCCTGCTAGACAGCAGGTGATTACACGAGTACCTGGGGCCCTGCCACCCACGTGGGAGACCCAGATGGAGTTCCCATCTCCTGACTTTGGCTCGGCTCAGCCCTGGCTTTTGCAAGCATTTGCGGCCAGTGGATGGAAGAATTCTCTTTCTCGCAATCTCTCTCTGCCTTTCAAATAAATTTTTTTAAAAATTAAAAAAAAAAAATTCAAGCTTCACTTTAGGATGTCCTTCATGAAGCAAGGGAAAAACATGCATTAGTGAAGGATACATTATTAATTTTATTAAATCTGAACCCTTGAGTACGTCTCGTTAATATTCGGGGTTGCTAGCTGGGCAGTATGCAGAAAGCACTCCCACTCCCACTGTAGGATGCAGCTTTCCTCAGGGACGAGCAGCTGTGACTGAGCTTCGAATGGCACTGGTCACTCTTACACGGAGCACCATTTTTACTGGAAAGAAAACTTGGCAGATAAGCTGTGACTATTAAGGCCTGGGTAATTGGCAGACATTTCCTTAAAAACAAATCACATATCACCTCGAGGAAAGTAACTGGTAGGATGTGTTGCCAATGATGAAATAAAGCCTTCACATGAAAATTTAGAATTTTTGAAAACTTGTCTCTGTCCTGTGACCTTGATAACTCCCCAACATTACATATACATCTCCGACACTATTGGTGGTGATAATATTCCAGGTTCCTGTCAGACAATATAATCTCTATTTTCCCACTGAAATTTATCAAAACCTCTTTTGTGAAGACATATTTTATTTATAAAGATATAAGCTTTCTAAATAGAGTAGAATCTAATGCCATATCAATAATCCAGATAGGGTTTATTCCAGGAAAAAAAAAATCAGGAAATTAACATATTACTTCAACAACTTAAAGGAGAAAATTAATATGGCCTTATGATGCCTAAAAGACATCCAAGTCAACAGAGCAGACAGCACTAATAAAATTCTAACTATAGTATGACTACAAGGAAATCAATAAAATGTAATAGATGTAGTTCCCCAAAAAGCCTCTGCCAAAAACTATTTCACTTAACATCAAGATCTAGATAGGAAGCCTGCCATGGCCATTACAATTCAGCTTTGTCTTTGAAGATCTAGTGAATACAGTTTAAAAAAGTAAAGTAATTGAGATAAACACTTGAAAAGAAGACATAAATATTTTTACTGATGATATGAAAATCTAAGAGATTAAGTGTTGTCTTAAAAAAGCATTAGAAGGATGGATGTTTAGCCTAGTGGTTAAAATGTCACTTGAGTGCTCTGTTTTGAAGTGCCTGGTGTGGTTCCTGGCTCCAGTTTCCGACCATAGCTTCCAGCACTTGCAGGCCCTAGGAGACAGCAATGATGACTTAGGTAACTGGGGTTCCTGATTTGCACGTGGGAGACCTGGATTGTGGTCCCAACTCCCAGCTTCAGCTTTGTCCCAGCCCTGGCTGTTTCAGGTATTTGGAGAGTGAACCAGAAGAGGGGAGCCCTCTCTTTGTCTCTCAAGTAAATAGATTTAAAAATATTGTTAATCTTAGTTTTGGAGTTTTTTTTGGTGCTCCTTAAAAGCTGTGCATGAGAAAGTGTCTCATTCACTTCACCCTGGTCCCTGATCCACTTGTCTCCACCATTTGGCAACCAAGAGAAACTAAATAAAAACCCTGTGTCTCTCTGATGCTCAATTTTCACACCTAAAAGATGGGCTTGATAATAGTCTTCCTGCCTGCTTCACAGGGCTGGGGTGAGAAACTAAGACGATGTAAATATGAAATTGCAGGTGCAGCCTACACACTCCTGCTACTAGAGTGGTTCATGAAGATAAGTAAGTTGAATCCCCCAGACTGGGACATGCACCCCTCCACTTGGCCTGCCCACACCCATTGCTGGATAATCCCCTGGCATCTCATCCCTGTCTGAGTGGCTATTTGCCGGTGTGGTGATCATCATCCTGCCTCCTCCATTCTGTTCTGAGCATGTGGATGGGAAGGGCCTCTTAAGCTAGCACAGTACCTCTCTCTCCAGCTTGACTGTGACACAGGTGCCCTGGGCACCTTGTTCAAAACCACATTTGGACTAAACTCAGTGCTGCGTGGAAAATGAGCATCTGTACTTCCAACAAGGCCCATGCATTGCCAAGGTTACTGGTCCACAGCCCTCAGTGACTGCATGGCGAGGAGCTACCTAGATGAGCACCTGGGGACTGGGTTACAAAGACAATGAAATATCCCCAAATAATGACAGTGCTTTACACTTGAGGCATGGTGATGAGCAATTCTTATACTTCCCCTGTAAGATAGATTCTGATATGTCAAAGCCCACCAGCCAAAAACCTCTGGAAACATACCTCCAGCCACACGAAAGTAGATGTATTGCTGCAGTAATGAAAGCAGACCCCAAGGAATCATGGGAGGGAACTAGGGTGAGGTGCTCCCTCCCGCCTCTGGGCTGGGAAAGTCTATGGAGGCGTTAAGGAAATGAGGGGCTAGTGTGGCACTTGGGGTAACGCAGGAACAAGGGCTATCCGAGGACTGGAGGTCCTCTCCATCATTTGTTCACCTGGGAAGATTGCAAGGGGCTGGAACCACCCTGAACAGAGAAGCAACAGTGAAGAGAATGAAAAGGGGGTAGTTTTCATTTGTGGTCCCGGGGTGTCCTCTTTGGCTTCTGTGCTGTCCTTGGTCACGAGTGGCCTTGCGGTTGGTTGGTTCTGGCATGGCCATGCAGTAACTTGTTGGATCGCGGTTTTTGTTCTGTGGTGATGTTTCTGTTCCTTCGGGAACATTGCTGCCTTTGACTTGGGCAAGCTGGGCCCCTGTGCCTCCCAGGACCCCTCACACCACACTGACACCCTTGGCATTTTCCAAGTCCTCCTCGTCATGGCCGGTGCCTGCAGCCGAGTCCCCGGACCCTCCGCTCCCCTGCAGAGCGCTGAATCTTTTCACTGAGGGGCTTGAGGGCCTCCTGCTCACGGGACCATCCCTGGCCCTGTGTGTGGACCCTGGTTCCAGGAGGGCCATGGGTCAAGTAGATGGTTCCAGCCAGCCACAGGTGCAGTATTTCTTTCATAGAACTGGGCAAGACTGAGCAGCCAGGAGGTGCTGGCACATTGATCTGGACTGACTCAAGCTGTTTGTAACCAGTGGGTCCCCATAGAAAAGTATTTCCTCAGAGCCCTGCACATCCAAGGGCTGGGCCCATCACAGCCTCACCAGTAGGTGCTTGGAACTCCTTTTCAGGTTCTCAAGTTATCATCCCCCACCCCATGAGAGAGAACAGGAAACAGGTTCATGAAGGGTAAGTACCTCTCCTATGGTTCCAAGGGGGTAGGGGGTGAAGCAGGGACTTGAACCCTGCAGAGCCTGCTCCATCACCCACCACACTCCCTGGCAGGTCTTGCTAACCACAAGTGCACCTTGATGACTTCAGCCCCCACCTACCTCGTGCTTCCTGACATCCAAAATGCTCCTCCTAGCTTTCAAATGCTGTCCGGGGTTTGTAATTATCATTATCATTATTGTATTTTTGCATAGGACTCAGAAATCTCTCCATGCATCTTCCATGTTTAGCTCTACTCCCCCTTCCCTTCCCAACTCTGTCTCCTCTGCTCTGCTTCTGATTAGGGTCTCACCGGCTCCTGCCAAGCCCTGGCCCCAGTATTAACTCTGCTGCACGTGCACACCAGAGACTGTGAGCAGCGAGGAATGTTCTCCCAAATGGCAGAAGGACTCTCCAGATTGCTGGGGGTGGTACTGAGGCTCATGGCGAGGAGGAGGTGCTGAGGGTGTGGGCAGAAATGCAAAATGTGCTAAGGCTTCTATTATGGGGGCAGCCCACCTAGTACGGTCACCCTCCCCTTGCCGACTTCAGGAACAGGAAAGAGAGTGAAGTTGGGACATCACTAAAAAGCTCAGTGCCCTTTCAACTGACAGGCGGCCCTTCTGCTTCAGTGGGGGGGAGGCTGGTTTTCTGCTATTGGAGAAGACTCTAGAACACCAAAGTATTAGGGAGGTATTTGCATGTAAGTCCGCACGCAGAGGTAAGCCCACCCTAAAGCAGTTTCTGGAATGGAAAGAGATTGGCTTTGGAAATCACTGACCTGAGCTGTGTGACTCTGTGACAATTATGTCAGCCCTGTGCCTCAGTTTGCTCATGCCAAGAATGGGGATGATATTTCCTTCATCTAACCGTTGCAAAGATGAAGATGATGCTGGTGCAGAGTACACTGTAGTTAATGTTATCATTTTTTAATTTTAGACTCTTATTGAAGACAGTCCAAGATCCTAGGTTGGTTCTCCCTAGAGTCATCTAAAAAGTTAGGGAAATCTCTCCCAAATACAAGGGTACTTAAAAAAGTTTGTAGAGATGGGAATTAAAAAATAAGTTTATTCTAATGTAAAAGGTTTTGGGGTCCATGTATAGCTTTTTCCATTATACGCATTTTTCCATAATTGGATCCCTTTGTGATGGATTTCAAGGTATTTTGCACTCAGATAAGCCAACCTTTATCCCCATTTTCCATGAACTTTTTGAAGTACCCTCATTGAAGCAAGTTTGTTTTGAAAATTCAGTTGCCAAACAATCAGCCACCAATAGATCCCAATTTCTTGCACCCAGTTTGGATTCCCAGCTGGATTGACCCAGCAGGTAACGAAGTTCCAGAGCTCTGCAACCTGTTATGTAAGAGAAACTTCTCACGTTTACGCCAAATCTCCTGTTTTCTCCAATTCAAGGCCAAGTTCACTCTATTCATAGCCTTAAGGCATAATCTCCTAGACAGCTGAGTATCTTTTTTTTCCCCTTTAACATTTTATTCCTCTTTCACCAGCTTCTCTGGTCACTTAAAGTCCTTCTTAAAATATATCTGTAAGAATATTCCTGGAGTTGGGCTGGCATTTGGTACAGTGGTTAAAATGTCACTTAGGATGCCCACAGCCGTACCTTAGTGCTCAAATTCACGTCCTGCTTTTGCTTACAATTCCAGTTTCCTGGCAGTGTGCATCCTGGGAGGCAGCAGGTGATAGCTCAAGTACTTGGGTACCTGTTACCCATGTGGGAGAGACACAGATGGAATTCCTGGCTCCTGGCTTCAGTCTGGCCCAAGGCATTTAGAGCGTAAACCAGTTGATTGAACATTTCTCTGTCTCTTTTTCCCTGTCTGTTTTTCAAATAAATAACAAATCAAAATGTAAAATAAGAGAATATCTCCAGGATGAGCAATGCCATACTGTTTCCTTTGTCAGCCCCAGCATTTATAATGAGGAGGCCCATGATTTCTTGGCTATTTTGGCTGAAGCAGCAGGCACAGTAGGGGAAGCTTGGGTAGGTGTCCCTATGCAGGGGTTAGTTGTATCACATCTGGAGTTGAATCACATCTGCACTACTTAGTAGTTAGCTGTGTGATTCCACAAAGACTAGTGGAAGTCACTGGACCCATGCAGAGAAGCACAATGCAGGGCAGCAAGGAGAGAGGTCAGGAATGGAGCTCTTGGTGCTGTCTCCAAGTGCCAGGACACCTTGGGACAAAGCCTCACTCCTCTTGCCTCATACTGCCATTACCTCTCAACTGACTTTTTGGCCCTCTCACATTACTGATTTTGTATATGATTACAATCACCCTACTGTACCTGCAGGCGCTGCACCCACAACTTCATCACACACTTTGTTTCTTTCCATTATTCCCTAAACAATATAGTACAACTATTTACAAAGCATAGCCATTGTATTAGATGGCATAAGTAATCTAGAGATGATTTAGAGTATATAGAAAGACACAAGTAAGTTGTATGCAAATATTATGCCAATTTCTTTTTTGCTTAGTTTCCTTTGGTAACTTTAAAAATTTTTTTCCCAAAAGATTTTATTCATTTTATTTTAAAAGTAGAGTTACACACAGAGAGAGGGAGACAGAGAGATCTTTCATCTGCTGGTTCACTCCCCAAATGGTCACAATGGCCACACTTGGGCCAAGTTGAAGCCAGGAGCCTGAACTCCCAGCCAGGAGCCTGGGTCTCCCTTGTGGTTACAAGGGCCCAAGTAGTTGGCCATCTTCCGCTACTTTTCTAGATGTGTTAGCAAGGAGCTGGATCAGAAGTGGAATAGCCAGGACTCAAACTAGTGCCCATATGGAATGCCAAAGTTGCAAGGGGTGATTTCACCCGCTTTACCATGCCAGCCCCTGTAACTTTTATTTTACAGACTTCATCATCTCTCTTACTGACAATTGTCAAAGCTTCTTAATGGGTCTTCCTGACCCCAAGGCCAAATCTCTACTCACTAGCCAAAGGATATTAAAAGCATTTTTTTAAGGTTTCTTTATTTCTTTTGAAAGGCAGAGCGATAGAGAGAGATACAGAGTGAAAGATCTTCCATCTACTTGTTCACTCCCCAAATGGTTGCAATGACCAAGACTGGTCCAGGTTGAAGGCAGGAATCCAGAACTCCATCCAGGTCTCCCACACGAGTGGCAGGGGCCCAAGTACTTGGACTAGAAGCAGAGCAGCCAGGACTCGAACCAGTGCTCCCAAATGGGATGCCAGTGTTGCAGGTGGCTGCTTAACCCACGGCGCCACTGCCATTTTATTTTATTTGACAGGTAGAGTTACAGACAGTGAGAGAGAGAGAGAGACAGTGAGAAAGGTCTTCCTTCCATTGGTTCACTCTCCAAATTGCCACTACAGCTGGCTCTGTGCCGATCCAAAGCCAGGAGCCAGGTGCTTCTTCCTCGTCTCCCATGTGGGTGCAGGGGCCCAAGCACTTGGGCCATCTTCCACTGCCTTCCCGGGCCACAGCAGAGAGCTGGACTAGAAGAGGAGCAACCGGGACTAGAACCTGGTGCCCATATGGGATTCCAGTGCCGCAGGTGGAGGATTAGCCAAGTGAGCCACGGAGCCAGGCCCTGCCATTTTCTTTTTTTAAAAAAAACATTTATTTATTTATTTACTTGAGCAGCAGAGAGACAAACACAAACACACACATTAGGGGTGGCAGGGGTGGGGTGGGGTTGGGTGTTGGCTCACTCCCCAAGTATTTGTCTGCAATGGTCAGGGTTGGGCTGGGCCAAAGCCAGAGCTGGGAATTCAACCCAGGTTTCTCACATAAGGCAGGAACACCATTATCTGAGTCATCTCTGCTGCCTCCTTGGGTCTGCACTACCAGGAACCTGGAGTCAGGAGCTGGAGCTGGCTACTGAACCCAGGTACAAGAGATGTGGGCATCTTAACAAGTGTGTTAACTGCTAGGCTAAATGCCTGCCCCATATGCAATTTTCAACTAGGGACTTAAGCATCTGTGGGTTTAGTATCCATAGGGGTCCAGGAAGAAACGCCCTGTGGACACCAGAAGAGGACGCTCTGGAGGCGGACAACCAGGCTCCAGCTCCTGTCTTTGGATCCTGGGCCTGACTGTTGTTGGGTGGTTGCACATGTATACAACGATGCCCACATACCTACCTAGGTGGATGGAAGATTCTGTTTCAAGCAGAATTTGGAATTCAGTGTTCTGAACAAGATGTTTTGTTTTGAGTTTTTTATTTGTTTATTTAAAAGACAGAGACATACAAAGAGACAGTGAGAGAAAGAGAGAGGGAGAGCTCCTCCATCTCCAAGTTCACTCCTCAAATGCACTCAGTGGCCAGGGCTGCAGCAGAGAGCTGGGGATACCATCCAGGTCTCCCACAAGGGTCGTGGACACCCAGTTACTAGAGCCATTACCAGATGCCTCCCAGAGTGTGCATTAGCAGGGAGCTGGAGTCAGGAGCAGAGCTAGGACTTAAACCCTGGTACTCTGATGTGGCACATGGATGTCCTAACTGATATCCTAACTGTAAGCCAAATACCTGTCTCATGAATGGGGTTTTGAAGGGAGGAGCTATGCAGATGGGGCATAGTTCACACCGAGGTGGTAAAGAGGCAAGCATGGTGGCTGTGGCAGTCAGTGAACCGTGTGAGAGGTGACTAAAGAACCAGAACAAGTGTGAGAAGGGGGATGCATATGGGAGGCTTTTGGGAGGTATGGAGAGCAGACTTCAGTGCCTCTGTGTGTATGTGTATGCACACATGTATGTGTACACATGTGGCTGTCTGCACTGCATGCCTACACATGTATGTGTCTTTGTGTGTCTAGGAGGAGAAAGGAAGGAGTCAAAGAAAATCATGAGGATTTTGCATGGAGCACCTGGATGGATGGTAAAGCCATTTCAGGAGAACTGGAAGGAGATAAACTCGCTTTGGAAAACTGTGCTGTCTTCCAGGTGGAGGTGTTCAGTGGGCAGGTACAGATACACAGATGGAAAACAGAACGGAGTCAGGAGCACTGGTTGGCACTGAAGTCAGGGAGTGACATGAGGTTTCCTGGGAAGGCAGCCACTGCAAAGAAGAAGGGTATCTGCAGATGAAGCGGAGCCAGGCACCCAGAAGCCCAAGGATAGCAGAGTTGGGTGATATTGGGGCATCTGGATCTTAGAGAGTGACAAACGGTGTCTCGCTATTGCAGAGGCAGGGTGGGATGGGAGGAAGAAACTGAACCCACGGTTTTACTCCCTTAACCCCGTTCTGCTAGACCAGTCTCTCATCAGCCTTTCAAAACCATTACATGCTGATTTTGGTTCACTGCATGGCCCAGACCTGTCAGTGGTGAGCACTTATTCCACCTTCTCCAGCCTCCCAACTGGCTGGAGCTTGAGCTGTTGAGGTCACCATTTACTTTGCTTCCCCCCCCCCCAAGACTCCAAGACTGGAGGACATGGAGCGTGGGGGGCT
Source organism: Oryctolagus cuniculus (assembly GCF_964237555.1). Classification (NCBI taxonomy): domain Eukaryota; kingdom Metazoa; phylum Chordata; class Mammalia; order Lagomorpha; family Leporidae; genus Oryctolagus; species Oryctolagus cuniculus. The sequence continues at coordinate 51,105,469 of NC_091441.1, read as the reverse complement.
TTGACTTCCTTCTAGCCCCATAGAGCCTGATAGCGAGGTGCCTGGTGCTTATCACCCACAGCATCGAGCGCAATATTTTACTTGTGCAGTTTGGAGGTTTAAAAATATACCTCCTCAGTACACCAGAAGCTCCTCTGCCCTTTTTAGCTCCGTCACAGCTTTGTGAATTCTTCCCACGACGTGCTCTTCCCTGTTGGGCTGGCATTTTGCTGCTGAACGCTCCCCAGGCAGCCCGAGAGCTGAGCCTCAGCTTCTGCTTTGCTTCATTTCTTCTGTTCCCCGCTGGTCTCTACTGAAGTAGCCTCAAAGTGCCTCGCCCCCAAGTTATAACAACCCCTACCCCAGCAGCCCTGGAGCCTGCCTTCTGGTATGCCCTGCTTGCCTAGCCACTTAACTCTTTGTAGATATCCAGTAACCCATGGGATCAGGCCACGTGTAGGCTGTTCCACGTCCTTCTTCCTGCACAGAACGGAGTGACTTTTCAGAGCCTGTAGGCAGCTAGGACAGCAGGTGTGAGACCCCTACTCAAGTGGAACTTTACCCTGAGTTCCTTTGAGACTCACAGATTCCATTTGGAGCCAGAAAGAATCCTCGTTCGTGTACAAATGTATATGTGTACTTGGGTGTTCATGTGTCACTAGTGACTACCAGTAATAATACCAATGACAATGCCATTGATGATAATGACTATTGTTTTCTGAGCACTTCCTCCATGCCAGGCACTATACAAAGTGCTTTATAGATGCTGCTTCATCAAATCTTCCCTTCTGTGCCTGCCACTCTTCAGTGCCTTATGGAATCTTGAGCTTGTTCTTGAATCACTACAATGCCAGATGGCTTTTTTTTTTGTTTGTTTCCTTGTGGGCATGCAACATGGGTAAACCCGGGTACTCCCATGATCAGCACAGAAGCTTAGGAAAAATCCATGGCCACAGTGGGAGTGAATTCCTACTCTTGCCCCATCCCCTTCTCTTATCACCTGTCTTTCAGAGGAGTGACCAGGGGTCTGGATGTCAGAGGTCCATGTGAGGAAACAATAACACTTGTGCTTCCCCCAGAGATCTTGTATGCAGGGCAGGTGTCTGTGACAATATTCCACTACACAAACAAGGGGCGGTGGGATTCTCATTCACTAAAAAGAGAAGGTGGAATTTAGGAGGGGATGTTTCTTAAAAAGAATTAGCTTTCTTCCAAATTCTAATTTTTAAATTTCTACTCCTGTGTAGCGCTAGTATGACTACAACTGGAAACTGGTAAGAAACTTAGAATGCTGGGGCCAGTGCTGTGGCATAGCAGATAAAGCTCCAGTCTGCAGTGCCAGCATCCCTTATAGGTGCTGGTTCAAGACTTGGCTGCTATCTAGCTCCCTGCTAATGCACCTGGGAAAGCAGTGGAAGATGGCTGAAGTACTTGAGCCCCTGCACCCACATGGGAGACCCAGAAAAAGCTCCTGGCTCCTGGCTTCGGATGGGCCCAGCTCTGGCCATTGTGGCAATTTGGGGAGTGATCAGCAGATGGAAGATTCTCTCTCTCTGTAACTCTCTCTCTCTCTCTCTCTGTAACTCTGCCTTTCAAATAAGTAAATAAATCTTAAAACAAAAACAAACAAAAAGAAAACCATATAGTGCTGATGTTGAGAAACACAAAATGCAGCAACACCAACTCTCTATGACCTGAAATTGTTGTAAAACATTCAACTAAATAAATGAAAAAGGGACGTTCACCAAGAAATGTGGTCACCTTCAGTGACAAGCAGAGATTAAACTTGGTGGGTAAGGTCAGTGAAGTAGCATGAAACATTGGAAGACTGCAGAAGTTACAATCCCAAGAGAAATTAAAAACAAATCCTTTAGAACACATCCCATCCTGTGGTTTGTAATGCTGTCTCATTCTGAAAAGGCACAAGAACACACACTAGCATGAAAGGCGGGATAGGCACTGCTGTACAGCAGCTTAGGCTGCTGCTTGGACCCTGCACCCCATATTGGAGTGCCTGGGATCAAGCTCCACCTCTGCGTCTGATCCAGCTCCCTGACAGTGCATATCCCAAGGGGCAGCAGATGATGGCCCAAGTACATGAGTGGTTCCTGCCACTCATGTGGGTGACCTGGATGGAGTTCCTGGTTCTTGGCTTTGGCCTGGTCCATTCCTGGCTATAACAGGCATTTGGGGAGCAAACCAGTAGATGGAAGATATGCCCACCCCCACCCCATGTGTGTATGACTTTGCCTTTTAAATATATAAATAAATCTTTTTTAAAAAAAGAAAATGAAAGATTATTGGAAGAGCACAGTCTATGGGCAGGGGAGGAGGGAGGAAGGCAGAAAAAGAGGACTATGGTGGGCAGGAGGGGGCATGTGGCAGCATGAGGGGGCAAGGGGTGTGGAAGCATGAAGCAGAGGTGCTTTCTGTTGAACGATGTGTGTATTAGTCACCTGGAGTTGCTGTAACAAAAGACCTTAGTCTGGGTGGCTTAAACTACAGAAATGCAGGTCCCCTGGTTGGGAGGCTGAGAAACTCAAGAAGAAAATGTTGGCTGATTCCGTGTGTGGTGAGGCCTCTCCTCCTGGCTTGCACAGCCTTCTTGCTGTGTACTCACGTGGCCTTTTTGGGTGTGAGCAGACAGAGCAAGTGAGCTTGCATTTACCATCAGTGCTGTCCCCAAAGGTCTTATCTCCAAATGAAGTCACACTAGAGGACAGAGCCTCAACATATGAATTTGGGGGATGCAAACAGATGGGCTGTTTTGCAAATTGTTGCAGGCTAAGATAAGGGAGCATGGAGAGAAGAAAGATAAGACAGCAAGTAAGAATATCAGGAGAGGAAAAGAGGATTGGAGGAGCTGGGGAGGGGGGCTGATTGTGTTGGGAATAGGTAAGGGGGTGGATTTAGAATCTGAGAAGAGTAAAAAGATCCACAACAGACTCCATGAGGACCGACTTGAAAAGTTAATGAAGAAGGTGGCTTTTGCTTGTAGTAACAAAGGGCCAGTAAGGCGAGCTACAGTGATTGCCATCCAGACATTGGCTTAAATGTCACCTATTTGTGGAGGCCTCACTTGACCCCTGTTTTAATTGTCTGTAAAGGGGCTGGCGCTGTGGTGTAGTGGGTAAAACCACTGCCTGCAGTGCTGGCATCCCATTTGGGTGCCGGTACGAGTCCTGGCTGCTCCACTTCTGATCCAGCTCTGTGTTATAGCCTGGGAAAGCAGTAGAAGATGGCCCAAGTTCTTGAGCCCCTGCACCTGCAGGGACCTGGAAGAAGCTCCTGGCTCCTGGCTTCGGATTGGCACAGCTCCGGCCATTGCAGCCATCTGGGGAGTGAACCAGCGGATAGAAAACCTCTCTCTCTCTGCCTCTGCCTCTGTAACTCTGCCTTTCAAATAAATAAATATTTAAAGAAAATTGTCTGCATAGCACTTAATCATATCAGATTAAGTTCTCAGCTCCCACACCCAAGAACGTAAGCTCTATGAGATCCTAAATATTTTCCCTTGTTCACTGATGTATGTTAAGGACTTAGAATAGTACTTGGCATGGTAACACCACTTCCATAGTGGCAGGTTAGATGAATGATTTTTGTAATGGCATTGATGAAAGAATTAAGTGAGGGGCAGGTGGGTAAAGCCACTTCCCAGGATGCTGGCATCCCATATAGGCACTGGTTAATGTCTTGGCTGCTCCACTTCTGATCCAGCTCCCTGCTCATGGCCTGGGAAAAGCAGCAGAGGATGGCCCAAGTGCGTGGGCCCCTGCACCCATATGGAAACTCAGATGAAGCTCCTGGCTCCTGGCTTGGAGTGCCCGGGCCAGCGGTAGGGAGAACCCAGGTTGACTGAAGAGCAATGATAAGGAAGAAAGGCAGGGGTGTTGACTGACAAGGAAGCGATGAGGAACTGAGATCACCCTGGGTTATCAGCATTTTTTAAATTAATTTATTTGAAAGTCAGAGTTATATATAGAAAGGGAGAGACACAGAAACAGAGATCTTCCATCCACTGGTTTACTCCCCAGACAACTGCAATGGCCAGGGCTGAGCCAGCAGCTTCATTCAGATCTCAAATGTGGATAGCAGGGGCCCAAGCATTTGGACCATCCCCTGATTTTTCCCAGGTACACTAGCAGGGAGCTGGATCAGAAATGGAGCAGCTGGGACACGAACCAGTGTCCACAGAGGATGCTGGCATCACAGTGGTGGCCTTAGCTGCTGTGCCACAGTGCCAGTCCCATGAGCAGTTTTAATGGGAATGAGAAGGCTAGGGTGGCCGACTGTGGAGCTGGAGAGGGCTCATGTGTCCATGGCCGTGGGTTGTTGACAAGATCCTTGTACAGGTGAGAGGGGTGGCGCCAGGCAGCCTTCCCTAACAAGGGTCCCAGGGATATTAGTTCTGACAGTTAATTGGTTCTGACAGAATAAAAGGCTCTGTGGTGAAATGCAAGTTAGAAAACTGAATACCCAAACTTCAAGGCCACTTAAAATCTTTACAGTATCGGGGTGGGCACTGTAGTTCAGCAGGTTAAGCTGATGCTTGGGACGCCTGTCTCTCATACTGGAGTGCCAGATTGAGTTCTGGCTACCTGCTTCCCATCCAGCTCCCTGCTAATGCACCCTGGGAGGCAGCAGATGGTGGCCCAGGTGCTTGGGCCTCTGCCACCCACATGGGAGATCCAGACGGAGTTCCTGGCTCCTGGCTTCAGCGTGGCCCGCCTCTGTCTGTTGTGGAAGTTTCAGGAGTGAACCAGTGGATGAAAGAGATGTCTGTCTCTGTCTCTCTCTCACACAGCCTTTCACATTGATAAAAATAGACATTTAAAAGATCTTTAAAATACTTCAAAAGACTCCAAAGTGGGGCAGAGTGTTTCCCAAATTTGTTTGATTGATGAATCCCTTTTAAATTTCTTTTTCAGGGGCCAGTGCTGTGGTGTAGCAGGTAAAGCTGCTGCCTCCAGTGCCAGAATCCCATATGTGTGCTGGTTCGAGTCCCAGCTGCTCTACTTCTGATCCAGCTCTCTGCTATGGCCTGAGAAAGCAGTAGAAGATGGTCCAAGTCCTTGGGCCCCTGAACCCATGTGGGAGACCCAGAAGAAGCTTATGGCTCCTGGCTTCGGATCGGCACAGCTCTGGCTGTTACAGCCAAATGGGGAGTGAACCAGCAGATGGAAGACCTCTCTCTGTGTCTCTGCCTCTCCTTCTCTCTCTATGTAACTCTGACTTTCAAATAAATAAATAAAATCTTAAAAAAATGTTTCTTTTTCAGATTAATTTGAAAGACAGAGCAACACACACACACAGAGAGAGAGAGAGAGAGAGAATCTTTCACCTGCTTGGACAAATGCCTACAACAGCAAGGGTTTGGCTAGGCCTAAGCCAGGAGACTGGAACTCTGGCCAGTGTCCTACGTGGATGGCAAGGGCCCAAGCACTTCAGCCATCCTCTGCTTGCTTTTCTGGGCACATTAGCAGGAAGCTGGCTTGGACATAGAGCAGCCAGGACTTGAATTGGTGCTGCAATATGGGATGCCAGCATGGCAAGCTGTGGCTTACCTGCTGTGTCACAATGCGAGCCCCTGATGAACCCTTTTTGATTTCCCTCAAGGAGCACCTTTAGGGTCTCCCATTCCTTAATAACAGAGGTTCTCATAGTGAGGTCCCTGGAACAGCACTGGCATCCTCTAGGAACCTACCTGTTGGAAATGCACATTTTCAGGCCTCACTCCAAATCGATCTAATAATCAACTCTGCAAGTGCAGCCAGGAATCTGTTTATTAAAACACAGACTGGGCGCCAGTGCTGTAGCCTAGCAGGTAAAGCTGCTGCCTACGATGCCTGCGGCCCATATTGGTGCTGGTTCATATTCTGGTTGCTCCACTTCCCATCCAGCTCCCTGCTAAGGCGACTGGGAAAGCATTAGAAGATGGTACAAGTGCTTGGGCTACTGCACCCATATGGGAGACCTGGAGGAACTCCTGGCTCTTGGTTTGGCCTGGCATAGCCCCGGCCATTGTGGCAATTTGGGGAGTAAACCAGAAAATGAAAGATCTCTCTCTCCATCTCACCATCTCTCTGTAATTCTGCCTTTCAAACAGATAAATGCATCTTTAAAAACAAAGCACAGATTATTACTAAAAACTCTCCTGCAGTCCTGATGCATACTCAAGTTCAAGAACCACTGAGCTAGAAGACACTTTGGGAAAGTGGATTCATATTCACAAGTGGGAAAGACTAATTGTCAAGGAGTTGGATGGGCACTGTGGTAATGCTGAAGTTATGTCATATGACTGTGAAGTGGAAATAAAGAAGAAAAACAGTGAGCCCATTAGAAATATGCACAGCAAGATCACAGTATTTAAATTTGGGCTAATTAATGTCACCTCAAAATACTAACAAAAGTGAGGTTGGATCGACTGTGTTTTTGGGTTATTCTTGCTGTTATGTTTGCTAGTTAGCATGGAGCAGGAGCTCACTCCTTTCCAACATTCTTTATCAAGCTGTTGAGGAAGAGGAAGAAAAGGAAATGGATTTGAATTTAAGAGGCTGAAAGATAGACAGCAATGCTAAAAGGAAGAGAGGATAAATTTTATGAAAACCCTACCATCATTAAAGAAGCAAAACCTGATCCTAAGAATCTGTATTATATGTGTGGCTGCCTAAACTCATACCTAAAAACTGACGTTGAAAGCAATTATTTGCCAAGAGCTTTATTCACAGAGAATCTCAGAAGCACTTTACCCAGTTTCTTAATCAAAGGTTATTGGCCTCACAAAGAAGCAGATCAGAAGGTATAGGTGTAACTGTCTCACTCCTCAGCAGAATAATTTGGAAATATTCTTACCAGACATAGTTTGCAGAAGAGCTGTCAAAAATAACTCTGATATGTGATGAGCACTTCCACTGTAGAACAGGTAGAAAAAAAAAGTATGACTCTGAAAGGATTTTGGGTGCCTGTTTTCAAAAGTAAGATCTGAATCTCAGCCTAAAATCTACAATGCATTTTGACTCAGAATTTTCTTTAACAGAGAAAAAGAAACAAAGAATGCTCCTTGGACAATTATGCAAAGCTAAATGAGCTTTTGAAATGATTTGAGTTTTAGCTAGAAATATTCTTAGGTCCTAATGCATTTAGATATAATAGCATGAAATGAAAGAACAGCAATGTGCGAAGATTTGCATAAAGACAAAGGTTTAACTGGAAGAATAAAAATATAAGAAATGCCCCTGCTTTCTAAGGGTGGAAGACTGTACAGCCTTCATGCTTGCTGTCACTTACTCAAGCCCTGGCTCCTGCCACAGTAATGTGCAAGAGTGGCAGGTTTTTAATGGTTCCATTGGTCATGGCCTCCTGGGCTACTGCCACTAAGTGGGGAATGAGTTGGACCAGAGGCAGGTCTAGGATCATATTTTCTGGGGATGGTGCTGTGGCAGAGCTGGTAAAGCTGCTGTCTGCAATGCCAGCATCTATAGATGCTGGTTCGACTCTTGCTTGCCCCCACTTCTAATCCAGCTCCCTGCTGATGTGCCTGGGAAAGCAGCAGAAGACAGTGCCAGTGCTTTGGCCCCTGCACCCATGTGGGAGATCCAGAGGAAGTTCCTGTGTCGCTCCCCCACTCACGGAGGAACAACACCAGACCCTGCGCTGTTCTTTTTCCCTGGCCCTTCCGGGGTTTGCTGCCGGTCCCCCCACCTCTGCAGAGGGGCAGCACCCCTGCCACTTTCCCCGCTTCTGCGGAGGGGCGGCACACCGCCGGCCAGCTCTCTCAGGGGTTCCTCAGGTGTTCCTCAGATGTTGCTGGTCCATGTTGTCTCTCTCCCTCTCTCCTCCTTTATAGTCCTCTTCCATCAATCCCTGCTCTGCTGCCCACACGCCGAGCACGCTGCCCTCCTCCAATCAGGAGCAGGATCAGCTCCTGCAGCTTGTTAGTTAAATTGGTGAGGCAGCTGTGTAGAAGTTGTTTACTCCTTCTCAGCGCCATATGATGGGAGATCAGATGCATAGAATTAGTCTTAGCAATTCCAGTAATTTAGTCTAGTCTTGGTTGCTCCCCACACTCCTGGGCCCTGGCTTCGGCCTGGCCCAGTCCTAGCTGTTATGGCCATCTGGGGAGAGAACCAGCAGATGGAGGGTCTCCCTGTATCTCTAGCTGTCTCTCCCTCTCTTTCTGTAACTCTGTCTTTCAAGTAAATAAAAATAAAAACAAAAATCTTTAAAAACAAATCCTATTTTGGGGGCTGGCGCTAAAGCCACCACCTGCAGTGCCGGCATCCCATATGGGTGCCAGTTCATGTCCCAGCTGCTCTACTTCCCATCCAGCTCTCTGCTATGGCCTGGGAAAGCAGCAGAAGATGGGCCAAGTTCTTGGGCCCCTGCACTCACATGGGAGACCCAGAAGAAGCTCCTGGCTCCTGGCTTTGGATTGGAGAAGCTCTGAACATTGAGGCAAATTGGGGAGTAAACCAGCAGATGGAAGACCTCTCTCTCTCTCTCTGCCTCTCCTTCTCTTTCTGTGTAACTCTGACTTTCGAATAAATAAATAAATGTTTAAAAATCCTATTTTCATATACAGCATCACCTGCACTTATACAGGGAAATTTGACAAAATATGTGGAAAATGGAATTAAAGGATAACTTTATTTTGATGCAAAAAATCTGCAATCCATACAGTTTTAAAATAACACACATTTCAGGCCGGCGCCGCAGCTCAATAGGCTAATCCTCCGCCTAGCGGCGCCGGCACACTGGGTTCTAGTCCTGGTCGGGGCACCGGATTCTGTCCCAGTTGCCCCTCTTCCAGGCCAGCTCTCTGCTGTGGCCCGGGAGTGCAGTGGAGGATGGCCCGGGTCCTTGGGCCCTGCACCCCATGGGAGACCAGGATAAGCACCTGGCTCCTGTCATCGGATCAGCGCGGTGCGCCAGCCGCAGTGCACCGGCCGCAGCGGCCATTGGAGGGTGAACCAACGGCAAAGGAAGACTTTTCTCTCTGTCTCTCTCTCTCACTGTCCACTCTGCCTGTCCAAAAAAAAAACAAAAAAAAAAAAAAACAAAAAAAAAAAAAAAACAAAAAAAAAACAAACACATTTCCATGAATCTATTGACAACACTGTATAGCTAGTGCGTTAGTGTGACTTACACAATCTTAGAGTGATTCATTTCTCAGATCCTTTGGATCTTTGACATACAATACTTTCAGCCTCTGAGAAGGCTTAGTTCTGGAATGCTGGCCCTCCTTTTAGAGAGCTGTCCTTCCTACCAAAGCTCACTTGGGCATAGTACAGAAAGTAGGGTTTAAACTCTTTAGATTATAGACTTTTTTTTTAAATTGAGACCTCTTTCCCTTTTTTAAAAAAAAATTTATTTGAAAGGCAGAGGGACAGAGAGAAAGAGTGATCTTGCATCTGCTGATTCCCCCCCTCAGCAGCCAAGGCTGGGTCAGACCAAAGCCAGAGGCCTGGAACGCCCATGTGAGTGGCAGGGACCCAAGAACTTAGGCCATCGCCTACTGCGTAGCAGGCAGTTGGCATAGACGTGAAGCAGGGACTTGAACCTAGGCACTCTGATGTGGGACACAGACGTCCCAAGAGTATCTCAATGGTTGTACCAAATGTCCACCCCAGACTCCAGATTCTAAAACAGGCCTTCCATCCCAGAGCTGGAATGGCAGTTCTGACCAGGGAGAGGCTGTTAGTTCATAGTGCAGGTGAATTTCTCTCCCTAGTCTGAGTTCCTGAAATCAGGGGCAAAGGAGCTGATCACCCATGAGGGAAAGGAGATGGCTCTTTTGCAAAATCACCTGGCACTTCCTGCTTATAAGAGATCAACAACTCTCAGGGGTGGGAAGAGTGACAGGAATTGGGACCAATCTGAAATTTTGCAGCCCTTTTACTGTTTCTGAAAATGGCCATGAAGTCATGAATAGCTAAGGACCCTCATGAACAACTGGAAGAGTAGACATGGAAATTTTTTTCACTTATTATATACCATTGGAACCAAAGCCCATTGTTGATTCCTCGATCTCTAAATCATTGTGGCAGTTCCGGAGGGACCCACAGCTGGCACTTGTCTACTGCAGTCTCTTCATTTAAGTGTGTCCCTGCGTTCATGGGTAAATGAGAGAAAAGTATTTTGAACTGGCTTATTGTGTTTCTTACAGAGTGGGACAGAGTAAAATTATTTCCCCCTCATTTGACAAGATGAGGAAGCAATAGCATGGTATTTTTAGAGAAGATCAGAAGAGTTCACATACATTAAATTCCTAGCATATGGAAAGTGCTGAATAATTATCAGCTATTGACAACAGTCACTAGGGGATAAGAGCCCAGACCCTGAGCTTGAACCCACGGTCAAAATCCTCACTCTACCACTCACCAACAGGTGACACAGAGAGGCTACATACGCCCTCTGTGCCTGTCTCCTCACCTGGAAAATGGGATAGCAATGCTACATATCTAATTCTGACACCCGTCCTTAGAGGTAGTTTTCATGACTTCCATTGCACAGATGATGAGACCAAGGTTTAGGGCTACAGTCAACAGTGGAGTCACAGTTCCAAGCAATTGGAAGACTCAGTTTATTTCATCACCTCACCTAAGAGGGCCACAAACGGGTCTTCAGTAGCACAAGGCACTGTTCCATTCCCCACCAGCACATGCCTGCCTAAAACCAGTTATTCTCTACTGGTATTCTTAATTATGAACGGACATTGCCTGCCCTCAACCCAGAGCATGTGGTAGCATGGTAGACGTGGGAGGCTGACAGCACTCTCCTCTGCTGATTGATTAAGTGCACGGAAAAACAGACCTCTCACATATTCACAACTCTGGGAGACTGGGCAGTAAGAAAACTCCAACAAATACCGGTGGCTGCTCTCTCCCTCCTCCCTGGACCACAGCCCAAGAGAAAACAGTGACTCTGAGGGGTCAGTGCCTGCTCCTGTTAGACCTAAGTTGTTCCTGTCAAGGAGCGTGGGCAGCTTTTTAGAGAAACCCAAGCTGGGACAAACCTGAGAAACCAAAGACCAGAGGCTGCTCCGTTTACTTGTGGGTGTGTCACTGCCATCTGCTGGGTGGAATGGGTATCGCACCCATTCTAGTGTTTGCTGTGTAATAAGCAAAATCAGAGGTTCCCATCACAGCAGCCAGGGGGTTTTCCCGTTATTTCATAGCATCAGTCCTAAGTTTCCACAAAATGTGAATTTCCAGGACAACTGTTCTCAGCATTCTCATAAGAGTAATCAAAAGTTAAACTCAGGATCACATTTGAGACAACAACCTATTTAGAATCACTAGTTCCCCAGATTATATTTGGCCTGTCCCCAAAAAACTGATTAAATTGGTTAGAAAAAGTCTACTGCAATCAGGAAAAACCACCTGGAGAAACTTGGGCCTTCCTGTGAATGGCAAAAAGTAATCAGAGGAAAGTGAAATCGCCACCAGGCTTTATGCTTGTATTCTCCAAAATTCGGTGCACATATACCCAACAATTATTTATTGAACACTTAATTCTGCATGCCACGCACTGGATTAAGGAACCAGGGAAACCAACATGAATAAACATTTTAGTCCTTGATCTTCATAATATGAAATGGCTATTTTCTGAATGCTGGGAATATCCATCCATCCCATGTAATTCTCAGAACAGTCCTAGGACTGTTATCTCATTTATAATTATCTCATGATTACCTCACTTACAGTTCAGATTAACTATTATTACCTCATTTACAGTTCAGAAAACTGACGCTTAGAGAGATTAAATAATTTGGCCAAGATAATATAGTTAGAAAGAGACGGAGTGGGATTTGAATATGGGGCAGTGGGAGGGGGTGGGGGAAGAAAGAAGCATTAGCACCGTGGACAAATGTAGCCTTTTTCTCTTCCACACAGAAAGTCTAAGTCTTTTTTTGAAAACACACATTTTCTGTTCCATTAGCTACAAATTCCCAGCAAAGTGAAGTGCTACACAAATAGTAAGTGAGGACAGCAGGGGACGCTTTGTACAGGTGTATCCAGAACATTCCTTCCTTGAGTGGGCATTGGAAACTTATGCCGTCAACACTCCCTTCAGTCCGTAACTCTTCTCCTTGGTATCAGCCTTGGTGTGGGAGGCAAGGGCCGAATTTTTCTCCTTGGGTAGACAACAAATCTGCATTTTGGTCAGCATGACAGAGTGAGTGTGAGCAAGCGATCTGTTCAGCCAGAGCTGGAGAACACATCTGATACTCTGAGCTCAATAATCGTCAGCTGTTTTTAATCTTTTCTTTCTCTCTTGGTGTAAGAGCAGGGTGCTGGTTACAGTGGGGAAACACCTGGAGTGGCAAGGAGGGAGGAAGAGGATGGGGGCGGTGGTGCTGTGGCACAGTAGGTAAAGCTGCCGGCTGCAATGCCAGCATGCCACATGGGTGCTGGTTCAAGTCCCAGCTGCTCCACTTCTGATCCAACTCTCTGCTATGGCCTGGAAAGGCAGTGGAAGATGGCCCAAGTTCTTGGGCCCCTGTACCCATGTGAGAGACCCGGAAGAAGCTCCTGACTCCTGGTTTTGGACCGGCCCAGCTCCAGCCTTTGCGGCCAATTGGGAAGTGAACCATTGGATGGAAGACCTCTCTCACTCTCTCACTCTGTGTGTGTGTGTGTGTGTGTGTAACTCTTTCAAATAAATAAATAAACCTAAGGAAAAAACAAAGAGGATGGGGATGGAGGAGCTGCTGGAGGCAGGTGGCGGAGCAGGAAAGTGCTCTGCCAAACGCCCAAGGAAGGTATGGCACAGAGAAGAACTGGGAGGCAGGTGGGATGGCTGCATGGCTGGTGGTAGGGCTTTGCAGCCAGCCCGCTGGCTTTGAATCCCTGCTCTACACCAGCCCCGTCTTTGACCTCAGGCAAGTCACATCACCTTTCCAGGCCTCAGTTCTCTCACCTGCTAACTGGGCATCAGAGGATACTGACCTTGCCTTGTTATGTCCTGGGTTCAGTGACTGAGCAAGGAAGCAGCAGGGACCGAAACTGGAGATTCCTCCAGAGAAACTGCCCTGGAGGATTGCTTGAAACAACTTATTTGCAGGTGAGTTTAACACACAGACTTGTATCTTTCTTCTCATCAATCCTATAAGGCAGGATAGAGGGAGATTATCATTCCCCCTTTTAAAGAAAAAAATAGATTCCCAGGTGACATGGCTAAAATGATGGATGGTTTTTCAATCAGAGCTTGCCTTTGGGGCCACCCACATGAAAACTATGAAGAAAGTATCTGAATGGAATTCATTTGTCTATCAAGCCCCCATGCAGAAAGTGAGACTCTGGTTCCAGGAAACAACTGAAACCCGAATTTCCTAGAAGGAGATCCACACTGGAGTTCCCAGGAAGCAGTGCCATCGCAAGGGACACACTATCCCAAAGCATTCGTGGCTGATTTCTTTTGCTGAAATTCCCTTCCTGGTAAGAGAACCTGAATTTTATTTTAAAATCAACGGCCCATCAGCTAAGGTGATTTTGGTGGTGAATTACACATCAGACAAAACTGTTTCCTCCAAGCCTGACACGAAGGAACAAGTCTGCGAGAATATAAAAACAAATGGAAAGAACAGATGAGATAGAAATACCAAAAAACAATGCGTCCTTAAGTATGAAAATGTTGCACTCAAAGTTAGCTAAGGAACTGCACATGGAGTCAGAGACACTTGAGAGAAAATGCACCAAAACACCAAAACTCTTAAGTCTATGGACCATTTAGGTCCTTAGAAGCTTTTCCAGTGTTATTTGCACATAAAGGACTTTTTAAAAGCAAGGTTGAACAGTTAACTCTTATAATATTTAACACATTTGTTAACTCAATTATGTTGCATAAGGCACAGACTTGATTTTGTGTCAGGGATTAAACATGGGTCTCTCGCAGTGATGAATTCTGGCTTAGCTGAGGTTGGGTAAACAGAAGCTCGGGATGCAGTGGCTAGAGGGAAAAGGATCCTGGCTAACAGGACGAGAGGGCAAGCAGCCCAGGACTGATACATGGAGGCCTTCCATGGGATGAACAAGTGGAGCGATTCAAGGATGGCCAGATGCTCGGCTTCCTCTGTGAGTGCAGTTACATTGGAGCAGAGGCTCATCACTGCTACCTTTTCTGGCTGCTAGAAATGAACTGGGAAGTACAAAACCGGTCTTCAGAATTCCATGGTTTGACTCACACATCTGAAACCCAGGTGCCTTCTTGGCCTTCCTCTGCTCTTGTTCACCCAGAGCCAACCCTTCAGTAGGTTCTCTTAAATTTTCCCTCCCAGAGCACACTTTCACCTGCCACTGCACTGTACCGTTGCTTGCCTGGATGACTGCAACAGCCCGTCCAGGCTACGCCTTCCATGTTGGGTCCCTCTAATCACGACCCAGAGGGCAGCCCATGCTGTCCTTTCAGAGCATGTATCACCAGAGCAGGTGTCACTGCTGTCCCTCTCCCAACCCTCCCCACCTAGCCCTGAAGAGTTAAGACCAGGTGCCTGGCCCTGCAGCCTGCATTCCCACTACTGCCCGTTCCCACTTTGCTAAGTCTCTCCTAGCTCCGCAAATGCTGTTCTCTTCCTGGAACTTCACCTCAGTCCTGTTTCTCTTGCACCTGCTTCGCAGATCTCAGTTTGCAGCACTGGAATTCTGACCTCAGTCTTAGTCATTTTCCCCCCTCTTTGGTTAACATTATCACAGCCCCCATGGCCTTTTCCCTTTAAAGCACGAATCTGTCCATTGTTCAATGTGTATCTGTCTGAGTCATAAACTCTGGGCAATGGGAGACTGAATGCTTTTTCTCACCCTTGTGTCTCAGGCATCTAAACAGTGTATTGCATTCAGAGGCACAAATAAATATTTTGGTGAATGAACAAATGAGTGAATGACTAGAAGCACATTATTCCTAAAGGAAAATCTCTGTTTTGCTTTCTGCACAGTTATCTCAAGCCAAACTCATCCACAAGCAAAGCATCATTTCCATCTAGTACATTTCTATGAATCAAAAGCCAGGGTGCTATTACAGTGCCCAGGAAAACTGAGTTGTTTCTCACTTCTGCACAAGTAAGCTATTAAAATAAGAACATGTACTCGCATCCAAAAATTTCATTTTAATCCCAAGATGGCTTAACATGAAGGTGGAGGAAGATGCTCCATTAGTTTGGAGAGTTAAAAATTCAGTCCTTTGAACTACTCAAGAAGTAATGCAAATGGGAGAAAAAGTCTCAGCAGGAAACATTGTATCTCAGAATTACAAAACAGTCTGATTTTAGAAACAAGAAA
The DNA here is from genome assembly GCF_964237555.1 of Oryctolagus cuniculus. Lineage (NCBI taxonomy): Eukaryota > Metazoa > Chordata > Mammalia > Lagomorpha > Leporidae > Oryctolagus > Oryctolagus cuniculus. Next base: position 51,090,215 of record NC_091441.1, on the reverse strand, counting down.
GCATTTGTGCAAGTAACTGTTATTGCTAAACGTGGAGCTAAATAAAAGTTTAATTTCACAAAGTTCTGATATGTCTCCACTAATTACTCTTACACATAAAAATAAATTGCTCTGAGAAATAATTTGATGCCATAAAGCCCATATTGCATTACCAAGTACAAATTGAATAATACGGTTTCATCATCTCGTAGAAGTCTTACTGCAGTTACTGTCCTAGCACTTAGGTGGTATAATTTGTGTAATAATTATTGAATACTCTGTCCCCAACTAAAAATCTCACATCAGAGTCAGCTGAGTGGCCCCTAAATCACCATTACTTAAGCAAGTATGAACCAAGTCATTATTGTGCACCCCTACTATGTAAGCTCTGGCCAAGAATTACACACATGAACATCTTAACAGCTAGAAGAGAGACCTCTAGTGTGTGTTAGAGAACTTTAACTTGTGCTTCCGGCACAGTTAATACAGCAACATCTCTGCAGTCATTTCCGCGCACTGTGAAGGGAGGGTTTTGCCAACTATCATTGATTCATGCTCAGTTCATTTGTAAATTTCCCCCAGCACATGTACAACATCTTTGCCCCATTAGTTACTTTCTTCTTTCAAGGGGAAGCCTAGCCCAACGAAGTGGTGAAGTTTCGAAGTTCCATGGTCACCTTTGCAACCTAATGAGTAAACACTGAACCCAGGGTCATCATAACGATCGCTCAGAATTCTTTGCATTCAGGCAGCAGCGAGACCCCGGAGTCAAACCGTTGGAGTCAGTGTGCAGCCTCCTAAACACCAGCCCTTCATAGGAAGCCCAGTGCCACACAAACATAAACACGAGGAATACACCAGCACATTGCCCATTATCCAGGAGACAAATGAACCCTCTGAGATTTCAGATTCACCACGGAGGCTTGCTGTTAGTTTCCACAAACTCACACACATGCAGGTGAATTCTCTGATGTAGAAGCAGATTTAATGAATCACTCTACGGCAGCTGCTCCAGCCTTTAAAAATCCTTTATTTTCTCCCCCTTCCACATTAAAAACACGTTTGAAAGAGACACAGAAAACGGTTTTCTAAACACACACACACACACACACACACACAAAACAGGAGGTCTCTTAAGGAGTCGACTGCTGAGAAGGTAAAAGCATTTTGCTCATTTTTAATTTGCTAAAACAATCCAAGCATGCTTAGTACCCAGAGGGTATTCTCAAATAAACTTGTATCTCTAGCTGCCAGCTTAGCTGATTGAAAACAGAAGGCAAACGTTTCTTAAAGAATGAGTATGTTAAACTGTTATGTCTCTCCCATCACCGCCAAGGATACACACATGCACACCCCGTAGTCAGAGCGTTGCCTGGGCAGCCAGTGCCGGGATCTCAAAGGTACTGCAGCATTTGGACCAGCTCACTTCTGCCGGCCGCGGGGCACCTATCGGCTGGGAAGCCGGGGCCCCGGGGGACACGCGCCGGCTCCTGCGTGCCGCTCTCCACGGCCCCATTGCAACTTGGCTAACTTCGCTGGCTTCCGCCCAGTCGACCCCGCACCGCAGCCACGGCGAACACATTTGGATACCGGAAAACCGTTTCCGCGACAGAGCAAGTGCTCGAAAGCACAAAGGCAGACGCTGCCGACCCGCCAGAGCTAGCAAGTTGCGGGGCGCGCGCCCAGGTGAGGGGCTCCTCGCGCGCCCTCCACACGTCCGCTTCCCTCGTGCCGGACGTTTTGGGGGCTCCACCGCCCTTTCAGCGCGAATTCCCCCTAACCCTGCCCCCTCCCCACGCCCCGTTCATATCCCAAGAGGCGCGGACTCCGCATTTTCCAGCCAGGTCCCTCTTGGGGGCAGGAGAGGAAGCGCACGCACTTCGCGTTTCCAGAAAGAGGGGCGGCGGGAGCGGGGGCTGCGGCGGGGGTTGAGGGGAGGAGGTCAGACGCGAGCCAAACAGCACCCCCCCCCCCCCGCCCGCCGCTGCAGACCGCGGCCGGGAAACTCTGTCCCTTTAAGGGAACCTGGGCTGCCAGAAGGGGAGGGAAAGATGCGGGCTCCGGACTCCGCGCTGCAGGCGTCGCGGAGGAGAGGCGAGCGCAGCAAAGCCACAGCCATTACCTGCAGCGCCCCCCCACCCCCGTCCCCGCCTCCCAAGGAGACTTCTAATCCGGAGCATGTGCCTTGCCCTTTATCAGGGGTAGGCGGCGAGGAGGAAGAGTAATGAGAGCTTTTTAAAAATAAACGAAACGTTTGCACTCGGGGGGGGGGGGGGCTGGAAATGGGAGGGGGCGGGAGGGGGTTTTAAAGGCGACGGGATGGGCGGAGGCGGGGAATTTGGATCAGCCCGGCCCGAGACGCACCGCGGACAGCGCCGGGCACCGGTCGTGGCTCACAAAGGCGATCGGAGCGGTCCGGCTGGGGCAAAGGGGACAGAAAAAAACCGCCCCGAGGCCCAATCCGCTCGGCAGCCACAATGGCGGCTTTCACCCGGCGTCCGAGGCCGCCTGCGAGGAGCGGGCAGCAGCGCCCACATCCACCCCCCCACCCCGCCCCCAGCCCCGGCGGGAGCGCAGCCCCGGGCGCCGCTGCCGCCCCCGCGCGCCCTGCAGGCGGTGCGCCGGCCTCTGGGCGCCCCAGCCCGGGGCAGCGGCGGCGGCGGCTGGGGGCCCGCGGCGGGGCCGTTTTGCCTGCGCGGGGCTCTGCGCCGGGGAAGAAAGGGACGCGCGAGGTTCGGGGGAGGAGGGAGGGGAGCGCGGAGGGCGGGGGGAGCGCCGCGGCGGAGCGGCCGCCGGGAGTCTGGAGCGCTGAGCGGCGGGCGGGTGGACGGGCGGCACTGGCATCGACTCCGAGCGCCGCGGCGGCTCCTCTCCGAGCTCCAGAACCCGGCCCCGAGCTCCGGAAGCCCGGCCCGGACGCTCCTGGCTCCCGGCCGCCCCGGCTTCGGTTGCTGCCCCGGCCGGCCGCGCCCGCTCCTCCTGTCCGCTCGCGCTCGCGCCCACGCCCGCGCCTGCTGGTGGAAGAAAGCCGAGAGCCGCCGGGAGCAGCCCGGAGGAGGCGACGGCCGCTGCCCCGCCGCGGGTCCGAGCGGGTCCCGAGCCGCCGCCGCGGCGGGCTGTGTGTGTGCGAGTGTGCCGCGCTCTCGCCCCATGCCTGGCACATGCGTAAAAGCGAGTTGCGCCCAAAGTCCCAGCCATACCCTCCTTAGCAAATAATAACAAACCCAAACCGTCAGATCTTACCTGAAACATTGAAGCACAAAGTCTCTCTCCAAGTCCCCTTTTCCTTTTCCTCTCCCCCCTTTTCCGATTTCTCTCCCAGCGATCTGCTCGGCTCGCCACACCAGAGAGAAATGCAATAGCTTGGCTAAGGTAGACAGAACAAAATACAGAGAAGAGTTGCTCCGGGGCTTTGAAACCCCTCAAGGCAAGGATCAGGATACAATTAGCTCATGCCTCTACCTCCAGTCTAAATCAATCTCCAAAATAAAACTTAAATCAAATTAACTGATCACAGGGCACACAATTGATCTCCTTCAAAAAGAAAGCTCTACATATACGTATAGAGAAATATACATATAGGAAATTTTTTTCCAGATTTTTTTTTTGGTGGAAAAACAGTCTCATTCCAGCCTCCAACTTGCTTTTTACCCTCCTCGTGCACAGAAAAGCTGATTTTAATCGTTGTGATTAGTTTTGATGTAACGTTTCCGCGGGCGATTTCTGCAAATGGATGGAGTGTTTCTTTGCCAAAAGAGGGAAAAGCAGCAGATGATGATAATTATAAGGATTGTTGGTTGTTTCTTTTTATTTGTATTTAGGGCTCTCTCTTCACTTTCTCAAGTTGACCTGACATTGCTGTGTTATTAAGGTCGCACAACTTGTTGATGAGGATCACCTCCATGTCTGATCAAAGGATAGGTGATAATTTGGCAACAGAGCAGCACTTTTTGGTTCCTTTGGCGACATAGCAGTTCCAAATGACGTGGATAAAAATAAGCACAGGCAGTCCGCTTTGCCCCAATCAGGTCTGAATCAGTGCCTGGGGGTGATACACAAACTCATTTCAAATGTTCAACCATGCAGAATTGTAAAAAGATTGAAGGAGTTACACCACAGATTTTTTTTTAATGGCAAAATTAAAAGTAAACAAAACCTGCATTAGGTGTAGCCAAGGATCTGCCATTTAGGTTTATCGGAGCACCCTCTGAGCACGCCTTGCCTCCTCCCTCTTTCAGCTTGCTTCCACCTGGTATCTTTTCTAAGGGGCTTGTATAATTCTGTTATTTGACAGAAGTGCAAGACAGAGCTAAAGAGACTGTAATATAAACACGTTTCCCCAGATTGCCACTCGGATTCTGAGCTCCCTTGCTTCTTCCCTCTCCAGATCCCTGTTCAAGATGATCGGCCTGAGCCAGTCATTACCTTAATTCTTTTTAGGTAGGATGGGATATTGGGTTGTAAACTCGGGGGTCACCTCCCATTAGCGTTGTATCTGTGCAGGATACTTTTTGAAAGGGTGTGTTTTTGAGCACTTCACAGTTCATTAATTCAAAGACTTAGCTGACATTTCTTATGAGAAAAAAAAAAAAAACAAGGATACTTAAAACACGCACACACACATACACACACACACACACTCCAAATAGAACCAGGCAGGCACATCCTGCAAGTACCTGCCACTGGCAGCATTTCACAGGAAGTATTTTTTAACCATCATTTACCTTTAAGGTAAGCAACTGCAGTAATAGGAGCAGAGAAGGAAAGGGCCAACCTTTTAAAAAAATACAGCCAATCAGATAAATGCCATAATGATATGAGAGATTAATGTCATAATGAGAATCAGAAGCGTTGGAAGATTGTTTTTGTTTTGTTTTGTTTTAAGGTTACAAGTTCATGACATAAGTATCTGGTTTGAGAATAACAGTTCCCAAAAGAAGAAAAAATGGATTATTAAAAAATTACATTACTGTTTTTACTCCTCTCTCCTTTGTGTGTAAGGTAGACTCATTCTCTGCTCTGCAATGAAAATTTTAAAGTTGATGTCTCCACTGTGGTGTAGTAGGCTAAGCCTCTGCCTGAAGTGCCAGCATCCCACATGGGCGCCGGTTTGATTCTCCACTGCTCCTCTTCTGAGCCATCTCTCTACTTTGGCCTGGGAAAGCATTGGAAAATGGCCCAAGTCCTTGGTCCCCTGCACCCACATGGGAGACCCAGAGGAAGCTCCTGACTCCTGGCTTTGGATCAGCTCAGCTCTGGCTGTTGTGACCATTTGGGGAGTGAACCTGGGGATGGAAGACCTTTCTTTCTGTCTCTCCTTCTCTCTCTCTCTCTGTAACTGTACCTCTCAAATAAATTTAAAAATAAAATTAACCAAAATTTTAAAGCCCACAAAATCCTAAACTCAGTTGAATAAAAATGTCGCTATCTGCAAAGAGCCCTAACTGTTCATTGTAGAGGAGGAAGTGAGAAGAAAACGGACCATGGAAGAAACTTGCAGAGTGGTTGGTGTGATGACTGAATATGTGACAGGTGTGACACAAAGTGACGTTTAATGAAAACACCCTGTGTTACCTGGAGAACTGCATGGCATCATCCTACGAGAATGCAGCTGGAAAAGTCTTTTGCAGGCATCTGATGCTTTCCTATCACCTCGCAGGTAAGGAAACTAAGGCAGCTTGCCCACGGTTGCTAGCGACCAGGCCACAGGAGGCAGGAGGAGAAGAAATGAGTGGGTGGGTTCCTTTGAAAGCACTCACCTTAGGAAGTTCTGCTTGGTATTCTAAATGATGCTGACATGGTTGAGAATATACTTTCTGGGATTTCCTTTCTGGGATTGCCCTTAATGCCTGTAGCACCATCCTTTAAATATATTTGAAGACAATAAATCTTTGTTCATTGATTGTTTAGCTTTTGGAAATAACAGCAACCATCGGGTCTGGGGAATAGCTGGATGATGAAGATAGCTGATGCTATTTAGAATCAAAACAGAAAATATGCCTAAAAAGAGCAAGACCAGTTAACTTCTTATTCGTCCCTAAAAGGAATAAAGACAATGCTCAACATATTTTAAGCAATGGAAAAGGAATCATTGCTGGGACAGGGCTTTGCTTTCCAAGATAACTGCTCTGAAAGAAACACTATTTATTTGAATGAGTGAAGTTCTGAGATGTTCATTTTTCAGATCATTGTAATACTGTAGAATGACATCAGTTACAAAATGATACAATTTTTTAAAGGCTATAGGTCATCGGCATTTTACAGTGATCACAGTCTGCTGGGTTGGTCGCTGAATGTGTGGTCATCTCAGTAGCACACAGACTACAGGTAAGTTCTTGTTTTGTTTTGGGGTTCTTAATTCTCCTGCATCTTGCAGGGATTGCAAAGCTGAAACTATAGGCTAAGGAATAAGAGTCAAAGTTTACCGTTTAGAATGTAGTTGATGGAAAGTATAAAATGTTAATTAAAATTTATAAAACATTTTGAAAACTTATTTTGTTCTGTGTAGTACAAAGAAAAGAGTAAACCTTCAAACCAAATTCACGGAATAGCATGTGAAAACCCTAGGTCCGTATCTTACCAAGTATGAAATACGAGCTTGAACTTTAATTAGCCCTGGAAATCGTGAGATGATGTGAAAGTACCAGCTCCTTGCTAATGGCCTGGGAAAGCCGCAGAAGATCGACCAAGTGCTTGGGGCCCTGCATCCATGTGGGAGACACTGGTGAAAGTCCTGGCTCCTGGCTTTGGCCTGGCTTAGTGCTGGCTGTTTCAGCAATCAGAGTTAATTAGCAGGTGGAAGATCTCTCTTTCTGTGTCTCCCTTGCTCTCTGTAACTGACTTTCAAAATAAATAAATATATTTTAATGAATAAATAAAAATCCTTCCAACCTCCTTCTAGAATAAATAATTGAAGTAAGACCAGCAGCTGAACAACCAATAGCAACACCAAAGACAATGGCAATGAAATTGTCAGCAATCAGAAAGAAACCAGGGACATCTGTTTCATCTTCCAGGGTCTCACTCTCAAATTAAGCTCCACCAGTTTGCAAGGCATAAAGACGACAAGAGGATCTGGTGAGTTGCAATCAGGAGCTGTACTGGAGAAGTTCAGCCATCTGACCGTTGTGGAAGAGCAAACAAGATGTTCTCTCAGGGGACCAGCTTCTAATGTGAACGTGGGACAGCTCATTTGGTCGCATCGCAGTCATCGAACCCTCAAATCACGAGCTCTCATGGAGCATCACGGCTTTGTCCACGGTAGCCCTGCGGTACATTCTGGGTGGTGATTTGACAAGATATGGACATTAGTGGCTGAGATGAAATGTGAAATTGAAGCGCCTTCCACTGAAGCAGCCAGACACCCAGATCAAATTTTACAGTTCCATTGTGCTTTCCGTCAGGAAAAGGAGAGAGGCCTCAGTGCTGGGGTTCAACCTGGACGCGCGTGGGTATCCCCAGCCATGGCAAAGCTGCCACACTTTCCCCCTGCATGGTCACTAAAGGACTATATTTCTGTCATTGTTCCAGCAAGACCCACCCATGACTACCACAAATAATGTTGTTTTATTTATTTTTGAGTCAGTTTTATGGGAGGAAAAATCACCTGTTTTTTATCAGCCATCCTGAAACTCCCTATAATGCTATGGAATGTGCACATTTTCCTGGAGTTGAATAGAGGCATTAATGAGCTCAAACAGAATGGGTTTGTGACTCCTGGAGTTTGGCCCCAGCCAGCACCTGTTTATAATTAGCCTCTGGAAAGCTTGCTGGTTTTCTACATTGATGTCAATATGAAGAGTTTGTGGCATCGCACTTTCTGAGAAGGTCAGTGGTTTAATAGTTGCAGATCTATTGACAGAAATCATTTTCAGCTCACCCCTATTTTTCAAAAAAAGCACAGAGCAAGGTCTTGTGTTAAGACTCTTAAACCAGTTTTGTCATTTATCAAACTTTCTTTGTCATTCATTGTCCAAAGTGAACACTAATTATAATCTCACATTATAAAGTAACACAGATCTATGAATAAATAAAACATGGCAATATTCAATAGAAAAAAATATTCATCCACAAGGAAGCAGATCTATGAAGAAAGTAGTGAAGCATTGCTATTCGTTATTGGCATTGAAAAGTCTTTGCTGGGGGTAGGCATCTGGTACAGCAGTTAAGACCAGTGTGGGGCATGTCCTGTATCAGAATGTCTGGGTTTTCGTTCTGACCTTGCTTCTGATTTCAGCTTCCTGTTAATAAACACCGTGCAGGGCAGGGGTAATGGTTTAGGTGCTTGGTTCCCTGCCACCCACATCAGAGACCTGGATTGAGTTTCGGGCCCTGGGCTTTGGCCTGACCCATCTCCAGCTGTTGCAGGCATTTGGGGAGTGAACCAGCAGATGAAAGTTTCTCTGTCTCTGTCTCTGTCTCTCTCTTTCCTTCTTCCTGCTGCCTTCCAAAAAAATGAACTTGTCTGCTGGATAGTCACTTTCCATATTTTCAATAAATAATCACAAGTAGGGTTTATCTCTCTGAGTCTGACAGGGGCTGATGTGGCCATCACTTGAGACATCAGCATTCCGTTTTGGAGTGCTGGTCTGAGTCCCAGCTGCTACACCTCTGATCCAGCTTCCTGCTAATGCACCTGGGAAGACAATAGATGATGGCCCAATTGCTTGGGCCCTTGACATCCATGTGGGAGACCCGGGTGGAGTTCCTGGCTCCTGGCTTCTGCCTGGCCTGTTCCTGTATGTTGCAGCCCTTTGGGGAGTGAACCAGGAAATATGAGATCTCTCCCTCCCTCCCTGCCCCCCTCCCTCCCTCCCCCACCCTGTACAACACTGTCACTCTGCCTTTCAAATAAATAAATATTTGAATTACAGTTGTCATTCTTCCTTCTTAACTTATCGAGTGATCTGGTCTTTAATTTATTTAGCCTAAAATATGAATGAGAACTCCTATCTTGAAGTCTTTTGTAAATCTGACACTATGTAGAAAATATTTAGACTTGTGCCTAGCACACAGTAGGTTCTCAATGAATGCTAGTGATAAGTATCATTATGGTTTATAGTATGGCTGAATGAATAACATGATATCTCACAAAGTGCTCCTGTTTAACTTACTAGCACAGAAACTGGCATTGTGGCATAGTGGGTAAAGCTGCCTCCTGCAATGCAGGCAATCTGTATGGGCGCCGGTTCGAGTCCCAGCTGCTCCACTTCCAATCTAGCTCCCTGCTAATGTGCCTTGGAGAGAAGTAGAGAATGGTACAAGTGCTTGGGCCACTGCACCCACATGGGAGACCCAGATGAAGCTCCTGGCTCCTGGCGTCAACCTGGTCCAGCCCTGGCCATTGTAGGAATTTGGGGAGTGAACCAGCTGATGGAAGATTCTCTCTCTGTCTCTCCCTCCCCTCCCTATCTCTATAACTCTGCCTTTCAAAGAAATAATGTCTTTTTTTTTTTTTAAGTTACTAGCTCAGAAGGGGATTTATGCAAAGGGAGGCTTTAACTTAGTGAAACCTCCGTAGCTAATATTTTTTACATATAACAAAATCTCATAATTATTTCTTCTAGAAATTGCAAGGATGCCCCATTTTTTCAAACAGTGAGTGAAATAAGATTTTTTCCATGGTACATTGTAACTATAAAAAATTTTATGTTTGTGATGCTGCTTGCTTACCGGGAAACATACTTTCTGTTCCTCTGAGGATTCTTGACTTTGACAAGACTGCCTCACACATGTAAAACATTTAATTAAACATTTTGTATAATTGCTTGTGTAAGAAGTGGGACTTGACTAGAATTCTGACATGAACCTCTTTCTTCATAATTATTTGCTTTTTTGCCTATAAGGAATTACAAAATTGGTACCAGCAAGCACTTTAAAAACAAAATTAAAAAAAAAAAAGAAATGCAGTTTTGAGAACAGGAAGAAATAAACTTCAGAGCTGAAATCAATCTCTAATATTCCAGTCAATCAGTCAGTCAATCATATTGAACCACACTCTATATAAATTTCTAAGCTTTAGACATTATCATTTTCATTTTGTCCCATGTAACCTTTCAGGCTGGCTACCCACTTTAAAGTTGCGCAGTGGCTCTTTGAAGAAATATTTTAATAAGATAAACATTTCACTAGGTATTTTGTACTACTGTGCATTCCAGCTCCTCACAGTAAGGCAGGCGGCATGGAAAGGTACTTCTATTTGCAGGGTAATGCATCTCATGCACAGCCCATCCGGTTCAGAACCACTTAGCTTTGCTTCGCTGTTCCACTGCCTGAATCAAGGCTGTTCATGAGAATCCCCATAATACAATTGCGGCACCTCCAGGGCACCATATACATTTATGTAAGTTATCTCTTCGTGCATCCTTTGGGTGTCAGAACCTCTCAGCTTTGCTAACCATAAAAAACCTGCCTTAAGCATATGACTAACTTTAAAACCCTAATGATATGGATGTCATATTTCAATTTTTAAAAAACCTTCCTGTGCTCCACCCCTGAAAAGCCCTATAAAACTTATCCAATAGAATCATACCATGGTTAAAAACATGAAATTTAAGAACAAGAATCATGAATGTGCTCTTTTTTTTTTAAGAAGCCCAAGATAAAAAAAAATCTGGCCAAAAGAGTATAATTAAAAAACATGTTGGTCTCCAAAGTGTGGGAGGAGTCACTGTAAACAAATCGCTACTGCAATGAAGAAAGTGCTGTGTACTTTTTCCAAGTTATCAGGAGGGAAGACAATTTCCAGGGTCTTAATGAGTATACGCCTGATTAGTTAAAATGGGCACAGGGTTGATAGGACTATTCAACATGGGTGTTTACATGGTTTCACCATTATTCCTAATAATAACATTAATAATAACAATAGTGATAAAAACAATTATGACTGATGGTAGGGAACTTCCTTTGTGTAAAGACCATCTGGTTATGAGAGTCAGACATGAAATTCTAAAATGAAATCCTCAATATGTCCCTCTGAGGTTTCTTTGGAGAGAATGGATATCTTAATTTTTAGAAAAGAAAAAAATATCTGTCTGTTGTACCCAACACTCAGCAGCTCCTGCTGAGAAAACACAGCCGCGTGTCTATTTTGCTTCTAATTGTTGATGTCCCCAAACAAAAGAAAGACTCTGTGAAAATGCTTCCAAGATAATGATAGTCACTCATCAGCCTTTTGTTTCATTTTTGCTTTTGAAGATTTTGATAGGTAAAGCATTAGTATAATCCTATTTTTGGTTTGCATCAAAGGCAAAATTTAAAACTTCTCTCTCTTTTTTTTTTTTTAAAGATTCACTTCTTTATTTGAAATGCAGAATTACAGAGAGGCAGAGGCAGAGAGTGAGAAAGCCTTCCATCCTCTGGTTCACTCCCCAGATGGCCACAACGAATGAACCAACCCAAAACCAGGAGTCAGGAACTTCTTCCGGGTCTCCCATGCAGATGCAGGGGCTCAAGCTCCTAGGCCATCCTCCACTGCTCTCCCAAGAGCATTAGCAGGGAGCTGGATTGGAGCAGCAGGGACTAGAACTGGCACCCATATGGGATGTTGGCACTGCAGGAGGTGGCTTTAACTGCTGTGCCACAGCCCTGGCCCCTAAAACTTCTCTTTGTGAAGTAAAGAGAAACAACAAAGGAAAAACATTGAACCCAGCACCTAGACAATGGTTAGGTTTTTTTTTTTTTTTTTTTTTTTTTTTTTTTTTTTTTTTTTTTTTTTTTGACAGAGTGGACAGTGAGAGAGAGAGAGAGAGACAGAGAGAAAGGTCTTCCTTTGCCATTGGTTCACCCTCCAATGGCCGCCGTGGCCAGCGCGCTGTGGCTGGCACACCACACTGATCTGAAGCCAGGAGCCAGGTGCTTCTCCTGGTCTCACATGTGGGTGCAGGGCCCAAGCACTTGGGCCACAGCAGAGAGCTGGACAGGAAGAGAAGCAACTGGGACAGAATCTGGCGCCCCGACCGGAACTAGAACCCTGTGTGCTGGCGCTGCAGGTGGAGGATTAGTCTAGTGATCCACGGCGCCAGCTGACAATGGTTAGTATTAACAGGTATCTGTTTAGTTTTGTTAATTATATCTAGAGTCTAGCAATCTCTAATTTTTAGCTGCTCTGGCCATATCAACATATGGTGGAAACAAAAGGACAAATGTTATGTGATACTATTTCTGTAGTGTTTTTAGAATAGCTGCATTAATAGAGAAGGAAAGTAGAACAGAGGTTACCTGGGTTGGGGAAGAAGGAATGTGGAGTTCTTTAATGGGCATAGAGTTTCCATTCCTGAAAATGGAAAAGGTGTGGAGTGGGGGTGGTGGTGATGGCTGCTCAACATGGATGTCCTTAATGCCACTGAGCTGAGCACTTAAAAAGGGTTGAAATGACACATTTTATATCTCTTGCCACAATAAAAATGCATGAACTGTACAAACATTGAACTCTAGAAACAAAAATAGGTGAGAGGGAGAAAGAACAATATAGCAAAAAACAAAAGCCGGTGCCGTGGCTCACTAGGCTAATCCTCCACCTGCGGCGCCGGCACACGGGGTTCTAGTCCCGGTTGGGGTGCCAAATTCTGTCCCGGTTGCTCCTCTTCCAGTCCGGCTCTCTGCTGTGGCCTGGGAAGTACAGTGGAGGATGGCCCAAGCGCTTGGGCCCTGCACCCCATGGGAGACCAGGAGAAGTACCTGGCTCCTGCCATCGGATCAGCGCAGTGCGCCGGCTGCAGCACGCCGGCTGCGGCAGCCATTGGAGGGTGAACCAATGGCGCAAAGGAAGACCTTTCTCTCTCTCTCTCTCACTGTCCACTCTGTCAAAAAAAAAAAAAAAAAAAAAAAAAAAAGAAAAAAGAAAAAAACAAGGCATTCAGTTTTCTGATTCCCTTCTTAATTGGAGCTCCTCCGTAATAGTAGGCAAATGAGTTAGACTTGGTCACAGTGGCTTCTCCCAATGCAGGGAGAAAACCCAGAGTTCAGTGTTGGCTGCTTCATCACCCCGAAGACCCACTTCCAGTGAGGGCTTGGACAGAACCAATCACCGTTCTGTTTTCGGTGCAGCTAAACTGCTCCATTCATTGCGGATTTTCTCACTGAGGAATGAAAACTTTAGTCCAAGCCACATCCCTGGAAGTCGCTGAATGGTGTGTTCAGATATGTGGAATTATGTAGACAAAACAGCCTGGTGTTTGACAATATTTAGACATGCCCTGTATTTTTGTCATGGGGCAGATGTAAGTTTGTACCCAGAAATACAAAATTTGTAACAGTGTCCAGGTTAGTGGAATAAGGGACTAACTTGGCTACTCAGAATCATGAAACAAAAACCTATGCTATGACTTTTTCATTTGCCTTGGGGTTTGGATTGAGTTGGAAATAGCCATACCATTCATTTTTTTGCTTTATTCTTGCAGTCATCTAAGGATGCCTAGATCTAGCCACGCAGTATAAATGCCTGCTTCCTTTGGTGCCCTTTTCTTTCTTGGAATTGGAGATGTTTTTTGTTTTTAGTTTTGGGAACAATAGTAAGAGAAACCTCTAGATTTTAAAGAGTAAGAACTCATCCTTCTCCTGTTCCTTCATTTCCTTTGAAAATTTAAATTTATTCAACCTAAATACTGACCTCCATCTTATTATTTCTCATGGTTTCTTTGTAAGGAAGGTAGGTGCAGATGGCAGCGTGGCCTGTCATAACCACATTTAGAAGCGTGATTTCTATACGCAGCTCATCTGGGCTCCCTCAGAAACATCTTTAAGAAAGGGAAGAATCCT